>NC_089152.1:11823852-13023852 GCF_009819655.1 Sylvia atricapilla
TATCTGCCCTCCAACCATCAGTTTGAACTGTCAGATCACTTCATCTTTGTGTGCTTAGTGTTCTTAGCTGTAAAATGGAGTTAATACTATTGGCCTTCCATGGCACAGCCCCTCAAGACAAAAAGCTATAAAGAACCAACCCCTCATGTTTTACAGTATATTCAGCTGTACTTTGCATGAACAGTTTAAAAAGAAACATATATATAAGTTCTGATTGCTATTCCAGCACAGCATTTTCCCTTTTAATGAGTAGGTCATTCTTTATGCATGAAGTTTGCTCAGTTTGCAGAACTGTTTTATCAGGTTGCCTGAAGTCTGACTAGTTTTGCTTCATCCCATCACACAGAGACAGAGACAAAAGAGAAAGAGACCTTGATAACTATCATGAAAACCCTGATTGATTTTGTGAAGATGATGGTTAAATATGGAACAATCACACCAGAAGAAGGAGTTTCCTATCTTGGTGAGAGTACATACTTTATACCTATTAACAGTGTGTTCTTCCTCTACCAACAGTGACAATTATCTTCTCATCTTCCTTGCTCTTATGAAACCTATTTCAGATCTGTTCATTGAAAATGCTAAAGCTACATTTCTAAATGATTTATCATTTCTTACAGCAATGTTCAATTCCATACTGCTTTAATATTTCTTTCTAAGGAAGCAAAGGTAATTTATCAGATATACATTTAGAGTATTATTACACTTTTTTATCTGTGAAGCACAATTTATTTCAATGACTTTATGTCAGGAGAATATAAGGGTTTTCTGTGTTCTATTAAAGTGGATTAGGTACCTGCATTTCCCAAAAAAAAAAAAAAAATCCAGCACTTCACATCCTTTAATCTGTCACCGTAGATAGCTGGACTAGATGGGACCTAATGCTAAGGTTGTCTACTCAGTGGAACTCCTTCCATCTATGAAGAGTGTTACATTTTGGCACAGGAGTAGATTTTGAAGCACTTTTTCCTGAATCTGTTTTAGAGTCTGTGGCTATGTAGGTTTTATAAAATCGTTACCATTTCCTGAAGAGGGAATCTGGAATGGCCAGGTTTGTGTCTCATACACCTTTCCTGGCTTTGACAAACTCTCTTCCATTCACTGTAGGCAGCCTGTCTAGTTAAACAAGCCGACCTACAGAAGAAGGGTTCTTCTGTACAAACTCTGCACAACCCTTTCATTTTTCTGAAGTCTTTCTGGTCTGGATTAGTCTGAAAAGTTTCTGTTTGCATCAGGGCAATTTCTCAGCTTCATAAATCAGCCTGTCCCAGAGAGAGGACTGGCAATGGTCTTTCTGTGTTGTAGACACTTGATTGATGCAATTGTAACTGTATAGATTGATTATCAATTACTTGCCTACAAAAGATCCAGTGAAGCATGACTCACATTCAGTGCATGACTGCACCCCTCTCTAAAGAATTCATGATATATCTGACTAAGGCTATCCCTTTATATGCTGTAAGAAATCTCCTTGAATTATGGAATATTTGGACAACTTATGCCCCAGTCCAGCTCTTTATTTCTCTGTCTGCCAGTACATTTGAAGAAAGGTGCACATAAAGAAATGGTTGATTTTAAGCACAGTGGTTTCAGTGTCATTCTAGAAATGAAGACACTATGGCTTGATCAGATATTGCCAAAGTTAATAGGCTAAATTCATCCCTGATGCAAGACCATGCAGATAATGGAATTGCACTAGGAATGCATTTTTCCTGGTAAAATTCAGGGAAGTTGTTCACACTGGCTTTTGTTTGAGCAAATAGGTACTGTAACCCTGGGAACAAATTGCCATGATGACGTAGTACAGAAAGCAAGGATTAGGTTAGGAGTTTGAGAGGTCTGATTTAGTCTGGATTTAAAGTAAGACTATCAACTCATGTATCCAGATTCTGCCTTGCAAATGAGTGATTTATGCAGAGATGGGTTTTGTGCTCCCTCAAAGCAACTTACTGTAGTGGAAAAAGCTTTCTCATAGATTCTCAGGTTGCTTCTGTGGTGTTCTTTTTTTAGACTTGCTGTTTAGAAACCGCTTTCAAGCTGACCTTCATTTATTGAGCTACTACTCTCAAATACCGAGGAAGAGCATCCACAGGAGCATGTTAGCTTCTTGCACTATCCTTAACCATGGCAGCAGTTTTATTGCCACTCTTACTAAACTAAAAGTTCTATAGTCTGTAATAGCTGGGTATATCTTGATGCAGTTGGATTAGGGGATTGATACACAGCTGTGCTTATTTCTAGCAGCTAAAGGAATTAGTATAAATATCTGTCAGAGAGAAGAATCAGTGTAAAAAATTGGCAGCTTTTTGTTGTTTCCTCAGTCTATAATCAGTGAGCAGATTCTGTGCTGCTTGGTGAAAAATACCTACTGGGTCTGTGCAGATGAATTACATCCTCTCTCCATTTTATTGCAGTAGGAAACTGCCTAAATTAATTTTCCCCACTCTGTGACTGAAGCCATGCGTAAGCTTTGCCTCTGAATTATACATTCAAAATAATAAATCATTTACTGAATCAAGTCACAAGGTGCAGCTTTCTTGCCTGTCACAGGGGTGCAGAGACAGTGAATTTGAATGCATGTACCAGTAACAGCTGGCCTGGGATTTGGAAACCACAGCATTATGTCATCATCATTGTATCTTACTCCAGGGGAAAGTATTTTGCTGCAGCAGTGGCTGATGTTATTAGGTTTAGCTTTAAGTTACAAAGGGTCTAGCTGCAGTGTGGTGCAAGACAAACAGATGCACAAACATGGAAACAGAGTAAGTTTATTTTTAATACATATATTCAATATTATGTAATACATACTTTAAAGCTTTCCATATGCTAAATGTAATCTGTAACAATACAGAAAGCCCAAACCAGCATATTCATTTATATGAATCAGGAGAAAAATAATGCCTACCTTTTACAGTATGTGTTCAGAAATTATAGCTCTGGAAGCAATAAAGAGAGCCTGTAACAAACTGGTAGAAAATGTGTGTTCAGCTGAGGTGCATCTGATTTGATAATTATCCTGCTATGGCAAAATGTCACAATTTTCTATCACTCTTTACTTTCTTAGCTATGAATGCTGTTACGGGGAGCAAATTCTTCTGTGCAGTGAAAGCCTCAATTTATGTTTCTAGTCTGTTCAAAGGCTTCCAGAAATCTTTCTAGAAAGACCATCTGCCCTCAGAAGATTGAAAGCTGCTTTAAAATAATTTTTGCAATTAAAAGAACAGACAAACATTGTTTGGTACAGAAAGCTTAAGGTAGTAGATTATGACACAGGAGCACAGGGGGCTTGTGAATTAGATCCATCTGTGCTATTATCCACCTTTGGGTTGGTTGGCAGCATCCAGGAAATGCTGCCCAAACAGCTGAACCCCTCTTGCTTGCCCCAGCCTGCCAGAGGCACAGGCTGCTCTCCCTGAACAGGCTGAGTTTTGGGAAGGGCTTGGGACAGTTACTGAAATGATGTTGCTGTTGGCAAGGGTGCAGTGACAGAGGGGAATGGAAGTGTTGGAACATGTCCACGTAGTGACCAGCAGAAAGCAGCAAGAGGCTTTCAGATAAGTTGTGAACTGATTCAGCATAAAATATTTCATTATTCATGGCATTCATAACATTTATATTGCATAAATAGCTGGTGCTGATGCATAAATATCTGATACTCCATGCACAACTGAAAGGACAATGTCCTTCATGGTGCTGAGTGCTTCAAGAGAAAAGGAACTGTTTGAGCCAATAGCAAAACTCACTTTGATTTCAGCAGAGCAATGCATGCATTGCACAGATACTTGTACTGTTTAAATATTAGTTTGTGAGTAGTATCACACTTCTTTCATTTTCCTTCTGTCTGCTGAGTAACGTGATGGTGGAGATTAACTCTGATAGCCTTTCTACCAAAGCCATCTATCACAGACCAGATAAATATTAAGGAAAAGCTTCATCTACACCACAGAAAGAATTTTTTGTATGACCAGTGACTTTGCCTGCATATGCCATGCTATCTAGCTAGATTTAAAATGAAAGCATATCAGTCCACTACCATCTTGATAAAAGCTCTATTTATAGTAATTATGTAAAGTAAACTATAGTTTTGTAATAGATTTATTTTAATAATATTGTTGTCAGCTTAGGAACAAATGGTTTCTGCCAGTTTGTTCAGATACAGTTGTAAATCATCTCCCACCAATAAGACTAAAATAATAAGTGATTTTTAGAACCATTCTAGGAAATATTTGCAATTAGAGGCTTGAGGCCATCAAAAAATAACAGCTTTTAGCAATGTAAGACAAATTCTTAAGAGGCACCAGTGTGTATATATATGAATCCTTTTTACATGACAGATTAATTATATCCTCCTGCTATATGCTGTTTACAGGAGATTTGTAGCAAATTTATCCATTGCCACCCCAACCAAGTGAAAGATATGTTACCCAATAAACTATTACCCTTAAAATGCAGATTAGTTATGTGCACATTAATAGTCTTGTGTGGAGTTCTCATTTATTGACTAGCACACGTAGCACAAACTTTTGCCATCAGTTCTTCTCTATGTCACAGATGTATCTGTATCTTCCACAAATGGAGACAAGAAAGGGGCAAAGGACTGGGAACAAAATGAAAAACTCTGTAGCTTTGCTCTCTCTGAACGGAATCCCACTTTTTACCTCTTTGTAGTAAGGCCTTTAGACTACTGGGGCCACAGTGTAGAACACACAGCCCACAGCAGACTGGCTGAGGAGCAAACCCCCCCTTATTTAGGAGGGAAATAGAGAAATCATACCAGCTGATCAGTGTGCAGTGTTTGAGTCACAGCTGCCTTCTTCCATAGACCAAACCAAAGCCACCCCTCACACCTTCTCCCTTTGGCTCTGACTCACTCTCAGAATCCACACTGTCCCCCGTGACTGAGTAGGAGATTGTGTTAGTTAGAAATGGGCATGAACAGATGTCTCTGTTTACCTTTTCCACCCTCGTATCATTTGTTCTCCGTGGACAGCAGGGAAGACGACCAAGCCGCAGGACACACGAGCACTGGGAGATGGATTGGTCATGGGGAACTGTTGCCGGGGAATAGGAACACTCATTAGTTTGCTCCTTTCCTAAAGAACAGCTGGGATATTGTTTTACTAGAATACTGTATTTTAGGCAGACTGAGGCTGCATGAAAGGGGAAGGAGAAGAGGCAGAAACTTCCCTATGTTGACTTTTGACATGTCCCTGCCTCTCCAGGCTAAGGAATATGAAATAGCTGTTGTGCCTCTCGTGTTCGTTCTTGAAACCTCCACAGCTCCACTTCTGATGAAGGCAAAGCACTGTGATTTGCCCATTGTAGGCCAGTGCACAGTAGACACAATCTGGCCTTTTCATGGGAGAGGAGAATTTGTTTTAATAATGTGACTAATGCCTGAAGTTCTCATCAGCACAGATGCTACAGGCCAAAGATCTGATCCTGATATTTGTTTAGTTGGCCAAGAACAGGCAGAGAGCCAAGAGTGTGAGGCAAAGTGCAGATCACAGCCCACACTGGCATCATCTTTCCTCTCCTCACTGTGACCATGAACTGATGCTCCCTGCTGCAGACTGTGATTTCAGAGGGTGAGGGAAGGTGTGGCTAAAGCAGAGCCAGAGGCTACAAGTGGAATATGGGTGGTGTCATGTGGACCTTTTGTTCATTTTGATGTGGGTGATGAAGGGCACTGACAGAATTTCATACAGGGAACCATTCATGCATAATACCATCATTTTCTTTTTAAAAATCCTTATTTTTTTTCCAAAGGTCTCTTTGATGCCACTGTAGATTTTCATCATAAACATTAAATTATTTAACAATTTTTTTTCCCTACCTTAAATTTTCTTTTTGGTGATTTTCCTTACCCAGTATTTGTCATGTGAGTGATGCATATAGCTGCCAGTGGGAGCTATTTAATTTCAGCTCTTTTCTCTGCTACTTATTTTTTATCTGATGAACTGAGGTCACACAGATGCCAGTATACTGTACTATATCTGAAAAGTAGAAAACAGAGACACCTCAGATGGCAAGAGTGAGGTGAATACTGAAGACCAGGAGTGATTATGTAAAGTATATGCAAATAGTTAAACCCAAGATTAATTTGCATGGAGATAAGATAAAATGATGTAGGGACAGAGTGTGCAAAGATCTCAAGCAAGACTGGAATCTAGGAAGTATATTGATTGCAGACCCCACTGCACCATTATAGCTGTTCTTTCTGTAACTTCCTCCATGTCTGTCCCCTGCTACTTCTGCATTTAAACAAACATATGGATGTATTTTTCCCATTACTTAGATCTTATCTCCTGTTTTCCCTTAGTCAGACTCTCACTGTGTAATAAAATAAATGGGTGGCTATGGTGTGAAAAGTCTGTGACCTCACAGTTCTCAAAAACCAGGATCGCTGCACACTACAGGAAACTGGGCATCACCTGAGGGTGACACTGTGTGTGAGGGCATAGTATTTTCAGTATACACAGGTTCTAAATCTTCTGAGTTATGTTTTGGGAGAGATCCAAGAGTTTTAATATCACTGATTGCTTTTCCTACCACATTACATGACTATCAAATCATGTGTTCAAGAATCCAAACAAATAATTTACAGTTCATTCCTTTGCTTATCACTATCTACCATTTAAATTTGCAGTTATTTCTTGCAAATATATTGCCTCTTCTTCCATTTCCCTTCACTCTCTCTTCTGTGCTTTCCCAACTGGATGGAAATCTCCATCTCCTCATAGTATCTTATTTGACAGATATATTGCATTGTTCCTGAAAGTCTAGGTTTTGCATCCTCCTAAGTGGTTTGTGTTTCTAAAGGAGGGCAATACTTTTATTTTTTCTCACAGTATTTAATAGCTCCATAAACCATACCCCCCCACCCCTGTTTCTGAATGCAGTTGAGCACTGAGACCCTAAGCTGTGATTTGAGATGATTATGGGGGTGTGGGGTAAAGAAGGTGTCACTGAACATTTAAAACTGCATCCCACTCCTGCAGGAGAGGCAGCTCTGGGCTGCTTCAGTTCCAAACCATCATGCTCATAAAGGGCATGCTGTGGAAACACATCAAATGTGTGCACAGGCCACGGAGCAGCTCCAGGAGGGGAAAGGATTAGCAAAGGACTGCACCACACAGCTGTAAGAGACCTGCAGTAACGCAAAATACCTGTGGAATATTAAAAGGACAAATTTGAGAAATAGCCTGTGAGGTAGGGAATTTATGAAGGGTGATATAAAGGAGACTCGGTCAGAGCTATGTTTACCTCAAAGCACATCTATTTAATTGTATTTTACTTTTGGAGCTGCTTTTAACCTGATTGCCAAGTGATACTGTTGCTGTCTGAATTTCAAATCACTCTGACCATCACACCTGTAATCCCTTTACAAGTGATGCCATGACCTGGGACTTGTCACCTGACATGTCACTCCTCATGGCAGCATTAGGCTTCAGACACTCCGTCACAACAAATCAGTCAAACGGGAAGATTCAGGAAGAAAATGCCCTATCTTCACATGAAAGGCAGGGAGTTAGAGAGCAGCAGGAGATTTGTAAGGCTGAGACCCATCTGTAATTCCACAATGGAGGGATTTCTCTTGTTTGTCACAGTTTTAGTAGTTTATGTGGCATATGCTTGCTACAGCTATAGCTGACCAAAGGTCACACTCTGCTTTTGGCTACACTGGGGAAAATCCAATGGACATTGACAGTTCTTGGACACACACTTGTCCAAAGAATTAATCAGATGTGCTCCTCCCATAGAATAGTCCCAAGCAAATGCTGAGATGTCCAGAGATTTTTCATAGATGGAAAACGGCCTTGCAAACTCTTGAGGATCATCTGCTGCAGGAGACAGAAAAGCCCTTGATAACTGTGGGTTTTTAATGCCTGTAATATGTGCATCTCACACAAGCAGTCATCAGCACAAAGCTTCCCAGCTGAAGCAGTTGGAGTGTATGAACTCATTAAGTAAATGAATTTTTTAGCTAGCATTAGAAGTGATCTCAGATACCTTGATGATCCCTTTTCTCCTTTAATAAACACAGTCTTTTTATGCTGTATGAAAACAGAACAGCAAAGCAGGTCTTTCTGTGGAAATTTAATTACATAGAATCTCATCTTCAGTCAATTTGATGAGGATAGAATGTGAAACTGCCTCCCAGGTACAGGGCAATTATGAAGAAGAAAAAACACTTTGCAGGAAAATTTGCAAGAATCTGGAAAACACTATGAATCTGTCTATTGAGAAATGTCTATGTCAGGCTTCCATCACCAATTCCATTCAATACTCAGATGGATATATTCGTTTCTGCCTCTCTAAGAACAAAGTAATTTAATTTGTAATCGTTATCCATGTAGTATCTTTTCCCATGGATTTAGAGGGTGTTACCACAGTACATTTTCCCAGAATAAAGATAAAACATTCTGATTTTATGCAGTTCAGATTTTTGGATGCCCAACTTGAAGGACTTTATAGAGTTTCAAAAGTTCTGGTAATTTGCATTTTCAGGTGGAATTGAGAGCAGGTATCATTGTGTAGTAGCTGGGCTAAGGATGTCTCAGAAAGCCTTCTCAAAGCAGAAGCCCTCCTGCAGCACGAACGCTTCAGTGAGTCATCCCAGATCAAAGAGCGAGTTAGAAAGTGAGGCAAGGCAGGAACCAGATCTTGTGACTCCGGGTGTCTGCTTGGATGATGAGATTATCCTGCTCCGTGGAAAGCTGCCGCCAGGGCAATGACCTATTTACCAGCGTAGGTCGCTTCCATTAGCTCAGTAGTTATTGTCCTGTTGTTTTAATTAGTGCCATTTCAAATAAGTGGCCGGCTCTGTGGAAAGGTCAGTACCTTTGTAAGCTCTTCCTCTGCGCGAATTAGGTTGCTAAGGAAACGACCCCGGAAAAGTAATCAATCCTTGTTAGACCTGGGCTAGGACGGGCGGTTGCTTAGCTGCTCACTCCAGATGATTCACTCCATCAGGGTAACTCGGAGCAAACACTGCTCAGCCCTGGCCTGGCCGCACATGGCGAGTACAAACATGTTTTGAAACAACACCAGCTGTTAAAGCATTAATTTTGAAGCGAGCGAGGGCAATAAATCCTGTTCAGGAAGAACTGGGATTATCTGGCAGTATTCTCTCTAGGGTACACAGGAAGGCACATCAGAGCCCCTCAAACACGGACTCTGTCACTCAGGAAATGTGACTGATTATAAATGTTCAGATCTGTATTGATGTGCCATCCAGCTGGCAAGGTCACTTCACCCCTTCTCCTGTAAAATGTAGTGCCTGTTACAAGGCCTGTCTTGTAAGTTTGTCCACATCCTTACTGACAAAACAAAGCTCTGAAAATGGAACACAGTGGTTATCATATCCAGACTGGCTTTAGTGGCCAAGCTCAGGTCATTAGTGGTCAGCATTGCCTTATTACGCTTCATGGGGCTGGAAAGCAGTTCTGTACTCACAAAGGAGTGTCAGTGAACTCACATTAAATTGTTACCAAAATCAAAGGACTCAGAGAAACTGTACAATTCCTGATGCTATTTATAGAAGTGAATGAATAATGGAGGAGTATAAATCCCATTGCCTGCACTAGCACGCGCTGTATGTGGATATGTGTACAACTTTCAAACACTCTCGACAAAACAAAAACTTTTGGAAATATTAGTGTCAGACATTTAAATCTTAAGATGTCTTGGCAGATTATAAATCTAACTCGTGTTGGAGTCTTTTTGTTTCCTTCTAATAGAAACTTACTGCCTAAATGCAGACACTTTTAAGGAAAGGCACTTATGAATCAATGCACTTACATATGTGTAATATTTAAAATTTTTAAATACTTTTATTTTTTTAAATACCATGTTGACGCTTAAAATTAATCCTAATTTCATAGAATACGCTGGATTAAGCTCCAAAATCAGTGACATTTTTGCATTTGCATGAATTAGTGAAGGAGAATAATCTATTTGCTTGAGTTTACAAAGGGTTTTTAAGCTCTTAACTGTGTAATCAACAGAGAAATCCTTATCTTGCTGTAAAAATACTAGTATAGTACTGATTCAGGTTGAAAAATAGAATCTTAAGATGAACTGAAAGGGATGCTTAAGATCCTTTCTATATGCTTTGGATCAAGTGATTAGTGAGGCATCAATACCACCACTGTAATTCTGGCTTGTTTTTTATTTCACCAGGATGTCTGACCCAGCTTGTAACACAGCCCAGACCTGTTTTGTTTAGGGCATATGGGGCAAGGTCAGAAATCACATTAAAGGGATATGTAGCAGATGAAAATATTTACAAAAAACCCCATGATGTGATGTAGAATTGGGAGGGTGCAATCAGGCAGGGAGCCAACAAATACTGCTTACATTTTAATTTTATGTAAATAACAAAATATAGAGGATGCAGACAGACAGGATTATGTGATTTCTCATCAGATGGGAGGCACAATTGCTTATGGTGATCTGCCACAAAAAGAAATATACTTATTAAAAAAATACTCCTTATGTTTCAGTGCTGAGTATCATTCTAATGGAAAAAATTGCTCCCAACTGATGGATAAAATACTGGCCTTATACAGAAAATACAATTTAAAATATTATTAGTCTTCTTATATCTATATTGCTGCAGTTCCCATTGCACACTGAATATTTCAGCTGTTTATATAAAAGGAATTTTGACAAATTTCAAAACTAAGTCTCTCAAAAATACCCAGCAACATGATAGTATGTATGAAATTTTGAATCCATGTTTAATTGAACCTTTAAAAAGCTAATAAAAGGAAGGAAAATTCTGCACCATGTTCATAATATGATTGAAGAAACATGGCAAGTTGTATGGTGATCTGTATTTTGAATATCTACTAAATGTGGTATCAAAAAGACTTTTTTTCCCACATAAACATACAATGTTTATATCTGAACATCCTTATGAAGAAGAGTTTTTACTTCCAAATTAGATTAATTCAGCCCTGAAATTTGCATAGAAAAACATTTTCCAGTCTTCTAGAGATGTATACATGGCCACAGCTGTCTAGTTGGCTTTCAGGTAAATGCTTGACTTCAGCAGCTTTAGAAAGTATTTGTTTTGATGTCTTCAATTTACATGTTTATTTCATCTAAATATAATTTAAACCCTTTACTAGAGTTTTTCTAATGAAACCATATAAAATCGAGACACATAGGCAGTTTGAGATAGTGTTTTCCCACCAGGATGAAGCAAATATTTCATAGTCTTGTATTTTTTGAAAAGTTAATTAAAGCCTTTCGTTGCTTTCATCAGAATAAATTGCTACAGATAGTCATCTGTATTTTGTGACTTACGTGACTGAAATATGGAATATGATGCACATTTTTACTGACTTTATCCACTTTGGCAGTATTTGGTACTCTTATTGTCATGATTCAGTTGTTATTTTTTTTAAATAAGATTGATCAATATTCCATATAGCTATTTGTTCTTTGAACATTGGCTCTGCATTAACTGTTCAGGGGCAAGGATGAAGGCTGTTCTTTTAGATTCCTACTTACATTCAGAGTGGTGTTGGGGACAGGACAATATAGTATGGATTCTACATCTTCTCCATTGAAGAATAACTGAGGTTTGGTTTTGTTTTGCCTTGATTCCTAGAAAACTTAGATACAATGATAGCTGAGCAGACAAAGAAGAAGCTTGAGAACCCTTCCACTAAAACCAGGACAAAACTAACACCAGGTACTTACTCTACAATTTTCTTTCCTGGAATAACACATTTTTTAATCTATTCAGTTGAAAGTATGCTAATTGCCTCCGCAGCCAGACTGCTTGTTAAAGCCAGAGTCTCTGAAGGACCTGTACCAAGCCATAGCTCCGTTGTCTAAGCACACAACAAGAGGGAGATTTTCACTTAATTGTCTAGTCTTTGAGAAGTATATTCACTGTCTTTTTATTCACTGGAGTCCAGACATTACACATATACAAAAGCAAGCTGTATCAGTGCTTTTTAATACTAAACAGT
The DNA here is from genome assembly GCF_009819655.1 of Sylvia atricapilla. Taxonomy (NCBI): domain Eukaryota; kingdom Metazoa; phylum Chordata; class Aves; order Passeriformes; family Sylviidae; genus Sylvia; species Sylvia atricapilla. The sequence goes on from NC_089152.1 coordinate 11,835,843, forward strand.
AATGAAAAAGCATTATCTGTCAACTTTGAATGTAGCAAATGCAAGTTTCGTAGAATTTTTCTCTGCACAAAATGTGCCTTTGCATTGCAGTCACCTGTATTCAGCTGTTGTTTGTGAGAGCAGAAACAGTCATTCCTCTTTCCAAGGGTCTGGAGTAAAGATGACCTTTAGAAAGCACTTTGAGACAGGCTCCAATGAGGCTCTTCCTCAGCCAGCAGTCAAAATGCTTTACTTGCCAAGATTGTATTGTGGTAATTGAGAAATGCTCCTGGCACATTTGATATAGAATTGTTTGCTTTTGTTATTCTTTTAGACAAGAGTAGTGAAGAAGCAGACAGTACGAAGGAAGAAGCAGCTAAAATGGAAAAGGAATATGAAGTTTCAAAGGATTCTACGAAAATTGAAGGACAAAATGCAGCAGGAAACAGTGAAGAATCTGGAGGTACAGAATATTGCTTTCCTATTATGTGTGCTCCAAATGATTGGAGTCTTTTCCTCTCTTTGGTATTGATTTTCCAGGTGTTAGTATAAATATCCTCAGTCTATAGTCACTGGGAGTCAGCACACAACAGCTTGATTCAGAAGTACAGTTATCTGCCAAGTTTTAAGTATATCACACTGGGCAGACATTTACAGAATTCACAGACCCTTTTAGAACAATATGAAATGCAGTTTGATGCAGTAGTGCAGAGATTTTGCTTCTTTGCATGTGGCTTTTCAGTGAAATTGGATGGCCAGAATATTCAATAATCTAAGTGGGCCCTTTGATTTCTATAGATTGTGTTAGAACAAGCTGGTACTGAAAGGCAATGAAGAGTTCTGCAGTGTCACAATTTACATTTCCCACTGACAGAGGTTAAAGGTTATCAGTAATTAACCTATTTTACATAACTTTGAAAACATTGCAGTAAGTTAGTGTCTCTCCAAGCAAATGTAGCACAGTAGAACAGTTATTTTTGTCATGCCTCAGCATGACAAATAATGCCACGTGCTAAATTACACTGTGCTGGCTGAAGTCACCTGGGTGCAAATCAGCTGAAAACAAATCTGCAGGGGGCATCATTCCTCCTTATTGTGCTGAACTCTTGAAGCAGAATGTTTCTGGTGCAGAAACCTTTCAGTGAGTTCTTATTGGAAAGGGTCCAGCACAAGAATCTATGTTTTGTAATCAGTTGGTTAAACAAAATTGTGTCTTTTGCACCAGTGCTGTCTGATGCTCATACTTTTTGGAATACAGTGTTTTCACTCAGGCTGCTCAGTAAAGAATTGCAGAAATCAGGACTGCAGTAGGTTGTAGTCCATCGGTTCAGCTCTGTGGGCAGTGCAGCCACTCACATAGGGAAGGTGACATTTTTTCCAGCAGCTCATTTATTTCAACATGGAAAAGGAAAATAGCTCAAGATGGCTGTCTGATTTCACAGTAAAGTTTTCTCAATACCTGTGGGAAGTGATAAATAACACATTTTGCTCATCTCTTGAAGATTTGTCTTTTCAGTTTGGTTCAGGTTATTTTCCTTTATCTTCAGCTCAGTAGCTATTTAAAATTTAAATTGGATCAGTATTTACTTCTTTGTCTCATCATTCAATGCCCTTGGTCTTTCACAGAGTAACTTACTGCAAGGTTACTGCACTCCCAGGTCAAAAATGAGGGTGTATCTAATACTGTATCCAGTTATTAACAGGCACAGACATGCACAGTTGGCAGTAGTAACCTTCTACACACTAATCACACTAGGTTTTCATTCCTAACAAATGTAAGAACATTACATCAATAAAGCTCCAGCCAAGTTAAGAATTCAAAATCCATTAGCTGGAATATTTCCTTAGGGCCTTATTAGGTAATCCTTGTACTAATTCTGTCCTGTGTGCTTTCTGGTCTAAAAATAGTCATCACTTTAAATTTCAGCTATAACAAGAAGTTATCATGGTAATTTTAATACATCCTTTTTCTCAGTAAAAATAGTAGCTATATTTCAAGTTGTCTTTCCAAAATATCACAATTTTAGGTTTGCTATATGCTGCTAGTACTACTGTATGAAGGAGTTTTAATACTGAAAGTTCTCAGCCCTAATTAAGTAATTCCTTGCTATCTCGACAGCTTTTTCTTTGCTGAACAATTACAATTGTTCAGCAAATTGCTGAACAATTACAAGAACAACCTCAAAAAGCTATAGGTTGTTCTTAAACCACATAAGCAGTTTCTGTGGATGCCACCAAAAGTTATTATAAAGATCAAAAAAAGCCATGATCCTGAGTTTGTACATGACTAATCTTGCACAGGCAACACCTGCTAACCATCTGTGGGAATTTTGCCTGACTAAGTTTGACAGGACTCAGGTTTTAAACAGAAACTAAGAATAGTTTTAATCTGCCTCTGCTGTGACCAACTTCACCCAGTTAAGCAAGCTGCATCAATCATTGATGTGTTTGATTTCTCTCTCATCTTTTCCTCCAGGGAAATCTGAAGCATATTTGGAAGCAATCAGGAAGAACATAGAATGGCTGAAAAAACACAATAAACAAGGTAACAAAGAAGGTATGAAGTAAAAGGCCTTAACATTGGGGTGGGCACCATCTGCATTAAAAAGCAAGTAATTTATATTGTGTTGTATGACTTAACACTGTGTTACACCTTAAATAATAGTAATGTGCAACTGTGCTTGTGTAGATTATAGTGATCATTAGTGGTGTTAAATAATACATGTCATGTAAAAACTAAGCCAATGAACATAAATAGTGAACTAAGGTAGATTAATGTAAACCGGGTCGAATGGCCCTGGCCACAAAACCCACGTAGACTGACCCACAGGGAGTTAGTCATGTGCTGTCCGCACAGTCCTGGTGGTCTGTCTGCCTGTCACCACGTAGCTGTGTCAGCTGTGTCAAGTGCTTCATTTCTTAGCTCATCATGTTGTTTAATTATGACTTTTTAGGTGAGCTAGATGCATTTGAGATGTCTGGACGTGTCTAGAGAAGCTTGGTGCATCTGGCTAGCATGCCTGCACCAATAGCAATGAGTCCTGCTCCATAACCAGGAACAGCTGAGATACAAACTTCTGTCAGTAGCACTGTAATACATTGGATTACAGCCCAAATCAACTCCAATGACTTGTAGCTCTCACATGCAAAGCTGTGTAGAAGGGGGCAGTGACTGAAGCAGCTGCACAGGGTTTGCTCACCAGCTGTCCCACCATTTGCCTTTTCCTCGGAGGCACGGCTGTGTGAGAGCTGCTGGCAGGGACAGAACAGCAGCAGGATTTCACCTTTATTTCTTGCAGATCTTTATTCATCCATACCATCTTTCCCCTCAAGTTCTTACATTAAACCAGCCTCCTCTCCCTATTCTCTGCCATGGCTGTGTGTCCTGCTATTGCCTGCTCTAGAAGTGAAGGTTCCTAGCCAGGGGATCCATCCCTGGGCTATGACTGGCCCCTGGTGAGAAGGATCCTTCTCACACCAGCCAAGCAAAGGGTGATCTGAGATGAGATTAGCCCTGGGTAATCTATCCATCCTCTCTGTGAGTTGAAGTGTGTATAAATTCCATTTCAGAGATGACTGCATGCCTACAGCCCAACACATTCATTTTTCTCTACAGAAAATGTAATAGAAAAGACCATAAAAAAAAATCCCATCTCTCAAATCATTTCCAGACATTGGCAGTCATGGCAGTTAGTAGCAGTAGCAGGCCTAGTAGCCCTCTTTGCTCAAGAGTTTTCCTGTCAATTTTAATTAATGGCTCTGTTTAGCAATATACTCATTGTAGTAATTAGATCTCCATCATGCGTGATTATGTCTCTGTATCACACATGCTGCCTGAGCAGCCTCTTGCTCCTCTTTGTAGTAATCTTTCTTCTGCACTGCTGCAGTCTGAAAATGGCTGTGACTGCAGATCAATAGCATTTCATCTGCCTGTGAATGCAGTAAGATATATATATATATCTCTGTGTAGATGGATTTTCATTTGCACTAAAATATCTTTATTGTCCTCTGGCAATGGAAATAGGCCTTAAAGTGAGAGTAAGTTATGACAAAATTAGAATAGTATTTTTACTCTTCGGATACATCATCTTTATTGTGCCTTTTCATACTCTTTATTTTTGTAAAATGCTAATTCAGTTCCCCTGGGATGATGTTAAGTACAGTCAGGGTAAGCTTATCTAACCGTGAATGCATTGCAGTGTTTCTTCAGTGCAAGATTAGGTGGTGTTGCTGTGCTCATCAATCATTTCTCCACTTCCAGCTGGCACCTGGGGGCTGGCAGAAAAGTGATTCTCGAAGTAATTCATGGATTAAAATGGCCAGACTTTGCCAGCCCTACTCATGGATTGGTTTACTCACTGAATATCTTTGAAGAGGTTTAGGTTTTCTTCAGGCAAATGTTTGTGGGTCCTTCATTTTGTATGAATTTCAGTAGATATTATTCGTTCAATGACTAATAACCCTGGAAATGCTGATTTGCATTTCTGCAGTTTGGAAGTATCAATTGTCTGTTAAGGAGGCTGGGATGATTTAAAGATAAACACATCAAAAGCCTGGATTTTGGGCTCGTTGCCTTTTGTGTCTGAAGTTTGCTTTACCTGTTTACGACCTACAGGCTCCACTGGCCTGTCCTTCACATCTCCCAGACCTGGCTTGGTGCTTGAAACCTTTGCAGAACTGAGCATTTAACTGATACATGCAAAGAGCATGTGTGGATTGTTCAGTAAATACTTGGGCAGTTCAGAGCTTCATCACACTAACAGCAGCCATTTAGAAATGAAAGCAAATCCTGTCATTAATTTCAATGGCAAATGGCTTGATCTGAATATGAAAATAAGAGCTCACTTAATTTACTGGAGCTGTGTAACAGCTCCATGTAATGCTGCAGCTGTTGCAGTGAATCAGCATCCAAAGCTGATCTTTCTAATTACAATAGATTCTAAATAAGTATTAGAAATTGGCAGTTATCAACTTCTAGGGAAAAAAACCAGTTTAAATTGCTGTGAGATACACAAATTAGCCTGAATTGGATAATATCATAATGGTTGTAATCCCATACAGGAAGGTGAGTAATTAAACCTTCACATCTCCACATGATCATCTTAGAGTTAGAAACAGTATTCTAGAAGTAAAATAAGCACAGAGATTTTAATGTGAAAAATGTGGATATTAAATTTATTTAGTATTTGTTCATCATTCATTTCCATTCCTTGGTATCTTTCACTGGAGATCCTCATTCTGTCAACCTGAATGAAATCTCTCATCCCAATGACGAAATTGCTCAGTACTATTTGTCCCTATTACTCATACAGGATGGAGACACAAGGTTACATTCTGTTAAGTAACGCCAGTAACAGACCAGACTAGAAATCCTCGCCTCAGTACAGCAAATGGCAAAATTCCTGCTAACACAGATATGGAGAGGACACCTCTGCAGGAGGGGGGGAGTGCTGAATATCAATTTTCTGTATTACTCATTTGAAATTGCCTTATGCTGTTATAAAAATGATAGCAAGCATCAATTCGCTTCTTAGATCATTCTATTTCTATCCCATTTTGGTCAAATTTTGAAACCTAAAAAGCCACAAATTCATTATTGTTTTGTTTTGTTAAGAATACACAGTTTGAAAGAAGGTTCTTCCACATATAGCTGTGTGATGTTATACACAGGACATTGCAAAATCAGTTTTAAGGTATTCTGAAGGCCCCATTTGTGGAATAAATTATACTGAAAAATTCAAAATGTATTCATTCTTGTGAAAGATACTAATTCATTTTTACCCTTAAAACATTGATGTTCTTCTTCTAATTTTAACAAATTAAGCTTTACATTTATGCAGCTAATTATGAACTGAAATTTATTGTGTTTGTGTGAATATACTGAGTCTGCTGCCAGAGTCATGACTACACCACAGGTTACCTTTCTATGTTATTTGAAAAATTGCTTTGCAGTAGAATTCTTTTCATGGAAAATAGTGATGTTTTCCAGCTTAAGAGAAGTCTGTTTAATGCATATGGTGTGAATGAGGCTGTGTAGATGCACCCATCTTCTGAAAAAGGAGGAAGGATCTTTCAGCACTCTGTTGCAGATTGACAGAGGAGGATTGTCAAAAACTGACACTAACATTGGCTGCTCACTGCAGTAGTTTTCAAACCAGAATATTATGTTCTGTATCAAGGTAAATAATTGTATTACTTTTTTATCTATTTTCAGGGAGTTGGTTTCATGAATTTCCACTACAGTGGTAGTAAGTGGGAATTTTATTGAGATTTCAACTAGAAATAGTCCATTTAATACTTTATTTTGATTCCATGACAGTTGTGAAAATAATAGAGCACAACAGCTTTTGCTGTGCAAAATAGAACATCAGATCCATGGATCAGAAAATATTCTTGCTTCAGCATTTGACAGCAATCAATCAAGAGCAAGAGATTATTATTCCTCTTGGATAGTAAAAGCACCGTGGTGTGTAAAAAGACTTTGTGCAGCTGGTTTGGGTTTTTTAATGGTTTCACAAGTTGCACTTAGAGAGAATTCTCTCCATGTTTGATAAAGCACATTGGTTGGATAAACTTTACAATGACATTGGTTCTTAGGTGAAGCACTATGATGGCAATGACTCATTGTGCAAATGAATTCTTGTTTTTCAGACTATGATCTTTCAAAGCTGAGAGATTTCATTGATCAGCAAGCTGATGCTTATGTGGACAAGGGCATCCTGGACAAGGAAGAGGCTGATGTAATTAAACGCATCTATGGCAGCCTGTAAAAAGTTAGTGACTGCCAAACCTGTAGAAATGTAGTCTAGTTTCCCCCACTCCTGGCTCAATGACTTATGATCTGTTGATTTGAGGATATCATTAGAAATGCTCTGTTTACATTGTACTGACAACTCTAGACAGAAATGAAGAGCTGTAGTGCTCCATTCACTTTCTGCATACTGTATTTTCCACAAATCAACCCTAAACACCAAATTCTGACACTGATTTCTATTTGATAAGGTAAATATTTCTGTAATGCTCTCTGATTTATTGTTTGTGTTTTGTTTACTTTTGTAGCTAAAACAATAATTCCTGATGGAAACTTCTTTTAATGCTACATTTTTTTGCTTTCACTCAACAAGCTTTCTATAGATGCAACTATGTAAAGGGCATTATGAGAAAATAGTTCATAGTTCTCTAAATAAAATATTTGAAAATAATTGACCTATTAAAGTTTTCATTAATCTTCATATTATTTTATATTCATTTATTTTGGTTTTAAATACTAACATCTTTTTTTTTTTTGATCCTTTATTTCTTTATGTAGTATTCTGTACCTTGGACTGTAGTGTCCTTAGCTAACTGATAAATCTTAGACATTACAATTGCCTTCCATATTACAGAGCTGTAGTCTCCTCTTCAGCATGTGTGAACATTCTCTTTGCACCATTTGATGATTGTGCATGCATAATTAGTTGAATTCCTGATGTGAATATCCTGATAGCAAGTGTAAATAGCCATTGCTTTCTCTAAAGAAAAAAATAAAGAAAGCAATTCAAGTCATTTTGTATGGAAAGGGAAGTTTGCAACAAGAGATGTTTTTAGGAAAATGGGCCCTGTTTTTCAGAAATACTTAAATAATCTATTGTATCTCAGTGTCTCTGAATATCAAGGCTGTGGTCTGATTGCTCACCCCTGTTCTGTGCTGAGCAGTATTATCTTGGAGAACTCCTTTTTTATTTTGGCCTGTATATGTTAGCATTAGCCAAGAATTTGGTACTTCCCAAAGGATCAAAAAAAACCAACAAAAATGTCATCCTCATTCTTCTTCCTCAACTAACAGAGTTTTGGAAGAATGGTTTATGTGGTGTTTTATCTTTAAGTAAATTGATAACTTTATGTATGAAGAACTGATGAAGCAAGATCAAAGGTAAAGAAGCATTTAGAAAGGTAAATTTCAAACATAGTCCCAGAAATTGTAAGGCCTTAGACCTATCCCCTGCAGGAACTCCAGGAAAGCCCTGTACTCTTTCCTTACAGATTCTTCATTCAAAATTGAGGTTATCCCTTCTCTGATTTTTTTTTTAAACTTATGATATCTCTAAGATTGATACAGTTAAGAAATGGTATCTGATGCAGAAGTTGGAATTTGCCTGCCAGTGAATGGAGATACTGACTTAGAGCACTGCCTGCACAGCACGAAGTTCTGTAAGTGTCAAGTCACTCCTTGGGTCATTTCCTCCCTCACAGCTGGAGATCATAGAGGAGGAGATTTGAGCAATGTTTCTCAGACAGCTGAAGTAAAGTCTAGAATCCCTGCAAAACATAAACTGTCAACTGAGCACTATTGATAATCAGTATTAAGTGAATGTGATAGCACTGAGGTGTAACAGAATAACTCCTTGCAAACTGATGAAACATAAGCCAGTGAATGTTTTCTAGCATCCACGAAATGCATCATCACTGCCTGCTCATACACATCCTGGTGTGAATCATTGAATTGCAGTATCAGTCACTAATGGTGATTTTCTTTTTAGGTAAAAACTATATTTAAAAAAGTAATCAATGTAAGCTTCCTCTGACAAATAGTCCCTTAGAAACTCTATAGAAAAAATAATTAGGAAAAAGAATTAATGTTATTTTAAATCAGTGCATTTGTTCTCATCTAAACCCTTCATTTATTTATTATTTGCTATTGCTCCCAAAGATCTGAGTTTCTTTATGTCCCTATAGATCCAAGTTGCATTGTGCAACAGCTTCTGACTTCCTTTCTTATGTGACCATCACATGGGAAAAGCAAACTGTTTCCCAGATCTGGATTTATGACAGAAATCAGGAGGATGGTAACTAACCATAGACCTTTACAGCTGGGGGAGTGGTAATGACCTAGGATCTGCACTTGAAGAAACAAAAAAGGGCAAACTGTCCTTCCCCAATGACTACTTTAAAAAAGACCCCAAAATTTCTTCTCCTGTCAATATGATGAGTAGTATAAGAATAATTTCAGTTTTCACTGGAAGTTAGTTTCTTCATCCTCTCATGAGTCTTGTACTAAAGGGCAGATGCCATCAGCTAGTGACCAGTCAGTATGAACAGTGTGTGGTGATACTTGTTAACCTCTCCATTTTGCAAATTTATCGCTTGAACAAAGTGACATAACTTAGGAAGACACAAACCCAGCAATGGATATGACCTGATTGTATTTCAGAGTATGCACGTTCTTGGACTTGCTCTGTGCTTACCCTGCTGCTCTACATCCCTGGGGTGCACATTGAGATAACTGAAGCAGCCTGATGAGTAGCTGAGAACAGAGCAAGCCTCTGACAGATAGACCAGAAATCACAGCTATGGTTCTTCAAACTAAATTCACTTTCCATCCTGCCCAAGCCCACTAAACTTGTTGCTTGAATGCTTCAAATACTGGTTCCATTGCTGGTACATGGAATGAACATCTATCAGTACATCACACCTTTCAGAGCCAGGCAGTGAAACACAGCCAGCCTGATGAATCACCCTGCATTCCTAAAGGGCTGTGACTTACTCGAAATAAAATCAAACCGAGTGACGCAAGTTTCAACCTGCGCCACACATCAGTCCTTATTTTGCAGGGAACACTTCGAGCACATTAGGATTTGACATGCACTGCTGTGTGTTTAGCCATAATTAGTAAATCATAGTGCTTGCTTTCTTCCTGGTGAGAAAGGTATTTTCTTCAACTGCACATCTCTGTTTTAAAACTGACAGAAATCGGTTTGTGTTGTTTCTATCTCTGCTGGATCCTTCAGAAGTCCTTCACTTCTAAATTATCACTGAAAATGTAATAAATACAATATATATGCTATTCACCTTTTGAGCTTTTCTAATAGACTATTGTTTCTGATACTGTACTTTATTAAACACTTTACTACAAGCTACATTAGTGTGCTGCTTTTGGCTGGGGTAGACTTTGTTTTCTCCACAGTAGCCAATACAGGGCTTTTGTTTTGGATCTGTGCTGGAAACACAAACGTGTTGATAACATAGAGACGTTTTAGCTCTGGTTTAGTCTGAGCAAAGCTTGCACAGAGCCAAGGCCTTTCCTGCTCCTCACCCCACCCTTGAGGGGGTGCACTAGAAGCTGGGAGGGGGCCCAGGCAGGACAGCTGATCCCAACAGACCCAGGGGCCCGTGTGGTGCCGTGCTTGGTGTGTAAAGCTGGGGAAGGAGGGGGAAGGGGGCAGGCTGTTTGGAGCGACATTTGTTTTGTTTTCCCTAAAAACCCTTCCTTAAGGTGGAGCCCTGCTTTCCTGGAGATGGCTGAACACCTGCCTGCCCATGGGAAGCGGTGAATGGATTCCTTTCCTTTGCTTTCATGCACAGCTTTTACATTACCTATGAAACTGGCTTCATCTCGACTTGTGAGTCTTCTGCCTTTCACCCTTGTGGTGCTCTGCCCCATCCCTGTGGGGATAGTGAGTGCCTGGGAGGGGCTGGGTTGCCAGCTGGGGTTAAAGCACAAGAAGCAGTTCAAGGCTGCTGTTGTGTGCCAGAGAGAATGCACCTTTGCCGTGTGCTGCCCAGCTGTTTGAGGCCGTCCTGCACCACGGAGCACAGCAGCTCACCGCCATGCAGGAGGGGCTGGGGTGCCACAGGGATGTCCTTCTCAGAAGGTTACATGCAGCTACAGCACCTGCTGGCTGAGTTAGCTGCATTCACAGGGGTTTAGCAGCCTCCAGCCACATTGCAACCGAGTGCCAATTACCAATTTTTTTACTACTTATATCCCACATATTTCACTTAAAGAGATCCTTGTCTGAGCCTGCCCAGGTTTTGACTTTTCAAACTTTGACTGAAGAAATCTGTAAAAAGAAAACTTCAAACATGCAGGTTCCTAAGCACAAAATAGCTGCAAAACATGGAATTTTATCTGCTTTGTTTCAGCCTGACACTGCCCTGTTCCGCCCTAAGCCACACCTTGCAGGATTGGTAAAAATATGCAAAGAAAGAATGAAACTACAAGTGTAGTATGAAGAATAAAAGCAGCGTGGGAAGCAAAATATACATGGTAATGAATAAAAATACATAAAATAGACTGGAAAATATGTCACTTTACTAAGTAATAATGTGAAAATGGGAATCAAGACATTAAAACATCAGTTATTTCAGAGCCTTAGGAACACTTTCATGAGTAGTAAAAGCCCCACCTTGACTCACCCTGTGTGTATTACAATTTCCAGGCATTGTTTCCTCTCACCTGCTCAGTTGTCCTGGGGCAGAGGGTGCCCAGGGTGCCCCAGGGCCCTGTGTGTGACACCCACTGAGGTGATGGGGCCTCTTGGCAGAGAAGGGATGGAAGGAGCTGGCAGAGGCACAGCAAAGCGGTTCCCAGAAGCGTTTTACCTGTACAGGGAACCCAGGCAGTCGGGCTCTGGATTTGCCCCAGGGACTGTGATGCACTACAGCTACCTATCTGATCTACCTGAAAACCAGGAGCAGGCATTAATTAAACACAGGAAATGCAGCTCTTCGCCCCTGGGGGCTGCCAGGACAGAGAACCTGTTACCTGGTGCTCTGGCCACGGTGCCCAGAGGTGAGGAGCCCCGGCCAGCCCGGGCTCCTGAGAGCCGCAGCACAGGGCACGGACAGCACCCGGCCCCAGGGCAGGGCACAGCGGCCGTGCCAGACTGCTGACACGTGGGAAGAGCCAAAGAAGATGGGAGTGGAAGAGGTGAGGCCTCTCTGCCTGGCCCTGAGCCCTTGGGGCACCATGAGGAAGGTCTGTGCGGCAGGAGAGGAGCTCTGGGACAACGGTGGCAAGGAAGGGCTCTTGCAGGTGGCCTTTGTGTTGGGCAGTGGTGGCCCTGAGCTCCTCCCTGCAGGAGCATCCTTGTGTGGCACGGGTGGCTTGGCTGTGTCTGTGGGTTTTACACTGAGTGCCAGTTGTGTGTGGCTGTGGTGTCCAGTGAGGAGAGGTTCTGTGGTTGTCAGGTTTCATAGAATGTCACACTGTGTGTGGCTGTGGTGTCCAGTGAGGAGAGGTTCTGTGGTTGTCAGGTTTCATAGAATGTCACACTGTGTGTGGCTGTGGTGTCCAGTGAGGAGAGGTTCTGTGGTTGTCAGGTTTCACAGAATGTCACACTGTGTGTGGCTGTGGTGTCCAGTGAGGAGAGGTTCTCTGGGTTATCAGGGGCTGCTACCAGCACATTATCATACATTATCTGCAGTGTGGCTGCTGTCTGAGGGGATGGGTGTGCAGCCACGGGCTCTGGTGTGTGCAGGCTGCCAGAGCTGCTTCTTCCCCTGTGTTTCTGTATGGCAGCTTTCTGTCAGGGAAGAAGGTGCAGATGCTGTTTGTCCTGCAGGTCCTGCAGCCCAGAGGCACAGAATTGTGGCTTGCCAGAGGCGGGGCAGCCCAGTCTGGGAGGCAGGAGCTGCAGTGCTCCTGTGCCAGGGAGCTCTTCTGACCTGCTCAGCAAAGAACCCCGGGCCTGGCTGTGCTGAGTACTGCGGGAATCACAACCAGGTACAAATACAGGTCTTTGGTACAACAGGATTACATTTTTCTGTGGAATAATAAAATATAACTGGGCTTGAAGCTAGGGTTGCCTTTGGGAAAGTAGTTCATTCTGGCTTTGTAATGTTCTACTGAAATTAAATGAAAACAAGAGAAGTTATAATTGTGTACAGAATAGATACAATCCCAATTTAAGAAAGATACAGGACCTAAACCTAATTCACTGGTCCCTTCAAGAAAAATCCAAACTTCCTTTTCTCAACTCTAAGCTTTTTCTGTTCTTGTTAATTTGTGTGTCACTGCAGACTTTCTCTTTAGGACAAGCTAGAGTTGATTTGAATGAGCCTGCTGGCTCTGAGTTCCTGCCAGCTCTAGGGAAATACCGATTCCTGCTGAGCTTTGAATTTTTATTTCTGGTTTTAGTAAATTAATGAAACTTTCCATATTGTTTCCCTCTTAACATACTGCAGAAAGGTTTTGCTTCAAGGGAGTGATACTGACAAGCTAAAAGATAGGAAACTGCATCTGTTGCAGTAGGGATTCAGCAAATCTTTAATGACAAGACTTTTGTGAAGTTTATGGAATACTTGAGGAAAAAATACAGGATATTTAACAAGAAGTTGCTAATACCCTAACTTCAGGGCAACAGTGATTGCAGGCTGCACTCTGCCTCCCTGAGCTTCAGATGGGGTCCACTTGCAGACCTGAATACTGGCACCTCTTTTCAGAACAGGGAAGGCTTGCCAATGTGCCTCTTATTCATCTTAACAGACTGCACAACTAGGGCAGATAGCTCTTGCCGGCCTCACTTAGGAGGGTGAGTTATATGGAAAAGATAAAGACATTATTTACTCTGAGATTACTATTTAATACTTCGTGAAATTAGACAAACCATTCTTCCCAAAAAACAGGCTAGAACCAAGGTGACTTCATTATGAACACACACATCAGTATTTTTTGTATTTTATTAAATTAAAACCACACAAAATTTAACTGCACACAAGAACACACATCTGATATTCCAGTGTCATATCTCACAAAAAAACCTCTTGCAAAACTCGTCCCTTTTATGAGTAGAAATCCAATATGCAAACAGTTCTTTAACCGAAAAGGCCTTAACTAATCAAAACAAGCTGAATTCCCCTTTCTAGGAATACATCATAACCACACACAGACACACACAAGGTTCATAGGCAAGTTCTGCAGCCCTGAAGTAGATAAAACTTTCACAGCAAACTTGCCTATGTTTGCAGAGTAAGTAAATTTCTATTTCATCGTTTGTCATTTACAAGCAAACTTATTTAATATTTTTAAATACTTAAAACAAATTTCACTTTAACAAGTATTTACAAAATCTTTACTAAAGATCAACATCCTGCATAAAGGTGACCTCAGGGATTCATAGTTGCTACCATGCTACAGTTTGCACAGAAGGGGTAAAAAGGCCATTGCTAGTTTTGGAAGGCTTATACCTTTTATTGATATAGCATAAGGACATTAACCTATGGAAGGCAGAAGAGGTCATAATTTCAGTGCAATTACCCATTCATGACTTCTTTTAAGTACATCAAGAGGACGAGTCCAAAAGACTTGGGTTTTGAATTATTGACTGTTTAGTTCTGTAAGAACTGATTTCATGGAAAGTTTTCAGGCCATCATATCTGTCTTCTACTGGTGATACGAAGAAGTTGCATAGGGACCTTCCTCATTCTCCTCATCTCTAAAAAGAAAATGATCATAATCATCAGGTCAGGAGCATACTATGTCTCGAAAGTAAAAGTGTAACGAAACTGCAGGTGACCAGTTTTCCTAGTGGATCTAAAAACAGGCAAGGCTAGCCTTGCCTAACAGGAATATCTGCAGAATAATACTGTAATTACGCACCTCTGGAGTCCCTGAGATGTCAAGAACATAATGCTGAAATCAAGTAAAGCTGTGTAAGTTCAACATCAGAACATATTTTAAAAAGTATTCTTGATCAAATCAGTAAGAAAAACTTAAATGAAAACAAGGCTGAGGGCATGCTGGAGTTCTTGCACTGTTGCTTTTAATTTCTTCTTTTTAAAAAGTAAAGGTCAGTTAGAGGTTTGTTTCAACATTTGGAATGGCAGGAGGGACAGGGAGACCAAAGGAAGCAAGAACAGGAGCAGCTCATCACCCCATAGCTGTAGGTGGGTCTGGGTCCTGATGCTGCAAGGCTATTCCTGATGTATACTTCCCTTGCATCAACCCCCATTGAGACTGATCACTTGGATTTTCTTAGGAAAAAGGAATTGCTCCCAAGTGCTATTGTTAATACAATAACTGGATAAAGCAAAGTAATGTTGCTTTTAAAACATCCTCAGGAAAATCAGTCTGCCTTGTCTACCTGACAAATTGCCTTTAAGAGAAGGAGTTATGTAAACCTATTGCAGTCCAGCATCCAGTACTAAATCAAGGATGCCAAATTCCCCAGAGGTCATTGCTTTGTACTACTGCAGCTTCGAAGTTTTGTTCCTCAGAGTCCAGCCTTAAAGCTGCTGCCAAGTTCAGTGTTTTGGTAAGAACAGAAGGACTTTACAGCTGCTACACTGTGAAAGGATTACTTTTAATATTGTGAGTACCTCATACAAAGGTACAGTTATCCAAATAATCTAGGAATGTTATACGGTAAAAAGCAAATATTTCAATATCAAAACCATGAAGACTTTTCCCTAATAAACATGATTATTTATCTACAATTCAAATTTCATATAACCCCCCAAAACAGAATTGAAGAACCCTACAAACTAACCAAACAGCAGAGTAACTTGCACTTGTCTTCCCCAGCAAAATTATCATCTTAATCCAAAGGCACAATATGTCTTTTGCTTAAAATAATCTTGCCAAAAAAAGAAACTTCAAGAAAAACAACTTTGGGATGAAACTGGTTGTTATTGCAGGGATGTGTGGTTACAGTAGTACTGGGAACAGAGATTTAGCCTTTACATTAGTGATGCTACCAACCCAGTACCAAGGACGCAGATGATCTGTATACATTTAAACAGTGTCCTTCATTATATCCAGTTCTGCACCCAAAACTGCCATGGGACACTATAATTTTAAGAGCATATCTTTTGCAGAAGCTTTGCCTGATACATGGCATGACATTAAAATAAGAAAGCAAATAACTCACGTTTAGTCAAAAAAGCACTAAACCACTTTTACTTATAAATTCTCTCAAGACATTTTCAAGCTTTTTTCAGAATTGAAATCTATCAACATACCAAGCTTGTAAGACTGAACTGCAGGATTGTAAAATTCAACCATAACAACTTAGCCAAAGTGAAATATTTCAAGTTGTTCATTCTGGAGCTCCAACATGTGCCCTTCTGGAGCAATGGGTGTAGCCACACGTGCAGGACTTAGCTGCAAACAGCAATATCCTGCTAGCTTGTGTGAGGATGAAGAACTTTTTTATTTTCAGACCTTAGACTCCAGTGGAGGAGAAACTTACTTTTTATGCTCTACACTGGAAATTACTTTGTACTACTTAGTTTTGTTATGTTTCTTGTTTTAGGATAATAAAATGTTGCAGAGCTACACAAAAAGACCTTCCTTCTAATCAAAGGCTGCCAGAATCAGATTTTCAGTCATTCTTCTTGAAAGCCTTATAAGAATACCATCCATCCTGACATGGCAACAGCCAAACACTGGAATGAAATGAGTTAATTATGGGTGAATATAGAGAGCTGAAGAATGATGTTATATTAGCAGGTCTTCAGACATCCAAGTACCAAACCCACTGTCTAGGCTGTTTGTCCCCACCTCCCTTGTGCAAGGTGCACTGGGACACGGGTGGCAGCTGGCAGCAGAAGGCCAGCACTGGGGTTATGGCCAGCTCTGAGGGGCTTCTCCACAGGCCAGGGACAGGAGAACTAGAAAGCAGTTTGTTATGCTGGAACTGATGCAGGGCAGTGACTGGTGCAATGTGCAAAGCACATTCCTGACCAAGGCTTGGAACTGCTCAGCAAGAACAGCTTCTGCTCTTCTGTCCCAGGCTGCAGTGCCAGGCTCTGGGAGGTCTGCAACACTACCCCAAACCAGGGTAACACCCAGGGAATAATACTCATGTAGATCTTAAACCATACATAGCAAGTATAAGTGTGTTCTGATGGTTTAAAAACAAGCTGAGCTTTATATGAAATAAAAATATATAGTTTTAGCTCTGGTCTGTGACCCACAAGCACCACCATGGCAGTGTGTGTATGTTTAATGACCAAACAATTTACCTCACTTTTAAGAAGCTTAAAATAGCAAAGTGGTAAGTCACAGGAACATTCTCGTTCAGGGGCTGGAAAAGGAACAGCACAGCATTACAACACCCTGCAGGGCTGTCTCTTCCCGTTTGCTGTCGCCACTTTGCCCAGTGGGTTACAGGAACTGAAAGAAGTCTCCTGCAAGCTGTGCTGTGCATCAGCCACACATAACCACTTCTGTAAAAGCAAGGACACCTGACTGCAAGTACACTCAAATGCTTGGATGCTTCTAGAATGCACAATTAAACAAGGCAGCAATCTGAGTTGTTAGTTTTGGGATGTCGGAAAGGATTCTCCACACACAGCCTCCTTTATTGAGGCATCACTTTTCTCAGCTGATAGCCAATGAGAGTCAAAAATTACTGGGCAAATTATCTCAATTAGTTACAAGTTTTGAAGGCTTCAAGACCATAATTTTTCCCAGGTTCATGTCATCTGCTTTGCCTTGGCAAGCGAGCAGATGACAGTACAAGGTGCTGTTCCTGTGCTGACACCAGTTTATATTGGCTTGAATCACCATCACTGATTAGAGAGGCTCTGTTCAGTTACAAGGTTTTCAAAATTAGACACTCCAAGGCAAATGCAGAAAGATGTGGCCTGTTCCAGAAGCACAGTATATGGTTTAAGTCTGTCTTAAGGGCTCTATAAAGAGCTTGCATTACACATCTGGTGTTCAACTATCTCACAGTTAACTATGTGATACAAAAAGCATCACTAAAATAATTTTCAGTTTCAGTGTAACAGCATTTTGGGCCAGGTGAAGCACCTGTGAAGCACTATATTTTCTCAAACTATCACAATTGCTTTTATTCCATGTGTTGATACAACTAATAATGAGTATTCTTCCCTAATATACAAATACATGAGTTAATAACATTTCTACAGACAACTGTATTAATCCTTTTACATTTCTTTTGCCCTACTATAAAAACATTGCTCAAAACAGAAAGGCTTTATTGCCTTGAGCTGCATCTTGGGTGAATATGCATGATTAATGATTCATTACCTCATGATTTCTTGCTCAATGAAACTCTAGTAAAAGTACTATTGCATGCAGAGGTAACCATGTGCTTATATAAACTCTAATAGTGAAATGCAGCTGGCACAAACATTCTATGACCTTTTATGCTCACCTGATTGCATAGCTATTATAGTTTAATATCTAGTCTAAATCTGCAACTATGTGCTCCCCAATTTTTCTACCTAAACTTTATTCCTTTAAGAGCACTAAAGGGAGTGACTCCAAGAGTTCTGATTAAAAAGTGCAACTCCCTCTAAGCTGCCTTTGTAGCACAGGGCAGTTTCTGACCATGAAACTTCCATGTGTGGTTTAATCCAAATCAGTGCATGTATGCACATGCATTCTTGGCAACTTAAAGGCAGCTAAAGTAAAGAGCAATTTAGTAGATGTGGCTCTCACCATCTGTCAAATCAGACTTATGGTATGGGGAGAAGTTATGGCTCTTTAAGTTCAAGAACTGATAGTCTGCTTCTGCTTGCAGTTTTGTGAGTTCCAATGTCCCTTTTGGTGGTAGTGGATTAACTCCAGGTGCTCCTTTGTTACCCTCAAGGAGGCACAGAAGTACTCAGCACTGTTGGCACATCAAACTCTGAAGGGGCCTTGACAAGGCAATCTGAATACAGGCCAGAGCAGCTGGAAACAGCACTCTAACTTCATAAATGGTTTTCACTCTACGAATAGAAAACTTCCATATTCATGAGGCCGGTTTATGAACATGGCTGTCCAATTTCCAAAGGCTTCCTGCTCCAAGCAAGGGACACAAAGGACTGGGCAGGAAGGAGAACAGGTGCCTTCTGGGGAGCTGCTGGAGCACAGTAAGGAATGTTGCCTTCCAGTGTGGACCCAGATATACTTTTCAGCTGTGTACCATCAATGGTATCTCCTAGGTTTTTGGCAATGGTCTCTCTACTCCTGTTCTCTGCAGAGTAAACACTGGCTTTGGTCCTTTGCCCCTTCCTGCCAGACTGTAAAGGGGTCTGTCCTTTCCAGCTGTGTTGGAGAGCATAAGGCAAGGATGGCTTTTGTGAGCCATAACTGAAAGCCAGGAGCAGTGATGTGGAAGGGAACATTATGAAGATGCACAGGAAGCTATTTCTCTTCAGAAGCTTTGGGCAACATCCTGCTCAGCAGATTGCCTACAACTCTGTACTTTATGCCTCCTGTAATATCCTGACCAATAAAAATCTGCTGTATGTATAATTAACAGAATTACTTGCTAAATCTGAACAGGAGGTGGGAAAATACCTCATCCTCCTGTATACATTATTTCTTGGGAGATGACTTGGTACCAGGTCTGCATTTCCCAATTTATAACTAAAGCAGTATAGGAAATGGATATTAGTGGCAGCAGTGTACTATTTGTCTAGTGTCATTTTCACTGTTATTGGCTCTGCTCATGGTGCAGCAAGGTCTAAATGAATTTTCTTCTTTAAATTGGTCTGTCATTTTGTTGAAGGGATGTTAAAATAATTACCTTCCTCTGGCAGGGAGTGTGGTTTCCTGTTATGCAGTTTAACTGCTGGGTCAACACCTACTCTAATCTGTGGTAGGTACATACATCTAATGACATAAAAACCTGCAGCAGCACATTTTGATAGATGCTCTACATTGCATCAAATGTAACAGTGGGAATGGATGAGTTTGCACAGAGAAGGTTCTGAGTTCCAAAAGCTATCTTCCTTTCATGCAACCAATTCAAAAGAAAGTAAATGCAAGTGTGATAACAAGATGTGAAAGCATTTCAACCTTCCCTGAGATTCTAAACCAGTGTGCTGGCAATGGAGAGTTGTATGTGGGGATATTTCTCCAAGGGAGGTTTGTTCAATAGCTAAATACAATATACTGTTCTCCTTCAAACTTTTGTCTGCTGAACAAAGTTTTAAAGTTGCTGAAATAATTTCTTAAAGAAATTATGCAATTTCATACTCAATAAATTTGGTCGTGAAAGGTTACCTTCTGCTTCCCCTCAAAATCAGCGTGTGTGAAGTGAACCAAGATGGTGGATGAAGTTTTGCATTGAACAAATTTGCAAAACAAAGCATATATCTGCAGGCATAACTTCTCTCCAGCTCGCTGGTAAGAGAAGCAGTACCAGCCCCCTGCAGTCATATCTTTTACTGTGAGAAGGACCATCTCAGAATCCCTCATGAGGGGATTTCTGCAGGGAATGAACAGGCAGCCAGCCAGCCCTAGAGACTTGACTGTGAACAAGCTGAGGAAGCTTGTCCCAAGGACATGGAAAACAAACACTACTGAAGCCCTCCCTTGTTCTGAGTCTTTCTGTACTCTCCATAGGATACCTACATATGTGAGGGCATATGTGCCACTACTGTGGCAGAGGCCAGAAAGAACTGCTTTTCCTATGAGTAAATATGTGAGAGCTCCTGGCTGTGGAAATACTGAAGAAAATATGAAGTCTGCCTAGGCAGACCCACAAAGTGGGAGACTGCACAGGGAAAGGAGATAGGAAAGCTTAACTGAAACTGCATCATGGAGAATATTTACACAATGACGCAATTTGGGACAGAAGAAAAACAGAATAATGCCCTGCTGTACACAGTCAGCTTCCTCATAGGCCTTTGCTCAGTACTCTACCAAAAACTGTTTTTGCTTAAATACTTGCCTACTTACACAGCAAGACATCTTGGAGAATCCTGGCCTTGTGGCTTCTATGGAATAGTATTTGTACTCTCTAAACAATCTGTTGTGAGGCAGCCTTTCTAACTGCTATAGCAGAGCACCTGCTAATAATGCTGTGCTCTCAATATATCTGATACATGAGGATAGCAGGCACTTGCTGTTGACAAATAAAAGCCACAGATGCTGTCTGAGACCCCACAAAGAGGGGTCATCTTAGGTGACCCTAGGGTGAGATTAAGTTGCTTAACACCAAAAGTGACATTTACCTGACACTGTCATCTTTTAGTTTTCT
Source organism: Sylvia atricapilla (assembly GCF_009819655.1). NCBI lineage: Eukaryota > Metazoa > Chordata > Aves > Passeriformes > Sylviidae > Sylvia > Sylvia atricapilla. The sequence goes on from NC_089152.1 coordinate 11,856,527, forward strand.
GGCTGCTTGTTTGGATAACTTAATCTGCAAGTCCAATCGCTGTAGGAAATCTTTGGCAGATAATTCTTCTGGTGCAGTGGGCTGATTGTCAGGCTCTTGAGGACTGGGAGAAGAACTACTTTCTTCCTGAACTGCCACTAGTCCTTCATCACAAGAAGGGGAGCTGTCAAAAGTTTCATTCTCAGGAGACTCCAGTGAATTAAGTCCATTAAACAGTAATGGTTTCTCTGATATAACCGGAATATTCAGGGTTTTCCTCAGAAATATACAGTCATTAGTGAACAGTTTATTTGCCCTCTTTATTTGTTCCATCTGAAAAAGACAGAAAAAATATAAATTATTAAGTTTGGAAAAAGTATAAAGCACTAACTTTCTGAAGCATTATACAACCTTCAGTTAAAAGAACGCTATACTTTCTTTGCAGCAGCAATTATTTCAGGAAAGAATTTGTTTGCATTCAAAGGGATTTCAGAGTGCACGTTCTGTTTCAGTCTTGCTAACATCCTAGCTTTATGAGCACAATACTGCTTATTCCAAAGTCTTGCACTACGTAAAAGATACTTCCCTTGAACAGTCTTGCAGCCTCTATGCAGGCTCACAGGAACAGCCTACCAAAGAACAAAAATTCTATCACAAAAGTACTGTTGATTTGGATTTATATTAGAATAAGGCTCAGAACTGCTAGCAGCTCCTGGAGGTGAACTCTCTGGTAAAAATGATGCAGAATCCAAACAAGGAGGATAAAGCCACCGTGAGGATTCAACTTGTTGATGCAGATGGCTAAATTAGTGAAATGCTTAGATTTAATAATCCCATTTAAAAACTGAAGAGCTAGTATCCAGTGTCTCAAGTAAGAGAAGATCACTACTCTTCCAGCTCCTAAAGCTTGGAAACAATTTTTAGTAAGGCTCAAAGAGTATAAGGGTGCAAGTTCTCTCCCAAGCTGAGCACCATCTAAAGGGCATAAAGGAAGCTTTACCTGACTCATTACAAGTCATGAGACTTCTAATGGCCAAAGTAGAAATGTCAATTGTTAAAATCTCTATAGGTTGTCTATCTTGATGAGTATAAAAAAGTTTAAAATACTAGCTGGAGCTTTTCTGTAAAAATACAATACAGAAGCTGAAAACTGAGATCCTGCTGCAGGGGAGTTGGAAGGTGATGCTTCAATAGCTGATAAATAATGCACTGCACTGCTATTCTCTCTCCTATTTCACTGTAACTCTACCTCTGGTTATTTCTTCCTAAAATACCAGTTCATAACATTTGGAAGTCTGTACCTCTGCACTGAGCAATAATGAAAAGGAAAGTACTTGATTCTAAAAAGAATATCCCTCAGCAGGTTACTTTGTAGGTGCAACTCCTACAACTCAGTGTAACTCTGTACATTCAGAGGTGTATGAAGAGCAGGATTTAACAAGAGTTTTCTTCTTTTAGTGCTAAAAAGACTGAAGTAATGCCCATTAGCTACAAATCTATCACAGTGAAAGAGCAAAAGCTTCAGCACATGCTTAATATTTTAACTGAAGCCGTAAACTGGTGCTGAACTAATTAATCAAAACTACTTCTACTGTCAGTGAAATATAGTCCTCATCCTTCTCCCCTCATGAGGGATACAGCACTTGGATTGAACCATAAATTGGCTGAACCATAAATGTGAATTTCCAGTGTTAATTTACACAAAAGGAAAATACAACAAAATGCAAGTTGTAAAGATTAACAGACAGTATCCAGGGGCAGGGGTGAAGGGCAGAGGATGAGGCCAAACACAATGATCCCTCTCTCCCCCAGCATGGTATTTTCATCTGTCTTGAACTCCCTATGCCAAGTCATGCAAAGGCAGGCACTGGACAGGATGCCTCTGGCTACAAAGCAACTCCCAGTGAGGAAAACCACAGGGGAAACTTCTAAAACCAGTAATACTGGAGGCAATGGCAGCCAAAGATAATTCTGATGTTTCCATTACAACTCTCACTTCCAGCCAAGAATACACAATGCAGGAAACAAACAGAGGACTCTTATGGGGAAGTCAGTCCTTGTCATTGTGTGAACACATAACAGTCGGCGTTTTGCTAAAAGCAAATGTGTTTGCATACATTCCTACCCTGGGCTGAAACCCATTAAAACAGAAACACGAAGGCTGATTTCGCTGAATTTGCCATTGCTCTGAGGGGTATTTCATGTCAGTCTAACCTCCCTCAACTGCAGTCTATAATAATGCAGCTCTGGCTTCTTAAGCAGAACACTTATTAAATGAAATAACCAATGCGATGTTTGGGAAAAGGCCCAAAATATATACTTTACATCATTCACACCGCAAAAGCTTATCAAACTCATCTTATAAACAAAGTTTATAGTTCACAACTTAGAGCTGTTTGTACAGGTTCGATTCACAACTTCACTTCAGCTGAAAGGGAATTGTAAATTGTTTAGAACTGCCTTTTTTCTAGAAAACTACAATTTTAGTGATTTGTTTGTATTTTTCACTTATTGCAGTGGGCAAACAGACTTCTGAAGAAGAGTAACATGGCTAAAACATTTAGGCCAGAGACTTTGTATGGAAAGTCCTGCAAAAAACAAGCAAAAAAAATCTAACATCCAGGGAGCTGCTTTGCCCTCTTACTGAGCCAAAGTTTAATGTGGATCAATGTCATAGACACTGCCAACAAGAATCAGTCAGAAGTGGCATAATCCTTCAAAAGAGAAGGTAAATACTTTCAACCCTTTTCACAATGAAGGCTGAATGCTACTGAAGGTGATAGAAGGCTTTAGTAGATCTTGCAGACCAAGAGAAGGAAAAGAAGCCACTGCAGTCAGAACCTAATCATTTGGGACTACACTGTAGCTCTTCTAGAAAGAGCCCAACTGGAAGACGTCCTTTGCAGCTGATGTCAAAGTGGCACTGACTCTACCAGTGCCATGTTCATCAGCTGCTCAGCCTTGAGCCATTTCCTGTGTTGGGAATAATGAAGCTGCACATGGGAATATGGACCCCACACAAGTGGGAATGAAGCAGGGCATTCCATTTGGAATGGTGGTAGAAGGGCTTATTGGTAGACTTTATTGGACTCTGAATGTCCTAGGCTGGCATAAACCTTTCAGCTTATTTTACAGAAGTAAACTTTCTTTCTCCCTAGAAAGCGGGCAGAAAAGAAGCAACACTTTTAAATCAGTGGTATGTGTGCCTCCCCTCTGGGCTGGTAGGTAGATCACAACAAAAGAATGCTTAACCCTGAAGCTACTGAAAAAAATTATTTCTTGTTGTCACAGCCTGTGCGTCGAGCACAAAATAATGCTTCAAGATAAGTTTAATTGCACTGATTTTCCTTTTTAACCTGAAGTGAGTGTAGTGGTGAGCAGCTGTGTGAGCACAGGTTTTCTGGGTGGGAGCAGGTATGTCCCTTCCCCAGGCGCCCAGCCCGTGTCAGCCCCGGGCAGCGCCAGCTCCGGCCCTTTGCCACCAGCCTGCGCGCTGAGCCCCGGCCAGCCCGTAACTTCTGATGCCGGCATTTTAAATACTGAAACTAAAACTAACACCGTGCCCACACCGCTTCTTGCCCGCTGTGTGTAGGGAATCCCTATGGGACAACTTCTTGCTGTCACCTCGCGGCTCTGGGCCCAAGAACTGTCCCCGCTGTCCGGGGTACTGCGCCAGGCTGTGGAGGCGGTGCCTGCCCCATCCCTGGAGGTGTTCAAGGACGGGATGGAGCTCTGAGAAACCTGGGATAGTGGAAGGTGTCCCTGCCCACGGCAGGGCACGTGGAACTGGATGATCTTTAAGGTCTCTTCCAGCCCAGGCCAGCCTCCAGCTCTAAGCGCCGCTCCCGGCCCCGCGGGCGGTGCTCCCTTACCGTAACGCCGTACTTGAGGGCGATGCCCTGCAGCGTGTCCCCGGCGCTCAGCCGGTGCTCCACGTAGCGCTCGGCCAGCGGCGCGGCCACGCTCGCCGTGCTGCCGTACGAGCGGGCCTTGGTGCGGGCGAGCCGCTGCGACAGCTCGGCCTCCGACTCGGGCCCGCCCGGCGGCTCCGGGCGCAGCGCCTCGGCCATGCTCCCGCCCGCTCAGCGCCCGCGGCCCCGCGCCGCCGCCCCGGGCCCCGCTCCGGGCATCGCCCCGCCACCGGCGCCGGACACGGGCCCGGCCCCGGCGGAAGCCCCGGCTCGGCCCCGCAGCCCCGCCCGGCGCGGAGAGCCCGCATGCGCGGGGAGCGCCCGCCCCGCCGCCCGGCCGCGCCGCGGAGCCCGGCCGGGACTGCACGGGGCCGGGAGTGCGGCCCTGACTGGCCTGTATCCACCGCAAAGGGAGCCGGCACTGAGTGTCCCTGCACGGGGCCGGGTGTGCGGCCCTCACTGCCGGGTACACACCGCTGAGGGAGCCGGCACTGAGTGTCCCTGCACGGAGCCGGGTGTGCGGCCCTCACTGCCGGGTACACACCGCTGAGGGAGCCGGCACTGAGTGTCCCTGCACGGGGCCGGGTGTGCGGCCCTCACTGCCGGGTACACACCGCTGAGGGAGCCGGCACTGAGTGTCCCTGCACGGAGCCGGGTGTGCGGCCCTCATTGCTGTGTACTCACTGCTACAGGAGCCGGCACTGAGTGTCCCTGCACAGAGCCGGGAGTGCGGCCCTCATTGCTGTGTACTCACTGCTACAGGAGCCGGCACTGAGTGTCCCTGCACAGAGCCGGGAGTGCGGCCCTCATTGCTGTGTACTCACTGCTACAGGAGCCGGCACTGAGTGTCCCTGCACGGGGCCGGGAGTGCGGCCCTCATTGCTGTGTACTCACTGCTACAGGAGCCGGCACTGAGTGTCCCTGCACGGAGCCGGGTGTGCGGCCCTCACTGCTGTGTAACCACCGCTATAGGAGCCGGCACTGAGTGTCCCTGCACGGGGCCGGGAGTGCGGCCCTCACTGCCGTGTACACACCGCTGAGGGAGCCGGCACTGAGTGTCCCTGCACAGAGCCGGGTGTGCGGCCCTCATTGCTGTGTACTCACTGCTACAGGAGCCGGCACTGAGTGTCCCTGCACAGAGCCGGGAGTGCGGCCCTCGCTGCCGGGTACACACCGCTGAGGGAGCCGGCACTGAGTGTCCCTGCACAGAGCCGGGTGTGCGGCCCTCATTGCTGTGTACACACCGCTGAGGGAGCCGGCACTGAGTGTCCCTGCACGGGGCCGGGAGTGCGACCCTCACTGCCGTGTACACACCGCTGAGGGAGCCGGCACTGAGTGTCCCTGACTGGGGAGACTCCAGCGCCTTTGCCAGCTGCTGGCTCAGCAGTGCGGTCCGTCAGAGGGAGTGTAAAATGAAGTGACTTCGGGCGTATGCGCACAAATATGGAAGTCTCATTACGCCAGATTCATTGCAACAGTAAGACGTGGGAAAATTCATTCAAGGAAAATAACTTGTGACTTAGAATCACAGAACCCTTTGAATGATTTGGGTTGGAAGGGGCCTTAAAGACCATGTAGTTCCAAGCCCCGGCCTTGAGTAGTCATACATTCCACTAGATCACGTTGATCAAAGCCCCAGCCTTGAACGCCTGCACGGATGGAGCATCCACTACTTACCTGGGAATCTGTTCCACTGCCTCACTACCCTCACAGTAAAAAAAAATTTTTCTTGAGTCTAATCGACAACTACCCTCTTACAATTTGAACCCATTCCCCACTGTCACGTCACTACATGCTCTTGGCAGATAGTCTTGCCCCATCTTCATTGAAAGTTCCCTTCAGGTATTGGAACGCGATGGTATATTAAAATTAATTGTAGTCACAATTGAGTGCTTCTCACTGAGAAACCTGACAGTGGGCTTGGAAAGCTGATCCATTATTGCTGAACTGGAGCTTTCTAACAAAACCTGTATGTCACATATAGATGGTGCACATGGGTGCATCCTGTACAGACATAATCTGTACCAAAATACCAAGACCTGTCCAGAGTGGCCTGCCCGAGGTGCCTGTGCTGGAGCAGGGCTTTTGGAGAAGATGCCTCTCAAAGGCCCCTTCCAACCTCAACCAGGCTGGGATTCTGGGAAGTGTGTGTGTGTAACACCAGCATGGTGTAATTTTTTTTTTTTCTGAGAAGTCCTAGAATGACAGATGTCTATCTTAAACCTAAGAAAAAAAGTCATGCATGTCATAGCCTCAGCATGCCTTGGCCCAGTTTGTATTCACAGAAGTATAGTTGTAGTTTTCAGATTATGTCCAGTGGTGGTCATGGAGTCTCTTTAAGTAATACAGTGCAAAAATCAAGACAGATCTCACAAACATTGTTAATCTAGCCATGAGTTTCCAGATGTAAGTTAGAAAAATACAAAAGTTGCCCTGCAGGACTCACAAGTTGCTGATAAGGATTGTTGTATCAGCCCCTCACCATCACATGAGAGGCCAGTGTGACAATCCTGAACAGATGGACTGTAGGCAATGCATAGACAGACCAGAGCAGTGCAAGAGACTATAAACTCATGGCATAAAAAGATTCAGTTTAATTGTTTAATTTTTTTGCAGTCTACAATATATTTGGGAAGTTGGAGGCTCTCCTAGGGATGTCCAGTTGAGTTTATATCAACTAGAGAAAGTGAGCACTAGATTGTGACATCTCAGTGCTTTCAAGTCCTTGTGAAAGAACTTGATCTGCAGAACTGCATCAGCACTTCAACCATGACCCACCTGGCAAGGAGCTGAACTACAGGTCAGCATTTATTAAAAATGTCTACTGTGTGTGCAGTGTGGAGCCATAGATCAGCTTCAGCCTTTTCAGGCTGAGGAATGGAAGTTACAAACATCTGGATGCCTGCCTAAGCTGAAATTACTCAGACCAGTTACTTCAGCTAAAATGGCTTTTAGTAAAGGGGAGCTGCAATTCAAGAAAATCAAAAGTTGTCTAACATTAGTGATACAATGAGCTGAACATGCAGTATCAATTCGTTTGGAAATGTGCTTGACAAGTACACTAATATTAGACAGTACTATTCCCTCTAATGTTATCTTAAACTCTAATTGTATGGAAAGTGTGTGCAATACACTTTAAATCAGCTATCATGACTGAGAACAGCAGAGCTAACCCTTGAAATAGTATAAAGAAACCACAGATATTTTAATATTGAAAGCTTTATTTTAGTTATAAACCTTTTCAAGGGTAGATGAAGTTTTTTTTCTTCTGGACTTGTTGGATTGTCCTTTCTTTGTGTCAGCAATTTGTGGAAATGTTTGTTTCTTATCTCAAAATCCATATTATGGCCAGAGGAACATTTGAATTTTGGATGCTGCCAAGATACTTGATCTGATCAGCTGACTGCCTTTTTTTCTACATGAAGTGAATACACTCTAAACCAAAAATAGTGTTAGAAATTTGAGCAAGAGCTTCAGTAAGGCAACCCTTTTTTACCTGTATCTTCTAATTTGCATCCAAAGTTACAGAAGAAACTAGAAGTGTCTTGCTAATGACACTTCAATTTTAAAAATTGTATCTGACCCCAGACAAGTGGAGGTCCTCTAGCAGGCAGAAAGAGGGAAGGGTTACCTACCCCTCAAGCTGTGACAATTCAGTGTCAGGACACCAAACTTGCCACATTAGAAGGAGTCCCTGCTATATAGCCTTGGGATTCTCAGCTCCCCAGTTCCCCCTCCTGATCTCTGAATCAGCAGCTTATTGATGTCCACTGGTATTTGCTGATGGGCAGGGGCAATTAGTTTGAGTTTACTGTCTAGTCATGACCTTCTCTGTTCAGGGAGCCTCAGGGCACTACTGACTCCACTTCCTTTCCCTTTGTTCTCTTCTGTCTTTGCCGTTTCCTTATTCCTGCATCTGTGATCTCTTTCCCCACAGCAGCTCCCAGTTTCAAGGAGCTGTACTTGTCCAAACCTGTTTCTTGCTCACTGAAGTCACATATCTGAGGGCTGGACTCGACACTCATCGGACTAATGTGGGACAGAGGAGTTCACTCTTCAGAGTCATTGTCCCAAGGGTGGCCGCAGACAGTGCTACATCTATTACTCATTTCACCTTTGGGAGGTTATTGCTACAACTATAGCAGCTAGAAACACACTTTTAGAAATAAGAGGATTCATTTCATAAAGCTCAGCCAAGATAAGTGGAGTGTCTTCTGACTTAAAGCTTACTTAGAGCTGAGTCTGAAAAAGATGAAGTCCCTTTCTCCATTTTTTTTTTTTGCTCAGGGACATGTTCAGACCTGGATAATATTAGTTTTGCATTCTTACATAGAATCTTTGGATAGGAATTGGTTAAGACCAGAAAACATATATTTCAATATTTACTCATGCAGCAGTAGTTAATGGTAGTTCTAGTGAATCATTAAATCAGGGAACTTACTGCCTCTTCTGTTGTTCTGAATTTCTGAGGATGAAGGTTTTCTTTTTAGTAATGCTGATGAATCGTCTAAATAACCAACTCTATTTAAGTCTGTGTTACTTCCAGTTAGTATTGGATATCTAGCTGCCACTTTATCATTGAAAGCCATTCATATCTAGATCAGTAAGTGCCCAGTGATCATGATTTATTTTAAATATTATATGTGTCAGCAGACTACAGTCAGCAATCTTCTAAAACAGAAACCAGTATCAATTCAGTCTAATTAAGGTGGCCATATAATTTAATGGCAAAGCAAGTAGAGAAGAGAATGCCTTCTGGCTAATTAATCACTCCGTTAGTGGTCAGCTATTCATCACCTACTTTGCCAGTAAAAGAAGCTCAAGCTTACTTGGTAAAGGATAAAAGGAAACTGAGCATTTCCTACCTTTGATGTTATGATGATGCAAGCCAGGAACATCACCATTTATAATAGTTGCACTGATGTAGGACAGAGAACAATGAAAAACCCTATCCTTGTGGGCTACTTGTGTGGGCAGATTCGCACTAATTAGGACAGTATGGAGGAAAAGAAGGCTGCCCTCTGGTAATGAGTCGTGTATCAAGCTAAACCATCCACCTCTGCTCGTGTTGCAACCTCTGACAAAAAAAAAAAAGATGTAATGTAGGACAAAGATCAGAGACAAATCCTACCTTTTAAGAATAATAGCCTTGGGTTCTTCAATTAATTGCAGCAAGAGAGAGGGTCTTGCATGAATTTCAAAAGGAAAGTAGGATCATCTGAACTGGTGCACATTACTTAAGCTGTGCACATCTTCCTCATCAAAATAAGCCCATTATGTAGCAGTAGCAGCTGGGAGCCATTATTAATATTTAACACTCTTAGCAGGGGTTACTGTGGGTTTCTATATTGAGGTTACAAGACAATGTTGCTATATCATATGCTGTGAGTATGCATTCTTTGAGCTTTGTTGGCTCTGTATAAAGTTCTAGTGAAGTTTTATTAATTCCCCTTCCTTACCATTTGCAGAGGCTGGATATTTTTCTAAGCTGGACTGCGGTGCATGATTATTCATTCTTCAGTGTCTCCAGCTTTACTAGTCCATCACCTGCTGCTTGGCAATGTGAGCATTGCAAGTCCCATTCTGGTAGAAGCAATTTTGCACAGGAAAGAATGGAACCAGTTTGGGTCCCATGGTAAGGGCTGGCTTCTGCTATCACAGATATGTTCTGTTTCCTCTAGCTGTGTGGTTTTTGGTGTGACCTCCTGAAGAGTGATGATACCACTCCGCCTCTTCTTCTTAACTACATCTTTTGACTGACTTTTGCTTTTTACCTGTGCATGTTAAAAGGACAGGCAGTTCTTGGAAATTTCATGGTTGTTTTCACTGAAAATAGATGGGCTGAATATGTAGAATGAAATCCCCGTGTTCTGCACATCTCTGTCTAAGAGGACACCATCCATGGCTGTACTAGCCCTTGGGACATGGGGCCAGCAGGCAGTACCCAGTACAGTGTGAGGAACTTGGCAGGATGGAGTTTCTGCTGACAGTGGTTTGGAGGAGTGAGGGACAAGCTCCCCACTGGCTCTTCAGGGATAGTCTCTGGACTTCAGGCTTTCTTTTTGCTTGTATTTTATTTTTACCCTTTTTATGGGTTATCAACTTTTCCTTGAAATCATAAAATTCTTGCAATCAAACTGTTTACAGCATTTTCTGGTTAATAAGTTATCAGATAGTGAAGCCATCAGTACAGAAGGGGGAAACATTTGGAGCATCATCATCATAATCATCTATATCCTTTAACATCATAAACTACATCAATTACTGTTCTATGTTAAGAAGTAATTGCTAGGAAGGTGCCCTGGGACAGTATCTGCTGTCCTTCAGTGACTACTGGATTAAATGTACTCAATTTAGAAATAAAATGTCATGCTAGAGCCTTCTTTCGATTCATGCCTCGCTGATGACATGCAACCTGAGATTAGCAGATGGCTCAATGTTGACAAACTTCACAATGCCTCAGTAGCACATTTCCTTTTGCACTGTGTAGCACATTAGTGACATGAGACACTGGCAACACACCTTTTACCTCCCGAGCTGCCTTGGAGATTTGCTGGGGGAATTGCCTTATGTTACTAATCTGTTGCTGTCCATGTAAACCCTGCTGCAGGATGATAGCAGCACATCATGCTCGTTTTGGAAGGGGAGGAGGGCATAAATAGTGCTGAAAACATGGAGGTAAGCGTGTGTGAAGAACATTGAACCTTCTGAGTCATTCCATTATCATTGGACCTCATGGTGGGAAGTCTGATTTCAGTTTCTGGAGTTAAATGAAGCTTCTTTATGTTTCTGTTGACATTGCCTGCGTTGTCCATGCTAACAGCTGGTTCTCATAAACCTCCTCTGTTCACATGCACCTACCACACAGCTACAGCTGGATATGCAGGATCCTCACCATTATCCTGCTCTGCCATCACTGCCGAGCCTGCTGGTGCCAAGTCAACAACAGTGTCTTCCTTTTCCTGCTGAATTCAAATTCAGTGCTATTAACCCCTACCTTAGCCTCTTTTGATTAAATAACAGCAAATGCAGTAAATCTGGATGTAGTATGGATATTAATGGCACCTTCATTGATGTGTTGTGAGTCACTTCTGAAATCACCTGTCTTTACAGAGTGCAGAGCCTGCTTTAACTACAGCACCCCAGGCCTGAAGGTGGTGGCCCTTGTGACACTCCTCTGAGAGCAGCCTGTCCTTGTATGAAGGAAAGCGTCTCTGGTATAAGAAGGCAAAACAGTGACATGGGTGCATTTGAAGCTGTGTAGTAAGTTTCTATTCCAAGAGCTCTCTTTGCCTTCCAGACAAAGTTTACCAGTGTTTATTTTCTTTCTGTTGGTATATTTTAATTTGACCTAATTGGCCTCATAGCCCATGTTGTCATTCAGTGTTCAAAACTGGAGTGTGTTTTTGGCCTGTGACTATTTTAAACTGGTGTAAGTAGAGCACTAAACCAGTAGCATTCATGTCTTTTATTCCAGGCTTCTCACTTTGGGCAGCGAGCCTTAAAAGTGCTACGGCATTATTGCAAGTGAGGAGGTGATGATCGTCCAAATGGGTCATTGTTTTTATCCTGAGAGTTACTGGGTGCTGTTCCTTAGCTTTTAAAGTACTATTGTACAAGAACTTTCTCAGATCTGGTTGAAGAGAGATGGCTGCTCCGAGTGAAAACTTTTTCCTTTTCTCAGATAAATTGTTCCCATTGGAGGAGGGTGGGAGACTCGGATGTGGGTGCATCCGCTTTTCCTTTAGGTAGCTAAGCCATATGTAAACTAAAGTGTCTGTACAGTCTCTGCTCAAATTTATCCAGTATTGACCTCCTATTTCCTTCACTGCTTACACTTCAGTACTCTGCTCATATTGCCACCCTGTTTAAATAACTACAGAAAGCGTGGAGATCAGCCTGCAAACAAAATCCTCATGGTGAGCTAACACAGTCCGGCAGTTTGGTGTCCTTCATTTTTGTTCTTAGGTTTTTTTATTTTACTGAAATGCTGCCCTCGAGTGGCGACCAGCCGATTGATCCCAACGGGAGATGGAGCTGTTCCTCCTGCTTGGCCGGTGTCCTGATGCCCCTTTGGGAGGTGAATGTTCCTGGTGGCCGGATAGCCCCAGGCACAGCAGGGCTCCGGAGTCAGCATCCAGCAGAAGCAGCTGCTCAGCCTTTCTGTGCAGGAACCTGTTGGAAGTTTCCAAACAGTGCTATGGCACAGCAGCTGGAATTCCCTAACACCAACAATGTCCTCAGCTTTTACAAGAAGATGGAGAACTCTAATTCGGAGGGAAATGTAATGTTTTGATATGTTTATCTTGTCACAAGCCCTCCAAATTTAATTTATATGATTGTTTCTTCCGATCTGTTGTACTGTTCCTTTACATGAGTTCAAGGTTTTGACGTAGAAACTGTTTGTAGAAGAGTGTTCTTCTGTGACAGGGTAAAGATCTCTGAGCTTGTCCAAGCAGTACCTCCACTGTGGTCTTTGGGTCTTAGGAGGGAAAGTGGCAAAGATCCTGTATGAAGGTCCTGAATGACCTCCAGAGCACCCCAACAACGTATTAAGTTGGAATATAACATCAGGAGTTAATAAAAGGATAAAGGTAGTCTGTGGTAAAGCAACTTGAGGCATTACTGCTTTAAGCTTTATTCTGTGTCTCTATGCCAGAGGTTTCAGCCTTTGCAGCAGTGTTGCTGGAAGCATAAGGATGCTGGCTCCTCACCCAGTAAGTCATGGCTTAGTGTACTGGTTTTCCTCAGATGGTTGTTTTTCTGGGCCACTGAAAACTGTGTCAGCATGTGACTTGTTTTACCTGCGAGGTAAAAAGCAAAAACAAAAAGGAGGAAAGGTTTTTATGTAAAGGGAGAGGTCTCTTTTGGGAGGACTTTGTTCTTAGCATTCCCGGAGTATTTGAAGAGCACTCCATGTTTCCATGCTTCACTGAAGACCAATTGTCCAAAGGGATATATAATCCTACCTGTATGTGATTAACTCTTCTGGGAAGTACCTGTGTCCTATTGGGAATATTCTCATGTTCTCATCTTTTCATAAAGACAGAAGATAGTGCTTTTCCTATGTACTGCAAACTTCTATCATCCTGCACAATATGCAAATACCATCATTTCTTCCTGCATTAACACACTTAATTAGGGATGGGCTTGTTTGTTCAAGCATCACTATGGTTTGAACTCAGATAAAGTGAAGACAAAAAGTCAGATAATTTCAGATGCAGCATCCCTTCTAGGGAGTCCTTCAGGACTGGTTGTTTAGGTGCTTGCTGCAATGACCAGCTAATCCTTGCTCACCACCCTTTAGGTGGTTGTTCTTGGCAATAGTTCTGCCTATGTGTGTATGAATATATGGCATGTATGAGTATATGAAGGCCTCTGAGAGGCTCTGTGTGAAATATCTCTGTCAAATACTGTCAGTTAAATAATTTCCTTGGTGATTTGGCTCAGCTAAAGGTTTTGTACTGAAAAGCTCTCTCAGAAACAATTTACGAACCTCTCTTTCTAGTTGCTGAGAGCTCCTTAATGAAGATGTTGATGCTAGGCATAAAATGTGGGTTTTTTTCAAATGATCATATTAGCACCTCATCTTTTTTATCCAGCACTTCTGAAATCCCATCAAAATGCAGTGAAGTATGGGAAGACTGCTTGGGGCATTACTACCACAGGGAAGAGTATAGAAAGGAAATGCCCAGACTATTCCAGTGGAAACTGGGTACTTATCAGTTCATGCTCTGAATTTTCAAACGTGAGTTCTAGACTTTCAAGCCGATGTTACAGACAGCTAATTCTAGAGTGGAAGTTAGTCACTTGGACTGCGTGGAGCAGTGGTTTGTCTAGTATTAAACCAGAGATGTGTGAAATGCTAATGTCAGTGCCCAGGCTGTATGTATATAAAGGTCTGGACAATGGTAGTTACTTTTCACTGGACTTGTAAATGAAGGTAGTTAACTGGCCAGAGCTGAAGCATAAGGAGGCAGACTCTCTCTTTCATCTAGACTGTGCTGGTGACATTATAGCTCATATTTGTTTATAATAAACATGAATACATTTTGATATATTTAATCCATTCGGGTGAAACCGGAATTGGATAGGGACCCGTTGATTTGCTTGCTGCTTACATCAAAACCTCTTTACTTCCCTTGAATTTCAAATCTTGTCTTGTGTCCTTAATAACAAAATGAAATAAATTTAAGGGAGGAAAATAGAGAACAACAGTAAAATAGGAATGTTTGCTCCCTGCAATTCAGTGCAGAAAAGCTTTTTTTTTCCTTCCTTTTTCTGGATGAAATACTCCATATACTTTTGGCTTGCGTTTCCAAGCTCAGTCCAACATCCATTTGTTACTGTGCAGTGAATCTCTGTATGATACTAACTAGACATGGCAGCTCTTTTTTTAAAATAGACCATTCCAATCTGTCGCTTTATTCTTTGGCACCAGGATTTTCACTTTCCTGAGATGAACTCTGCTGCTGGCCATCAACCTGATGGAGTGGAAGAATTGCAGAACAAACTGCTGCCATCAGCTAATTCACCTGAACAGAGCTGTGTGTGAGACCTACCTTGTCCTGTGAGACTCCTGTCAGCTGTAGCAGCTGAACAAATATTTTCAAGGTGGCAAATGAGCCAATTACCTGAAAGAGCCCAAAGAGTTTATGCAAATACCTGTTCTGTTCTTAGTCACACAAATTTGCTGGAACTTGCCTCACATCTTCTTTCCTGTTAAGCAATTCTTTCAAGGTGCTCTGAATAATTTCCTAACTCCATGTATGTGAAAAGCCTGAAAAGGTATGCTCAGTTTCTCAGGATCAATCTTCTGCTGCTTCCTAGTGAGAATCCCAAGTAGGTTTTTCATTAGGGAGCAATCAGGGAATTAATTAGCATTTAGTTTCAAGGTTGACTTTGCTCTAAAATCATACAAAACCCTGCAGCATATTTGTTTGTTATACTGTTTACAGCTGCCAAGATGCATTTCTCCATCACAAAATACAGTGTGATCACTAATGTGGCACCACTAAGTGCTTTGTTTATTACATACTGCTCAATACCTTGCTTCTAGAGAAGCATGCACATTAAAGAAAGGAAAGAAAAAGTGAAGATACAAAAAAGGGGTAAAGGAATCCCATCAGAAGAGCAAATATATCAAGAGCTGTGTCTTGACCTTGTGTGTGTAAAACATGAAATGCGCTGACCTGCACAGCTCCATAGCTCGAACAGAAGCTCAAGGACTTCAAGCACATGCCAGGAGTAGAGTCAGAGCAGCCCTCTGGAGCCAGGGTCTCTGCAGAGCTGTGTCTGTGCCTCTCCAATGACTTTGTAAAGAAACAAATAATTGTTATTATCAAGATTTGGGCCTCATTGTGCATGGGATCAGGATGACACTGTGGGATGGGTATTCAGACCCTTTTTTTGCCTCTGTCCCTTTCAGCATAATGTGAGATAACCTGAAGCTGCAAAAAGAGCTGGCTGGACTTCCTGCCTCCTCACCCCACTTCCATGTATTTTTTGGTACAGATTAAACTCGGCAAGCTGACCAGCAGTATTTAATGCATGAACTGAGAAACAAGAAGTACTGAATATATTACTCTCTTAAGCAATGTAACATAGTTGCCATCTGCTTTCATTACTTCCTGGTTTAATTGTCTCTCAGGGTAAGAGGTTAATTTTCCATCATTAAAGTAGCATTTCATACTATCAGTATATTTCTGCTCACTCATGCAGTGCCTTAGTATGAAATGTAAAGTACAAAATGCAAGAAAAGAAAGACCTTCTTTGGAGTAGAATATTACAGATTGATTGCTCTTTTGTTTGATGGAGATGTCTATTCATGTCCAAGTTAGTGCTGAGAAATAAATGAAATCTAAGAAAAAACAAGAGAAGTCTGCTAAAACCTTGTTTCCTACAGAAAGATATAAACATGGATATCAAGTGGCTCTGAGGGCATAATTTTCAGGAAGTTGCAGGCTTTTCATATATCTAGTGCAATTACTCATCATGGCAAATATTGGTACAAATGGCTCGACCATTCTCAGCAGGAGAACTCTCATAGTAAACAATTATCTGCCTCCTAGGGCCATAATGAATGTTTAAAATTAGCAGGATAATGTTCAGCAGTAGTTTTGAGATGCTGGCTCTGAAGTAGATACTAAAATTGGAATCTTATTTAAAAGTTTTGAGTAGGAAAAAAATCTGAGTTTGAAAAAGAACTTTTTTGTTTTAGTTGGCACCTTTAATGCTAAGGTTGTGTGACCTACACTTCAGCTGGCTTGGTTATACAAAGATTCCTCAGCCTGTTTTACTGCAATAAATTAATAGGTGTTTAATTGTCCTGTGAACTGAGATCATTATTTTAGTGTAGTCATAACTAAAAAGGAAAATAATCACTGAGATTGAATTATGCAGTGACCTTTTAAATCTATGGTTGTTTGCAGCTATTAGACTTGTTTCAAAGTAGGACTCAGAGAACACTTTTAGTTGGGGACCTTTTGGAAATAGTTGCAACATTTCTGTCTGAAAAATAACTACTTTTCCCCCCAAAAAAGCTAATTTCTAGTTACTGGTTTTTAATTAATTGTATAATCTAAACCATGAACACATATGATGTTCTCCACTGCTTTGGTGTCCTGCAAAAACAGCAGATTTCAGCTTTTGTTTAAAAACTGATAAACTTCCTTTTCTTTCTTCTTGATTAAAAGGATTTGGTGCTTTTCTTTGGTATTTACATTAAATCTGAAAGTGGAGACAAGAAACTCAAGCTCTTTTGGGCAGATCTTTCTCCCCAGTAGGACTGCAGCTGCTTACGAGTTCAGTGGCTGTACCACCAGAAGGGATTTCTGTGGGGGAAACACTGGCAATCAAAGAGGAGTTTCTATGGAGAGCAGAGGGTGGAGGCCCAGGAGGTGAGGAGTCCTTGCTCTGCTGCAGAGACTGAGTGGGGTCCTTGGGCACTCAGTCATGCCTGGGCTGGTCCAGTCTGGCCTTCAGAGAGACCTTGGCTTGAGGTCACTGGAGAGACCAGAATACATGAAGTTAAATGCAGCTGGGCTTCCAGGTGCGGTGGAGCCAGATGTGTGTTTGTAATTTTGAACTCTAAAATAGAAATAATAATCCTGCTGGTTTAGTTTCTAATCTTTTTGCAATAGTAACCATGCATTTGCTAGATATGTGATCTCTGCATGGCACACTGGGGCCTCCCACACAGCTGAGGCTGCTAAGCTCTGTAAATTACAAATAGCTGTTACAAATGTACGTGCATCTTTAGTGCTAATTTTGTAGCTTTTAATTGACCCAAGTGATTATCTAAGCTACAGAGTGAGAGCACCACATCAGCTGTTCCAGTGCAGGGCTTAGACTCATCTTCTTAAAAGCCTTTTTATGAATCATAACTCTCTCTGTCCCTGAATAACTTAAAATCTAACAGCATTGCAAATCTTAAGATTAACAGTCCAAACCTCTTAATGATGGCTGGTTTTGACGCACATCTGAAGAAGCAGGTACATTACTCATCCTCACTTGGATTACATCCCTGGGTCCCTTTTGTAACATCCTGTAGTCCTGTGACCAGCTCCTGACCTGGTTCTGTAAACAGGCAGGCTTCTGTTGTTGAATGTTAAATCTAATACACAAGTAAGTCAAGTAGAATGTGTACTCAGAGGTAACATTTCAAAGGTCAAGCCTATGAGGATTAGCTCCAAAGTGAATTTATTTTTCCAAAACTGATTGTACCAAAATCTACTTCCAGTGGACAACATCATGGTAATTCAGGGCCATCCTGGTAATTTAGTCCCTTTCCTACCTGCAGTCACTAATTGGGAATTCTCTTAGCAAATGTTTTTGCTTGCAAGCATTTTTCCTCATCATCCCTCTTGCCAGCACATCCTCTGTGTACAACATCTACCTTCACGGACAGTCTGTAAAGTTCCATTTTAGGGTATCAGCTATTACATCCATGTTGGTCTTTTGTGTTGCCTGTATTCTCAGGCTCTCTAGTCCTCATAAACCCAGATCCTGGCAAAGTATCAGCATTTTCTTAGAGAGATTTCAGTCTTCCCTGCATGTGGGTTTGTTTTGGGGGATTACATCTGGTTTGAGGACGAGGCTGCTGTTATTTCAGCTGTGCCATTACACAGAGCAGTGTAGATGCTCCTGGATGGCAATTTCAGTTCCATGCTGAGTTTCAGGAGACTCAGGCCAGTCTGTGGCCACAAACAGTATCAGTGTATGCCTGTTTTACTATTTCATCCCCTAACAAGAGCACGAACCCTAATTAGTCTGTGGTGTGACATATAAATCTTTCAAGTCAGTCTGAAGTGTGCTCAAATTAAAGCCATTATTCTCCTCCCAATTTGCATGTGTAAATGGGATTAGGTCAAAACAACAAAAGCTCCATGTTCTTTATTACAACTGGATTGGTCATTTTGAAATGCAGGCTTGCTCTTCCCTGTGTCATCCTGGGAACAATCCCTGTAAATAGGTTAGTTCTGCCTTGTTAGCATCAAACCCCTCTGTGTCTCAACTATGAAGTGTAGGACAAAAAATTGTCTTCTAATTGGAGAGAACACTTTGTAAGTCATGTTTCTTCTCTGTACTTAAACAGGTTTTTGTCTAAAGCTTATTAAAGAGAAAATGATGTTCTAGAAAAAAAACAAAAACATGTGTTCTGCTTCTCCCTGAGCCAAAATATGTCCTCAGCTCTTTAAACCTCTTATCCTCAGGAATTTCTTCTGGGTAGTGCAGTAATTTTTCCCTTGTAAGGCGGGTTCATCAGGAACCCTGAACCCTAGGTGTCTTCTGAGAAAAGAGAGTTAATAGCATCTGAGGAGTAGGTTAGGGTGGGAAACATTTCAAAAGTGTCAATGCTAAAAATTACCAGCATGCATGTTAGCCTTCCTATTTTCTTTGATTTTGAACCTTTTTTCCTGAATGATTGCTACTACAGACTTTCACTAATACTGAAAGAGTAGAGAAATCTCTACATTTCCAACTGTGTCTTGAGTTTTGAACTGATTCCTAGCCTATAGATTTCAGATTCCTAAAGGTCACTGGCCTACTGTCCAGCTACCAGAAGACATAAACCTATTTGTTGTAGGTCTAAGTCATCCCATTGTGAGGAGAGGGGACAAACCTTGGCCTCTTCCTCTCATGACCAGCATGAGGACATGCTTGGGAGCTTCTAATTCCAAGTACATGTTTTGCTTCCGTGCTGTGATGCTGAAGGGGCTTTCTCAGTGTTAAGGCTGACAGGTACTGGCAATGAATCTCAGTTCTTCTAGTGATGAGCACACAGGCTCCAGGCAGATCCAACTGGTGTCCCTTGCCTTGGTACTGCCCTTCCTTGAGGCAGCCAGCAGCTGTAGTCAGCCCTGATTCATCAAGGAGATCAGGGCTTTCTTTCTCTTTGGAGCAGCTGTAGTCTCCTCTCTTTGCTGTCTGGAGTGTTCCAGTGGCTTGCCTGGGATGTGCAGTTAATATTACAAGTGTGGGAGAAAGGAGGGAGCAAGAATCAAGCCATTAATTAAAGGCTGCCTAGTCTGAGTAAGCCAGTGGTTAAAGCACAGTTGCCATGGCATCACTGCCCCCGGATGCTCCAGCCTGAGTCATGCTCCCCTCTGCTGTGCTGGGGTGCCTGGCTGTCCCTGTGCAGAGAGAGTGACACTGCTCCCCAATGGCCTTGGTGACTCACAGGTCAGAGGGCATTACTGCAGCCCCAATGAGCTCCACTGGAAAACAAATGCATGGCTAGCAGATAAATCTTCATTGACAGGCTAGTGCATCAGGATCTGCAGGAACTCCTACAACGAGTATCAAGAGGACATTTATTTTTTAACATTTTGTTGGGTGAATGAGAAAAAAAGCATTGAATGTATTTGTACCTCAGTTTCCACCTCTGTAGTGTGGGAAAGATATGTGCAGTAGTCTTTGTTTGAGTACTTTTTAATGTTTACACCAAAAGTGCTTGTCAAATACAGAAAACTGATGTATTAATGATTTGAAGATGGTCCAGAAAGTGAAATGTCACCTGTACTAGTTACAGGGCAAGTGCCATTGATAGCCACCCCTTCAATGTACCCCTGTGGTATCTAAAACCTTTTGGGGGCAATTTTTTCTTTAATTCAGGACCGCTTTGTTCAGGAGAAGGAGATTCAAAGGGTCATCCAGAGGGCTGATTAGCTTGGCATGGCTTTAAATATTTTCAAGTAAATTGCCCTGCTGAGATTTCTTTGTCAGGTTCCAAGCAGAGCAATTGATTGGGCTCAATGTGAACATCCGGAAAAGGATGCAGAATGTTGGTGCCAATGCTTTTTTAGTATCTCTGGCAGATCTTGTGTGCCAAACTGCTCATGTGTCCAGAGGTAAACTTAATCACCAACTCTGATTCTCTCCACCCATCTGAACTGATGGAGACATCAGGCTTTTCACTTCCTCTGTAGCAGGTGGCTTTTACCTTCAGCACATGAAAATACCTGCATATGTCACACCTAATTCATTCCTGCCATTGCATCATTTACTTTCTGGAGCACAGTTCTTGTGTCAACATTTTTCTTTTATTCTATATGATGCAAGTATTTGACCTGATTAAATCATAGGCTGGGTACTGGCACACAGTTTAAGGATATCAGATACACAAGAGGCCAGACTAGGTGGCCCCAATCGTCCCTCTCATGGAAAAATGCAACCAAATGGAATTGTTACAAAGCACCAAGTAATTTCAAAGCTGCAGGCACTGACATCAACTCACAGGCAAAGCTATGACCTGTGCCACAGGTGGTTTAAGTACCCACCTGGCCCTTGACTTCTCTGACACTGCTGTGAGTGGCACAGCTGGATGCTGCAATGAGTGTGCACACCAGTGGACAAATAATAAGCAAAACCTTGTTCAAGTCTCCTCCTGAACACCCAGATCTCCTTGGACATTCTTGCAGTGATTAATTCTGACTCCAAGCTGTCCAGACAGCCCAGTGAGTCCTTCACAGGAGCAGCCTGAGATGCCTCAGCCAGAGTCTCTGGGGATTGCTGCTCTTCCAGCACTGGCTGTGTGCAGGTTGGAGTCCCTGGTGACTACTCAGCAGGCAGGATCATACTGCTTCTCCTTGGAAACAGTGTTTTCCATTGTACAAATATTAAAAGGAACTTGTTATGACTTGTTCATTTAATTATAGAGTCAGTTTGAAAGCTTCAGAAGAGTAAAAGGAAATAATATTTTAATTGGATTTTCTCACTGGTACAGAAATAGTATAGGAAATATCTAGAAAATGTTAAGTACAGCTGTCTCATTTTAATGAAAAATGCATATAAAATTAAAGAAAATGCATTTTTATTTAAATGTCATCACATATTTTTGTTTAAACCTTTAGTCTTTCTCATCATGGAAATGATCTTTCAAACCCCATGAATGCCTAGTGCTGGAAGGGGCCCCAGATCATGGCAGGTGGCAGAATCACTTATGTTCCTGCTGGCTGGGTTTGTCACAGCTGCTGAGCACTTCTGTCCACTCATGACAATCAAACTTCCATTTCCCTTCTGTCAGGCACTTTAGGTTTTTTTCCACAAATGCATATGAGATCAGTACTTTGCAAAAAAGGAGGTCAACTTAAATGTGAGGTAACCAGGCCCAGGTTCAGTAAAAGTGCTCTTGACTTTATTCCAGGCTCAGAAGAGATGCCATAAACTTCCCTGTGGTGCATTTAAGATGTCCCAGTAGTTCACCTGGGTCAACCAGTACATTTGGAGTGTGAAGGCAGAGAGAGCTTAACTGGAGCTTTCAGCAGCAGCCACAGAGCAATTGGTTCTGCAGAACAAAATTTTAAGGAGACTCTTTTGAGGGCTTATTCTTATTTTCAAGTGAGTTAACACATTAATGACACCTTTTTTTTTCTTTTTCTTCTATTTTTTTTCCCTCAAGCAGCCTAAAAGCATGCAGGAAAAAAATACAGGGATACAACAGAGTGACTGTGCTGCCTGCCATTGCCCACCAGCCAGAGGGTGGGGGCAGCCTCTGTAGCAGCTCCTGCCAATGGCTCTGTTTTTCCTACTTCTGAGCGCAGCTTCCCGTGAAACGTTATAACACAAAACCACATTAGATCTCTAAGCAATCTGGTTCATGTGGGTGATGAACACCAGTGAGTGCCAACATTGCTGACTACAAACTAACCATGAATGTCAAGGTTCATTAGACACTGGGCACAGTGACCTCTTTCTCCACCATCATCATCTGAAGGCTTTTAAAGCTGATTTGGATGAATGATGAGTATACAGCCTTTTCACGGACAGGTGGCAGAATTAATGCAAGATACTCAAGGTCTGGGGAATTCTTTAGTGCTCACCAACACAGATTGAGGTGTAAGCAGCTTTTAGGTGACCTGCATCTGTGGTGACAGCTGGGAGATAAACAACTCTGCAACTAGGAAATCTTACAGAATCTCAGAATCACAGAATCACTAGGTTGGAAGAGATCTTAAAGATCACTGAGTCCAACCCATGTCCTAACACGTCAGTTAAACCATGGAACCGAGTGCCACATCCAATCTTCTTTTAAACACATCCAGGGATGGTGACTCCACCACCTCCCCGGGCAGACAGTTCCAGAACTATATCACTCTTTCCATAAAAAACTTTTTCCTGACATCAAACCTAAATTTCCCTTGTTGCTTCCAGATTCTCTTCAATTTATTATCAATGCAGTTATTATCGGAGAAATTGACTGTGAAACAATACATGCAATCACTTTATCTGACTGCCTTGTTTTCTCCTCCCTTGCTCACTGAATGAGTCTACCTAATGTCAGACTCAATAAAGTCAGGCAGCTGGCTATAAGAAACAAACAGACCCTCATTAAGGGAGGCCCCTTGTGCTGCTTTTGTTTGTGCTCATCTGCTTTATGGGAATGGCTGAGAAAAGCATGAATATTTAAAGCACTTTGCTGTGGCTGGGAACTAGCTGAACACAATTTTGCTGTTGTTTTGCCCCTCTGCCACCCCCTCCAAAAGGAAGCCTCA
Source organism: Sylvia atricapilla (assembly GCF_009819655.1). Taxonomy (NCBI): domain Eukaryota; kingdom Metazoa; phylum Chordata; class Aves; order Passeriformes; family Sylviidae; genus Sylvia; species Sylvia atricapilla. The sequence continues at coordinate 11,879,412 of NC_089152.1, forward strand.
AAGGCTGTTGACCACCACTCTGCTCCATTCAGACAGAAGTACATTTGCTATGGTTGAAACAGATTGTTTGGTTTAATGTGTAAATGCTGTCCTCTATTAAAATATCCAAAACCTTGATTTGAGAACTGCACTGGTTCGTGGTTCCTGTCTCATCTCCAGCAGAGTACTTGCCTTGTGGTTCCTCTCTGTGCTCTGCTTGAGCTGCATTTGGGTGCCAGCCTGCTGCAGGTTTGGCAGCAGCTTGTGCTGGGCAGAGAGCACAGAGCTCCTGGCTGTGGCAGGAGAAACACGCCAGCCAACAGCTCAGAGCTCCTGCAGTAGGGCACAAGATCTAGTCAGCTTGCACTCCATTCTTTGATGTTGTATTAAAAGTCCCTGAAGTCTCTGCTTCATTCAAAATCAAGATTTTACTTTTGGGTAGATGCATCAAAAGAACACAAGCAAGGGCCCTTCGGTGTGGCAGCAGGGGGCAGTGGGATGGGCAGTGGGAAATGCAGCTTCCTGCAGTTCAGGCTGTCACTCCATATCATATTCATGGGGGAAATGACCTGGCATTCCTGCTAGAATATGAAGCACTGGGCTTTGCACTGTTGTTGCTCAGGCTTGGGAGAGGATTGAACTAATTGGAATAGGAAAGATATAAAGATGCATGCTCAAAGACTAAAAATACTATTAGTTCTCTTTGTAAAGTCATTATTTTTCAACTGTGTATGAAACTTCCATTCTGAAAAAAGTGAGTGCAAGGGAAGAAGCTGATTCCTAAAATAAAGGTGCAGAGTGATAAGGTGGGATACAGTATCTGTGTTCTTTGCCATGTACTGCATTTATATTCAAAATCCCAAGAGAATTGAACATAACCCCTGTAATGAAAGGGATGCAGGACCAAAACTGATCTTTTGGTAAAAGCTATGAATTACATAGAAATAAAACTCTGTCTGGGAGATAGGAAATGGAGTGCATGATCTCATGATCTTCTCTGCAGCTGTATTCTCTGATTCCCTTATGGCTGAGGATCTGGGAATTGTGCTGCATAGTTCCCATGAGCACTCCTCTGATTTAGGCTCTGCAAATCCCAGCAGAATCACTTACTGGGACACAGATACCTCCTCTTCTTTCAGTATGAGATTTCCTCATTTTCTTGAAGATTCTAATCCACTTATTTACATTGAGATGAAAAGAATAGAGATACTGTAAGATTTCACAGTTAAAGTACTGACATAAGTAAAGGCAGCCTTAAAATAGGTAGAGAAAATGTTTTGTTTCTCTGTGGGTTAACTGTGAAGTTCTCTGGGACTGTGGACAGCGAATTGTCTATGGGGAGATGACATTTCCTTTTCAATTGTCCTTATGCACTGAGTAGTTACGTGTATTTGGCAGTTCTTTTATCATGCAGCACGGGTTCTAAGGGCCACGGATTCTAACTTAACCATGTCATTAACTCAGTCCATGCCTTTAGGCACTCTGCAATGAGCTTGAGCCCCTTGAACCTTAGAGCTGCGGATAATGTGAAAGAAATCGGTGTGTCTTGGTGTCAGATTCTAATGAGGTGCCAAATGGAAGTCGCTGAGACACTGTGAGGAACAGAGGGCAGGAAACGTCTCTCCACCTGAGAAGGTGAAATCCAGGAGAGTGAAAGCCCCAAGAGCCGCAGTGGAGAAAGCCGTTTAATCTGATGTCAGAGCACCAAGGGGGACTTGATTCAAATCACAAACCCATGAAAAATTGCAAACCCCAAATCCTTTTTGAAGGTTTATTTAGAAAAAACCACAATGCTGGGGAGTCACTGTTACATAGCGTGGTAATTCTCTTCCTCTTGAGTAATATGCACCACACTGTGCGCATGCAATTACTTTTGTTCCCGAGATAACATCGTCATTTATACATGTACACATATGGTCCTCAGTGCACGCTACACTTCACACAGATGTTAGGACACGCACAAAGTTGAGCTTTCCCATGAAAAAACTGTATAAAAAATACAAACCAAACTGAAGCAGTCAACACGAGAAGCAATGTGCAAAAATAGACAAAGTTACTCCTGAATGTTTGCTTAAGAAAAAAGGACTCTTCTGTCCCTGTTCCCCATTCAGCATTGACAATGCCAGATGTCTGAAAGTAGGATATGAAATAACTTGTCACATCCTGCCCCCCTTCGTCTTAGTTGCAGAGATTTTTAACCAGCTAAATAATCCTGTATTAGTGTGAAAATCTGCCTCCAAGCATCAGCATCGTGTGCTGTTGTTGCATCCAACAGATCTTTATATTGTTGCAATGTCTGACCTGTGATACTCAAGGCTGGTGACAACCAAGGCCTTGTGTGAAACACACAGAAGAGGCAGACAAAGACATCCCTGGCAGGGGCTGGCAGCAGCTGCCTGGAGAAAACCACCAGGTTTTTTTCTCCTCACACGTGCCAGACTCCCAGGTCCTGGCCATGGGGTGCCCAGCTCTGGCCCTGTCTGCTGGCTCACGGTGGGGCTGGTGTTTGAGATGGTCCCTCCAGGGCCAGGCTCCTCCCTGCAGAAGAGCCGTGGCTGTGCAAAGGGCAGACAGAGGGATGGAGAGCCCATGGGGCTTTCCCCAGCCAGGGACCTCTGTCCATGGTGCAAACTGGGGCTGCAAAACACGCATGGAGCCACCTGACTGTGTGACCACAGTGTGGCTCTGAGCAAAGCTACACAGGACGTGCTGCAGACACCATGGAGCAGTCAGACCAACCCATCCTCGTGAAACTGCTGCATGCAAATACCAACACTGTCAATGGCAATTAAGACTAGGAATGGATTGCACTTGTTTCCCTTAAACACAGATACGTACCACTCTTAAACAAAAAATAACAATTAAAAAGTCTTCAAAGAATTGATAGGTAATTGGAAGTCCCTTGGTTGGATCAAAGGAAAAGAACAAGAAATTAGGGGCAGTGTGATTCCTATCACTGAAGGTTATCAGTAACATAATTTTTAGGCTTTGTGGATGAGGATTCTTCCCACTCATGAGACTTCATGGTGCAAAGCCCAGTATTCCCCTTGTAATCCAAATGTTTCTTAAGGATTCTATTTAATCCATGCAGAGTTATGAGTGTATTACAGAACTTGTAATATTTTTTTAAATGAGATATCAAAGATTTTCACAGCAAATCCTGCATGCATCCAGGGAAAACCTTAGCATGATTCCCCTGTGTGTCTAGTTTTTTACTTGCAAAGCAAAGGTTTCAGTTTATTCTGAGGAAGGGAAGAAGTGGAAATTGTAGAGACTGGGAGCTCTCAGGGAAGTAAACTGTGGCTACTGCACTTTATATCCCAGCTCAGCAGACCACTTTAGCCAAGTATTTCAAGTGGGATTTCAGTGAGTGTTATTCACTTTGGACCCCACTACAAAGACCAGTATCCAACAGGAAGAGCTTTGCCTTGGACCTACTCATTTCTGTTATAAAAGGCACAGAGGGAGGGTTCATCCTGTTAGCTCACACCCCAGCCAGGTGAAAACATTGCTCAGGGAAGTGGGCCAAGCATCCACCAATGCTTTGGGGCTCCCCAGCTCTCTGATCCCTGCATGCCCAGCTGCAGTGCCCCACTGGCTCAGGAGCAGCCTGCAGTGACTGTGGTGTCCAGCTCTGCCCTAAGCAAGCAGTGCTTCATCCCTGCTCTCAGAGAGGCCAGTGTGCCCCAGGGAACAGGGCTGGGAGCATTTCTGTGGCTTTCTGAAGGCTTGGGGTGTGTGACACACCTGACCTGAGCGTCCCTTCACTCTCTCAGCATGCACATGTGCAACCAAAATGAACCTCTGGCTGTTAGTCAGCTGTTGGCAGTGGTACAACTGTGGTAGAAAGAAGTTTTGGAAGGTAAAATACACAAAATGAAACATCAGACTGAATTCTTACTGAAATTTCGACACTGTTGAGCATTGGGGTTAGCTGCGGCTTCGTGAGTGTTTTCCACTGGGTTAGGATAATGTCCAGCACGTAAGTTAAGGCCATGATTTAGCAAAGCATTTGTGCATGTGCTTAAATCTGCCCTTATTCAGATAAACACTGGCACGAATACCCACGTGCCTTGTGATACAGGGACAAACCTCAACTGCAGCATATAAATGTCAGTTGTGTAGCTGTCAAAACTACCCCTTTAATGTCTTTTCCTGGTAGCACAGTGGCTCTCCTGGATTAAGTATTTAATTAATCTTCATCTAAAAGGTCCTGAGAACAGTCCTATAATGCTAACAAATGTACATAAATACCAGAACTAAAAATAAAATCAAACTCATGGCTCAAAGCAAAACAAATATTGCTCAGAATACTTGTTTAGGTTAAGATCACTAGCTGTAAACTGTGCATTCTAGTAGCAAACAAAAACTTGTTGGCCTAGAGAAAAAAAAACCCAAAACATTCAATGTCTATAGGATTGGCAGCACTAATATTACTTTACAATGTGGAGTAAGAATAAAAAACATCAGTGTAACATTGCAAAATGATCCACCTAACCTAAGCTTATGTAAACAAATACGCTTTGACAATGTTCATACGTCTAGGCGTGATCCTGCACTGGGAGCTGGACGGGTGGAGAATCAACAAGGATGGCAGGTGCCATTCCAGGGTGATTCCAGCTGCCCACATCCCACTGCAGGAGAGAGGCTCAAGGGTGTGAACCTGCAAACCTGTACTGGCATCACTAGTTCTACTCCTGGGAGCAGCCCATTGCAGGATTCAGTTCAGCAGGACATTACACATAAGTAAGGATTATTCACAAACATAAGGCATTGCAGAACTTGGCCCTAAAACTTCTATTTTCAGCAGAGAACCCCTTAACCATATACAAGGTCATATTTTTATATATCAAAAAGTGTCTAAAATAAGGGTCAGAGTCACTATATGTTATGCTCAGTAACACAGTTAAGATGCTGCATATTGGCTTCAGATACCGCAAACCATTTTCTTCATTGAAATCAAACCAACTATGAACCTTTCTCATAAGAATGAAATTAACCACGAAAAGTGAAAATGAACAGGCTCTGTTTTCAAAGTGAGAAGGAGACATGAACAGAAATCAGCAACTCCCATTGTAATAGTTTTCCAGTGCCTTCCCTTCTGAGCAGTGAGCACTCTGAGGCTGCGGCTGGTGGTGGCCTCCAGTGGTGCCTGGTGTCCTCGGTGCTGTGGCTACTGCCGCTCCCCTTCCACCCGCTTCTTCCGAACTGCAGAGCAAGGACAGAGTCATCACTGCCCTCCTGAGACACCAGCGCTTCTCTCACAGACACACCCCCTTCCCAGTAACATGAAACCACAACAATTATACCCGCAAATGCCATAATTAATAAATCATAATGCTCAACACAACAATTGTACCTAAACTGCATTTTTTTGTATCACAGACTGTAGAATTTCACCAAGTGTTATATCAATGCATTTTCCACAAAAATCACATTCTGAGCTAAAGGTTTTAGATGATAAAGAAATCTTGCACTTTCATGTAGGATCCAAACACTTCCAGTGATTCCATTTAGATTTTTATTACAGTTTTATTGTTCTTTTAAAAGCCACTGTGTTCCAGCCAAATTGATACTGGTCCGCTCTAGTTTGCATGGCTCTGGATTATTTAAGCTTTAGGCATCAAAAATTAATAACTTCTGTAATTGCACAGTGTATACTGTATGTAAGCAATAATCATATTTTTTTAGAAAATCATTTGAAGTACTCTTAAATACCTATATCAGTTACTATTGGCAAAATAATATCATACTGGACCTTCAATTACCTGTTTAAACATCACATGCTCTGACTGCATCAACTGTCTGATAGTCACTTAATTAACTCTGGTTTTTCACTGGAAACCACATGGGTTGAAGCTGCCATTTAGCAAAGCAGAGTGGTAAACCTTGTGTTATGGGCACGATTATTTTGACAAGCAGCGCCATGTGAATTTTTGCTGCACTTAAGGTACATTATACCTGGTATAGAGCAGGTTTAGTTCTGTGAAATGCATTGAGGCTTTTCTGACCTGGCCAGATAAGATTTATAAGGTTTTCCTGTTTGTGTGATACAAAATTTAGTGTTATGTCAAAATGTCATGTCCTGTTTCTGATATTGAATAGCTGAAGCACAGAACAAAGCAGTAGAACTTGATGAATGAATGCTTTTCACTACAGAAAGTCAACAACAACACTATATTGCTAAACATCCCATTACTCTACTAAGAGGAAGTTTTTATCACTGTGCCTTTTTGGCAAACAGACCATTATTCCAAAGCCTGCAGGGTAGCATCAGTCATTTGTTCCTTCATTTATTTTATTTTATTGAATTCCTTTAGGAAGTCTGTCCTACAAAATCTTGAAGAAAACCAGACAACACAAACACAGGAAAATGAAAATTAGGACATAAGTCTAATGGCAAGTGGTAAAATAATGGAAAAAAAGTTTTTCTCTCTTTGTAGATGGGATATTTTAAATACCCTTCTGGGACACTGATAGTTTTAGGAAAAATCATATATAGTTGGAATGCTTAAGTATTGTTAAAAATTAAAATTTTAAAACCCCAAAAGTATGCATGAAAGAAAGAGGTTTTAGTTCAACTTTTATCTTAGTTCCCACAGATAGAAACCCAAGCTGAAACCCACGAAGACATCATGATTTGATACCCTAATCTGAAGCAGAAGTGATTAAAAATACAAAGTTTAATTTCTTTTTTTTCCCTTCTCACTCTCAACTTCTGCCCAGTCATCTCCTTTGTATTCTGAGTACTGAGCACAAAGGGCAGAGCATGTCACACCCAGGTGACACTTGCAGGGTTTTATTGTCCTTGCCTGTACTTGGTCACACAGACAGGAGGGACTGGTTTGTTCCCTTGGCTGGGCAGGCCTGGTCCATCAGGCGTTGGACAACAAAGCCAAGACTTCTGTGTCCTCTGAAAAAACAGGATGGGTTTGACTCCTCATTTACTGGCCAGAACAGCTGATAGAGCAGTGAGAAATTTAGGACACTCCATGGAAAAGGCTGAAATAACTCCCCTCCCTACAAGGAGCAGGAGAAAAATAGTGGCTCCTAATCAGAGTAAGATCTTTACTGTTGTCTACCCTAGAGCCTGAGGAAGCTTTGCATCTCCCCTCACACACAGCAGCTTGAATGCTGTAGACAAAATTTCATCTGAATGTACAGACAGGGAAAGTTGTGCCTGGGAAGACAGGGCTTGGCTCACACAAAGAAATGATGAGTAAATATAATGGCATCTTACCCAGATCATTGTTTTTAGTGATAGCTGCTGCTACCCTGGTTCTTGGACCTTGTTTTGTGAACTGGTATCCAAACTTGAGAATCCTGGAGTTCTCCTCCAGCATCTTGGCAATCTCCATCTCTACAGCTGTCCCAAGCTGCTGCCTCTGTTGGTGATGAAGTGTCCCCAAAAGAAAAGGAAATGTTTTCATATGAGAGAGAAATAAGTGCTTGTGTCTAAGTACTGGGCTGCAAACTACAAAGAGAATCCCATCCCTGGAGATTTTGCCCTGGGTTTTGTATTTGGCTTTGAGTAGTTTTATTGAAAAATTTTCCACTCTTTGGTTGCAATGACTGGGGCCATGAGCTGCAGAATGACTGAGCCACAGGGGCTGTCTTGACTCTGCCAGAGTCCCCGAGTAGAACCCTCTGGGAATCCATACAAGAGAGAGACAAAAGTGAACTTCCCCAGTGGCCTCTCTTTACCTGGTTGTCAATTTTAATCTCTGTTAGGGATTCATTCTTTTTCAGTGCATCAATCAGTGCCAAAATCCCTGTCCCAGTGATGAAGTTGGATTCTACATTCAGACTCTTCAGTGTTTTGTTCACTTTCAACATATCTGCAAATGCCTGGAGGGCCAAAAAGAGGGAACGTGAGATAACATCTTGAAAGTTTCAGGGAATAACAGGGAATCTGCAAAACACAGCTTAGTACCAACAAGAAATAAAACATAAATATGCTTAGAAGAACATAGAGGTAGATCAGAAGAGATTATATTTCTGCTTTGCATAGCCATAGGGAATTCCTGCAAGGGAAAATAAAGAATGTATCCTAAAGCAGACATGGACCTACTTAAAGTTTGTTGTGGTGTTTTGATTTTTTTTCTTCCCAGTAATGTTAAAACTTACAATAGCTACGGGGTCATTGCTTCGAGTAGCTGCAAGGCTGAATGTCTTCACATGTGTGTTGGTTTCCAGAGCTTTTGCAAATTCTTTCAGTGTTGGGATAGGAATATTCTAGGGTAAGAAGACAAATCCAGTAATTAGGAAAGCCCGTCACACTGCTGATTTTAATTATTATGAAGCTGATTGATAAACAGCCACAGTCTATGTAAGGGGAACATCCCTGATGCTTTAGGAGCATGTCAGCATGGCCAGAGCATGCTCTGGGCACAGTGGCCAATGCTCTGGGCACAGTGGCCCCAAAGGCCAGTGCTCTGGGCACAGAGGCCCCAAAGGCCAGTGCTCTGGGCACAGTAGCCCCAGGGGCTCGTGGTGCCTGTGCTGGGCTGTGATGTCAGCCCTGCCTGGAACTGGGTCAGGCCAAAGCCAGCACGTGACCATGGCTGAGCTGCTTTCCTATTCCTCTGCCAGCTGTGCAGCCTCCACGTGCCAGCTCCTCCTCCAGTTGCCTGTGTGGGCTAATTGAATTTGGCCAGTGATGATTACATAGCACCCATGAGATACCTTCCTTTACAATCTGCTGAGAAAGGCAGCCAAAGGGAGTCAACCCTTGGGCTTTTATTTGGCATTTATTTCAGTATCAGGAATTGATGACCTTGGAGCCTCTATAAAAGTCCTCTCCCCTTCCCTGAGTATCCTGCTTTTTCTGAACAGTAAAGAGAGACAAAATTTGAAGATAAAAGGTGCAGGCTCTGGAAATATTTGAATAAATCCTCCTATGATGACAAAAATGAAACCACAGCATCTACCTTTATGTTGTTGAGATTAATTTCTGTGAGACCAGGATCATTTGCTTTTATCCTTTGTAAACTTGCTTCCACATTGGTCGGATTAGGTGGCTCCTCAAAGATGGGCTTGACCTTTTCACCTTTCACCACATCTGCAACACAAGATCTCATGAAATGTCAAGCAAGGAACAGGCATCATCACTCTGGCTGTTCCATTCCCATTTAGCTTTGCACTGCAGCAATCCAGGAAGGGTTTATGAACACCACAAAACCTGCAAGCAGGAGTATTATCCCTGTTATGCCTGCCATGCCTTTTGGACCCCCTGTGCACCCAGAGCTGTCACTGGAGGCTGTGATCACGGAGGCTGCATCATCATGGGCAAATTCCTCCTTTATATACAAAATCCCTGTACAATTAATTGGAGCCAAAGCAGCTTTGAAGGCTATTGTTTGGAATGTGATATACTGCAAAGGCTGCTTTCCACTTTGTCTTATATCTGTAAAGAAAGGTGTGCTCAGAACTTGCCCATTATATTAGTGAGAAAATGCCTCACTACCTGTGAATAGACTGTGCCACATAAAGTAACATGAGCAGGAGGCCCCTCAGTTTCCTCCTCTAGCTGATACTATCAGCCTTACTATAAATTCAATTAGCTCTTATAAAATTGCAACATCTGCACTTTCTAAATAATAAAACTATCAAAGCATGAAAAGTAAGTCTGTCTGCCAGCACCAAGATTTATGAGATCTTTGAGTAGTCATGTTCCAAAGAACTATGGTATTTAGTGCTGGAAGCTATGAGCTATAAATATTCTCAGAGATGCACAAAAATCATAGCTTAGAACACAATTAGTACTTCTAATTCCCACACATAGAGTCATGGAGATTAATTAATTAACCCTGACCACCCAAGCCACTAGAAGCAATAATGGAGTATGTTGCTGGCCACAAGTATGTTTGAATCCTTTTATTTTGTGCTGCAGACAGGGAGAGATTTTGAAGACTTCTGCTCAAAATCTCAGTGTACTGCACATTCCTGTTCATTGCAATGGGTAAAAGTTCATGCCATATCATGGGCCAAAAGAAAGCCACATCTTTTTTTAGAACTCATACTCATAGTAGAGATGGTCAAGACAAATCTTGAGCTGGTTTTCACTCTGTTCCCTTTGATGCCAAACCATTTGTTTTACTAATTCCCTGAGAGACCTCACATACCCCTGAATAACACTTCAGCCTTCCTAGGGAGCTGGGAATTGAAAACTGCATTTAGAGAATTCACCTTGGATGCAAGGATAGAAAGTAAACAAAAAAAGCAAAGCATTCTTTGCAGGGTGGAAACACCCTGTCACACTGGGAGCAGAGGAGACACAAGCACCCTGTCCTCAGGTTAGACATCACAGTGTACTCAGTCTAGAGTTAGGAGGAAATTTCATTTTCTACTTCTTGTTGCTTTCCATGAGCTTTTCTTGTTTCTTTAATCATGATGCTGCTTTGCCACATTGAGGAGAAAATTTTTACTGAAGCATTTCACTTGGCTGAGGAAAGGTATTGCTTTTGGACCAAAGAATACAGTGATGGGATGGCGATTTTCTGGTCCGTAGGTCTGTGATTGGAGCATAGTTTAGCTGACTCACATAGCTGACTTTTTGACTCTGTACAACAAAAATATTCTGAAATCTATGAGGATTAGTAGTGCATGCAGCTGCCTGTTATGAGATAGATGGCAGCTCCCCACTGGGGAGGCTTGCAGAGAAGCTTTATCCTGAGAAAAGTGAAGTGACACGGTGTCCTGTCTACTTTCCCACCTCCCCTTTAGTAATTGAAGGTGGAAAGGAAAGTCCTTGGTAAAGGTAGCTGCTGTTCTCATGGCCTTAGGAAAAAACCCCATTGTTTTAGTACTGTTTCCCTAGGAAAGAGCATTCAACAGTTTTGTTTTAAAAAGTCAAGTTTAGCCCACTTGATATTCCAGGGCCTGGAGGTGACAAGATGTGGACCAAGGCTTGGCAGCTCTCAAGAAAAGCTTGGAATTCAGATGCACCCATTTCTCCCTCCATCTAGCCTCCTGTGGGAGGAGCTGAGCTAAGATCTGATTCACCAAAGGTCTGTTTATTTGGCGCAAACATTTCTGGATTAGTTTTTAATAACTACAGCTGTTTCTCCTGGGGGATTTCCAGAATTATTCCATTTCCTGTGTCCCTAGAGAACCCCAGAACAAGCACTGTGTGCACACACTGCCACAGGAGCCAGGTGGAGGTGGGAGATCAGAGGGAGTCCCTGGGGCAGCAGCACATCCATGCAGTCTTTGCCTCCCTGTGAATGCAGCTCGAAGTGACTCTGGTCAGGGATTCTGCCACATTTGACCCCCGTGGTTACAAGTAATTTTTCAGGTGTGGAAATGTAGGTACTTGGGGCAAGATGGCCTGGCCTCAACTGTGGCCAACTCTTAGCTACAGCTCACTGTGTTTTCTGACTGCTGCCTAAACTGAAATGGAATGGGAATTTATGTCTTGGCCTCTTAAATACTCCTATTCTTTCAAACACCTCTGCAGAGCCAGATCTGCACTCTAGGAAAACAAATTTCCTTAGGAATGATCTGTTTGTATACTACTGTTGTTATTCTAATGAATTTTAAGATTATATTTACTTTTAAAAACTCACCTTTCATGATTAATTAGATCAATCAAAGTTAGGTCCAGTTACAATACACTGAATTAGACCAACAAACCCCACCTAGAGTGTAGGAGCCCCTAAAGATGACATGCAGCCCACAAGAGAAATCTGCTTGCTTACTTCTCACAATTCCTTTTCCATCTTTACCACGGGCTCCCGCTTCATCAAATTTTGGGTTGTTGACCATGTTGTGCACTCCAAGAACAGCTGAAATGTGTAAACACCAGCAAGAGGATACAATGTTAATGGCAGGAACACAGACTGCAGGAAAGTATCTGCTACAAACTGTAGTTTAGTTCCCCAAACAAAACCCCCTTTATAAAATGTTAACTGTGTACGTCATGCCTGCTTGTAGGGAAAGTCTTTTGGGCCCCAAATTCCGGAGATACAGACACTTTCAGTATAGATTTTTGAACAATTGAGTCAATGTAGAATGCATATGCCAGAAGGGCCAGCTGGAAGGAACCACTGTGGGTCATCTTGTCCAGCCTCTCCCTCGGGCAGGAGCATTGCCAGCATTAACGAGGTCAGCCGTGGCTTTGTCTAACTGGAGTCTGAAAACACCCAGGGATGGAAATACCACGACTTCTTTGGGTAAATTGTTTCAATGCTACACTCCCGATTCCTTTTCTTCCCTAATATACAACTTGAACTTGTTATTACTCTTATGTTATATTGTTTGGTGTATCTGAGAATTTCACTGTGCATGTGATGAGCTTAATGCACTGGCATTCCCACCAGGGTTTCTTATGGAAGCACAGCAATATTAACATGCTTGGAAAATAATCAGAAGTGGTGAAGACACCTAGGTTTAATCACCTGGCAACCAATTTTCTTATTCAAGGGGTTAGATTCCAAATTTCCTCATGGATTCAGGATCTTTATCCACTGCATGCTGTGACAATCTGGCTATTTGGGATGTCAGAGTTGAGAGGAGGTAGCAGATGCTACAATGTGATACACTAGGATCAGTCACTTCCATTCCAGCGCCAGCAGCCCAGCCTGCAGCCCACTGCCCACCCTTCCCTTCCCCAAATCACATGAGCTGGTTCATCCTTCCCCCTGGCCTGACACATCAATTTTAATAGGGAAGTCTGAAATGCAGCAGCTTCAATCATCCTGGGCAACGTGTGGCCCACGGCTTGGCCGCCTGTCAGACAAGCACCAGGTGTTTGAGGGGTCACCATGAGACATTCCTGGTGGCAGGTTTGGCCAGAGAAGAGCTGGACATGTAGAGGATCATATCTGTTTTCTAACCTGCAAGGTCATAGAGCTCAGTGTCTGAAGCACTGGCCAGGGCCTCTTCTAGTTCTGGATCCAGGGTCACTTTCTCTTCTGTGCGGGTTTCTACGGGCTTTTCTTTAGGGATAAATATTTTTCCTAAGATAAGAAAAGAAGCCAGAGTGAGTAATGAATTGTTGCAACAATTTCTTTGCCTCCTGGCATCAGAGGAATAGGTCTGGGACAGTGGAACTGCTTGGAAATATTATCACATGCATGTTTTTCTCTTTCTTACTTGATGTTATCCTACACACCAGGATCTTAATAAGTCTAAAAATAAAAGGTGAAGATTACTGCTCTGTGTTGGTGATTGTTATTTTAGGAAATTTGCTCAGGAGGAGTCCCAGCTGGGATTTTTCTTTAAGGTCCTGTGTCCTTAAATAGGCAGAATTGGGTCTACACAAAAAGCTTGCAGAAATTTCATCCTTATATTTAAATGAGGCACTAGGAGCAGTTAAAACTGTTCAACTGCAAGAATCTTTCAGTTCATGAATTTCCATACATGATCCTGAAAGCTCAGCAAACTTGGACTCTTCCAGTATCTCAGTTAAATTCCCACCCCCTCCAAAGTATTTTCCCTCTGTGTCTCCTAATGATCACTTACATAAATATCCTTGTCCTGCTCATTTGTGCAGGCCTGAAAAGTCTGAACTGAGCCACATGTTGCCCAAGAAAGACTCCTGACGTATCTGTCTCTCTCTGTATCCTGCTGATACCTTTGGGTTAGCAGATGTGTGTTTCCATGCAGTATTCCCCCAAGACTGAGGTCATTGGCCTGTCTGCTGAAATGAGGGAACTGCAGGATAAATCCAGGAACAACACAACAAGTTCCACTACTCCTTCAGGCTGCTATGATGGTTAACCTCAGTACTGTGATGATGTAACTGCAAATGCTTGGAGTGAGGCCCTTTAAATCACAGCTCAAGCTGCACTGAAGTCACCACACTGCTGGGCTTTTCTCCCACTCGGCTTTCCTGACCCAGCCCTACAGTCAGTGCTACACTAGATGATGCACAGGCATCAATATTCCTCCAATAATTGAGTGAATTCCCATGGTCTACTGTCCACTGTGAAATAGTTCCCCATACCTTGGCCCTAACAACTACTTCTCAAGCAGGCTTTAATTAATCCCATTGTAATGAAGCTGTGATGATCTTTGGTGCAGGCAGCTTTCACCCACTGTCAGCTTTAAATTTGCTTTTTGTGCAGCTTTTCACACTCTAGATGTAATGCCTGAAGCATTACATCTAGTCCTGTGGCTTTCTGAAATGTCTCTAAAATAGTTTAATTGTATTAGTCATATTGTTACCATTCATAAATGTAATTCTGATATTTAGTATTGAATTACAAATGTTTTGCCTCTGTTTTTTCAATACTGTCATCCTTTTGTGGCTTCATTTTTCCCTCATGTAGTAATTTCCAATTCATTTATATCTCTTTTACAAGTTTGTCTACAGCCATTTTTATGATCTCAGCTTCCATGACTCAAGTCACTGAATAAGCTCAGAAAAAAAATTCAATGGAAATTTCTGAAAGTGGCAAGGTTTATTGATAAACAATTTAAATTATTTACCTTAAAGATATTCCTGTCAAGGCTAAACCACTTCTGAGTACACAACTGGACAGAAAGTTATGTAGAAAGTCATAGTAGTATCATGTTATGACTTATCTTTCATGTGATACTTTAGGTAAGTAATCTTTTCAGAAAAGGCTTCAAGAAGATAAAAGCCTTTGGTAGGTGAAAAGTAAGAACTGTTTTAACTGTGACTGCACTGGGTCACAGCAGCTAAGGGGACAGCCACCCCAGCAGCATCAAACAAAAAGCAAGTTGAAATCTGGGGTAAGAAACACTCTGCAAGGACAGGTCGGTCATGCTCTCCAGATTTAATAGCAGCACAAGTGGTCACACTTCAGACGCTCTCTGTGCTACCACCTCATCTGAAGTGTGGGATGGCAGCTTCCAGACACCACTGACCAAGACTTAACTTGATGGCAGCTTGACATAAGGAAAAAAAATCATTACTGTGCTGGAAGCTAGAAAACCAAAATCAGTCAGAACATCCGAGTAAACAATCAATAGTGGGGAATACTGTCCATAAAGTGTTTTCCTTTCAGATTACTGGTGGTTCCACATGAGTTTCAAGTATTCAGTAGATTGTTTGAGATATTGAGGGAATCTTGCAGATCTTTATCCTGACTGATAACACTGCTCTGTAGCAGCAAACTCCACAGGGCCACAGCTCATGGAGACAAAGCATCTCCATCAGGCAGTAAGTGATTCTTCACAGGCCCAAACCCGAGTCACACTTTTAACAAACACTGACCCAAGTCTGAACTTTGACACATAACATTGTAAGGGGATACAGGACCTTGAGTTTGGACTAAACTGGATATGTGGTGTAGTTGGTCTTTCTCTAAGGACTTTGGATATGTGAAGGTCAAGTATCTTGCATAGCAAGAAATCAAGGGGTAATGGAAACCTGTAGGGGCTCATACCTTTTCTGTCCAGTTGACATATATAGGAATACAATTTTAAACATTTGTTTCAGGCATATGTAATTCTTGGATAACAGCCCGAATCTCGTTAAATGTGCATATAATTCCCAGTGATAGTTTCATTTAACACATTCTTGGCAAATGTTTTAGAAAAAAAAATTCTATTATTGGTTATATGAAATATTTAAAGGGGCAAGGTCATGTCAAAGATAGTAATATATATCGTTAATGTATGTGGGCCTTGCTGGCATCCAGTGGTGTTTTAAAAATATTCTTGTTACTGCTATCTAGATAAGAACATTCCACTGTGAAGAGATGCTGTAGCACAGCAGATGGAGGTAAGAAACACTTCTTTATTTAGCATGTTATTAAACATTTATTACCTGTCCACCAACTGCAAAACCATGTGTCTGTTTATAGACAGCTGTCAACCAGTTTTCCTCCTTTAATGAAGAACAGAGTTTAAAGATTCAGGAGGTGTCTCCTAGTCCCACATCTGTACGTTGTAAATTCATTATCCAGTGCATCATGAAGTCACTGTCAAAATAAAATATGGATTGTGGCTTCCTTGATTCAATGGTCCAACTTAAAATTTATTATTTGGAAGAAGCCTTGGAGGAATAGTGACATTTTATTATTATAAAGTGAGATTTATGAAGAAAGGCTGCTGCTCTTGGTGTTCTTTATATTCACACTGTGTTTTAGAAGGTACTTTATTATTACTTTATTCTGTGTGGTACAATTAATGTTGGCTGTGTTATCTTTTGTCTCCAGAATATGCTAATGTTCTGTGCTAAGTCTTAATAGTAATAGCTTAACTTTCTACCAATGAAAACATGGTGACAAAAGTTTATACATAACTTGGGCTGCTTTGTGGTTAACAAAACAAAAACAATCTCACTTCTGTATAAAAATAATATACTTTTTGTTTAACTGCAAACCAAAATTCAATTGCAGTATAATATAATTTTATTTTTACACCAGCATAGAAACCCAGAGTGTGTGGATGGAATCCCAAGTGCTTTCTTTCTGTGTGAAATTTTAAGTGTGCACCACTGCAATTCTGACCTTCTTTTGGCCAAGCTGGGCAGAGTGTCTGGGGTGACCTGGCTGATGACTGAGGCAGCTTGTTACAAACAGGGACTTTGTGAGTGTGAGTGCAGTGAGCAGATTTTTGACTTGGCTCAGTTTAACAGCAGACCTACTCCTTTCCACTCACTGGGAAAACAAGACTTCTATTGAAGCTGAAATAAGATACGGTTCATGTTTTCCTCAAAAGAGGCTAGGGGAAACAAAATCCATTGACAACCAGAGGGAAGAAGGACTCAGAGGAAGGCACTACAGAGAGACACAGAAACGTAGACCAAGATAAAAGGAAAGCAAATTCTCTATGAAAAAAGAAATTCACTGGGAACAGTCATGAAACCATAGATGTCATTTTGCCACTTGGATCAGCCAGGTCTCTTATCCTGCATTGTGCAAATGCCCCCATTTAAGAAGTGTCAGAGTAAAGCAAGAAAATGAGATCCCCACCTTCTTATACAGTAATAATTAACTGCAATATTCACATCTATAGGAGGATTTATTAACTGAGCAGGCAACTGCTTCAAGTGTATTTTCCTGAAGTGAGTTCTTTATTTATTCTTATATAAGGAGGAGGAGAAAAAGGAATTTGGATTTTAGCAGGTAGGTAGGATTCTAGTAGCAAGTCCAATCTAAAAACATTTTGAGGATTTTACCCTTGTTTATGGTTTGCAGCATTTGGAGCAGCATTTCTGGTAGGTCTCCTCTATTCCTTCCTTCTCATACCATTTGACTTTTATGAATAAATATAAATTGCCGCATTTTTTATTTTAGTATTTATTTATATTTAGTATATATTTGGTATTTGTTCCCATCTCGTACAAGTCAAAACCATACAAGCTAAAACTCAATAAAACATAGAGCAATGGGAAATAAGCCCATTCATATTAGCTGTAAAAAATCTCCTTTTATTTAACATATAATTTTTTAAGGACATTTACTTAATTTTTAATACAAATGCATTTTTTGCCATAATTGTGAAACAATAATGTACTTTCTTTTCCTACAAAGTGTATGTAGCTCAGATTATTGTACTTTCAAGAAAGTACCGGTTACACTTACTACTTCTGACTTCTCAATGAACCACTGACTACAGTGAGTGCCTGTTTGTTCTCAATTACAGAATGCTACACTGACCTTGGGAGTGAAATTCAATAATCCTGGAAATCTGCCTTGCATAAATCACAGGCACCTGATTCACTTTTTCCATTTTACACTATTCTTTTCTGTTGAGGCTTTCTTAAACCCCTCCCTGCAAATATTCTATAAAAATGGAGCTAAATTAGTTCTTACCGAGAATAAATTTGTCTTATGAAGGAGAAAACAGGCCAAGTTCAAGTAAGCGTGAAGCTCAACGCCAGGAGTAATAAAAATGCAGAATCGTAATTGTTGCTGTTCTGTTGCTCTTGGATTAGTGTCAGCATATTCTACGCCTTAAAAATTATGACAATGGAATAGGAAGACTGCAAAGATAAGCGTTCCAAAGTTATTAAATCTATTGTGCATAAACACAAAAAGTGAGCCTAAGTTGCACCAGTATCCTTGACTTTGATCAGCATGCTGTGATTCTGCCACTGCAGCAATACCCTTCAAAGAACCCTCCTGGAAATTATGCTTGCTCAAACAAAAATAAACAAAAGCCAACTTGTATTTTTTTTAATCAAAAGGAAGCCCAGAATTTCTTCAGACCCTTGCATGGATTATCACAAGTTAGGATGCAGCCTCTGGATCCTAGCTGCCCACAGTTAGGGCAGTCCTCTGGATTACCTCCTGGGTTACCTCCTGGATTACCCACTCCACCAAGACAGCAGAAACTCTTATGTCTGATGTGGAAGGGTGGTAGAGGAGCAAGAAACTCAAACAGTGCCACTGCACTTCAGGTCCACCTGGACATCTAAGACCCTTGAAATGTGGGCAGGGCTGAATACCACACTGGTTATGTTCCTTTCTGGCCTCTTTTCTTCCACCCAACACATTCTTCTTGTCTTTTCCCTCCCTCATTGCCCCCTGTGCCTTCCCCATCCCCTGTGCCTCCTGCTTTTGAAAATCTTTGAGTCCTGACCCTTCCATCACCTCCCTTTCTTCTGCCCTCCCTTCCTTACCACTCCTTTTCTCTGCAGCTCTTTTCCCCAGAGCTGCCACATCTAGTCCTTCATCCTGGAATATTCCCACAACTCCTCAAACCCCCTCTCCCCTCTCTGCCCCAGCCTCTCTGCTGGCTCTTAACTCTTTTTTCTCCTTTGCAGTGCCCTTACAAAGGGATGGGAGCTCTGTCAGAGCAGGAGGGAGTCTCCCTGCCCTTGGTCCTGGTGTGACAGGGGCCTCTCAGAGGAGGAATTTGCAGAATATCCCGAGAGCCCAGCCATGCCAGGTCCCTCTGGGCACTGCTGTGCTCCCTGCACAGGCAGGCAGGAGCTCTGACCAGCACTCACAGCAGGGGGAATATGTGGAGAACGCTAGAACAAACTGGATGTACAAGAAAGCACAATATTTTGAGGATGCCAGACTTGAGTATATTTCCCTGGGGATTCCAAAGGGCATGCATTTCAAGTCCTCCCTTCAAAGCATGGAGGCACTGCAGGTCATAAAAAAACAGCTGGAAAAATTTACTCTAGATGGTTAAAACAATGTGTTTTCTCCTAATCTTGTTCTTGGAAGCAGCTAAGTCCTTTTTGCTGACACTTTCCAAAAATTCAACTCGAGGCAGCCTCTCAGCATGGGAAATTTCACTGTGAACTGTGCAAGTTTGGCAAAGTCATGAGCAACTAAAAGAGAGTCCTAGAAAAGCAAGCAGTGAGAGGCACTAGCTAGAGGCATTACTGTCAGCAACTGAAACACTTTCAATGTCTTAAGAGACAAACATCAGTTCTAAATACAAGCCCTAAAGAATAGGAAAAAGGTGGCAAAAATTTAAACAAACCATTTAAGCATTATGGGTGAAATGACTGCCATGTCAATCCAAGACAGATACTGTGTCTCTATACTAACTTTCCAAAGCAGCCTGTTAGACACAGTGGAATTGGAACTCATTAGCATCTACTCCAATTCTCTGACCTTCTGAAAATGACTGTCCTTATTACTGGTGCTGTGCATTGATACTCTGCTTGGCCCAGCACCACATCCAACGAAGTCTCTGCCAGAGCAACTGAAAACACAGGTTTGGCCAAAAGTTCTCCGGTACTTTCTTCCCTTTTCCTTTTATCAATCAGCTGAAAATGTTAGTATTTAATCGCATACAATCATGTTCCCCTTCCAGCCACAAATAATAATAGCCCAATCCACTGGAGTTTTTCCATGACTTTGATGAGAACTGGATTGGATCCAAAATGAAATGGTTTGGCAAGGAGAAGAAGACCTTGTAGAAAACAGGGACAGTGGTGAAGGAATGAAACAGCAATCCTTAAAGCAACCTTTCACAGCTAATGACATTTCACTACAGAAGAACTTTTAAAAATTATGTTTCCTTAGTACCATACAGTTCAGAGAACTCCTGCAACAAAGCAGAAGCAGAAATGCTGTTACCAATTTATGTCTGTATCACAGCAGGACTCAGCTCTTAACTGAGGTCAGACATACAGACTGCAGAGAAAACACAGCACTGACAGAGTTCTGCAATACTTTGTGCCTGCACTGCCACCTTGTCTTTTTATTCCTGGGTCATTCATGAACTTGCAAATGATACTTCACGTGGGAGTGATGAAAGTCTGATAACCACCTGTCCCAAGCTGTACGTGTTAAGTGCAGTGGGTCAGTTTAAGTAATTCCACAGACCATCAGGTTCTATGTAAGGATTTCTAGAACATCTATCCTAAGCAGGAACAAATCCAAAATACACAAAATAAACACTTAAAAACTGCCCATCACCATGGCCCCAGTTACCAGCCCTTTCCCTTCACCTCCACTGCTCATTACTAACAGATATCTGTGTTGCACAAGAGTTCCTGAAAGCCACCAGATCATTTCAAACCACACAATGGGGCATTCAAATGAAGTACCCAGCCCTGGCTTGCATTAGGGAGGATGTGACTAAAGCAGTCTGAAAGCATTCTCAGCGGCCAGCTTTGGGTGTGTGCCTGTGATCATTTCAGCCCCAGTTCGGGCAAACCTCGGGTGTCCATTGAAATCTGAGCTCTGTCCCATACAGGCTTAAATCCTTTTTGTACAGCAATTAATGAAGAACATTACCAAGCTGCAATGTGGCAGAGGGCCAAAACCCTAATGCATTCCATACGTTTGATTGTTTTTGCCAAACATCTCCAACCTCTTGAAACCACAATTACAATCAAAAACAAGGCAATTCTCTGCATAATCAGCTCCCCTGTCTTGGGCTCATATTTAACACTTCCTGTCTTCCAACCATTCTGGATATCCCTGTCAGCTCTGGAATTTGTTTTGGCTTGTTTTCTAGGACAATCAAAACCTTATGGTTGCTCAGCATATAGAGACCAACATAGGCAACTGAGTTTTGTCCTTCAGCAGCTGCTTGGTATTGCTTCTTGGTCAAGAACTCTCTAATAAAATATCAACAACAACAAAAAAGAGAGGCCGTCACAGTAGATGAAAAATCACAATGTATCACAGACTAGTCTGGAAGGAAGATATGTTAAATGCCACCATCTTTTCAGCTTATGAATTTCCAAGTTTTAGCTTTGTATGATAACTGTAGGAACTGGTAGAAATGTCACTTTACACTTAGCAGAAGCACCCACTTCCTAAACTTGAAAAAATAAATGCTTTCCCAGTGGCAGACAAATATCATAGGATGAAACACTGACAAATGTTTAAACAACACTTGACATACTCTAATCCTACTGACACACAAATATTCTTTGGTCATAAATACCAAATGGCAAATTGGCATCAATATCTCCCAAATATACACAAGTGGATGCGTTTTAGAGCTGCTCAGAAATTTAGTTTTTAACTAGCAGAAATAGTATCAAATTAATTTGGGGTTATTTACAGAACGGCTGAATTACAATGCTTCTAGTGTGTAATGAAATAATTTAACAGAAACCTATATAATATAATCATTTAAATATTTACCAATCTGTAAATATACCTTAGAGACCATCAACATGCAGAAGGGGGGAAATGAGTTTCCTCAAGAGATATCCTTCTTTAAAACTCTTCTGAGGACACATTCCAGAATTTCAATTCTTTTTCCTGAACTAATTAGTGAGCTTTAGAAGAATACTAATTATTCTCTAATTAAAGTGACTTTAAATCTAGCATGTAGTATCAGATCTTGAAAATGTCATTCAGGATTGCTTTGTTTCCTTGCATGGGAAATAGCTTCTTACAAATGTTAATCAAGTAATTTATATTTTAATACAGCTATCCTGTTGTTATGTTTTTTCAATTGAGAGTGTTAAAATAAGTAACATTGCAGTTACAAGCATGGATTCTAAGATCCAGGAATAGCCACACATGGACTTTGTACAACTTTCATCACATTTCACCAGATTCAACCAATTAGCAGGATTAAAATACAATCCATGGGAGGATTTCAGTGCCTTTGGCAGAAGGAGATTTCAGTTATATGTTTTATAAGGCTCAGCTTCTGCACTGCTGGGAGTCTGGTGGTGTTTCTGTAGGACATCTCCTGCCAAGCCACAGAGGGGCAGCAGGACTCACACTCCAGTACCAATTCAGGATATGCCAAGCTCAAAATAAACAACTTTGTTCTCAAAGCACAAAAATGACACTGTGCAGCCCATCAGTTCTCAATAGTCAAGGTACTGGACCTCATCAGATCTGGGATTAATTCAGTTATTTCTAACCGACAAAGAAACAAAGGGTATTTTCATAGCATTTGGCCTCTGACTTCAAAGAAAATGTAGTACAATTCTGTGTGTTTAGACTATAACTGAAAAATGACAGCAGAAATCACAGAACACGTGGTTGTTTTCATTTGCCTTAATCTGCTAAAGCTGATACTGAGGATTTTGTCATGAATTTGTATTGTACAAAGAAGAGAGGAAATTAAGGGAATAATTCTTTTAGCCTAAAATGCTGTCATTACCTCATAATTGTAATAATTCTCAAAATTGTAATTTTGAAGTAAATGAACACAGTGAATCAAAAGCCAAATTAAGAACAGCTTTAAATGCTAGGAGGGCTGCATTCACCCTGTGCTCAGGGGGAAGTGAAATGTGTGGTTGGTTGTGTTTGCAAAGCAGTGGTATTTCTACACCAGAGACACCAGGAACTAATAAGCAGCACTAATAAGCACTTTAAGGGCATGTGGAAGCAAATGTAGGAATAATATTGCTTTAGCTTCATCAAAAGAAAACTGAAATGCGTTAAACAGCCCAGCCCATACAGTACCACTGTCAGGGACAATACAGGGCCTCATTTTGTCCAGACCAAGGGCCAGTCCTATGTCTATACACAATTCCACACACTGCTGGGTTTTGTGCACTGATGTTTCAGGCTGATTTAGAGATCTCAGGTATAATTACAGTGAAAAATGCAAAATCTTAATCTTAAGTCTGTAAATATCAGTAAGGTGAGACGTGACTGAAGGTGTTGGTATAAATATCCAGGGGCCTGCAAGCAGAGACTTGTACTGCTCTGACACAGCAGAGTGCAGGAGACTGGAAACAATAGGTAATAAATCCATACTAGAGTAAAGTGCTTTCCTTCCTGCACAGTGTGTGCTTGACCACTGCCCTGCCCTGCGTGTCAGTGGGCTCACAATCAGCCCTGTGAAGAGCAGTATTGTAGGTGTTTTGATGGGGGAAAAAGTAGGGTAAAGAATGTGCTGCATGGTAAAATGCATTGATCAGATCTAGCTGAAAAATATCTCATTTTTCTGAAATCACTGTTTCAAAGACTGAGAACACAGTGTAGTGATAGTAACAACTCCTGGCCTATAAAATGTTATATAAATAACATTTTACATCTTTGGTAATGGTTCATAATGCTGAAAATGCTGCCCTTGACTTTCTTCATGTATCTGCTTTCCCTTAAGCAGATCCCATTGAAATAATGGCAAATCCATTCCATAGCCAGAAATGGACCCAGACATAGGAAGTTTCTTCTTGAATGAAGGGGTTGCCTGAGGCCAGCATTTTTGTCCACTTTTTATAAACAAGGAAAAGGAGCTATTGGTGCTAAAGGAATATTGTTTGTTTAAATTATGACTGTTCCTGCCCTGAGGTTATCCTACCAGTGTTTAAGTTACTTGAATTAGGTTTTCCTGTTTCCCCCTTTTTTATCTGTAGCTGTAGGACAAGGGTAGCAGGGAAAGTGTCTGCATGAACAGCACATGAACAGATGTGCTAGTAAACAAATGGAAAAATACTTATTTTTTTGTAACTGTACTCCCTGAGCTGTTACTTAGAGCAGCTGTAGGCAAGAATCACTCAGAAAGGCATTTAATTGTTTCCTCCTGAACACCTCCCCCACTGCAATCCCCCTGCCTGGGCCTAATGGCTAACAGGGGACAGTCCCTGTGGGGTTGGTGAGGGCACCTTTGTGCTTGAGTGCACCCAGAGGCACTGGCTGACCAGGGAGCTGCTGCTGAGCCCTTTGCTGGACTGGTGCTGCTGTGCTCCTGTCCCCTCCAGAGGCCATTAACCTGCCACAGGCCATGGAGCTGCCACTGGGACAGGCCCTGGAGCTGCCACTGGCACTCCAGAGCAGAGACAGACACCAGCAGCAGATAAACCCCCCTTCACCTTCTGCTCCAGCAGCTGTAGATCTGAGCCCTGCCCCTCGCCCTGCCCTGTACCAGCCCTCGTTGTTGTGTCCCAGCACATCCCACAGAGCAGCCAGGCAGCCTGGTACCAGTGCCAGCACCAGGGTGGACAGTACCTTTCTTTTCCCCTGTAAAGGGCACAAAGTCCTCTCTATCCTTGTGCTCCAGGGCTTGCTTCTCCAGGTAGGAGAGCAGGCGCTCTCTGTCGAAGGGGCCCGTGGCAGGTTTAGTGGTCTGGTCCTTCTGCCGAAATCCCGCTGGAAGCAGAGCATTCTGTGAGAGAGAGACAGGGAATTCTGTGAGAGAGGGACAGGGCATTCTGTGAGAGAGGGACAGGGCATTCTGTGAGAGAGAGACAGGGAATTCTGTGAGAGAGAGACAGGGAATTCTGTGAGAGAGGGACAGGGCATTCTGTGAGAGAGAGGCATGCAAAGGAGAGGAGGCATGTGCTCCAAATCTCATCTCAGTGTTGTTGCTTTTTAAGTGAAATCATTCTTTGCATAAATGCTCTTGGGTGACAACAGTAACACACATTACCTAAATGTAACCACAAAACCCAGTATATCATTCAGTCTTCTTGATTTACTACCCATTAATATTTGTATTAACCATGCTCACACTCAGAGCACCAAAGAACTAAGTAAGGTCAGAATCCTTTGTTTCACATATTATAACCAGAGTTTGCAGTCGAGGTATATAGACCAGGATACATTTTCTGAACATTTCCTTTCCTCTTTTTCCTCGCCATTTTTCTCTCGCTAAAAAAAAAAAAATTCCTTTCATTCTAAAGCAGATGTCTCTCAGACTTCAGAAATGAATGGCATGCACTAAAGAGACTGGTGAATAAGATAGACTTCAGCTATTCAGAGTATGAGGAAGTCAGCAAGGTAATTCCCACTTTCAACATGTAGCTGTGGAATCCTGTGATTTCATCTGCATCCCGTAACACAGGAACATGCATAAGGCCCCCATGTTTCAAACCAGGAAATCCCAGAGAAAAATACAGGTAGGTGGACCTTGCAGTGCACATGCAGCAAAACTGACATGTCTCAGAGTACTTCAGAAACATTTCCTCACTGGCCAGAGCATGTAAGTAAATCTGATCCATGGCAAATACCCTGGAAATTCTGAACACATCCACTGAACTAAAGTCACCAGTCATTTTATCTGTGCATGCACAAATGTGCCCAGAGTGCTCCAAATTCACTGCACATATGCAGAATTAACTACAAATGCACCATGGCCTGATTTATTTGGTTGGTCAGTGTTACTTTTTTAATGGTTTTCTGTGTCTACATTTGAGATCCCAGTTGCTTGAAAATACCAGAAAATGTAGAAGTGGTAGTAGTGTGGAAGTGGCAACATGGAGGGAGAGAACAGTAATTTTGCCTTAATTTCCAGGCAAATTGGTGCTAAAGAAGTAGAAGCTATAAATCTATTGTGTTTCTCCAGATTCATTTTGCCTCCAGGCAGAACATTTTACCTGCCTGTTTTCAAACTCCTACATCAGTCTGAATAGTTTTGGGTAGGTCCAGTCACAATTCCCTGCACACTTGTGGCTATAACATCATTATTGTAGGATCAAGTGGTTCTCAGACCAGAGATCTTTAAATTCTTTGTGAGAATGTCTTCAAATATCCCAACAATTCCTACTCTCTGGGAAATGACAGTTGTGTAGCTGAATCCTATTCTTCTTGATCATGCCCAAATATGTACTCTTCAGCTAAAAATATACGTGCTGAACTACATGGTCAACAGATTTCAGAAGTTCAAAAGACCTGATCTCCATAAACACAGGTTATGTTTGTTTATTGCTGGGCTCAGAAATAGCAGCCATAAAAAGCTTCTCGTTGTGTTGCAGTGTGCCAACATGATTAAAGATTTAGACTGTCTAAATAGACATGGGACAGACCAAGAGCACAGTGACTTTTAGAAAAGTAGCACATCACAGCAGGAATACAACTGAAATATCTGTAGCTGAGCTGCTCATACCTTAGGGTACACTGTCCCTACGGTAACAGAAGACAAATTAAAAATGGTGCATTTCTAACAGGCAGCATTGCAATTACCATCACTAACCTCAGGATCAAGGTCATCCAGAACATGCTCTAGCTGCTTCAGTTCATCCTCTGAGAGCTTGCTGAGTATTTCATCTTCGTTGATATTCTTGTACTTCTCCAGCTCCTTCCTGAAGGGCAGAGACATGGCTCCTGCTGCACTGCTCCACTGCTGCTGCTGCTGCTCAGGATCTCAACCATCCAGGGGCACTGAGCTCCTCTGCCTCGCTCTCTGCCAACAATAAAGCGTTGTGAGGATCTCCATTTAGCTGAGAGTCCTGGAAAGCCCACGTGCTGAGGGTCACACTGACACTTATTAATGAAAACAAAGCAGCAAGATGTCCTGGCACAGCACAGGGGGTGTGGGACGTCCCGGGGGGCAGTAGCCAAGGATGGCAAGGACGGGTGCAGAATACTTGGGGGCAGCAGCAAAAAGCAGCTTCGAGACATAGATAAGGAAAATGTTAGCAACTTTTCCTTTTTCATAGAAATACAGCTGGTTTGTGTCATTTGTTTGGTTTCATTTTGTTTCATCTGTTTGCTCTTTTGGCCAGAAGCAAAAGAAAGTGCTAGAGTCACAGACGCCAGTCCAACACTGACAAACAAAAACCAGAATGTTATGCCTTGAGGTATTCCATCTTATCCCAGCTTTGCTGGGGGCTAAGAGCTAACCCACATCATCTTGGCTGACTTTTTTGGCACATTCTGGTTACCTAAGCATCTTTCAGTTACACTGGTAGTTAGTCTTACTACAACATGTTTGGATACAAGTGATAGTACTTATCAAAATTCTTGGAGTGAGGAGATGCTAGTTATAATTCAAAATATTATGTATAATTGTCTGATACATGGGGGACCTGCAGAAGCTCAGTACAGTCATGAAAAGAATATGGACTTAGTATTTCACAAGCTCTTTTAGTTCTAAAATATGAATATGATTCCTTGTCAGATGATCCCAACTGACCAGGAACAAGAAGATCTCATTTGCATGACCACAACAGTCATTGTCATATTATCTGTCATATGACAATATGACAAAGGACTCTTTGTCTTGCTCTTTTTTTTCTTGTCCAGAGCGAATTCTAGAACCAGAATCAGCCTGTAAAGGGATCGAGTGAAAGAGAATTAACTTCTGATCAGAAACAGCCTTAACTGGGGACTTTCAGTGTGCTCCAGGCCCTCCCAAGTGTGCCCAGGTTCCCACAGCAGCCCCAGCACTGTCTAAATGTTAGCTGTGCAGTTTCACAGCTGAGTTTTTGCATTCACAAATTTCAGAGTTATGGTTGATAGGGAAACCAGCCAACTGGCATCTACCACTGACTTATGTATCAACCCCAAACCTAATTTCCTTTGGCCAGGTTTTTAGTTGTCATAAGCTGATAAAATCCATGTGGGTTCTGTTGCTTGTCATATGAGCTGGAAGCCTAATTTTTGTTTTTCTTTTATTCCAAATCCAAATGAAAAGATTTCATTCACTTAAGAGTTTCATTATTTCAATACTAAATATTAAAACACATCTCAATTTTGTATTTGTCAAAAAGACTAGAAATCAGCAACCTATTGAAAGGGAAGGGGAAAATCAGTGGATTTAAAATTTTGAAATATCTGGAATTCTATGACTACTGCAAGGCACATTAAGCCTTGACATGAAACACTTAAATATCCTATTCCAAGAAAAATCATTATTTTACCTACACTTCCTTTTTTTCCTTATTCCTGCTCTGTTTGTGGCTGCTGTTTTCCTGACGCATCATCATCAAGCTATTCCAAATGTCATGATAGAATTCAACCATTCTTTAAATTGAAAGTTTGTTTTAGGGAGGTAGTCAACATCTGATGTTTCACAAAGTTACAACTGTTGTGAAATTTTCTTATAATACTGAAATTCTATCATATGTGATGAGTGTGGGGAATATTTTGGCCAAAAACAGTACAAAAGAGCTAATGTCTTTGTGTACTTTGTGATTAAGAAGAACACTAGTTTGATATGTGCTTGATCAATGCAATTTTTTATCAGAATTAGTTCTTAAATAATGAAAGCATTTTATTTAAAAATGGTAAATTTATTTGTCTAAAATGTAAAATCAAATTGAGCTGCAGTACAACATTCTGCACTAAGGCATCAGGTGCCTTCTCTAAGTTCCTTTGGATAAACTCATTACAAACATAGCATTTCAGCTAGCAGTCATTAACTGAGCTAAAAAATTTCTTTGAGGGGATTACAGCTTTTTAAAACCCTTTAAGTTTAAATGGTTATTTTATTAGAGTTTAATCACATTCCTGGAAAAGACAGAAATGTAATCCCAAGGTTAGGGTAATTAAATATTGTAGGAAAAAGCAATTTGTAAGAGTCCAAGAGAGTTTCCCTGGCTGAGGGTCAGCAGTCCAATTGTGCAGGACACCTGGTACCAGGACCTCTCCCTCGGGTGTGCAGCACTGCAGGATTACAACAAGGAATTGTGTCACTGGGATCAGCAAGGCCATGGATCTGAGAGGTTCTGTGAGGTCTGCAAAGCTGAGCCCAGGTACTCGGGGGAGACACTGCAGGGTAGGATATGATTGTGTGCATCAGACACTCCCAAATGAATTGCCCAAGTGCTCAGCCATAAAGAGAAGATGTGCCAGGAGACACTTTGAACAGGTGACAGCTCTCAATATTGTGACTTCTAATTATTAAGAAGAGAAGGTGTTTGACCATGTCCAGCAGGGATACCCCAAAGGGAAATTTAAACCCAGGTATTACAGTTGTATCAGCCTAACTTCTCTCATGGCACAAAGTACTGTGTTGAATAACCCTTATTAGATTGGTAGTGCATGGAAGAGCCTGGAATCATGCTTTTCTTGCCTGTACACATTTGCATCAGAAATTCCCTTGATACTTTCCCTTTCACAACAGAATCCTACTCTTTTGTGACTGAACAAAACCAGAAGACAGTGCTTAGGGAATTCCTTTGTCCACAATCCCTGACAGCAGTAAAGCTTTGCTGGAGCTTTCACTCTGCTGCACAGGCTGCTGCAGGCTGGGCTGGAACACCCATGGCTCACGTCCTGGGTTTATGCTACTGACCTTTCACCAGAGGCACAGTATCAGAAATCAAGGGAACAAGTCCAACAATTCAGCATCAGTCAGACTGGGAAGGAAATGCTGAGCTCTTGATTCACACACTCTGGAAACTGCTGTCTAATGTGATGATAACGATCTCCACCTTCCTAATTGGATTTGATACTGTTAATTTTGTGTATGTAAACACCCATATGCTGTCTGTGCAGCTCCTTACTGTGGCCTGAGTGTGCACAACTATTTACTTCTTGCACACTACATCCACTGGATTTGCTTTGCTATGATTACTGTATGAAAACTTTCATTAAAAAAGCAGTTCTAACCCAGAGCTCCCTGATGCTGTTATTTTGAGCATATAAAAGCAGATCAGGTGTCACACAGCAGAAGGGAGATGTTCAGACTAACCACAGAGGCAACACACTCTTGAATGTCACACTGCATTAGGGGCACTGAGGGAAGCAGGATGAGGGACCACGGATAACACTGAGCAGTTTCCCTTTAAACTTACTGGCAAGAGTGAAAGAGATGAAGGAACAGGGGGGCACATATCCCATATATTTTTCTCCACTGAGTTTCAGTATGGAGCATCTCAGTTTCTCACAGGCCTAAGCCCCACTGTTAAACAGCAAAGCCCAACAGGTGAGATCTGTGCTGGTTCTGGATGGGGCAGAACTGTAAAGAGGCATTTCTGCTACCCACGAGCTACTTTTAAATCTTTGTGGAGCACAGAGGTTTCACAGTGAGTTTCAAAGAACTCCTTGCTATAGTTGTATTTCTGATTCCTTCTAAAGAAAGAAATACATACAGTTTTATTTGGGGCAGCTTTTCACCTACTCCTGTCAACATCAGGATTCAAACCACGTTTTCAAAGAGAAAAAGGGTGTCATTAGTCAGCCTACATAAAATCATTATTGCTCAGTGTAGTTAACACCTGCTGTGCTATAACCCCTCTGCACCTTGCCATGTTCCATAAGTACTTTTTTGTTATGCTTATACACTTCTGAAAGGGCTTTCTAGAGGAGCCAAGCTGTGGTTTCTGCTGATACCATAACACTGTTGTAATCTTCTACTGCTGATACAGATGTTTCTTTCTGAGAGTGAATCACTCTTCTGCTGAATAAATGTTGAATGTCACAGGGTTCCCACTTGCATTTGCTGGGATCCCTTAGGAAGTGTTGGAACAAGAACTGTAGAATCTCCTATGGAGCAGCAGCTACAAATGCACTTCAGGTCACTCCTGCTATCTAAAACACAGACTACACACTTAGAGAAACATCTGTCTCTGGGGTCCTGCAGAGAGGAGAATACTGTGACACAGAGGATGTGAATTTCCAGGTTTGATAGTGTGTACAAGCTAAGAACAAAGCTGCATGACAATGTGCATTGTGAAGTGTAGAGAGATGAACGTGAAATAATCTATTAATAGAGTTTTTTGCATTCTGATTGGAAAAAAAATATTCATTATAATCAGGTTTGAGAAATTGTTCTCATTGTTACAAACCATGGCAACCGATGAAAGGAAACATGGCAACTTTAAAAAGCAAATCCTGATGTATGACCTATTTAAACTATCTCTGTATCCACAGTGGTGGATATTTGTGTTTTGAAAAATGATTGTGATACTGATCTGTAAATGTGGGGAAAAGTTTCCCCTTTCTTTAAATAGAATCCTGTAGTTAAACATGAAAATAAAAACCAGGTGGAATTAATCCCAAGTTAAATTGATACTGGACCAAATAAATAGGATTGGGGCCATTATGATTAGGAGCCGCATTTGTGCAACACAAGCAGATGCTCAGTAGAAGGAAGATGATTGTCCCATGCTGTCCAGGCAAGGGAGTGCCCTCACCAACACCCTGAAACCAGTGCCAGACAGGGAACATCACTGCTGTCTGGGAATGTCTATGAAAAATAAGGCTGAGCTGCTAAAAGCTAAAACTCTTAAAAAAATAGAAATACTCCATTATCTGACATATAAATAAGATTCCTTTTAAATTTTTATACTCAAAAGGCAAGATAAACATACCAATGTACTTTCTAACCATGAACATATGGGGGATGTATACTGAGAGATCACATTTTGCAGTAGGAGGTTCATAAATCTAAGAAAAGTTAGAAGGAATGCATTAGGGCCAGCACAGAACACAAGTGCGGTAGGAACACAGCATTACAAAACTGGGCTTTGTGTGTGCATGATGAGAATAGTATTAGCTACAGGTCCTGATGTAGATACAGTAGATATGTCAAAGAAATCCACAGAGGTAGAAAATGGAAGAGAGATCTGTAGAAAAGTATTGCCTCTTCTAGAATCTCCTGACTTTCTGTCTGTTTCCCAAAAAGAACTTCAGAAGAACTTCAGAACATAAGGAGTACTGAACTGCTCCAGTTTAGTCACCTTTTCCAACCCTTTCACATTCATGACATAGCATGGTCACTTTGTGGATCAGAGCAAATCCCCTGTTTGAAGACTGTAGAACTGGGTCCTTCAGAGGCTGTCTCTGGGGCTGGCAGGGGGGAGAGCTCAGCTGCCCTTGGCACTGCCCCAGGGCTGGCTCTGGGACAGTCACAGTGTGGCCAAACCTCTTCTGTTCCCAGCCTAGCTGCCATCCTTGGTCACACTGCAGCAAGGAATCCCTCAAAATCCCTTCCTGTATATTTAAAATGCTGTTTTTCTCCAGAGCTAATGTAGGGTTACTTCATGGTCTGGTCCCAGCAACTGGTTTAGTCCTGTACATAAAGCAGTAGATAATTAACAATTATGTTGTCCTAATATTAGACTAGGCCTGAAATTTTAGGATAATCGTTCAGTGATGAAAAACTCCACTTGGTAATTGGATGTGGCATTCTGAACCTTGGTAATGTTTATACTGCTCTATAGTTTACATCACAGTTGGCTGCTCAAATGGGGATTGATAACTTCCATGCAAATAAAATGTGAGACATTAATTCACTGTAATGGGACTTCAGTCATGCCCTTTATAAAAAATAACCACCACAAATATTGCAAAATTATCCATATGAAAGCACCATTATTTATAGAAGACATAAAGGGATGTACTCCCTCTGATTCAGATAACATGAAAGGTTTTTCCCTGGTGATTAAAATTAAAGATGAAACGTTGCTTCTCCCACTGATACAGAATGTTACATAATGACCAATTTCCGATTGTTTCTTAAATAACATTAGTGGTATTACTCATAACCATTCAAAACATGAAATTGAGTCCTGGAAAGGAAGTATTTCTTTACAATGCCTGATGAATTTATAGCTTGTTTCTGGGTATCATGATATTTTTAGATCATAAGCACTAGAATTGTTTCCAGACAAACATATGATGACTAATTATACAGTGA
This sequence comes from Sylvia atricapilla, assembly GCF_009819655.1. NCBI lineage: Eukaryota > Metazoa > Chordata > Aves > Passeriformes > Sylviidae > Sylvia > Sylvia atricapilla. Next base: position 11,912,007 of record NC_089152.1, read on the forward strand.
CCAAAGGATGATTTAAGTCTTACTTAAAGAAATCCAACCTTTAAATCACTCAATTCCTACCTCCAAGAAGGGGATGACAGAACAAATGTAAGCCTTGCAGACATCGGTGGGATTGTGTATGGTCTGACATTTCAGTGATGCACCAAGTACAGGAAAAAAACCTACACCTGTTTGTCTGTCCTGTCTCTTGCAGATGAACACTCCCCTTTGTTTCTACAGGGGTAAAGTTTAGTTATAAACTAATGAAACAATCTTTCTGCTTATTGCAGCTGGTAACTTTGTAGAACTGGAAGGTAGGGTTCTTCCCTTTATAGAACTTGAGTGATGGTTTGAAAATCTGTGCAATGTTAATTAGCTCTTCTAAGATAAAAACCTAAGAGTCACTGTCTGAAGCTGAGGGTGGTGTGAAGTGCATGGCTGAGAATCGTTGAAGACAGTCTTTTTATACAGGCAAAATAGACGATGAAGTGGCAGCTCCACCCACAATTTGTCATCTGTATGCTTCACTCTGACGTGACCAGAAACACCCTACTGCTGAGCTGTACCAGCAGTGCCTGACTGATGGATAAGTGCCCATTTGACAGCAAGGAGAAGAAAATGGCCTCATTATCTTCTGTGAGGCACCAATGATGTTTTAACTTCCTTCAACAACTACCAGACTCTGCACGTTTTCAGCAGACAGGTGCTGATTTACTTGGACCAGGTAAATATCTGTACCCCCTGGTCAGCACTACCCCAGAGCTGACATCTCCCAGTCCTGTGACACAGCAGCCCATGGCTCTGTGGTCCCCAGGGAAACATGGATCATACACATTACAGGAACAGCTGTGATGTTTACAAAGCAGTGTCTTCATCCAGTTCAGAGCCCCAGCTTTTGTGCTGGGTAAAGAACTGTAGTCCTTGTAATAATCAGCACATCTACCATGAATGCAATCCCCCACACACTGGGGTAGGAAGCACCTGCAGCTTTTCACAGAGGCAAACTTGGAAAGGCAAACCAAAGGCCAGGTTCCGGTATCCTCATTGAAGGAGGTCAAATGGGAAGTCTGTGGCAAGATAAGGAATTGAATCATCTTCCAAGTGTCAAGCACTGGACAGCTTTTTCTTTGGCTGTGGGTCTCTTCTTCCATGGACGCCTTGTACATTTAAATGAACAGCATATGCCAAGTGAAAACACAGCAGATAGACCCAAAGGCTGGGTGAGAGTACTAATGTACTCGTACTGTGTGTACAAAAGTAATGTACTAATGTACTAACGACTGTAAGAAGAACTGAGATCCTGAATAGTGACCCCTGCTAGGTACCTCCTAAATAAACCTCTTTTTGCATCTTGCCTAAGCTGCTTTTTTCTCCTTACAATGTACAGAGACAGCATAACTACCAACATTTTTTGCATTTTATCTGTAAACCAAAGCCAGAAACCACACAGGATGTGCACATCCCAACAGCTGAAACAACAAACAGGAGAAGGAATTACCTGGAAATTAACTTTTTATTTTTACAACGAAATAGATCAGACCAGCCCTGGAAACCACAACACCAGTGTTTGTTTCCCACATGTTGGAAACATCAATAGGAAAAAAGGACACTGAGTAACATAAACTCCAGCATTGTTCCACCTGTGCTGCCAACAGATAACAAACCAAGTGCTACCTTTTTGTCACCACTGTTCTCAGATTTCCCTATTTTAGCATAGCAGCTGGACACTCAGTCCCAGCTGCTCTTTCAAAGAAGGATTTAAAAACTAAATTTACAGATTTCTGGGGCACCAAATAATGATGATCAAACCCCTCTGTTGAACAGAAGCCACCACTACACTTGTCTGCTGTGGTCAGTAAGCAGAGCATAGTCATTCACCCCACAATTAACCCCCTGTGCAAATACCTGTGGCTACAGGATGCTACCTGGGGCCTCTCAGTGCAAAACCCTGCACAGCCACCTCAGCCTCAGCCAAAAGGACACTCAATTACAGGAAGCCATCAAACTAGGAGGTTCAATAATATAGGGATGCTACCAAAAAACCCCTAGAACAGATTACTAACAGCAGAAATGCATAAACATTGCTTGCCAGAAGTTGTAAAATACTGGAAACAATATTAATTTGGGGAGGGAAGGAAGAAAAGGTATGCAATCAGAAAGCAAAACACACCCCTTTGAACAAAATTATTTAGATTATCAAGATGAGAGAGGGTACGGGCTAAGTTCAGACATACAACCAAGCTGGATAAATGGGAAAAAAGACACATTAGGAATTTGGGTTGGTGAAGTTACTAACATGAGTCACATAAGTCTTCATTTGTCTTACCCAGTGGTAAAAGTTTCAGTAGTGGAAACCAGTTAAGATGTGCACAGTGTAGAGCACCAGTGGAAAGGCAAATGAATGCAGAGTGACATGGAAAGGACTGTGATATTGTCAGTATAATTCAGTGGGACATCACCGTGCATCCCTGAGCTTGAGTTCAGTTTCCTACTAACTGTGTCCCATGCAAAGAATTAGAGGATGTGATGCCTACAGTACTAGGCCAGCTGATCCCAAGTGTTTCTTTCCCATTACATGTTCCTCTCTCCAAGACTGAAGGGCAGAACAGAGGAAGTTCAAGGACCATTTCTGAGAATAATCAGGTAAAGAAAAGCTTTCAAATGATAAGAAATTGAAAGATTGTACCTACTTTCTATAAATAAGCAACTCAGTAACTTGATGAAGATTTCCTCTACTAAACATTTTCAAAAGCATAGATCTACACACAATATAAAAATATAATTATTTCTTCCAATTATTTTTAAATTTATATTTGATATTGATAAATTTCTGAATTTGTCTCATTTGTAATAACGTTAGAATTACTTTCAGAAGTTTATGTCAATGCTAAGCTCAGGATGGTTATGTTAATCTAACCAGTTGTCATTTAATTTTTGGTGTTTATAGTCCTCAGTTATCTTTCCTTGTTTCTTATTGATCAGCTGAGGATTTTCACACTGGCAGAAGAATTTCCCTCGAAGTTTCCATTACAGCAAATCCCCTTGAATTAGGGCACCTTGATAATTTTTAATTAGAAGATGATAGGACAGACAGTATGTGATATGCCAATGTGCAGGTTTTGAGGGTACACTTTGCTACTCAGGACCTTGGAAACGTTCCCAAACTTCCTAAATCAGCGTTCTACTCCTGAACCTGTCATTGGTTCGTTCGTTCTGACCCGCGGCCCGGCGGCGGAGCGGAACCACCCTCCGCCGCTCCTGCTGCATCTGTGACATACAAAAGGCAGATCTCCAGGGAGGGGCAGCTCATCATCACCGACACAAACACCTTCTTTACGTATTTTATTAAACTGCCCCATCTAATTTCTGCCCTCCCACGCGTGGCCCGGAGGATGCGAGCGCTCCGCAATAAACAGGCGCGCACTCGCCTGTCAAAGCCGCGGCGGCGCCGGAGGCGGCCGGGGCAGTGGCTGCGTTCTCCGCCGAGCCCGGGCGTGGCGGGGCCGCCCGGCCGAGCCCGCCGAGCCCCGCACGGCTCCCGCGGCGACCCCGGGGCGCGGCCGGGCTGGGCTCGGGGCCGGCCCGCATCCGCGCCCCGCACGGGGATGCTCCGCCGCGGCCGCCGCAGCCCCGCACCGCCCGCCCCGCAGCGCGCGGAGCCCCGCGGAGCCCCCGCGGGCGATGCCGCCCCGCGTCCCGCCCGGCCCGGCCGCCGCCTTACCCCGCCGCGGGGCCGGGCCTGGCCGCCGCCGCCTGCGCGCCGCTCCGCGCCCGAGCCCGGCGCCGCCTGCGCGCCCCTCCGCGCCCCGAGCCCAGCGCCGGCGGCTGCAGGTGGGTGCCCGGCGCGGCGGCTGCGCAGCGCGGCCCCGGCCCTGCCGGGCACGCTGGGACTCGTAGTCCGGCAGCCGCCAGCGGCCACCGGCACCGGCACCGGCCCGACAGCGGCGGCTGCAGCGGCAGCGGCCCTCCCGCCCCCGGCCAGGCCACCCTCCTGGTCCCCCTGCCCCCCTCAGCCCTCTGCTTCTGCCTGCCCCAAGCCTGCAGGTGAGGTCCCACCTAAGCACGTATTCCCCGTCGCCTTTGGCTCGGGGTGATGCAGCCTGAGCCTTCCCCCTCACCTGTGCATGAAAACAGACCGCGCTGTGGTTTGGCTGCTCTGCCGGCCGCGGCCGCCGCCCCTGCCCCAAGCGCAGCTCTGCCCGCACTCCTCGTGTCTGGTGCCCGGGCTCCTCCGCAGCCGTGTTGGTCAGCTCTGGGCACACGTGTCGGCAGCTGGTCCCAAAGAACATGGCTTGCTCCTCTCAACGCCCGCTGCAAACTGAGCCAGCCAAACAGGTCCTGCAGCAGCAACCTGCTGGCCCTCACCCTGAACCAAGATGTGTCACCCCAGGGAGCCAATTTTGGAGCAGAGGGTGCTGGCCTCTGAGACCATTTTGATGTTTTTCCTTTCTTCTGTTAGCTAGTGTTGCCAATTCAATTTATATTTATTCTATTATTCCATAGTAAGGTTAACCATTGGCTGAAACTGTATGTAGTACTATTCGGGTGAACTCCTTTTAATTAGGCATATCCATAATTTCATTTATCGGAATGCTTTCACTGGGTGTTGTGATTCAGTTGAATAGAGGCCCTTGGTTCTGAGCACTAAATGATGAGTCACAAGCAACAGAAAAGCTGTTCCAGTGATTGGGATATCTTTAAGTTTCTTTTCACATTGGCAGGAAAAGAAGACATTGCCTTGTTAAGAAGCAGATGTTGCACTAGAGTTGAATTTTCCTATGGAAAAAAAAGTACAACTAGGAAACTCCAAACCCTGCCAAATACCTCAGGCATCTGTAGCAAGACTTAGAGCAGGAAATTCAGGCTAATACAAGGGGCTGAAGGGTTACCATGGGTGCTTTGCCATTGCTGCTAAGGAAAGCACCTGTATCCACAATAATGTGTAGAGTGTAGAAAAATCCTCTAAAGCTGCAGTTACCGGCTTGGAATGTCCTTGCCTCAAACTTCTCATGAAATGAGATATCCAGCCATTAGTTAACAACTTTTTTGCCAAACATCTAAAATGTTATCAGATCAACAGAAATGGAAAATAATCAGATCCATTTATTCCACAGTCTTTCTCTCTCCTTCCCTGCCTTGAAGCATTCAAAGAAAACAGAGTTTGCATCTGTGGTTTTGTTTGTTCAGCCCCAGAAGCATCAAGGAAGCTGAACCAAATTGCTTTGAAATTTGTTCTGGTGGCTTTATGGCTCAGGCTGAAGAGCAATATCTTGGTTTGGTGGTGGGGTTGAAGCTTCCCTGCAAACGGGTCTCATTCAGCCATGAGACAGAAATGTGGATTTAATTATTGACATGGATTAAAACCTCTTTTGGGATTTAATCTTGGTCTGTAGGATCAGGACTTGAATGAGTCACTCATAATCATACAAATACTGGGAAAGGGAAATGTATGCTATCTACACAGAGCGAAAGTTAACATTGGGGTGTTTGTTTTTTGATAAACTCCTACAAGTTCTTTCACTCAGATTTTCCCATCACGCCTTAAAATGTATTTATTAAGTTGAAACTCTTCCTCAGTTGATATGAAGGAAAATAAATCCTCCCATGTTGACTTTCCCATCTGCATGCCATATATCTGATGATAAATTTACTATATAGTACTTTCTGTTAAAAAAGTAACAATCCTCTGCAAGGAGTATAGAGTTTGGCTGAAGTCAAAATTCTCCTCTTCTTTGGCTGTGGCTTCATGTTTCTTTCTTCCTTATACGTCATGCATGGAATTTGCAATCAAAAAATTAGAAATATGATCAGTTTCTGTTTAAGAAAAGGTTCAGGTCACCTTTATTCATGAGGCATACCAACAAAGACATACGCAGTATGATTAAATGCAGATGTACTAGATAATCTTTCATTCTTCCCAAACTGCAACATTAAAAGACAAATGTATTCAATACAATGCACGAATCTGAGCTCTATCCCATGTCTGGGCTACAGGAAATCCCATTTATGGGCTGTGCCTCCTGTGATACATTTACATCAAATTACTGTGGCCACCTACATTGACCATATTTCCCATGTGTGGGATTTTGAGGCTGGCACATCTGAGAGGGCAGGGTAAGGCTCTCAAGCAGTCCTTCCTTCCCTGGCAGAACCTTTGCAAAACATTTGCCTACCTAGCCTTTTAATTTATGTATTTGACCTGTTGAAAGAAGTGCAGTGGCAGAGTAAAGACCCTAAGGATGTAACATATAAGGGGACAACTACCCTAGAAAAAAATGTACTCCACTCTGGGGGATGCCTTTGAGAGCTGGGATCCTGTGGATCCCAAAACAATGCATTTCCTGGCTCAGATTTCCCTACACCCAGTGACAGTTTGTTTCACAGGCTCTATGGTGAATTCAGTGTAGAGCTTTGGCATTTTTCCAACACTGTCTAAACTGGGCTTACTGCCAGCAGGTTGTACCAGTAAATCATTAACTGGGGCACCCAAAAGCAAGTTTTATTTCACTGAACAATTTGTAGCCAAAATGTGGTCAGTTGTTTCAAAATGTTTGTTGCATTTTTTAAATAAAAAAACTCCCAGGGGCAGTTATTTTCATCTGGTTTCCTTATGACATGGCCTGTAAGATTTTGCTTAATTAATTCCTGCTAGAACTGGAGCTTGTCTTCTAGACAACATCTGGACTTGATTACTGCATTGTGCATGTTTTGATCTCTTCCCTTAAAGACCAGCTGTTGATCAAATTCAGTGACCTATAAATAAAACCCCCCGGATTCAATTCCTGATCAGCAAATTTCAGACTTAAGGTAGAGAAAAAAATTTACTCTTGCTCACATGTAGAATTACTGAATTGTGGAGATACTTCTGAAATGGCCCTGAAAGAAAACCAGTCTATGTAAGAAACCTCAGTTCATCAATACCTTGATGGTTCAGGCCTTAAAATGTTAGCCAGTAGCATTTCAGCTGGTCAATCCCCAGCTTTAGATTGGAATTTTTTAGTTGCATTGCTTTGACAGATAATAGGATTTTCTTGGACTGTTTTATAAGGCAAGGTACAATAATACATTAAATAACACTAACATCAAGTCTTTGTTATTTCACTCAAACTTCCTTCCTGTGAACCCTTCTACATCCTTAGCACTATAAATCCCAAATAAATGCATTTTGATTTAGACACTACATTTGCCATGGTAGTAACACTAATAATAAATATCTTATCTGTGCCAGTTAATTTGCAGTAGATATCCAGTTGAACCACAATTTTCATTTTGCAGGTGTGGAAAGTGAGACACAGAACAGATAGTTATCTGAATCTGGGGCCCACCTGGCGGGCATGCCACTGGGAACAGGAACAGGCTGAAAGGTGGAAATGATTGCCCACAGGACACAAAATGACCAGCACTGAGCCTGGGGCCAGACCCCAGCACCTCCCCATCTTCTGTTCCCCCTTACAGAGCTCTGCATCCCCGCTCTGCTCCAGGCAGCCTGCTCAGAAGTGCCTTAGGTTGGTTCACACTGCCCTGGAGTGAAGGCAATATGACTCTGCTCCATACACAGAGATCTGGTTCTCCTCCACCCACCCCAACTCTGCTGTCTGTTCTGGGATGAGAACGAGGAGATTTTGGCCAAATCCCCACCTTTTTTACATAGCCTCATTGAAAGTAGTTTGCACCTCAGATAGGAGCAGTAACCAAGAGATAGATAGTGGGCTCCCCTCTTTACAGGGTCTGCAAATGGTGAAGACCTTTAGGTTCCTCTTCCTTCTCGATGAATGGATCTGCAGGACAACTTCTTCAGCACTGAATTTCTCTTTTTATCTAAAGAATCAGAGGTCCAAGGTCAGGCAAAGGCCTTCTGGAGCTGACCAGTATACACTGGGCATGTTTCTTGTACCACTTTTCTCTTTTGTACAGTCAGTCCCCAGGGAATTGCATCATTTGTGATATGTCTAAACTGTCTTAATAGTGTACTTGAGGGACAAAGCCCTGTGAGGGGTGGTCCCAGATGCTGGGCAGAACGTGTCACACAGTGTGTGCTCCTGCAGATGGGCCTGATGGTGCTGTGAGTCTGATGGTTGGTGCTTGAGCTTGTCCCCAGATGTGCCTCAGCAGGTGGGCCCCGGCTGGCCACAAGGCAACATCCACAAGAAAAGGGAAAAATTTCCACACACATGTAGTTAGTGGCCTCCTACCAAATGCTATGTCAGCTCAGGGGAATGTGCTTAACCCTTTGCATCAGAACATAAAGTTCTCAAAGTGTTAGAGTTGTGTATGAAGAGAACCAGGACTGAACGACGCTGCTTTGCTGCTACTGGAAGAAATATGATTTCCTCACTCATAATTTGTTTCAATCTGAGTTTGGCCACTCATTTTAAGAAAAGATATATAGGACAGAAGTTCAGGCATCACTTTTTGTTATCATCTACTTTATTGACAATATCCTTCCTGTCTACATCCCATGTGAATTCCCTAGGCAGGAAGTTATTTCTGTCTCAAGCCATATACTTTGAACCCATATTCTTCATTTTTACTACATCAGCATTGTGGAGAGTCAATATATTATGTTTTAATCAGTTTAGGATTATGTCAGAGGCTTTTTTCCCTGCTGTGCTCAGCTCAGTGACCAGCAGTGAGGAGCTCCGTGCTGCATCTGCTCTTGCTGTGCATACACATTGTTTCAGCACCAGCGGAACTTCCACTGTTGTCCAGGTCTTCTAGTTACATTATAAACCTTAAAAAAATAGTATACAGAATATTGTTTACTAACACGCGGTGTTTAGTAGGTAGCTGAAAGGTCCACAAAATCCTGTTGATTAAGCACACACCAGCACATAGGGCACGTTGGAGCTTGGATTCCACCTGCTGTGTGTTAGCAGAAGCGCTGAAGGAGCTGTGGCCCGGAGCTTCCCAGGAGCAGCCGCTGTGTCCCCGTAATTGCTCCCTTTGTGTGCCAGGGAGTGACAGGGCACTGCACTCCTCAGCGCGGTGACCCGTCTGACAGCCCAGAGGGGGAAGCTGCACGTTTGGAACAGAGAAGAAACGGAATGTGGGCAGAGGTGAAGACGAGGAGCCTGAATGGGCCAAAGGAAGAAAGAATCTACAAGAGATCTAGAAGGCCGTGGAGCGCCGAAAACAGCCCTGAGCTGGGCGGCCGCGGGGCTTTCCCCCGCTGGCAGCACACAGGCGGTGTGCCCTGGGGAGCGGCTGCCACACACACCACAGGCACGGCTTGGCGCAGAAGGGACCCTGCAGATCACCTCCATCAACGCCCTGCCGGACAGGGGCACCTTGCACAGCCCAGGCTGCTCATAGCCCCATCCAACCTGGCCTTCAGCACCTCCATGGCCAGGACCTGGGCCGGGACTCGGACCGGGACGGGGGCAGGGACAGGGACCAGGACAGAGACCAGGACAGAGACCAGGACAGGGATCAGCACAGGGAGCGGAACCAGCCCGCCCCAGGCCCCGCCGCTCCCCGGGCCCCGCCCTCGTCGGCGCCTGCGCCCGGGCGGGTCCGTGGCTCCCGGCGTGCGCGGGGCGCATGCGCAGGCGCGGCGCTGCTGGTCGGGCTGGGCGAGCGGGGACCGGCGGTCGCCCGGGTGAGGGGAGCGGCTGCGGCGCGCCGGGACGGGAGTGGGGGGCCGGGCGGAGCCGGGCCGGGCCCGGGCGGGCACAGCCTCCCACCCCCCGCCATGGCTCGGCGGGAGCCCGGCGGGAGGAGGAGGACGGGGCTGGGTTGACGCCCACCCGGCCGGACCCCGGCGGCTCACGGGGGGCCCGGAGCCCCGCTGGTGCTGGGCGGCGGGGAGGTCGGGCCGGGGCGGCGGTGGGCCCGACAGCGGGCCCCTGCCTGGGCAGCCTGCCGTGCGGCGGGGCTGAGGGGCTGAGGGGCTGAGGGGCCGCGGGCTGCGGAGCGCGCCCAGCGGCGGGGCAGGGTTGGGTGTTCGCGCCCCGCTCTGCTGCGAATCCCCGGAACGGAGACTTCGGAAACTTCGCCTGTAGAGCCAAGTCGGTGCCCGCAATTCTTTCAGTTTCCTGCATGTGTTTTCCGCGGCTCACGGAGCGCTCGGGTCCCCGCAGTCGGTGACGGAGGGATGCCTTTCCGGGGCGGGGTGCGCTCCGTGCACCGACAGCGGGCCCGGCAGCTCCCGGAGCCTCCCGTTCGCCCCTGCACGGGGCTTGTCCCGGGAGCTGCGCACGGAGCTTCCGGGGGCCCGTTCCGAGAGCCTGGCGCTCTGCGGGTAGGCGCAAGGTGTGTTGAAATAAGTGGCGTTTTAGGGAGGTTGCCGTGTGCTGTAAATTTGCTGTAATGTATTGGATCAATCCTCATAACTAAAGCTTGGCTGCGGTGTCAGGTGTAGAGAGCTTGAAAGGCAGCCAGTGATGTAGGGGTGGACTTGAAACGGACTTGTACTCAGAAGTTTTCCTGAAATAATGGAATGAATTAAATTTCTTCTGCTGTTCCGTTCCAGGCTTGTAAATTTTGCCACTTTTCTGCAATGGATAAAAGATAACTGAATGTTTCAATAAACGTTCAGGTAGCTTACATCCGATGTTTCTTTTTGACTAAAACACCAGCAGGCAGTTCCTCCAGGAGCAGATACTGTATATTAATTGGCAACAGGTTTTTAGCGAAAAACATCCAGGTATTGTCTGAAAAAAATTATGCCTAAACATCCCTCATCCTGGCCAGTCTGTAACTTCATGCAGGTTGGGAGAGAGAACGGACAGCTGGACTGCAGACTCCTGACAGAAGAACTTCTCAGGGCACCTGGGATTTTTATCTTATCCCAGCCTTGTATTTATTTGAGATCGTAACACGTGCCCTGCAGCAAGTTTGGTGAGCATGCCTGGAAGTGTCATGGGTGTGCTGAGCTGCTGCCACTGGCATTCCCTGTGCAGCTTGCCAAGCCCTGGCTTTGGGGTTCCTGGCCTGTCACCCCTGCCAATGCCTGACTGGGTGTGTCCATCTAGCACTGCCATGTGAGTGACCAGTTTTCAGGGACAAACACACAGGACTAAGTTTTTATGGGACAATGCTAACTTGGCAGCTTAGCCATCATTGGGAGCACCCTGTCTCCAAGAAAGCTGTGTCCCAGTTCTGTGTCATTGTACACAGGATATATGGAAGAGCAAAGTGGGCTTTGGTTGCAGGTGCCCTCTGATTGCAGAGGAGGAACTTGCAGGAACTGGAAACACAGATGTGTTCACATTTCCTTCATTATGGGAGCATCTTCATGGTCTGCGTAGTTACTCTGCAGTAATCACCTGTCCCCCTCCACTCCCTGGGTCACTGTGTGGACAAATGTGAAGTTAGAGAAGCTCAGTTTGCTATGTATAAAGCTTAGTGTCTGTCTCTTTGAACAGAATGAAGCCTTGGGCTTGCTTTTCTAGGAAAACCGCCCAGAATAGTTGTGTCTTCCTGCCTGGAAAACACAGTTTACCCTGATGAGAAGTGTAGGCAAAGACGAGCTGCCACCTGCTGGCTCCATGAGCCTCTGGGCTGGGGGATGTCTGCTCGTTCTCGGGGCAGGACAGCCCGGATCCTGTGCCCTACCCCAGGTTGGGGGTTTGGAAGCCTCAGGTAGGTTTCTAAAAGCTTTCTGCTAAGAAAGGCAGCATCGGGCTGTTCAGCAGACTTATAAGGCATTACAAAAATATCCTTAGGAACCTGCTGGGATTATGGTAATATTTATATTTACTCATTTTTCTCCTTGCTTTGGTAAGTAAAGATAGCTCTTTCAAGTGCAGCACATTCTTCATAAACAGTTCTGTATGATCTCGCACACTGGAAAATAGAATTGTTGCCATCCTAGGGGTTCCCTGGGGAAATGCTCATTTTAGGCTCCTCCAAGCAGCTGGGAGGGTCTGGGCCCTGAGTGGAGCAGGAATGCTGACAGCCCTGCAGACCCCCCTGCTCCACAGGGTTCACCCAGAGGCTGGGGGGAAGGAGGCTGGCAAGGAGCAAACGAGATTAAAGTGAACTCTCTGAATGTGCTGGCCAAAGCCAGCTGAGTTTGTTTTTCATGATGTTGCTGCTATTTTAAAATCCGAGTCACGGAAGCCATTTACAGTGGACTTTAACAGCACTGTCGTTTCCTGTGGGCAGTTATATCTAAAGAGTTTCTCCTGTTTGGGTCCCAAGAAATTGTGTTCTTGAATATAACAATTTCAGGGGGGGTAAGGGGTGGAGTTTTTGAAAGATAATTGGTAGCTTGCTATTTTTAGAATCTTTTGATATTTAAAAATATACTTTCAGAGAGAAGGGGAGAAAAATATTTTGACTTGTGGATAAGAGGTGTGTGAAAGCTGCTTGACAGTCTTTCAAGTGATTATTCAGGTAATTATAAAATGGCATAAAGTAAAGTTACTGCTGTTTTCTCATTTTAGTTCTTCATTGATTTCCCAGATAGAGGGAATAATGATAGGACTTTTTTTTCTCTGTGATGTCCAGCAGAATTTCTTCATTTCTGATTTTTCAGCTTCTCTTCTGCTTAACAGAGAATTGACATTGGATGGACTGGAAGTGATGGCTTTCTTTCCATTTCTCTAAAGGTTTCTTATGTGACTGAAAGTTGCTGGAGTGAAGAACTTTATGTTACAGTTATATATGTGAAAAAGAAGATTAGCTCTTTGGACTTTTATGCAGTGTTTTCATGATAAAGCTAAGAAGGATACTTGGAAGTAAACTAGCTCTGCTCATGAAAAAAGAGCAAAGTATTTGCAAAGCCAAAATTGATGGTTACAGTTTAGCTCATGACTTTGCAGTAAGATCACACATATACACGCATACACACACATATATATATACATAAAATATACCACAAATATTCACAGGCCAAATAACTGCTCCTTCTAAAAGCTTGTAGTTTGTTATGCATGTGTCTCTATGCTGAACTGCTGCAGCGAGTGATGGAAAGCAAATAGAGCAGTCAGTGTGTTTAATGGGAGGTGAAAGGCTTGTTTGATTAGATTAGGCCTTCAGCTGGCCTTTATGCCCTTTTTAGGCAATGAGAATTCCTGACACTATGTTTTAAAACCTGATTTTTAGCATGTTGTATGCAAGTGTAGTATATGCTGTGTTTTGTTTTGTAGGGAATGTTTCTGAGAGTCGTTGCCAGGCAATCTCGGTGTGATGTGCCAGCCAGTGCTACCATCATGCATTTTAAAGGTGTCTCACATTAAGGATGCTTTCATATTAGATTTAAAAAAAAGGCCCTGATAGGAATTAGAAAGTATGTCCAAAACTCTTTAAATTTGTATTTGGCAGGCCACCTGTGATTCTGTTCTTGCTGAAGTGAAGCCTCAGTTGTAGAAACTGAGGCTTTTTTTATTCCGCTGCTTTATTTTTCACTTTTGTGTGTGTGTGTGTGTGTGTGTGTGTAAACACTATACCTGAGGATTTGACATGACTTCTTTGGTCATATACAAATAAGTAAAACTAAGGGCTGTGACCTGAAAATTAATTAATGTATTACAAAGGATGAGTAGTTTTCCAATATGAAACATCCCAATGCAGTAAATAAAAAGTAATTAATTCTGGATGACAGCTTTATGTGACAATTAATGGAGAGGAAATATAGCCTACGTGAAGATAATGTATGGTTATGCAGTACTGCTCTCTTTCAGAGTAAGGGCAGCATTATTTTGCAGCTTGCTAACCATTCTGCTCCTTATAATTATCTGTTAAAACGACACCTTTTAATATTTGAATGCAAATGGACATGCAGAAATGTGGTAAATACCAGTGTCTTGATGTAGGGCTCGGATGGCGCGGCCTGGTCACAAAGAGCAATGTGTAATCAGCTGCAGGAAATGTTTTTCTCCTGTGATCCTGTGTAATGGCTTGAACTGTAAGGAAGGGCAGAGCATTAAGGCTCCAGTAATGAGAAGTTCACATGCAGATTGTGTGGCATCAGCTAATTGTCCATCAGCTGCTTGCACCTGGAGAAACAAATACTACCAGACTATGAAAACTGTAGGAGTCGGCTCTCTAGGCTGCAGAGGCACTCCTTTAATTACTTTTGGAACTTAGGAAAACATAGGTGTGCTACCCTCTGCATTTTCTGCAGCCAATAACTTGGATGTCCTTAGCTCTGTAGCCTCTTGCAAAAGGCTGGGCCTCTTCCAGCATGATTTGGTTTAGTTCAGAGGAAGGCAGAGTTCTTTCAATGTAATTTACCACAAAAATGAGAATTCCTCCTTGTTTGAGAGAACTTTGCAAGGGTCAGCTTCAGTCCCATCAGCATCAACTGTAGTTCACAGTAAAGCTCTGGTATTTATATCAGCAATACTTTTTTAAAAGCAGACATCCTGAAAATAGTGGAATATATTCCTTATTCAGGTGTAGATGTTGATGGGACCTGGAAATTCACCGTTCTTGCAAAGGCAATTGTTAAAACTGGAATAATTTTATAGGTACACTTGGCTGAATGGTGTGGACCTCTGTGTGCTCATGTCTGTTCAGTGTCTCTGAATTAAAATGTCACCATATATAACTCTGGCAGCCAGGGAGACCTTTCTGCATGTAAACAACTGAGGTGGAGGAATCCTGTGTGCATGGTATAGCATGTATGTATATACAGCCTGCCTTTTCCTGCTGCTTAAGAGGTAGTGACTAAATTGATCTGGTTTTGAAGGACAGTGTAAGTGTGAATTTGAAGTAATGCAGTTGTATTTATGGTGTGAGCATCTGTCATTGAATAGGGGCTACTGGAGAAAAAGACACACACTGTGTGTCTGGTCTGTGTTGAGTATTTCTATAGAGCCAAGAAAAGGGTTTAAGGAGACTAATGAAAAGGAATGTATATATTTAGCTTTTGATTCCCAAACAGGTTATGGACTTTTACTTACTTACAAAGTCATCACAATTACCTATTTTTTGTCTGTGTGGTAAAGCAAGAATTTGGCTGAATAAGAGTCCTAGAACTTCTTTCAGAAAAATGAGAGGAAACAACTTGTCTGCTTGAACACTGCTGTGATTAACTGGTTTTTTCCAAGACAAATGCTCAAAAATTGTGGGTGTTAGAAAAAACATTCCCTGTACTCTCCTTTTCTGTGAGAAGTGCTATATAGACTGTATACTTTGAAAGACCATGGTTTCCTCTAAATATAATATTTAATGATCAGTCACACAGTTTATTCTTTATTTTTAATTTTAAATTTTTATGATAGTAGGATTGACTGGATTGCTGTCATTTAGGAGCTGTATTTCCTATGCTTTTCATCAAGCTATTGTAATTTTCCTTGGACAGAACAGAATGTTGCTTCGATGGTAGTGCTATAATTAACTCGGAGGCAAACTTCCTTTGTTTCCTCTGTAGGTAATATGCAGGGATATGAGTCAGTAATAACCAATTACCTTGTTTATAGTGAAGTTATCCTTAAGTGGCCTTGAACTGCTGTAGCAACAATAAATGTGGAGAATCTTAACTCTTCTTTTGGCTTCATTATGTGTAAAAAACTAAGGCATTTAACTGAACTCATCAATAGTAGGATCTCTTCCGTCCTGCCCTAGAACCTGCCCTGCTTTGTGGGAAATATGGCTTTGGAGTTCTTGTCAAGAGGACTGGGTACTGACTTTGGTATGAAAATAGATATAGCTTAATTACATATAGCTTAATTACTGATGGACAAGGGCATGATGGGACAGTGAAGAAACAGCTTCCAGGTGCTCCTTGTCAGCTGTAGAATAACAGATATCAATACTGGGTGACAAAGCTTTCCTTTCACAGATGTACACAGAGGCTAAGGATGCTTTGTGATTGGGATATTTGCCTTAACTCTGCTTATTTCTTTTTGAAAGTTTTTCATAGATTTGGATAAGAGTTAAGACTTGGGTTTTGGAGTGTTTGAGCAACTTGCTACTGCCCAAGTCATGACGCTCCCATTTCGAAAGGATTTGGACAAGTACAAAGATCTCGATGAGGATGAAATTCTTGGCAAACTTTCGGAAGAAGAACTGAAACAACTGGAAACTGTTTTGGATGATCTTGACCCCGAGGTAGGTATTGGTCAAGAGAAGTTTTCTTTTTTTCATTTGTTCCATTTCTGGTCTAAAATAAATTGAGGCTTTGCACAATATACTTTTGGGCAGAGATTTTTTTTGTAGCCTGCTGAAGATCTCACAGATACATATGTGTATATAATGCTTATTTCTTGTTTGCAAGGTGGACACAACTGCAGTAAAGGAGAACATAAGAAAGGATATTGGGAGGAGCTTTCTGGCATTTATTTATAAATAAGAATTGCTGTTGTTCATGTTCTTGAAAAGAAAGTTTATTTAGAAAGGCCTGTTTAACTTTCTGTTTCCAGTGCTGTCTGGTAAACAACCCTTTTGCATGCATGTTTGTTTTATTATTTCTGCTGTGGAGTTTGACAGGAGTGGGAGGGTGCCAACCTCTCCTAATGACTCCTGGTCCTGTATCTGGTAGCTTATATCTGTTCCTGTCCTTATGATGACTTTGTGAAGAGAAGGCAAATGATTGCTAAGCTCCTGAATGATTATGTCAGCATGGGGTATTGAATAAAGAATATTACAGCTTTCTGCTACAAAGAGCTGCGTTGTCCTCTACAGATATTGGAGCTAATGTTAGACTCCAAGGCTTGTGTTTTCACCTCAGGTTCTTTAGTAAAACCAGGATTAGTTTAATCTTGATGTTCAGGGATTGGTTCAGAATATTATGATTACCTGTTTAGTTGCACTGCAAGATATTACTGATATTTTAAATGCCTTTGACTTTATGGATATTTTAACAGAGGAGAACTGGCAAAAGGGACTGGTTGTCTTTTATGGCAGGCAAAACTCTGGTCATTCTGTACTGATGTCCTTATTTTTCTCTCTTTAGTTGAAATATGTTGATGTTGTTAAACAAACATCCCACCTTGAGTTAGGTCAAAACCAGAAATACTCTGTGTTAAAATAATATTAGAGTCAGTTGTCTTATTTAACATGGATGTAAGTGACAGAGGAAATAGTCTCTTGCTAAATGTCTAAACTGCAAAGAGATGAGTTTCATTTAGCGCTGCTCATTTAAACAGTGCTGATTCTAGCAAAGAAATGCAAAGTAACTGGCAAGTTGAGTGCTGGGAGTTATTGTAGTTAAGGAATTGGTTCTGAAAGTGCAGTGTGCTGTGTTTTCATTATTACCTCGTGTCCTTCTCTGCCCCAAAAAAAGGAAGTTGGCAGGGGATCAAAGATTGTCTACAGAAGATCATGTATCAAGGCTGAACCTTGCAGAGGGGGAGAAGGAAGAGGAAAACGAAGCTAAGCAGGTGCTCCTCCGGCTTTTCTGAGCTGTTCTGTGCTCCATTTGCTTTGCAGAACGCGCTGCTGCCTGCAGGCTTCCGGCAGAAGGACCAGACTGCCAAGAAGGCCTCGGGCCCCTTCGACAGGGAACGGCTCCTGGCCTACCTGGAGAAGCAGGCGCTGGAGTACAAGGACAGGGAGGACTATGTGCCTTTTACCAGGGAAAAGAAAGGTAACACCACCCTCTCCCGTGTAAGTGCTTGTGAAACCTCTGAAGTGGATGAGCCAGAACTACCGTGAACCAAACTTGATTGAAGCACTGGCAGCTGTAATGCTTTTAACTCGCAGCATTTCCAAATGGCTGCTGCTGTGCAGGGCCAGGAGGCTTCCTGTTCAGACGTTTGTGCCACTGGTGTGCTTTCTGTGTGTAGCACAGGAAGGAAATAAGACTCAAGAGATTTTATCATAGATTACGAAGTTCTGATGGGCATGGTATCCTCAAAGTAAGAGCTAACTCTGATTTATGTAAATAATAACAAATGCTGTCATTGTGCCTGTGGCTTATGCCGTGTGCTGAATGCAGACAGCAACCTTTGTAACACTGTGTTGGGTTAGAGAAATAGCAGCTGAATGATGTTGTGGTAGACAGTAATGTTCCAAGATGATGTAGGCTGACAAGGCCAGACAAGTGGTGTATGCAGTCATGGTGTTTTTCTAGCATCCTTACTGAAAGATTTAATAAGATTGCAGTTACTCCTAACTAATTATATAGTTATCATCACAAGTTTTGCAACCTGGCAGTGGTTTGTGGTCTGAAAACCATGGACATGTTATTAGAGCCTGGGATTTTAAATTTTTTGGGGGGTCTGGTATTTTCATTGACTTGATGGGAAGCATTTTCGTTTTCAGAAGAAAATTGAAAAAGAGTGTGCTTCTTAAATATTGTAAGAACAGCTTATGTTTTCTTTTTCCCACCCAGAACAGAAGTTGCCAAATTCATTGTGTCTCACAAAGCACTGTTGGTAGGCACAGACACTCCTACACCTGTGGAGGGCACATATGTGTAGGAGCAGGCTTTTAGCTGTCACCACAGTGTTTGAGCTCTGTTCGTGAGTCCTGGCTCATGTCAACCTTCCCCTGCAGCAGGACAGATCTGCTGCACTAATACTTCAGTAAATTGTTTCCTCAGTTGTATTCCAGCTGCTCAGGATGACCAGGCCTTTCTTTTCTTATGGGTTTGAAACCCTTTAATTCTATCTAACTATCTGGTGTGAATCACTGCTGTTTCAGAATTGAGTCCGCTGAGTTTGTGTGTATAATTGTGAAGTACGTTTGGTGAAAATTTTGATGGGGGTATTTGCATTTTCTCTGCCTGTGCCAGATGGCTTTACCAGGCAATGCTGGTGCCTCCTTTTCCTTTCATAAAGTAAAAGAGAGATTGTGACTTTACAGAGTGCTGCACTGTGTATGATGGACTTCCTTCGTGGAGTGCCTCGTGCTATGTTTTGTAGTTAACTCCCTTTGTGTTGAGAGGTAACTGTGACACTCCTTTGCTGGCAGGAGAACAGGGTTTGGTGGCTGAACCTGTAGGAGTTCCAGGTCAGGACAACGCAATGTATTGACTGTAGAAGGCAGAGGCACCCATAGCAGCAGTGCCTTCATGGATACATCTGCTGCTGCCAAGTACCTGTTCATGTTGTGTTTGGCTGCACTTGGCTTCTGCTGCTCTCCTGGCCCATTTACCAGTCTGTTTTGGAGACAGACTGATGGTTAAGTGTGATTGAGTTTGGTATATTTGGGGCTCACTGGTGACAGGGAATCCCTTGTATCC
Organism: Sylvia atricapilla; assembly: GCF_009819655.1. Classification (NCBI taxonomy): domain Eukaryota; kingdom Metazoa; phylum Chordata; class Aves; order Passeriformes; family Sylviidae; genus Sylvia; species Sylvia atricapilla. The sequence goes on from NC_089152.1 coordinate 11,931,064, forward strand.
TGTGCACTGCTCCCTCAGGGAGTGAGCTGGGCAAGGAGGATGTCCTCTAATACCACATCATCTGCTATGTGCTTCTTTCACATAGATGGCTCTCTAAAGTCAGCTTACTCTAATGCTCACATAAAATATTTGCTTGGGTAGATAAAATCTGTGAGAATCTTGTAGAGAAACAGAAGGGTCCAGCTGTAACGCAGAGCTTGGTTAAGAAAGATCAAATGTCATTTCCTTTATGTAGTAAAGTATTACTAAAGCGTCTGTCTGCATGTTGCAATGAGTCATACCAGTGTAGTTTGTAAAATTTCCTGTATCTCGTAAAATAAGTTGACATTTAGTAACTTCTGTCATTTTTTTAGTGCTGTAGGAGAAGAGAAAATAATATGAAAAATGAAATTTATATTACTTTCATTAAAATTAAAAATGTGTAAATAATTGTTTAGTATCCAAATTGATGCACTGTTGAGTGGGCAGGAGGCAAGAAGTTCAAGCTCATGTTGTAGTAGGTGAGGGATAACCTTTTCTTTCCCCTCATGAAAGTATTATGGTTCAACTTTGACTTGCTGCCACATTTGTTGCCATTCTGTACAAAAATGGCAAATGTAAATAGCCTCATCTTTTAAATCAAGAAATCATTGTATTTATCCAGATGGAGAACTTGGAAAGGGCATAGGGCACAACTTAATACTTGTAGGCTGTTATTTTTCTATAGGGGGCTTGTATCCTAAGATGATTTTTGTTAATATTAAAATAGACCAACAGACAACTAAGCTGGGTTATAATTTTTCACTTCATCTAGAAATACATGTTATGGAGAAATTCTAGCAAGTTGTGGCATAAGGGTAGGTGAAAATCTTCCTTAATTCTCCTGTTAATTTAGGAGAAAGGTGACAAATATAACCTTCAGTTCTAGAGGTTTTTTAAGAGGAGAGAGATGGATCGGAGCTGCAGTTGGTGGTTTTGGGTCAGAATTTGCTAAAATATTTGTGTCCCTGGCTGGTCTTGTTGCTCTAACTTGTTCCAATTATTAATTTCATGGAGCAAGAAGAGTAAAATCTACCTTTCTCTCTCCTTTTTCTATTTTAGTAGAACTGATGTCCTGCATGGTGATTTGGTCTGCCGATTTATCAAAGAAGCTTACCCTAGGTTAATTTTAAATATCCTGTCTTGCTACTGATTCTGGTAACCTTGTTTTCCTGCTAGAGTGTGAAGGAAAATATTGTCTTCCAGATGGCACAAATACCTGACTTGGGGGTAACATGTTATTAAAATAATGCTGCTTCTCTTTCAGTGATAGATGGTGTGATTTCTCCAGGTCTTTGCAACCTCTTTTGTTTTGTGCTATGGCATGTGGAAGATCTCAAATAATGTAAAGTGTCCTGCTCTGGTGAAATGAACAGTGTTAAAGAATTTTGAAGTTTAATCCCTAAATTATACTCTATTCCATTTTCCCAGTGCCTTGATATTGTTTCTAAAAGCATCCTTAAAAACTTAACTTAGTTTTAAAATGTGATTTAAGTCACATTCTGTTCCAATTAAGTGTTGAACCATACAGTAAACCATTGTTCAAGAGATTCATGAGACCAGTGTGGTAATAATTGCAACAAAACCAGCTTTGTCTCCATGTGTGTACGTAAGTGTGTCATAAAGATTTTACAGGGTGTACTGCAAGGGAAAGGAGCTCTCATCCAAACAGTAAAGCAAGGCTTCAGCACTAAAGGCTGTTGCCCTCAAGTGTGTTCACTCATCTGGCCAAATCTGACCAGTGCTCCTCCTCCTTCTCCCTTCTCTTGGAACAGCAGAAGAAGAGAATTATTGCAGCTGAGATAAAAACGTATCTGAGATAGTAACGTACTTTGTGCTGTATAGTGCAAGCAAAGTATTATGTAAACTAAGCTTTGCATTTCTAGCCTTTGCACTCTCCTAACTGAACTGTGGCTTTCTCTTCCCTTTGCCTTTCTGCTGGGGTGTGTTTGTTCTGAGTAGATTTTCATGTAACTTCTGCTTTAGGCTTCATTTGGTCTCTCCCCTTCTCTGTCACCCAGAAAACAGACTGAAACTGTAGCCACCTGGCTAAAGCTCTTTTGTTGGCACCCTGCTCAGTTGTTGCTCAGGATCACCATTGCCTTCTGTTGCAGCAGGATTTGGGATGCTGTGTTCTCTGTTTGCCATTGAATCCCTTTAAAGTCTTTAAAGGAAGTGTGTTACATGTTGTGAAGTGAAGCTAATATCCTGTAGGAGCTTTGCAGAAACAGCTTGTCAAATTGATATTCTCCATACAAGAGTACTAGAACAAAATAACATGTGATACTCCAGCCTTAATGTAAAACAGTTTTCTGATTCACTGCTATGTGGCCTGTAATCAGATAGCAGATAACAGCTCTGCTTCTGCACTAAGACATTGAGGAACTTGCTTGTAAGTTGAATTAAAAACATTAGAATAAAATTGTGCTTACAAGTGAATTGATAAACCTAAGTCTGTTACATGGTAAGAACTGGTGATTGATGAAGTGTGGATTATATAAATTTCTGAACTAAGGAAAGGTTAGGGAACATAAGATGTGAGGAGTACATCAGATGTTTCTTGCTTTTCTTCATGTAGTCAGTGATGAGAAAAGCTTGTATTCAGTTGTTCTCAGGTAGCACTTGATTTGTTTCCCCAAATGGACTACCCCAAAGTGGATTTTAGACTTTCTTCTGGTGTGCAAGGTGTGGCTGCCTGCTGCCTGTTAGTGTGGGGTGTGTGAGAATAGTACGAGCAATGTCCAGGGCATGGCCCCACTGAACAGACCTGATTTCTGCAAGCTGCTGAGTCCCACCTAAAGTACTGTGAATCTGTGTGGGAAATGCCCAGGACACTTCAATAAACACCATCCAATGTAACTGCCTATAGAGCAATACCATTGTGTGGAACTTGGAACTGAAAGTTCATTCTGTGGCAGAGGCCTGTGACTTAATCCTGGATGTGCATCATCTAACATGTTAGCTTAAAGGCATGGAACACCTGCCTATATAATTATTACAAAAATGATGTGAATATCCCTGAAATTTGCCTCTTCATGTTATATTGCCGAATCTTTGCAGTATCTTGGCTGGCTGAATAGGAGCTGTCATGTTCCTTCATGTAATCAAATCCCTGCTATTTGGAAATGTTCCACTTGGGGGCCAGGCAAACCGTGCAGATGTGTAGTGGTTTTTGGTTTTATTTAAAGCTTGCATTAGGAAAGGGGAAGGGACTTGCTGAACTGTATTGGCAGCAGGCCTTGAGTGAGATCACTGTCCCCAGAGACATAGGGGTCTTACCCTTCTGGAAGTAAATTCCTTGCTAGGAGTGGGGAAGGACCTACTTTTGTATGTGCATTGTAGACCTCTGATTTCTAGTCTCGGGTGAGATGAAGCCAGTGAATGAGAAATTATGTACACAAGGGTGTGACTTGTTCTGTAACAAATACTGCTCCTGACCCAGCTCACGTGACCAGAGTTGGCTACAGCAAACATTTCTGGAGGGCAGTGGCTTTTAACATTTTTGCTGTATTAAAAACTGATTATACTTCTCACTCTCTCTAGCTTTTCTGAAGAGTCAGGCTTGTATGGATAAGTTTAGTATTACTCTTAGGAAGCAGATATTTGAACCAGACATCTCTAACCAATAAATTTAAGAATTCCTGAAAAGCAGCATCAGGAAAAGTAGTTCTTTTTTGTGAGCACTGTGGGATGAACTAGACCGAAGGCTGAACTAGGTTAATTTTTTGCCAAATTGCTTTTAATTGCAATCAATTACTTTTTCTTGGTCTATTCCTGCCCCACTGATGCTTCAAATAGGATGGCTGAACAAAGGCTTGGTTGCTTGAATCCCACTGTCCTCCTTCCTTGTACTCCAAAATTCTCACCTTTTTACCAGCCCGTATTACTGAGGGAAAGTAACACAAACCTAGCTGCTGAAAGGTTTCACATCATGTGTGGGCTGCTCAGAGTGTTTCACGGATTAATGAAAAGCTTATCAAACATTCTTGGGTCTCTTCTATAAATTACAGTTTAAGTTAAAAGTTAATCTTTCCCCAGTAGGTGATGCTGGTAGAATAAAATGATAGAAATGTATTCCATCATTTATATCAAAACAACTTGAAACAATTGCTACATAAGCCTTCAGTTTCTGAAGGTTTTCTTTTAATCCTGAATCACCTGCAGTTTGTTTTGCGCTGTCCATCAAAGCTGAGGTATGGGTGGTAATGCATGTCAGCTGCACTTAATTACTGTTTGGAATCAATACAGTTATGTAAGGAGGATTATTTTCTGCTTCTAAATATGGATAATGACCATTTATACAAGTTTCCAAAGAGATAGCAACCCAGGAACAAAAATACCATGTTGCTAGCAACAGCTCTTGGTCATCAGACTGTGTTGTCAGAGAAAAACCTGATGTGCTTCTCTGTACTAGTGGGAATGCACTAACTTCCTTTTAAAGGAAAATGACACAAACTACTGTAATCTAGAGAAGATCTGGAATACATGAGTTTGTGTTTAGTGATGCTAAACTCCACCTACTATCACAGTAACTGGGACTTTGGGGTGAAAATGATTCCTCTGTGAAAATACTTTTTATAGCTATGGATATGGCAGAGAGTGGGCTCCAGAATTAGGACTGACATTTCATAGGATGATTATCAACACCACTTCCTACACCAGGAAATAACAAAAGGAAGTTGGAACTCCTTTCCCATTGCTCTTTCTACTGATAGCTCAGGCAGCTTGGAAAGTTTGAAAAACTTGAACTTTAAATAGCTGCTAAGATTTGATTCACAGTTGTGTCATTGCAAGCGGTTTCTCTCAATTGCATCAGTATGAGAGCTTTTGTTTGCCATGTTAATTTGTCCTGAACCTAAGCACTCCTTACCTGTCCTGGCTCTTACCCAGTGGAAGACTTCTTTGTTTGAAGGACCAGTTCTAAACCATTCACAGCTGAACTGTTAGAAAGGCTGTCTCATATTCCGATTTCCTACCCTAACTTTCCAGGTAAAGGTGTATGCAAGGAGTTATGGTATTTACACAGACCTCTACCTAATTCATGTCTTCTAAAATAAGTTTTCCCATTACCTGCCTGTAATAACTAAAAAGTTGGTGCCTAATGTAATATTACTCTTGGTTCTTTTGCCATTGAATCTTCGATGACCTTTCTAAGTATCATTTTAGAAAACAGTGTCACTGGCCGAGAAATCCATTACCATGTTTTGTGCTGTTCACAAACCATGGTTTCCCCAAGCACCTTTGGTTTCTTGCTTCAGAACTGAGATTAACATCTGAAATCAGAAATATCATGTATGGTGTAAAAATTCCAGTGAATAGTCAGGTGTGTGATTTCAGATAACTTTGTGATATTCTTTCTCTGGCACATTCACGTTACAGTTCTGCCTGGCTCCCTTTTTCCCCTGAGAGGAAACTCAGCATTCTTTAGTGATACTAAATCTTTCTCACAGTCTTTCTACACTGTTCAAAACGTATAATGGAGGTTTATATTTTACTTTCTAATCCTTAGGAGAAACAAATAAGTTGGAATAATGATCTGGACTCTTGAAAATTTATTCCTGTTTATGCTCTTTTCTCATCTCTGGCTTGCAACAACAGAAGAACCTTTTATGTTGTCTGTGGTTCTCTTTGTATTCATTAAATGTAATATGTATTCTTTAAGTACATAGTATTTGAAAGATAAGTAGCTATATAATACAAAGTAACATATAATACAAAGTAACAACTTTCCATTTTGTTTACTCCAGGGAAAATATTTATCCCCAAGCAAAAGCCTGTACAGTCTTTCACAGAAGAAAAATTCTCTCTTGATCCAGAACTGGAGGAAGCCTTGACCAGTGCCACAGACACAGAATTAGGTGACCTTGCAGGTGAGGCTTTTTTGAAGGATGAATGGGCTGGTACATATTTAGGCTAGAAAGATGTATAATTAATGTGGTGGTGTATTGATTTGACTACAGGATGTTGTAGTTGTGATAGAAACTAGATAATGTTGTTTGCCAGTTTGCTTGAAGCATTTCACCTTTGTTGATTTGTGATGATTTGTGAAGAAGTTAATTATTTTGGCTGGCAAAAGATACCTGATTTTCAAACTCAAAACCTTTAATCCATTCCTCTGACTGGCTGGCTTTTGATGTGTATGTGACTGCTTTTTCTTATGCATATCAATATGTTTGAATGTGCCTGTATTCCTAAATCTTCATTCTGTGATTGAGTTGCACTTTTTAAAGTTGGTGCTTGAACCTGGTGAGGTCAGAACTTTCTAAGATGTGAAAGTCAACTAAAATGTCTATAAATAATTTTTTTCCCTACATTTTTCAAAATATTAAGATATTGAATGGCTTTTTGTACTATTGTACAAATATCAGGTTTTGTTATTTAAAGGAACTCTACATCTGAGCTGAATTCATCAGGAAGGGTAAAAACTATTTTTTTCTTTTTCAGCAATATTGGGAATGTCCAACTTGATAACAAACAATCAGTTCTGTGATGTAGTAGGAAGCAGTAATGGGATTGACAAAGACAGCTTCTCAAGTAAGTGTGTACGCAAGTGCTAGAAAAATCAATTCTCTGTACTGCACACAGTTACTATAGCATTCACTTGTTTTGCTGTTGCACCAACATCCTTTTAGACTCAGAAGTCTTAGTCTGGAAATGTGTATGCTTATAATGTTGCTAATCGAGTTCTGGCAAGAGTGGAATTAAAATATATGTACACTAAAGTATCCTCTGCATTTAAGTCACTTTTTGGTGAAAGAAGCAGGCATAAGTATGCATTGTGTGTGTTGGTTCTTAGGTTTTATATTTGTGTTTGTAATTCAACTCCTATGTGCTTTCTGAAAAAACACAGAAAGGCTGTGAGGACTTCTGAAAAAGAATTTAACTTTATTTAACTTAACTTTGATGGGGAAGAGATGTAGACTGATGAAATGATCTTTAAGTACAGTAAATATTTAGTATGTGTATCATTTATTCACAATGCATGTGTGCAACCCGTTTGATTGCATTTAAATGGCTTACTTTTCAGATATAGTAAAAGGTGAAAAAATGTTGCCTGTTTTTGATGAACCACCAAACCCCACAAACGTGGAGGAGACACTGCAGAGGATTAAAGATAATGATTCTCGTCTTGTTGAAGTTAATCTAAATAACATTAAGGTAATTACCTGAAGGCTGCAGTAAATATGCTGCTTTTTCTCAGTAGAAGACACTTGAACCCGCAAAACTCTCTAAGAGAGCATGATAGGCTTATTCTAAGCACAGTAATCTTTCTGCTGAATGTTGTAGTGTGTATAAGCTCAGAACCTGCAGCTAAACCAATAAGCCATCATGGTTTCTTTTGCCAAATGTGTATTTAAAAAGTCTTAGACTTTCTCACTGCCAGCTCAGATTTCTGTTGCTGCCAAGCTGGCAGCAGTTCCAGCAGTTCATTATCATGGAGTTAACTGCTTTGTTGAATCCTTTGTCCTTGATGAAGCAATGTGCTCTCAGTTTGTATTGCAAGCAAAGGGATATTTGTGCCTGACATCCTTCTGATTCTTGTACAAAAGGGCTGGTGGAAGTTAGAGCACCTTCTGCTCCTAGGTGTAACAGTTGTGTTTTTACACGTGACAAGCTTTTGTATATTTGCTTGAAAGAAACCAGAACTGCAGCACCCCTGACTTGCAGTGTAGGAATCAGGGACAGTCTTGCCAGCAGCCAGGGCTGCTTGTTCCCCTTACTAAAGGGGGAAATAAAATCCATGGTTTAAGAATACTGTGTGACAGGTAAATGCTAGCCAAAATAACTGCCTAAAAAGGCAACAGATCAAAGTTTCTGACACAATAATCTGAGACATTTGCTACCCTAATTAATTTCTTAAAATTATTCCTTTTAAGCTTGGTTGCTACTATACTGTAAAAATGATTGCTTTATAGAGTTGGTGACTCTTACAGCCATTGCATCTTAGGGTAAGTCTTCACTGTGAGACTGCTGGAGGCCAGTGGCTGTTAATATTGTTGGGCATTTTTCTGTAAAGAGAATAAGATAGCGGGAGAAGTTGGGGTGAGGGGATAAGCTTGTCTATCCCAAGAGACTGAAATGCTATTTTTAATTTAAGAACATACCAATTCCAACGCTGAAAGAATTTGCAAAAGCCTTAGAAACCAACACACATGTGAAGAATTTCAGCCTGGCAGCCACCCGAAGCAATGACCCTGTTGCTGTTGTAAGTACTCATGAGAACAGCTTTAAGTGGGGTGCAAGGGAAGGTAGGATGGAAAGGAAGTGGCAAGGGATTGAATTTAATCCAGTTTAAATATTCGGGTATGAAAATGTGTCCATTCTGCTGCACTGTAAAGTATGTTTTCTTAACAAACCTTTTTTGTATCTAAGTTGGTAAATGATTACTAGTAACTTAATATGCAGCAATGCCTCAGATGTGTGAGGGAGAATTCTTTTTCCCAGTCCCTTTCCCTGATTTTTCATTTTGCTAACCTCCTTCACTTTTTTCTTTCTTTCTTTCTTTCCTACTTGTTTAGTTCCTTCTGTTCATTCCAGTAGCCAATAGTTTAGTAACAATTAGTTTACAAGAAGCACATTTGAGGACTTTAAAACACCCATAATATTTTTTAATTAACTAGGGTTTTATAAAATACCTGTTTCTCTATCTCCCTGCTACCAAAGAGTGGCTTAAAATATGGTATATAAAGCATAATATTAGTTGAAGTATCTAGCTTGATACAGTTGAAACTTAAATATAATTTATTGCCAGATTGTTTTTTTTTCTATGCTGAATTAAAGCAGTACTTTGTTTAATTACAAATAAAGAGATAAGAAAACAAAACTAATTGTTTTGCCAGGACAATCCTTTGCATTTGTTTTAAATTCAAATTAGAAAAGAAGAAACTAGTTTGAAAGACTTCATTAAATGAAAAAAATGAACATTTGAAAGCTTTGGATTTTGGTCAATTAAAAAATTTCTTCTCAGCAGGACTAAAACATGTAATAAAAATTTATAATGGCTTCTTTTCTCAGGTGTGGTTTTGTTGGGTTTTTTTGGTATAGGGACTTGGTAGAAAAAAAATACAAAGCGTACAGATTTTCTGACAGTAAACTCAGCAGTTAGCCATCCCAGTTTTCTTCCTTTCTTTCTAAGAAGTAACATCAGGTATAAAAGTGCCTTTAGCTACAGGCTGGTACTGTGCTTAGAGCTTTGAATTTTACCTCTTCCTACCAAATCTGTAGACAAAAGCATTTTGAAAGTCAGGTGCTTGTTTACAAATTAACCATATCTAATTCTCCTCTCAGTTGACTAATGCCCTTTCTTTGGCCTTTGCTTAGCAGCCTGCATTGCTCATTGTGTGCTGTGAAGGCTTACAAAATGGAATTGGTCCAATATGCTAATTTGAGACCATTTATATTCTGTGTAGCTCTTTAGTTTGTAACAAGAGAAAGACAGGCCTTCTCTTGACTGAATGCTGTTTAAAAAGGGAGTGTAGATAATGCCTGGCTGAAGACTCATCTCAGTCTCAGTAAGTGAAAGCTTGCAAAGTTACACCTTGCATCTCAGAACTTGCTGCTTCCATGGAACTAATTAATGGAAGTGGATATTGCTGTGTCCCATGAGGCATTGCAGCAAAATTCAGAAGTTAAATGATGCTTTCTTATATTCAAAGGCTCTTGCAGATATGCTGAGAGTAAACACAAAATTAAGAAGTTTGAACATAGAATCAAACTTCATCACTGGAGTTGGAATTCTGGCGTTGGTTGATGCACTGAAAGACAATGAAACGTTGACAGAGATCAAAATTGATAATCAGGTAAGTGATTATCAACTGGTCGTAGTGGTGATACCATAGCTAAACCTAGCCAACCCTAATTGACTGAATACTTTTAGAAGACAGCTTGTGATAAACTCTTCAAATATTTTATGTTTAATTATCTTAACACCATCAACAATTGCCCTTAAGATTGTGAGAAGCATCCAGCTGAGGTTATTCCTGGTCATTTCTGTGCTTCCTTGTGCTTTAACGTGTGCAAACATATTTTAGAACCTTCTGCCTATTTGATTTACTAGAATGAAGCTGAGTGTTTATTGACTGATACGGGGAAAGTATTTTGATCTCTTTCAGGATGAACACACGTAAGCTCTGTTGTCTTTGTGTACCTTTTATTTTAACAGAGGCAGCAGCTGGGCACAGCTGCAGAAGTAGAAATTGCCAAGATGCTTGAAGAAAACAACAAGATCCTCAAATTTGGATACCATTTCACACAACAGGGACCTCGAGCCAGGGCAGCTGCAGCTATCACAAAAAACAATGATTTGGGTAAGACCTGTCATTATTGACTAAATGGATGTGTGGCACAGGCTTTAAAGTGTCTGGTTATTCTCCTTCTCCGTTGACAAAACCAGGATAGCACAAGATTAGTAGATCAGTTTCAGGTTTCTCCTGTGCTTTACTCCTACGTTTTTGTTGTTGCTTGGCATTTTCTGTTTTGTTGCAGGGTGTTCAGGTACATGAGCGAAGGATTTTTAACATAGTCTAGAACAAGAGCATTCAAATTTCATGTGAGTTATGGCAAAGAGAGTGAAAACAATAGTTTTTATCACTCAGTTGTATTCAGATAAGATTCATTTCTTCTTTAAAAGCAGTACTTGAAATTAACAGCGTAGGAGGCCCTGTTCAGTGCCAGTATCCCAATGTCACTGGGATTGCTTGAGCAAGGAAACTGAGCACACTGTCATGTACAGAGGCTGTGACTGGGTAGTGTCTCCTTTGGTGCTTCTGTTCATGCACAAGTAGCTGATAGCAGTGGCATCTTTATTTGCTGCTGTCAGGTTTGTTGGAGCACATGATCTAGAATCCTAATTAAATGGATCAACAGAAAATTGGTTAATAACATAGCACATGAACGGAAATCATTTGTATAATAATGTCAAATACTTGAAGCACTCAACTACAAAATAATGTCCATCTATGCAAATAGAACTACATTTTAAAACTCTATTTAATTAAATTTTTTGGTTTTAGGTGCTTTATGGTGACCTCCCATCAGTGTGAAAGGGTGCCAGGCATTTCAGTAGTAGCAGTAGTTAAGGAATATATTAGAGGGAATGACACAGGAAATTGGAATTTAGTTTAAAGATCTGTTTCCCTTCTGAATAAAGGTTAAGTAGAGGAGAACAGCTCTGAAAGACATGGATGAATAACTAGAATAGAGCATAGAGAGATAAGAAAGGCACTCAGACACTGCATATCTGTTTCTCAAAATAGATTCTAAACCAGTTGGGTTTTTTATCATAATGCTTCAGGTGTCTCACAGCTTTCTAAGGTTTCCCCTCTCACTAGTTCTGTTATTAGTGCTTGACTGGTCAAAATCTATGCTTCTATTGACATCTTGCCTATTTTCCTTTGCTTTCTTAGTCTGGAGTATGCGGGTTAAAGTTTCTGCAAATACCTTTTCATCTCTCCAGCCCTGAAGCTACAGAGAAGGTTACTCTGAATACCCACTTGGGTATTGAGCACTCTAACTGAGATGGTCGAAGTCTCTCATTTCCATCTTTGTACGTTACTTCCAAAAAAAAAATCTGCACCTTCTTCTTCTTCCTTGCTCACACTGTGTTGTACGACTTCCCTGTTCTTTGTTTGTGACTTTTAACTGCATGATTGGAGAAGTCTAGGGCTGGAAATTCTTTTCATCTGTTCTTGCAGTTTGATGGAAGCAGATATGAATAACTTCTGCCACCTACCTTCCATTGAGTGGATTTGAGAACAGATTCACTTTCTTATATAGGTGTGCTTGCTTAACTTTTCTAAACAAAATCCTTTATATTTTGCCCTTTATGTGTACTATCAGACCTTTAGTGCCATTTGCTTTGTCTGCACAGAAAAGGAAAACATAATTTGATAGTGTGAAAAGAAAACATCAAAAGTAATACAAATGTTGAGGAAAACTCTAGTCATTCAGTCCACATTGCATATTCTCAAATCTTAATGGCATGTGAGCTTTTAGTTATTTTATTCACAACTTTTTATTGCTTTTGCATTTTTTGACAACTGAATGTTTTTATTAATAAATGGAAGATTTCAGGGTGTTGATTGTAACCTCTATGTGTGCATAAATTGTCTTAGATATACTGTGAAACTCTTGCAGTGTTTCTTTTGAAGCCATGTAAATTAAATTCACCTCTAAAAAACTGCAAAAACTGTAAAAAAAGAATTCTGGCTAAATCTACTTATCAGACATAAGATGATTAATGTTTCCCACAAGTACTTCCTTGGAAGTATTTGCAACTGTTTGTGAATAAGGTGATAAGCTGGGTTTATTTGTTTAAAATGCTGTCTAATGCTATGTGGTAGCTACCTTAATTTGTGGTACTTCATGTGACAAAGTAACTGTTCATGTTATAGAAACACAAAAAGTAGTTAAAATGCTAACATAGCAAAGCTTCTCTTTTTTCTCTCTCTTGTTGCAGTTCGGAAGAGAAGGGTTGAAGGAGACAATTAGCAAAGCTGATGCCAGAACTGTGGAGTCAGCACGGGCAGCACCGTGGGCTTTGGCAATCTTGGACTACATTGACCTGGGTTAGAAGGGAAAAGACTGGAAACCCCATTCCTTTTAAAGCAAAGCAATAGAATCATCTGCTGGTATGCAGCATGGTTTGGGGATGGATGGAGACACAGTAACTATGCCAGTCTCTGTACCATAGGTTTTAATTGGGGTTTTTTTAAGAACTTTTTGTTGTTGTTGTATTTCAAGACTTTGGCTGTGCTTTCTAAACATAAAAATTCAAAAATGTAATTGCAAATCAATGGTATAATTGTCTGTAGTCAAAGGATGGGACCTTTAAGATCATTGGGCAGGTACTGACCCAGCTGAAGTGTTTGTAAGAAAATCTGGGGGTGTGTATTTCCGTGGAGGGGTGTGTTTATTCCTGACAACAATGCATTAGTGAGAAGGAATTCTTCACCCAGCAGCTGGACTCCTGTAGAGCTGTTCAGCTTTGTTCATATGCACTGAAGAGAAATCTTTCATAGCAATGTTATTTGTAATTCTACTGTTTTGTTTTTTACCAGTTCTTGATACTGTGATCCAGTTCAAAGAGATCCTTTTAAGCCAAACAAAAATAAATTGGCTAAGGACTCCTCCCAAGAGATTAGAGGGACTAATACCAAAGTGGAAACCTTGCAGAAAAAGAAAAAAATAGGAAAAATAGCCTTGCAAAATGAGGGTTTTTCTGTTACACCTAAATCTTTAAAGTCTTTTGTAAAAGACCCTGTAACTGTGTCTTTCTCTGTATCTACATTGGATATGTTTTTAGACTGATTTCATGTGTTCATCGCTGTTATTTAGTTTATATTCTTTGTTTAAAAATTGTTATCTACATTCATAAGTATCAATTTCTCTAGAAGTAGTGGACATTCATCATTAAAATACTGCATAACTGTACAGGAAAAGCAGCCTTAACTGTAAGACCACTGACCTAAGTTGTATTACGTTAAGCTATTTGTATTTCATACAGATCTAACAGTTTTTTATAAGGAAGTAACGCTTTTAAGAAAGGGTTTTTCTATTCTATATCTGTCTTGATGTTGAAACACTACCTAAGACATGCAAAAACTAACCAATATGTAGTGTCAAATCTCTAGGGCATAGTCATTATTAAAGTGTTTAAAGTTCTATGAGCAAACTAATAAGGCAACAAGAATCACTTCAACTTCTGTACATAATCACAGTACACTTTGAAATGTGAAAATCTAGAAGCTTTCTGGTGTAGGTCTGTTTGGACTGTCTTGTATTAGTTTGCCTTGAGATCACAGAAATGTTCTACAGGACAGCTTAGCTGTATTAACAGCAACAGAGAATTCAACTGACAACTGTTTTCATCCAAAGATGAATTTTTGTGTAGGAAACATACTGGACTGAGATTTTTTGCATCAGGTTGTGTATACTATAAAAACAGAGCAAGTCTCTGACACTCTACCCACGTTGTAATTTGCTGCAAATACTGGTTTGTATCTTTAAAGACAGACTTTATTCTGGAGGTGGCTTCAAATTTTACTGCAACTGTACAGAGAATTTTGAACTCTAGTGCCTTCAGTGAGGATGTATATAACTGGTGTATACTTGTGGAAGAACCTTTTTTCCCCGATTTCTAAATCAGCCTTTTATTAGAATTACAAATAAATAAGTGCTCTGAAAACCAAATTAGGATTAATTCAGTTAAAACCAAAGACTACACTTACTGTAACCTCACAACAACATCAGAAGTGTTCTGATGAGTAACAAAAAGGGCTTCTTTTGGTTTGGACTTTTGTAAATTCTCAAGAACTTTTTAGATTTTGAAATAAATTTTGGAATAGTTGTAATACAATATGCCTACAGTCACAAGTTAAGTGTCTTTTTACAGACAGACACTGCTGTATAAACATGGCCAAAGCATGTTATGTGCTGAGTTGCCTAAAGCTGTACTTTTTTTATTTGCTAGGCACCATAATAATTTTGTGTCAAAAAACAGACTGTAATGTTTTCCTTCATTTGTTGAAGGGCTGCATGTTCTCAGAATCTGTTGTTGTATTGGGATTCTATCATGAGTTATTTTATCACTACCTAAAAAGATTAGGCAATTATCTCCTACTTGAAAATGAAGGAGAAAACTGAAAGGCTGTATTATGGAAATAATAGCCCAAATCCCTTTCTTGTTTTTACTAAATCAAGTTTGGCTGTTTAATTATTTATAATCCAATCAAAGGCAGGGCCATTTAAGTTGCAGCTCTTAGGTGTCCTGTCACAAATTATAGTATTGGACCCTAAAAAATGGCTTAGCTCTGTAGACAGCAGCTAAAAATTTGACTGCTTGTGACTTTCAGGACAGATACCTGGCAGGCTGGGCATGGAAAACAAATTTTTTTCAACCAAAAGAGTTTAATCATGCAATTGGAAGACCTTTGGCATGGTGCATGGAACAGCTAACAGCAATCACTTTTTGTGCCTGCAGTGTGTATCCTTTTTGGAATAAATGAACAAATTCAATCTGTAGCCAGGAATCTTCAGCAGTCTCAACAAACAGTGATGTAATGCCATCGAGTGTGGTGAGATCCTGCATACGACTTCACTGATTTTGAGTGCAGGAGTGGTATTACTTTGATTACCAGTTACCGTAAAACACAAGGGCTTTCTTCCAAAAGAGATACTGTTTTCTTACTGATGATTTTTCCGGCTTAATGCAGAAATCAAATGACCGCGTATGTTGATTCTGTTGGTTCCAAGCTAAGCATGGAAACATAACCAATATTTCAGAGCAATTACCTATTTACACTTTTATTTTAAAGAAATAGCCTCATTCTCTCCACAGCTTGAGTAATTCTGCGTTTGTTAGCTACAAACGAGCAAGTGTTCAATTTAAATTTCCATTGGGGAAGCAGGTATTGAGTATTTTAGCATATCAGCACTATATGCTGTCAGATTGTAAAACAGTTACTTATTTTTGGATGATTAAAGTACTGTATTCTCATTGTGGCTTCGGGATTTTGTTTGTAGTGACTTGAAACCCTTTGTGTTTGTCGCAGCACCTTTCGGTCTGCAGCAGGGGAGGCGCTCGGGGGCCGGGCTTCCCTCAGCACGGGGCGGGGCCGTCACGGCGCGGGAGCGGCTCCGCCACAGCGGCACCTGCTGGGGCCGGCCGAGCGGCGCCGGGGCGGGAGCGCTGCAGCCACGCCGGGAGGGTGCGGAGGCGCAGCCGGGACCCGCAGCCCTGGCCCCGGCCCCGTCCCCGTCCCCGCGGTGCCTCTCCCCGGCCGGGCCATGCCGCCTCACGGCCGCGGGCGCGGCCCCTTTAAGAGGAGGCGCCCCCTCTAGGAGCGGCCCCCGCCGAGCTGCGGGCGGCTCGCGCGAGGGGCGCTCCGTGTGACGTCACTGCGCGGCGCCGGCGGGGCGCGCTGCTGCCATGGCCGACATGGCGGATCTGTTCGGCAGCGACGCGGACTCGGAGCCCGAGCACAAAGGTCTGGGGCGCTTCTTTCTCTCTCTCTCCCCGTCCCTCCGCCCGGGGTGCGCCCGCCCCGCCGCGCCCGTGCCTCGGCCCCCGAGTGAGGGCGGCAGGGAGGGAGGAATCGGGGCGAGCGGCGCGGAGCCGTGGGCCGGGGGTTCGGTTCCTGCAGGGGAGGTTGTTCGCCCGCCGCCGAGTTCTGGAAACCATGGAACACCTGGTTTAAGTCCCTGACGTTTTGAAAATTTTTGTGCTCGTTCCTGTAAATTACTTTTCAAGGCAGGTGTTCTTTTATTTTCCTGTAGGAAAGCGCATTTACCAGCCTCGGCTCTGAGGAGTAGCCCCATTGTCGTAATCCTCCCTGGGTAGATGACTTGGGTTAAATACAGAGTGATAGTTTTGGATTTGTAGGATTTTATAAGCCGCGTCTATACAGTTATTTGTTCAAGCCCTCGCTATTCCAGTTGTTATCTTCGTTTGTGTAATTCTTTATTCCTTCTACGGTTTTAGAATCTTAGATCACAGCTTGTGATTCGAGCCTTATTAGGATATCCCTAATTTTTCATTTTGCCTTTCTTTGGCTGTGCCTTTATTAGCAGACATTTTATTTTACTGTTCTTGGTAACTTTGTTGGTCTTGCTTATAGTTCTCTGTAGGTTCTCTCTGGCGGTTGGGTTGTGTTTTCAGGGTTTTTGTTAAAGCAATGCGCATCATCTCGTGCATCCTCAGAGGGGCATCCTGACTCTTGAAAGGGCGATGTTTGTTCTGCAGATTCGGATTCTGGCTCTGACTCAGATTCTGACCAGGAGAATGCTGGCTCTGGGAGCAATGCCTCTGGCAGCGACAGCGACCAGGACGACGACAGGGAGGCAATAAAACCCAGTAACAAGGAGTTATTTGGAGATGACAGCGAGGATGAAGGGGCATCCCATCACTCAGGGAGTGACAACCACTCTGAGAGGTCCTACAACCGCTCTGAGGCCTCGGGGCACTCTGAGCACGAGGACAACGAGCAGTCGGATGGGGACCAGCACAGCGCGTCCGAGGCTGCGCACGACGACGATGAGGATGAGCGCGAGCACGGCTCAGAGGAGGGCAGCCATCACTCAGAGGGAGATGGCTCTGAGAAAGCCCACTCAGAGGATGAGAAATGGGGCAAGGAGGACAAGAGTGATCAGTCAGATGATGAGGAGAGGCAGCAGAACTCTGACGACGAGGAGAGACAGCAGAACTCTGATGATGAGGAGAAAGCGCAGAACTCAGATGAAGATGAAAGGCCACAGGTGTCTGATGATGAGGAAAGACTCCAGAACTCAGATGAAGAGAAAATGCAGAACTCTGATGATGAGGAAAGGCCACAGGCCTCGGATGAGGAGAAGATGCAGAACTCTGACGATGATGAAAGGGCCCAGCGGTCTGATGAGGAGAAGATGCAGAACTCCGATGATGAGGAAAGGGCCCAGCACTCTGATGAGGAGGAGCAAGAGCACAAATCTGGTAGGACCGAATACATATATGTTTTGCTGCTGGTTTGGTCTCTCTTTATTGTTTTGCTTACAGTGCCCTGAAAAGATTGAAACATCAGTGTAAAGGCATTAATTACACTAATTAATTAGCTTGTAACTGTAGTCATCTTTGCAAATTTTTATGCCCTTATTATTATGCCCCTTTTTTATGATTATCATTTTTTAATAAATAATGTTTCGTTTTATTTTTATGCCTCTTATTAATAGCGAGGAATTTTAAAATCTGTGGACCAAAAGTTTTAATTTGCTGAGAATAATTATACTCCTTAGGAGAGTCTGCAAGGGGCAGCGACAGCGAGGACGAAGTTCTGCGAATGAAGCGGAAGAAACCAATTGCATCAGATTCAGAAGCAGAGAGTGACACAGAAGGGCAGAAAGGTAAATGGTGGAGGGGTTTGTGGGGTTTGGGGTCCTTTAATCTTCCTCTTGAGAGTGGAGGATTCATCAGCCACAGATAGAATTGGTAGCGCTTGCTGCATGGTGCCATGGAAATAACAAAACAGACATCAGGAATTCTCTGTGGGAGGCACACGCTGATCCTCTCCAGTTAGCTCTGTCAAGTCTTCTTTTCTGCAAATGTTCTTTCATGCTTTTTTACTGAAATAAGATGCTGAAAAAGGGTTTATTTAATCAGAGCAGCCCAGGGAACTTGTTATGTGTTTTGTCATGGTTTAGCTGGCTGAGGAAGAGGCGTTTATTTTCTGAGATGTAAAACCTCCAAAATGAGTAATGAAATTTCTTTACTTCTCTTCGTTTACTTGCATAAGTATTATCTTACACTCTTCTGTTGCCATTTTTCAACTTGATTTCCTTATTTGATAAATCTTGCATTAGGGCTATGTGTGTAGATATATATGTGTGTGATTTAAAATTTTAATTTTTCTGCTAAAGAGCACGCAGATGTCATGGATCTGTTTGGAGGTGCTGATGACATTTCCTCAGGAAGTGATGGAGAAGATAAACCACCAACCCCAGGACAGCCTATTGTGAGTGGACTTGACTTTTGAGATAATTAACATACCGTTCCACTTTGAAATGCAGAACACAAGTTGAGTTGGGTAATATTCTAGGGAAAAAAAAGAACAGTGACATTAAGTAGCATTACAGTTAATTTTGTCCCCGTTGAAAGAATTATTACAATTTTATATATATAAAAATATCAGATTTATCTGCCTTCCCCCATCCCTGCTCCACTTTTTGTACATAAAAAATATAAAGAATAGTTTGATTGCTACCAAGTTAAATACAAAGCCATGGCTGTATTTGGTACCTTATTGCAGCTATTTGAGAAAAAAAAATTATTTTTATGATAATTTTTCATCTTTTGTTGATAATAGATAAAAATATCTTCTTCAGTCATGTAGGTGGCCCCCTGTGCTCAGGTGGAAACTCTGTTGGCTTCTTTGCTGTTCTGTGTTGTCTTTGGTCTCTTGAGTTTACACTGGTGCTTGAAGTCACATAAAGTGCCACATGACAATGCTGAATTGAATTCCTTTCAGTGAAAATGCCTGAATTCTTTTATCCAAATCTTCCTGATCTCTCTGTGCTTATGAATGACTTTTCTTTAAGTAAAATGTAATTATTAGAGCAGCAGGAGCCAGATAGATTTTTCTCACTTATGCTCCTGTTCTTTTTTTTCATGAGGATGAGAATGGACTGAGTCAAGAACAGCAGGAAGAAGAGCCTATTCCAGAGACCAGAATAGAGGTAGAAATACCAAAAGTAAACACAGACTTGGGTAATGATTTGTATTTTGTGAAGCTGCCCAACTTTCTCAGCGTGGAGCCCAGGTAATCATACGTTAAATACAGGATTGATAAAGTCTTCTTGTGTTTCCTTAAATTGCTTCTGTTTAATAATTTAGTTAAATGAGTTTGCCCTATTTAAAGTTGTTGACATTAAGATGCATGTTTTGGGTTGTGATTAGTCAATAGTAATGACTGTTGTTTTCTAATCAGGTAATTTTATTATTAAGTTGCGTTTCAGCTTGATTGAGTAACTTATTGTCTGTAAAAACCCGACAAAAATGTGGTTTAATTGAAAGCACGTGCTATCAGCTGAATTGAAAGCGTAAGTTTAGGTGCTCAGAGATGTGAGAGGCAAATGCACACGATCTTTATGCACTTTGCAGTGATTAAAAACATAATTTTTAATTTTAGAATAAGGCCTTTTTTATTTGTGTATGTTACATGTACTGTTTATGGAAAGGCTGGTTACGTGTTTTCCTATTCACCTAACCACAACTGAAGACATTTACTGAAATGCATAAGGAGCAGCAAAATCCATTATTAGAGTTGTTTGTGACATTAGGTTTTCCCTAAAGGCCTCCTTCAGCACTTGCAGCACAATGCTGTTGAATCTGAGTCTTTTGTTGGGCAGCTTTCTTGGCCTGTTCCCCAGGTGCAGTTTTAGCTGCACAGCTCAGCACTGTTGGTGTCACACCTCAGCTCGGTTATTCTGGCCTGGGGCTCCAAGCTCTTTCAGGGGAGAACTTCTCAAAACCTGGGTAGTGACTGCTACCAGTGTGAGAAGTCCTGTGATCTCTGGAGGTCGGACAGGACTGAACATAGAATTGTACAGTAGCAGAGTCCTTTTATCGCTTTCCCCTTGCCTGATAACTATTAGGAAGGAGGTTAGGGAAAGGGTTCCTCCCACTCACTCCCAGCACAGTCATCAGATTTTTTGATGGAAGGAAGGAAAAACTTCATCTTCCTTTCTCTTTGGTTGGTTTTGAGATCGAAATAAACAAAAAGAAAAAACCAACAGACTGTGCTCTTAGAAAATCCCCAATTCACCTCATTTATGAGATATTTCTTTCATTTTATTTTCTCTCTACGATCTCATATATTTGTTGTTCTATGCTTAACCCTGACCTTATTATGGTGATATAAGGAAACAAAATTTTCTGAGGCAGACTAGTCTTCTTCAGCTGGAACTATTC
This sequence comes from Sylvia atricapilla, assembly GCF_009819655.1. Taxonomy (NCBI): domain Eukaryota; kingdom Metazoa; phylum Chordata; class Aves; order Passeriformes; family Sylviidae; genus Sylvia; species Sylvia atricapilla. The sequence continues at coordinate 11,951,519 of NC_089152.1, forward strand.
CAAGGGTGTGAATGTTACCCTGTAGCTGATGGTAGAGAGGACACTTGGGTCGGGCCCCCAGGCTGGGAATTAGCACAGTGAATTTCCTGGCTGCAGAAAGGGCTGTTCCACACTGCAGGGCCTGCTGTTGTTGGCAGGGAATAAACATCTCAAGCACTGTTAACTTGCACAACTCTGCAATAATCTGGATTAATTTCCTTAGAAGAATAAAGAATGTGTTGTAAAATTTGTTGCAGACCTTTTGATCCTCAGTATTATGAAGATGAATTTGAAGATGAGGAGATGCTTGATGAAGAGGGTAGAACTAGGTTAAAACTCAAGGTATAATATTGATTTTCCTTTTGTCTTTTACACTCACCTAGGAACTTTCCTTCAAAGTCTATTTCAGATCTTTTGGAATGGTGTTTCGTGTTTTCAGATTATGAAAGTTTGGGCACTGAGAAAAGTTGATCTGTTTTAGTCAGAATTTTTTTAAAAGCTTGACAGCTGCATTTCGCCTATAAAAGCAATACTTTCCACCTTTATTTCTTTGCATTATACCACAAACTATCAAGTCTTTCTAACTGCAATTCTTGACCTATTCAGAGTGTATTTTACTGCAGTATTCCTTACAAGCTAGAAAAACTGTTTTGTTTTTTTCCCCTACAGGTAGAAAACACGATACGATGGCGGATGCGACGAGACGAGGAAGGGAATGAGATCAGAGAAAGTAATGCACGGATAGTTAAATGGTCCGATGGAAGGTTAGTTTGCACTCTTTGTTACTGAAGTAATGCAGTTCTTGCAGTGGCATTCAAAATTGGAAGGTCAGCAAACTTTGACATCAGTTCTGCACGATACAAATTGTTTTAGTCTCAGTGCTTTGGAAGGTTAATGTTCTGCTCAGTTTAGATTGAAATATAATTATTGGCTAGATATAAAAAGGAACCATGAAGGCTTTCTGCATTTATAAATGAGGCAAAAAAATAGACTGCAGTGGCTGTATCAAGTAACTGATGTGGGAATCTCTTTTAAGCATGTCCCTCCACTTGGGCAATGAGGTCTTTGACGTCTACAAGGCGCCGCTACAAGGAGATCACAATCACTTGTTCATCAGACAAGGGACAGGCCTGCAAGGACAGGCCGTGTTCAAGACCAAGTTAACCTTCAGGTAAATTGCTGTTCTATATCAAATGTTGATACTGTTTCTGCAAATAAGTGTTGTAACTCGTATATGAAGATTAGATATACCAGATTGTAAAGCTTCAGAGCTTCACGGGTTAGTAACGATGTGCTATTTTCCAAACTCAGTTTTTCAGTAAGATTTGTCCTACATTAGGTGTCTAAGTTAGGAATGTTAATGTGCCATTTCCTGCATTATTTAAGCTACATATAGGGTTTTTTTTAAAATGTTTTAATTTGCATTTTTACATGCAAGTCCTCCTTTGAGTCAGAAAAAATATTACTACTTCCTGAAATTATTCTTTTTGCTGAGGTACAGTTGCTATCAAGATGGCAACTGCCTCTTGAGATATTGATGTGAACTGCGAGGACAGATGTCTAGGCTGATAAGGGTCAAAGGTTGTAGGATTGTAGCATCATTAAGGGTAAAAAAAGGCCTTAGAGGTCTTTGAGTCCAACTGTTAATGGCTGGACTGGTGATTTTATGAGAGAAGACTTGCTGTCTGCAGTAGCTGTTACAGTGCACATAAATACTTTTATAAAAGGGTTGGTGCTTTTACTTTTGTGCAGATGAATCTCTGAATTCTCAAGTATGCTGGCCCTACAATTGTCTTTTGAAAATGGGTATGTTCCTTAAAGAACTTTTTAACCCGTAGCAATTTTTTACCAGGCCACACTCTACAGACAGTGCCACTCACAGGAAGATGACTCTGTCTCTGGCAGACAGATGTTCAAAGACCCAGAAAATTCGTATTTTGCCAATGGCAGGCCGTGATCCAGAGTCTCAGCGCACAGAAATGATCAAGGTATTGTGGCATGGAACTCTCTGGTCTGCTGGTTTAATCTAAATTATCACAACTGTAATACAGCTGGACATTTTTTAATATGGTGTGATTAATGAAAAACAATAATGTTTTTGAGTTTTAAGCAAGAGCTACAAGCCATGGGCGTGGCTTGATTAACCTTGCAGACGACAAAACAAGGAGAACATTTTCAGCCTTGACACTGCTGTGAGATAATTTCAGAAGCTGCAGTAGAGCACGAGGTGCTCCTGAGAGATGTTTTTCATGGCTCAGTGCGTTGTTTGTTTGGGCAGAAAGAGGAGGAGAGGCTGAGGGCGTCCATCCGCAGGGAGTCGCAGCAGCGGCGGATGCGGGAGAAGCAGCACCAGCGGGGGCTGAGCGCCAGTTACCTGGAGCCCGACCGCTACGACGAGGAGGACGAGGGCGACGATGCCATCAGCCTGGCAGCCATCAAAAACAGATACAAGGGGGGCATCAGAGGTAATCAGCAACCTTAACAGCGTGGCACCATGGCCTGTGTGATTCACATAGCCTAACTACACTGGGGAGCCCTGGTTAGACAGGATTTTGCCAGTTCATTTGATATGTGAAGAGACGTTAATTCAGTTTGTTTAAGGTTATTTCGTTCACTCTGGATTTAGCTTCTGCAAACATTTTGTGGCATTAAATGTAAGACATTTTTAATATTCTTTCTTCCTCACCAGTTTCAGATTAATATATTTGTCCTTTTATTTTTTCCTGGAACGTGCAGAGGAACGTGCTAGAATCTACTCTTCTGACAGTGACGAAGGCTCAGATGAAGATAAAACCCAAAGACTACTCAAGGCAAAGAAACTTAATAGTGATGAGGTAAGAGAAGGAGTTTATTTATTCCTAAGCTGCTCATTTTTAATGAGGAACATTTCCTTCGCTAAATCTACTGTTTAAACTTGGGACTTCTGTGGTTTCATTTACGCCCTGATGAATGTGTTATTTGACTTGGCATGCTTTCCATGGTAATTAATCACCAATTTCTTATGCACTGCATTAGTTCACAGACCTGAGTGATTCCCAAAGGAGGACACTATTGTTATTGCTGATTTAAAGATGGAAAAATTTATGCAGAGTTATGTAAAATGACTTTACCAAAATTATGCAAGAAGTAAGAAGACTTAATACTGAAATCCTAGTGCGGTGTTACCTAAGTTACATGGTCCTCTCCTGTTTATTATGGAAATAATGGAAGCATTTTCACATGGTATTTCTGCTCTTTTTAAATAAAAGAGGTAAAAAACCCTCTAATAAAAGATGTAAAAAGGTTTGCTGTCCATTGCTAAACATACATTTTCCATCACCCCAGTATCATGTGAACCATTGGGTCCTGATCAAATTAAATGTTTGCTACAGCAGTGCTGTTTCCTAATCTAAAATGGTGTTTTATTGACTTGTAATTTATATCTGTTGAGTATTATTAAATGAGTCTTTGTGAGCATTGCATTTGAGGTTTAGCTCAAGTCCTGTCACTGCTGATATAGCACTGCAGTGTTACACAAGGAGTAAGCTGCTCTCATTTTCATTTCTGTACTGTGTTTCCTGTAAAGTCCCTGGGAGGCCTCACTCCCCAGCCCCTTGGGTGTTTTCTGTGTGCTGAATGCAGGTTCTTAGTGCTCCTACAGAGTGAGCTGAGTTATTTGCACTAACAGGCATTGTAATGTGAAGTGGAAGTAAAAATTAATTTTGTCTTCTAAAAACATACATTCTGGCTTTCTATTATACATCAGGAAAATTTAGTATTTCAGAAAATGTAACAGCCACAGTGACTCACGTAGACAAAACTGTAATTTTTGTGAGCGTTTGTTAGTAGAAATTGAATTGTTTATTTTTAAGACTCTGAGTTAATGTGTTAGTTCATGATACAGCAATGTAAGGACTTGGCAGTTCCATTCTCTCAGTAGGAGAGGTCTAATCAGCAGCATTTCCCTGCTGCTTGAGGAGCAGCAGCCTCCATTTTAAAGAGTGGAAGGTAATGCTCCTCTGGGGCCTGGGAGTGGTGCTGCAGTGTCACAGAAAACCCCAGTGGCGCTCGAGTTGTTGTGCTCAGTCCCCACAGGGGGAGTGTTCAGTGCATACTCACATGTGGAACTCTGCCTTCCTTGTACACTCACTTTCACCTGCTGTTAGTCAACAGCACAGCACAAATCTTTGTGCTGATAACAGTTTGTTGCCGTTACTGCAAGTGTCAGTCTGGTATTAATAATACACTTTATCACCACACAGCAAGTAGTTTCACTGTTGCTGCAGTTAATGGGGATAATCTGCTGAACAGGAAGATGACTCACTGAACAATAGCCCAGCTAGATTACAAGAAAATGTTTGTTGTGAGGAAGAAGCTGTCATTGAGATTCCCACCCCTGTTAATTTCTGTCTTCCATGCTTAAAATTCCTTTGTAACTGCAATTCTCTTGGTACTTACTTAATATAGAATCAAATGCTTTTGGATAAATAATTATTCCTTAGAGTTCTGAAACTCTAAAGTTCTAGAACTCAATCTTTCCGCCTTAAAATCCAAGCAAGTTACTTTAAAAAAAAATAAAATTAAAAAACCAAACCCACACTTCCAAATCCAACAAATGGAAAAAGGGATGAGGCTACTTAGACCTGAAAGTATTTTAAAAGATACTCTTCATTTTCCACAACATTTGAGTTACCAGTTGTTCCTCATGTCACAATTGATGAGTTTTGCATGAACAACTCGTGATTTAAAATGTTGTTTGGACAAACTGAACTGATGAGGCTGTACATGGAGCAAAAATCAACCTGTTGACTCCATGAACTAAAAACTGAACATCAGTCTTATAAAACTCTTTATGGTACTGCTCGTAAGCAGGTGGTAAACTCAGTGATTAGAGTTCCTTTAACCAGCACTTTGAAGCCTCATAAACTGTTATGTTTCTTGGACTGTAAACTGGTGTTGATCCTGAGTGCCAGTGATTCCTCCTAATTTTTTTTTCTTTATGCCAGAGAGTAGTTAGTTTAGTTTTGTCTTCCTAATGGACAAAATGCCTGCCCACTTCCTGAATTTCTTCTTTGCTTCAGCAGCTCTGATTCAGGCCATACAGGTATAAATTGTTGCAGAACTTAGCAAAGCTGCAGGGGCTGCCTGAAGGGAATGTATCTGTATGCTGGGAAATTCACTGCAAATTCGAGGAGGTGTCCGTGCTGATGAGCCCTGCTGAGAGTGCCCCTGCACATGCTGTAATGCAGATAATGCAGAGATTCTGTGCCTGCCATGCTCAGGCAGAGCAGGTGTGCATGCTGGGCCAGCAAGGGGACAGAGCTGCAGCTTCCTGGACCCTCCTGGGCTGGGGTGTGACACTGGGAGCAGCCACTCAGTGCTGAGGGTAAGGACTGGCACAGAACCAGCCGTGTAGGACCAGCCCTGCCCCACAGTAGCATAGAATGGAAAAACTAGAACTAGTAATTTTGCTTTTCTGACAAGAAAGACTTTGAGGTCCTTTTGTTGTTCTCTGTTTTTTCTATTTTAGCTGGAAATATGGTGGTTTATTTTTGTCCGTTTTTTGCCTTTAGGAAGGTGAACCTTCTGGAAAGAGAAAAGCAGATGATGATGACAAAGCAAGTAAGAAGCCTAAGAAATACGTGATCAGTGATGAAGAGGAAGAAGATGATGATTAAGGAAGCGCAGCAGTTGATTTTTTTTGTTGGTTTTTTTTTCTATATATATGTTTATATATATTGTACAGTTCTGTTAGAGCACAGATGTAAGTAACCATAAGGGGCTTATTTTGATAAAGGAAAATTCCTAAGTCTGCGTTTCTGGTGTGAATAAAGTTTTTTTGACTTCCTTTGACTCTAAGAGTTTTGTCTCATTGCAGCAAATATTGCACCAGGGATCATCATAGTGCTGTTTTTACCTTGCACAGTGTATTTCAGTTTTGAGAACTGTAGTAGCTGGTTACCAAGTGAATTGGTCAGTAATTTGGTGAGTTCATTAGGAGAAGCTGTGCTAATATCTGTGGAATGCTTAAATGAGAAGTTACCCTGACAAGGGTATGATGATAGAGCTTGCTAAGAACATACAGTGGTACAGTACAATTCTGTTTCTTCCCTAGATATTCCTTATTTCCTGTTTACTGGACAGTACATTGCTGTGCTGGTATAATTTGCTGACTAAAAACATTTCTTGCCATGTTGGAGTAAGTCATTTTAACTGCATGAACTTCACAGTTAACTGATCACAGAAGACATTTATTTTTCATGCATTGAAGATCAGAATGAGTATCTGCATCTTGCCTCAGCAGTAGTAATAATAATAATAATAATAACAATAACAATAAAAATAATAGTCATGTGCTAGTGATGTAAATGTCAGAGTAAAAGCAGTTCCTTCAACAAAGCTGCTATTTCAGAGCTGAAAGTCTCCTTTAAAAGGTGAAATGAATCACAAATCAAAAAATGCAACATGACAGTAGTGTCTCAATCTCATGTAATTCTTATGGTGCCATTTCCCCTTGTTTCTGGTAGGTTTTAAAAATGCTTTTGTTCAGCTGGGACATCGCTGGAGGAGAATATTCTGGACAGAACCATCACTGCATTTACACTTCTTGTAAAACCTTTGTTGATGATGCAATACCAGCTGTAAAGCAGTAAAAGAAATAACTGAACTTTTCCACTCTTTCTTTCAGAGATGAAATACCCATGTGCAGTTTTTCTCACTGGTGAGAGAGCATTCATATGTTATCTGTGCTGCTTTTTTAGCTGACACAGTCTTTTCTTCTCACACAGTCCTGCACAGCCTTGAATGTGACTTGAGAAAGCAGAAGTACCTGAACTCCCTATAAACAAAGCCACTGAGTGATGCTGTGCAAAGTTTATGATGTGGATTTGTGTTACATAAGCTGAAATAAAGTAGCTGGTAGTTACTGAAGAGGGACTGGTCCCCATCTCCTTCCTGCCAAACTGAATTTGGCTTTTTCCTATAACAGAAGTGAGAAAGTGCCTCATAGTGAGCATTTTGCTTGTGACATTCCCTGACTCTTTGAGTTAGAGCTTTCAACCTGGACATCTTGCTTTTGTCATCTTTAGTTAGGATAGTTGTTTGCCACAATGCTCTACCTCCTCTTGTCTGGAAGGCACAGGAGCGTTCTGGCTGCAGAGCAAAGAGCTCTGCATGTGCTAATATATTCTGCTGAGCAGCTGACTGCAGTAAGGATAAGTGAAAAATTTCAGCTTGGACATCTGAGTGCCTGAGAAACTCTTTTTTCTTATACTTAAATAGTTATCTGAGAGGTTTTGTGCCTCTTTAATGTGCAGATAAAGTCCTCCAGCTGCTGGAATTTTGACCCTGTAATCCTCTTAGTTTAGACCTCTGCTGAGAGACTGGTTCCTTACATGAGCTTACCTGCTCTCCATTGGTAACTTTCTCAGGAAGAAGCCAGCTGTTTAGGAAGGGACTCATTTTATATGGATGTAACATGCTGTACTTTCACATAAAAGCCTCCCAGATACCTCTTAAAACAACAGATTTGGCATATGGAAACACAGCACCATTTCACTGGTAATGTGTTTACTTTTATATCAGTTTAATGGAAAATTGGCTATTTTTATTTTTACTACACTCCTAAGAGTGAAAATGTTTTAATCACTTTCGCAAGTTTGATGCTGACTAAGCCTTTACTAAGTAAGTGGTCCACTTTAGCTTCCAAAAATGAGAGGCTTTCTGTGGATTACGAAGATGAAAAGAAGTAATTTTTACACTGTCGTCTTTTGTAAATTGCTCTTTTAAAGTCTTATTTAAATGTGGACTTTTAGAAAGTGTTTTCTCAGTTTAAATTGGTTTAACAGTCATCTTGTAATTAAAGTCACTTGAATGAACTTAGCCTTATCCCCAGTATTTTTTTAGCTGTGTGTCTAATGTATGGTATTATTTAACTCGAAGACAATTTTTGCTCTCCCTGTTCCCAGCCTTCCAGTGTGTGTCTGCTGATGGAATGAGGGTGCAGGAAGCCTGTTCTAGTGCCTGCTGAGTACTTATGGCAGGTTGGTAAAAGATTCAGGTGTGTTTGCACGGTGTCAAGAGAGCTCAGCCCTGACCTCTCACTGCCTGTGGGCACTGCTGTGAAAGCAAAATACTCCTACTCAGGTAGGAGGAGGGGCAGATTCCCTGAGGAAATAAGTTTTCTCCTTCCGAAGTAGGATGTGCAAATGAAGCTTTCTTGAGAAGAAAGGCAAGTATCTCCAGCGGAAAGTACAGGGATTTATTACTAGATGTACTCTGAAGTTATCAGGACAAAATGGTCTTTATTTCAGCACTCAGTGCAGCGTGCAGTTACAGGCTGTGCCTTGTCACTGTCCGTGTTCGTTTCAGGTCTGGACTGAAACCTTTCCAAAAGTTTCCCAAACAAGCCAGGAAGCAGCAAGACAGCTGCCTCAGGGCAGGTCTGAGTAGGGGCTGTCAGAGCCCAGGGAATGCCACAGGGAGCGAGCCCTGGCACCGGGATGTTCTGGAAGTTTGTGTGGCCTTCAGGTCAGGGCAGAGCAGCCCAGCTGAGCACAGCACCCTGAAGGCATCGCTACTCACTGAGCCAAAGTATTCCATTATGGAATTACATCTTCAGATAAACCCAAGGGCACTTCCTTCTCTTGCAGTCATGGATACTGGAAATACACAGGGAATATATTGACTTTTATCTTGACAGCCAGCTAATTTGATCTGGCTGCCCTTACTGTAGACATGCTGGATAGGATGTTGCTGTGAATAAAATTTTAATACCCATGTTTGATGGCTATTGAAATAGCCACATCTGATTTTAAATATCCTTAATTCCAGTAGGATGAAAAAAATATGGGGCAGGGGAATGAATATTCAGGAGCTGTCCTGTAGTGACTGAATGAACTGCAGAACTGCCCCTGTTCTTATCACAGAGGTAACATCTGTGCATCTATTTAGGTTATTTATGGTGCTTGTCTGGTTGATAATTAAGGTTGTGTCTGCTGTGACTGGTTAGGTAATGTTTCCCCAGGATCTCCACTTGCAAATGGCTGGTTTTTGTTTTTAGAAGAGTGCTCTACAGAGCTCCTTCAGAAGGGTTCCTTGCTGCCTTTCAGCTCACCAGGGGTTTGATGCTGTAAACTGAGCTGTGTTTTCTCATCATCTAAGGGAGCTGCATTTTCTTTTGGGAGCAGTGGGTTCAGAGTTGGGTGAAGGCTCTTCTGTTGTGAGCTGAGTGATTGATACTGCTGTTCTCACAGAAGTGTCAGTGCACAAAGAATTAACAGCAAAGGCAGGGAAGTTTCACACCTAAGCCCTTGTTAAGACCCTTGTGGACAGTGAGCCCTGGGAAGCTCTTCAGAACAGGGAGCTGCTGTAGCTGCAGGTGTGGTTCGGTACATGGAGTCAGGGTATCTCAGCCTGGAAGGGACCAAAAGGATTGGTGAGCCCAGCTCGCTGCTCCTCACAGGGCTGCTTAAAACTAAACCATAGGACTAGGAGCATTCAAACACTTTGAGCTCTGTCAGGCCTGGTGCCCTGACCACTTCCCTGGGGAGCCTGTTCCAGTGCCCAGCCATCCTCTGGGTGAAGAACCTTTTCCTGAAGTCCAAGCTGAGCTTCCCTGACACAGGTTCCTCCATTTCCTCGTGTGTGTGGCTCTCCCCAGAGATCAGCCCCTCTGCCCCTGGAGGCAGATGGAGAGGTGCTCCCCTCCACGGCTCTGCTGGCTCTGGGGCACTTGCATCTGGGCATCATTTTAGATTCATTATGAATGAATTGTAGATAATACCAACTTGGACTCTATCTTTCTAAACAACTGCTGCTTTGACAGTGTCCTGAAGTTCCTTCTCCCAAAGAAAACCTTGTTTAGAAAGGTCAATTACCAGAGAATGTTGATTCTTTCTGTGCTAAGGAGATGCTGGTGAGCTGTTGGTGTGTTCCATCTGCTCATAGCAGAAGAACCTTCCTGTACGAGTGAAACAAAATGCATGAGGGGTAGATAAGGAGGGATTGATGCTTTATGAATACCACTCCCAGGTTTTTCTCACATATATCCATATATATGAATGTGTATTTTCCACTTCTCATGTCTCTCATGGTCAAAAATGTCCTTTAAATCTACAGATGAAAATACTTATGGACATGATTGCAAAGTGACCACATTTAAACTTAAAACATTTCACTAATCTGTGGATATGTTACCCTTTTGCAAATCCTGTTTGATCTCTCAGAAATAAATAGGATTATTCTGGCTCTCAGACTTTCTCAAACACTAAACTTGAGTAGCTGCTGGCATGTAGCAGGCAGCACCATCTATGTGGTTGTCTGTCTAAGATTTAGTCCTGCCACAGCACAACATTGCTAGATACTGGGGAAAATAAATTTCTGAAAGCTGCACTGCCAGTTTGAAGGCTTGAGTCACTTTGTAATTTGGCACTTTGCTGGACTTCAGGGCCACTGTGTTCCTCAGCTATTTACCTCTGCTCCTGGTTTTTCTTGGGACAACTTTCACTTCAGCTAGCCAGCAAAATTTTTGAGTAAACTGGATTATCTGAGATTTTTCAAGCCATTTAAATGTCCTTAATACATGCGCAATGACATTTATTAAGGGCATTCTGGATTTACATGATGGGAATTACATAAATGTGCAAAGCATTGTGATTGCAGTGTGCTCCTTACAAATACTTACACCTCTGCATAAATCACACTGTGTGGAGCAGCATTTTTAAGTCTGATTTCTGTCTCTGAAGTTACTTGCCAGAGATCCACACCATGTAACTAAGAGGAGCTGGATGGCTCGGAAGAGGCTTCTGCTGGAAATGCAGATGAGCTCATGCTACTGTTAAGAATTGAGGCTGTGAGTTGGAAAAGGTTGAGAATGCTGACCTGGATGCTTGGGACAGTTTACAGTTTGGATATAGCATTGTATATGACAGTAGTTTTCATCTGACACTCACTTTCCTGCACAGAAATACAACTCTCAGATAAGCTGAAGGAAGGTTGTTTAGAGGAAGAAATTATTTTGAGTGTCGTGGACTCCTTTTGAGCCTCTCTTTACCCCTGGTTTTGTTTTTCTTCTTGCCTTCCTTTCACAATTTATTAAATCTCTTCAGACTTTCCTGGGCCAAACAGGTTTCTGTTGTTACACAACATTATCCAAGGCGTGCTGGTAGATCAGCTCTATTGCCAGGGATCCAGAAATGAGATCTCCAGCTTTGACACAGTTAAGGTGTCACATTTGAGCTGTATGAAGGTTTAGGACTGGTGTGCATGCTGTGGGGCTGAACTCTGGGCAAGCTTTTTATTTTCCCCCAGCAGACTGTGACTGTAAAATTTTAAAAGAGTACATAGCCTTTCCAAAGTTATTAGAGATTTTAGGTAGATTGGCTTTTCGAAGGGCTTTGATCTTGAACACATCCAGTTTTTAGGTTTTTCTTACACCATGTTGTTTCCAAAACCTGAAAAGCTTTAAGATTTAGGAAATCTGAAGTTAAATAGAGGGGAGAAAGTGTTGTTTTGGAAGCAGGGAAGGGGCAGAACTCCCAGCAGGAGTTTAACCTCACAGAGGGGCTCTGTTGGGTGAAGCTGGGTCTGTCTGAATGTGCCTCCTGCAGGAGCCACCTGCCCTGGGGCAGAGCCTGAGAGGTGCAGGAGGGCTGGGAGAACCTGCCTTTGGAGTGTGTGTGTCAGATCCTGGCCTCTCACACCGCGGGCTGCTGCAGCCAAGGCTCAGAGGGGCAGAACGTTATTTCTTGCTCTTCGGGAAATGTGGCAATTAATGAAGAGTGGGCTCACAAATTATATTAAAAAAAAAAAGCCACAAACAAACAGGAATGCCCCAGCTTTTAATAAACACCCTAATTATTCAGAAGTACACAAGCTGTCTGCCAGAAAGATGTGTTTTTCAAATCGTTATTCCAGATGGTTCTTTCCAAGCCATATTAAATATATGTGTTTTAAAACTGGTGACAAAGGAGACTGTAAAATAAACTGGAAACTTGCATTAAAAAAAATAAATTATTTTATATATATATATATATATATATAATTTTTAAAAAAAAATTAAAAAAGAAAGAAAATAAAAGAAAGAATACATACTAATGCAATTTAGGATGAAAAAAAATTTATCTGTACTCAGCAAGGAAGGCAGGAGGTAGCTGCCTGCCTGCACAGCCCCGGTGCCGTGCCCTGGCAGCTCGGGAGGGAGCGGTGCAGCCCGGGGCTGCTGCTGCTGGAGCCCGGCGTGGGTCAGCATCTCCTGGGCCCGGCCCGTGCCGCTCCAACACGTGCCTGCCTCCCATTACTCACTGCTCCATCCTTCCACCCGAGGCTGTGTGCTCGCCTGTGCTGCTGCTCCTGCCAGCCTGGGCTGCATCTCTGGTCTGAAGTGTTTGGCTGTGGCCTGAGTTACAGTGCTTCTCAGGCAAGGTGTCATTTTATTCTGCTCCTAGACAGTTTGTGGGAAGGGTCCTGTGAGCTGTGGACAGTGCTGGGGTTTAGCCTGTTGTGCTGGTTTTGCACACATTTGCTGGTATATATTTCTAGTGGACGCTCAACCCGCAGCAGCTGTGTGTGAAGGCTCTCAGGGGCTCAGGCAGTGAGTTTGGGGCCCTGGTGTGGCATGGCAGGACTGGTGTTACATGGCAGCTGGCCTTACAAACCCTTTAAAGGTTTAGAAAGCAGGAAACTGCTTGCTGAGATGTGGAGAGTAGCAAATCTCTAAAGCCACAACTCTGCAGTACAGAGTTCTGATTGCCTTGGTCATCGAACTGCTTGGCATGAAACACCAGTGGATTTAAGTCCATAGAAAAATAGGTTTGAAATGGATCTCTGTCCTCTGAGACAGGATAAACTTGATGTAAGCTTTTCTGGCAGATTTTAACCTGTGATTTCACAGTGCTGATTGTGCTGCTTGGCTCCAATTTCCCAGAGGTTCTCTGCGTCTCAGCTCACCTTTTGCTATAGCTTCAGTCCCTACATTTTCTACGTTTTGTAAACAAGGAAGGGCTGCAATTTACATAGCCGCTTTTTGAGCATTTTCCTAAACTGTGGTGTCTCTCTCATTCAGCTCTGGACCACCAAGCACTTGTCAGCTCCCATTTGCTCAGACCCCTGGATTATTCCTGCTTCTGGGGGAAAAAAGTTGCCTTTAGGCCTTACAACTGAAAGGTCTATTGTCTGTCTGTATGTGGGGAGTCTGTTTTGTGAAGATGAAGCAAGGCTGCACATTGCATGAGGTCGTTTGGAGGTGGGAGATGAAATATCCTTTTGCTTTAGCGTGACCTTGAAAACGTATTGGCAGAGCTTAGATGTGAAAAGCTGAGATTGCTGCCGTGGGCCAGCTGTAACTAGTTCATGTTGCTGTTCATCAGTTTTAGGGTTTCAGAAGGGAACAGGACAGATTAGGAGAAAGCAGCACACAAAATTCTTGTCACTGGGCAGCTTTTTGGTCCTTGTGACTAGTTTCCATAGCAGGGAAATACGCAGCTTTGGTTAAACCTGTTGCGTGTGACTTTGTTGTTGTGCTCTAGAACGATTCCTGTACTTAACAGCAGTGTCAAATCTACTGATGCCAGATAGAGAGTGGGTGTTGTGGCAGTGTGTTTGTGCAGAGAGGAGCTGCTCCAGCAGCTGAAGGGCAGCTGGCAGCTCTCCTGCCTCGTCATGCGCGCTGGCAGGCTCGGGGCTGATTCACCGCCCCAAAATAACCTGCTGGGCCAGGGTGTTCCTGTGAGCCCCGTGAGCCTCAGCGTGATCCAGGGGAGACTCTGAGACTCCCTCCTGCAGTGCTGGTCTTTGTTAACACCAAATATGAAGGGGATTCACATTCTGAGCCGTAGGTCCCAGCACACGCTAGGATTACTCTTCTCCAAAGCCACGCGCCTTTGGGGAAACAAGCGGTGGCTGTTTTCTTCCCAGATCTACCAAGGCGATCCCACAGGTGCTTCCATGGAGTTGGGTACAAGCACAGGGACTCATGTGCCCTCCGTGCCCTTTCACTTGCAAGAGGAGTTTCCAATCCCAGTGCTGATCAGGTTGTCACCTGTCCAACAGCAGCACTTCATGGCTGGTTTTCTTTCTTTTTCTAAAAATCTGACAAATCTGTACAACCAGGAGTGTGGTTCCCAGCTGCCCATTTACAGAAAGGTGGTGGCAGGAAAGGATTTCAGGTTTTGGAGGAGTAGGGGGTGTCCTTGGGGAATGTTTGTAGTAAAACCTGATCATTTTTCCCTTAGCACATCCCAGGCACTGCTGTCTGAAGTGGAGGGGTGGCTCATGGAAATTCCACCCTGTGTGGATGTGGGCAGTCCTTGAGCCACAGCAGCTCTTTGAGTGGCCTCGGGGAGGTTCCAGGGCAGGTGTGCAGTGGCCTCTCCCCAGGGCCCTTCCTGTGCTTCCCGACTGCATTTCCCCCATTGCTTTGGGGCCTCTGACTCCTCTACAGGACTCAGCACTGGTAGCTTCATGCTGCTTGTGAATTCTGACATGAAGCATGTATTTAGCAAAAAACCAAAGGTTTTAGTAATTTAAAAAAATCGTGTTGTCATGTTTGTTTCCATTTTCAAGAGCAGCTGAACCCCTTGTTTCCCCCCAGCCTCCTCCCACTGCCCCAGGCCGCCGAGGAGCAGAGCTCTTCCCTCTGCGGCTGCTTTTAGCTCACAGTGGTTAATCACCACCTTTTGCAAAATGGCCCGCAATGTATTTTCTCTCTGCTGCTCTTCTGCCAGCCTGCTCTGCTCTCCCTCATTTTGATTTATGGCTGCACACGTGGTTATGCTAATGGCAAGGCTTGCAGGGACAGACGGTGTGTGCTCAGACAGTGCCTGAGGAAGCGTTGGGCTGCCTGCATTTCCATGGATGCGCCGCGTTATGGCTCAGTGGAGCGAGCCTTTCATTTAGTAAATGTCTCTCCTAACCTGTCACAGCGCTTGTTTTCACTGCAGCATATGCTCTGATGGGGGCTGTTGATTCAGCAAAAGTAATGGTAGCCAATAGAGCTGATCAAATGCTCCAAAAATAGTTTATCACATAAATTATTCAGGGGCTGTTGGTGTTTCTTATCGCATAATGTGTTTGACCACTCGGAGGTTGGTGTGCTCAGCACAAGCCTGCCGAGGGGGCTTTTCTGCTTCGCTCACCTCTGGTGCAGGTACAAAGGTTTGCCGTGCTCTTTGTGGGTGATACAAGAGGGGAGGTGAGAGCCTGGAAGGTCTGGTAAGGGCTTGAAATCTTTAAACAATTCCCAGTTGGAGCGAGGCCAGATACAGCCTCTGAGGGCTTCTAACTCTGTGTATTAAGGATGTTACCCTTCATTTTTGCCCCAGAGTTCGACGCTGCCACAGTTATTTCAGTAAAACAGATAATTAATTGGACATGCCTTGGGTGGTGACCTCAGGCAGGCCAGCTGTGTGTGCCCAAAGCTGGGCTTGCACAACCTCTGGGGCTGATGGGGCCAGGGCAGTGGCAGGTAACCTGCAGCAGAAGCCAGCAGGTCACTCAGTGAGTGGGCTCTGCACAGGGCTGCCAGCAGCAAACAGCCTTTATGTCTTTTTGTTTGGTTGGAGAGATTGTGTGTCGCATGTTTTTCTACAGAAAGTTTGGTTGCTGTCTGATGTGACATGTCTATATTTGTATCAGGCCTTGTGGGGTTTGGTTATTTTTTTTTTTTTTTTTTTTTGTTTTCTGGACCAGGTGTATCTGTCACTTAATGCTTAGGTTCATTGCACAAGTATAAACCTTCCAAGACACACATAAGTGGTTTAGGCATCAAAACCTGAGGGCACTGTCGAAAACTGCATCTAAGAAAGTTCCTTTGTTATCTTCCACCTGTGGTTGTCCCTGTCACCTGCCTGATTTGACTGGGTCTCTCCACAGGAGCAGACTTTTCCCATCCACAGGGCTAGAATCTACTTACTGTGGATATGCAATGTCAAAACATCTTCTTATGTTGTTGACAGGCTGAGAGTGACAGAGGCACACCCAAGACTATGGATTTTTTTTAAATTTTTATTTTACTGTTTTAATTGCATTTAAAATAGTTGGCTGATCCCTCCTCTACCAGTGGGCTGCTGGCAGTGCATTTACAGTATGAACATCAGTGGTGAGAACCCGGGTTTCCCTTTCAGAAGTGAGAGAAGATCAGGCCTGCCAGCCTGTCTGGGACTGTAACTTGCCCGTGCACGGTCAGTTTGCATTGCAGATGTGGTTTCCACACAAGCGATGGGCTGGAAGGCAGGCTGCTCTGCCCAGGCATCCCACACCCAATCCTTGTCTGTTGGCCTCTACCTTGTCTCCCCAGCAGCTCTGCAGTATTTCAACCCAGGGTTTGTTGGGGTGAGTGGCCAAAGCAGCCAATTAACCCCTGCCCTGCCAGCCCAGTGCCTTCCCTCAGTGCTGAGATGCCTCACACAGTGCCTGGTGGAAATGTTGTTTTCTCTGGTATTTTAGATCAATCCACTCTTGCGTCCCATTTGAAACAGCCCTTAAGGATATGTTTGTCTCCTCAGCTCCATGCAGGCTGTGGCCAGCAGCCTGTGGAGCTGTGATCCTGGCTGTGCTGCAGGACAGTGTCAGTGTAGGGAGATCAGGGCCACCATCAACAGCATCTCCTCCCGTGATGCTGCTCATTGCCATGGCCCCCTGTGCCACATGGAGGAGCAGGGAAGAGAGAGGAGCCTTCCCTGGAAGGGGTCTGGGATGTGCTGAAGGCTCTGCTTCACCGCCCTGCCTGGGAGGGCTCTGGGGGCCGGGCTGAGGTGTGAAGAAGCTCAGTGCTGCTGCCACAGAGTTCCTCAGAGCCTGTGGGAGTGGGACAGATTGTTCTGGCAGTGGGTTGGTGTGGCTGTAGTCCCATGGTGTGGGTGCTGTGGAGACAATATCCTCCCCTCCACCCCTGGCTTCTCATCCTGGGCTCTGGAACTGAGTGAACATCCCCTTGTGGTGACACAACTGCACGTTGGGATTCTGCAGCTCTGTGTTTAAAGGAAACACAAAGATGATTCTATGTTACTTGCTTTTAATGTTAACTAATTTTAAGGCATAGATCTGTTCCTGAGTTAGTGAAGCCCCACAAAAAGTCAGTGAAAGCTCAAGGAGCAGCCAGTTGTGAGGTGAGAAGGTGCCAGCCACTTCTCCTGCCCAGGTGGGGTTCACCACACCTGGCTGCAGAACCAGGAAGGACTTTACCTTCTTGGAGAATGAGCATCCCTAGGGTAGGGGAACTCACAGTAAGTGCTTCTGTGGCAATTTGTGTGGCTCACGCCACCTTGAGCTCCGAGAATTCAGCAAATCCTCTGGAGAAGGGAGGATTTTAAAGTCACAAGTCAAGAGCCAAATGTCTCCTGACCTTACCTCAGAGCCTGCAGTCACCACCCCTCACGTGCTCTGGGGCAGTGGGAGTCAGCCAGCTCTTCATCATTGGCCTGTGCAGGGAGAGCAAGTGGGAACTGCAGCCTGTGGGAGTATTTCGTGTACCAAAACGTGACTCAAGGTGCAGCTCAGTGCCATGTTTTCTTTAGCAATAAAACCTTCTGACAAAACAAGCCAAAGACACTTGACAAAAGACAAAACTGTTCCTGCTCCAGCAGCCTGGGTTTTTCCTCTTGTCACTGACCTACCTGTGGGTCCACAGTGTAAGTGGGAGTATTGAAATAGTCAGAGTCAAGTTAAAAAAACAAAAACTCTTTCAACAAAGGAAAATTCGTTCCTGAACTAAGCTCCTTCATTCAAGAGCTGCACAGTCCCTCATAACATTGTAAAGCAGTAGAGGAAGCACTGGCCTTGCAAGTGTGCCTGAGGAATCTGTCTCCACCCTGAAACCAGGGGGAGGAGAGGAGTAACTGTATTTTTGGCACAGGTTACTTTGTGTATTTACATTTTCTGCTGAGATGAATTGCTTGTAATGACCAAATATGAATGATTCAGTTAATTTGGTGCTCTTTTCCTCATCCAGCCTCATGGCAGATTTGCAGTACTGCATGGGGATGCAGATCTGATGCTGTTTAAATATGTCTTACTTTTTCAGTTTATCACACTCTCTTTGATCTCTCCTCCTGGCAGCGAAGCTGTGTGTAAATACATGTCACGAGTTCATTGTCAGGGTAAAGTTGTTGTTAGCAGCCGAGGAGACCATGCTGAACTGCCCCAGCATCCTCAGGGCAGTGGTCCTAACTGAGCTGGGACACTGCAGTAGGGAAAACCCATCCAAAAGCCAGCTGTGATACTGGGCCACCCTTGGGAGTGACGACTGAGGCAGGTGGGCTTAGCTGAGCCCCATGGTGGCTCACCAGGGCTGGAGCTGATGCCTTGCTTCCTCAGGGGCTGTTTTGGACCTGCTGCTGACTTTCCCCTGTGCAGTGATCCCTTGTCCCAGCCTGCAGTGCCGGGGCTCCCTCTCTGCAGCTGGCAGTGTGTGTGGAGCAAGGGCAGTGGGCACTGCAGGGATTCTCTGGTTGCACTGGCTGCTCACAACAGCCTTTAATCAGGGTGTCTCTGCCAGCCCTAAGGGCTGCCTGAAGGCAAAGGCTGGGGACAGAGCAGGAGGCACGGAGTGCAGAAGCACACACTGCCAACGCTCAGTGTGCCATATTTGGGTAGGGCAGCTGCTGACCCTGTTGGCAGAAAGATGGTTCTAGAAACCTGGGCCACCTTCCCACGAGCCTTCCTGCTGCACAGGTGTGCCAGGTAAGCTGGGCTGGGGGCTCCTGAGGGGGATCTGGCACCTGGTGAGAAACCACTCTGGAGAAGGGAGCTGCTTGTGAGTCTGTGGGTTACAGCACAAGGTGTGAGGCACCCAGGCAGGCACCACTGCGGACATTCAAGTCATGCTCCAGAAGGTATGGTGTTATTCTGACTTGCAATTTGCTACCAAGATGTGACTGGGACCAGGATTTTATCTTTTCTATTATTTTAGTAGCTGAAGGAACATTTTTCCCTCCCGAGAATATTCTGCACTAGGCAGAAAGGAGTTACCTCTTTGGAGGGCTACCAGCCTGGGCAGTGCCAGGTTCCCAATGTCATGGCAAAGGGTCTGAAGTAAGATGGAATATGCCACCTTCTCTTGTCATGGAGCTGAGCAGTAAATGCAGCATTCCCCAGGGACTGGGAGCCCTGGGATCGGTTCTGGGAAAAGCGGTGACGCTGCGGGGCCGTGCACAGGTAACAGGACCCAGCTGGAGCCAGGGGAAACTGCCTGCAACATGAGAAGGTCATGTTTGCTGCCTCTCTGCTTTCCCAAGCTAAGGCCCACTCTGTGTCCCTGAAAGACCTAGGTAAAGCTAAAATTAAGTCAGTCAGATAAATATTTATAGTACGAATGTTGGAATATAATCCTCGAGGGGTCTGATTGCTCTCTCTGTACTCTGAAATGTACTAAAGGGGAAATAATAGTGCTATAAATACAGTGGTGTTTAGCTGGGTCATTACCTTGGGGTGTTTCTGGTCCTTCTCTGGGGACTGGAGTTGCATCAGTGAAAAAATTAGCCGGGAACTGAAAAACCAGTAGAGGGTGATCCCTTTGCCAACGATACTTGGTTTGCAAGGCCTCCTCAGTTAGGCAATGATCTGTCATTACAGTAGCAATCAGGTCTAAAGTCCTTGCATGTGCAAGTCATGGCAGCAACTAGGGCAGCCCCTGCACAGGCTGGTCAGACCATTTTGCTGCAGATTTCTTTGGAGGAGCCTCGCCCATCAGATCTTTTGGGTTACTTGTGGTGGAGTCTTTCTAGTTTCTTATTGCCTTGTATTAGAAAATAGAGCAGAGCACAAGATTTGAGGATTCAGAAAAATAAAATTATGATTGTATTTTTCAACTGCCAGTTTCCCACACCATACCAAGAGACGTACTCCAAAATATTTAATATCTATAGACAGATATAAAAGTGCAACTATATAAAGTGCGACTTTCTGTAGTAGAGGAGTTCGGTTTGGTTTTGCTCATTCCCTTTATAGGAGCAAGACTTGGTGCTGCTGAGCTTGTGCTTCTCCTGGACCAGGCTGCTCCAATTTCAGTAATACAGTGGGTAGAGTTTGCAAGAAGTAAAACCAGCTTGCACAGAAAGTGAAAGGACCAAGCTTCCATAAACCCGGCTTTTGTGGGAGAGACTTTGAGGTTGGTGTGCTGCTCCTTGGACCATAAAGTTCCTGGTACATGCAAGACTTGCTGGGAAATGTTTAGTGTTTTATTTGGTCTGAGATCCCCCCACAGAGGAGGAGAGGCTGGCTCCCTGTGCTGGGAATGTGGGGCTGTGCCTCCTGCCCAGGGCTGCAGCAGCCTTTTTGCTTGTGTGTTGGGAAGTGGCTCCAGGAGATCCAGCAGGGAGCTGTGTGAAATGGTGCTTGCCTTCTTTTCCGAGGGGGAAGCC
The DNA here is from genome assembly GCF_009819655.1 of Sylvia atricapilla. Lineage (NCBI taxonomy): Eukaryota > Metazoa > Chordata > Aves > Passeriformes > Sylviidae > Sylvia > Sylvia atricapilla. The sequence continues at coordinate 11,971,834 of NC_089152.1, forward strand.
AGCCTACGTGCAGGGACTCTGTATCCATCCTTTTTTCTGCCGGTAACTCGATCCCAGGATATCTCCTTAATGTCATTTCCTTTGTATTTGTTAGCTCTAAGCAGCCGTGCTGCTCTAAGTCCTGTTGCTCTGTAGTTAGCTCTGAAATGGGGTTTGTGCAGCACAGCAGCCTGGGCAGGATTGCAGCAGTTTGGGATAGGCAAAGTTCTAAGTTATCCTGCACATGACACCATTACTATCATAGATGTGTCTGGCTGATGCACACAGAGTGCTCCACTCTCTGCAGACAGTGCATGGGGTATATTTAGGGTCATGACTATATTTAACACATGGTTCTGAAACATCTAACAGTCAGAAGGTCTGGGCTGTGAGTGCTTGGGTGTTTGAGTACCAAGAGTGAGCTGGAACTTTCTCCTGTGTCATCAGTGTTTGGGCTATGCAACCAGCAAAGATTTGGTTCTGCTTGAATTTATGTCATCACTTCGATGCTGATTTTCAGCTTCTCTGTGACAGTAGGAACTCTGAAAGAGAAGGAGTAAAATCCCTTTCCTTTGCCAAATGTGGTAGCAACGATGTGCAAGAAGTAAGTGGACAAAGTGCTGTAAGGCGTGTTCTGGCCGGGGGTCCCTGGGGTCAGCCACTTGTCCCAGGGTATCTCAGTGTGTGTCACTGTCAGCGTGATGGAGGAGAACTTCTAACAGGTCTCACCCTGGAAGAGAATTCAGTTTCTCTACTGTAAATCATGTTTGGCACAAGTTTCATCTATTGTCATCATTCATCTTCACACCTACCTTCCCACACGCTTGTTCCCTTGACTGCTGTTTCAGATCTTTCTCTTGTGGTAGTGTATTGTTACATGGAATGGGTGGCTGCAGTCACTCCCCAAACACCTGCTGAGCTCTGGAAATTTTATCACACATCAGTCAGCATCACATGGTAGAACTAGATTATACTGAGACAAAATCCTTTTTTTTTTTTTTTTTTTTTTTTTTTTTTTTTTTTTTTTTTTTTTTGATTGGTTGGTTGGTTGAGGTTTCTTTCCCCAGGTGGATAGCTGAAAATAGCTTTGTTCAAAACAGACCTCCCACAGAAGTCTGTATGAGTCTGGCAGACACTAGAGCTCGAAAAGTGTTTCATGAGTTCGACTTCATAATTTGTATCAGCATTTGAAAAAAAAAAAACATAACACCGCTTCTTCTTCACTGAAGAGCTTTCAGCTTTGTGCTTGACAAATGCATTTATCTGATCATGTACAAGAAGACTTATTTTCAGGTGATTTCCTTCTGATGTCAAGCCATAAAGCAGCCTGGAGTCTGATCCCAGAGGACCTTACCAAGCTCTGGCTGCTGGCTGCAGCAAACAGTTATTTCTTGCAAATAATTAAACCCCTGTGGAGCATCAATATCAGGTTGCTGATATTGCATTTAGATAAGAGGAGGAACTGTAGGTGATGCAGAAGAGTTACTTTGAAGTATTTGTTCTCTCTCTCTAAAGCACTTTCTAACTGAAAGCAGATGTCTATCAAATCTTCCTCTTGCCAATTAAATTTAGGTCAGAAATTTCTGCTTCTGTAGAGTTTGAGGAGGTCCAGCCCTCACAAGCACATCAGCTTGTTGCTGCAGTTGTGTTGTGGTGCAGGCTCAGGCTCTGATCAGACATGTCCCCCATCACCCAGCCTGGCATGTTCTGCCCACTCCTGGCTGCCCTGAGCTGCAGGGACCAGGGCAAGAACTGGGATGAAACCCTTCTTGGCAGCTGCAGCCTGTTCCTGCCCCTGCTCAGGGCCCATGGCCACACTCTGGGACAGGTTTCCCTGAGCATTTACTTGCACTTGTCCCTCACATGGGGAGTTTGAAGCTCATCTGGAGCCTCCTGCCAGAGCCAGGGTGTGGACCCTGCTTCCCTTCATCGAACTGCTGTGCTGGGGGAGCTGAACACTCACAGCTTCTGCTGCAGCTAATGGGAGCTGCAGTTACAACTCAGCAATCGTGAAAATCCAGCCTTCAACTGCACTCTTGGGAATGGAGATGGCTTATCCTGCCATGAGCCCTTAAAAGCCCTGGTAGTGCGCTGGAAGTGGTTTGTAATAGCAGGAATTCATTTGTTAATAAATTTCCCCTTGCTTGCCCTGACACTAATTCAGTGGGCTTCAGCTGCAAGGTGGTTGGTGCTCACACCAGGGAAAAGCAGCTCAGGATTCCAGGGATCTTGGTGGGGTCACAGTTCTGAGAAAAGTGTCCTGGCTCATTTCGTGGTACAGATGGGGTACAGCTTGCTCAGCCTCTGGTTTCCTTCTGGAGTACAAGCTGTACATAAAGAACAGCGACTGTGATAATTTTAGGAGAGCAAGTTTTAAAAAAAATACATGTGAAAGAGAGGTAGACTTTTTGAAAACACTAACAGGAGATAATAGTGCAGCAGCAGCAGGGAGAAAAAAGATGTTTTAATAGGCTTCTCTGATTACCACTACTGACTCAATAGAAGCCTTTACTCTCCCTAATGAGAACAAGTGAGCTCTCCTGACTCTAGCAGTGACCTGCCCATGACATCTTTTCTTGAGTCTGGAGCCATGCTGGTGTTCCTGGAAGAGGTGGGAGGATTCAGTTATTTATGGCTAAGTCTTTTGTAAGAAATTAAATGGTACTGCATCAGAATAACTCATTGCATCTCACCTGGTATTTATCCTGTCCTGAAAATAAAAAGTTAACCGTGTAATCAGAAATTTCAAAAGTAGTGTTTCTTTTGTTCGTTTGTTTTGAGCAAGCGTTGCTCTTAAAAACTAGAGAGAGTTAGGAGGCTGGTGGTGTTCTTAGAGTGGTTTGTCCATTTGCAGTCTGGAGAGGTGCTGCAGAGCCCCTGTGACAGGCAATAGATCCATCTGTAAAAGGATGGCACAGCAAAGCCACTGGCAGCATAAGTTTCAGTAGTGGGGAAAAAAAAAATGGAATTCTCTGCAGGCCCTTATCAGGCTCCATACCTAAGAAGCCTTGTGAGCTGAAGGAAGGCAGCCTCCCATGTCCCCTGTGGCTGGAGGGAAACACCAGAATTCTTTGTCCATGTGGTCATAGGAAACCTCGTGTTGGAGTAGATGTAAGAGCCCTTGTGCTTTATGCACAAGCCCGTCCTTGGAATGGTGTGCTGTTTCCTGATGCTCCTGGAACACAATTTCCTGCCACTCCTGGAAAACAGTTTTCTGCCCTGAGATAACCAGAAGCCGTTAACTTTCACTAGGATTTGTCCACACATCCGATTTACCAGTAGTACCCACATGGGAGCTGTGGGAACTGAGGAGGCTGTTGATGTGCCAAATTCTTCCATGGGCCTCTTCCAACAGGAGTAGGACAGGCAGTCTCTGCTTGGCTCACACTGTTTGAGGGAAGAGAGGAGGAAGAGGGGGAAAACAGAATACAAAGCCTGACTTTTTTTTCCTTGATTTGCATGTATTTTCTGGATGGATTTTCCTGCTCTGACTCAACATTAGTAAGCCCTCGGTGTCCAGTGTGTGATTGTTCTCTGCTGATAGAGGAGGAAGGAGGCTGTCGTCATGTGCTGTTGGTGAAATGGCCTCTGACATTTCTCTTAACTTGTTTAAACAAATACATCTCAAAACCAGTTCTGTTTGAGAGGGCAGCACACAAAGGTTAACTCTGTGTGCGCTATGTGTGCTTTTATGTGATATTCTTCTTTTTCAAGGAGCCATAGGCATGTTTTCATAGAACTTGAGCTCCTAATTCTGGGTTGTTCAACAATATGTAGCTCCACTGCAAATAAGTTAATGTGAATGTGTTTTCTGCTGGTTGTGGAGTTTATCTTGTTCTTTAGATTAATTATAATGACAATACTTTGTTTGCCTATTCAGACTTGCAGGCATTTTCATTCCTGTTTGTGAAACTGGCAAGATTACACCAGGATAATATTTTCTGGGTTTTAAGAGGGCTATGAAATGGAACTATTATGAATGGACAAAAATTACCAAAAAAGCCTGTGACAGTGTTTAATAGCAATGTCTGTCTTTTATTACTGCAGGCTCAGTCTGTTTTCTCCCAACAAATTCACAGCACACATTTTAGTCTCGTGTCTATGCATGTCTTGGAGAGTAAAAGAAGTGTAGCCTGTGAAGAAGCAGATGGAAATCATGCTTATAAGTTGTTTCCTGTCATTTTGTTTCACTGACCAGTTCCAGTCTACCCAAGGGGCTGCTGCCACCTCTCCAAAGCCTGGATGTGAGGAGCAGCATGCGCCAGCTGAAGCTCCCTGTTTTCCATGCCTCTGGAACAACACACTGAGTTTCCAGATGACAGTCAAAAGGTTTCAAAGTGAAATAATGCCCAGGCTTGTTCTGTTCCTGACATCAACCCCCTGAGTTCTCACTCTGGCATCTCAGGCGTTCTGTGAAGCTCAGTAGCCTGCACTGTGCCCTGTGTGCAGCAGGTTTGCCAAGGGCTCTTGGAAAGTCCCTGACAAAGACCTTCCTTGGTGTGCGGAGATAGAGGAGTCTTTTAAGGATTGGAATTAGCTAAATTGTGATAAGCTGCCGGAAGAGATTTTTGGGTTGCATTGAGCTCAAGGGAAAAACCTTTAATCCACAAATGGTACCCTGCTGAAGGAGGTTTTGTTTTGCATAGCTGGTCAAATAGCAGTTTGTCTATGTTTTCATTTCTGTTTAGAGCTTAGGAAAAACACTGACCTATTTGAGCCCTTGAAAACGTTGTGCAGAGTCTTACAAAAGGAAAGGCCTTCTCCCTCAGAGCAAGGAGCCACTGGAGTTGGTGCTGAGTTATGTATAGGGTAAAAAATGACTCAGAAAATTAAAGGTGTAAATTCAGGTGATCAATTGGGACCTGGAGAACAGAATAGTGCAGAGAGCTGCTGTGATAGATGGTAGTCCAAGAGGATATTCCAGTCCAGGTTTATTCTTGCTTTTGGACTAAGAGTGCTATAAATCACAGAAAGTTACATCTTTCCACTGAAGTTCCTCTCCTCAGCCTCCTCCACACTCAGCAGAAGCCCACAGAGGTGTGTGTTGCAGCTGTAGATTTCTCAGTGTTTGAGGAGATACTTCAGGGAAATGCTCTCCAAAAGCACATCAGGTGGGGTGGTGTCCTTAACCTGTCACCTCCCTGCTGAGGCTGTCAGCACAAAGCCACTCTGTGAGCCCGGTGACTGTGTGACACCCTGGGTAGGTCAGCCTGTGGGCCACAGCTTGTAGTTTTGCAAACGTTTTGCATTTAGTAGATGTGTTTGTGCCCATAGGATCAATTTCTATGATGTGCTGGCATGCTTTGCTCCTGTAGGTATCCTTCTCTTGACACCCCTCCAGTGCCCACTGGAATAACAAGAGAACCTTTCCAAAGATCTCCTTGTGTTACCATTATTTTTAGTGCTGAACTGCCCTTTCTTCTCTGCCAGGTCAGCAATCCTTCCCACAGTGCATCCTCATTCTTGCCTCTTTTTTCCCCCCAGGCAAACATGACCTGCAGGCTTTCTGGCTAACAGATGTAAATCGAGTGGCTTCGGATGACCTTGGCATGGCAACAACTGCTTGTGTTGTTGATTGTCTTGCACATATGTGCTTGACACAGATGTTTGAGACGAGAAGAAATGCCGGCAGTGGAGGCAGACAGAGTCTGGATGAGCTCACCCTCCCCAGGGAGCTGCCTGGGAGAGCAGGGCACACCTGCAGAGACCTCTTCACCCTCTGGGGTGCACCTGAGCTGCAGGGCAGGAGCCATGCACAGGTGTCCCACAGCCCTGGCTGCCTTTGGGGGAGCTGCTGTGGAGGAGTTGCAGGCTGTACCCCAAGGGCTGCTTGGCACCTCTTGATAACAGAAATAAAGCAGCAGAGATTTAGAGATTAGGAGTACCACCTTCCAAGTGAGAGCAGTGCGTTAATGCCAGTTTTCTGGCTCTCCTGGTGAAATTGCACTTTAGGAATATTGAATCTGAGGCTTGAGCTGCAAACAGCTTTGCACCAGTGTAGCCGAAGAAGTGGTTGTAAACCAATAAATAGAGCACCAATCCTCTCTACTGCTCATCTATTGAGAACTGGTATACTTGTGTTTGGCTAGTCCTGGGAGGGGCTTGGGCAAATGCCTTCTTCCAGCTCCTGCCTTCATAGCAGAACAATCTGCTTTTCCAGAGGCTCCCTCAGATGCGCTACTGCAGCTGCACAACCTCCTCCAGCCAAAATGAATCGGTTTTGGAGCTACTGTTTATATCTTTATACCTATAACTTCTGTGTGCAGCTGGACTCACAAAGCTCAAAGCAGCTGTTTTGCTATAAATGTTGCTTGCAAGCTTTTCGAACAAAGACCAGCCCTTGACAAGTGTTTCACAGCCCCCTAATCATATCACAGCTTCGAGGGCCACATGTTGGAGACCTCTCCTGTGGCAACAGGTTTTGTAATCTGTGCTTTAATGCCTTGTTTCTGGCTGCTGGAGTGAGGTTTCCTGTTCAGTGCCGCAGGAACAATCGGAGCTTGTGTTTGACCCGCTGTTCAAAGCCAGCCTTGTGCCCTGAGCCCTGCTGGTGCTGCTCAGGAGTCACTGGCACCCAGCTCCCTGCTGCAGCATCTGCAGGGGAGCATCCTCAGGGACAATGCAGAGGGGTGAGGCTTTCTGACAAAACACTGCTTGAGGGAGTTGTCCAGGCAGAGAGGAGGACTGTCAGCATGGCTTTTCCTGTGTTGTCTTTGGGACTCAGCGTGTGCTGGGAGCCCCACTCCTGCCAGGAGAGCAGTCACTGCTTTCAGTAGATGGCCTTGGGGAAGAGACCTTATGACTCCACGTTCTGGTTTCCCTTTCTCTAAAATATGGTTTGTGATGCCTCCCTCGCTGTCACACTGGATCTGTCTGAGGAGAATGACGTGCTCCGAGGCAGCAGCGAGCACAGACTGTCATTGTGGGCTGGAGTCACATGAAGCTCTTCAGAAAAATTGAAAGAAACAGAAAATCACTTCATCTCTGACTCCTCCATTGTGAACCATCTTTTTAGATAATACATGAGGCAAGGAGTTTTGCACTGAGATTACAGAGTAGTCTTTGCTCCTAGGTATTACTCAAGTTCCTCCTTCTGCTGTTATAGACCCATCTGAAGTGGTACAAAATGCAGCAGGTTGCTTAAAACATGTCTGAGCAGGCAAAAGAAATAAAAGGACTGGTATTCTGGAAGCCAGCAGATGTAGAGCCTGGCAGGTAGGTATGTTGGGCATACCTCAGCCAGCTCTGTGCTGGTTAGTGCAGGTAGGACAGCAGCCAGTTCATCAGGGCAACACAGCCCACAGGAGCTGGATAAATGAACACACACAGCCCATGGTAAGACCTCGTGTTGCTGCAGGTGAATTTCTGCTGGAACCCCAGCAGCTGTGCTTCACTGAGAGGTGACAGCCGTGTAAGTGAGCTCGACTGCATCATGACCTGTAAAACACTGCTATTTTGAGATTGCTGCTTTTGCACTTGTCTTTGCATCCAGTTAAATTGGTGCCTGAAAATATTCTATAACAACTCTGATTCATTCACTGTGGGGTTTTTTTTTCTGGTAGCTGTTTTACTTTTTTTTTTTTCTTCTTATTTTAACTGTGTTTAAGTGGAAAACTTAGATGAGCAGACATGTCATTTAGACTCTGTGAGAGGTAAAAGTACAAAATGAGGCAGTTTGTTTTCCCTGTCCTAGCTAGCCAAGCAAGAGCCTGCTCAGTCAGCCCTCCCAGCCACAACTGGATGCAGCCCAAGGCTCCTACTCCACACTGCCATTACAGATATCCACATTGTTCCCAGCTAATTGCTTTCTCCTGCACAGAAGTTGATTTCCTTTGAACTGCAGCACAATGTGACACCAGGCATCACGTTGCCTTCCCCCTCACTCTCCTGTGGCCTTAGCAACCTGATACAGCTGTGGCCAAGATAAATGTCCAGGGCTGTTAAAGTCAATGCAGCTTTCCAGTGTTTCAGGAGAGAATTGAAGGGAGAAATGCTGATGTGATGTGGGCTCATACAAGACTTTATCATTTTCTGAACTGACTAGATTGGTCCTCCTCCCTACTTTCAGGCAAGCTGAGCTGTATTAATCACTTTGTAAAGAAATAACACGAAATAGGGTAAGATTTCTGTAGGCTGAGAAGCACGGGAGAAAAAGCAGTGTAAGTCTTATTTTAAAACCAAGACTTAGCTTCATCTGGGCTTTAATTGGGTGGACTGGTTTCTGCTGCAGGCAGCTTGTTTCAGCTCTCTGCCTTACCCCAGTACCCTGTTAACTCCCAGGGTTTGTCTCTCCTCTGGTTCCCTGTCGATGGGAATGGCCACTCAGTGGTGAGGCTCTCTCTGGACTTTCAAGTCATCTCCAAGTCACCTTTGAGCAACTCTTCCTTCTGCCTGCTTTCAGTGCCCTTCTTGCTTGGCTGCTTACATGTCAGGATGTAAATTAATATCCCATTGTCCTTGGGCTTGGTGTTGTATCTGCCATGTGAAAGCAGCTGGAGCATTCAGAGTTCCTCCCAGCAGAAGCTTTACCCCACCAAGGTACTGTGCTGTAACCAGTTGGTGCCCTGTCTGTGTCCCAGCCTGCTCTGGCATGCACAGGTGAGATCAGAGCCTCTTCACTGCAGGTCTGAGCCTGGTGGGGGATTGGATTTCTTTTGAAGGAAACTTGAAGAAATAACTGTTATTACATGGTTGTACTGTCAGTTGTTCTTCTCCCCAGAGGAGCAAATGCTGCTGCAAGTCACTTCCTCCACAGGGTACCTTGAATATGGACCCACAGTCCTTCAGGACTCATTTAATCTCAGATATACTCACAGATATGCACCAGTAGCTGGTATTTGTTCCAGTGAAAGAGGGAGTATTTCTTCCTAGCTCTGTGACTTTCCTGTATCTCTATGCAAATCCATGATTCTGTTCACCAGAAGAATAATTTATGGGGACTCCCTGATCTGCAAATTTTTCAATTTGGTATTGCTTTGCTTTTAGCCTGGGGCTGTGGGGCATTTCCTGTTTCTTTGTAAAAGCAGAAATAAATTTGCCCCATTTTACATCAAATGAGAGTAGCAATGCAAGTGCCTTACGTAAGAAACTTGTTCCAGCTTCTCCCTAAGAATGATTAATTTGGGTTCACAGAATAATGTTTCACCACTTCAGTAGGGAGCAATTGGACAACATTCCGAATAAATAGGAGTACCAAGCGTCCTTTGCCTTGGGAATGAAATTTGAAAAAGCAAGAAGAAACCCGTGTGTCTGTAGCACCACCAGCCTTCTCCCAGGCAGTCCTGGGTCATCAGGTCTGGGCAGTGTTTTCCTCTCCATCCTCTCCAGGAGGAGCTGGCTACATGCCTTCAGCTCTGCACTCCTCTAAGGCTGGCTGTACAGCAGTTCTCACTCAGCTGTGTGCTGTCTGCCCAGCTGCACGTGCCCAATTTTAAGTTGTGCTGAGCTACGTGCTTTCAGATACTGGCAGATATATCATTCTGTATCCTGGTGCATACTTCAGGATTTGCACCATATTAAGTTAATTTCATCAGGAATTATTGCCAAGAGCTTCAAAATCTCACATGAAAGTTGATTTGAAAGCAACAATAATATTTTCAGAGGGATGGAAATTAGGAAGGAACATGTTGGCTTAAAAGTATTTACCAAGGAACCAAGACACAAAGGTGTTGGCCCTGTTTGGTGTCAATTGTTGCATCACTTTATCTAAATTGAGTTTCTGTTATCGCTGCTTCCTTCTGTTAATGCTGGGACTGTTTTTGCTGTGGTTCCTGAGAATCCCTGGTGGGCTGGATGGCACTGCCCAGTGAGAAGGTTGTCAGAACTGGTAGTACCCTAACAGACATCACCACATAAAACCGGGGCACGTTGGTGGGAAGGATTTGTTGGGTCCTGTTGATGTGTGTGTTGTGTGTGCTCTGTGCTTTCACAGAGCTGTGTCATCACCCAAACTGCCAGCTCAAGTTTGGGTCTGGCTTGTGGATGGTCAGGGCTGAAATGAGAATGCCTTCCCCCAGAGCTGTTCTCACATGCTGCAGTGAATAACTGCCCTAAAGGGAATTACCTTGGGGTAAATGCTATTCCCCATAGCAGTGTGTTCCCTCAGCAAAGCCTTGGCCACGGGACAAAGGCACTTGGAAATGGTGGATGGGGTCTGGAGCAATGGCTGGCAGTGGAGGGGCTGCTCCTGCTTGGTGGGTGTGTGAAGGACAGTGAAGTGGTGTCAAATTGAAAGCTGCTTTTGATCCATTATAATGAATTTTTGTGATAGCAGGTATTTAGTGGCTTTCTTTTTTTAAATTCTTTTTTTTTTTTTCCCCAGCTTTGAAATATCATAGTGTTTTAATGTTCTGCTATGTAACTGGGTATATACAACAGTGATTAGTTTGGGGATTTCTTCAGATCTTTAGGGATGCCACAGTTCCTTACTTGACAGTATAATAATATATGAGAGGCCATCTTGGCTGCAGACCGTGGTAATTAGCTAGTTTTGCTATAAAGTTGCTCGAGCAGTGCTTTGAAGCCCTGCCAGCTGACAGAGCCCTCCAGCTCAGCCAAGGCCACGCGAGATGCTGGGAGCTGCAGGTTCCTGTTACTGATGTGGGGCTCTCAAACCACGGATGGCAAATGTCACACACAGCACACTCCCAGCTGAACCCTCTGCCTTCAAAGACCGTGGCAGGAAGCTTTATGTAAACACTGCATTTTTGTAAAAATATTCCACATTAGTCTTCTTCCAGAAGGCCATAGGAGTGAATAAACTAAGCAACAATGGTCTACATAAAAGAGTGATAAAACTCATCTGTGCAGTGAATGTGAGCCTGGATCTTACTTCAACCAGACATTGGTAGGCTCTGTTTTTGTTTTCTTTTCACTGTTACTGCTCCTGTGATGATCAAAAAAGCTGGATTATCTCCAAATCATAGATCTTTCAGAGGCTTTGAATGGTTACCTGAAGTTCATTTTTAAAGAAATAGAGAAGGAGGCTGCTCAGAAAGACCCTTATGTAGGAAATATACCTGGAAAAGGCAGTAAAGAGGAGATTAGGAGCCAAATCTGAAGAAGCCAAATCTTATTCTAGTCAGAGAAGAAGATTCCTGAATGATCTGTCCATATGCACACTTCTAGAAGACTTTCAAAAATTACTTCAATATTTAAGCTCTTTTTCTTGTAGTACTGAAAGTCTTTGCTAACACTTCAGCTCTATTTCCTTTATTTATTATTTGTAACACATGACTGCCTCTACTATGTGTGCTTTCTCCTCTTAAGTAAGTAGCACCTCATAAGGATTCAAGATTGTATCTTTAAAAGAAAGTATAATGTCCCAAAGAACAAACGTAGCACAGCATAACATTTACTTCACTGGGTCTGAGACAACAAAGCTGTGAAAGGATTCTGGTGGTCAACAATAACTACAGTGGAATACAAGTAGTTTTTAAAAACAAGTAGTATTTAAAACAAGTAGTTTTTCCTTCTAGTTTATTTTCATAAGATCATAAAAGGGTTTGGGTTGTAAAGGCACCTTAGTGATCATCTAGTTCCAACTCCTTGCTGTGGGGGTTGCCATTAATGACTGCTTATCTATTTTTTTATGTTATTGCTCTTTTTAAAAGTTTGAATTTAATATATATATCCCTTCAAAATATTGTAAAGGTACCTACCAGCTCTTTCTCATACCAAAGACTCTAGAAGCTATTACTTTTTAGCATCCCCAGCAGTCACTAGCTGAACTGGCATGGACATCTTCACCCAAATGCCAGTAGAATCACAGTGAGAGACTTCTGTGGCTGTTTTTCGTTATGTTTAACCACATCACCACCCCTGTGAGGTTACAGCTTGTGTGAGATCAGCTTATGGAGAAAAACCAGAGCCCAAGGCAGTCAAAGAGCATTTTTGGGGACAGAAGAAAGCACTCTGAAGAGTCTATGGGGTCCTTGGTTGAAAGCAGAAAGCTGTAATTGTCCAATTTCATCTGCAATTTATGAGTACTATTGAATTTCACGGTGTTCCTAAGCCTTCTCACAATAGCACCCACTTGTCACTTTTCCCTATACCTCAGATTGGCTTGAAGTCTTGTGTTATATCATCATTTTGTGAAAACTTTTCCATAAATGTGCTCTGAGGTGATACTGTTCAGTGTCTGCTGGGCATTTTTCAGTCAGGTCTAACAGCAAGATTCCATCCCGCTCTAGGTAGGAGACCTCCTTCTGAATGTGTCCTTTCTTCCACCTGCAGGTCTTATCCAGGGGGAAGCTGCACATTTTGCACCTTTGTTGAGAATCTGGGAAGTCTGGAAATCCAGGATGTGTGAGGGCTCACCAGGGTCTCAGTGTTTCGGGGGACAAGGACAGGGAGCTGCAGGTGCCTTGCTGTCTGTGGCAAAGAGAACATTGGATATAGGCAAAGGGGAGATGGAGGATTTGACGTGTCAGCAGAGAGAGTCTGCTGGGCACCTTCATCTGTGCAGTCCTGGTCTTCTCCAGCATCTCCAAGGCAATGAAGAAACGTGCTGCTGAATCCCCCCTGACTTCACCCTCTCCTCCTGCCCTGTCCTTGCTCTCCTGTACTGGCCCGTGTCAGGAGCAGGGCTGGGGTACTTTAGCTGCTGATCCACAGTGGTGGTTCTTAGAGTTTTGTGAAGATTGTGGCTTTTGCTCTTGTGCTGGGACTCCTTGCTCGTTAGCATTGCAACACCTGAGAGCTGGGAGGATTTGAGGTTGGCTTTTTGTTGTTTTTCAGTTCAAGGTGAACCTACCCTTGCAGGAACTGAAGGGTGCAAAGGGCCCCAGGGAGTGAGCAGACGTGGGCTGCTGCTGGGAGCAGACCACAGCAGGGACAGGACTGTCCTGGTGTAAGAGCAGACACTGCCTGTCTCTGAGCCAGGCCACAAAGCAGGACCTCTGCAGTGGTACAGGCTGCTGCCTCTGAGCTTTGGGGAAAAAAACAGGATTCTCCCAACACCTTTCTGTTACACTTCTCCTACTGCCTCCTGTCAAGGAAAACGTATCCAGCCAGTGCTGGGCAGGCTCTGCCATTCCAGCCTTTCCCACTTCTGCTGCTTCAGTGTCAGCATTCTCTAACTTGCTCTGCCCTGTGGGTTTTTACCCAGAGCTTCAGGGCTGTTTGCTGGCTCTTGACCTGCTTCACAGTGGAAAATTCTTCCACAAGTGTTCCTTACAGGAAGCAAATGAATATCTCCTCTAAATGGTCTAGCTGAGGAAATGGGCCATTTAGTGAAGTACACTGTTTACTGGATAGCCAGTGGCCCTTCTCCAAAATATATACTTAGTCTGAAGGAAGAAAAATATCTGAGATGATTCACTTTTTATATCAGTGTTTAAATGTTATGTAGTTCATAGCTAAAATTAAAAAAAGTGAATTTTCATGTGGGCTGAAAACTTCCTATCCTGTTCCAGACAATTGATAAAACCAAGTTTTAAATTCCTTTCAGTAAAAAATCCTGGGTGTGTATGAGTTGTTGAGGTTTTCTGTGTTTTGGCTTGGTGTTTTTTTTTTTTTTTTTTTTTTTTTTTTTTTAACTGTGTCATGGTCCTCCACATACTGTAACACTTGATAGCTTTGTATAATGACTTGTGGCAGGGCTAATATCTCCCAGTGATAAATTGGTAAATTTTGTACTTCAGTAATTCTAAATGCAGCAGCCAGCTCGAGCCTGGAGCATGATCTTGGTTTTATGCAGGGCTGGTTTTGTGATGTCTTCATTTATAACTGCAGTTTCTGCCTGCACCCCTTTGGTATTTTTGGTCCAGCCTCAGGCTGAAGGGAAAGTGCCTCATTCCCTAACCCAGCAGACATGAATAAGCATGTTGACATGGATCGCTGCAAGATTGGCACTGCTCTGCTTCAGATTATCTAGATCAGACACTATTCTGTAATGTGATACTATCCACATTCAAAGCATCATAACCTGGCAAAAACAAAATGCACCCAAACACAGCGTTTAATTTTTTGCTCTGGCATGGGTCCTGCACAGTTGCCAGGGAAGGCAACAACACCTGAGCACATGAGCAGAAGTGCAGCATCAGGCCAGTGCTGGTGCCTTCAGGGAGCTGTGTTAGCAGTACAGAAATGCCTGCAGCATTTGCCACACGGGTGCTTTTGATAACTTTCAAATGTGAAAGAAAGTAGCAAAATAAAAGCAGCAGAAATCTGTAGGTATGGAGGCTGAGCCCCATGAAAGTGAGAGGGACATTTTGGGCTGCTCCAAAGGTTAGTAGTTGGCCCAACACCCAAGGGTCATCCAGAGTTTCAGGGTTAACATTTGAAACTGTGTCAGAGCAGAGGAAGGACCCTGCATGTGTCTGTGTCTCTGGATCAGTTCTGTGATCTCTATCAGATTTGGCACTATCAGTGACAGACTCCTCATGTTTCCAGCAAGTAGGTGTTTGCACAGGGCAGAAGAGTCTTCGTTTTCAATCCAAAACCATTCATCAGTCTGCTTCAGAGGTCAAATCCTCAAACAGTTTGGTAATTCTACTGTTATCATCTTCATGTGATTCCAGTGCAAGCTGGTAATGACTTTTAAGTAAAAGTATGTCCAGGGCTATGGCAAACTCCTCTGAGCAGTTTCGTTAAGCAAACTCCCATATCTCTAGACTTTGCTTAACAATTGCAAAATGGTTTTCCAGTTAATATTTATCCTATTGTTACCAAAAGGCACAATTCAGCGTGCCTCACTTCAGAGAGCAGTACGTACGTCAGTAGTAATTGCGAGTCAAAGCCTCCCAAGCTAAATTAAAAGCAAATGTGGCTTGAGCTAAATGACTAAAGGACACATTTTCAAATGCAGCCAGTCCGTGAAAGGTGCAGTTACATATTGTTCCTATCACCTATCCTTTTGGATGGGAATTTAATCCCTAATTTACTTCATGGTAGTTGAATTTCTAGGGATATGTACGCCCCTTAAAAAAATACGTTCTTTTCTTATAAAGTCCTGCTTGAAATCTTCCAGCTGATGACTATTTCTGTCTAGCATCTTCTGTGGGTGACATAGATGCAGAATGGCACAAACCACATGCTGGCTGGAGTCTGCATCACTTCATGGACAGCATCACTTCATGGACAGCCAAAAGCTCAGCAGTCATCAAGGAGAAAAACAGTCTGAGAGCTGTTCCAACAACCATAGGTTTACGAGCATTTGAACAGTTTTTAGTACTATGACTTAGCGTGTCTCAAAAGGACAAGATTTGTGTGAAGTTGTCCGTGAGGTGATCAAAGTCCAAGACATGATACAGAGGGGGAAAAGTCGAGTTAATGTGTCTGCTCTGGCTCTGGAGCATGATGGTGTGCAGGAGCTGGCTGCCTCCTTCACACCCCTCAGGAGCTGTGCTGCCCCTCGGACCCCACAGAGCCTCACAGCTGCCTCTGTTGTTTTCCAGACCATGTTTGGAGCCTGCCAGATGGGGACATTAAGAAACTCCTTCCTTTTGGCACTGGGCAGGTCTCCATCAGCATGGAAAGGCAGCAGCATTCTCTGGACAGGGCTGCGAGGGGTAGAACTGCACTGCCAGGGTGACTTCAGTATTCAGTTGGCTGGAAGTCCTCATCATAAGGACTCGTTTTCACAAGGACTTGATTCCTAGAGTAGAAGCAGCAACTTTGGTCCAGTTTGGAGTAAGTTGGCTGCCGACAGCCTGGCTGGGAGAGCTGATTCAGCGTGGCCAGCCACTGCCTGGGAAGCCTTGCCTGCCCATGTGGTTCCTGTGCTGAACAACTGGAAAAAATTACTGGTATAATGGGATGCAGGCTCACGAGCTGAATCAGCCTCAGCAGGGTTTTTGTTGTTTCAACTGTTTCTTGTATTGAAAGCCCTGCTCCGTGGCCATCTGTGGAGGCTGGCAGTGTACCAGTGGTGTTGAACCAGGAATGATGATTGGGGAGAGCAACCCCTCTGCCCCAGGGCAGCGAGGGGAGGTGGAGAGGGGCAGGTTAAACCTCACCCCCTTGCTCTGGGACGGCTCAGCCCCTGCGATGGAAGGGGGGAAGGTACAACCCAGCCACCAGCACATGTCCTCTGCCGTCACAGCAAAGCACAAACTGTGCACTTCTGTGGAGAGCAGAGAGACAGCGAGAGGGTGGCAGCTGTGACAACCCACGCTGCGTGCTTGCTCCGTTAGGGTTTTGTCTGTCAAATGCATGCAGGCTCTGCTGCCTCCAATCATTGTGTGCAGCCACAGTCACTGCTGCTCTTTGTCTGCTGCAGGCAACTCTGCCGGGGCTCAGCTTGCTGGGGCGCTTTCAGGTCACTGTGACTTACAAAGGGAAATGCTTTTCCAACCTCCTCCTCACCTGCCATGTAGAAACAGACACAGAGATAAACAGAGCACAGCCAGGGAGTGCTCCTTGCACTTGCCTTCCTGAGCTGCCCACTGCCTTTGCTTTGCCTGGATGCAGTGAAACTGCACATTGACAGAGCAGGGGACTGTGCCAGGGCACAGTCACACAGCCTCAGACAGCAGTGCAGCCTGTAAGACCCAGACAAACAGTTGCCACGTTCTGCATAGATGCAGCTACAGCTGAAATTCTGGATCTGGGCTTTGTATACAGTAGTTGAGGCAAGTGGTGGATCACACTACAGAAGAGCAGCAGAAATAATAATGGCAAACCCATGCAAAAGTAACAGCAGCTTTCCTCCTCCCACACCATATTCTGCATGGAATAACTGAAATAGGGGCTGTCCAGCCTAAACCACAAAGGGCTAAAGAAGCAGAGAACAGGCTTCAAGTATGAAGTCAGGGTCTGTCCCCCAGGCCTGTGGAGGATCACACATCAAGAAAGGGGCCAAAAGTGCAGCCAGAAGGTCTGGCATGAGGCAGGAGGAGCCAGGGCTGTACTGCTGCCTTTCTGCTTCAGGGAATCTGGTCTTCACAGTATGTGCAATACACTGACTTCCTTTACCCAAGAAATGGAGATAAAAAGAAATGGCTGGTTACTTTTATCCCAGCAATCTTCTTGTCCCTGAACCACTCCAGTGCTTTATAGGTGGCAGGGAGCCCAGCCAAGCGTTACACTTGAGCAGCAGCTTGTGTTTACAGTGTGAGGCTGTGGCTGGTGAGCGAGTGTGTGTGTGCCCGAGCCGATGGCACTCCCAGCACACAGCAGATGCTCCCTGCACGTACAGCCACACAAGCTGGTGGCTGCTTCCTCCAGCAAACGGAGAGCAGCCGGTGTTTTGTCTTGTGACTCTGTCACTGCGGCTGCTGGCATCTCAGGTCTGTTTGAAAGCGTGGCAGAGGGTTGGTGCTGTATACAAGGAGAATTTGATTTTGCTGTCAGCTGGTTCCTTCATGGAGCTCCTCAGGGAGCTCCATGAGAATTTATACAGCCAACGTTGTCCCCTGTGTGAGTCTTGTGGATTGTAGAAATAAGGCCCAAAGCAGGGATGTTGGCTTGCCTTTCATCTCCCAGAGCTTTCTCAGCAACATGCACAGCTTTATCAGCTCTTGGGACTATTGTGACTCTCAAGGTACTTGGTAGCTTGGCAAAGACAGAGCTCTTTGATGCATAATATTTCAGGGAAATCTAAGTATTTTTTGTAAAGGGAGATGAGGAAATGAGGGATGTCTCCAGCTCTTGTGCTTGCAGAAAGAGACTTCCAAGTGCAAAGGGGTGATAATCTCTTTGTCATGCTGAGCCTTGGTTTTAAGTTCAGATCTGTGCAAAGTTTCATACTGCCACGATTGCCTCTGACTCCCAGAAAAGCCCCTAAAGTCTTTTCAAGGCAGCTGGATTGAGTGCTTCTGCTGTTCCCTTCAGGAAAGGATCTGAGCACCGTGGGTCTGAGGGAGCACTGAGGTTTAATCATTATGCCAGTGCTTCCAGTTTGTATTTCTGCGGCATTTTATAAATAGCAGGAAATATGGTCTTTCCAGTGTGCTATTCTAACCCCCTGATTACTCACCCTGCAGCATAGCATCTTCTACAGCTAAGGTTGTCTCTAATTTTTAGCCTTGACAGCCTTGACCATGACCTGGTTGGAATCAGACCTCTATAAGCACTGCAGGGCATCTTGGAAGGATGCTTCAGCTCGGAACTGCTTCTGCCTGGATCTGATGGCAAAGGAGATGAAAGCTCTCCATGCAGATTGCTCATTGAAATGCAAACCTCATCCCAGTAAAGCTTCTGTCTGCCAGGGTACCCTTTGACAAACTGATAATTCATGATAATAGAGAATTTTATCTCCATTCTTAAACATCATCAGGCATGATTATTAATGTCTTCCTATTGCACAATAAACAACACAGAACCTTCAGCTTTCCTGAAAGTGGAAGGCAGGCAAATTACATCTGCACTGTGGGAGAGCTGTGCATTTGCTGCTTCTGCAATCAGCCAACAAACCCCTCCAGATTTCCGAGGCCAGACTATTGCTGCTGGCAGCTTATCTCCTTACTCAACAGCAGAGCAGGCTCTCAGTGTGAAAAGCTGGGCCTGTTGAAATCAGTGGCAAAGTCCTGTTCATTTTCCTTGAGTCAGGATTTCTCACTTAATCTCTTCATTTCTGAGTGGGCAGAGGGAAAAATGCCTTCTTTTTTGAGTGCCTTCTTGGAGGGCAGCCTGTGTAATATTCTGCTTTTGTCTGTGCAGAAGGTGTGCAGGGTGTTGGTCCTGCAGTCCTGCCCTGCCCTGAGAGTCCTGTGCTGGGAAGGCAGGAGCAAGAGTACAGGGTCTGTCTGTGCTCCCAGGCAGGGCACATGGCATTCCAGCCTGAACTCTGTACCTGGTGTTCATCCTGTCAGGAATGAAACATATCTCAACAACAGACCCTGAAGGTTTCCTGGTATAGGCCAAGAATTTCTCCTTCTGGATCCTCTGGTAACTTGGGTGACCCCTTCTTCCGATTAGGCAAACAGGTTCTGTAGTGCTGCTAGAATCAAATTCATAATTCTCTTTGCCAAGCATGAACTTCCCTGTGGGCAGCCTCCACTTGCCTGTAGGCAGGTAAGCAAAATGCTGCTCTTGTGTGTAATGAAAGTTCCACCTTATGCCACCTTCCTGGTGGCTGAGAGCTCTACAAGAGCCTATGAGAAATCCAGTGACTGCAACCCAACCATACACGTGCTTATGCCATTTTTTGAATCCAACAAAATCCCTAGAACTGGCAGTTCAAAGAGGATTTCTGCCCAAGCACAGCTCGAATAGCCCCTGTGCTGGATCCAGCAGGAGTAGAGACTTGCATAACTCTGAACTCTGCCATTCATACTGACGCACTAGTGGGATGGGCACTGCAAGGGGCCATGGCAAGAATCCTACTGCTTTCCAGAGAATACTCTGACCTGCCAACTGGCTGTCTCCAGCTTCGGTGAGCTGATCAAAGTCACAGGAGCCAGCTGCCCCAGAGGCCAATGACCCTGTGCCTTGTCCCTCATGCACTGCAGCACAACTGGCTTTTCTTTTGTAGCTCCTGAAACCTGCCCTGGTTTGGCATTTGAAGAGCAATTACACAAGTCTTCTCTTTGCCTATATTTTGCCAAAGACCTCAACTGCACTTCAGGAGTGGGGGTGTTGGAATTTTTTCTCCCTTACATCTCCTAAAGACTTTGATGCACCTGATCCCTTTTTCTTAGGACACCACCTTGATCACAGAGCACTTTACAGATAATTCTGGCTGTGTTGTTTAAAGGCATTTCCTCTTTCTCTCTCTCTTTTTGTGGTAAACATTGGTGGAGCTCTGCTGAAACACTGCCTGAACCTCTAGCCCAGTATTAATCTTTGCTTTTAGAGAAAACCTTCTAAAGATGTCTTTTCTTTATGGCTCCAGAGTACTCATAAAAAATCTCAATTAAAATGGAGGCAGAAGGAATGTGCTGTGAGTAACTGTGCTTTCAGTGATGTGGAGCTGGCTGGTTCTGACCTGACTGCTGCCCCAGTGCCTACACGCCTGTGCTGCACCTCTGCAGGGCTGGTGTGGACTGAGTCACCACTAAAGGCTGCCTCTGGCACAGCCTGTGTCAAACTTGATCAAATGAGGGCAACAAGAATGCTGAAGGGCCTCAGGGGGAAACCATATGAGGAGTGTATGAGGTGAATTGGTGTGTTCAGCCTGGAGGGGACTGAGGGGAGACTCACTGCAGGTACAGCCTCCTCCTGAGGGGAAGAGGAGCAGCAGGCACTGATCTCTGCTCTCTGCTGACAGTGACAGGACACGAGGGAACAGCCTGAAGCTGTGTCAGGGGAGGTTTAGGTCGGGTATCAGTGAAAGGTTCGTCCCCCAGAGGGTGGGTGGGCACTGGAACAGCTCCCCAGAGCAGTGGTCACAGCACCAAGCCTGATGGAGCTCCAGAAGTGTTTGGACAATGCTGTCATGGTGTGACTCTTGGGGATGGTCCTGTGCAGGATCAGATGTACTTGATAACCTTTGTGGGTCCCTTCCATCTAAGCATATTCTGTGATAAATAGATGTAGAGGACAAATACAGGCTACTCTGCAGCACAGACATTGCCAGATTCAGACTGTGACTGGAGAGGGGGAATTTGGCAGCCCTGCTCACCAGTGTCATGGAATGGGGCACTGCTGCTCCACGTTTTCTGTCCTCACTTTTATACAGTTAAGATAAGCAATGCCCCTGAGGAGATGACTCAGTTTGCAAAGGTAGCAGGAGGATTCTCAGTTCTCCTCTCCACACTGAGAAGGCCTGCCCTGTTCACCCTTACCCAGCTGCTGCCACAGGCTGGGCAGGGATCCCCAGGAGCTCACCACAGAAACCTGAGGCTTTCTGTGCCTTCTCTTGGGAATGGGCCTGACTGCTGTGCTGGCTGCTGGCAGCAGGCTCCCAATGCAGGTGGGATGTCAGCCATGAGTCAGAAGGCAGAAAAGACTGAATTATAAGAGAAATACTTACAGGTCCTCTGTAGCACAGCCTGTATAGCAACTGAAACAGCAAGGTCTGGTCTCTCTCAACCTCCCTGTACAGGACAGAGAATACGCTCTATTCCTATTCCTGGCAGCAGGCATGGATCCTCCCTGGCAAGGCAGGGCAAGGATGCATGCTCCTGAAAGCTGTTTCAGGTTTGTCTCAACCCCAAGGGGTTGATCAACCTCCCTGGGCTCTCCTTGGAGCCAACACAACAGCATGGAGAGAGCAGTCCTCACCCTGGGTCATTGTCAGGCTCTGACCCTGGTGCCCTGACCCTGGTGGCAGGCTTTGGTGACAGGCAGGTGATACCTGGGATCCCAGGACACCTGGAGGAAAAAGATCTGGAAACAAGCTCAGCTGAAGGCTTCATTCTGACACTTTTTTGTTTCTTAGCAAAACTCACATTGGAAGCTATGAGAATAGCAGCTTTCTGTCACTTGTGGCTTTATGCACTTCACACAAACTCACCTGGTCTGTGGATCCAATTGAAGCTTCTCCCTGATCCCAGCAGTGATTGCACACCACACCTCTCTGGGGTTCACAGCAATATGTGACCAGTAGTGAGAAATCCAAGTAACTGTTGGTTTGTAGGAAAATCTTTGAGGTATTTCATTTTGGTGGGAAACACAAAGACATGCCCTTCCCTGCCCTCTCACCTTTCACAATGCCTGAGTTCAGCTGCTGCCTGCCCAAAGGAGCAGGGCTGGACAAGGCTCCAGAGACTCTATTCCTGCTGCTCCTCACTTAGCTGCAGGCACTGGCATTGAGTAACCCTGGGCACACCTTCACCCCATCCCCACGACACTGCCTGGGCATCTGTCGGCACCTGGCCAGGCAGAGCCCAGCCACTGCCCGTGTGTCACCAGCCCCATGGTGTCACTAGCCTTGTGGTGCCACCAGCCCTGTGGTGTCACCAGCCCTGTGGTGCCCCATGGGCTCTCAGGAGAAGCCTCAGTGCTGAGCCCCTGCCTGCCTCACAGACCTGGGCATGAACATCCAGCAGCTGCTCCAGGGCTAAGGCAACCCAGCCCTGAGCACTGGGGCTGGATCCAGGGCCAAGTGCCTGCTGAAGTGTTGCTGGGCACAGGGTTACCAGCAAGCAGGAGCTCCTTTTGCAGAGAAATGTGTGTATTCATGTGTGTCTGTGCGTGCATTTGCATGCCCAAGGCACCAAATTGGTTCATTTATATTTTCATGCATTTAAACATTGCCAGCTGTGCTAATGATGGCAGCAGCACATCAACCACTTCTCTTCTCTCCCAGACTTGTTATTTTCCCACTGGTTGTTCTATCTGTTCTGTGAGAGTGCTAAAGTGCTGTTTCTCTCACGCAGTCTCAGGTAGGAAATTGCAGTGTAGCCTGTATATTTTAAGCATTACTTAATTTGGACTGGCAAGCCCCTGGGTTTGTTAGAGCAGAAAAAGACCTCATAGCTGGGATCAGTTAGCTACAAAGGCTGAAGCAGACTAAAAAAAAAAAAAAAAAAAAAAAAAAAAAAAGAAAAAAAAGATATATATTGTCATCTTTGGGAGATTTAAAAAACATATGCCTTCTGTCCAATATTTCAAATTATTGAGCATTATCAGTTTTACTGCAAACTACAAATGCTTTTTGTGTAATGACAGCTCTTTAATTAGAACTTGGAAGCAATAGCATCTGCTGATTATATCGTGGTCCAGCATGTTCTTATTCCTCAGTTTTTATTTCAGCTCTGCAATTAAATTGTTGCACGCCTCAAGGCAAGTGACTTCACCCCTCAGTGTCTGTACTTCCACAGATGGACTTAAAACCTCCACTGGACTTCCCTGGACAGAACCTGCTCAAATGGCACAGTCCTGGGTTACTTTTCCATCCTGTGCATGTTTGTCAACCCATGTATCAGTCCAGTGAATGAGGGTTTGGGATTTACCTGGTCGAGGCATAGGCTGTGAGACATTCCAGGTTTGAACAATGGAAATTTTATAGGCTTCAGTTATAACCGTCTGGGCAAGAAACAACAGCTTTGCAGTAATGAGTCCTCACTTGCATGGAATGCCATTTAGTGTCTGATCTCTCCTCACCACAATGAGATATTAACGTCTGTCTATCCAGAGCACATTTCTGGAGGGATGAAAAAGGGGCAAAACCTTTTGAGTTTGAAGCCATCCTCAGTTCTGTATGGAAAAGGTTTTGTTTCCCAGGAGGGATATTATATACTAGTGATTATGGAAAACATTAAGCAATGCAGCTGAGGGAGAGACAGCACAGCTGGTTCTGCTGTCTGCGATCTTTCCCCACACACTGACGGAGATACTAGTGCAGATGAAGGAAAATGACAGTGGTGGTTGTGATGACCCTCTCTAAACCTTTAGTTTTGTGATTGCCAATCTAAACAACAGGAACAGGTTATTTGTCCTCACAGCCAAAGGAAGCAGAGTGCTGCACGGTCTGAAAGTCACTGCAGTCCCTTCATTGGTGATTTCAAATGCAGCCAACTGAAGATTTTTTTAAGTAGTCCCAATCACTGGAGCCAAGTGGGGCAAAGTCAGAAGGGATGTCCACGAGGGAAGGAGGTTGTGTCACACTGAGCACTGGCAGAAAGGACAGTACAGTGTTATGTGTGCTTACAGGCAAGCACTGTTGTAAAGCACAACAAGCAAGTGGCAATTTTTTTCCAGTCTTACTTAAAAATGTTCCCAAAATCTGTGAGTACAGCATCACAGAATGCCTGATATTTTATAATGCCACAAACACTGACCTTAACAGACACCAGAAATCCCACTGGGAGTTTCATCCATTTGCAGTGGAAACATGATGTCTTTAATAGTAAGGATGTTTCAATAACTTTCCGGGATTTTTTCCACTTTGGCACAGCTGTTCCCTGACAGATTGCAAAAGAGAGGAATTCAGTAGTAACAGCTTGATTCTGCAGAATGCTAAAGCCTTTCTGTCCAGAACTGTGTGTCCTTAGCCCCTACCCAGAGCAGCTCAGCATCACACAGGATTACTCAGCATTTTGCAGCCTGGAGCCATTCTTACCCACTTGGCATTGGTACTAATATTTCTATTTCTACTTCTATTAATATTTCTATTTCTATTAATATTTCTGTGGAAACGAGCTGAAACATGAGCCTTTCTCTGAAGGAATTCAGCCTTTCTGTGTAGGAAAGGGCATGGTGTTGTCGTAGGAAAGCTATGGAGCAATAACATGTCTTGAAAAAGTTATGCCTTGATTTCTCCCCCTTAAAAAAGCAGCACCTTGATGCCAGATTTAGTAACAATAGCAGCATAACTTAATTGTTTATTATGTTATGTTAAGGTTATGTAGAGGAAATGTCAAGGGAAATGCCTTCCTCCCTGTTTCTAAACTAAGTGTAGACTCCAAACAGGTGTTTATTCTGATAGAATTTACCAGTTCCAGAATGGGTGGAGGTTTGTGTTGATTAAACAGAAGAAACATGGTATCTTCGCTATGGCTGGCATGATCAACATTTATTAAATCTCTTGTTTGGACATAAAATAGCCACTCTTGCAGAAGCAGTGCGTGGGCTTTACCATACAGCACTAATAGGGTGATTGGTAAAGTTCTGGTCAGCTTCAGGAGGCCAAAGGGGTTTCACACTGTTCTGGCCTTTCCTGGTATTTGCTGCCTCACAGATCAGTGTATTGCAGAACTCTCTGTTGTTCAGAAGAAAACATGTTTTCCCTCTCTTTGCCCTTGCCCTTCCTTGTCAGAACAAGGGAGAAGAGCAGGAGGCTGAAGCCAAACAAGAGCAGGGTGGTATTTGTTTGCTTTGGGGCCGTGTGAGCTGCAGTGAGGTGCTCACTGTTCTGCTACAGCTGTGACAGTCTGTGTGAGACAGAGATATCCCCACTTCCAGCAGGACCCTCAGGCTGCTGCCACCGCTCTGGGAAGGGCTCTGCCCTGTGCAGGGGATGCCTTCCCCAGAAACAGACCCAAACTGCTACCATGGGTAGTGACTGGGAATGGTGACGGCTCTTTAGCTGGCCCAGCACCCCAAAATCCTCCTCTCTGAGCACAGCTTTGGCACTGGGGCCAGATTAGCTGCTGCCAGAGCAGTGAGCCAAGCTGTGCCCTGTCTAGTTTTGGAAGTCCCGTATTTTAGGCTCCCAAGGTCCCTGGAAGAGCCCATGCTGCAGGCAGACAGGAAGGGTGCTGGGGCAGGGCTGGCTCCCTCGGCAAGGACAGGGGAACTGGAGTTGTTTGTGTTCCCAGGGCACAGGGAGGACACCCCCAGTCACCTCCTTTGGGGGGTTTAAACTGACCAGGGTGGGACTTTTCAGCCAGTGGAATGATAATATTTTTAACCGCCCCAACTTGATTGCATACAATCATCTACCTTTCAAGGAGAAAATGCAAGGAAGGATGTTCTAACACTGAGGTCAACCTCTTCTAATTGCTCTTCCAGGCCTGGTTTGCAAACTTCCCATTTGATCACTGCTGAAACTGAGACGGGCATTTATCTGAATGGAGGCTGCTTTTTCTGCCCTTCCCTAACCTCTTGGTCATTAACTATAGAAATTAATGTGCACTTTCTGCTCATACATATATAAAAACAGATATACAGCACCCCACTGGATTACAGACGACTGCAGCATGTGTGTAACTGCGGGGGTCAGATCCTACAGTACAATCAATCCTGTGATGATTTGTAAAACATAAAGCCATGTGGAAGCAACTTCAAATCCCAACCTTGCTGTGGCTTGTTTGGGATTGGCTTGGTCTGGGATTTATTCCTTAATAAAACCTTTTCAGAAATGCCGCATGAAGCCTGTTGGTCTGATGGGCCACCGATGGAGCCAGCCTGGGGCTGGGAGCTCCAAGGACCTGCCATCCCTGCTGTGAGGCTTCCTGCTCCCCCAGCACTCCTTTCCTGCCCCCGGGGAGCAGAGCCTGTCCTCTCCCTCCTCCCCACAGCAGCATGACGTTGTGTGTTTATTTTGAAAAGCCGTCTGCAAAACTCTTTAGGGTTGTTCTCTATTGTAAGGGAAAAAACTGAAATTAAATGAAAAGGCTCCTCTCTAAAAAACACGAAAGCAAGTGCCTTCACTTTGTGTAGCAGAGTGCACTGGCTTCCATATCTGGAGAGGATAATGCTTACAGATTTTTCCAGCATAAAGTGACTTGTGGCTTAAATTTGTCCCCCAGGTCTTTAAGGCAAGGCCCACATTACAAGCTTATGATAATGAAATGCTTGTTAAAGAAAAAGAATTATGCCATTTCTGTATCATTAAAATACCATTGTAGGTGGATAATTAAATCAAGGTGATCTTTTTCCTGTTTAGGTTATTTAACTTACTGAACTGGGAATTGCTCTGCCAGCAAAAATACTAAAGTAGGAAAGTCTGTCATTTTTACTGCATTGAGAAAATCCTGTGTTAGAGACAGGGCTGTTATATTATGGCTCCTTTTTAGGTGGTTTTGTGTGTGTGTGTGTGTGTGTGTGTGTGTGTGTGTGTGTGTGTGTGTGTGTCTTCAGAGCAGGGATTTAAGAGTATTTTGAATAGCAGTTATTTGCCAGACTGGCTTTAGCAGTCTGATTCCTGGGGACCAAAGCCCATTGCCTGTCAGCGTCACTTTGGACAAGGTGACCACACTGCAAGTGCCAGGCTTGCCAAAGAAGAGTGAATTCTATTAGAGACGGGATATGCAGTTTTTCCTGCATATCAGAAAATCAGAAATATCAGCATCAAAAGCATGGGAGGAAAAAAGTATGTATTTCATTTACACGTACTCTTTAAGTGAATTGCATGACTGAGGTATCAAAGCAACTTTTGAGTGGAGAATCTGAGTACTCTTTTGATTCTGATTCAGCAAACTGCTTAGGCATATGCTTATCTCTGCTATAGATCTGCCTGTTTGAAAAATAAAAGAGAGAATTGAAGTGTAGTAGCCAAATCTTCAATGCTGATTAAAAGCTTTTCTTCCCTCTGTGGCTTTCTTCTGTCTGTGGCTTATGAGGGGGGAAAAAAAAAACCCAAAGAAAGAGCAGCTTCTGGCAGCCTGGGCAGCCGTGAGTGCTGAACAGCCTTTTATCCAGGGTGAAGAGTAACAGATCCCACTCACAGAAGGGAAGAGTTGTTCCCACATTCTCCAAGGCTTGCAGTGGTGTTTGTCCAGCAAGGTTTGTCAAGCTGCAGTCCTGCTGAAGGAGCCAGGGAAGCTATTCCTGACATCAGGTGTCCCTTCCAAGTGCTGTTGTGTCCAGCGTTCTTCACATTGCTGAGTTTACAACAGATAAGGAGAACAGGCTGCTAAAACGAGTAAGTAGACTAGGCTTCCAGCTTGGAAAACAACAGAGAGGGAAGGCACAAGGTCATGGCTTGGAGCATGGGCGGAGTGGCCACAAAGCAGGGGGAGCAGAAAGCTCAGAAAGCACCTGTGCAAATGTTGGAAGTTTACAGCCCTTATTCCCAATGGGCAGCAAATAGACGTGGCAATTAAGGCAAAGAACCTCGTTGTCATGTACAGGGACTGAGCTCAGAAATGCTGACATCTCAGGAAGAACGGGTGTGGTGGTTCAAGGGGTAGGTGTGCAGAGCTGCTGGACTCCTGGCTTTCCCGTTCTCTCCCTGTCTTAGTCCTTCCCCTGGAACTACCAGCTGCTGTTCTCCTGCCAGCCTGAAACTCTGTGCCCTGCCTACAGGAGACATTTGAGTTTTTAGTAAACCTGAGCTAAGGTAATTATTTTGAGCAGAGCTTCTGTAAAAGTCAGGGGCTCCAGCAGTTTTGCTTTGAGTTTTGGGTGGAAACCTGCACTCAAAGTGAGGTTCACGTGCTGCAAAAGAACCAGGCAGAAGTGTTTGCCCGTACTTCTGAAAGTTAATGTTTCAGATTCGTTCAGCCCCAGGACACCATTTTTTCAGTTCTCAGGGTGCTGAAGTGTGAAGGTGTCTCTCAGCAGCAGTGGAGTCAGTGTGAGTCTTTCTGCTGCTCACCCGTCTCCCTCTCAGGAGGTTTTATCTGAGGGACCATTAGCTGGTGACTGACTGGGTCACTCTCCCAGCAAGAGCATCCCAACTTTGTCTGCTGAACGTGGCAGTGACACTGCAGCACAGACTGCTTGGCTGTCTGGGAATGCCTTGGCCATCAACTTTCTCAGGATGAGGGGACAGAAGAGATGGGATCTGCTTCTCAGCCTCTGGAGGGTGGCAGACAGGCAGAACAGAGTGAAGGTGATCTCCCTCTGGGAAATCAAATCTGAGGGCCTGCTGAAGACCAGGGGGATGGCATGGTTGGGTGCTTTAGTGGAAAAAAAGAGTGGAAGTCTGGAATTTCAGTCCCAGACTTCCCTCTGACTGAGAGAGCTGTGACTAGTAAAGGCAGACATCTGAGAAACACAGGAACAGTCAACCATCTTTAGTGGGATGATGACGCAGAGGGGTAGCAGGGCCTGAGGCAGTCCTGCTGCTTGTCTGTACAGTCCTGCAGACTTTTTGGCCCTTTTGGTTGTGTGTATTGAATGAAGTGGTTGAGCCTCAGAGACTCTTGACCTGCTACTCTTTGGCCTGGGCCTGTTGCAGGTTCCCAGGCAGTTACTGGTCCTGCTGCATGGATAGAGCCTGGACTTTCATAAAGCCAAGATTTTGATAGGGCTGTGTATCATGGAGCTCAATCCTTATTCAGTGGCAGGTCACAGTGTCGTTGTGTAGTTGTTTTCTTTCCCTTCCCTTGTCCTGTAGCCATAGCTGGATGCCTTGGCTGCATGCTGGAGGATTTCTTCCAGTCCTGTGAAAGATGAGGTTGTGGCTGTGCCCTTTATTCTATAACAAGTTCAGCATATTTTGGAAGTGCCTGGTTTTAAATTTGTGAGTAAGGAAAAAAGGGACCCAAGTGCCAATGGCAAGGCTTCCAGACCTTCCTCTCTTTCCTGCCTTCTCAGCCCCAAGGGAGGGGTACTGCTCTTAGGACTCAGTGTAATATCTGATTTCATGAAATAGCTCTGTCTTGTAATGAGCCACATGAAAATCCAACTATTAATACCGCAGAATATTGTCTGATTTGAGATCCAAATGTGTGGCATGTTTCTGTCTGCCATTGTGTGTATTCATTTCTAAAGCCACCCCCACTCCAAATACACAAATGGAGCATCTAGAAGAAAGGGGCTCTGTGAATTCTCAAGCTAAGGACAGACACTGCTCCATTTGTCCTCCTCCACTGTGCTCTCCATGCAGGAGCTGGAAGTCATTAACTGGCATGTTTCCACCTACTTTGCACTCTGATCTAAGCTTATTATGGCAGAATTTCCTCTTTGGATCTGTTCAGTGCTGGTTTCATTGCTGCTCTGATGAAAGAATAACTGTTTGGTGGCTTAAACACTACCTCTGCTCCCACTATGCCCTTGTGACCTGCTCAGAAGATATAGGCTTGATAATGCAGGGTCATGGGTACTTATGGTCCCACCTGCATGGTGGGAAGGAAGTCTGTGCCTGTTTAAATGGGAAGCTGTCTGGGATACAGGAAATCTGCCCTGGAACAGGCTGGAAGGCCCTGGCAGTATATCTGAGCCATATGTAACCTGGAGCATTATAAAGCATGTTTCTAGTCCCATGGGACAAAATGAGGAAATGAGCCCCATTCATATTTGCAATCAGTGAGATTTTGTCTGAGCAAGTGGGGTAGGACTCAAGATGCTGACTAACCTTCTGGCAAAAGCAGGGATTGAAATAAAAAAGAGTAATACTGCACCAACTTTGCCTGTAGTGAACTCAGTAGACAGGGACAAAAGCTTTTAGAAGTAGGAAATCAAAAGCAAATCTGTGACTAGGTGGTCCTGGGGAGATTTAATTGAGGGATATCTAAACTGTTTATCTGTTCCCAGGGGTAAGGAGAGTCATGAATAAACCTATGTGTGCTTTGATGGACAGTTAGTGACTCATGCAGTTCTGTCTGTTATCTCACCATGAGAAATAGTTATGGAACAAAGCCCTATCCAGCCTGAGTGTATAAATGTATTAAACAGTTTCCACTTGAACTTGAATTGCTGATCTGAAGTACTTTGTAAGGATACAGGTATATACCACTAGTGAGAGCAATTGATTCAAAAAGGGGAAAAAAATGGCATCATTCAGGTTGTTGCTATGATCACTGAGGGTAGCTGCAGTTTCCCTGAGAAGAGCTGTTATTTCATTTCACTGCAAGAATATTTGTATAAAGGATTTTATGGCACTTTAAGCTGCCTGATCCTCATGCACAATACAATCCCTGTTGTTTTTTTTTCCTTCCTTCTTTCCCTTTCCTCTTTCCCCATTCACCTTTCCTACACTTCTGTTTATTCCACAGCTTGAGCTCCTGGCAGAGGTTTTTCCACCTTTGCCAGCATTAGGCTTTGTTCATTCACAGGGTCAAGACTGAGCCAGCTACAGTGGCAGAAATATTTCCATGTTTGGTGTGGTTTATTTGTTGTGAATGTCATGCTTCTAGTCTCTGAATACACACATCCAAACCTCTTGGGTCAGGTCAGTAGGGAGCAGGGTGAATCGCTCCTTATGGATTTGTCCCTCATGGTTGGGCACATACAGGAGGCACTGCCTGAGGGGGCAGTCTGCACTGCCTGAGGGGGCTGCAACAAAGCTGGAGAAGGACTTTTGACAAGGTCATGTAATGATGGGACAAGGGAGAATGGCTTTAAACTGAATGAGGGTAGATTTAGATTAGATATAAGGAATAAATTCTTCACTATGAAGGTGGTGACACACTGGAACAAGTTGCCCAGAGAAAGTGTGGATTCCACATCTCTGGAAGTGTGCAAGGTCAGGTTGGCTGGGGCTTTGAGTAACCTGGTCTAGTGGAAGCTGTCCCTGTCCGTGGCAGGGAGTTAGACCTAGATGATCTTTAAGGTCCCTTCCAAACCAAACCATTCTGTGATTCTACAACTCTATGAATTTGTAGGACTGCATAAGGACGGCTGTGTCCATGCTGCCGTTACAACTTCCTCCCAGCTGTGACCTAAAGGCTAAATGTTTTACCATCCAGGCTGCTGAAATTACTTCAGCTTGGCCAAGGGAAGGCTGTAAGGGAGGCTGAGCAGGTAGAGCAGGTAGAGCAAAGTTCTGGGTTTCTCAATCCTGCTTGAGCATCTCTGTTGAAGTATGAGAGTTGCTGGTGCTGAAAGCAAAATAACAAGAGTTCGACCACAAGCTCTGGAGGGAGATGCCAGACAAGAGAATATCCCAGACACTCCACTGACAAGTCCTTCATGCTGAGCCAGCACAAGGCCAGGACGTGCTGGGTGGCCAGCGCCGAGCAGGCAGAGCAGCCAGTGCTGGTGGCAGCACCAAGGCCCTGGTGACAAATCTCCAATGTGACCAGCCTCGGTGGCAGGCACAGGTGCCTGGCCTGGCAGGAGCAGCTCTCATCAGTACAAGTGCTAATTGGACATGCAGATATCTGAGTGCCATATGGCTTTCTCCTTTGTTTTCCTCCTGCTGGGCCGTGCAGGTTGGTACTGCACAGCTCTTACCGAGCGTGCACATGGGCAGCCCAGGCCTGAGTCTCACGTCCAGAAGCGTGGGGCAGCTTAGTGCCCTTTGTTACCTTTTGCCTGGCAAAGCCTGGCCACAACATGGCATGTACTTTGCTCCCCGAGTCCCTCGGATCTGCCTGGGGCCCCTGGGAGCACAAGCTCCGAAGAGAAGCTCTGGCACAGGGCAGAGAGAAGGAGCTGTGCCGGACTCGGCCAGCCCTGCTGGCAGCGTGGGGCCCTCCTGGAGCCATGGCTCCGGGCTGTGTGAGCTTGTTCCACATTGCCCCAGCCTCTTCTCAGTGTCCTGGCTCTGCTGTGCCTGCTGTGCACAGGTTGCAGGAGTGACTTCTGAGTAAGAGTGGATTTTTGTTTGTTTGGTTTGGCTTTTTTCTTTCTCTCAGGGCAGCTCTGTCAGGCCTGGGCTGGTAGCAGGGCTGTAGGAGCCTTTCTACAGGAGGCCCGGTGCTCTGCTGACACTGAGGGAAAAGTGGGGTTTGGTCTGGTTTGGCTTTTAATTAAAAGAAAAATCCTTTCCTTTTAGGATCAGTGTTCCTTGTGAGGACATTACCCAGCCTTTCCATGAAACACTCTTCTGTACAAGTCTCTTAACAACTTGTCTTGTTTGAGTGAAGGATCCTAATTATAAAATAGCTCTGGGCTGCTGGCACAGGCTTGGCAAAGTCAGGCAGCCCTCCTGAGATGGATCCCTGTGCAGGGCAATGCCATTGTGAGAAAAGATCCTCTGGAGATGTGGCTGGAAGGGAGGTCTGGTGTTCTGCTGGGCTGGCACCCCAAGGGCAGGTGCCTGAAGAAGGCTTCCCTTTCTGGGCCGGCTAAGAGCAGTGCAGAGGGTGTCATGGGCTCCCAGCACAGCCAGGGTGCAGATCATCACAGGTGAAGGGGAGAGAATTGTGGGTGTGGAGAAGTGTGGGTGTAGAGAAACTTACTCAGTGCAGGGGCGAGGTTGGAAGGAGCGGATAGGGAAGTGCCAGAGGCACAAGTGTCAATCAGGATACTGATGAGGTGGCTCCTGTCCACGTGCTGCTCTGGCATCACCCATGATCTTCTTCTGAGCACACCCTATCTTGGTGGGGTTGTTGGAGTGTGGAGGGGTCTCCCAGAGCTTCTCACCCTCTGACACCCTCAGGAATTTATCACAAGGCCCTGGAACTCCATGGAATG
This sequence comes from Sylvia atricapilla, assembly GCF_009819655.1. Taxonomy (NCBI): domain Eukaryota; kingdom Metazoa; phylum Chordata; class Aves; order Passeriformes; family Sylviidae; genus Sylvia; species Sylvia atricapilla. Next base: position 12,004,333 of record NC_089152.1, read on the forward strand.
ACAGCCCTGGCACCTCCAGTGTCACAGTTCCTGTCCAGCAACAACGGGAACAAATTTGTGTCTTGGATGAGGAACAGCGGTCCTGGCACCATGTGCCCCATCCTCACTGTATATAATGCTCAAAGGAGACAAGGAAAAAATGAAAATTGCTGTTTCCCATCTGCTTCTTTAAATATAGGTGCCAAGACAATCCCAAAACTCAAGGAGGTGTGCTGAAAATATGAGAGTTCATGGTGAGGTCAGTCACAGGTCACAAAGCAGCAAAACACAGTCTCTGCCACCACGGGACAGAGAAGGAGGTTAATGTTTCACAGTATACTTAGCTGAGCAGCATAGCTTTGTCAGTGTTTCACTTGGTAGAAATTATTTATTGACAAGAAGGATTTCCAGACTGTCCCAAGGAAAATTCTTTATGAAGCTGTATTTCTTTAGAGTTGACCTGTTAGGGACATGACTTGAAAACTGACCCAGGGATGCACACTCCTGTCAATCAGTTACATTTAGGAAAGGAAAGATTAAAGAACTCTGAGGCAGAGCCAAGCACTTAAAAAGAAGAAATCTTTGCATTGATTCCTGTGGTAAAATGCCAAGACAAGCCTCGTGATTTCCTGGAACAAGGGCAGAGAAATGAAATGAAAAATATGAATAGGCCAAATACTGAGATCCTCATTACAGAAAAGGGCCACTCAAGGGTACCTAAGATCTGGCCTCTCATCAGGGAGAGAAAATAATTGAGAGAGCTCTGGTTGCAGCTCAGCCATAGCTTTGTGCTCGGCATCCTCAGCAACCTTCTTTTTCCTCATCTGCCAGCTTGCTGTTCTCATGCCAATTAAGAAAAAAAAAAAAAAAAAGAGTCGAAACTACCTGCTCTATTTTTAATCCTATTTGTCTGTAGATAAAATGCATGTTAGATGATTAATAGATCTTTATCACTTCATAAAGTTTAGACTATAAAAAGCCTACCCCTCTCTTTTGACTGTTAAATAACTATGTAAGCCTTGCTGCTGTTACTTGGAATCTAAATTAGACACAGCACTTCTGAGAGCATTTGTCAATATCTCAAGTGGACCACGTGGCCTTGGCAGAGTCAGAGGGGACTTTGTCCCCTTGCATGGCCTTGGGAAAGCTCAACTGCCCAGTTTCAACTGAGGAGCCCAAGCCACGGAGGCTTGGTTAAGGAAAAATTTGGCACAGATGTAGGCTGTGTTAGACCATGCCATGGCTGTACCCAGGCATTTGCATCTGGTCCTTGCACCTTTAACACATGCTAATTCAATTAGAATTTGCATATGATGAGGGTTTTGGGATTGTGGTGTCAGCACGGCTCTTCACATTGGCCCCTCTGTTCCCAGGGTAAGCACGAATTTGCCTTTGAGTTTTTTTTCCCTTTTTAACTAAGAGCATAGGCTGGAATGGTTTGGCATTTGAGCAGGCATTAGACAAAGCCTGAAAAAAACCTTAACCTCAAATGTACTCATCAACAGAGGCTCTAGCCTCTTCTGAATCAAGGCCATGGATTTGGATTAAACTGGCAACTTCTGTCACTGAAAGAAGAGCAAATCTGAGCCTGGGCTTCTGCACCTCCTCAAACATTGCACACTGCTCTGGTAGCCACCAAGCCCAGATGGAAACTGATGGCTCCCTATAAAGACAGCTGTAAAAACTGTTTCAATCTGGTGTTTTATGGAAGCTATGAAATCTGTCAACTGGTCCAATCTGTATCTGAAAATGCTTATCTTCCATGACACATTTGCCTTCAATTAGCTATTTGGTGGTTGCAAAGGCTTTTTAGCCTTTGCCCACGGTTTTTCTTCTGATTTAAACTGATACATCAGCGTTAGTTGGTCACTTCCAGCCTCACATATCTGTCTACCCAGGAGGCAGGAGCAGTGCTGGAGCTGGAGGGAGGGCTCTGCCAGGGATTAAAGCCAGTGTGGGTGGTCTCTTCTTCCAGCACTCCCAAACTCCAAGAAGGATGAACCTAATCCCTGCAAACTAATGTGTTAGTGTAATTACTAAACCAGAGAAGAGATATCTTCCTGCAGACCCTTGTCATCTACTCTTTGATAGCAGCCTAGATCAATATTCTCCGTTCCTCCAACATGCCCAGGGGTCTGATTCAGCTTTATGTGAAAACCTTTGGAGCAAGTCATGAGGACCAGTTTTAAATGTTACTTTGTTGGGATGCTGACAACAGATATGGAAATGATCTGATAAGTGGTGTTTTCTGCAGTGTATTAATAACACATCATTTTGTACAGGACACAGTAAATAAAACCTTTGTAACAGTCAGCTAAAAATAATATCAATGTTAACTCAGGTTGTTTGCAAACTGGGTCATGAAGGACTAGGCTAACAAAATGAAAGGAGGGAGGAATATCTTTGCTTGAACAGGAAAAAATAGAAAAATTCTGATGAAGAATTTACCTTGGTAAAATTCTTACCTTGATGTTACAGCATGAGTTTGGCATATCCTAACATTGTACTTTGTGTACTTTGCATTTTCATGCCAAGCACTAAACCAAATGCTTTTCTGTGGATTTGTTCTGTTACAAATTGTATGTTCTTTAGCCTAATGGTAATTTCTGGAGTCCATGTCTGTTTCTGGTGGCTTATTATCTTTTTTAGAGTTACACAGCCAACAAGGCGATGCTCAGCCAGGGCTATCACAGTAACCCTTCTGGTAAGTGTTACAGTATTCAAAAGCACAGAATTCAAAAGAAAATCCCAACCTCCCAAAACCCAGCTTGTAAGAGGTGTGTTTATATTGAATTGTTGGATCAAGTTGTGCAACCCTATGTGCAACCAAGCATAGTCAGGCTGCCTCTCCTGCCAGGGATGCCACCCACATGTGTCTGGGTTATGCCTGCATCAGCTCTTTCCTCCAGCCCTCCATCTTGAGCTGAGCCTGCAGTTGCTGGGTGTTGCTGCTCTGCCTCCAGCAGCTCCCCCAGGCTCCTGGGGCTGAGGTTCTGCTCCTCACAGCACCCCCAGACACTCCTGCTCCTCCTCAGGTCTCCTGACCTGCTCATGCAGAGGCCCCAGTGGGTCCAGGCAATGCAGCAAGCCTGGAGGTAAGCTAGCCTCCATAAAGAAAGGGGGCTAACTTATAAATGTGTCTTTAGATAACTGGCCAAGTGCAGCAGCAATTCAGCAATTCCCTGTGAGGGACTGCCAGGCAAGACTCCTGCAGGCAGTCTTTGGAGGAAGTGTAGAGGCTTGCTGGAAATACTCTGAAATCCAAGAAACCCCACGTGCAGACCTAGAGCACTGGTTGCTGGATCAATTTGTTCATTAGGCAGTGGCTGCCTCTGAGACTAGAAACAGAATTTGACTTGCTGTAGTAAAAGCAGGATAATTTCTAGACTTCTTCAAGGACCAGTTTACCCACTTTTATTCATGAGGTAATGAAAACAAACCTTCCCACTCTGCAGCTCCTAATGCTCTTTCTGTATTGGTGGCCTATTTTTCTGCTTGAGGACAGGGAGGGACCACTGAGTCACACACAATCTCGTGCCCTCCTCCTCCTCTCATTTAAATATTAATATGATGAATTATTACTAGAGTAACAGCTGTGCACTACTCATATCACAGCAACATAACCTTCCCCTCCTCATCGGAGCACAGCTATTCCTGACTCGTGTTTTCTGGTGACCTTCTCACTTCTTCTGGACGACTTTTTAAAAATTACTTTGTTAGTCCTGGTGTGGTATCATTAAGATAATTGCTTGTTCTGTTCTTTCTGCTCAAATATTAATGATACTGAGGAATTCAAAAGATAGCTGCAGTAATGGTAAGTTAAATGTCTGTGTGTATTCTCCCATGAGATCTGTTTGTTTAGAAAGAAAGAGGTGTAAAGATGAATCTTTCTAACTAACACTTAGAAATATCTCTTTCTCTTTGAGAATTGCCAAAATAATAATATATTGTCTTTTATAGAAATAAAATAATTTCATATTAATCAGCTAGTATCTCTACATAATTCATAGGAATAGCTAACATAGTCCCTAGAAGTACTAACATTGTCCCTAGAAGCCTTAATGCATTGCTTTCCCTGTAGATAAAGCATTTTAAGAAAGACTGCTAATAAACCCATGAGACAACTCTATATAGACTGCTGAAAATAAATGTTTGGCATTGAATAAAGAAGGGGATAGGAAGATAAAACACCACCAGTTAGCTCAATACAATTGGAAATAGCAAGGTAAAGCATTCCTGGGCAGATTTGGAAGTGTCAGTAGATGTTAAGTTTTGTGGGTAAAGGTCCTCTCTGCTGAGCACCTTCTGCGTGGTTCTTCTGTTTGTGCATGTGTGTGTGTAGTTTACAGGCCCACAGGTTTTCTCCTCCTTGAAAATATCACTCCTTGGAGTACTCTGGTATTGCAGAAGGATTTGTTGGTTTTTGCACCACTGTTGTGGAGAATGCAATGCCAGCAGGATTGTAGAAATCAGGTTTACTAGACTGGCTTGTATTTAGCATGGGATGAAAATATGTCCTCCTGTAGCTTAGGGAGAAAAAATCTGAAATGCTCTTGCAAAAATTAAATGTCCATATTTTCATTTGAAAGTTTTCTTTTTAAAATTTTGTTTTAGTAAGTCATTGTCCTTAAAGCCAAACAAAATACTTTCAATTTTAATAAAATATTGTTTTATTGCTTTACTGGGGAGGGGGTGTTTTAAGAGCTCATAAATATAATAGGAAACTTAAATATCAATCCATAGTTATAAATGATGCCTTTCTTATCCCACCCATGATAGAGTCAGTAGAAACTTTTTTCCCCAATCAGCCTTACCAGTGACAAGAGAAAGGGAGGCAGGAGGGCTCTGCTGCCAGAGAACTCTTCCCATTCAAAACCAGTGTCTAAGCCTGTGCCTGTCCAGGGGCTGGGGAGAAGAAAGAATGAAAAGAGAGTACTGCAAACTGTGTTTCTAAGTCACCAGCTGCTCTGATGCAATGCTAAAAGTAGTGCTGTAACTTCTGATACTTATTCTACTGTTTGTTTTTTTTTTTTTTTTTTTAAAAAGTACTTAGTGTGAACAAAGAACCTCATCCTGACTGAAATTCCTACTCCAGTCAACAAAAGCAAAACCATGGACTGAGACATGCTCAGTGCCACCTATATATGTCTCAATCCACGGTCTTACACATTGTTGGGTCTTTTCTTCTTTGTGTTCTGTACCTCCTAAAGTTTGTTAAAGTTAGAAATGCTTTTGTTCACTCAGTTTACCATCCCCATCAGGGATGTCTTATTCCTCATGCATGTTACTGTACTGCAAATTATTTGGCAAAGATGCTGCTTTTATAAAAAGCCTTGACAAACTTGTAGCATATGCCCCAGATAAAATCTCCTTTCAAACAGTCCCTTCAGATGATTATCTGCAGTGATTGCAAATGAACCTTGTAGCAAGCTCATAACAACTGTCCTCGTGGACGGAAGAGAAACCTGCTGTCAGAACTACAAATAATTTACGTAACCCAATTTAAAGCTCTAACAAAATGTTCCCTGTTAAGAGGATTGTTATACTTAACGTGTGAGATGAAAATGCCTTCTGAAGGTCAGGAATGCACAGAAGATAGATTAGATCTCTTGAAAAGACAAAAAATAGGTTTTTTTACCAGAAGTTTTTCTTCTGTCAGACTTTCAACTTGGCATTCTCAGAAACTTACATAAGTGCAGCTTTATTCCTGCAAACGCTGTGTTTGCTCTGCAGAGGGAGAGGAGCCTCAGAGCTTCAAGAAAAATACAACGGAAGGTAGACTGGGGACTCAGGTTATGTTCTGTACATTTCAGATAGATCCTCAGGTCTATTTCGCCACCGGCAGCACAAGCAAAAGCTTGTTTTGGAGATGGCAAGGGTGGGTTTGGGGCAGCTGGGGCGATGCTGCAGGGCTCCGGGCAGTCTGTGTCGCTGCCGCAGGTGAGCCAGCCCCTCCTACAGCAGCGGGTGTCCCGCAGGTGACAGTGGCGTGGCAGCGGTGGCCTCACCGATGTGCTGCCGCGTTAACCCCTGCAGCAGCACTGCTGAGGTGAGCTGGCTCTCCTCGAGGTGTCCTGCTCTCCCCTGCCCGCTGCTGGGACACAGGGAGGGACAGACCCTGCTGGGGCTGCACAGGGGCTCCCAGGAGTACATCCAAGCCGGGCAAGGCTCCTGGGCAAGGAGTCCTGCTCTCCCTGGTGTTCAGTGACCTGGCTGCCTCTGCTCAGTCGGGAGTTAATGGAAAACTGTCAAACAGCTGAGTTCGACACACTGGAAAATAGCTTTATGAGGTCTAGTTTTTCTTAATTGGATTTAGGGGGTGCGGCACGACTTGGAATGCTTTTCACATAGGATACAATGGCAAGAAAATGAAATTACAGCCTTTGTAGCCATCAGAAAGCTGGGCTAATGCTGACATTCTCCTCAACGCCTGCACACAGGCACATGTCGTTTCTGTCCATCTCTGCCATCAGCCAAAGCCTGAGATTACAGAGGAGCTGGGGATGGAGGTTATTTAAACACTTAGCTCCTCATCTCCTTCAGCGTTGCATTGCCCTCAGGCTGGGGCTGTCCCTGTTACTCTGTGTCCCCTGCCTGTCCCACAGCCCCGCAGCAGCGGCTGCAGCGAGGACTGTGGGGTCTGCACCAGGACACCAGGCAAGCACCAGGCTTTGGGTCGTAAAAGAGGCTTTGTGGCCATGCACTGGAGCAAAAGAATAGGGAAAATCTTTGTCCTGGAGCGTGGGATATTTTCTTGCAGTCTGCTGCTTTGCTCTGCTGAGGGCCTTTTCCCAAAATAGGTTTGTGAAGGGGAAGAGAAGCTTGAATAAAGTCCTGTGCATCACTGCAGCAGGTGCCCCTCACTCCTTGGCAATCTGTGCTCCTCCAGAAACCTGTCACCCTCCCATGGGGAGGGCACTGATGAGGACATTTCTTCCTCAGAAACTCTCTGGGCCGCTTCTTTTCCTCCTTAACGCATTCCTGTGCAGCAAGACTCTTTCACCACCACCTTCCTCGACAGCTAGAGGTTTCCCTGCCCGGGAGTACGAGGAGAAGGCACCTGGAGAGGTGAGGCAGCTCTGGGCACCTTCTGCTGGATGTGCCCGTGTGAGGAGCAGGGTCGGGCAGAGGTGGCACTGGGGTCACAGCCCTTGGGCACTCGCAGCCTCTTGGTGACTCGGGCAAGGCTCTTTTCATAGACCACGACTTTGCTGATGGCTAATTCTTCACATGGAAACGTCGTTGTGCCAGGTAGATTTCCAAATCTGAACTTTACTGGAATGTTTTGCTTATTTTACAAGAACTGGGGCAGAGGAGACCACTGATTTTGCCCTACTTTAAAACAAGCAAACAAACAACAACAAAAAGCTTCTAAAAGACTCTTGCCTGTTTCAGAAGGGAAGGGCACTCTTGAAATCCAGAATCAAAAATGCATGTTTTATCTTTCTTGTGTTCATGAACTGGAGACCTCAGGTTTTGCAGACTGGGAGATCTGTTAGTAGATTAATTCCCATGCTGCGAGTCCTGGGTGTGCTCCAGCCCACACAACTCCTGAACAGAAATTCTCCTGTGACTGCATCCACAGGCTTCTACAGGCTATGTTGGGATTGGGCACCTTAATTGAATTTAAGTGGACTGTTCCTCCCATGTACTGCTTTTAGTGGCTTCTGTTGGCTCCAGCAGCTACCTGACTCCTGTGGAAGAAACAAGGACCAAATAGGTAGGGAACTTTTCAGATACAGGTTGGGAGAAAAAGCTTGTAAAAATGAGATTTTAATTGAACAGGAGAAAAGCAAATAGAAACCAGGAAATGGGAAGAGACTTGGAGAAACTAGATGGGCTCAGGGAGGGAGTGGAGGGAGTGGCACAGAGGGTGTGCAAACTCGGGGTGTACAAGCTCAGCTGCTCGGGGGCTTCTGGTGCTGGGCATGGACAAAGAACTGCCTCGACAAAGCCCAGAATAACTTGTAAACTCAGAATTGAGAGCTTTGGGGATCTGTACTTGGTGCCAGGAGCAAGGACTCGAAAAAGTGAGTTGAAATAAAGTACAAAACCCCTGCAAATTTTAGTTCCAGTAATCTTAAATCTGCTATTAAGGGCTACATTGACCTTGTTCTTTTGTGACTCCATTCCGAACAGTGGGAATGATAATATTCTGACATTCTTTCAGATTGTAGAAATTAATTTAATGGTTATTTGCAGAGCCATTAAACTCTGGCAGTTCTGTCCTCGGACTGGGGCAATATGGGATGAACAGCCCATAGGGCAGTACACTGATTTTGGTTTTCGTCGGTATCCAGTTGCTGGTAATCAGGTGAGCATCATCTTGTGCAATGAATGAAGGAGAGCACTGAGCACTTGTGAGAGAAAAGGGAATATCTGCTCCTGCAGTAAAGCTGTGTCAGAGCAGATAGAGCTGGTTCTGATTACTGTGATTGTGATGCCACATGGAGCTCCCTTCCAAGGTCAGAGAAGTTTATTAGCTGTCATGAAGGCCCATATTCCCGTGTTCTCCAGCTATCTGAAACATTTCAGCAATCAGAAAGACAAATCTTCTTGTTCCTCTGTGTGAAAAGGCTCAAAAGTTACCATTACTGCTGCTTCCCTTGATTTCAGCAGCCCCGGCAGGTTCTTTGTTGCTGTTTCTTAGTTGCCAGCAGCCTGCTCAAGCCCTGCCTCGGACTCGCTGCTGCCTGGCAATGATTACATTGCCTTTGTTTACTAATAAACGTCTTTGGAACTGGGATGATAAAGCCGGGCTACAGGGCAGTACTTTGATCGCAAATTGTACGTGTTATCCTTGAAGCAATTTTACTACAAGAAAATGAGTTGCCTTAATTATTGAAACAGGGATATTATCACAAACCATAACAATCTCACTTTACTCTGTACTTCGAGGAAGTATCTAGTCCATGCAGTTGTGGAAATACCGGCTTGGGTTGTCTGCCAGGAGAAACCTTGGGTAGTCTGTCATCTCAGAATCTTTGTTGGTTGAGGGGAAAATCACCACCTTGGTTTTGACTAATATTGTGCTGTTTTATGAAGTCTTGGTAAAGCATCTCTGACAGACAGGCTTGGGAGTGTTAAGTCTTCCTGGGAGCTGCCCTTGGAGCAGGATGGCTTGGGAAGTGGTAATAAGATTCCTAGTCCAGCCCCTGGAAGTATGGTTTAACTCTGAAGGCAAGGGCTGAGTTTTCTGGCTATCCTTGATTTCTGGGCTATACCTTTTCCAACACAGAACCAAGGATAGACAGGCTGTCCTGGAATAGTTAACAGCAAGAAAAAGGGGAGAGGTTTGTAAGCTGCAGCCTTACCCCTCTGGGCCACCACTTCAAGACACAGGAAGAGTTTGCTCAATTTTGTATGGTGGCTAAGCTGGTTCTTGATGGCATTAGGTGGCCAAGTAAGAACTGCCACAGTTCAGCCTTGCCTTGTCACTCCCACTGCTGAACACGAGTGGAAGGGTTTGTGCACCTGACCTCTGTGATCATGGATGCAAGGGGGCACAAGAAGGTCTGACAGCTGGTTTGTGAGCTGTGAGCTGGGGACATCAGACTACACAGGAATTATGTAGCAGCTCTTGCTGTCACCCAGGGCAGTGCTGGAGCAGGTCATGCAGCACACGTGAACACTATTATCGTGTTGGAGGCTGCTGAATTGCAGCAATCATGAGAAGTAAGTATTGCTATCAGAGCTGGTCCAAAGGTTGGAACTCATCTTCTTTGAGTCATCTTGACTGCTTTTGTTTTGGGAGTGTCCTGATTAAACAATAAGAAGAAATATGAGATAATGGTTAGCAACTTTTTGTGTTTACTAAAATAGCTTTATCAGGAGTTTGTTTTATTTTAATTGAGGCTTATATAGTTCCCTGGTGTTTCATAAAACACAAGGAATGAGGGAGGAATATATTTTTCTTTTCAAAAAATATAAGTTTAGGGGCATGGGCTATCTCTTAAGTTTTCAGTTAACAGTTTTTGACTGCTGAAATTTGAGTTGAAACTGTTTAAATATATGCTGGGGATAAGAGAATGCTGATGCATTTATAAGCAGATTTCTCTACATCTTTACCTTTCTTAATTCTAGTTCACTTGCAGGATAAATCTTGCTATTTATATAATGAAAGAACTTCTAGGTATAACCCTTCAATAAAATGTTTACCTCTATGAGATAACTTTCTGGATTGAGGACTGCTTCTCAGTACTTCCTCAGCACTGGAGTGTCCAATGGAGGTATTTCTGAGAAGAATTATGGTCACAAAGGTCACTTGCACCAACAGGCACTGGAGCTCTCATAGAGCTCTGCAAGGGCTGACAGCCTTGCCCACCTTCTTTCCTACTCTCCTCTCCTGCACACACTGTATGTGTATGTATTAGTATCCCCTAACAAGTGGATTTGTTTTTCTGTCCTGCAATGTGTAGATGGACAGATGTATTTCATTTGTCTAGCCCTCAACAGAAAAAGTTTGGGATGACCCAGTTTCAGCATTGTTGTACCTCTAAGAGAGGTAATAAATCTTACATTTCCAAAATAACAAAGATTCGGTCAGATTTTATGTCTTTACTGAAAAAAAAAAAAAAAATTGTTCTTCAGACTTACAGAAGTGTAGATCATGGGTAAAATGAGTTACTCAGTACAAAAAATATGTCATGTATTATTTATTCCTTTCCTAGGTAGAAGTGCTTCTGGGCTCTTCTCTCTGTCAAAAGAACAGATAACTCAAAAATCCTGTGTAGAAACCATCCACTCCTGAAAGTGGGATGCCTCTGAGCTACAGTCAGGAGAGGGATCAAATATGCCATTGTCTCTTGAAGTACAACCTCAGCAGAAGTCCCAGGCAAGCCTGCTGATGCTGTCTCGGGGGAGTTATGATGGTGAGAGGTGAGCCCTGTGCCTGATGCTGACACTCTTCCAATGCCCAGTGCAGAAGGGAGGCTGGCCCACATGATGCTCAGCTGTAACATGGGAATGTAGAGGGCCTAAATACATCCCTCTCTGAAAAAAACAACCTGCTGGGGAGGTGCACTATGTATTTCTCACTAATTCGGTAGCCCTCCATGTGCAGCACGTTGTCCAGTCAGGAATGGTGCCAAAGTGTGGCAGGGAGTGGGCTGAGAGGTGCTTCCTGCTGTTACGAAAAGGAGCCAGCTTGTACTGGAGGTGAAGGTTGGAGTCACTGTGTTAAGGTTACATCTGTTCAAAGTTTTGTCATAAACTTAAGAACGCTGATAGTTTCCCCTATTCCAAAAAAAAGCATTTATTGGGGGTTAAATTACTGTGCTTTATCTTCATGGGAGCTGATAGAAACAAAATGAGACCAGGAATTAATGTTCCATTCTGTATTACTACTGCAAAGAGTAACAGGGAGTTCTTCAGAAGAGATGAATAGACACAGCTTAATCTCTAGGTATCTGTTATTGGAGCCCATTTAAAGCACTTTAAGTTGGAATAGACTTGCTGAAGCTAATGGGAAATGCCAGGGTAGGAAGATGATCCTAGTGTCTGGCACCAGTCAGAGCCTGGAAGATTTCCAGTGTGTGTGTTGGCATTTGTAGCATGTAAGGAGAGTGTCTTTTCTCCCCAAGAGTAAAAGACAAAGCGAGTTTAGACAATTCTGGTCAGTTTTTCCTCTTCAAAGAAAAAATTAATTTTTCTTGCTTCTCATTGTAGTGTAATTGCAAGCAAATACTTTTTGCTTGAGTTGTAACAAGAGGTCTTGTGTTTCATAAGCCTAATACCCTTTGTAGTAAATGATGCTTCTGTGCATTAATTTCTTCCCCCTGTGCAGTAGTCAATGGTGCAAGGCCTTCTTTTCTCAGCACTTCAAACAGTTGTCTTCTGTAGAGTGGCCTGAGATCTTGCATCATTTCCTGTCATCTATCCAAAGCTATTTATAACACGTCTGCTGATTCTGGCACATAAGCAAAACCCCGTTTTCATGAGAAAACAAATCCTTTGGAAATGTAATCCCTCCCAGCAAGTGTTTCAAAACTGCTGAGAAAACCTGAAACAACCTTGAAAATCTTAATGAGGGCTAAGACATAAATGGTGTTGGGGAATATAGGGAATTGAATAGTCCCATATGTTTTTAGTGGAAATCTTTAGAAAAAGACATGCAAGATGTGCTGAGAAAAAGTTAAAGAGTATTAAGGGAGAGAAGGCATTTCCAAAATTTTTTGTTAGTGAAATGAAACAATACAACAAAAGTGACTCAAGGTAGCTTTTGCAATGCTGAGTATTCACCATATAATTTGGTGGTAGATGTTCTATAAAAAGTCCCTACTTCTTTATATTTCTTAGATTTTCAATCTCTTTAGCTTCAGGAGGCTGACTGGGGTAGGAGTCTGACAGAGACAGTTGCAGTCATTACGTGAAGCAGTGTGCTTCCAGTCAACCTGCTGCTTTTGATAAGTGCTATTTTGGGAATCCTGAAAAAGGGTGTTGGCCCTAGCCCAAACACACCCTGAGCAGCAGAACTCCTATCAGCCTCCTGCAGGCCTGCCCTGACCCTGCTGGCAGTGCATGGCCCTTTATCTTTAGCCATCCAAACACCTGCATCCATGAGCTGGGGCACGCTGGGAGACCACCGTGTGTGGAGCAAATGGAATTCGAGGATGGCCTTTGCCTGAGCAGTCACAAAGGCACAATTTCTTAAAGTGCCTCCCAAGGCAGCTTGTTTCATCCTCTTTTCACAGTACCCATGTATTTGTATTGAGCTTTGCCCCCTGTAAATGTATTTCAAGAGGATTCTGGTGTGGATGAAAATGTTAGTGAATGTTAGTCCAATTTTTCCTTCTCTGTAAATGACAAACTCTGCAGCACCAGCTGTATTTACAATCACACCAGAGACTTTATGTCTGTAATGCAGTAGGAATCAAAATGCTACATGTAGGAAGGCTTACAGTGCTAAAAGAATGAACAAGAACAGTTCTTGCATAGCAATATGTATATTTCTGCAATGAAATGCAATAGTTCTACAAAAACACAGAATTGTTCTATATAAATCCATCATCAGGCCTTTATAACTTGCCCAACAGCTGACATATTTTCCAGTAGGAATCCAAAATCAAATATATATTTTGCTGAGAGCAGCCAGTCTTGCTTCCAGGGCATCTCTCCACCTTGGCATACTCAAGGTATTACAGATATTTAAATAATATCTGCTGCCTTTCAACTTCAGCAGCACTTCAGCTAAAGCAATAACCAGCACAGAGGCCTCAGTTGTGCTCTGGTACCACTTCAGTTGGCAGATGTGTTCTCCTAACCACTTCATTTGAGGATTTGGAGGTGAGGATGAGAATGGTGCCTTGCTGAAGGTCTGAATGGAGAAGAACCATTGCACACTGAATTTTCTTGCACCTGATGTGCTGGGCTAAAAACATTTGGTGCTTATGTTTCCACTTCATGCCACGCTTTGCCTTGTCCTCTCTAGTATATTTCTCAGCTGTAGATTCATCCACTGACTGGATCTACAGCCTGACTCCATCTCCAATGTCCCATGCTGGGGAGTCAGAAGGAGCTTGGGATCCTTGGAGCACCCCAGTGTGAAAATGTGGGTACCAGTCCTCCTTTAAAAAACTAAGCTAACACACATATGGCCTTAATTGCCTACCTCAGTAAGTTTTTTGACATGTTTGCTATTCTGTGCAAACTATCTCTGTGCAAGATAAACTAATGAGGAAATGATGAAAGGCTGAGGATCTGTGAGAGCTCCAGCCTTACATACAGAGGGCTAATGCTTCTAGTGATGACCCAGCTACAAGGCAAGTTTTCTCTTCTCTCTTTATTGACGTGGCTTTGCCAGCTCCTGCTTTAGGCAGCTGCTCTGTCCCCTGGGCTGAGTGTCGTTTGAAACATAGAAAAAGTAGGCAATGGAATTGCCTGACTTAATAAAACGGTGTGATTTTAAGGAGGGGGCCTGCATGCAGCCTGCTGTACCAAAGTGTCCTAGATCACTGATGATCTACCAAGGGGGAAGAATTACTTGTTCTGTTTTAAGTGTTTAATGACTTTTTGTCCTACAGAACTTCCAAAGTATGTCACATAACCCATTTATTTCTAGCCTCAAAGCTGAACATCTTCTGTGACTTTCTTCCTCCACCTCCATTTGCCCTTTGTACTTTGCTGCCTCTACTTTGAATTGGTCTCTGTTAATGGTCTGCTCTTTTCCATTATTTCACACAGGAATGCAGATCTTGGGGGATGATTTTTTCCTTTATTCCAAGTCCTCATCATAGTTTTCTTTGCTGATCAGAATGTACATGGTACAAATCTTCTCCAACTAAGTCAGGTCCATCCAAGTGACCTCAAATGAGGTGACAGCATGTTGTCTGTGCCCAGCCAGCTCTGCCCACCACCAAGTAAACTTTAACTAAAAAGTGATCTTGACACAAACATTTGTTAGAAGTTTCTAAGATGGCAACTTCCATGTGGTTATCTGATAATAATGCTGATTGGAATTATATTTTAACATTTATTGGTAAATTTTTAAAGCCTGCTAATCCAGAGAGTGAGTGCTTGTTAGAAAAATGTGTGTTAAAAAAGAACAAATAAAAACCCCCTTTGTCCATTATGGCAAGTGTCTGACATTTCTAGGAAATGAAGGTGCCCAGGAAATGAAGCCACCTGAGCTGTTGGGTTGACAGGGAAAGTCAAATGTATCTGAGCTCTTTGTGCTGAACATCAGCACAACGAAACTAAGCTGGAAGAGCAAGTGATTTGTAAAGGTTTTTGCTTAACACCTGCAGAAAACTAGGCTGATTGGAAGAGGCAGCAGTTAAAGGAGACTCAAAATATAAAAAAAAACTCTTGAGATCTGTGCCAGGAAAATTAAATTGTATTTCAGGGCTCAGAGCATAGATAAGAAGAAATAAGCCAAGGAGGCCGCAGAAACTGAGTGTTTCTTGAACCCCTCCCCATCCCCTTTCAATAAGTAGATTTTTTCCTTTAAACTCATCCCTATTCACATGCAAAATTCATCTTAGACTTTGGTAAGAAATATGGTCAGTCCTTAAAAATGTATCCTAGGACACATTTCCCTTCTCCTGGGAGGATGTGTAAGTCAAGCAGTGAAACTGAGACAAAAGCCTGGAGCTGCCAAGTTACCTTGGGCAACCTTTTCAAACCGTCTCCAGATCTTTCTTCCCTTGCCAATCATAATGGGTGTGGACACTTAAAAAATACTTCATTCCCTTTTATGCCACAAGTAACAATTCACACACGGGACTGAAATATTACACTGGAATTTACTGTTTGATCTTTTTGAACTTGGATATAATAAATGAATCATTGCTGCAGTTCTAATTATTTTTTAATTGCTGGTCTTTATGACCTTTGAAATCCAGTTCTCTTCTTGTTCTGCATTTCACCAACAGTTAATATCTGCCAGTTATATACCAACCCATTTTAGAATGGGTTGATATCATCTAGCACATCACCTACATGCTATGAAATTGCATTCTTGTGGGAAATATGGAAAAATTTGTCACAGCAATTTACAGCCTAATCAATAGGATATTAAAAATCTGAAAACAGATTAGCAATTTGCTGGGTTAGATAGTTATAAATTGCCACGTGACACACAATTCTGAGCAACGCTCATGTGAGTTGTAATTTTATAAATAGTGAGGTTGAAGACAAGTAACATTCCTGCACTTGCTCTTCCTTGTTGCAAGATTTTCCTCTAGACTGAAGGATCTCATGCAGTAAATCCTACCATGAACTATGCTCTTAGAATGGCAGAAAATAATTTGGAGGGGGAAAAAAAATCCAGTTCATCACTTATAAATTAAGAACCCAGAAACTAGTGGAATTTCTGGGCTATGGGAGATTAACGAGTGAGTGTGTGCTACTCGAGTGAGGAGGCTTGCTGCTTACTGCAAACCTCTGTGTTTGTTACTTTTCAAACAGTCTAGGCTGCTGCAGAGCAAACTCCATGGATGTGCAACTTCTCCACCTGACTGAATTGATACTGGGGATATTGGCAAACAGTCCCAATGGACACAGATTGTGGGCTCTCCAGGTGCTGTTTCAAGGATGTAATATAAAATTTTTTCCTACTTCAGCACTCTAGAATGTGAGGATCAGCTTGCTCTTTTGTTTCTCATAATGAAAATACTTTGTATGGATGGAAGGGTTGTTTAATTAACTAAATAGCTCTGGATTTAGACACAACCACTGCTGCTCCCACTGCTGCTCCTGCCTTTTTTTAAAGCGCTAAATATCTTTTCCTTTAATTCAAGCAAAAACTCCTCTGTGGCTTGGCTTTGGTTGCCGTCCTAACATCACCTCTTCCAAATATGCACTCCTGCAGATTTTTCTTTATGGAGTGTATTTAAATACAGGCCTTCTGGAGCAGCAGTGCTGTAATCTTCCAGCTCTGTTTTGCTGGGTGGGCAGAAGAACTGCAGCTTTGTTTCTGACTTTTCTGTACTGTTGGCAGCATGGTGAGCCGCCTATCAATTAGCAAGCATTGCAATTAGCAAGCATTGCAGTATAAAGTGTCAGTTTGGTTGCTGCCTTCTGTATGTGTGCTGTTAGCACAAGTGCTGCACCACCAAAGGGCCAGGTCACCTCTCCTGGTAGTGGGGTCAGTATCAGAGCTAGCAGTGCATCTGACTAATTGAAACAGAGGATGTTTGCTGCATAATTGAAGGCAGTTTAAAAGTTACTTTAAAAACTTTGGAAAAGCTGAGTAGGGAGAGCCTTGGATGTTGGTATATGACTTGTTTATTAAAAAAAAAAAAAAAAAAAGTTACATGATCTAAAAGTGCAAGGGTCAATTGGATGCTTCTGTCCAAATGGCAGCAGAGCAACAAAGCCCTATTGCATATAACTTCTGTCCTAGTACTAGCTATAAATAACCTCTGTTTAACCAGCAAAAATGATTATTAATTGCTTTATCAGTTTTTGAGTCATCCTGCACTGAAAAGGCATATGAGGAACTGCAGTAGGAGAACTGCCTTGACAGTTGTACCAAAACTGGGTTAGTAGAAGCATAAGGCTCGTCCGATACCTAGAGGCTTGGTGTCGTCCTGCTTCTCTCTCCTTGCTAAAGACTGCTCTATAGAAGTCTCAGGTGGGAAAATGTGAAGTTTTCTTTATTTTTCTTTATTTTGCTGTATGAGTTGTGATTTGGGGGAAAGGCAGACTCTTAGTGACTCTGTTAAGGTAGATGCTACAGGAAGAGATAAATCCCTTGTGGTATCTAGAGGTGACAGCAATGGCAAAGATTTGTAGATGCTTGTGGGGAGAAGACTCGGATCCGCCGTGCCATTAAGACTGCGGAACATCCGAGCCCAGTCTCACCTCCGGAGAAAGGAACTGCCTCGGCTGCGCCCGCCTGTTGCCTTCCAACTGGTTTTGTTCCTGTGCCGTGAGGGACGTTTAGTGAGGGGCAGTGGAACGAGGCGCACCCGGGCGCTCCCCGCCTGCCGCTGTCGGGGCCCGGCACGGGGCCAGCCCGGGGCCAGCGCTCGCTCGGCGGGTCCCGCTGCCGGTGCCGCTGCTCCGGCTGCCGCAGGGGCCACCGGGGCGGGCACGGCCGCGCTCCCTGGGCCGCACGCCGCCGCACCTGCCGCCTTTCCGCGCTGTGTGACCCAACCGTGCCCCGAGAACGGGAACCCCTCGGGCCGGCCGGGCACAGCGGGAGCGCCGTGTCTCAGTCCGACGGGCGAGGCGAGGAGGTGAGCGAGCGGCTGCCGTGCGGGCGACAGGGCCGGGGGCAGGCTCGGCTGCCCGGCCGTACCCACACCGCCGACCCAGCGCCGCCGGCCCGCCCCCGTCCCTGAGGGCCGCCCGGGGCCGCCCCCGGCGGGCGGAGCCGCCGCCGCGCCGCCCCTCCCTGCCCTCCGCGCCGGGTTACATGGCGGCGGCTGCGGCAGCGGCAACTGCGGCGAGGCGGGCGGGCGCCGGGCGAGGGCCGGTGGCGGGGCCGCGGGGCTCGGCCGTGTGAGCAGCGCACCCCCGATGAGCCTGGGAAGGCCCGTGAGTGCGAGGGGCGGGGGGGCGCGGGGGGTCTCGGCCGCCGCACGCGCGGGCCCGGCCCCGCCGCACAAAGGCGCTTTGTTCCTCCATCCCGCCCGGCGGCGGCGGCGACAGCGGCGCCCCCGGCCCGTTCCGTTCCGCCCCGCTCCCTCCGCCCGGGCCCGGCGCGGCCCCTCCGCACTGCGGCGGCCGCGGGGCCGAGCGGGGCGAGCGGGCGCTGAGCGGGCGGGCGGGGGCGGCCGCGCGGGGGGCGCTGCGGGCGGCTGCGGCGCGGGCCCGGGGCCGCTGTGCCGGGGGCGGCGGGCGCGGCCTGAAGGGCGTTTGAAGGTAGGGCGGCTCCGGGGCCGGGCTGCCCCCCGCGCCTCGGCGGGAGCGGCTCCCTCGGCCCGGCGGCCGGAGCAGCGGCGCAGGCGGGCGAGGCTTGCTCGGCCCGGGGGCGGCGGGAGGAAGGATGTCCTTTTCCGGGGGGGCCCGGCCTCCGCCGCCTGCGGAAGTTTTGCCGCTGCGTTCGGCGCAGTTCTGCGAGCCGGCACACAGGGCACAGGTACCGCTCGCTCCCGCTGCCGGGCGCCCGCGGGCTCCGGGAGCCTTTTGTGGGAAAAGTGACTTCATGCTCTTAATAAGTAGCTTGAAACACCCGACGGAAATGACTTGAAGAGAGACTGCCCGAGTTCTGGGATTCGGGGAACAGGTACCCTTGCCGAGGCAGGCAGGATGCTCTCGCTTGGCGTCTGGAGGATGTGGCTCATTTTCCGGCTAATTCGGTGCCGTTTGGGATCAGCCTGACAATGGCTGTTAATTGTGTTGTGGAAAACGAAACGGCGGTCGGCGTGTTGTCGTATGGCCAGTGCTGTTGCTAGCTATCTTCTTATATAAATATGTGCGTGTGTATATATAAAAATAACGTCGTCACAGGATTATATGTTTATAAACCAGTTACAAATTCTGGAAAGCGGTGGCTTAAAATAGAGATGTATTTTGGTTTGGCAAGTGCATTCAGAAAATGTGTGTTCTAAAGCTAAAATGGGAACTTTCATTTCAGCCCTTTGCTCAAGCTCAGTTCTTGCTTGTGTGGTTGTTGTCTCGAATTCACTCTTGACTGGTTACCTGTTCAGTGGAACAGCAGATGGTAGCAGGTCTGCAGAGGTGCAGAAGGCTGTGGTTAGCTGATGGCGGGCTTCTTTCTGGAGAATTTTCATTATTATTATCTAAAGGGAGAGCCAAACCATTTTGAAGCACGATACAAAAAAGTACATTAGGTTCTGGTGTGTTTTTACAGGTCCTTCAGAAGATTTATAAACTAATAGTAACATTTGCTTACTGCCAGCACCGAGTTCCCTAAACAGTGTGGGGAGCAAGTAGGAGGCTTTAGAAAGCAGCAGTTTCGTGAGTTGGACGATGACTCACTCTGCCTACTGACTGCAACGTGGCTGATCTAAAAAAAAAAGTTCTGTGCCCCGTATTTTTTTCGTCAAAGGGATAGTACTTAGCAGGTTGTATAATGTCTCATTAGTCATTCTCGGTCTTTCTCCTGTGAGTAATAATTTGATCATTATATGGTCAGCATAATCAAATTAACTGGTATCTTTCAGTGTTATTTGCATTTCTGACAAAGTAAACATCTCATACCTGACTGTTTCGGTGTACATCCTGTTTCCTGAAAACTGCGATGAATCCACGTGCCGGAGCAGAGCGTGTTGTGAAGGGGCTGCTTGCACAATGCCTGGGGCCGGTCAAGTGTGGTGATCCAGAACTAGGGATGATTTTAAAGCCCTTCTGTGGGTCACTTCTGTTACCCTCTCCCAACAACTCACGCATTTTAAAACCATAGTTGTAAACCACTTCAGAAGCAGGTATTTTTGTGTTTCCTCCTTTAAACTTTGTGTGAAGAATGAGTAAAAGTATAGCTTAAAAAAAACCTGGTAGTCGTGGCAAGGTGACAGCCTAGATGAAAATGTCAGTGCCTGCATCAGTAGCCTGTTCAGTACAAACTGGGATGATAACCTCCCACCTTTTTTTATACTGTAGTCCATTATACATTTCAAATGGCTAGAACATGGGATTAAGTAATTTGTTCAGAGATAAGTTTGGAGCAGAATCAGGTCAAATGAAGGCTGCACTGCGTTGGTTGCTTATGTTGTCAGCATTTGTTTTCTTAGCTAAATCAGTCTGATTGTGGAGATCATTGTATGTTCTCTGAAAACATTGTAATTACCGGACACCTAGTGAAAGGATAAGTGTAAACTGATGATTAAAGATGCATCATTTCAGAGACACAGAATGAAAATTGTAGGGCTCCTACTTTAGGAGGCGAGTGGGCCACAGCCCCGATTTCTCCCTGAAGCAGTCAGTCCTTTTGTTGCTGCATTCACTCATGGCAGTAGGGGGTAAGAGCTAAGCCGTGGCAAAGAGATGGTAGATCTTAATCTTTGCTGCTGATGGGCATCGTTTTGAATCTGCTCCTGGGCTGTTTAATGGAGCTAGCTAAAAGAGAGGTTCCAGATGTGTCACGCAGCTGGTGCAAACAGTTTCGGAATTGCTGCATGTTGAAGACATCAGCAGTGTGAAACAATAAGCCTAATTATGAGGCAGAATACAAGTGGTTGTAGATGGTCCCAAGGACGTAAAACACAGCTTAATGCAGAGTAATTGAACAGAGGCTTTGGACCTCGAGTTAATGTGAAATTTGAAGTACTGGTACAAAAATTAATTTCCATAACAAGTGTGGGGAGGATGTGTTGGAATGAGAGGTGAATGGGGTGATGTAAACTTCTGTACAGGCAGCAGCTCGAATGAGTGAACCTGAAAGTCATATATGTGAGTGAGAAAATACTTTCAAGTTTAAAAATATTAAAAATCAGGAGGCTAGATTGTGTGAACAGAGTTGGATAGTTGCTGATGCTGTCCTCTTTAGGATTAATCTTACTTTTGCTCTTTAAATAAATTAATGGGTATTTTTAAAGGGGTCCTCACTCTTAATATTAGTTAAAATTCAAGATAGTTTGGGGGAAAGTAGAAATGTTACCTCATTGTGTTTATAACCCTTGTAAAACACCGTTTAAAATTGGGACTCTTGCCAATGCACAAAGAAAGGAATCTTAAGACCCATGTGCTGAATAGAGGAGGCTCTGAAGATCACCCTTGTGGCAGGGGATACCACATCAGTAGAGGGCAGCTCAATGCTTTTCGGTCAGAAAGACTACATTTGATGATCTTTATTTAAAAAGAAAAACTGAGCAGAGGATAGCATGTTTCCTTCTTGCCTGTGTTTGTCGTGTTCTGTCCACATACCTAGGGGCAGGTGGTGTGTGGCAGGAGGGAGTGAGCGAGCCAGGGCACTGGGGCTGTGTCTTGGTGACAGTCAGGCATGAGCTGAAGGAAGGGTAATATTTAAATATGTTGAAACAGTCTGGTTTCTCATTGCCAGTGTGCCTTTCTTTCCTTTTTTTATTCCTTTTTCTCTATACAATTCTGATTGCTTTAGTGAATTGAGGCCATTATTTAAAATATGTTAATAACTTGTCAGCTGCTCTTGCTGTTCTGTTAGGAGTGAGGAGACTTGTTTTGCTTGCTCCCAGTTGCCCCACTGAAAGGCTAGCACTGTTTTAAAGGAAAACATTCTTATCATTAACTCTGAAGTGTTGGGATAGTGTGGACACCTTTACATTTGGGAGAGAGCTGAGGGGAGAGCTGAAATGTGTTAATGTAAGATTGAACGGGAGGCATTTAGTGGTTTGTTGTGACCTATGCATGTTGGGGAAGAACATTCAAGTGACTTGTACTGGAATTACCCAAAGCTTACCACACTGTGTAGCATAAACCTCTGACTCTTCCCTTTGTGACATTTTTGAGCTTTTAAAAGAAGTGAGGATGTTGTACAAAAATGCACCATGTGGTCTTTATGACTGCATTCTGCTGTTGCTGACGGGAACGTATTGAGAAAATTGCCAGTTTGGTTTTTCATAAATAGTAGGTGAATTCATTACACTATTAAAAAATAAATGATGTCTGAAAGAGCCCATATGTTAGGGGAAATGGTTGTAGAGCATACCAGTTACTCTGTAAAATGTACTTGCTACTAGTTTTTCTTTGTAATCTAGGTTGGATAATTGCAGAAATAATTGATAAAGGAAATAATATTTGTCTGATACGCAGGAATTACCCCTATGATTCCTGTAACAATGAGTCTATAGAGGCAAAATTATTATTTGAGATGTTAGTACATTTTATCCAAAATCACAAGGATTAAAGCTTTATAAGTGGCATTGGGTGTGTGCTGGATATTCTGTAGATACTGGGAGTGTACAAGCCTTACCCTTTTCATGTGACCAGTACCTAGTTACCTCTTACTATGGTGAAATAGTTAAACCTGATTTTGTCCTCAAATATAAGTTTAGTGAAAAGAATTATTCCAAAATTTGCTGACAGATGCTACTGATCCTGCTGCTTCTGGCTTGTATCTTAACAGCTCTATTGGAGAATTACCAAGTTTGCTTTGTTAGTCTCTTTATTAAGACTCAGGAGAATTATATTTTTTTGATGTGTGCCATAAATTCAATAGATTACATCAAAAATGTTCACCATATATGTTTTAGAAGTTGGTTGGTCATTATTGCTTTCTTCCACAAGTGTGATAAGTACACATAATTTCTAATTAGCTTAGCTTTTTTGATGGTTTGTTATTTTTGTAACTGGGCAGTAAATAAGTTATATATTTAGGACAATTCAGTGAGCTGAGGGAGTAGGATGACTTTTGTATGTGCTGGGGTACTGATGTATTTTTCTCTGCTTTTCAGGTTGCCACGGAGTAAAATGGATGGTAGCTTTGACTGTGATTGTGGTGAGCTGGAGCCACCTGATCATTAACAGAAGGCATCTTTTGTAAATCAAGAGCTGCCAGTTTCCCATTTAACTAGACTGTAAACAAAGAAGAGAAGAAGGAGGAAGAAGGAAAAAAAAATAGTGCTTACCAGCACCATAGAATGACGCTGCTCAGGACCAGTCCAACACTGAATGTATCTGCACTGTGAGGAGGAGGATGTTAATAGAAGCCTATTATGTGCATATTTATTCACATTTTTGTTAAATGTTAACCAGATTAGCACAGTAGAGCTGAGTGCATAGTATGTCATTTCATTCCGTTTGAGTTTCTTGTGAGTGTTTTCTTTAATGTCTGCAGAAATGCTGCACCTTTCTTGAACTATGAATGCTGCAATCTTTCTATCTTATGCTCGGTTTGAGTTCTAGAGCTTACAGGCTCTAAATTCAAGGGGACACAACAGGCCTGGCTGGCTCATAATGAAATGAGAGTGTCAAGAAACCATCTTGCAGTCAAAGCCAAGTGTTTCTTCTCCCTTTCTCTAAGACCTTTCCTTCAGATACCAGTGGAAGTGTCTCCGTGTGTTTACAGAAGCTTGGTAGTTTGAGGAAAAACGTAAAGAATTTTAAAATGGCAGAAAAATTTGAAAGTCTCATGAACATTCATGGTTTTGATCTGGGCTCTCGGTATATGGACTTAAAACCACTGGGCTGTGGTGGAAACGGCTTAGTTTTTTCTGCTGTCGATAATGACTGTGACAAAAGAGTGGCTGTCAAGAAAATTGTCCTTACAGATCCCCAGAGTGTTAAACATGCTCTACGTGAGATCAAAATTATTAGAAGACTTGACCACGATAACATTGTCAAAGTATTTGAAATTCTTGGTCCCAGTGGAAGCCAGTTAACAGATGATGTGGGCTCCCTGACAGAATTGAACTGTGTCTATATTGTCCAGGAATACATGGAGACAGATCTGGCTAATTTGCTAGAGCAAGGCCCTTTACTAGAAGATCACGCCAGGCTTTTCATGTACCAGCTGCTACGTGGGCTCAAGTATATTCACTCTGCAAATGTTCTGCATAGAGATCTCAAACCAGCTAATCTTTTCATTAATACTGAAGACTTGGTGCTGAAGATTGGTGACTTTGGTCTTGCACGAATCATGGATCCTCATTATTCCCACAAGGTATGCAGGGTGGGAATATCTAAGTGATACATTGACAACTGTGCCTTCTTAAAATAGCATCTTTCTCTCTTTTGCACAGGTAGATAGGCTGTGGAAGGCCTCCTTAGCATTGCTTGTCTCAGCTAGGACTACTGCAAGCATAAAATAATTTTTTTGGGGCAACATTTAGTTCTATTTAATTATAGAAGCCTTAGATAAGATTATAAGTAGTGCATTCATAGTGCAAGTGTGGCTACTTTGGGGGATTGGTTTAGAGATACTGTCCTCCTGGTCTTGATGTTTCTCAAGAGAGTTCAGTATCATCTCTGCGTTTATTTGGCATCTGGGACTGAGATAGTTTTGCTGCAGTACCTCATTTGACTAATAAATAGTGTCATATTTCTATATGGTTGCTGTTGTCGCTCACAATGATGTTGGTAACAGTAGGAAGAAGGTTTAGTAGAATGCACACAATATAATCCCTGGGACTTTGAGACTAAAAAAAATCTTGTTAGTAGTGCATTAAAAAAAAATTATTTTAAAAAAATAATTAGGTTTTTTAAGACTTACGTTTTTTTGATTTCATTTCATTAGGGCCATCTTTCTGAAGGATTGGTTACTAAATGGTACAGATCGCCCCGGCTTTTGCTTTCTCCTAACAACTACACTAAAGCCATTGACATGTGGGCTGCAGGTTGCATCTTTGCTGAAATGCTGACTGGGAAAACCCTCTTTGCAGGTGGGTAGAATAAAATCAGTGTGTATATTTGTAAAAGGAGTGGTGCAGCTTAATTATCTTCCTCAGGAAAGATTGGTTCTCATGGCTGACATCAGTAGTCATTGACTATCAGGATATGCTGTACTATTATGCACTTCTATGAACTATAAATTTATGTATTTGTAAAGCAGAAGACATTTCAATTTCGTTATTTGTATTGGTGTGTATTTAGATAAATATCATAATTTAATGTAGGAGTCATACATGGTAAATCTCTCTGTAATTTTATTAAGCTGAATTTATTGGTTACTTAGAAGTGTTCTGATACATGTGTGAATTGGTGTATCCAGGGAGTATTTGAAGATTATGAATACCCTGAGTATCATATGAATAATTTTTTTTTTTAATGTAGTCAACCTAATAGCTTCTTGATTCTCTATATTTTAAATTATGAGGCCCTGGGGGCACAGATTTAAAGGTGCAAAATTTAGTGCAATCTAAGTTGCAAGGAAATGTGCAGCCTTCAACTGTTTCAGGTAAGATAGGCAGCAATGCTGTGGTCTCACTGGGTGCATCTATATTAGAGCTTTGGTTAGGATCAGGAGCAGATTTTTGGAGCCAGTCTCTTGATGGTGATCCTGTACTATGTTGCTGACCTAGCTCAGAGCACAAACTAGAGCATTTCAGATCAAGTGAAATTGTCATTTGCACTACAGGGGGTCACCACCTGCTGATAAGCGCTTGTTCCATGGGCGCAGATGAGTAAACTGCTGAAATACCTCTGAAATGCTGATTTTTGTGCACCCTGGGGCCTCTGCAGCAGCTGCCTCGTTCAAGCTCCTGCTTGGATATGCTCCTGTGGGCCTGAATTACAGGAGTAATACTGATAAAACCTCTGAGAGCTAAGCTTGCATTTCAAAGTTCACATTCCTTTAGACACATGTGGACTGAAAGCACACCTCTGCTGTCATTCTTAGCTTTCCATGAAAAGGCAATGGAATTGAGACCTTCTTCCTATTAAGTAGTTAATGGAGAATTGTTACTTGAAAGCATTATTTGTTATAAGTCAGTGATTAATACGTGCAAAGGTTTCTCTTAACATACAGTGAGTTTTTCACTCTTTCAGTCATTAACTACTGGAGTAATGTCCCTGGAGTATTAAATGCTTGGCTGATACAAGATTTATTAGGTTACCATTGCACCAAGTACTTCTGCTGGCAAATAATGGGAGAAAGTCTGCAGATTTCATCATTCAGGATAGATTGATCACATTTTGGCTTTTTTTTTCTTTGAGTAGCATTGGTATTTGTCACAATTTTTTATTGGCCCAATAGCTGTGCAGAGAGAATTCTGTTTAAAAACTTGGTCTTAGTCACCAAAATCCTAAAATTGTAGGCTTGTTTATATGTCTTAGTTGTATTGAGTAGATACTTAGAAAAGTATTTTAGATATAGATGTGCCCCTCAGAAAATTTACACTGCCACGGTTTTCTAATCTAATGAAAAGTCGATTTCTTGGCATCATGCATTTGGAAAGGGAAGGTGGTTGGAGATCTGATTATTCTACCCTGAGACTCCGAATAAAGCTCTTTTGCAGAGTTGTTGGAAGGGATTGATTTGGTTAATTGCAACTTGCTGTCTGCTTCTGAACCATCCCTTAGGAATCCTGCTGTTCAAAAAGCTGATGAGAATGGGAAGGAAGAATGCAGATTAATATTGCAGAATACCTGGAACAAGTGAGGGAAGGGAAATTGAGGCAAAGGAATTCAGTAGCTTTTCCAAACAACTTCTCTGTTTCTTTGTTCTGAATTAATATTTTGCAACGATTTTCTCGCTGACAGTGGACAGAAAGCTGATTAATTTTTAGGATGGTACTAATTACACAGTAGAATCTGTTTTCCAGCAAATTACAAGCAGTATGACATCTGATAGATCATATTAAGTAATTTGCTGTAGTTTGAAGTAGAACAAAACAGCTCTTACAGTCCAGTAAAGAAGTTAACATAAGGCAGTTCTGCTTCATTTGGGGAACTGTCGGATTTTCTGCAGTGACTTTGCCTTAGTTTTTCAAGTCCCCTGGCAGGTGTGTGGTAGGATGTGCAGTGCAGAGTGCTGTGCTGTGCAGGCACTGAAGTGAACTGAGGGTATGGAGCTTTGGAGATGGTACAGTCTCTTGCTGGCCCCATTTATTTTTATATTTATTGACACATACGTCAGTATTGCTTGTGATTGCCCAGAGCTGCTTGGTGAAGGAAGGAAACAGTGGCATGCAAATAATCCTATATAATTTCACCTGCTAGTTGAATCTCTAGGATCCTACATACTTTTTGGGAGCTGAACAACAAGCTGTTGGCAAGTTGTATTTCTGGATACTCTAGTCCTGAATATAGATGCTGTTCATTATTCAAAATTGACCTGCTGTATAGGCCCCTATTGTTCTTAGCCAGGGAAAATCCAGGTAGTGCTAAAAGAGTACCATAATTTCAATCATAATACAGTACTTTTTTCAAGAAGAGTATCACTCTATGTAACCAACAGATGATTTTTGTCTTGCACTTGACAGTTACTGCAGGATTTCAGAGCAGAATATTAATACAAATGGTTGTGGCCTGCAAAATGTCATTCTGAGTAGCTAAACTACTACAGTTTTTATTAATAAGGGACATATAATTCAAAGTAAGGTCAAATACTGGATTAATTAGGTGGATCAGCTGAAAGGGGAGGATTGCAGTATATAGTGTATAATAAAAAGGGTATTGCTGTAGAGTACCTCATCCATGGTGAAAATGCCCTTACAAAAGTTTAAGGTTAGGTCTCTTAATCTGTGAGTAGCAGCTCTGTAATTCTTCATATGTCATGGCATTTCTTGAGAGCTCTTCAGATTTATTATCATTTAAATTCAGAACTTCAGCCTTTCTTCTGTTGCAGGAGATTATGATCTTTTACTGGAAATAGCTGCTCAGAGCACAGAGTTTTGACATGTCTTTCATATACAGGGATCAGAAATGTTTGAAGTCGAAATAGCAGCTTGTCTTTTCTTTTGGTGCTCAGGTGCACATGAACTTGAACAGATGCAGTTGATCCTAGAATCAATTCCTGTTGTACATGAGGAGGACCGTCAGGAGCTTCTCAATGTAATTCCAGTTTACATTAGAAACGATATGACTGAGCCACACAAACCTTTAACTCAGCTGCTTCCAGGCATCAGTCCTGAAGGTAAGTAATGAAATAACCCCTTAATTCACTGTTTTGATGTTTCAAAATCATCAAGTAGTGTGCAGCTCTGAGGTGCAGGTGTGTGACTTAAAAGCAAGTTTCAGTTAGAAGAATCTGTGTTCTCTGAAGAAGGGTTGTCTTCTGCTGTAGTAAAAAAAAAAATTACTTCCACAATGGCTACTTGGTTATCTTTAGAGTAAAATTGTGACTCTCTGCTGGACCTATCTGCTCTGAATTGCTTTGTTGTGAGACACTTTTAAATACAAGGGAACACTGGAATGGAGTCAAGTATAAAAAGACTGTCTTTCAAATGTTTTTAAGACTCCCCCAGCTAAAGTAACAGCAGTGTTCCTGTTAGCCGTTGGTGGATACTGATTCAGCTTGAAGCTTTCTGTCTCTTGCTATTTTTTTATGCTTCAAGTTAAATTATGGTTGATCTTAGATTTGACTTCACTCTCTTTCTGCTGGCTACAAGATGCATATTTGGCACTGTACTGTCAGTAGCTGATACTTCACAGGCAGCTACTTTGAAACAACTAGAGAGCTCTAGAGCAAAGCACTGCACCTTAATGTTAAGTCTAAATATGAGAAATTTCCCATTTAATGGTAGTTTATATTCTACAGCACTGGACTTTCTGGAGCAAATTTTGACATTTAGTCCCATGGATCGATTGACAGCAGAAGAAGCTTTGTCCCATCCTTATATGAGCATTTATTCCTTTCCAACGGATGAGCCTATTTCAAGTCATCCTTTTCACATTGAAGATGAGGTTGATGATATTCTGCTAATGGATGAAAGTCACAGCCATATTTATAATTGGGAAAGGTAAATTTATCACTTACTGTGGTAATATATCTGGATGGTTTTGTTCTTGAAATGACATTGCTTCATGGGCATTATTTCTTTTTCTCTTCGTTTCTTCTTCTTGAGTTGACCTGAGAATAAAATTTTCCCTTATAGCATTATCATTGGATTTATAATCTGTTAGATGTGATTTAGATATGCTGATAGATTCCTGAGTTGCACTCAGAACTCTAGAATCTAAAGTTAATGCTTCCATTATTTTTTCCTTCCCCAAAATTCTTCTCTAAAAATAAACTTTGTTTAAGGACAGTTTGAATTATGATTGTCTTGTCTAGTGCTTAATGCATATTATAGTAAAGAGATTTCACGGTAGTCATTTTAAGTTAATTAAACACACTTTAGAAAGAGTTCTGTAAATGGAGTGAGCTATTGTACATAATTCTGTTTCTTTATGCTAGATTAAATTAAAAACCTGGAAGAGGTACCCAGCTGGATTAAGGAAAAAACTGTGTTGAATTGTCATGATTTGTATTGTCTTGGGAGCTAGAAGACTGTTTTTAGCTGCTAACACTTAGTAAATTATTTTACAGGTACCATGAAAGTCAGTTTTCCGACCATGACTGGCCTATTCATAATAACTATGAAGCTGATGAAGTTCAGCGTGATCCAAGGGCTCTTTCTGATGTTACTGATGAAGAAGAAGTGCAAGTAGATCCTCGCAAATATTTGGATGGAGATCGTGAAAAGTACCTGGAGGATCCTGCCTTTGACACCCACTTCTCAACTGAGCCTTGCTGGCAGTACTCAGATCACCACGAAAACAAGTATTGTGATCTGGAATGTAGTCACACTTGTAATTACAAAATGAGGTCATCTTCATACCTAGATAATTTAGTTTGGCGAGACAGTGAAGTTAACCATTACTATGAGCCCAAGCTTATTATAGATCTTTCAAACTGGAAGGAACAAAGCAAAGAAAAGTCTGACAAGAAAGGCAAGTCTAAATGTGAAAAGAATGGGTTGGTGAAAGCTCAGATAGCACTTGAGGAAGCATCACAGCAACTTGTTGAAAAAGAAAGGGAGAAGAATCAGGGGTTTGACTTTGATTCTTTTATAGCAGAAACCATCCAGCTTAGTTTACAACATGAGTCTACTGATGTTGATAAATTAAATGACTTGAATAGTTCAGTGTCTCAGATAGAGTTGAAAGGAATAATATCGAAGTCTGTAAGCAGAGAGAAGCAGGAGAAAGGCATGGCCAATTTGGCACAGTTAGAAGCTCTGTACCAAACTTCTTGGGACAGTCAGTTTGTCAGTGGTGGGGAGGGGTGCTTCCTCATAGACCAGTTCTGTTGCGAAGTCAGGAAAGACGAACAAGTTGAAAAAGAAAATACTTACACCAGTTATTTAGACAAATTTTTTAGTAAGAAAGAAGATGCTGAAATGCTAGAACCTGAGCCAGTAGAAGAGGGGAAGCTTGGGGAGAAGGAAAGAGAAGAGAGCTTTCTCAGTAACAGTGGCGAGCTCCTTTTCAACAAGCAGCTTGAGGCTATAGGTATTCCTCAGTTTCACAGCCCTGTTGGCTCGCCTCTCAAGTCCATCCAGGCCACACTAACGCCTTCTGCTATGAAATCATCTCCCCAGATTCCCCACAAAACCTACAGCAGCATTCTGAAACACCTAAACTAAAACACTCAGCAGACATTTCTTTTATATTCATGAGATGTGTTTGTCTTTTTTTATTACTAGTGTAAGTAATTTTTTTACTTGAATCAGATGGTGTAATTTTGGTATGGATTTCATTAGTTTTCTGTTTACCATTGTTTTTACAATCCAGAATTACTTTCTATACATGAGTTAGTTTTGTTTTTAAACTGGCATGTCGTTTGCACACAAAATTAAAGAATAGAGCAAAATAATGCAAAATGCAGGAGGTAACAAAAAAATGCACTAAACCAAGTAAAAAAAAAAAAAACATTCTCTCAGTAAAACAGTGTCCATGTTTTGCAGAAAAAGAACCTTGCCTTGAAATTTACACAGTGAGACTGTACATAATTGCATGAGAATATCTATTTTTCCCAAAACATTTTTTTCATTCATGCGTATTTTAGAGTTTTTCATACTCTACACATTTCTTAGACACATGATACCAGCAGCAACTGAAATGAATGCAGAATTTGGTACGCATGTGTTATCTACCTCAAGGTAACAGCAGTATGTGGCAAAACATTAACCACCCATAGTGCTTCTCATTATGCACTTCTGTTTAGCCAGCATTATTGTAGTAGCTATTCCTATTGAAAATCATTCAATATTTATAAATGTTCTGGTATGCATTCTTTATAGTGAAGTGTTAATATACAGCACTTTTATTTATTTTAGCAAATAAGTATATTTCTGTAATTATAGAAAGTCAATTTTTGAGTTGCTTTTCAGATAAAAGTTTTTGTTTAGCACTATGGTTTTATTGCCTACATAGCTGGATATATATTAACATCGGCTTATTCTGAGGCTATCCAATACATTTTTATTTTTATTTCAAGTAAAGCACTCACTGTGTATAGGAATTTGTAATTGGAGGTGCTTGATCTCTACTAAAGAAATTAGGAATTGCTTTATTATCAAATGCTCCTAGAAGTCTTAATTGTGTTCATTTTTTAAAGATTTTGTAATGTTAGTTGTGTGCATGGAAATAATTAAGGTACAACATTACTGTAGGTTAAAGTTCTATATGGTGAGACATTTTGTTTTTACTGTATGTTTTTACTGAATGATTCCTGTCCCACTCCCAGCCCCCCTCAAAAGCAAGCATGAATAAAATTAGGTTAAATATAGCATGTAGCATCTCGGTCTTTTGAAAATTTGTTTTACCTTCTGATTTTTTGAAATACTGGATGTATCATTGGCTCCCCTGTTTAAAACTAAAAACAAATAAAAACATGGCCAGCAAAAAAGGCTGTTTGTGATGCTTTGTACACACCCTGCCAGATGAAGAGCAGCTGCTGTGCTGCAGCTCGGGGAGTTGTGTGAGGGTTACTGCCTAACACAGGGTGCTCATGGAAGCATGAGAAACTCCCTGGAAGTGCCACTGCTGGGGCTGCAGCATCCTGGAAGGAGATCCTAAGGGTTTCCTTCTGTCCTTGCTGCCTGCAACCTCTACCAAGGGAAATCCTGTGTGTCCATAACCATTTCTGTTCAAAACCACTTGACTTTCAGAGTACGAGTGGCCAAAGTTAGTGTTTATCAGTGTCCTAGAGCGATTAATGCTGAAGGAAAAGCTGCTGTGAGTGGGTGCGAGCACCTTCACACTGCTGGCAGCCTGGAGTGAAGGTGAGCACACAGGTTCTTCAGCCAGGAGCCTGGCTGGAGCACTTCCAGAAGGAGATTTTGGGAGCTCCTGTGGGTTGTTTCAAAATGTGCAGGTCAGGTTTCTGTTGCAGCAAGCCCTAGAACAGTATGTATTTCCCTTCCAGTTCCTCCCATCACAGCCGTTCCAGGGGGAGATAATTAATTTCTCAATAAAGCTACATCTCCTGGCAAACTCCTACAGCTTTTCCTATGACAGTGTTTTAGTTCCTCCAGATTCTTCCATCCCTGCTCCTCTGGCAGGTAGCACAGCTGCTACTGGCCTAAAACAAGGATGTGTCCCTTCAGTGTGGCACAGGATGGACACCTGGAGAGGGGACAGGGACTGTGTCCTTGGGCACGGCCCCTGGGTGTTCCTGCAGCCGCAGCAGTGGGGCGTGGGCTGTAGGAGGGAGGTGACCAGCTGCCCTCTCTGGGCAAGGGACTGTTCTCAAGGGCTGTGGAGGCTTTTGTTGAGATTGGAGGAAAGCAGTGGGTGGGAAGATGTGGGTGGAAGAACGGGAAACAAAATTCAGCTTAAAACCACATCTTGTACAAATGAAGTATTTTTTTTATTTTTTTTTTTAAGATCACATGTGAAACTTTACTTAAGAAGCCTGTAAGGGCACAAAGGGAATATTTACACTAAAAGGAAGGGGAGAGTCGAGTGCTGAGCCTAAACCCATCATGGTGCTTCATTACCTTTGTGTTCTACCTGTGCTGAGGAGGCAGCACTGTACAGACTGCAAACCCTGCTGTCACAACAGGCTCCATCCATGGGTCACTGTAGGGTGCAGCTGGGCAGTTTGGGTTATTCAAGTAGAAGGAATTCCCTATGTGGAGACAAAAGTGTTTTGTAAGGACCATGCAGAGTGAAAGCACTGGTAGAAAGTGAAGGTACTCTGGGTGTGGTGCTGGGTTCTCCCTTGGCAAACTGCAGGAGTGTTGGAAGAACAGCCTGCAGAAAGCGCAGGGCGTCACAGGTTGTTCCCATGGGGTAGGAGATGGTTCCTGCCCTGTACTCATCAGCCTGCCTATCCCTGCAGGAAAAAATAGGTCAGTTACATGTGTAGCCCTTTGGCTGTGACCTAGCAACAGCATTGTCTTTAAAAACAAAATATGGAAGAGGCTTGAATTATGAACCAGATAAAAGGACCACTGTTTGACGCCAAGGTGCTTGCCAAGTACAATGGAACACCCTTATTTAACGAAAAAGCAAATAAGAAATGAGAACATTAACCATCTTTTAAAAGTACCCTTTCTTCTCCAAGTGGCCTTTGGTTAAAAGGCAGCATTTTAAAGTATATTTAACAAGAGCTTCAGCTAGAAAGAGGTGATGTTTACAACAGACCAGGACAGAGCCTTTTACATGTCCTGTCATCACATGAGGTCTAATAATTACTGAACAGTTTGTACTGATCAAGAGTTCTCAGCCATGGTCAGTTAGCTTTCTTAGTTGTATTTATTTTTAATTAAATCAGAGTTGCTATATATAATCTTAGCTATTATAAGCCTTTGCCTACACTGCTGGTAGTGGTGTGATGACAGTGTGAGTGGCACAGCTTAGCTGGTCTCTGCTGTGAGCAGAGCTGGTCTGCTGGGGCTCCAGGCTGGATGTGGGGTTCTGTGAACCAGCTGGGCACTGCCCTGTTCAGCAGGGCACCTGGACCTGCAGCAAAGGGTTTGCTGCCTACAGCAAAATCTGTGCCTTGTTGTATTTTGTTTTCCTGTCACCTTGCTATTGCCTTTTCTGTGCTGCAGAAGCTCTTAGAGCCGTGCCTGCTGCTTCCTTTGAAAGCCTTGCCAAGTTCCCACTTTGGTCCAGCTGATTGCCTGGAGGCACTGGTTTATGAACAGGTTTTTAATGCCTTTTTACAGGCATCCACCAGAGAGGGGTTTTTTCCACATGGAGCTAATGTTGCTATTTTTTTCTTGTCCCCTTCTAACCTCTGTGATAGTCAGGGATGTAGGAGTTTTTCCACATGTTGACCTTCATTCCCTACTCTACACATGTGTATAGTGCAAACCCCAGAGAACCCCCAAGGAATTCAGTGGCACACTGGGATGCAATTATTGCTGGATATCAAGAGGAAAATCATCCTTGAGCTAAATCTGCTCCCACAAGTCTTCTTGATTTATACTCATGTTCCTTACTGCTGAGATCTGGAAGTGCTTGTCAAGCCTTCAGCTGGGTTTTACACGTAATTAAACAGTAACCTGTCTTCATTCTTCCAAAGATGCAGCCCTGAGCAACAGCAGCCCTGAACCAATTTGTTCCTTACTCCTTGAATTATTTCAGTTCTTACAAAATCCTGTAAATTCTTGTTTGCTGTTCTGCCACTGTTTGCGTCAGACCTGAGCTGAGCAACCTGGGAAGTAATGCCAGGGGGTATTTAGTAACAAGCAAATAATCCAGATCACTGCTGGCACCCAGCGCTCAGGCATCCATTCCAGTGTCTATATTTAAAATGGTTATCTGCTTATGCTGAGTGCTATTGGAGAACTCCTTAAAATACTGACTGCTGAACAGTTCGGTGGCTGCTTTTGGCTGGGAAGCAGCATGGCTGCTGGGGTGATTTGTGTGTCCCAGGCCATGTGCAGAGGGAGCTGTGCCCAGCAGCCCCTGGGGACGTGGTGATGGCCGGGTATGGCCACGCTCTGCAAATAGCTGGGTCAGTAACTGTGGCAGCAGCCACACGTGTCATTTGCCTTCCTCAGGAATCTGTCTGCTGCATCCTGACTGCTGAGCAGCCCTTCTATAGAGAACTCTGATAATAAAATACCTTTAGTAATCTCTGTGCTGGGCTACTGTGGCCAAAATTACTTTTAACCTTTATGTCACCCAGCCTGGATTGCTACGTGTGGTATGAAATACCAAAGTGTGCCTTGGCAGCTGCGGATGGGACAGGGAACTTGTGACTTGTCCAGCAGCAGAGCCAGCAATTCCATTGCCCTTCATGTCCCAGCTTTGGCTCCCTTGCTCCCAGCACAAAGGTGCTGGGAGATGATTCCCACAGCTCACACGCTGTGTAAGAGCATGGCTGCAGGGAAGGGCTTTTGCATCTGTCCCTGGGGACTTGGGTTAATCTATGCTTACATCCAATCTGTGTTTCTAGAGCACAGAGTCATTACTGAATTGGTGGCTGATGGTTTGATGGGTTTTCTTCAGTTTTAACATTGGTGGAAGGCTAGTTTGTTTTGTCCTAATTTGGTATCATTCTGCATTACTTGTGTCTTTTACTTACACTTGACATTTTTCCAGATTTCTTATAACTTTTGGTTCAGGCTTATTATATTATTCTAGTAATCATTCATAGTTGAATATAGTCCAAGGGAAGTGGTTGATCCCTTGCCTACTTGGTTCAAGGTCACTGGCCACTCTCAGAATAGATGTCAGGCCCAATAAAATACAGGCTTTCATTTATATCTGAGTTTTGCCATCTTCTCATGCCATATCCCAGAATTCTGGTGCTGTGTAATGTGGAAGCTTCATTTCCACACTAATCCCACTATGGCTGGTGCAAGGTAAACCTCATCATGATAAACCTCATCATTTTTCTGTGTTATCATCTCCAGAGCATCTTCCCAAAAAGCAAGTGTAGCCAGGGTAGCTTTACAAAATTGTTGATCTTTTAGTTTGCAGCTCAGGCTTCAGCAATGGACGCTCCAAAACCAGATTCAGACAGTGAAAGGACATTTTCTCATTCTCCTTCTTGGTGATGCCATTCAGACTGGATTAGAGTTTAAATCTTCAGTGCTAGAGGCTGCAGAGAAACAATGCTTCCATTTAATGTCTGTCTTGAATGTTATCATTTAGAAGGATTTAAAGCATAGACCTGAATCACTGAATGACAGATTTATTGTGACTTCCGTGTTTGTTTGGGTATAGATTTAGACAGTACAGCTCTTGAAATAGCTGGGTAACTAGCAGAAACATTCCTAAAGCCTATGATTAAGAAAG
Organism: Sylvia atricapilla; assembly: GCF_009819655.1. NCBI lineage: Eukaryota > Metazoa > Chordata > Aves > Passeriformes > Sylviidae > Sylvia > Sylvia atricapilla. The sequence continues at coordinate 12,040,321 of NC_089152.1, forward strand.
CAGATGGGTTTGGGTTTTGTTTTGTATCATATTTGTCTCAGATATTTTCTGCTATTGTTTGAGTCTTAGCAGATTTGATGTTGACACATATCGAAAGATTGAATTACTTCTAGATACTAAATTATCTTTTGGACCCTTACACAGATATTCCACTGGTTTTCCATGATTATTTATTTTCTTTTTACTTGCTTTTATACAGAGAGACCCTCAGCTGTTTGAGTCTCTCAGTTTTACATCGCACCTAGCCCTGTGAAGCACAAGGTGCCAGTCTGTTGGCAGAGTAGAGTGGACAGGAATGTCCTTTGGGATTGCTGGCATTTGTATCTGCCTTTCTATTGGCCTTGTAACTGCATCACCCGGAGTACAGCATCCACTTCCAGCAAGGCAAGGTAAAAAACCTGTGACTGGCTTAGGGATGTGCACAGGGCAAGGAAATTCATCACGCAGAGCAAATCCAGGAGAAAAGCAAACCCTGGAAGCCTAAGGAGCTCTGGTGAGCTGGGCAGCCAGGGAGAGGCTCACTGTTTGCAGCTGGGAAAGGGAAGAGGCCAGCTGCCCTCACCTGTATGGCTCAGTTAATGAGTCCCTTGCAGCATTTCTCCTGCCCTGATAAAACCACAATGACAGCAGCAGTGGAGCAGGTGTTTTGGTTCTTCAGCCAACACAGAGAAAAGTATGAAAGCACAGAGTTGCTTGAGGGATTCACTGGCTGAGTGGACTCACAATGCTGTGCTGCAAGCAGCTGGGTGGCCGTGGTGGGTCAGCAGTGGCTACCAGCACCAGCAGTGGAGAGGAGTCAGCAGTGACCAGGGCAGAGTCCAGCTCATCCTCCAAAATGCTGGTGCGGCCCAGGGAGGAGGTTTCCACCCTGCCTGCCAGGAACTGCAGTCTGCGTTGGCATGGGCAGGAGGAAAAATATGATGGGAAACAGGAAGATTAAAATAATCCCAGTGAAAACAGGATGTTGGAAATCTGGTAACAGTGGGGCTGCAGGGCTGGCTGGCTGCAGAAGGCTGCTGGGAGCAGGGAGGCTCTCACACAGGCTGTTTGGGGCAAAGAACCCAGTTCTCACTTGGAGGCCCACACCAAAGCCACGAGGCAGAGGCAGCACAGCTCTACTGGCAGCAGACTGGCATCTCGTGTTCCCCAAGATATGACTGATTATGGCTATTTACACCAGTGTGTTCACTCTCCTTCTCTCAACACCTGCCTGAATTCTTTTTTGTTGGATGAAGGTCATAAACCATTCCCTACAACACATCAGCCTGGGCTCACATTTATTTAACAGATAGGACCTGCCAGGCAGCGGGATGGAGCAGTTCCAGAGCCCGGCTGCCAGCAGGGAGCTGGATATCTCCCAGCTGATCACAGCCTGCTCTCCGAGCTGCCATCCATGGCGTCCTTCCAGCCACGACAAAATAAAAACCAAGCCGAGTTTGTCTCTCACTAAACTGCCTCTTCCTTCCAGGGGCTGACAGCAGCAGTCAGTGCTGTGGATTTACAGCAGGAGTGGCGGGCTCTGGGGTGGCTGAAGGAGCTGGTTCCCATCCCCAGTGCCAGTTTGTGACCTGTCACAGGCTGCGGCTGGGGCTGGCAAGGAGCTGCTGGCCAGTGCCCAACCAGCTTCTGGAATGCCTTGCACACCCAGCACTGAGGTGTTTCTGCTCCCCTGGGAGCAGGGCAGCTGCAGTGCCAGGCACTGATTTCAGCCTGGACAGTGTGGTGAAAGGACACCACATTGCAGGTCCCAGGCTCCAGCATGTGTGCACCGTGCTCAGAAGCAAGTGTGAACTCAGTGCCCCATAATTTATGAGGTCATTCATCCATTAGAAATGGCATACTAAAATCTCTGAGGCTAAATCAAACTGGGTTGTTCTTTAGGTAAAATGAAAATTGCTATTTCCCAGGAGTCCAAACTGCTATCCATTTATTTACTTTCCATGGATAAATTGAATCTACTATGTGCATTGCAAGTTGCCAGTGTTTGTCAATGCAGTGCAGAACCAGATGGATGCAGAACAGCCTTGGATGAGGACCATGTCCCCGGTTTTCATCAGCCAGTTAACACAGAGCAGCTCTTCGCAGCCATCAGGTCTTCCCCCAGTTAGGCATCCCAGCTGGCCAGGCATGGCTGTAGGGCTTGGAAGGAAAGCTCAGTAAAGGGCAGGCTCTGCCCAGCACCACACAGGTCCTGCAGCAGGGGAATTGGGCTTTCCCTGGTGTATCTGCAACTTGCTTTTCTCATGGGTATTCCAGATGATTTGGGTCCTGAGGATGTCAGTGTAACCAGTGTTTCCTATAACCTCAGTTTCTCTTCTTTCATGCTCAAAAAATAAGACTTGTTCTCCAGGTCCTTGAAATAGTCAAAGTGTTGTGCTCATCCATGAATGTCCCCGGTTTTTCACTACATCCCTTGACTTTTATTGTAAATGATAAATAATAGGGGGAGATGGAGTGCATAAAGTGAAAAAATTGACTGAAGTCAGTGGCTCAACTGACTCAGGCCATTTTCTGGAGTAGTGGGATGCCCATCTCCATTAAGAATCAACCCCTGTACAATTTTTGTTCAAGTCTAAATAAAGAGATGCATTTTCAAGATGAACTTCTTCACTGTTCCAAGTTTTTACATGAATTTTGGTGTCTGTGGGCAGTGTCCCAGGAAAGCTGGCTTCAAACTCATGGAGCCACATCTGGGGAGCTCCCAGGAGGGGGAGAGTGGGGAGCAACACCCCTGTGGCAGCCCAGAGACACTTCAAATTCATGTTAGTTTTACATATTTGACACGAGAAATCTCTCCAGGCACCACTTCAATCCAATTTACAGTGTCTGGCTCAAGTGAAGTATGAGAAGAATTTGCTTAAGGGATTTGAGCGGAGATGTGTGGGGAGCTGGGTGAGCAGGCAGGGCAGCCCTGGGATGGTGGGGCTGAGCAGCAGGAGGGCTCAGGAAAGCTCCATCCCTCAGCACAGACACCCTGCTCTCCGCCAGTGAGGCCAGAAGCAGCAGGCCAGGAACAGCCCAACTTGGTCCTTCGCCCCTTCTCCTTTAAATACTCACGAGGCTGCTGCAAAAACCAAGTGGGAGATGCCTCTGCTCGTGTCCTGGGGTAATTCCCAGCAGGGAATGTTGTCTCTGGGCACCAGGGAACTCAGTTTCCTTCTCACTGACACATGGCACTCCAGCCCCATCACCCACGCAGCTGAGCTCACAGAAATTTGGGAATGATGTGGCTTTCAAACAGTTTAAGATACCTTCACTTCCTGAAGAGGGAAAGCAAGTCTCAAGAGGCTTTGCAGCATGCATAGATGTTAACTGCCTTCCTCCCACACTACTAGGAAATTTGTGTGTTGTCTTCTCCACTACACACAGGGAAAATGAAAGATGGAGTGGTTAAACCTCTTCCTGACTGGGATGGGACAAACCAGGCTCCCCTGATGCTGGAGTTTGAGCCACTTTAAGGGAGTTGGAAGATTAAGGTAAAGAGGAAAGTAATTTACAGCTTTAGCTCTTACTTTGTTCCTGAAATCTCTGCAGTGTCCTGGGCATTTATAGAAACTAATGAACCATGTCACCTGAATGTGGAGCACTTACAGGGAGAATTGGAGCAGTGATGGTGATTAAAGGTGGAGTCCAGATGAGAAAGCAGTGGAGAGCCCAGCCCTGTTCGTTTGGGAGAGCAGTGTCTTTACAGAGGTAGCACATCCCACCAGGACAGGGTACATCCAGCCTGGAGACAGTGCCCTGGCAGTGCTGCCTTAGAAAGGGAGTGAGGAGGAGTGATTCCTGAACTTACTTTCAAAAGGGAGAGAGAAAAAGACAGAAGGTGTGGTCTAGACTGACAGCACAGGAGGGAAGGTCAGTTGTACCTGCTGTTGCTGTAGCTGCGCTGTTCACCACAACAGCATTGATGGTGTGGAGTAACGGAGAGTTCTCATGGATAGCATCATCACTGTGAGGTGGGATCTTCCCCTTCTCCATTTCTGGAGTCCCTCACGCTAGGAAAACAAGGTGGGAGAGCACCCAAATGCTGTGTAAGGATTTGTTTGCCACAGCAGTGTTGTGGTGGCCACCACAGCACCTCTGCCTCCACGAGGAGGGGCTGCCATGCCCAAAGCCGTGCTGTGCTGCCATGGGGAGGCTGTAACACAGCTCCCCTGTGCACCATGGCCCAACAGCATGATGTGAAGTGGTGCAGCTCACCGCAGCCTTGTAGGAGCAGCTTGTTCTGGCATATGGTGGGAACAGATGTTTCCAGGGCTGCAGCAGGGCAGAGTGAACATCCAAAGGGTCCAGCTGTCTTTGGTGTATTAGACATGGATTTGATGGCCATCATCACCACCATTCCTGCCTCCTCCTTGTGGGAGGGCTCAGGGAATAATTCATTCATTAGAAAACATCATTGCATGAATGACAACATAAGTAATTTTATAGTGCTAAATGGTCATTTCCAGTTAATGCATTTTTTAATTTCTGAGAATGGCTGGGCAGCCTCTCAGGTGATGTCAGCAGCGTCCCCACCCACTGTCACAGCCCGGGCACAAGGACACTGACCGGGCACAGCTGAGCTGCCGTCTCTCCTTTGCTGGCAGCACATCCAGAGCATTATAAATGAAAGTTTCCAAACACGAAGGCAGCACAGAGAAAGAGGAAAATTACCCTTCAGGGAAGTATTTTGCTATTGTCAGGGCAGCGTGGAATGAAAGCAAAAAGGATTTTAAGACTGGGTTTTGGCTGCCAGTTGAGGCTGTGATTATAAACTGCAGCCTGAATGCACCATGCCTGAACCAACCCCTCCCCCTGCCCAAGCCTTAAGCCAAAGGATTTAAACAAGCTCTTATGTAATATGGTTTTAGTGTTTCCAGTAGAAATAGGTGTTCTAAATATAAATTATTTGCAGATAAAATAGGCTTATATAAAATGCTTTCACGTTTATATAACCCCATGTTGGCATCGCACCCAACACCTCCATCAGCTGTGAGCCCAGTGCTGGGGACAGAGCAGGGTGCTGGCAGTGCCCAGTTTGGTGCCAAGGCCAGGGCTGCACTGGTGTCTTGGCCTCTGCACCACAGACCGGCCCCTGTCCTGTCCCCAGCCCGCTGGGCAGTGTCCCTCCGGAGACAGGAGCTGCTGGGAGAGATGCACTCGGGCTGGGATTTCTCATGTGCAGTCCCTCCCTTCTCCCTGCCCGGGGTTCGCTCAATGCAGGACATTCCTGTGGCGTCCCCACCGTGGGGCCCTGGGGCGGTGGGGACAGCCCTCGCTGCAGTGGTGACCGCCCAGACTCGGCAGCGAGCACTGCAGACACTGTCCCCGAGAGTCACTGCTTTGGTCCCTTAGCACAGAGGTGTTTTGAATGTCAAGAGGTGGAGTTCTCCTTCACCCCGATGTTCATGCAGGGACGTCTGTGCGTGTGTGCATGTATTTATATAACATACATATATTTGTATGCACATATATATATATATGTATATGTGTGTATATATATGGATGTATATATATATATGGATGTATATATTTATACATACACATATGACATAGTGAAAGACCTGACTGCCTCCAGCACAGGGTTGGCAGCACGGCCTGGGCTGTGGGCTCTTCCCAAGCAGTGGCCACAGTCCCACTGAACAGCCAGGGCAGCTCCCTGTCACAGCAAGGCCATCGGAACACTTGAGGCTCCTATGGCAAGAATCTCCCCCACCGTAAGTGTGCACCCACAGGGTGAGCTCTCACTTGCCATGCCTCTTCTCCGTGACCACCTTCATCCAGATCGTGGCTGCTCGAAGCTGCTGAGCCTCTTGCCCAGCCCAGCAGTGCATTGGGAGCCAAGGCAGTGGCCACTGATGAGGGCAGTAATAATTAGCTCGGAAACAGTGTTTTCTGAGCAGAAAAAAATGGTTGCTATGTTACAACCTTTATGTATGGGAAAAATACTCAGTCAAATCTTACACAACAGCCCTCAGTGGTGTTGCTTTTAGAGGAAGGACTGTTGGCTAAGTAATTTTAGCTACCATTATGTGTATGGAACATGCATAGAATCATACACAGATATATAGAGATATGAATAGATGTGCATGTCTTGTTTATACACACACACATATATTTCCATACATATGAGAAACAAGAACACGTTTTTCAGCTGCAGCCTGTTACTGCAGCAGACCAATATGATTTATAGCTCCTTACCGTTAACATTTCCATTCAAATAATGCCTTATTTATGCCCATACCAGAGAAGCTCTTTTGACAACGTGGGAAGAGGCTTTTTATTGTGAAAGCAGAACTGTCAGCAGCCTCTATTATTTTTGGTGGGACTGTCAGTTCTCCAAGCAACATGACTTCATTTTTAATCCAGGTCTGATGGAAGACACTTGATCTGTCCTGCTTTTGTCAGTCACAGAGGCAAACTTGCCAAAAAGAAATGGTATGTGTGACCTTCGAAAATGACTGTTGCCCTTTCCATCTTGTCTGTGCTCTATTTTTCATAAAAGCCTGTTTCTGAGGTGCATTACAGGGGAAATAAGCCATTCATCTTTGTCTCCACTGCCCTCACGACTGCTAGGGAGTCACTTCCTGCAGGCCCAAGGAGAATGCTGGGTCAAGCTGTACCTGGGCATCTTTTAGAGCTGGACCTGCAGTGATTCATCAGCTACCTCCCTTTGGAAATCAATACTTCTGTGTAGTACAAGTGCTTATGCCCCTTATGTCATCTACAGATAAAAATTAAACAAGCAAAGCAAACAGCTGTACCTTGGTCTAAATGTTTAGTGCTCAAACCAAGGGATCTGCCAGCTCCCATCTACTGTGGCTCACAGAGGTACTGCAGACCTTCTGCAAACATGGTGGAGCTGAAGGACAGGATAGAAACCCTGCAGAGAGGGCTGCAAACCAGTCCCAGCCTTTGAGTCTCCTTAGGGACAGTTTGATCTCAACAGCAAAAGTTATATTTTATATATAAAATATATAACATTGAATATGTGTATATATACAATATAGCAGTGTATTACATGTAACAGAAGTATAGATATGTTATATATGTACATACCCATGTATAATGTCTCTATGTGCATCCATGCCCATATGTTTACATACATGTCTGTAGAATCACGTGTAGAATATGTGTATGCACACATACATGAGCATACAGACACATACATATGTCCATGTGTGTGTTTAAGCACACATATGTGTACAAACCTCTCCACATCCACAGCAACATGAAGGGAGGCTCACCTTGTGCAGGTCACTGCCAGTCTGTTGGCAGGTGGCCCTGTCAGTGCCCCAAGGTTCTCATACTGCCAGTGCTTGCTCCTTTGGGAATTCAGCTGTGATGCACAGCCCAGTGCCTTTGCAGTGGAAAAGTGACTCCTAGCACCTGAGTCAGCCTGAACCTGCCTTTGCACTACAGACACTTCTCTCCCCAGCTGCTGCGCAGGCAGATAGGCACGGAGGTGATCTCAGCTGGGTGATGTTCTGAGGAGCCCCTCAGGGTGACCATGACTGTGTTTGCCCTGCCCAACCAAGAGAATTTGGTGTGTTCCCCACTGCCCTGACTGCTCAGTGCCCCAGCTCACGGCAGAACACATCAGGTTGCTCTTGCAGAGCTAGCTGTCACATTTATCTGGGCTTCTAAATTAAGGTAAAAAGGCAGCCTGAAGTGACGTAGCAAGCTCTCTCCCTGCTCCGATTTGTGCTTACAATTCTTTAAGGAGACTATATTTCAGTTACAGCAATTGGTCCACAAAAAACTACCACCACTAAAAACCCACCCCTTGCCCTCATACTGCTCTGCCGTATTTCTGAAATGACTAACATGCCACTTCATTTTTCCAGTAACTATGAAAGAAAATGCTAATAAAACTTCTGGAAGAATTTTACTAATTTTTCCTGGTTTGAAGCTGGGCACTTATCATGAGGATGGGTGTAGGACCATGAGCTTCCCTCGGTAGAACTTGAAGCAAATTACACAGCAGCTCTTGCAGCCATTGGCAAGCCTTGGCCCATGTGGCTTGGCACTATTTCTTTGGACATCTCAGAGACTTTGCCAGAAGCCTTTTGGCCACTGTTTGAGGCTGCCCTCCTCCCTGCTGATGCCCCAGGGAAGGTCTGGTGCCAGAGGATCACACCCCTGCAGTGCACACAAAGGCAAGGGCATCCTTCCTCCTCTAAACTTCATTTTGTCTGGGGAAAACCTGTAACCCCAGGTAGCAGATTTCCCTTCCTAGGACAGGTCTTTTGCATAGCATGAATGTGTGTGTATATAATATCTATACATACATATGTGTGTGTTATGTATATATACATATATATACACTTATGTGTGTATATTACATATACATACATCTATACATATGTGTATTTATATATCTATATTTATCTCCTCTGCAGCACTTGCACACAGATAGGAAGCATAGAGCTGATGACTAAACTCTGGGTTTAATGTCTAAAAATACAGATGGAAAAAACCCCTCATTTTACTGGCAAAAATATTCAGGCGAGTACTTTTGCAGGCACAAACCAAGCAGCTGCTTAGGGGCCAGGTAAGCAAGTGGCTGGGAGAGGACTGAGTCTTGCAATGCTACTGAACCCGTGCTCATGGGAAGCTGACAGAAACATTTCTGAGCCAGACAGACATTGCTACGGAGATAAAGGCAGTTGAAAACAGAGCTGACCCTTATTCAGGGAATAAATTCTATCTGTTTTTGCAAGAGGCATGACGTGCCTACTTCTGGTAAAATAACAGCACAAAACACCAAGCACGACCACTGGAAAGTTGGCAACATCTGGTTTTCAGTGCTGAAAACATGCCAGCCTACTTGGGCATTGTGGGACAATTTTAGGAGATGAAAGACAAAAGATGAAACGGAGCCACGCCTTGGTGTTTTGTGCCTGGTGGGTGAGAGGCTGGCCATGGCCACCACACTCCTGTGCTCTGCAGAATGGCGGGCAGCCCGCTGCCATCCAGGCACTGGCCAGGCTTGGGACAATCCTGGCATCCCCAGCCTGGGAGCAGAGCCTGCAGGAGATAGTGCCTGGATGTGCAGGTGAAACAGTGCCTGGATGTGCAGGTGAGATGGTCTCTTGCCCACTGAACAGCCCCTGGCCCATCAGCTCACCTTACCATGGGCAGGGAGTGGTCCCAGCCTGTCCCATCAGGGTATCTGTGCTGCAGGATCCAGCTTTACCCGCTGATCCTGGTCTGCCAGGTAGCAGCAATACAAACAGGTGAAAAATAAATCGGCATCAACCTCAGCTGGTGCTTGATTCTGGCTGCTTTGGCAGTTTCTCTTTAAGGGTGAGATGAGGGCTCCCCTCTGCCTGGAGCACATCCCTCGCTGACCCTCAGGAACATCAGCACCAGCAGGGCTCAAAGCCTCAGCCCTTTGCCAGCTTTGCCCTGGGGCACCTGGGGCTCGACCTCTGCTCACAGGAGCTCCAGTGTTACAGACAGGGCTGTCTGTATTCATGGGCTTCCTTCACTATGTGACCTTCACCTCCCATTTTTTGAGGCTATACCTACAGAATTTAAATTTAGGTTAATCCTTTGGCACCATCAGGTTCAAGACTCTCACCCTTGAAGACTAATGAGCTGCATTAAGATTAAATCCCATCAAGGAGAATACCAATGATTTTGCTCCTCAGTGCTCATTCAGATCCTCCCAAAATTGCTATCACAGTGCTCTGAGTCACACTGCCAAGGGGCTCACTGCTGCTGAGAAGCCCAATGGAGCTGGACTCACGTTGAGCAAGAGGGAGAGCCAGGTGGCCCCAGGAGGCCTCTTCCAACCTATGTTTCCCTGTGATTCTGACAGCAAAAGCCACTCTGTGGAAATAATAAACTGAAAACTATTGATGGAGCTTCTGCCTGCTGCTGCTGGTTTTGTGTGTAACATGGTCACAAACAGCTTTTTCTTCCATACCTGTCATATCAAGAATAAAAGTGATAGAGAGAATGCACAAGAAAAGAGCAATTTTTGTTAAGTCTTTGTCAAAAATGAAGAGCTGTGACCCTCTCATCGCTTTTACAGAAGTCCATAGGAACAGTAAGCCCATCCATAGTCACCACAGGCCATATGGGCAGATACACCCAAAATCCATGACCATTTTTGAAACATCAGCTGCTCGAAAGCAGCTTTAAAAAGAAACGAAGACACAAACCTACACAATGTGCAGGCATCACACAGCTGAACCAAACCCCTCCATCTGCCTCATGAAGATTGTCTCGGGATTTGGGCACAGATTTGTGCCTGAGCTTTGTGCTTCTCAGCCCTCTCAAACATGCAGTTTAAACGCTTCAGTAATCTCCAGTCTTTCAGGGTTAATGATCAGACTTAACTTTGAAGCCGCTGAACTTGTGAACCAGGATGTGTTGGGAAAGGCTGAGGCATGTAAAGATTAGCCCTTTCTCAGGAGGAGAGTGTTAGCTGGGGCGACTGCGAGGGTTTATGTTTGGTGGGATTTATCCGGCGGGGTGATGCCATGGCCCTGCTCACCCTCAGCAGCCTCCCTGCTCCGGGGAGCCCCAGCAGCTTCTCCCCCTTTGCTCCCTCCACGCTCATGCAGTGCTGCAGAACCAGCCGTCGGGGTCGTCCCATGGCTGCTGCATTCTGCTCGACGGGGTTGGAGGTTTTTAATTTGTTTCAGTTCGAATGAGATGAAACCCAGTCATTTATAACAACTTTTCTGCAAAGCATCCTTTCTGTGACCCTGCAGCTACTCACCCAAACCGAGTTAACCATCCCCTTGTGCGGCCGTGCCTTACAGAGCCCAGAACTCCGGCCAGGGGCAGCTCTGCCCGGCTCTGCCCAGGGCCAGCTCCTGCCGCCAGCCCGCCGTGTGCGGCTCCCAGGCAGCCAGGACAGCCCCTGCCGCACCTCGGGTTATCTGCCCCTCACTCCTCCCAGGCACAGCAAACATCCCCCAGGGGACTTCAGCTTTACAAGCTGGCAGGATATTACCCGGTATGAAAACACAAGCAGAGCAATTCTAATGAGACTCGAGACGCGTGAAAACTCATTTCTAAGAGAAATATATTCGAAACCTCCATTTCCCCGTCACATACTTAGAGATTAACGGAGCGATATTTGTAATGGTTAGAATTTCCCAGAGCCGCTCCTGGCGGGGATCGCGCGGCCAACAGCGCCACCGGCCGGCCAGCAGCGGGATAGGCCGGGCGTGGGGACACCGCGGCGGCGGGACACCCGGGGGACACCCGGGGGACACCCCAGGGGCTCAGGGGACACTCAGGTGTGCCCGTGTGTGCAGGCGCACCAATAACACGTGCAAATATATCTAAATGTGTGTGTGTGTGTAGGTGTGAACACATGCGGGAGCACGGACAGTTTATGTACATGTACACTGTGAGTGTATGCACACACTTACGAATATATTTATACGGATGTATATACACTTTTAGAATTTATACGCGTTTATATATCTATTATATATATATATTTATACACCCATATCTGTTTATACATAGTACACAAATGCATACAGAGACACACCCGCTGTGTGTGTACATACACGCACGGAGACATGTGTTTACCTATCCGCATTCTGTGTGTGTCTGTCTATGAATCGCCCCTGTCGCAGCTGGCGCTGTTGGTCGCAGCGGCCCCGGTTTCCCCGGCAGCGGCTCCGGTTTCCCCCGGCAGCGGCCCCGGTTTCCCCCGGCAGCGGCCCCGGTTTCCCCCAGCAGAGGCCCCGGTTCCCCGGCAGCGGCCCCGGTTTCCCCCGGCAGCGGCCCCGGGAAGGGCAGGCCGGCAGCGGCCCCGGTTTCCCCCGGCAGCGGCCCCGGTTCCCCGGCAGCGGCCCCGGTTCCCCGGCAGCGGCTCCGGTTTCCCCCGGCAGCGGCCCCGGTTTCCCCCGGCAGCGGCCCCGGTTTCCCCCAGCAGAGGCCCCGGTTCCCCGGCAGCGGCCCCGGTTTCCCCCGGCAGCGGCCCCGGTTTCCCCCGGCAGCGGCCCCGGTTTCCCCCGGCAGCGGCCCCGGTTCCCCGGCAGCGGCCCCGGTTCCCCGGCAGCGGCCCTGGTTTCCCCCGGCAGCGGCCCCGGTTTCCCCCGGCAGCGGCCCCGGTTCCCCGGCAGCGGCTCTGGTTTCCCCCGGCAGCGGCCCCGGCTCCCCCCGGCAGCGGCCCCGGGCAGGGCAGGCCGGCAGCGGCCCCGGTTTCCCCCGGCAGCGGCCCCGGTTTCCCCCGGCAGCGGCCCCGGTTTCCCCCGGCAGCGGCCCCGGTTTCCCCCGGCAGCGGCCCCGGTTCCCCGGCAGCGGCCCCGGTTCCCCGGCAGCTGCGCACGCCGCGGCCAGCGCGGGGAGCTGCAGCCCCGCACAGCCCCGGCCGCGCCGGGCAGGGCCGCGGGGAGGCGGGGAGGGCTCCGTGCCGCTGGGGAGCCCGATCCCGGGGCATGTGTCCCACTCCCGCAGGGCAGCTCTGCCAAGAGTGGAGGTGTTTGAAGCCTCGTAATGCCCGCACTCAGCTGCCGCTCCAGCTGCCGTGTAATACCAAAGCGCTCTCCTCATTTAGTTGCCCTCTGGTGTCCCCACAAGAGCTGACATAGGTGACAGGTGGGGATGGAAATACGAGCCGTGATGATTAGTCCAGGGCTCATTTAGAAATGCTGGTTGTGAGGCAGTGTTGGTGTGTCCCTGCCAGGGTGATGTGTCCCCTCACCCCCTAGTTTAGGGGCTGGAACACCCAAGCCTCTGCAAAGCCTGGCTTTCACAAGTCCAGCACCCCAGAAAGCTTCTGCTGCATCGTGGAAACCTATTTGGGCTCAAAGCAAGAATATCGGCCCTCCATGCCTGCCGGGACAGTGCCAAAGGCACGCAGGCAAGGCTCTAAGGGCCTTTGGAAAATTATATTCCTGAGAGTGGCTAATATATTTGAGCCTGCAAAACAGGAAAAGGTGCAAAACTAAGAATTTGGGAGGGGGTAGGACCAGCACAATGACTTGGGGTGGAGTCAAGTCAGACAACCTCCTGTAGGCCACCTGCTAGAGCAAGGTAAGCTTCTAAAGTTCAGCTTCTCCTCACCTGTCATGATAAAACACATACTTTTAAGTACAAAGCACAGTTGAATATCAAGACTGGCCATTTGCAGTTGTTTTTCCTACAGCCAGCCTCCAACAATAGCAGGGTTCTGCTGTATGTCTTGTATCTCTTGTCTGGAAAGACTAAAGTGTCTCATCTATTTTAGATGCAGGAGATCTCTGTACCAAATATAAAACACTTACAGTCCAGACAGCCTTTAGCACTTCAAAAAAGTTTCAGATCATCAGCACAGTGTTGAACTTTTATGGAGTAAGGGAAGGAGAATTTTTTCCTTACATTTTGCTTTTAGCATTGCCAAAGAACTTTCATGCCCTGACTTTTTGAGTGACTTGATTACTTGCACAAGATGAACCATATGATGTCAGATGACATGGCATTCTGAGGCAGAGAACTGTGGCCCTATGTGTCCCCAGCTGATGGCTCTGCACAGACATTCTGCCACTCTGGTGGCAGTGGGACTGATGGGGTAATTCTGCCCCTGCTGCATTTCATGGGTGAAGGCAGAGCACAGCTCTAACTTAGTGTTGCAGTTCATTACAGCATCTTGTGACAGCCCTCATTTTTGTCCTGTTACCTGAGCTCTTCCCAGCACCTATGGACTGCCCAGCCCCACCCAGAGCATTGCCATCAGGCTCTGGAAGGGGCTGAGCTCCAGCTTGGCTCACAACCAAACCCACCTGGTAAGCTCTAGTGAAAGAAATTGGGAGGGCTCTCAACATTTTGCATGTTCAGCCAGCCACATCACAGCCCAGCAACAGACAGAAGTGGTCTGTCATGAGGACTGTGCTGGTAAGCTGCTCTCCACACAGGTTAAAGAGCCTCCAGGACTTGTAGTAATTGTTAAACATATTACTTTTACTAGCAGCTCTGCTCCTATGAATGCCCAGAGTCTCCCAGAGCTCCTGCATGCTGCAGCTACTCATCCATCCTCATGGTTGTCCCACTGCAGTGACCAGGGCGAGGTCGGGAGGAGCTATCGGGGTAGGAGCTGTCAAGGAGAACTTGGGTGCTGGCAGTGGGGAGATAGTGGGTGCCCTGCTCACTTTGCCCTGTCAGGACAGGGTCACCCGAGGGAGTGCTGCCCACCTGGGGCGACAGGCAATGAAGAGCCTGGGGTACTCTCCTCAGTCAGCACAGCCACACCTCTGTCCGCAGGATGCTGGTGGCAGCCCTGATGTTCTGCTCAGGAAGAGCCCAACAGAGACTCCCCAACACCTTCAGCTTTACTGCGGCCACTTGTGCGCAGAAAGGCCACATCAGCCCTCAGCAAAAGGCAATGCATGGCCAGTAACTGTGGCAGCAAGCACCCTGGCTGCAGTGGTCACCAGCCACTTTCACAGGCCACGGAGTCTGCAGTGGAAAAAAAATCCAAAAGCAGCAAATGAAAGCGTGTCTGAGCAATAGCTGTATGCCTGCAGGAGCACGCAGAGGACCGGACATGCTGGAGACGTGGTGCAGAGCTGTGCTGGTTTCACTCTGATCAGATGAGGATGAGGTTGGTTTTTGCAATTTGTGGTAACAGCATTTTGCAAGCATGACAAAAATGTGTGGTAACCCCGGGACGAACTGGGGCAGCCTCTGCACAGAGAGCATGCAATGTGAGGTTTGGCAGAGTCAGGCCAAGGGCTGTAACTGCCCCACGCCTGTCCCTGAGCTCCCAGGGCAGAGGGCGAGAGCCCTGCCAGCCACACCAGCCTTCGGCCACCTTCTGCCGCTGCTGGGCTTCCTCTGGGACCTGCTCCTGGGACCAGCACTGGGGTTCCAGTGCTGCCATGGAGTGACCTGTGCCATGAATGCCCCGGTCCCTCAGGAGCACGGCTGTGGCTCAGCTGTGGGCAGAGCCCTGCAGCCAGGCCAGCAAGGAGCCCCAGAGGCATGTGGGGCTGAGTGCTGGGAAGCAAAGGGAACACCCACGAGCCAGGGACAAGCCCTGCTGGCAGTGCCCAAAGCCTTGCAGTGGGTGAGCAAAACAGTAGGAAAAAAATCAATTTTCTTTGACGGCATGTCCTTATTGACTGTGAACTGGTTTGTATTAATAAAATCACTACAGTGGGGTAGTGAAGTGTTCATTTTCCCCATTAGTTTGCTTTGCTTGAGAGAACCCGACATTGCAGTACCCTTCACCTCCCCTTTCATTAACTTCTAAAATACAAGCTGCACCTGAACTAACTGAGGACACTCCAATGGCATGGAGAGTGGATCTGTGTCCTGCCCTAGCTCCAGCTGCTGAGGGACTCATCCAGAAGAAAACTGAGAAGCCAGTATTTTTAAGGATTAAACAGGACAGTGCTAGAGGCAAATCACCATGAGAAAGAGCCAAGGCATGGTTTGAATAATTTAGCTCTACTCCCTTAAACAGTTTATTTTGCTAATCAAGAAGGATTTGGAGAAAATAGATCTGGTCACGGTAACTTGCTATGGTGCTGACACAGATGCTCACATTTGGTACTGCTCTTACTTGGTATTGCATTTTGACTGAGAACCAGAATGACACAAAAGGTCACATAGCACATAAAAACAGTGGCAAAACCTGGTCAAGTCATAGCTCTGAAAACCATATCTAAGCCATGAACCAGCATCAGGGAGACACTCTGTCAGACAAGAATTTTTTCTTCTCTCTTTGAAATGTCATATTTTTAATCAATGAACTGGATGAAACAACCATAATTAACACAGAATCCAGGTCCTGACTCCAGAACTGGACAGGCAGTTAATGTTATGGGAAGACTAGTCACATACAGACACTGAAGTGAATTTTAAAGAAGATGCTTTTTTTACAATGGCACATAGGTTTTTTTCTGATTCTATGGTGATATGATTAGTTACTTCTCTCTCAAGTGAGAAGCCACAAACCCTGTGATGTAAAAGATGCCTTGAAATCACCACCAGATCTATCAGCAAGCCCCTTGACTAAAGGGGATCCACAGGCCCACAACATACACACCAAAACACCCTTGGTGGGACACAGTCAAATTCCACAGGCCTAGGCAGCTGGACAGCTGAGCCATAGGCTGCAGCTCTCGTGCAGTAATATTTTCTAGTAATTAGCTAAAGCAGCTTTGAGACTTTACTCCTCAAAACAGCTTCAGTTTTCCCAGAGGAGCAAGGAGGCAAGAAAGGTCAACCACTGCCTAAGCAAGATATGGGCACCTCTGGGAGTCCTTTCCTTCTCTTTGTGACTAATAAGGATGACCAAAGGTGGGCAAGAAACTGACGCTATACCCCAGCAAAGCTCAGAAATAGCTGCTCTTGGACTTCTTTTTTGTTTGGTAATTATGTCCATGTTATCTCCCTGAGAAGTCTCTAGGACACTTTGGAGGCTTCAGATAAGATTATGGACAATTACGAAGGGAAGAAAGAGTTCATCTCTTGGTATCTTTTTGGACAAACAATCCAAGGCAAACAAGGTTCAGCAACATCTCTGGGATCACAGGGTTTAAGATCCCCATAACACATCCTGATGCTGTAAACTCAAAACAGTTTCCTGGTGTGGCAATGTCTTATCTGCTCCAACCTCTTGCTCCTGCTGGCCAAGCCAGCCAGTGAGCCAATCTACCCATGAATTGCTATAGGGATAATGTGATTTCTTCACCTTTTGCCTTTGTTTTGAGATGTGAGCAGCCATCAGCCGGGAGTGCCAGCTGTACCTGGGGCTCTGTGTCCCCAGCACAACCAGCATAAGGCGTGCCTGACCCTCTGTGACCCTCCATGCTTCGCAGGACCCAAATATGGCAGTTCACCAGCAGACCACCAAAGGAGTCGAGGTCTCTGTCTGAGGAAATGTCTCCTGCAGAGAAGCTGCTATTCCTAGCACCCCCTTTATTTGCTTTACTGATGCTACAGCCCATGCCACACACCTGGTAACACCAAGGCAAAAAAGGAAAGGAAGGTAAAATTTCTGTGCCCACACAACAAGACCTTTATATAGGCCAGGGGATGAGGTTTTTCACTCCCTTCCTATTTTCCACTTAGGGAGTAAACAGGAAAACCAACCTGGCCTGGTAGCTAACTTGGGAGCACACAGTGTTTTTCTGTGCCTCCCCGTGATGCTCCCCACCCTCTCCTGCTGTGCCATGGTCAGCAAGATGATGCTGGGTCCAACACCCTGTTTCCCCTAAGTTTCCCTGGGAGGGAGCCAACAGCCTGTGGCCACACTTCAGTGGGAATTGGGGCATGGGGGCTGGTCTGTGTCTCTGCTGGTGGTGGGCAAAGCAAAGGCAGGAGTGTGGGCACTGCACCACAGCCACTGGCAGGGTGGGCATTGTCACCTTCCTGTGCCACTGGGAACGTTTTCCTGTGCCTTTCCCTTAGGGCAGTGTGCCCCAACACACTGGGACCTCACTCTGCCACAGCACGGGGGGCTGGGGTAGAGCTCTGGAGGTCAGGCTGGGGAGCTGGAGGACACAGGCATATTTCAATTTACACAGGAACATCTGGAAATGGCAAGAGAGAAAAAAATAACCAGCAGTGCCAGCAACAAATGAATCCCTAACTATGGCAAGTCCTCCAGCCCTAAGAGATGCAGCAGGTCTCTGACCCACTCAGCAAGACAGCCTATGTGAAAGCATTGAGCCCAGCAGAATGAATTCTGGTAGCAATATGATGGCTTAAGTCATGGTCACAAAGCTGGAGCAACCAGGAGGGGGAAGTTTCTTCAAATACCAAAAAGGAAAGTTGCATAACCACTGCCCAGATCCTTCAAGCTGGGTCTGATGTCCCGCTCAAAAATTAGGTTAACTTCCCCTTGCATCAGTTTCCAGCTGAATGTGTGGCACAGAGCAAACTGGGGGTTGTGGATCCCATCCACAGGGTGCGCTGGGATGGAGGCTGTGGAAGGAGGGTGTCCAACCTGCCACAGCTCAGCAGCCTCCAAGAAGTTGTCCATGTTTGAGGGAGTGGAAAAGAAGCTCCCTCCTTGTATTGCCTGCAAGGCTCATCACAGCAGCCAGCTTTGAAGCTCCTTCACTGAGCTCATGCTGGTGACAGAGGGCCAAAGCTGGGGGATGCCTCCTGTAGGTGCTCTGCTGCCTGACATGAGGCTGGCCAAGGCACTGTGCTTTACCTCTCCCAGGCCTCTCCTCTTGGGCCACCTGGGATAGCAGCAGGAAAGCTTCAAGAGGCTTTGTCAACAAAGCTACAGTGAGAGTTTAGGTCTGGCTATTTTCGATCGCTTTTCAAAAGGGACAGTGAGAAGCAAAACCGAGGAGCAGGCACAAGTGCTCACTGCTTACACACAGGTGTTTGCCAAGTGCACAGACGTCTGTGAGAGCAATGCTGCTACCTCTAAGCAGCTGGACACAGGCTTGATTATGAAATTAAAAGGCCACCCTGGTCAGCATTGCTCATTCCCAGGCACTGTTCATGTGCATGAATCACTGTCCTTCCCTTTGACTCATTTATCACTCCAAAATCAATAAAGGCCACATAAGTTTTTCATGTATCAGCCATTAGTGTGACCTTGTGTCTATCTCTGCAGAGGATATGAAATAAAAGCATTTGAGATCAAAGCAATTGGCACTGAATTTATGCAGCCCTAGAGCTGGTGGAGCCCGCTGATTTACAGCCGCTGAGCTCATATCGCAGTTGTTTTGGTTCCCCAGAGCCCTGAGCAGTTACAAAGCCCTTGTTGTCCTCTAGAGACACAGCAAACAGGAGGGGACTGCTCTGAAAGGATGTTCTTTAGGATTTGTTTATTTCCTTTAGGACAGGGACTACTTTCTTGTCCAGGAGCAAGTGTCTACCACGCCCTCAGGGATGAGCAGATGCATCTCCTTCCCCAAGCACTCACTCCGGTGGGATCACAGCCAGAGCTGCCATGTCCCCTCCCACGGCACCTGCCCTGCTGCCACCCTTCACCTGAGCCTTCAGCACTCTCCTGCTTCAGAACAAACACTTCACAGAGCAAAACTTGCTGGAGAACCATTGTCACTGGGAAGGGAGACCAGAAGAACCAAGTCATTCACCAGAGATGGGGCATGGTAAAAGCCTTCCATAACCCTTGGACCACAGGCTGAAGCCTCCTTCAGCTGATAAGGCAGCCACAGGAGCCAGAACACCTACATGTTTTCTGAGTGCATTTATTTCTTTCGGGACTAAGACACCAAGAGCCAGGCAGTGCTGCTGACCAATTACCATCACTATTGATCACTTCTGCATCCAGCTTTCTGGGTCAAGCCTGCTCTAATTTTCACAGAGGCAGGCAAAAGGCCAGTGAACCAGGAAACCACAGTGCTCAGAAATGCCTCTGGGGCACAGTGACAGGTCAACCAGGTCCACAAAATCCAAATGCTTCCAAATGCTGTGTGCCAGAGGCAGATACGTCGCTGTCCCACATGGCCCACAGATGAGTCCACACCAAACCCCTCATCAGCCCATCACAGCCCTCCTAATTATCTCTGGCTAATGCTGCAGCAGAGGCCACAGGAATATTTGCCCAAGGAAAAAAAGTGGTTTATTTTTCAGAAAAAAAAAAATGGATCTTGGAGCTAAGTGTGCGCATGGGAGGGTAGGTTAGGACACTGCAATGTGAAGCTCCTGTAATAGCAGGAGAAACACAACTTGGACTTCAACAGTTTCAAGACTTCCCCAAACCTGAAATCAGAAATAATCATGCCTACTGGAGACAGCCCTTATTCATGGATAGTTTGGGTTTTAATTTAAAATCACCTCCTGTTCACATTTCCCCAGTTTTGTGTGCAGGGACCGTATCAAGCCCCAGCTATCCAAAGCCTCTCTCATGAATGCTGTGGTCCTGGCAATGGCAC
The DNA here is from genome assembly GCF_009819655.1 of Sylvia atricapilla. Taxonomy (NCBI): domain Eukaryota; kingdom Metazoa; phylum Chordata; class Aves; order Passeriformes; family Sylviidae; genus Sylvia; species Sylvia atricapilla. The sequence goes on from NC_089152.1 coordinate 12,060,129, forward strand.
AGGGGCCAGCTGCACCTTGCAGGCTGGTTTCATCCACCATTCAGCCATGCTCCCTACAACACTGGGATCTACCTGCCTGGCACAAACCACCCTTCACCACACCAAAGGCGCCCAGCAGGCACCCTCCCTTCGTGCCCTCCCTCTTAGGTGAGGTATCTCCTCACTGTGCCCCTCCACTGTAGAGGCATCCATGGACGGCAGGGACAAGGTATTCTGCAGACCTGAGATATTCTAGAAACACATGGTTTTATTGCAAGGGTCGTGGGTAAAGAGGGCCTGCTTTCAGCCACCAGCCTCGGCTGAAGGGAAGCCCTTAAAGAGAGAGGGAGAGAGAGGGGGTATGAGGTAAGGGAGGTAAGAAGAGTGCTGGGGTCAGAGCGGGAGGAGAGAGGGAGGTAGAAGAAACGGAGGGAGAGAGCGGGCAAGAGAAGGGGCAAAGAGGCAAGCGGTAAGAGAGTCAGAAAGTAAGAGAGTAAGAGAGTAAGAGAGTAAGAGGCAAGAGAGTGAGGACCTTGTTACAACACGTTCTATCTCCTTTTGTGTTGAATATTCTAATTTACAGTGACCAACTGGCACAAGAAATAAAACCTACAAACTTTGCATGCAACTTATGAAAACTACTAAATTACCATATCATCCTATATTCTAAACTCTAAAGACTACTCTTCTTATCTACTTTTTCCTTGATGCCTTGGCAGTGTGGAGAGGGGCTGCATTCTTGGGTCCTTTTGTTTTCTGTCCTTCAACCTATCTCCAGTTAATCACCGTCTTCCTGCCTGCCATGCCTACATCTCAAAGCTGGCCTTCATTTCTATTTCACTCACAGATTTTATATCTCCAGTGTTTCTTACCAGACAATCATATCCATAAGCCCTTCCTGTCCCATCTTTCCCAACACTCCACCTCCCTCCCCACCTGACACCAGTGGGTGTTTTTAGTGGAAACACAGCGGCACTCGGTCCTGTCACACCAGAATAGCTGTGGCCAGGCTGTGGCTGAGTGCTGCTCTCATCACTCAGTCTGTACGGGCAGTGACATCCACCCCTTCTTGTTCCTCTGTGCAGTTACTGCTTTCCAGGGCAGCTATGGTGGTGTTCCTCACCCTGTGTCAGGCTGACACACGGTGTGTCACACATAGGCACAGCCCTTTTGGCTTTGCCTGTAGCATCTCCCCTTCCACAGTCTGGGGAAGACAGACAAGGCTGCTGAGCCCAGCCTGCCATTCCCAGAGCAGCCCCACTCTACACGCAATTCAGGTTTGCTGCACATATGCAGCCTGTGGCAGATTTGGTACTCAAAGGCACACACCTCTCCAGCTCAGCAAGCAAATAACCCAACCCCACTGCTTTGTCCTGTTCTCCCTGCAGTAGGAGCTCCGTCAAAGCCTTCAGCAGCCTGAAAGGAAATGTCCCAACAGCCCCTGTGGCACCACGATGCAGTTCTGGGGGTTTTTGGTCCTTGATAGGCATCAGCTCACAGAAGTAAACATACCCAAGCTGCAGTAGCAAAAATTCCCCGAAGATTATATAGGGGATTTTATTCAAGGGTGATTCTGGTTTAATCTTGCAGCTGGGCTTGCTATAAACCCTTGGACTAGAGCACGTACAACTCCACCTGCCTGGCTGCCTACATTAGGATATTGTTATAAAAAATGTCACTTTGACATTTATAATAAGACGTGCAAGTTGAATGCTGAAGGATGGCATAGGGCCAGTGCTGAGCAGCCATGGGGGAGGACAGGCTTCCCCTGCCTGTGCCCATGCAGGTCACCCTGGGACGGGCAGCCCCTGCCCACCTCTGCTGGCACACAGGTGTGGTGGCACTGGAGGGGAGTATGCCCACGGGGCTGAACACACGACTGGTCTGCCCACACTGACATGCTCCATTATGGCCACAACAGGGACAAGCACAGCCCGCGGTGCTGCAGCCAGGCTCCTGCCCTGTCCCAGCAACAAGCACATCACCTCCAGCAACACTGACCAAATGAGGAAAGGGGACTTGTGTTTTCCTCTCTTATGCTGCTTTTTGCTCTTTTCCTCTGCCTTTTGAAATTGCACATGGGAGGAGTAAATATTGGAAGGTTATCCTTTGTATCTCATGATCAGATCACAAGCTAGCATGTGACTCGGGAGGGAAAAACAAGTCTTTCCAGCAGATGTCAAGGCAGAGAGCCGGCTCTGCTGACTGCTGTACCTTTGTGTCTGCAGCCAAAGTCAATTCCTGGTGCATCCTTGAGGTAGACAACCTCATGATTCATCAGGATTTTTTTCTAATTAAAGAAAACCCAGATGACTTTCGTTTTGGGCTTGCCTATTTAGCAACTCTGAATGCAATGTGTAGGTAAGGATAAATAGCAGCTTTCAGCCACTGTTTTGTAAACAGGCTCCAGCCCAGGAAGAGCAAGAGCAGTTTGGAGCCACCCTGTAAGTCATGTGCTGGGGGACTAAGCAAAAACCTCCCACTGAGCAAAGGGACTGTTTAAAGGAGCTCAGGTCTGGTAGCCTGCAAAATGCCCTGTGATGCCTCTGAAGGCCAGGGTGGGCACGAAGAAGCTGTTGCTCTGGGGGAGCAAGGAAGCATCTCTCCATAAGGGATGGGGTCTGGTGGCATGTAAGCCTGCTGCCCTCCCTAACAGCATATGGGGTTTGACCACTCCCAGAGGCAGGAGCTGGGTGCTGCTGCTGCCCCAGCACACAGAGGACCGGGGACAGCTGGGGGCCCTTCTCCACATGAGCACCGGGGTGATAAGTGCCGACATCACATCTTGAGGCAGCAGCCCCACCATGTCCCTGTCACATGATGGGTCAGCAGTTCGTGGGAAGTCAAAGGCTGAAAGCTTAAAAAAAAAACAGGATACTTTTGCCAACTCCTTCCCCACAGGAAATAAAAATTGGAGCTGAGCTTTAGCAATTTGGGTTTGACCAGACTTATCTCGCCTGGGGCCTCGGGTGAGTTTGTCTCGTCGAGCTCCTGACCAAGCATCCAGCCACAAAACTCAGCAGGGAAAGGACTAGGAGATGGGCAGGAAGGGTAGAGGCATGCAGGTGACAAGCAGAGGGGGTGGCTGTAGCACTCTTGGAGCCCCACAACTCTGCATGGAAAAGAAAGTTTCTCACGGACTTTCCCATCCCCATGAGGCTGATGCAAAGAGCCAGCACACAGATATTCCCACGGTCGCTGTCCCCATGCCCCGGCTCAGCCAGAAAAGCTGCTCCCAGTGTATGGGACCGGGCAGCGGAACAAGGAAAGGCTTTTGCCCTTCCTTTGCCCAGGCTCCATGGACAATCAGAAGCTATTTTTAACCTGGCTCTTTCTTTTCTCCTGCAGAGGCGCTTGAATGGCTTTCCACTTGCACACGGAAGCGCAGGCAGCACGGACGTCGTCTCTCATTGTGATGGGAAAGGTTATCGGGTACGAAACAAAAGTGAAATCATCCGCTGCATTCCTGGGACCAAAATAGCTGCCTGCTTCCAGCACTGACGTTATCACAGAGGAAGGAAGGCTCCGGATACAGGTTGTCCCACTCCAGGGCTCACGTACTGACCCTGCAGCCAGCCAGCACCAGGGCTGGCTGGGAGCAGAAGCAAAATGAGGCATTCTTGCCACGGCAGATTAAAGATAACTTAGTGCATGAGGTCCCAAAGTTGCCATCACTGCCAAGCAGCCACAGAGCCTCACACAAGCAACACTCAGTGATAGCCCAGGAAAGAAGCTCATCTGCCTCACGTTAATGTTCAGGGCTAGAGTCCTCCTGGGGACAGCACGGAGTGGGGAGAGCTGTGGCAGATGGACATCCCTAACAGGGGACTCTGAGAGCTGCTGGCCCTGCTGCTGGCAGCCCGGGGGCTGTGGTGCCCTGCCTGCAGAACTGGGTCTGCACAGGGACATGGTCAGCAAAGGAAAGGCTTGGCTACCAGCATCTTTACTGTTCCACTTATCTGAGCTTTTTTTGTAATTGTTTTTTCCTCTAGCACAGATAGATTAAATCCAAGAACCAGCATAGCCACAAAGCCAAGTGTATCTATCAGACCTCTTTCCACAAAGGCACTTAGGTATTTCTCAACTGAGACTTGTCACAAAACAGTGGCTTTCTGAAAGCAGAGGTCGCTGTCAGTCCAGGTCTCTGGCATGGAGCTGCCCAGGGTCACCCTGAGCCAGCAGCATGTCCCTGTCTGACTGCAGCGCTGCCCCTGTCTCCTCCTTGCCTCCTGCCTTATTCCAGCCACTCCCATCAGGGCATCTGCAAAAAAACGCCAGGAAAGCACCTAAGTCTGGTGGAACCCTGATGTCACTGCTTCCAGGAATCTCCTGTCCCTCATACTACAGGAAACAAAACCAACTGGAAAGCCCTTGTTTCAATTTCTCTTCTCAAGGCAGGACTGTGCAGGCATGGCCCCAGGCTGGCCCATCTCTAGCAGCACTCTGTGGAAGGGAGGATTTCTGGGAGACACCAACACCAGTTGCTGCTCCCAGTCCTGCTCACCATCTGAAACTAAGCCAAAAGCCTGGGGAAGGGCTGCAGAGGCAGGCCACGAGGGCTGTGGGCGCTTTGCAGATGGAAAAGGCAGCAGCATCCAAGAGATCCTGCAGAGCCCAGTGAAGATGGGAGTGGCTGACGGGTGGTACACTGGAAGTATGGCATCCGCCAGGATGTGGAGAGAGCAGGATTTGGGGAATCCAAATGTGCTGAGCAGCCTTCTGTGAAGCTCTTGGGACTTCAGCCTGGCAGAGGAGCTCCTCTATTGGGCATCTGGGCTAAGACGTAAACCTCCTCCAAGGCTTCAGAGCTTGAATACCTCTGTGTGAGACCACTGTCAGGAGCAAGGGGTGAGTCATGGCAGTGCTGAAGCTAAGAACCAAGGAACATGGAAACTAGGGGTAAATTTTACTTCCCTGAACACACAGTAGAACATTTACCAAAATTGTCCAAGGCGTTTTCCCAATAAGCTGAGAACTCCACTGCCTGCCAAACCCAGATTCTTCTCAGAGATTTAAGACTCTTCCTCATTTGAATTGCAGTAATGAACTAATACTTTGAGTGCCTCCAGCTGCCAGCAGCTGCCTTAGACTTAATTGCACCCAGGAGCCTTTCCCAGGAGCTGCAGCAGGACTATCCAGCCCAGCCCAGGCAGCAGGAGCAGCCCACAGATAGTGCAGAAGCTGGTTCATGCAGACCCAAGCAGGTCAGGAAACACAAGCCAGTGCATATGGACTCTGGCTGGGATGGCAGAGCCACGAGCACAGGCTCCAGCGTGACTTTCCTGGCTTTGTTGACGGGTAAAGCTTTATCACTGTTAAAACACTGTTTGTTGCTGTGACTTTTCCCCCCCTTCTTAAATGTCAACTTGAAAAGAAAAATTCGGGAAAGGTCACTTACCAGAGAGACTGGCACAGCTCCAGTCACTTGGATAAACACGTGTAGGGTCAGCTGCTGCAAGAGGGGATTTAAAACCAGTTATTTACCTGGTTGAACAAGTGTTGTGTTTCTACAGAAGAGCGAGACTTTATGTACCTTGCAGGAGGCAATCAATCTCCTCACCACCCATCCATTGCTGCTGGGATTGTTAACCATTTAGGACACCCAGGCAGAGAAGATGCTTAGCTCAGGATGCCAAATTTCCTATTTAAGAGGGCAAGAGCACACAGGAAAGCCCCAGGCTTATGCTGAAGGAACAGTGACACTGCCAGCCTGACACTATGGAGAGCTGCTCAGCAGCAACCTCACTGAACCCCTTCCTCAGGTGGAACCTGCTTGGGCTGCCCTGCACTCCTGCATGGCATGGGGCTGGTCAGCCTTGGTTCTTCAGGGCAGTTGAGCCATTAATTCTGGGCTGGAAGCAAAGTGCCAGAGACCCCACTAGTGAGGAGTAGTGTTGTCCACACATGGATGCACACAGAGCAGATCTGGAGCAAGGAGCTCTGGGTCCCATTCTTATGGCAGCATGAGACCTAGTGCTCCCTTCCCTCCTGCTTTGCCAGGTGATAAAAAAGGGTAACAGCAACATCCCTGAAAACTACAGCTCCATCAGAAAAATCCCCAGCTACCCAAAGGCACAGGTGAGAGCAGGGGCTGCTTTTGCAATGCAGTCAGCAGGTGTGCTGATAAGGAGCAGTCCCTACAGGCACAGCCCCGTGATGCCCTTTATCTGCTGCCTCTGCTCTTCACCTCAGCAGGCACTTCTGCCTCTCACCTGGTGAGTTTCTACCCCGCTGCTGAATGTGCTGACTGCAGCCAAGTCAAGGATTTGACTAAAATAATAAACCCCTTGTCTTCCTATCCCAGCCTTCCCAATGGCTTCTCAACAAGGGAAACTTCACAATTCTGTTGAACAAAATCTGATGATTTTTTTTGTCCTTGTTTATAAGCAGTATGCTATTTGTGACTTGTCCAGAGCACTCCATAGCTCAGTAGTCCCCAAACCTGCACAGGGACTAAAGCACTTGCTATGACTCCACCAGTCAGACCAGTCTGCTGCAAACTGAGCTTCCAAACTACCACCAGCTGAACACACTTGGTTGATCAAGGTCCTGCCTCAGAGGGGCATCATCTCCATCCCCTCAGCATCCTCTCACTTCCCAGCATCCCTCCTGCACCCAACACTCCTGCAAGGGCCTGGATGAGACCATCACCTCCACAAGCTGGGAAAGCTGGAGTCACTTCCAGAGGACTGGCACCAACCCTGTAGCAGGCAGGGAATGGCTTTACAATTGCCTGCTTAATGGTCAACCCCTGTGGCCAAGCTTGCTGAGCAACTTCCCGGCAGCAGCCCCAGTTTCAGTAGGGAGGGGAGTGTGCTCCTGCCAGACCTTCAGCAGCCCCAACTCATTCTCCAGAGAGATCAAGCCACACTGCATGCTGGGCCAGACCAAGGGATTTCACATAAGAACTCTTCCCACAGCAAAACAGGCAGTCAGTCTGTGATCAAGTTTAGCTCAGTTGACAGTGCTTATTCCCAAACAAAAGCTGAGCACACAGCCTGACAGCTCCTAAGCTGCAGGCACCTGAAGGCTTATGTTGACCTTGTAAGGAAACCAGCGCCAGCCAGGGCCCTCAGGTCAGCCCCATCCCAAACACCCAGTGCTGCTGGAACATAACAACTCATTACTGTGAGCAGTGCACAGCTCTGTGGCCTCCAGCAGCCACGCGAAGGGGATGCAGCCACAGCCCTGCAAGGTCAAAGGCATCAGGGATCTGCTCAGTGGGAAACCACCACCATGAGGCTTTCAGAAGTTCAGCTAGACAGAAGAACTGTCAGCAGTGGGAAAAGGGCAGCTGCTGGTCCTGCCAGTAAAAGCAAAAAAAAGGAGAAATCAGCTCACCACGGCTTCCGATCGGATGTGACAGTGCTGTCTGAGGTCCTCAGCAAACCAAGGCTGTGTTGCAAGCGCAGCAGGAGACCCAGGAGCTCCCAAGTGAGGGGAAGTGGAGAGCTCCAGGGGTGTAGGGAGGGGAGCCACCTAAAGCACTCCTGACTCTCGCACTGACCTGCAGGCAGCTCTCTGTGCCTGCTCACACACACCTTGGGAGGCAGCTCAAGTCCTGGTTACATGTGTGCCACAGCCCTGTCAATGCTCGTGGCCTGAGCTGGCAGCGTTCCCTGAGCAAGGGGTGGGTTTTTCCAAGAAAACCAGAGACAGATTGTTCCGTATAGCTGGGAAAACTAAGAACCTCCAGCATCCCTGTGCTGGCCAGGGAAGATGGCTGCAGGCAGCCTGTTCCCAAACAGAGCAAAGCGTTCCCACCAGGGCCCCCACGCCCTTGGAATAATTCAGTTTTTGTGGAATCCAGTCACTTTTTAAAAAAAGCAAAAACAACACAGAAAACCCTTCCGCAGGCCTGCAGCAATATTTTGTCTGTAAATAATCTAGAGAGCAAGGTCACATTCCCAAGTGAGCACAGTGTGGGGAGAGTGAGCAGGAGGCAGAGGGGGATGCAGAACAGGGAATGCACAACCCCCAGCCCCAGGCACAGCCAGGCTGGGGACCAGAGGAGAGCAGGAAAAGGAGGCTGGGGAGGAGGCAGAGCAGAAAAGGGCTCTAAGGGTAAAAGGCAAGATGATTTAACCTTTCTTTCACCAGCTGTCCCTGAAGCAGGGACAAGTGCCACCTCCATCCTCCCACACTTCAGCACATCTCACCATTGGCAGGATGGCGAGTGGCACAGAGATGTGCAGGGGTCAGCCCACCCTGCTGCTGCTTCGTGGGGACAGTGGCAGCACCTCACGTGGGCATGAGCTGCTGCCCTGCTCACCGGGGAGCATCCTGCACCACTGGTGCATGGCTGCAATGATGGAGCCATGAGCAGGCCCAGGGAAGCTGTGGCTGTCCTGCCCCAGCGCTCCCTGCAGGGATGGCACAGATGTGCCAACCCTGACAGCCCTGGCACTCGCCGAGTTTGTGCCAAAGGCACCGAGGTCCACGCTTTTCTGGATTGCTGTTGGAGCAGGCTCTCAGTGATAGCTCCAACACAGCCACCAGCACAGCCCACAGCTGCTGGCCAGGTTCACCCTGCCAAAGGGCAGTTCCCCCAGGAGCACGGGGTGTGGCTTGGTGGTGCCAGCTCGGGCACTTCAAAGCCCTTTGCCAGCCGTGCAAGAAGGGGAGCTGGGGCACTCTGGGAAACCACCCACAGCCTGGATCCAGCAGGAGCAGATGGCAGAACAAACAGCGCCGGGATTTCTGTTTCACATAATCTTTTGCCCTGCTCACTCCCACGCTTAACCTTTTCCTCCCATGGAGCAGGACTTTGCTTGGAAAAAGCGACCAGGAAACCTGGAAGGGTTTCAGAGTGGCAGGTGTTCTGCTCTGAAGATCACAAAGGACAATACACAAGACCCCAGATGATTTTTCTTTTCTTTAAAAACAGACACAGGCCAGATTTGTGCTGTTTTGTGCCTTTTTCAAAATAGTTTATGAGTAACTATTTTTCCTTTTTCTAAATGAGAAGGGTGATGCTGCTGTGGATTGGCAGTGAGAACACTTCTAAGGCTGGCAGGTTCTTCGTGCCAAAGCCACGAGTGACCTGTGCTGAGCCCTGGCAGGAGGGGTGCTCAGGCAGGGGACTGCCCGTCAGGCACTGCAGCTCTATGTCCTTCTGGGCATGTAGGTGTTTGTGGGGGAAAAAAAAAGAAGAAAAAAGAGGAAAATATTCAAACCTTGCACATTTTACAGACTATTCAGAGCCAGAAAGCTCAGTGGTTTCTGTAGAGTTTTGGGATGGAAACCACTTGCTGACTGGCTGACTGCAAGTCAAGGCAGTGGCTGTGCAACAGCCCCACACCCCTGCCACAGGGACACTGTCACAGCCTGTCACAGCTCAGTAGTGCTCCTTTGCATGGGACTGTGTGAGGATCCAGCACAGCCCAAGCAGAAATCCAGCCCCTCCTCAGCAGCACTGGCACCTGCCTGGAAACACCACCAATCCAGCTTGGGTATGAAATGCTCAGGGAACCTCATTACTTGAAGGCTCCCACTATAATTAGGTTCCACATTTAAATCTCTGCTGGATATCAGGAAACAAGCATTTGCCTTGCCTGTCAAGCACCATCAGCTCCCAGCTGCCACAGATTACACCAGCACCGTTTTACTAGGTTACTTTACACACGAGTGGTGGAATTTGTTCTCGCTCATGCAGCAGAATCATTAGAGAGTCATCTTACCACCACCCACCCAGCACAGCACCTGTATGGGCTTGTGCTTGGCACCAAGAGACAGCCATGCCCACGCTGCCAGGGCAGCACAGCCCTGGGTGCATCCCAGCAGGGCCAAGCTTCCTGCAGGCAGGAAGTGCTCTGGGAGCACATCCTCTGTATGAGGAGAGGGAGGAAAGCTCCAGGCTGGTGAGAAGACAAAGCAGCCATGGAGCCATGGCCTGACAGAGGAGCAGGAGGGTCCAGCCCATGTGCCAGGAGGTTGGGTAATGGAGAGAGATTTTGCTAGCAGTTCCCAGAGAGAGAGGAGTTACCACTGTCTGTCCCACACCAACTCCTCACCAGAGCCACCTGGCTCTGCCTGTATTTTAGGAGTTCCCAATGAGCTCCTCATAAAGCTTCATAATTAATGTTTCAAAATTAATTACAACAGCCTGGGATTCTCCTGAAGACAATAATAGCTACAAGGAAAAAGCCAACCAGCCATTAGCTAGCACACTACAAAGAGTACTCTCTCCCCAGCCTTTGATGAAGCCAAGTGGTTTTGCCCTTTTACTATTATGCATTGCAAATTAAAAGTGCCAGCAAGAAATCCTGGCTTCGGTGTCAGGCTACAGAGCAGGCTGCCCAGAGCAGAGCTCCAGCTGCTATGTCCAGTCTCCCCAAGGTGCAATGCAGCACAGAAACCTCCCCTGTGCTTAGACTGAACCAGGTCACTGTTCCCCACACAGCCTCTTAAGGCTACAAGCCACATTTGATAACAAAAAAAGACAGTACCAGATGCTGTAAGCAGGGCGTGGGGTTCCTGCTGTTACTCACCATGTGCTGAGCTGTTCAGAGACAAACAAAAGAGCAGGTTGGGTCAAACACAGGAACTCCCTCAAGTGAACTGTACTCACAGGTCAGAATCATTAAAGGGATTAAATCAGGAAAGCACAAACTTTCTGCAATGCCTACAGTGGCTCTCTGCACATAGGCTTTTCCAATGCCTGCACTGCAGTCTCTTACTACAGACCTCCATAGACTCACTTATCCCCATGGCCAGCGTGGCTCCAAATGAATTAAAGCACCCATTTTAACAGGTTTAATTCTTAACTCAAAGAAATGTACAACACACACCAGCTTGGGTGGACATCCAGAAACCATGAGATTGCCACTGGGCAAGTATCAGTTCCAGGTTGTAGTGCTAGAAACTTACCACAGGCTGGGCAGAAAGACACAGCCTCTTTGAAAAGAGACTCTGACAAGGAAAGCCAGGTCCTCTCTTCCACCTCTCATTTGAATTAAACAAATAGACCAAGCCCAAGCACAGAAAAAATCCAACAAATTGATCTCGTTAGTTCAGCAGAGTTGATTTTTAGACTTCCTGCATTTGACTTCAAGTAAATCAGGATTTTATGTTTTCATTTTTAACTCTCATTTAAAAACTTCAGTTAGTGACAGGAAAATTGTTAACAATTTGAAGATAACATTTAAAAGTGTTCCTAACAATGGCAGCATTTAAGAAGGAATCGCACTGACACTTTTTAAATCTGAAAGCAAGTCATTTCCCAGCTGTGCCTGCTCACCCCACACAGCATTCTGCCCTGGCAAGGACAACCCAGCTCAAGTCTGGTACAGAAAGCAGCCAGAGAAACAGAAGTGAAACCCAGAAGTTTGTTTTCATTATCTAAACAGAATGAGCACAAGAAGTGAAATAATGTGAATAAATGCTACACACTTGACCTTTTTTCTTTCCAGTGATTATCTGGGGGGTTTTTGGCTGTCCAATTGCTAAGTCATTTGTAACCCTAACCCTACCCAGGCTTGGGTACCATACCTGCAGTGTGCATGGGCAGAAAAGGACACAGCACCAGCACCAATTCCTCCAGTGAGACATGCCAGACCAGATTTTTTGCATACCACAGCAAAGCAGCTCCCCAACTGCCATATAACCATCCTGCAACTCATGGTTTTTGAGCCCTAACAGTGCCTAATTTTTTCCAAGTCAAGAAGAAACCCGCTGGCCAGTTCAGTGCTCTTAAGAAGACTGATGACTAAATTGCTTTTTCCTTTAATGAGCAGCTGGGCTGCTGCAACAGCACTGCAACCTTGGCCCGTGGTTACAATGGATGCCCCTTCAGAAGGGAACTGTGTAGGGAGCAGGTGCAGCACCAGCAGATACACTGACAGCTCCAGTGAGATCATTGTAAGTCTCCAATAAACTGGGAACACAGCCTGCCCCATCCCTCAGCCCTGCAAAGGTCTTCATATGCAGCACAGGAGGAAAGACTCAAAAGTGGTAGAGCAGCCAGGGGCTGGAAGAGCCCAGCCAGCACCTTCACTCCTCTCCTCTTCCCTCAAATGCAAGACCCTGCCAGCACTCGGTGGGGCCCCTGCAGAACCTGCAGCAATTGCCATGTGCTGATCTTCATGCAGGATGAGCCTGCTGTATCCACCAGAGGCCTGGGAAGCACAACAGTGCTGGAGAGCCAAAAGCTGCTGTGAGGATTAGACACAGCCTTGTACTAAAACGCCACCTACTCCCCCTCTACATTTAAAGGAAGGAACAGCAGCATCTTGCTTCCCTCTTTCTGAGGCAGAAAAGCAGATGAGCAGTTTTTAATTGAGAAATACATTACTTCATTGAGACAAACTGTCAGGCTGAAACTGAAATGTTTTGTTTTTTTTAAAAATCAGAAGTTGTGCAAATGTAAGTTAGTCTGAACTGCCCCAAAGTCAATGGGGCTCCAGTGATTTAAGTCCTGCTCTTCAATCCTACATTCTCATGTCAGCAGAGATCAGCCTGGGGAGCATGCTCTGGCTAGGACAGGCAGTCACCCCTTTGTGCCAGGTTCCAGCAGCCTGGGCTGGGCCTCCAGATCTCAGGCGACTGAGCACAGGCTCCCAGAAGAGACCAGAGCAGCCTGGCACCAGGCAGCATTGCCACTCACTGCAGAGCTGCACTGCAGCCTTCTGACTCAGCCTTGCAGCTTTCCTAGCTCTTAGAAAGCCCACTCCCAGCTTCTCCCAGGACAAGAAAGACTGACAGATACTCTTCAAGCAGCATATTGGAAAGGGTCAGGTTTACAGTAAAAGATGATGTGACTTTGTAAAAGGGCATTTCCAGGCTGGGTTTGTTGGGGTTTTTTTCCCACTTTTCCAGAGCACACTGTAAAAGCCAGCATAAATATCCTCTCTGCTATTGTTTTTGTGGGGCCTGCCAGATCAGATTACACTGAAAATCAAGATACAGATATTTTATCTTTGTTCTGTTTGGCACAGGAGAGACATTTGACCTCCATTTAGTGCATTCCTTGCCCTGTTGTTCCCCATGCTTTACATCATATATTCCCCTAAGCATTCCACATTTTAGAAAGTAGTCTCAGTTCCCCCAGGACCAACCAGCTCACTCCCACTGTGGACAAAGTTTCGGGCACTGCAGCCTCCTGGAAGACTGCAGGGAGATGCTCAGAGCTCTCAGCTGCCATACAGGCACCATCCCTGCAGGAACTTGAGAGAGGAACCGAGTACAGTCCTGCACCATGGACTCCTAATCCTTTTGCTGAGAGGAGGCAAGCTGGAGTTTAGAGAACTGGAAGTTGGAGAACAAGCAGACATTTATTCAGAGCCAGGAGCATGAGGGGGAGGACCACCAGCTCCTTCCTGCCTCTGCGGGACTTACCATCCCTGAATGCCCCTTTTTGTCCTCCTCCCCACATCTGTGGCCAGACAGCACAACGCTGCTCTGTCCACTGTGAGGCTGTGGCCACTGCACGCCTGCCTCGGGGCCCAGTGGCCAGCAGAAGGAGAAGCAGGGTGGCCAGTGCCAGCCACAGTGATGCTGACCTGGCTGCCAGGCTGAGCTTTCCCAAGAGGAAGTCGGCTGGGTACTCTTCCTACCAAGGGGGACCCTCTCAAAGGGCAGAGCAGGCAGCCAGGGAGGGAGGCTGAACAATGGACTGCAGCATTGAACAGGCATGAGAGCCCCCAGCTTGGACACAGGGGCATACCTTTTAAAAGAGTGAAGTCCAACACCCTCAAAGATTACAGCTGCTGAGTAGGACTAATGCAAGAAGGTTGAACTCCACCAACACATTGCATAGATGTCATCATAGCATGTGTCAGAAACTCCAGTTTCAGTAAAAAAGCATGCATGTGTGAGAGGCAACAGTAAGTCTTGGCAGAGAAGAAACAAGAGCTCTGTCACTCTACAAACAGAAGCACCTCTTGGAGGAGCCTGACTGCACCCACCTATGTTGGTAAACTTTGGAAAGCTTTGGCCTGCAAAAGCACCAGATTGTTTCCAATCACAATGGTGAAGATGGACCTTTTGGAGGGGTTTTTCCCCTCAGGTTGTGTTAGCTCTAGTTTGGACTGCAGGACTGCACTGAAGACTGGTATCAAAGTGCTCTGGTGCTGCACAAGTCCTTGTCTCAGGTCAAAGCACCAGCATTACAGTGAATATAAACTGATGCATCCAGGTAACCACCAAAACACTCACTGTCTGAGTAGCAGCACCCATCCGATCTAATAATCAGAAAGGTTTTTTAAAATAAAAATACTTAACATTTATTCACCTTTGAAGTCACCATAGTAAAATTGTACACGCTGTGAGTAACCCAGGAACATTATTAAAAAGCTACCAGAAACATAAGGCAATTTGTACAACCATTGAAAGAAATACACAGCATTTTGAAAACAGAGTGAAATATTACTCAAACCAGACAACGTTTGATACGTACAAGAGTGACAAGAACCAGCAATAAGTTTTAAACAAAAATAAAGATGTCATGGCTACAAGTATTATACAGTGATAAATACTTCAAAAATATATTAAGATATATGGAAATTCTCACTCTGTAAGGGAAATCCAGAGAAATTCCAGCCTTCACTGGATTTCAATATACCAATTAAGGTTTAACATTTAAATTCTTTTCCTTTCAGTAGGAACCAGTACTGCAGCCATTACTGTCCTGTATCAATACTTACCTTCTTGTAGTGTAATGAATTCAGCCTTATGTTACATTAAGCCCTAATGCTTCTTGCATCACAGGCACCAATTTCTCTAAATCAACAAATGAGTTGCCTTTTGATTACAAGTGCTGTGCACCACGTTTGAAGCCATAAACCACATTAGATCACAGTCAATGTTTGACCACTTTACAGCATTAATGAACGCAGGTTCCAAGACTTGCCTCCACGTAAATAAGACATCTTGAACAGAGGGTTTAGTAGCAAGCCCACCATAACGTTTTCCTAGCATAACATCAAGCACTCAGAAGTTACAGTACATGAACCATGCTAAAGTTTAGGTTACACCTTCAAAAAAGAAAGTCCAGAGGATGTTTGGAGACGACAGGTTTTCGACATGCACAAACAGTGCTCTAGTACACATTTGTTTGTGTCGTTACTGGGCAGCGAGTGAAGCAGTTTATAGCCAAGGATTTGGTGAGGCAGTTTTCTGAGCCAGTTTAAAAATATAGACTTCTTCTTAGAGGGTCTGTTCTATAGAAAATAAAGTGAAATCTGGTAAATTGTCAGTTTTGAGAGTACTTTCCCAGGGCAAGATGCGCCGGCGGGCCTACCGCACCAAGAGGAAAGCCAATCCTGCCATGCCAATGCCCGCCGCAGCCGCCATGATGGCATTGCCGATGGTGCTGCTCTGCTCCGCCGCCTCCGAGCCGTGCCTGCCGAAGAACCGACAGAAGCCATCCTGCAACAGCAACAGAAAGGACACTGAGTGGCTTAGCTTGCAGTTAAATGGATTTCTTTAGCCTTTGAGCACAGTTTCATCCAGCCTCTGTCAGCTGCAGAAGTCTCTATTTCAGTCATGAAAGTCTAAACCCACCGCCTTGGGCACAGGCAAAAGCCTTTTGTGAGAGCCTTTGCACAAGGCAACTGAAAGGAATAAGCTATAAGTTTATATACTTTGCTCAACAGACAATTGGATACTTCCTATTGAGATGCTCGGTGTGTCATTACATATTTTTGCCCTTTTAGGCAAGATGGAAGTTGCCAGCATTGTTCTTCCTAAATTAAGTTTCAGAAAGCATCTAAAACACAGGATATGGAAATTTCCACTTTTGAGACAGGAGCCCAAAGCCAGTCCCATCTCGGTGGATGTGGGACTGATTACACACTCTCTTGGAAGGGCTGGGTGGACACTGCTCAGAGCTGACCTATGACAGAGCAAAGCTGGCAGCTGCTCTCCCAGATCATTGTGATAATCAGAAGTGGCAGCAATACAACTCCAGATGGTTGTGTTTGAACTCTGCTCTGCAGATGTCTATGTAAACAAGTTATACTCTTAATTTCTTCCGGAACTTTGTTCTTTACACTTTGATTCGTGCGAACAGGCAATATGATTTTGCCAATTTTGCCAAGTGACAGTGCATACTGCAGCCAACCACCACACTGTTTTGAGTGGCCAGATGGACCAGTGACCACTGGAAAACCAAGTTCATTTTGGTCTCTGGAAAAGTCAACGAAACCAGTGGCTACTTCCCCTCCTTTCTATTTTTAGTGCTTATTTGTACTGACATGAAGTATTCCACTAGGACTGGAAATAGGAAACGAGCAGTTCTGTGGGATAGCTGACATTTTGTTAAGAAACGCATGCAGAGCTACACCAATGCCTTAAAAGCTGTATCTACAAGTGTGCATTTGGAGGGGCAAAATGCCCACACCACTTTCCTCCCCAGGCCTGACCTGACCAGCTTCGGGACAGGCAGAACAAGAGCCGCAGGTCTGGAGGGTGGGTGCCTTAATACACAGGTGTACTTAATAACAGGCACAGGTTTGTGCTCACACCTGGGAGAGGACTTGTGGCAGCCTGCTGGCCGAAATCCACCGGCTGTGGACCCGAGGGGAAGGGAAACCCGGCTCCCTCACCCACATCTTCCTCACCTAGCATCACTCCTGTGGTATCAGGAGGCTGCATCCCAGCGAGGCCATGTGCCGGCACCGGGCCGGATCGGGCTACGCCGCAGCACTGGGCGCCCGCAGGCACCCCAATGGCCCAGTGCGCACCCACCGCGTGTGGCGATGGCCAGCCCTAGGGGACACACCGCGTGTGGCGATGGCCAGCCCTAGGGGACACACCGCGTGTGGCGATGGCCAGTCCCGGGGACACACCGCGTGTGGCGATGGCCAGCCCTAGGGGACACACCGCGTGTGGCGATGGCCAGCCCTAGGGGACACACCGCGTGTGGCGATGGCCAGCCCCCGGGGACACACCGCGTGTGGCGATGGCCAGCCCCCGGGGACACACCGCGTGTGGCGATGGCCAGCCCCCGGGGACACACCGCGTGTGGCGATGGCCAGCCCCCGGGGACACACCGCGTGTGGCGATGGCCAGCAGCCCCCGGGGACACACCGCGTGTGGCGATGGCCAGAGCAGACCCCGGGGACACACCGCGTGTGGCGATGGCCAGAGCAGCCCCCGGGGACACACCGCGTGTGGCGATGGCCAGAGCAGCCCCCGGGGACACACCGCGTGTGGCGATGGCCAGAGCAGCCCCCGGGGACACACCGCGTGTGGCGATGGCCAGAGCAGCCCCCGGGGACACACCGCGTGTGGCGATGGCCGGGGCAGACCCCGGGGACGCTCCGTGCGGGTGCCGCGCACGCCCATCACCAACAGCGACACGGGCACGTCTTCCCCTGGGACGAGCCGCCGCACGGAGCCGGGGGCTGGCCTGCCCCGCTCACCGGGGAGGGGGCGAGGGTCCCGGCACCCGCCCCAGGCCGCTCCCCGCCGCGCCGTCCCCGCTCACCCATCCGCCGTGCGCCTCCAGCCACTCGCCGCGCTCCTCAGCCAGGTAGGTGGCCAGGTGGGCGGCCAGGCAGCGCGGCCCGTCTCCGCAGCCCCGCTCGGCCAGCGCGGCCGCCAGCGTGCCGGCGAACACCACGAGCGCCAGCAGCCGGCCCCAGTTGAGGCCGCCGTCGGCCTCCAGCTGCGCGGCCACCTTTCCCAGCAGCGCGGCCGCCTCCCGCGGCTCGGCCCGCGCCAGCGGCGCGCAGGAGCGGAAGAAGGGCCGCTCCTGCCGCTCCAGCTCGGCCGCCGCCCGCCTCAGCGTGGCCGCCGTGGGGCTGGGGGGCAGCGCGGCGCCGCCGCCGCGGTGCTGGAAGTAATCCTCCAGCAGCAGCGCTGTCTCCTCCTTCAGCGAGCGCGGCATGGCGGCTGCCCACGGCGGCGGCCCCGCAGCAGCAGCTGCCGCCGACTAAGAGGCGGGGCGGCCCCTCCGCCCGGCCCGGCCCGGCCCGGCCCGGCCCGGCCCGCCCCGGGCGCCCCCTCCTCCGGGGCGGGGCCAACCGCGGCGGGCGGACACGTTCCCGTCGGGAGCCGAGCGCCCGCATCCCTGGAAAAGGGTCTGCGGCTGACTGCTGCGGGCCTCGCTGCAATTTGCCTCAAATGCTCAGTTACCGGGTGCTGACTCTCAAATACTTGTGTAATTCCTTTTAGGTTTTGTTTTCCTTCAATATTAATGGCCCGCCCGAACCTTTATTCTTTGCATCAAAGGAGATGTAGGTTTTCCAGGTTCGTGGGGTGAATGCAGTGTGTGTTTACCCAGCAAATGCAGTGGCCTTTGCTTTTTGATGAGCATATATGCAAAATATAGGATTAGGACCCTCACGGTGCAAAGGTCGGGCCCTTCACACTCCTGGTGTGAAGTAAAGCCGCTGAGAACAGCGCTGGCCAAGGGTGTCATTTGCACAGCCCGGGGGGACACCTCCCGTGTGCCCTGGCAGCCCAGCTAGCTGCTTCCCAGACTCCCGCAAATCCCGCCTCCAGCCCGGTGGCCGGCCCGGCACAGGGTACTGGGTACCCAGCCTGTGCGTCCTGCTCGGTGCCGTTTGCAGGTGAGGTGCTGCTGGTGGCCTGGGGCCAAGCGTGCCGTGCCCGCAGTCACAGCACAGCCCAGCTGTGCCCGGTGCCCGCAGTCAGAGCACAGCCCGGCTGTGCCCGGTGCCCGCAGTCACAGCACAGCCCGGCTGTGCCCGGTGCCCGCAGTCACAGCACAGCCCGGCTGTGCCCGCACCAGCAGAGGCACAGCCGCAGCTGCCTGGCACCGCCGCACACTCTCACCTCTCGTCCCACAGCCGGCTCAAGGTGCCCAACGCGTCAGCACAGGACTGCTTGGCTTCACTCCATCTATCTTGAGATACAGCTGTCTCCATTTTACATCTCCATTAGAAAATCTAAAAATAGATGGTTGGAATCAATCCCGTTGCAATTTCTCAGATCGCTATCAAGGATTGGCCTGATCCCTTAGAGTCCCTCCTAAGGCAAACTTTAGTTCTACATCCCCGTATTTGGCTTTTGTTTTGTTTTGAAGCAGGGAAATACAGTCTGTTTATGTGCTAGAGCAGTGGCTGGAATGAGATCTTTACTTTTCACAAGAGCTTTACGTACATGCTTTTAAAACTATTTTTCCTTATGATTGTTAATCCTGGAGCAGGAATTTCCTATTGCATTCCTCACAGCAGGAGTGCAAGAGGGAGAGGCTGCTCTTTCTCTAGTAATATCCTTTTCCACCCTTCCTGTTTATATAGCATTTTTGTTTAACAGGACAGAGCCGTCTGACAGTGCTGGCCCCAGCTACAGCTCCCTTCTCTCCACACGTTTATGGAATAGAGGTGTTTCTGACACAAATAGCTTGACATAACAACAGGGAAATCTCAAAACTCTGGGTTTTCCAAAGCCTCCCTGGACAGCCTTTACTGTGTAAAAAAATACAATGGGTACTTCAGTGTCCTGTTCCTCTAAGTGTCATTTATCTGATGGGAAGCTGAGGCCCATCCTGGTTCATGTTTTCACCATTACCTCGGGAACAAAGAGGTGATTTTCTCAGGTGGCAAGCCCGTGCACCCCCACACACAAGTCCAAAGGCAGTGGCCCTGAAGTGCAAAACCCACAGCATTTCTCCATGCAAGAACAGAAGTGCAAGATGTAATGTCAGACTCATTCCCACTGGATCTGGTGACGGTTTGGGTACTTATGTCACTCAGAACAAGCTGGCTCAGCACTTTCCCCAGGCCCTCAGAAGAGGGGAAATGAAACAATGCACCTAAATTAAGAAGGTGCTTTTTTCAGTGACGAAACTGAGCACTTCCACCAGCCACCTTCAGGCTGACCTTAAAACCTACACTGAAGTGAAGAGGACAGCTGGAGACAGCTCAGTTCTCTCCTGACAACCTGACAAGGCAGAAAGCTGAGCTGCTGCACCTCCAGGTGATCTGCACATCTGGTTTACCCAAAAAGTCATAGCCTAGGCCCTCAACAGAATTTCAGTGGCCAGCTTTTCACTGGCATCCTGCTACAACACAAGGAGCTCCCACAAAACATATACTCTGCATTTTCCAATTCCTTCCTGGGTATGGCAATAAGGATCTGGAAAGAAAACATTACATTAGCTGTAATCCTTCTGAGTGGGAAAACGATCTGAATTCTGGCCTCCTGAATGCAGGGGAACCTGAGATGGCATTTCAGGTACTTTCATGGGCTGCCCACTCTCATTTGCTGTGGTTCACCTTGGGTATTTCCAGAAGATATTCCAGAAGCAATTTTCTGGTAGATCTGCATTTTGCCTGAGATTTTTGCAGGAGAAGTCATTTAAGAAACTGTGTGGTGCAAAAAGTGAATGTCAAAAAAAAGCAAAAAACCAAATAGCTACTATTACAAATACCTACGCAATGGAAAGAACTACTACATACATGTTCTCAATATGTAAAATACAATTTATTGTATTTAGGCTGTTCATAAGTATCAACACAATGTATTATGTTTGAAACAAACGTCTCGCCAATAAATACTATCTAAACATTAATATTAATCTTTTGATCAAATGTGTACAGTGTATTGACTCAATATTGCACAGTGAGTTCTATATGACATTTCCATAGTGCATTCAGTTTGTTACAGGGATAGTTTGCCACAAATATTGCAAAGCATCAGAGTTGACTTTTCCAAGTGAAAACAGCTGACCTATTCCATTAGTGATGGAAGGCTGGTATAAATATCAGTGTCTTAGGTTAACTGGTTATGGATTCACAGAACCTAATGTTTTCATGGATGAGGAGATTTTATTTCTAATATGATTTTCATATAATTGTAAAAAAATACCACTTGCAAATAGAATGAGGATGTTATCATTAAACTCCAGTGACCAGTGAGCTTGTTTGTTCTTGTTCCAATCTAAATATAAATCATATACATGATATATTCAGAGCTGTACCTCACCACCTGCCTTTCAAAAGCCAGGCTGTGCAATCCCCCAGCATTCCTCCAACATTTTGCTCCCCACGTGTCTGTGCTCAGGTGAGACTCATTACCTGTTGGTATGAGCAGAGCTGACACACTCGAGTCCCAATAGTTTTCAATGTATGAATGCAGATATAATCTCACAATTCTATCATTAATTGTATCTCATCTTTATCTGATTTAATCTTGATTCTAGAGCATCACTTCTATGTGGGGTGGTCCTGCCAGTCCATATGGCATTCCCATGACAGTCCCTCACACAGAGGGCTGGGTGTGCCAGCAATGTGGCCAGCTGTCCTGCTCTCCTGAAAACCAGTGACTCCTGGATCAGATGGACTCACGTGCTCTGGTCAGCACAGTATCAAACACTGGCAGGACTGTGGCTCACAGCAGATTTTCAACAGCTCACTGTTATTCACTCTCAAGACCAAATATGACAAAACCATATCCATGGCAGTGGGAGATGATTCTGAGAGTAAGGACTGTAAGATTTGACCTGTATTTGCACGAACTTACAACTGCTCTGACATTGCAGAAGGACCTTAAGATGGGCATATACTGCTTTAATATACATTTAAGCTACATTGCCTTGCCAAAGTTTGTATGAACTGCTCAAAATGCAAAGAGGAATCATGGTCATAGAATGACTATGACTGACTTGGAAAAGATCTAACCATCAGTATAATGGTGCTTAATGCTTAGCGTGTAGTATCCCTTAGTGCTTAGCATGTAGTATTTCTTTAAGTAAAAGAAAATTCACTCACCAAGTGATACAATTAAAAATTTCTAAGAAACTACTGGTTAAGTATTACCTCATGATTATGTAAATCATGTTTATATCCCTCCTCTTTGCTGTTTATCAGTATGTATATCTTTAGATTCTTTATATTCAGGTAACAGAGATGAAATACTTATTTCTATCTAAAAAGACAGTAGGAAAAACAGGGATTGAAGGGATTTCTTTTCTGTACAAAAAATACATTTTTATGACAGCAGCCAGTACCTTCACAGTAGGTCCTTTGCTCCTCTACTTTCCACCAAGGTTCAGTCATCCATAACACCATCACAAAGTATCAGAATTGTTTCTCTTTCCATTTTTCAACACCAAAATTCAATATGCTACTACGGAATGTTTCCAAAGCCTTTCGCTATATCCCAATAAAATCAGGACTTTTTTTTTTTTTTAACTTTAAAAAGGAACTAAATTCATGCAAATAAATACATAATGTGCACTGAAATACTCAATTTTATGATACAGGTGACTTCGGAGAAAAGTCCCTTTATAAATAATGAAACTAATTCTAATAAAAGAATATAGTTTCCAAAAAAAAATTAAATAATTTCATTTTACTACAAATTGATGTTTGCTATGTGTTCAAGCAGACTACATTTTCTACTTAGTTGTGTTAATCTGTGGGTTGAGTGTCATTCTTTTGGGCTGTAGTGAATATTTGATTTTTGAGGAATGGCTTCTTTATGCAGTTTTTGTAGTCCAGGGTTTCAGTCTTCATTTGATTTTGCATACGGGATCTCAGGTTACGCCCAGATCTGTAGAAAGAGAGAGAGCTGAACATTTCTTTATGACACTGAGTCCCCTATCAAACCTTAAATTAACATTGGTAAGGCGATCCCGTTAGCGGTACAGAGTATCAGCAGCAATGATACCATGTAACCCAACAGCAAGCTCAAACTTAGCAGTTCTACTAGCACTTTATTATTTGGCTTTGCTGTTTATGTTTTACACTGTTTGATGCCCTCCTTAGTTCCTCTAG
This sequence comes from Sylvia atricapilla, assembly GCF_009819655.1. Taxonomy (NCBI): domain Eukaryota; kingdom Metazoa; phylum Chordata; class Aves; order Passeriformes; family Sylviidae; genus Sylvia; species Sylvia atricapilla. The sequence goes on from NC_089152.1 coordinate 12,082,796, forward strand.
TGCAGTTGTCCAACAACCCTTTCTCCTCACCCCCTTTTACTCAACAATTGCAGAAAGAAGCACCCGAGGCAGGTTCTCCCGGCACTCACTCGGAGAGTGTGGTCCCAGGAGCCCGAGCAGAACGCGGTGCCGTCGGGAGAGACCCGCAAGGTGCTGACACGGTTCTCATGTCCGAACAGAATGGACACACGGGACCCCTTCAGCACATCCCAGACATTGATGGTGTAATCGTTATAGCCCGCGAACAGCAGGCGACCTGCAGAGAGAAGGAGATTTTACAGTGAGGGCTGAACATGCCTTGACCGCAGCCGAGGGCTCCAGCAGGACACTGACCGCCCACCCTGTGACCACCGCTTCCCTCGGGCCAGCTGTGCTCCCGTGCGACAGCCCCGCCTGCTGCCGAGCTGTCCGTGCTAAACTGCCACAACTACACCTGATCAGTTAAAAGCATTGCAGACTTTAATTGAATTACGTAGAATGCGTTCAGTCATCAGAGACGGGGATGACTTCAAATCGGACAGACTATTAACAGCTATTGCGGGATAATAATGCTTTACGCAGACCTTACACAAGAAGTTGAATACGAATGCTTGAATGATTAACAGACAACTGGGTAAGTGATTCACTGCCAACAGGACAAGCTGTGGTGCTTGTGACCATGACAGAGACGTTTGCCTCAGTTCCAAGAGGAGGGCAGTTCACCACCCACTCACCCCCATCCTGGGTGACTGGGAGCTCTGCATTTGTGCTGGGACAGAAGAGACAAGACTCGAGCTTATGTCTCAGGATCTGTAGTGAAAAGTGGTAGTGTCTCCTTCTTCATACCCCTGTAATATACTTTTACTATTAATTTGTTATCCTTTTAAAAACTATTTATGTAACTGCACTTCATAGTTTGCTACACTTCATGTTGCCTTTGAAATGTTTTTCATTATTATTGTGAAACTCTAGCCCAGCTGTAGTTAATGGCAAAATATTTCCTGCCTTCAGCAGGGCCAGGAAAATACTTTTCATCACTACAACGAAGCAATAGCCAGCTAGGTTATTTAAAGAGTAATTATTTTTACAGAGGCAAAAAAAGAAAAAAAAAAGCTTCCATACATTAAATGTTTCTTTTGGTACTTATTACTTTTGATAACTGTTAAGAATGTATGTTTTATGAAATAAAACTGAAAAATTTTACAGGTCCCCTCAAATCTCAACACTAAGATAACCTCCAAAGTTCAAGTCTCACCACTGAGAGAGAAGTCCACACTGGATGCTCCAAAAATGATGCTCTCTTTGGAATAAATTGCTACTTCTCTGTCTGCACGGAGGTCATATAAACGACACTAGGATTAAAACAAAACCAACACATATGCCTCAGTAAATGCTGGAAGCATTGGCTAAAATATTTGGAAAAAATGGGAGTGAGAAGTGCAGGCTAACAGACATCACAGGAAGTGGCTGCTTGGCTTCTTTCCTTCCGTTTCTTTCTGCTTCCTCCTTTCATTCTGCTTCTGGCTGCTGTAACTGGGATCCTCTAACAGGGATCTAAGCAACACAAGGCTGTTTTGTATACATTGCAGGAAGAACTTTCTTATTCAAGCCACTTCTCTAAGCCTCCTGCCTATCCTAAAGACATGAATGGTGGGCTTTGGGCCACAATACCCACTGCAGTCCCCACACGCTCCTGCTTCCCCTCTGTGGCTTTGTACTTATCAGGGCATCCTGCTGCTGGAGAGGTGCATGTGGAGACAATCTCTGAAACAACAGTTTAGCCACAGCTGGAGCCTGGGAGATGGGATCAAATCTCTAATCACTGTTGAGAACACAGAGCATGTGGCACAGAGGAGCCTAGGTGGTAGTCCTGGCTCTGAATAAGCCAGGAGAGCAAACAGTCCCTGCCCTTCTGTGAGGCCTCTCTATTTGAAAAACCTACATGAAAATAATTCAAGTGAAATAATACATTTTAATGCAGATCTCTGGTTTTCACTTCTCATGGAAAATTCCAAATCACCTCTAACAACCTATACTTCCTGTTTTTATCATTTGCCAGCAAATTTTGGCTTGTTTGACATGGAAATCATGTATCAGACTTCACTGCCATGCAGAAAGGCAGCCTGCTAACCCTGAAATGAAAATGCACTTTTGAAACTATGTGAACCGAAACCCCTCCTCAACAAGTTAAGCTTAAGCAAACACTGGCCAGATGGGATTGCTAATATTAAGACTTTACTATTGAAAAATAGCTGGTATTCAAGTCTGCACATAAAGAAGGGGCTGTTGGATTTGCAAGGCAGTGGGGAGCTGCCAGATATGTGCAGTCTAGGTCTCCCAGTGATCCACACAGATGAATAATTTCATCAGATTGTCCTGACAGGGAGGTGGGGTCACTGCAGATGACAACACTGTCATCTGAGCACGCTTTTATGGATTACTTCCAGTCAGTATTATCTGTGCCTCAGAATCTCGAAGTAAATAAATCAGATCAAGGATACCACCTCTGTAACACAGCAAAAACAAACTTCTTCATTTAAAGAATCTGGTAGATGGAAACTGCAAAAACTTCTGTCAAAAGTACAGAGGTGGAATTTCCCATTCTCCTGCTTGAGCCAGGGGTGTCAGGAATGGTTAAAAAAGAAAAAAAAATTATTAAGAACCTGTGATACTGGGCATTAAAAGACAATGTTTTCACCGGAATTTAATGATGGAGAATTTCTCTGTATCACTCCCTCAGCATCTCAAGAGCTCACAGTACTGCATCCACGTGTGGAGAGAGCCACTGGGCTCACCACAGGGCTAGAGGTATGAACTTCTCATTGCAGTTTTTAAAACATAAAATCAGGGTTCACTCTCTCCAATGTCTCCACATCCAATGAAGACAAAAGGAATGTTTCTGTCGAGTTTAGCTAGCACTGGAGTAGACTCAAAACATACTCTGAGGGCAGAGTACTTTAGATAAAGTCTTTCAGGTGACTCAGTGTGATGTTTGAATAAACAGAAGAAATAAGGTGCCAGGTGCCTCCCCATCATCTCCTCTCATGCTACACTGAACTGCCAGCTCAGGCCCTGCAGAGCTGTGGTGGGGCAGAGCCTGGTTCCCCATGGGACACACGAGCTGCAGGGAGAGTCATCAGCCCTGAGCATCACTCAGGGGCAGAGAGGGCAGCAGGAGGTAAATGGCATTTTGTATACATTGTGCTGATCAAATTTACCTGTCAATGCATTCTGAGCCCCTCCTAGCAGATTGCTCATAGATAAGATCCATTTAGGGCCATTGTGATCTAGGATGACCTGGATGCAGTGACTCACTGCAGTGAAGAGTGTGAGCAGTGAGTCAGGGCCCACAGAGACGTCTGTGGCCAAGGCCACCATGGGGCTGCAGAAGCCAGCTACCAACATCTGCCCTGCTCTGCCCTGAGCTCATGGCCCCTCTACTTTCTGGGACATGCTACTCCTCCTGACACAAGCTGCAGCATTTCAGCTGGTTCCTCCCATGCTGTCACCAAGAGCTATGTGAAGCCAAATATCTTCCAGTAAAACAACTGATTTTAGTCATGAAACTTCAGACATAGAGAATCTGAAATGAATATTTGGACAGAACCTCCCATAGAGAAGTTTGCAGAAGTGACCTACAGTGTTATGTGATTTTTCCTAGAACATTATATATGGTATTTAATATCTTATCTTACAGGATTAGTGTTTCTGCAAATTTGGTGTCACAGGCCCAGTTTAGTCACTAGAAGTCCTCTGTGGATGTGACTTAGTCTTTTAGGAAAACCTGACTTGGGAAGCAACAGAATTTTCCTAAATTAGGTTGCTGAATTAACATACCGTGGCATCGTCTGAACCAGAGGCAAAAGCATCTCCACTTGGATAATATCTGTGCACAAGTGAAAGAAGACCAGAACACATTACATTACTTGGATGAGGTCAGACTTCAGAAATAGAATTAGCACATTGCTCAACACTGCAAACGTGTCCTCTCCCAGAAACACACTGACCTGACACTGTTGATATCTGAATCGTGGGTTTCAAATGACTGCACACACTGACCAGACCGCATGTCCCAAACCATGGCTTTCTTGTCACATCCCTAGGAAGAAAAAAAAAATTCATTTCAATTATGCAAATGGTGACATTCACCCCTCATGTGCCTGATATTTGTCATCAAGCCCACTACATTCAAAGGCTCTGAACATCACAGCTCTGAGGGGATTTAACCAGCCAAGCAGCCCCAAAAGTGGCTGCAGTGGTACCCTCAGCTGTGCAGTTGCAGGTGGGATCAGAACTCCTCATGAAGGCTGGAGCTGCCCTGCACTCACAACCCTGCTTTGCTTGTGCTGCTGCCCTACCTCTGTCTGCAGCCCCACCATGCCACAGAGCTGTACAACTGACCTCTTTGCTGGTCACTTAACATGATCAATACAAAAAACAATACCCAGCATTTAACATTTTATAACTAATTCTTTTCATATACTGAAAGAGAAAATTAAATCAGTGCATCCAGAGAGTTTCCTTCCCAGCCTCCTACCAGGGCTCTGCATCCACATGCTTGATGGTGTGGTTGGGATGAGAAAAACAGCACAGCTGCACTTCACCTCACTCATCCTCAAGCCAAAACCTGCCCTTCCGAGCTGTGCTCTGAAAGGATCATTCAACAGTCAGTGCTCAGCACCCTGAATTCTTTGGGCAAGGGGCTTGGCCTATGTAGTCTGCACTGTCCTTGGGGCAAGAACCATCTCGTACCCGTAGGGCCACACTCTCAGCTGCAATGTCTCACTGCTGTCACAGTTGTAGTGACAGGAAAAAGAACACAGACTTTGCTTTGAAGAGTGATGGGAGATTTTAATAAACTTGCCCCTGCTGAGGAGCAGGCAGGCTGAGCTGCAGGGGCTCAAATTCTCTGAGGCTGTGTGGGAAGAACAGGGCAGGCCAGGTGGCTGCTGCTTCTGCTGAGCCAGAGCGCCCTGCCCACCAGACCGTGCCACACGTTATTTATTTCAATCAAATAGGGTAGTTAATTAAATTAAAGAGTCTCTTCACAAGTCACATATTTCTCATTCTTTTTTAAAAAATTTTGTTGTTAAAATGAAATCCTAGTGTTTTTAGTAAAGATGTCACTATTTAAAAGATGTAATGCTCCTTGGCACCAGCTTGTGGTTTCTGCACCGGGGAAACCAAACAGGTTAGAGAATACTTTGGACCCAGAATATTTTCCCTCTCAAGCCCCACCATAGCCCAAGCCCAGTCCTTCATACTGCTTCCCTATGCACTGTTCTTACTGACCCCTCTGGCAGTCTGGGAGCAAGACCAATCTGACAAGCTGCTGCTTTGAATCCTAAGATTTTGAAGGAGAAAACAGCCACCACCTGTGGAGAGAGATAGGCTCCCTGAGTGATACCCAACTCAGCTGAGGAGCCTTGCCCAGAGGCCACTGAGCACAACAGCCTGGGACACAGCCCTGAGCTTACCCAGGAGGGCTGGAATTTTCAGTTAAGTCGTTAAATGTAACAGTACCCAGCCTACATGCTGCTCTACTGACATTGCTTATTCTAGCTCAAGGTTACTGTACCACAGAGTTTTCACAGTTTTCAGGGAATCCCTCTATGCCACCCTACCTTCACCATACCTCCATACTGTTCTGCCTATACCTGCACTGACACGATGGAAGACAGGTCTTCACCACAGTGGTGTTTTGCATGTGATGAATTAAGAGAATGCTGTAAGCACAGACATGCCCAAGCTGCTCTATCAACAAAAGTATGACATATTCTCTTAGCAGCACCAGAGCTGCTTGCGATTCCTTGCCCTATAATAAGCTGAGCTGTTCCCAGGGAGAATAAATCTATCCTTTCTGGGAAGCAAGCTCGGTGACAGGAAAACCCGAGAGAAGTAATGCACTTGGATGGAATTAGCTTTCAGTCACGCTTCAGAGCAGCTGTGCTACCAGCAGGCAAACTGGGCCAGTGTGCTGGACTCTGCTCCTGATGTGCCAGCCAAATTTGATAAAAAGGGCCATAACAGAAGGGGTCCAGGTTTGTTGTGTAGGCATACAACCATGACTCTGAGCACCCCTAACCCATGGTTGTCACCCTCTAGCCCAAGGGCCATTTCCATCATCAAATACATGATCAACCATGGGCCAGTGCTGGTGGGGCTCAGAAACCAGGAAAGTTTCTGGTACCTTCAGCAAAGTTACAGGTAGCAACCAGCCTCTCAGCTCCTGCCAGCTCTCATCTGCACACTCACTTTCTAATGTGGGAAAGACTAAGATATTACCTTGAAAAGGAGTGAAGCTGCATCCCACTCACCTTTATGCCTGGCCTGCCTCACTGCCAGACTGTGTGCCAATGGCTCAGCTGCCTAGGAACAGTGACCCCTCAGCAGCAGGACATGATTTGGAAGATGCCCTGGGTACTTTCCCAGACCAGTCTAGTCCTGCAGCCGCAGTGAGATTTGTGTGCTCCTCTGTGCCAGGACAGGGAGCAGAGTGGTTGACTGATGAAGGGGCTTTAAATGCCTCTGGTACCACTGGAAGGCACAGAGGACTCAGCAACAGCTGAAGATGTGGCCACACCTCATCTCCCTGCTCCAACTTGCACTGGTTAGCCAGTGTCCAAGCTGCCCCTTGACTCTCAGGACACAGTGGAACGCACATTATTTGTAACCCCACTTGGATGCCCTGAGCACAACCCGACGCCTGTCACACCCCATCTGGCTCCAAAGAGCTGGGCACAGGGAATGAGCGAAGTGTGGGGAGTCTTCTGCTGTTCCAGGCTCCCACCCAAAGGGACTCACACCTCCACTGTGGTAGGAGCCCACTGCTCTAACGCTGAGCCTTCCCCTTCCTGGCAGAGGCGTTGTTTTGATCTCGAGCTGGATTGCTTTCATGTGGGGTGGAACTTGCTAAGTAAGCAGAACTGCAGTCAGACTGGCTGGGTGGGTTTGACCCCACAGTCAGGGGTTTAATTTGCTCCAGCTTGGAAAATGTGCTTGCAATGAGTGGATTGCACTGGGGAATCCAACATACACTCCAGCACTCTCTCAATAACATTGTGAGCCTCCTACTTTGCTGTCTTTTCACTTCCATATTCCTTAGTTTTATATTATGAGAAGAAGCTCCTGCTTACCCCAGAGACAAACGTATTTCCTGTTTCAGAAGGGGCCAGGTCCAGGCACAAGACATCAGCTCCATGACCATGGAAACTCTGTAGAAGCTGCCCACTTTCAACATCCCATAGAGCACAAGTTCCATCTCCACTTGCTGTCAGGATCTATAGGATGTGGGAAGAAGAGTCAAAATACAAGAATCAGCAGATGACCTTCAGGTCACAAAGAAACAACTGACATCCTACACCAAAGGACAGCTTTGATTTAATGAAATACTATGCAATAAATCAAAGCCATAAGCCAAATGTAAACCTAAGTACAGTTTATGTTTTTTATTTTTAAGGAAAAAAGGCAGAGTGGAAAGGACAGCTGTATGGACACCACTATACCTACACCATGTTTCAATAATGGTTGCTTTTGTGTGGTGGGGTTTGCACAACTGACTGCAGTAAAGATCTGCTGGAATTTTCATAGTCTCTAAAAAGAAGGCAGAACAATACTGGTATTCCTGTCTGCCCTTGTATTTTACTCTATCTATATTTAGGCTGCTGGAATTCAACCCAGGTAAATGGATGAACTCTTGGAGTTAAGTATACCTGTTTAACTCTCCAATATTTCTTCTTTCTGCTTGAAATAGTCGAGTTAAACCAAATTAATTTGGCTTAAGACATGGATTTTCTGAAAGGGAAGTAAGCCTGTCTAGACAGTTGTTTGATAAGTCCATCAGCTCCCACTTGTCCTAAACCATTTGTGTGTGAAAGGGCTGGAACATACACTGACCGAGCATAGCTCAAAGCTTCCCATCTGCTACAGTACTTGTAGAAAGCACATGTGATCAGAGCTTGTTATTGTGGCTAAATCCTGATGATGCTCAATTGTTCAAAATTTCCCCTTGGCACCCGAAACTGTTATGCAATCACAAATTCTGTAGGTTGAAAGAGTCCCTGTGCACTGGTGTGGAAGGAAGCAAGAGTGAACGTAGGAGGACTCTCAGTTTTGTACACAGGTTTTTCTCATGGTTGGTGAGGAAACTCAAGTGATCCCAGTGGGTAGTTACAAGTTAAAAACAAAATTCTCTTCAAGAAGAAAATGATCATACAGTCACGAAACCATTCACAGAGTCACATAAAGGTTAAACACTGAACATGTTTGACAGATGCTCCAAAAATTCTTCCCGTAAAAACAGAGGTTTATAAAGCTGCAGAACAGACTGTTCTGAATCCTGCAGCAGAGAGATGCTAATGCTCTCAGATGATAATAGCAGAAGAAAGTCCTGATTTGTCTTCCTGGCCAGCTTTTGAGCCTGGATCAATGAACTTCCCTGTTCTGGGGAATATTTGTACTTAGCTAAGGAATGAAGACTTTCAGCTCTGAGGATTTGCTCTTGTAACACTGTGTAAGGGAATATGAAGGGAATAGGAGTGGCTAAAGGTGTAAGGGAAGGGTCTGTTGGCAACCCAGAGCTCCAGCTAATGCTTAAAGAGAAATGTTATGGACTCAACTTCAAGGTTGCTCCTCAGCCCTGCCACACTTGGGAGCATGGCTGTCTGCCCTATGCAAAACACTTGAGATCCCAATTAACTGTTGCTATTAATACACATGGAGCATTGTCACGTGGGGAGCATTATCACACCACAGAGCTGCAGATACCTAATTTAGGAAGTGAGGCTCCCTGGCTCTCTGCTCACTGAGGCAGGGAAGGCTCTCTCAAGCAGGACTGGTTTGGGGCACTGAGAACAAGCTGGGTGGGTCACCCAGCCCTGCAGCTCAGGGCCCATGTGGGAACATGATGAGGAGCAAGGGTGGGACCCCCTTTTTCAGCACCCACACAGCCTGGGAATGACTCTAACCCACGATGAGCCACCCCCAGATCTCCTCTCTTTCCACTGCAATGCCCAAAGCCATGAGCACACTAAACCCTAAACTTCTACTCAGTCTTCCACACCTCTGTGGGAAAACTGAGCTGTAGTTTAAGACAGCAGTCAGGGCAGAGCTGCAGCCCTGGCAGCACCTAGCAGTGGGAGCTCTGGGGACACTGGGCTGGGGCACACCTCCACCTCATGCTAGAGCTGCTCCAGGATGGCACCACATCCCTCCTGATGCAAACAGGGAGAGCAGAGCTGCTCTGCACACAGCTGGGAAAGTCCTGCACAGCGTACTTGTTGCACTGCACCCTCAGACTAACTGAATAGTTTTGATTCGGAATAGTTCTAATTCTCAGGCCTTTATGTAAATGAAAAAAGGATAAGTCTGTGATTCTCTAGGATCTCCTACATAACCATATCCTAAGAGAAGCTTGGCCAACTTGTTGCTTCTATTTGACTGAATAATAACATGCAGAGCCATAAATGATCATTTATAAGCCTAGCAATCACAAGAAAACTTCTTTTTAAAGACTTCAGAAAAATTTCTGACTCACTAAATAGAAACCACCTTAATCCACTGTGATACAACTTTACAAGAGTAACGCATGACCTTCAATATCAATGCAGTTTGCTGTATTAATATGGAAGAAAAGGACTCAACTTTTCTTTCCTTTTTATTATGAAAAATAAATTGCTATTTTTCCTGTCATAGGATTTGATCATTTAGGTATAGACAAGAAAAGAGAAGACTGGGTTTATAGCTCATCAAAAACATTCCACTTAATTTAGAACTGCTCTAATTCCACACGGCTCCTGCACAGGAAGGTCAGGGCTAAGCAAGCCTGAGTGCTGGGTACCTCCACCACTTGTTTCCATGGCAATGGACTTAAATTAGCACCTCAGAGTCATTACAGAAACCAGAGAGCGACAAACAACAACATACTCTCGGCTTCACATGTCCTGAAATAGCAATGAGAGCTGATATTTCCTTCAGAAGAGCTCCAAATATCTGGAAGAAGGGGACATGGTATTCCCTTTAGAGCAGCTCTATTGACATTGAGAGCTATAAAAATGCTCCATTCTGCCACTTATTTTGCTGCAGAGCTGCACTGAGAAGAACTTTAATTAAATTCAGAAACCAGAGAGGACAAGGGGATTATCCTGGCTCCTTTCATCATCTTCCGTGTTCCTAGAGAAAGAGATCTTTGAGATATTCAGTAGAAAGGAAGGCTGGCTTGGTCTCAGAAGATCTGCATTTAGTTCCTGGCTTTGCCATCACCTCCCATTGTGGGCCTCTGTGCTCCACCCCACTGCCTGTGAGATGGGAACAGCATCATTCCCTTCCCTGGAGGGAACACAGGACTGCATGAACAGACAACAGGTATGGCCCTGCAGGGCCATCCTCAAGCTCCATTGTATCACTTGGTAAATAATAAAAAATACTCTGAATGAAAGCAAAAGCACATTTTTCTGGATGTCCAGGACAAAGCAGGCAAACAACACAGTCACCATCAGCTGGCACAGCACCCAAACCAGTCCTGGCTGAACAGTGGTTCTAACTATTTGCAATAGTCTGGGCTCTTAAAAGCACAAACTGGGGAGCAGAGAACATAGAGGTACCAGTGAGCTCCCTCTGCAGAAGCCACAAACCGTTGCAGGGACAGCCTGGCCACGGGCTGTGACAAGCATTTCCTTACAGCAGCACTTTTTGCAGCACCTTCATGGCCCCTTCCAGGGTGTTCCAGCAGCCCCTGCAGGGGCAGGACACAGCCCTGGGTGCCCCAGGAGCAAGGAAGGACATGTGCACTGCCCCTGAGTGCAACTTGTGTTAGGTGATGGTGAGCAGCGGGTAGGGAGCACATTTACCTGCATGTCTGAGTTAGTGAAGCTGCAGGCAGACAAGTAGTTCGTGTGCATTGCAACAGATTTCTTCTTTGCAGCCATATTTTCATTTTTTTCAAATGTCAGAGGGTACACAGAACACTTGTTGTCCAGGCCACTGAAGAGAGTAATAATAGCAGTAACAGAGAGAGGAAAACTGGTTAAAACTGCAACGACAAAAGGCGAGTGGTGATAAGGACACCACCTGTCAGTGCTGTGCTGCCAAACCCTTACAAGTACCGACTTCCCTGTATTGTGCTGTGTGGGATCTCCCTGTGCAGGGAAGCCCCAGCTGCCTCACCAGCCTGGCTGCTTTACAGAACTTGAACAGCTGCGCCTCAGTATTTTTCACCCTTATCGAGTTTATAAATGGCACTGAATGAAACCTCACGAAAGTATAAACTGGGAGGTGACAGCAGCCACCTCAGGGTTAATGTTTCACACACAGCCAAACTGCCATTTTTCTGCTGACATCTGTCATTGCAAAGATCATTATTTCAGCATCATTATACACTTACCTTAACAAATGTGATCTAGCTTCTATAGCAAAAGCAGCAGAGCAAGTAGTGGGTGTGAAGACAAAACCTTTAGAAGAATGTGGAAAAAAGTCAACAGAAGCACTGACTTCTGTAGATGCTGTTCCCCTCCTGGATAGTTGCACCAGTTAAGCTGTGTCAGATGCAGGACTCATTTGTAAAGGAGAGGACTTACATCTGACCCTTTCCTAGAGTCATGTTAGATCAGTCCTGCCCTGGTCTCTGGGATCATGGTACACCACCAGTTGCTGGTTCTGTGCTTTACATTATGTGCGTGGCACTTAACTGACAGCACAACAGAAATACAGAATGAGGTGCAATGTATACGTGCACTCCCTGTCTCTGCTACAAGTGTAAAGACAGAGCTTGATGCCATTCTTCAGGTTCTAGTCAAAAACAGTTTCCAGACTCCTTTCCAGTTACAGAATCTGCTTCTCTGCCTCAGTCTACTGCTTTTCTACTGCTTCTAGATCTGCAAGACACACACTGAAGTCTCCCTTTGTTTCTCTCTCTCGCCTCAAGTTTGCTTTGTCTGTCTGATCCACCCAGTCCCTTCATACAAGATATTTTGCCAACATTTCATCTCTTTGTTTTTCCCCTATAGAAACTTATTTTTTTCAAACCTGAGCCCTCAGAAAAGTTGTAGAAGATTATCAAGGATGGGGTAACTTCTCCCCATCCCATCTTAGCAAGATCTATTCACATACTGGTAATCATTAACGATGAACCTCTATGTCATTAAAAAATGAGCGCAAAGTAAGAACACAATTAGAACCTCTTTCCCTTAGAAAATATATCCAACATACACAACCACACTAGAAAAGGGAAGTTGCATGCATGCAGAATTCCTAACCCATGATATAAACGCTGAAAGAGGATTATTTTCCATGCTTACACAACAAATGTTATTGCACTGAAGTCAGTGGAGATAACATGTACAGGCCATTATGGAAATAGAATCAGCGGCACTGAATGTAAGACCTTCCACCCATAATCACAGCACACATACTTCTGTCAGCTTCTGAAGCCACTAGGACACTGCAACAAATCCAACTTCTCTGTGTAAGCTGCTGTGGAAACCAGGAACTTACCCACAGGCAATGGCACATCCAGATGGGGCATATGCACAGGCCATCACCCAGGTACAGGGCATCGTCACCGCGTGTTCCTGAAACACAGCACCCCGTCAGACTGGGACCTCGCTGCCTCCCTAACCCATGCCAGGAAAACAGTGGGAGTAGTGAGTTCAGCATTTCTGTGGGACATCCTTAGGGTCAGTGCAAGGTATAGATGTTTCCCCCAGCCATAACCCACATATAAGTCAACAACACTGACTGCAGAAGGCAGCAGAGCAGCAGGAGGATGGCCAGTCCTTTTCTGACACTTTACATCTTATTTATGAGCCCCAAACTGATCACAGAGCATGTTTTGTAGGGTCATCCATTGCTGTGAAAGGTCCCCACTTGCTGCACATGTAAAAGTGAGTGAAAAGCAAATAGTGTTTCCTCATCTGTGTGGTGCAGGGTGCCACGAGGCAGCCCAGGCAGGGCTTGGAGGAGCAGAGGCACCATTTCACAGTGAACAGCACAGCTGAAGGATCCCCAGTGATCACACACAACACCTGGTATAGGGGTGCCCAGGGAAAGTTCCCCTGTTTTGCTGGCTGGGCCTTGCCTCCTTTGTGAGCAAAGAGGTTGGATCAGAGCCTCCCACTGGAGACCATGACAAACTCCACTGCCCTGACAGGGACATTGCTCAGAAACAGGTCAAGGGATGTGACTTGCCCTGGGCTCCTTTTTTGGGGGGTGCTAGTGGAAATCTGTGTTTTATCCTATTATCCCACTGCCTCCAGTGACACCTGTGAGCCCTTCACCTCATCCCACTGTCATTTGCCCTAGGCAGAGAATTTTGCTGAAGTTTCACTTACTTTGTTGGTAGTGAAGGAATCCCACACGATCACCTTCCCATCCTAAATGAAAGGACAGAGAAAGAGAAACTGAGGCCTTCCAGAGATGTGGCTGCAAGCCTGCTTCCCAGCTTGGAGAAAACTCTGCTGCTCATTTCCTCTCCCCAGTCTGTTATGTCCTTTTGTCTCCATCTTAACAACAGCACAATGGTCACAGTGAAGCACCAAGGAGACACTTCTCAGTAGTGCTGTTGTATCTACCACAGGAGAAGTGCATTTCTTCCTCTCTGAGACAACTCATGTTTGATTAAAAGATCAATTTATTTTTCAGTTTTTTTCTCTTCCCTCTTAATGACTTCATGAGTACTCCTCTCACCTGCAGCACATGCCATGGACAGGGCCATCTCCTCAGGAACCTGCCACCTTTAAGCTCTCACTTGCCTCACTTGACTGTTTATGGATATTGCACTGTTTATTTATCTTCCCTTTCCAGTCTGATCCTGGTTTTCCCTTTACTTGTCACTACACTTACTTCACCTTCAATTATCCATTATATGACCAGCTAAATAGCCATCATAGAACCTTGTACAGAGAGCAGCACAATCACTTGGTGTACACAGGTACACTCGTGCCAGCTACTTTGCCTTATGCAGATAATATTGTTATCTTTCCTGTATCACAAAAGTGAAATGTTTATTACTGAGCAACACCTGCTTCTGCACCTGGACTTACACAGTTCTTAAAATAAGAGTAAAAAGTGCATTTCAACCTGTCTATTCAGTTTTCTGATCTACACACTAACATTTTAACCACTTTAAAAATGTGACGTTAAATATTTAAATTATTCTCTTTGTTGAGATCACCATGAATGGTAAAAAACTCCCAGTAAGTGAAGGTGGTTTGCAATGCAGATTGTCTATTTTTATCCCTCAAGTGAGACCCCTGACAGATTTCATGTAGGTCAATGAACAGCTGTGAGATGCAACAAGCTCGCTCACTGCCATACTGGGCTCAGGACAAACCAGGGGATCTAGAAAGCAATTATCTCATTACCTCCTCCAGCTTATGAGACTGGTCTTGAGCAGGTGTTAGGACTGTTTCTCAAAATGCCCAACTAAATGCAGTAATTTTGGCAGGATGTCTAAGGCTTTCAAGGTCATATCAATCATACAGACTGAAGAAGAAATTTCTGTGCATAGAAATCTCTAAAAGAATTACCATTTCCTCTCTTTTCCTGATTATTTTCTCTGAACACATAACCTAAAATTTTGCTAAGTATTTAATCTGTAAAGAACAAGGAAATAGATATAGCCTCACATGAGTCTATTTTTTTATTGTAGGAGGGGAATATGGCTGGACAAGAAATATTTAGGGTATTAGAGTGTACAAGAGGTGCACCAATGATTAAAAGGTTATATTTACACTCTCTGAACAAATACATTCCCAATGAACTTCTTTCAGGACATCTTGAAAACATTTACAATAATCCCAGCTATCATCTGCTAAGAGTGGCACACAGCACAGCCAGAAGATTTGTGGAGCACTCAACAGCACTTCTGAAAAACATCTGGCCAACGGCATACCTGGGAAGAGCTCACAATTCTTCTCTTGTCTTTGCACCAGTCCATACAGAGAACTTTGTTTCCATGGCCCTTCAGGGTCCTCCTGGTCTTCATCACAAACTGTCCCAGTGCCTCCACACGCTCTGCCACCTGATGAACTGCAAACAGCTGATGGTTAGAGAGCTCTTCATCAAAGCTCTGGCCTGGCAAATATCTGTTTCTGAGTAATGGCCCTGGAGGGATTCATCCATGAAGTTTGAGTCCATGGTGCAAGCCAATGAGCTCTACTTCAGAGCTGGCAGGTGGCTAACACCAAGGTGGTCAGCATAGGAACATATTTACCAGAGAAAGACAGGGATGAATTCACTCAGGGTTGAATTGCAGGGATGCAGCAGCTGAAGTTCTTGCAGGTCATCCCACCCAAGTATAACTGGAAAGCAGATGACCCCTTTGCCCCCCTTTACTGGCAAATCCTCAGGCCTGAAGGTGGACAAACCTTCTGGATGTGAGACTCCCAGCTGCAGTTGGCTGTCACCACTGTGGTGGTGCAGTGGGATACAGGTACTGGCCACTGGCACTGGGGACTGCTGTGCCATCCCTTCTGGTGGCCAGGACATAGCTCTGGGTGAGCAGGAAGCTGGACAGTTGAGTGCACTACCCAACTTTCCAACAGCAACTATGGACATTAAGGACTTTCGGGATGTCCCTTCTACAAAAGAGGGAAACAGAGGGCAGGCAAGCAACTTTCCTGAGCAGCATCCTCTAGTGAAGAAGTCAGTTCTTTCATATCTCTTTTAATAGCAGTACTTTCAACTGATATTCTTAAATACCCGACAAATCTACATTTCTGTTTGTGCAAACTGACTTTGACATAAAATTCATGCAGCTGACACAACCAAAAGGTCTCTCATATAACCCTGATGCCTCAAGCTGGGATCACCTGTACATGTCTGGGAGAAACCGTCATCTGAGGAAACCTATTTGCTCTGCTCCAGCACATTCATCCAGTGTGCAGCTGAGTAGGGTCATGATCTTGGCACAGAGACTTACTTCAAGTCCCACAGCAGAGTAAAGATCCTGAGTCTGGAGACTTGACACTAGAATTAAAAATTACTCTGTCTAGAGAAGAGCTGAGAGGATCCAGCACTTCCTGTGCTGTGTGGTTGTCCACACCAAAACCCAAGATGATCCAGCTGCTCTTGGCTGTGGGGACAACGTTTGACTCAAACTTCTGAAATAAATGGAGAAGCTCATGTGCTTTAATGAACTGGAAGAGGAAATTCACTGCCCTGCTGGAGACTGAGCTCCACATCCCCCTCAGCAGGTGGTGCTTTGGAGGTGCCTTGCTATTTCACCCTTCATCACTTTTCTGGGGCTGCAAGAAAGCTCACAGGCTGGGAAGGGCTGTGACAGTGAGAGCAGGCATCCTGAACTTACACATCATTTCTTGGCACAGGGTCAGTGAAGCAATTTCTGCCCAAGGCAGAGACTGATTTCTAGTGGATTACCTTTTCAAGAGTTATCTTTCAAAGCACTAGCCCCACACAGGCTGTGCCAGAATAATGCTCTCAGCTGAAATCTCTGCTCAACCAGTCCCCCCTGAGTCAGGGGACGAGCACTGTCCACCATTCCTCACGATTTGTCCATAAGTCAGAAGCAAGTTTCTGAGCAAGTACCACATAAACCCACTGAGGAAAAGATACATCCCCTCTACTACTGCCCATAGAAACCTGACAAATGATCCAATCAAAAGACATGAAAACACAGGACAGGAGGTTATTATGGCAGCTGGAAAGAGGCTTGTGTCCAGAATATATCTAAAAAACCAAATGTTTCACAGACAATAGACAAACTGTTTCCATTATGCCGATGCAGCTGAGACTCTGTGAAATTGTCTGGTTTAGCCTCACTGATTCCCTGAGGACACTTATCTCCAACCACAGCCATAATAATCGTGCTCCCGCCTAGCACAGGTTTGAGAGTCAGAGAGCTCTTTCTAAGCATTTACCAATATTGTTCAAAGATAGTCAAAAATCATGCACTCAGACAAGCAGATCAGCTAAAAGCCAGTAAATAGCTTCAGTAGTTTTACAGAGGTCCAGATAAAACTGCCTATTTATCTTAAAAATATTGTTTGGCCAGAACAGGAGGTGTGGAATTGATGCAGATACTCTTGGGTCTTTGATCTTTTCTGTGTTGGGCCTAATGGTCTCCCTGGCCTTAAAAATTCATGGATCGCACAACCAGAATAAGCTTTTACTACAGCTAAAACTTTAAGCTCTTGAATTGACTCCTTAAAATTATATGACTGCAAAGCAAATGCATGTTTGGCATTTCCTTTTTCTATGCATATTTTTGAGAGCTGCTGTTCAGAATCAATTGAACAAATAAGGGCAATCTTATTTCAGCCAGCTGCTTGTTTTGGGAACCACAAAGGGAAAGTCATGATCCAAGCAAAAAAATGCAAAAGATACAATCTTAGATTAGGGGGAAAAAACCACCCAAACCAACCAACCAAGCAAAAATCAAAAATGATGCCTCATTCTGAAACTTACAACCTCTGCAGAAACAGTACTTGGGAATAATTTAAGCGTAAAAAAGCTCTGATATAGAATTAATGATACAAAATATCATAAGGGAGCATTGTTCTACAGGAGCATAACACTTTTGTCCTAGAAACGCTGTAATGGCTTTTGCAAACACAGCTTTCCAATGGAAATTTACAGATTTTACATATGACAAAGAATATCCCATGACTATCAATGGCATACACAGTTACTTTGCAGCACCACTGCGAGTTACCTTGCAGTACCACTGCAATCATAGGTAAAACTCTGTGAGCAAAAATGGGTTCAAGAATATGCTTAAGAGGTCTGTTAAATAAAGACCCTGCCACTTCTGATATGGACAGGAATATGGTGATTTATGGTAATGTTTCTGTAATGAGGACATCTCTGTTTGTTTAACAATTCAGATTAACAGGACATTCATGTAACATGATTGTCTAACTTAGACAAGAAAATGCTCTATTTATTCCAGAATATAAATATTTTATTTTAATCCTTCCCAACCTGGAAAGCGAAAGTGTTTTTCAGTCTCTCATTCTTACAAAACACTAAGAACTAAGTCACTGGATACACGTTCAGATTCCTTTTCAATGCTAAAGGCATGAAAACACATGAAAGAAAAGTTTTAATGACCCACTAATATTACTAATAGAGTGAGCTACATGATTTCAGATGGAAACAGTAACTGACATGTTTACAAAAAACCCAAACCAAACAAACCCCCAAAAGCAAACAAACAAAGCCCCTTCAATGTATCATTGTACTTATAAAATGAAATTATGATAATATAAGGGTTTTTTATATCTCAGAATTTGTGAATACCTATTTGAAAAGCTCCATTAACATAAGGTAAACTTCTTTTTCCTGAATGGGGAGGGGGATAGGGGGAGGGCCGGGCTGAGCTCTGTCCATCGCACTCCTGTTGGGTTATCCCTGGATCCTGCAGCTGAGAACGGTGAGTTACACACTGACACCTCCAGCACTGACTCACCCGCACCTCTGAATCAGCACTGCATCCCTGCAACTTGTTTCCCTGGCGGAAGGGGGGCCGAGGAGATGTTTTTGGAAACAGTGCTCCTTTTTAAGCCCTTCCACACCTCGGGTGAAATACCGGCCTCACGAAAGGAAATTCCCATCAACTTCCACACGGCTGGGGTTCATGCCGGCTGCTGACACTACAGCCAAAGGCTGCGGGCGAATGCCGGGCTGTACCGAGGGTATCCCAGGGCCCCCGCCCGGCTCCCGGCCCCGCCGCAGGCAGCGCGGCCCCGCCGGGCCGGGCCGGAGCTCCGCGGGGCCGGGGATGCTGCGGGGCCCTGCCCCTCACCCGGGAGCCACGGCACGGCGGCGTCCGGCCCACGGCGGTGTCCGGCCCAGGGCAGGGCAGAGTCCGGCCCACGGCGGTGTCCGGCCCAGGGCAGGGCAGAGTCCGGCCCACGGGAGGGCAGTGTCCGGCCCGGGGCACGGCGGTGTCCGCCCGGGGCAGCGCTCCCCGCTCCCGGCCAGGCCCGGCCCCGCTCCCGGCCCTGCGGCCGCCCCGCCGCCCGCGCCCTCCCGGCCCCACTCACGCTCCACGTCGTGCAGCTTGGCCCGCTCCTCCTCCAGCTTGCCCTTCAGGCTCTCGGCCTCGCTCTTCAGCGATGCCAGGGTCTCGTTCTCGTGCAGCCCCTCGGTTGCCATCTTTGCAAAGGAAGCGGGGAGAGCGGGGATGAGATCGGGAGGGAGGAGGAGTTTGCCAGCCCGGCTCTCGGGGATGCTGCCGCGGCTCCTGCTGCCTCAGCAACGGCGCCGGAGCCGGCCCGGGCTCCCCCTCCCCTCCCCGCTGACGTCCAGGCCAGTCCTGAGCATGCACACCGTGGGGACCAGCATCCTCTGTCCTGCGGCTCCAGCATCCCCTGTCCTGCCCTCTCCAGCATCCGCGATCCTGCCCTCTCCAGCATCCCCTGTCCTGCCCTCTCCAGCATCCCCTGTCCTGCCCTCTCCAGCATCTCTGATCCTGCCCTCTCCAGCATCTCTGATCCTGCCCTCTCCAGCATCCCCTGTCCTGCGGCTCCAGCATCCCCGATCCTGCCCTCTCCAGCATCCCCTGTCCTGCCCTCTCCAGCATCCCCTGTCCTGCCCTCTCCAGCATCCCCTGTCCTGCCCTCTCCAGCATCTCTGATCCTGCCCTCTCCAGCATGCCCTGGCCCACCCTCTCCAGCATCCCCTGCCCAGCCTGCTCTGGCACCCCAGTGGTCTCCAGGCTGGCAGCTGGGACCAGCCTCACCTCCTGCCTCGCTCCTACACACATCCCAGGCCCTTTTCACAGCCCAAAGCTTCATTTCCCCAGAAACACGTGCCAATGGCTTTTTCTGCTGCATACCTAAACTTGTTGGTACAAGTTGCACAATGTGGGGAAAAGAAGGAAAGAAAAAAAGCCATCGGTCACATCAATGGCATTTTAAAATATTTGTCTGGGAAGACAGATCTTGTCCAGGCTTACGAAGTCCCATCTTAGCTCCATCATTCCCTGGTACTCCTATGGGTAGGGGGTACTGGGAGAATCAGCTATGAAGGTCTCTGGCTCAGTTCCTGTGCCAGCAGGACAAATGCAGTGGTGAAAACTCTTCTCTCTACTATGCTTTGAATTCCTGATTTTTAAATTTGGTGTTTATCAGGGTTCCTTTCCTTTTTTATTTCTCTCCTTTAGACCTTATATCCCTTGTATATCCTACTCTCAGATGTGCACATTAGAATCTCAAGCGTTGCTATCTCTTGAAACAGAGCAGTTTCCAAAATTCCAAAGACGAAATAGCCCTCCACTTCGGTGTGGTGTGAGCCCAGGGTTTCGGCTCTTTGGGGTCTACTCATACAAATCAGCTGGGAGCAGCTGATGCTTCCGAAGAAAGAATCCTGGCACGTAGCTTTTTGTTCCCTGGGAGTTCCTTGAAAATGTCCCCTTTTTATTACAGAATTGTCCTTGATCTACAAGGAGTAACTCTGTGCATATTGACTCCCATTGTCTCCCTTTAGCCAGAAAATAGACAATCCAGTGGCTATTGTTCAACCTGGGGATGTGCCAAGATTGGAGAGGGAGATAAGAAAATGCTTGTTTGCAGCTGTTGTTTGGACTCTGGGCACATCCTGGACAAAATGTGTGTCTCAGAGAAAAGAAAAGTCCCTTCCCACACCGGGTATAGGAGTATTGCTGTCTGGAATGCACAGGCTCTTCACCATCACTCTGGAGCTGAACTCAGGTGCTGGTATGGTCATGTCCACAAGGTCCCTTTTAGTCAATGGCTCTGCAGGCAGAAGTCAGGTTACTTCCCCAGAATCAAATCCAGTGAGTCTATTTCCAGTCCTCACTGTCCACAGAAATTGGTGTGACCTAACCCAACGAGCCTGATGGCCACAGGCAGCCCTGAACTCATCGATCCAGGTATGTTCAGAATCACAGAAGAAAATGTAGGCAGTATGTGGACTATGGATTCACACACTGCAGGATAAAGGAACATTCGTCAAAGGCCTCCAGAGTAATCAGCACATTGGAAATGCCTTCCAGCATAGACTTCCATTTGCCATGGAAATAAAACCTGAGTATTTTTAAAAGTGATACCAAAAGATCAGGAAAAAAATCCCTGAGAAACCCAAAGATCTTTTAGCAGGAAAGTGACAGAAAGCTCCATCCCATGCATTATCTTCAGGTCTGAAAAATTAAACCTACTTATATTAAATTCAGTAATGCAGCTGTGTCCTGGGCAACTAGCAGAGGGAGAGTCTGAAGAAGAAATTTCATTTTTGAAGGATTCTAACCTATAGAAAATGCCTTATTTCTGACACCTGATAAGTGTGGAGAGGCCCAGAAGTTAAATCCAACAAAAGGCGTAGGAAATTTCTTTGCCTTGATAGGAACTCCTCAGCTCTCAGGAATTTGGCATAGATAACACCTATATGTCAGACAGTCTGCATAGTTCTAACAGTGAAAAATCCAGTTTCTTGCCTTACTGATGTGAACAGTCTCACTGCCTTGTGGAATGGGATTAAAAAGTCTACAAAGAACAGCACAGAAGGTGAGAGTCTTTGGGAACTGTACATGTGCAAGCTGATACATGATACTAATCCTGAGATATTGGGGTCAGCAGAGCAGAGCCTTGAGGGGACAGGGAAGCCTCTACTGAACAGACTGAGCTGTAGAAGTATGTGATACATAATGTGTATTTCACTGGTTTGAAAAAATATTTTAAAAAAAAAAGTATTTAGTTCATCTGACCAACTCCTGCTTAACTGCCCATGCTGTCATTAGCTAAACATGCAAAAATACAGGTTAGAGTAGGGCCAATTGGGAGCTTTAAATAAAATGAACCAGGGCTGAATTAATTTAGATGATAGCATAGTACTCCATCAACGAGTGCCACACATGGCAAATACACCAGATTGCAGTGATGAGTGATGGGGATCCGTGGAAGAAAGTTGGTCCTGCTCTGGTAATAAGAACACTGGGGAAAATGAAGGATCTAACAGTGTATAACAAATCGTTGCCTACCTCAAAAGTCAGGCCTTTAAAATAAATTTCCTTCCTCACTAATTCACCAGCTGATCTCTTTTCAAATTTAAGCTAATTTTGTGGTGAAACTAAACCAGCAAACATTGAGTTTCTACTGATTAGCACCAAACTCCAAAGCAGGCAAACCCCTAGAGGATGAAGATTATTTTGTCTAAAAGGCAAACAATTGAAGTAGGATGATGTCAGCACTGGGAATCAGCAATTTCTAATTCTGTTATCCCTCAACATATGTTGTTTTTGGGGAAATCATCAAGACTGGCTGATGAAAATGCATGTGTGCATCTGCTGGACTGAAATTGGGAGTTGTATGGGCACACTGGGGAGCTGCAGAAAGATCAGCCAGTTAGACACCACAATATGCATGTGCATCCACAAACATAACTGTGGCAAAGGATATATTGGTTTAAGCCAAAGCATACCCAAAGGTCTGAAAACGATGATTTAAAAGTCAAGGATGGAATTTCCCTACTCATGTGTATTTCTGTGCTAGTGCAAAGAGCTCTCTGTGTGCTGAATATTTGCTTTTAAATCCTTTAGAAAATATGAAGCAAGCTAAAGCCAGATCTGCCAGAAAGCCCCAGACCCCCCTGCAGTGCCAATAGGAAGCCTAACAGGCTGTTAGGTACTGACTCAATTCTTCCTGAAGTCTCAGTCTGCTTTCACCTACCAGCTGTTCCAGCTGCTAAGAGTCTGACGTCCATACTGCCAATAACAGGGAGAAAGTTGCAGGAACTGTAAATAACAAACAGCCAGTTTCCTGCAATTCCAGCATGCATTTATCAAGTCATGCAAAAATTTACTGAATAAATAGCCAAGAAGGCTGTTGGCCAAGAAGGACCTGAACAAAGCAGCAATTTCAAAGTCAGAAGAAGCAAATAAACCGGGAAGAGACTGTCTTTTGTCTTGCAGTCATTACATCTAAATTTCCTCCTAAACAAAGTAATGCATGAGAATGTGCTGTGTCAGCCAGTAAATTGTACACACGTACACCTCCACCTCCAAATCAGTGCTCTCATCTGCCTGTACAACAGTGTTGTGTAAACACAGCTTGCTAAGCCTTTTAGCATTTCTGCAGAGATCATTTCTCAAATACAACAAACTGTTGGGCCCTACTCAGTCATGGCAGAGAACACTTCTGGGGAGGAAACAGTGATGGATGTCTTCTCCAACTGATAATGCACAATGGTTTAGGAAGATAAAATAAAACTACTGCAAGCTGGACTACTAAATTCTGAAGTTTACAAAAGGAGTTTTGGAGGCCAGCTCTTCAATAGCCACACAGGTTCATGACCTTAGCTGTGCGTTTCACCTAAAAATACCCCAATGTGACATCTCTGGAACAGTGCTGAACCAGGAGAGTAGGATATCACCTCAGCACTAATTCCTGGAGCTTAGGAAGCCTCTAACAGAAGACATTCCACTGCTCTGCAACTTTCCCCCACCTTATCCTCATTGTAGCATCTTCAGCTTTCACCCAAGTACTGCACATAGCCCAGGAGACAACCTGGTTGTGGTAGGAAATGTGGGCAGAAAGGAGTTGTGACAGCCCTTCACTGGTGTCTGAGACAGACAAGGGAATGTCATGTCCCCTGTATCCAGTGAATGACTTTGGTGTGATGATTAATCTTTTGTTGCTGTTGTTAATTTCTTTCAAAGACAAATGGAGAAACTCAAGATCACAGGCCAAGCAGAGCACACATGTATCTCAGAGAAGAGATGGGCACATAACATTTGCACAGCAGGTGTGGTACTCTAAGGTAAAAAGCTCGTGGCCATTTTCCAATCAAGAATCACAAAAAGTATCCTTGAACCCTGGGGCCACCTCCCTTGTAGGTTTGTGGAAACAGCAGGTGTCTGCAGAGGTGTTTGTTTGGCAGACTATGGGCCTAGCAGTGCTTATTTGCTGTCCAGAAAAATCCAACTTCAGAGGCCACTGGCAGAACCCCCCGTTTTTGCAGTCTGCCCACACTGGCTGGCGAGGTCAGTGACGTACCATCTCTACACACAGAGAGCAGTAGCTGCGTTGTTCTGATTTCACAGAAACAGGCCTGAGGGGCTTCTCCTTGGAGCACTTGTCACAGGGACCAAACACGATGGCTAAAAAGGTCTGGTCCATCTTGGTGGGTCAGGAGAGCTGAAAGAGAAGGAGAAGGAAAGCATTCCAGCCCAGCACAAAGCTTTCACCACGGCAGCGCCAGCTCAGGCAGCCTGGGCTGTATATAGACATCTGTAGGCTGGATAATCTCTCTCTGTGACTAATCTCTCGAGCTGGATGAACTGTCACTATATACAAGACAGTCATGTGCTCTGCAGAGTCTTTTTTTATGAAGAAAATAATAAAGGAAAACATATATTTAAACACACCATTATAATATGTGCATATGGGTTCACTACTTGTGGGAAAGTACTTTTTAATTTGTACTTAGCCACTGCCAGCAGACAATAACCAGAAATCCACAGCAACAGCTGGACTTCTGAGAAACCTGCACTGATCGATAAATTTTATTTTCCCACTGCATTATAAAAGTCATTATTATGCATTATTTTTAAAGCTGAAAAGATGACCTAGGATTTGGTCAGCAGCAGCTACAAAGTATTGTGACCATTATGCTGTTTGAGCAGAAATTGATGCTTCAAGCACACTGACAGCTGGGTCATTACAAATCCACTTTTGTTCTCAAGCCAGGCATCTCTAAGATCAAAGCACTATCACCAACAGAGTATTAGAAACTACTTGAGAGTCAGACAAACAAATGAGAATAATATTGCAGTGTCATTTTTCTCTGTACATTTTTCATAGGGAAAATGGGACCTTTCACCTCTTCTAAAAATGGAAGTTTTAAACATTATTTAGACTTGTACATAAAAAATGCATTTGTGGTAAACAATCAGAAGTAGTTTTGCAAGAGAGATTTAAATGGAACAAAAGAAATTCAATGACATTTTAGAATTTGTCTGGCTGGGCATTATACAAAAATCAAATCAAACTTTAATCTGTGTACCTGTCTCCATTCTGCTGTTAATTCTTACATATTTCAGGGGACTATTTGAAAAGCAAAAAAAATAAACTCAGAAATCCTGCCCACTCTTTAAGTCAATAGAAGTTTTGCTGTTGTTTCCTGGGTATGCATGACTTCATCCTGAAACATGCGGGAAAAAATCTGTCCTGGAAAAAACTGCATTGTAATAATTTAAAATTTGCATGGAGATTTCAGTCAACAGCCAAGGAGGTTTATATTCCACTTGATGAAAAGCAACAAATATGGCCTGAAGCCTTTAATGTATTTTTTTGCAAATGTGAACCTGAGACGAGAAGCTGCCACCTTTTCTAGGGAGCTCGTCTGTGCAGGGATTGCTCAGGGCTGTAAAATGACTGCAGTGCCTGGGCTCAGCTCTCCTGGAGCCTTAAAAATGGACATTTACAATTGAATAACCTGTTATTCCAAGGTTCTCAGAATTAGTGGTTCCCTGAGGAAGCACTGATCTTATTTGAACAAAATGTCAGTAGCTCCAGACACTTCTGACAAGGATCTATTAGGCCTGGAATAAACACTCTGGGCAGAATTAATCTTTGATAAAATATGAGAATTTGCTGGAATAATGTACAGGAGGAATCATACCTGCTATCACTATTTTACCTCAGATGAGATTATGACACATTACAAAATTCTGCTACAATAGAAGTCATCAAAAGATCTGAATAATTAAAAAGCAGTATTATTTCTGAGATACTACACAAATCCATCACTGTGACAATTTTACTAAGGTATTTAAAGCAAAAAGGTCTAAAACCATTACAAGTCCCAGCACTACAGCCTGAAATTTTAACCTTACTAGGTTTTTAAAGTTACACTAGAGATTTTAAAATGGTGAATCATTAAGAAATGTTATTACAGAGAAATTCTGTACAATGAATCTTGTTGTAAAATTAAAAAAAAAATTACTCACCTTTTCAGAAAGCAAGAACCTGGAGATTCTCAAGATGACTAAGTAAGCCCCGGGTAGCTGCTAATGTAGAAAGACAACCTTCCTATTAATTCTACTTAAAGGTATTTAAAGCTCAGCCTCTCCAGTTGCATCACCTCAGATCAGTTACATACTGGAGATTACTGATAATAATGACTTTATTTTAACTGCCCTCTTTTAGAACCTAGACTAAAGAACAGAAACTATTAGGCAAGCCAGACCTTACCTGCCTATTCAATACAGCAGGTTTTTTGAGGTTTGTTTATAAACAAGTATTTGCCTGTTAACAAGTATTAAAGTTGAAATTTCCTGGGGAGGTGACTGGCAACTTATTTTTACAACTATCAAACTTGGTGTTCTGACAAGCAGCACTGCCAATATTATCTCATTTCTTAAAAAAAATTTACAAGTCCAACAAATTGATTAGTGTCCATGCTGGTTCTTCCTTGGTTATAATTCTACCATTGTCTTGTTTTAAGACAATAAATTTAAAGTCAATAGTATTAAAAATTGATGCTTTTCTTGCAGTCTTTGAAAAAATTTCTGGGAAACTTATGAAAACATGTCTGACAAATTTAAGAAGTGCTAAAGGTCCTGAAGGTCACGCCTATTATTTAGACTCTATGGAAGGCACTGGATTCATGCCGTTAGATTTCACATTTGGTAGTCAAGGGGATCTGAGGTAAAATGAGGGAAAAAAGACAGAATTAAGTCTCAGCCCAGCAGAGATGTGGGTAAATTAATAAGTCCTAATAATTTTTTATTAGAATATTACGGAAGCACAGGACTGAAAGGGACCACCTGTGCTGATGAGCCCTATTCCCAGAAATTGCAGGAGTCACACATCTAAATACATCCAAAAATGGCCAAGGCATTTAACACATCTCTCCATAAGCCATTTCAGTGCTTTCCCACTGCAGAAAGGATCACCATTCAGCACGTTCCCATTTAAATGAAATACCTTTTCCTTTTAGCATCATTCTAGGAAAGTTAACCTCAGTAATGCCTCTTTCATGTATCTGCCTTCACTAAAACTGCTCCTTATAATCAGAATAAATACAGAGAACAAAAAGAATTCTGCACTTAAATTCTAGCTGAAGGCATTAATATCAGCAAAAGCAAGATAAGTTTCTGAGAGCATACAGTAAGCAGGATAATTTTAAACTTTGTTTTAAAAATATACCTTGTTGTTTGCATACACAGCATTAATAGCACACTCCACACAAAGCTCTCAAACTAACAAAGCATCAAATTGTCAGAAGAGTTTTCCTTGATCAACAGTTTTTGTCATAACAGCACACACACCTTGGCACTTCTCTGTGATGTGGATGCCAGGGTGGGCTTTCATTTTCCTCACGTCAGCCCAGGTTAAAGACACACAGCTCCAGCCAAAAAAAAAAAAAAAAAAAAAAAAAAAGGGCTGTGCACAACTTTCAGCAACAAAAGTTGCTTCAATTAAACTATTTCCAGAAATTCATGAGGAGCCAAGGACAGCACACAATACTGACAGGAAGATACACAATGTTACAGCAAAGCAACTAAATTAAATAAATGTTTATGGCACAATACAAGACTGGCAGCGCTCACAGATGTTCACATACTTCCAAGTACCTTCCTTCAAATGATTCCCTACTGAAAAGATAACCATTGCATCACACAAAGAACTACAAATTGATTTAAAACTACTTTATTTAATATGTTAAAATACTAGTCTACCTACATGTGTGATCTTTTGTACAGCTTTTATTGTTATTGAACAAAACACAAAATGTTTCCTTCATATATTTCGACTACATCTCTGTGGATATAATATCATGAGGAATATGACACTGTACATGGTAAGCACCAGAACTCTAAATAGCAAGAATGATTCCCTGCTTATACTTACAGATTGTTTGTGAAATTAAAGAAGTACTAACACTGTAGTAATAATAATAATAAATCAAAATAAATTGTTCCTTAAATTATCTCAATTCTTTATAATCCTTTAACTATTTCTGAGCTTTTTGATTTTAATAACCATGGCTAACAGAGCAGCTAGAAACCCAGCATTAGTTACCTGTTTAAGGATAGTCACCCTTGTGGTGAGGTCAATGCTATTTCCCCTGTTGTTCTGACACTAAATAAAGTTACTGTTTTTCTCCCTGACCACAGGGAGAAGGCTGAACAAAGCAGAAAGGAGACCATTTCTGCATTTAAGGATCCTGCAACTGAAATTATGTAAGTAAAGGTGAAATGTAAGGAATTAAGCTTGGTTTATCATTAACACCAGACCACAGTTGCTGCATCTGCTCCCATTCAGTCTCCGGACTGGAGGAGGGAAACCAGCAAAATGAAAAAGGCAGAAAGGTGATGTGTGCATACTCAGTGTATATGCTGAAATACTTTGCACTGTGAATGGAACCAAACCAGGAGATTACTCCTGTCTTTCAGAGAATCAAGCTTGTAATTCAAACCTGGATCATAGCATGAATTTTATATCTAACTTTTCTATTACAAAAACTGGTATTAAATCCAAACTTGTCACTGTAGAGAACAAAACTGAAATGTGTCTCCAAGAAGAGCACCTGAGTCTTTACTCTGGCCAAAGAGCTGTGTAGGGTGCCTGAGTTGGAATGCAAGTACTCAGAGAGCCAGCCTGCCTACAAAAAAGACATTGTGGGTTTGTAGCAGCCATTCACTTAGATTGATCTCAGTTCCCCTCTTCACAGAAAGGTGAAAGCCAGTCTCAAACAGATCCAGTATATCAAGGCAAAGAATAGAATTGCCTTGGGAAGAAAAAAAACCCTCTCATTACGGGAAGTGAAGGCAAGGAAAACTGTAAAGCAGTAACATCTATCACATGCCAGTCTTCCCCTCTGACTGCTGCTGACAGGGCAGCAATGCAAACTTGTCAGATAAATGCTTTTCTTGTCAGGTTTGGGCTAAAAACTGTATGTAAGCCTTGTGTCCAGGTGATGACATAAAGTTATTCTTGTAGGACTGAAATGAAGGAAGAAGAGAAAGAAAAGAGAGAAGGAAGTAACAAGTCAAGATTATTCCTACTGTTCAAGTCTTGAAGAACAAGTTTTTAACAGCTTAATTCACTGCACAATGACATAGTATCCACCAGCTGGTGAAATGAACCATGGAAGTCTGCTGTCTTTATAGAGTCTCTGAGGAAATACCAATTCACTGGTTTTATTAAACCCTCGTGAGAAAGCCAAGTTTGAAGCTGCTGGGGACTTGTATCAGTTCCAAAGCATGTGGAGAGGGGGTGAACGGGAACGTCACTTGAAAGAGATGCTTGGTATCAAGCATCAGCTGTGGAACATCCTCACGGTTGTTTAGCATAGCCTGAAATCAGAACAGAAAGAGTGTGAAAACAATGAATTAAGAATCAAAGCAAAGCCAGTAAATCACTTTCTTCCCACGGCAAATCCTGCTTTTCCACGATGTCAAGCAGATTTGTTCGCATCACTTTCAAGTGGCTAGAAGATGAGCAACTTAGCAATAATGTGATGTAAAGGTCAAGTACAACTATAAAGCATCAAAACCCATGTGCATGAAGTATCCTGTAAGCTGAATATTAGAAATAGCAGTTGCAGTTCTTACCTGGACTTTCCGAACAAATGATGGAGTCACTCTTTTCTCAAAGTCATCTATTGGAGTGTACGAGTTCAGGATCTTAACTATCTGCTCAAATTACAAAGACTATTTTAGTGTGTCATAAAAAGGGAGAAGACAAAAAGAGAAAGCATTATTATGACATTCTTACTGGTATTTAATTAAGCTTTAGTAGAACATTTTACAAGTAAAGGAGAGAATTTTGACTTGTCATCCACTGAGTTGTTACATATATGATGATTGCTATGATTCATTTCCAGAGGTGTCAAGAGGATCAAGGAGGTGTAGAAAAAGTTGAATTGATTAAGGGAAACAATAAACAACAAACAACAACAACAACCCTGTGACATACTAAAAAAAAAATAATACATTGTGGAGCAAAACTGTGGGTTACAACAAAGTAGGGCAGCATTCACCATGGGAGCAGTGAAAATGCTCAAACCAATCAGGAATAATGAGTTAAAATTCCAATTTAACATGTGATGATGTGAAATGCTGAGGATGCTACTTTTATGAAATGGAAGTCCAATGGCTTTTTGCAACAAATTATTTTAGGTAGCTAAGATTCTGGAGTCACTGCTGCCAGAAGAAAACAGATGGTTCATTACCTGCACAGCAGAAAGAGATGTGCAGTGCTCACATATTTCCTTGGCATCATCATCTGTGATCTTTTTAACCTGAAGGAGCCAGGCTGCTTGAGACAGGGGCTCCAAAGTTTCTTTGGCATTGCTGCTTTGAAGATTCTTGTCCTTAAGCCATTCTTCCAAGTAGCTAATATTACATCTGGGTTAAACCATGAACAAAGAACAGAAATGTCAGATTCCCCTTGACAAGCAAGCTACTTTGAAGACTGCTAAAGAAGAAATACTCTTCTACTGCTGTGTTCAAATTAATGTATTTTAGGTTAAAAACAATACCTGCAGATCACAAAAATCAAACAATCAATAGCTTATTGAACTATAAGTTAAATCCTTTGAATATTTCAATTTTTGTCTTCATTTCCTATTTCTTATAGCTTGGCTAATAGAAAGTGAGTTTAGCTGTTGTTTCCAGGAAATTACTAATACATACTGGCATTGTCTACTGCACTGTACGCATTAAAACATTTATTTACGACTGAGCATGCACAGGAAATGAGAACAATCTTTGCTGCTAAAGCAGGGCCAGGCTTATAACTGATGGTTATAAGGTTTCCTCTAATAATGTTCCCAGATGGGCCAAGATTTTTCTGATTTTCCTTCACCTGAGTCTGCAGACTGACTCATGGAAAACAAATGCACTGTTTCTTCTGCAAAACAGTTAGGAGCATGTAAACAGTGAGGAACATGTTTCCTTGATGCTTGCAACAAGAGAGATGATGCTCAATCTACATCTCCAAGGCTCTGTCTCAGTGCCTGTCTTGTCACAGAGCATGAAACATGCAAGTCAGCTTCTGTATCTCTGCCAGCCCTGGGACACTGCACCTGTTCACTACAGTAAGGAAGAATTAAAAATACTGATGGTCACATCATGGATGAGCTAGTATGGAAAGAATCCTAACCATGTGTGACTTTAAGCTTCAGACTGTAATTTTCTCTGCCTTTTCCTCCACTAGTGTTTCCATGGAAAGAACAATTTACAGTTGTCATGTTGAGAGAGCTCAGCCCAAATTACGAGGATTTGCTTTTCCGAAAGAAGTAAAAACAACTGGCTACTTCCAGCAGAATGGTCACAGAATATCCAATGACTTAGAGGTAATGGACATTCCACACAAGTGTTAAAAATTCCTTCTCAAGCTCGTTGAAGCTTTACTGGCTTTACCT
This sequence comes from Sylvia atricapilla, assembly GCF_009819655.1. Lineage (NCBI taxonomy): Eukaryota > Metazoa > Chordata > Aves > Passeriformes > Sylviidae > Sylvia > Sylvia atricapilla. The sequence goes on from NC_089152.1 coordinate 12,114,125, forward strand.
TATCTGCATTCCTTTCCTACAGGAGCACATGTCCTTGCGGAGGAAGAGACTGTTGAGGGTGACAGCTCCAATCAGAAAGAAAAGCTGCTTCACTGCCTGCTTTAGGAGCTCAGAGTCCAAGCCATTCTGACACATAGTGCTATAAAAATAGCTGAGCTGCTGCAAGATAGAGGTCATAGTGTAGGTATCCGTGTCATCTATACTAGAAGAACGTTTACGGAACCCCGTAGGTTTCAAGCCAGAAATTCCTTGAAGACTTTCATATTCCAGCATGCCTGGTACTGAAATACAACAGACAATAACTGATAAAATCAAAATTCCCAAGGCTCCCTTCAGTTACATTAATTATTGAACAAAACCCACTTTCAGGATATTTTAGAAGTTAATTGATACGAGAAAAATAAGCTACTGACAAAGGCTTCCAGAGCACACAAGTTTTAAAAAGCCCTTTATTTTTGTGTGATGTTGCTCAGATTCACAGCATTATCCTACACTAGGAAGTTTTGAGGAGAAAGTCTGGGAACATTTGATTCAGTGAAATTTTATGTGTAGAAACACACATGCAGGAACACCTATCAATAAATATCAGTAGATAGGAGTGTGTCCCACCCTCTGCCTCCCTGTATAAGCTTTCATTATACACTTCACAAGCTACATTGAAGTCCTCTTGGATTGCTGCTGTCTTACCAATTATGTGCTGAATGTTGTTCTCCATTACAATAATGAACTGGTGATATATTCGAATGGCCAAATCACTGAGAATCTGTCTGTATTCTGAGAGATCAAAATGCTTCAAACAGTTCTTACTCTGACGTGGAGTGTTATACTTCATGAATTCCTACAAGTGAGTTGTAAATATAATTAGAAATCACATAATGTGGTAATTATAAATTGTTACTGCAATGTGTTGGAGTTACTCATTCCATCTCTGGCTGAATACAGTCTCGGAATGAGTTAAAGCCACAGCCAATTTCAATGGAAGCTTCCTGTACTTAATTTTCCAGTTTATGCTGACGTTTGCTCTGCTCCTAAAGCCAAAGGAAAAGACACGCATAGATGTCAATGAACTTTGGAGCAACTCCTAGATCTCTTAAACAGAAAGCAAACTCTCCCTCTTCTCCTCTCATTCCCCACCCAAAAAAACCCCAAACTAACCCACAAAATAAGAAGCCAACAATGTAGTTGTTTCAACTATGATGGGAAACAAAAAAATCTACACTGTATTGTTGCAAAGGGATATTATTTTTGACTTTTCGTTAGTGAAGTTCTGACTTCAAAAGTCTACTCCAAATCATAACCTGTGTGAGGTGTTTAATATTCATTAGAATGTAGATTAAAAGTAATTTCTGGATTCAGAGCTTTCCCTACTGCTGCAACCCCAATTACAGAGTGCTGGCAACGAAGTTTAGTGGTTTGGGTTCTGTGTGACCCCGGTGTGGCCAAGAGAGGGAACGCCTCTAACCCCAGTTCAGGCCACCCAATTCCATAAAACCCCATTAAAAACACAGTGAGAGTTTCCAATTGAAAATAATTTTAAAAACCTTGAATCTTAGGATGAGATTTAGCTTAAACAAGCAAGTGAAATAAGGGAAAACCTGAACATTTTATTGTTTTGCTTCTTTCCAGAGGTTTTCTTCTATTTTGGTAGCAGTGAGTGAATGGCTCTAATTATAAAACAGTAAAGCTGTTTTATATATATACATGGCTGGATATATGAAGTCCAGCTCAAATTAAACTCATGTGGAAAGATTCAAATTAAGTAGCAGTTTCCATGTCATGGCCTTAACTTACTTTAGCACTTTGATGTTTCCTTCATTTCTTTTGATCCATTAATTCTATACTGTCTTATTATTTGTATAAGACACATGGCACAACTGCAGAGCAATGTGAATCTATAAATACCTGTAAGGAACACTGATCAGCTGGTGAATAGCTATTAATTAATGCTATTTTAAATTCCAATTAAAATGTGTCAAAAGTAATGAAATTATTTTATGAAATCAATCATACCTCTTCCCCGCTGTACTGCTTCAGACAGTTAAGAAAATGATACGTATTGGAAAGCCAAAAGGACAACATCTCAAAGTCTTCTGAATGTTCCTGAAAATAGTAAGTAAAGCAGTCTTACAATGGTATTGGCTCATGAAGTTAATTCAATAATTGAAGTGAAGACCATTACAGCATTGGTAGAACAGAGCCTATCTATAGCAGAAGGGGCACAGAGCATCTCTAAGGTGCTGAACAAATCCTGCTCTGTTTTCAGGCTAACACACAGCAAAGATCCCCCTTTTGTTTGGTAAATACTGCTTATGTATTCTTAAGTGACAGGCTAAATAATAAGCCTGAACAAACAGTTTTACAGTTCCTATGGATATGTGGTGTATTGGAGGGCTTCCTGCAAAGAAGTGTGAACAACACCTGCATTCACAAACTGAACTACATATAAACACAGTTCTAACTATCTATCTCTTATTTTTATTAGCTGAGTAAACAAAAGCTTCTCTGATGGATAAACTGTGCTATAAATTTGTTTGTGTACAAACTTATAAGCATTCTCAGTACATGTTCAACTGCATAAACCACAGCTCACTCCTGCCTGTGCTTCCTCCCTGTGTCTGGTGTTTCATTCCATCATAAATCCATAATAAGCATTCACAGAGCTGATTATTTATGCATACAGCATAGCAAATTTTGTTTATAATTGAATTTTGTACACTGGCTGGCAATTCGATTTTAAATGTTTGGGTTCTAGTGCTGCAGTACAAAATGACATGTTGAATTACACCAGCAGCCAAGCAGTGCAAAAACCTCTTCAGCCCACTACCAGCTTGCTGCCAGACCTACCAGCCTTCATTTCTGTCCCTCTGACTTTTACCAGTGTTGAAAGTGCAGGTGCACTTCACCTAATTAGCTACTCATTGTAAAATATAAAATACTTTAAATGATCTCATCAGCAACATCTTCAGATAAAATAATTTACATTAATATATTAATGTAATATATAAATTAATGTATATAATTTACACTAAAAAAATCCACATTCTGTGGATTCTGTGTTCAGCACAGCAGAACCTTACCTGGAGACTTTACAGGGATGCTACTACAAACCTCAAAAGGAGTGTCACTAATGATGATCATTCCCTTCTAGGAATATCAGCAAATGGTAGTGTTGGCACTCCCCAGGTACCATGCAAGCATCTTGTAAACCTTTTGTTAAAAATCAAAAAGTACAGTGGAGTACAATCAAACATGGCTCCTACCTTAACAACCTGTTTGATGCCATCAATGGTTGCATTCATGAACGACTTCAGCATGTCAGCATCGTTCAGGTAATCTGCATATCTCACACACATGAACAGGATGTGAGCTGGAAGGCCAGGTATCATATTAACTACAACTCCACGTGGCTTTAAATCTGCACAAGAGGAGAGTCGCATGGTTTATTATGTAAAAATCCAGTTTTCAATGTATCATTCCGAAAGAGACAGGCACCATGCTGTTCCTTTCTGCAGTGACCAGTCACTTGGTAACTGATTTACTGATGAAACACTTGCTTCTGAAAACTTCTGTAACAGTGTTGCTGACATATGAGTATTCATTATATTTTCCTGGGGAGTAGGAGAGTATTGTAGTGACTTCTAAGGTCCAGCATAGCCTATGCCAGGCAGGACAACTTCAAAAAGCAAATTACATTTAACTACCCACTGGATGCCCCACCAAATTCCAGCATTGCTTAAGGCCACACCTTTGTTCACAAAAATATAAACATTCACAAGTGAGAAGGAGGTGAGAAGAAAAGGTAGGTGTTGTTAATTTAATAATGGTACAAATGTACATGGAAAATTTGTCAAATTCACCATTAATTGTAAGCTAATGAGAAAAGCTGGTTTGGCAGCAAGACTGATACTGTGAAGTAGTTCAGATGAAGGACAAAATCATTCTACAAGAGAAACACAAAGTACAGCTCCTTTCAGTGAAGGGAAGATGTGGAAAGCACAGACAGGAACCATCACACATGGATGTAAGCACTGTGACTTACAGACTTAGCAGATGACCAGGAAGAAAGTAAATTCAAGTCCCTGGCGTGCTCTTGAGATCTACAGCTTCAGAGGTGGATAAATAGTAAGAAAGGTAATAGAGTCAGAGAAGAGTCAGAGAAATTAATTTTACACAGATAAAGCATTTCTGTACTCGAAATGTCTGGCAGTGGAAAGAGAGCAACATAGAGCCTTCAAACTGTACTGGTGGTAAGAGTACAGGGAAAAGGCAACTTTAAATATAAGTGAAATATGGTGCCTTGTAGTTTTTGTTACGGTGTTCTGAATACTGTTGATAACTTATAAAATTCCAAGTTTTACTAAAATACCGAGGATCAGATTCTGAATGATCCTTTCTTCATCCTCTTTTCTGTACTCCATCATTCCAATGTACTCTTTGGGCACAGTGGGCACATGGGCTTCAGCTGTCAAACAGAAAAGTACTGTTATTTCCAGGTTAATGGTTAAACTAATGGTCATGTTAGAAAAAAACTACTGGAGAAAAGCAGTTTTCTCTGTAATTAAGAGAGTACAAACCCTGTCCACACTGATGTTCTTATCTTATGGCTCCAAGCATTATGAGTTAAGTAACATTTTTATTATTCATTAACAGCTTCACTGGGATCAGTGGGATTACTTGCAGCATTAAGAAAAATAAACAGCAAGGTTACACCTTTACAGTAGACAATTTTGCAATGTTTCTGCAAGTATCCTGCAGTGAAAAACTACTCTGTCTATAAGACCTTTGTCCAGACTAACTTCACATCAGGAATCATCTGCCACTCTCAGGAGGAGCTCCATGTCAGATGCAGAACTAACACTGCTGGCTCAGAGAGAGTTTGTGTGAGGGTGTGCATTAACTGCTGCTGGCAGCACCTTGTCCCTCTGCCTTCACCTTTATCATACTGACCAGGTCCGCTAAGTAACTATGATTTAGCTGGGGGAAAAGGCAAAAAAAAAAAAAAAAAACACCAGGAAAAAACTTTTCTGTAATGTGTGCTGCTGATTCCCCTGGCACATTTTTCTGAGGTATTAAATTCCTAACTCTACCCCAAACTTCACCTTTTTAAAATAGATTTTTTTCTTCAAACAGACACTGAGCATTCAAATCTATTAAGCAAAATAAATCACATAATAATATCTTACCTTTTTCAATAGTCTTGGTCAGAGTTTTGATCTGATCTTCTAATTTTTTTATTATTCTGTCTTTCATGTCTAGCTTTTCTTCAAGATCCTGTAATAATCAAGGTCAGTGAGTTCAGAGTAACACAATCAAAAAACGTTTTCTATCACTCCATGTTACAGGCACAATGAAAGTGCACTACGATGTGCTTTTACTTATATTTGCTGGAAAAAACACCTTCAAATTTCTTTTTCTCTCTCAATTAGTTGAAGGAACATCCTATCCACACCACAAAATCCTAATTTCATTCTTTTTATCCTGCATTTCAGGTACAGTTTCTTAATGACAATTCCATTTCCTCACCATGTTTTCCACAGCAAGTCGAGCTGTCACTTGCTTTATCTTGCTTTGTACTTCATCCTGGTCTTCATCTTGCATCAAACCATTGCTCAGCCCCTCAATTCCTTGGATTGTGTCCTTCAGACTCTCTTTTTCTTTTATGTCTACTTCATTCTGGGCCTCAGAAGATCTAAAAATAGATAAGAAGTCTTGTCTCTTCATCTTTTGTGAAAGCACAGTCAGATCATACTTGTCCATTAGTTATTAACTGTGCAAAACACTCTAAGGCAAAACTTAAGGGCAATGTAGTACATTTAAGAGTTTAAGTGACTCTGTTACCACAGCTTAGAGTGACTACATTTCTTATAGTAAAATAAAATAAAATAAAATAAAAACTTACCGTCTTCGTGTCCTATCCCGTTCTAGCTCAAAATGCAGCCGATTTGACACCTCTTCCATTTTTTTCAATAATAAATAGCAACAAAACCCAAAACAAAACAGAAACAACAAAATCAAAGGTATTTACTGCTTAGTACTAGTATTTAGTAAATCTTTCTTACTCTCATAATTTTGTTTCATCTAATGAAATTGAATGACCTGCCAGATAATGTATCAGAGAAATATGTGACTACTCCATACCATACAGAAAATTATATGGGATGAAGAATTTTGATATTGCAGACTTCTTGCAGTTGGCAGTAAAACTAGTCATAAATTTTAAATCAGTTGCCTAGGAAGACACTGCAGTTAGAGACACACCAAATCCTTAGAAGAGTACGTTTTCCTAAATTGAGAAGAACTTTTCCCTGTTTCCCACTCTGAGTTTTGCAGCAATCTCTTAAGTCCACCTCACAGAGTATGCCTTAACTTCCAAATGATCTTTTCCTTTTTATGAATGTATCCAAAGGACATATTCCATTCCGCATATTCTTAACAGAGCCCAATGGAATGCATTTGGAGATTTCCACACCATAGAACTGAATGACCTCAAAAAGGTAAAAAAAAAAAATAAATATTTGCACGTATCTTACTCTTTAAGAAGAGGTATAAGCTATATAACACTTTTTTTCCATTACATTTTTTTCATTTTATTCTTAAGAAAGTAAGTAATAAGCCAATGAAGTCATCATGGAATATTACTTGAGCTTTTAAAAGTTCAGTTCCAGGGAATTCATCAAGTTCATCTCAAACAGCTGAAAGACTGGGGACCATAGTGGGTCCATTACCTTGCAACTTTACGGTCTGCTCTTGAAGACGGTTTTCAAGATCTAATTTTTGATTTTCAAGTTCAGCAACTTGCTGCTTAAGATCTGGGATTACCTTTTGGAGAAAAAGGAGATTTGTGTATTTCAGCACCTTCCTTCTTTTTAAATCCCTGCAGTAGTTCCTAAGTCACCCCAGGACCTTCAACTGCCAATAGTCCAAACCAGAGAGAGGCTCTGGAGGGTACTGCTGTTTAACTTTTCTGGAGGCACCTGCTGCTGGCCACTCTTAAAAACTAAATACTGAGCTAATCAAATTGCTGGACTGTTCCACTACCATTGTTCTGCTCCAGTTTAAAGGAAATTGTATTATGGCTTTAATTTCCCCAGTACAACTACTAGTGAAAAAAAACCCTTCACCTTCAACAGCCCATAAAATAATTTTAAAAAACAATATAATAAATAACTTCTCCTTTTATTTTGAATTTATGAGGCTGTGTTTTGAATACATTTCTTCAATTATTTTTCAGAAAAATGATATGGCATATGCTATCTTCTGGAACAACATCAGTTCCTTGTGTCAGACAGTTTTGCACAGCAGCACTTGTCAGGCTCCTCAGCCGTGCCTGTAGCTGGTTTTGGAATGTGCAGCTGCCCTCTGCTGGGGAGAGCTTCAGAATTCTGAGGAGGCTTCTTAGAAAAATCTCGAATCAGGTTTATGCAAATGAAAAGGCAAAAAGTCTCTGTGAGGCTGTCCCAGCAAGCTGGACATTCAAACAATAAATTCAGCTGTCCCCTTACACATTGCCCCAGCAGGCAGGGAAAGGGCCTTATGGATGTGTCATCTTACATGGCCACATTTGTTTGAGCCTTGAGATTTCAAAGACATAACCACAATATTTTGAGTGCCACAAACATATCTGGGTTGTACTTCTACACCTGGACCTTACCAGGTTTTCTGAAGTTAGCCTGCTAACTTCAAGCCGAATGCCATCATTTATGTCATTTTCCTCCCGGAATAATTTCTGTAGATGATTAATATCTTGACTAAGATGTTCAACTTTAAAGTTCAAGCCTTCAATCTCCTTCTCATATATTTCTTTCTGAGACTGGAAATGGCTTTCCAATACTCTGTTAAAACAAACGGGAAAAAGAACATGGCAGATGTAGAACGACCTTGATTAAATGGGTCAAATTTAATGCAAAGTGAAAACAAAAGTACTGTGATTAACAGAGAGATATTCCATTACATCACCTGTGCATTAAAGGAGTTGAAAGTTATGCATGGTATCTCAGAGGAAACACATTTTCCTGACTGACACATACACACTTATCTCACTGGCTTGGTAGACGTTTATTCAACTGATTTTAATCTGCTCAGCTCATCATATAATATAGTGTTTGTTCATTTCCTTAACAGAATTTCAGCATTACACTATAAAATCTTGTTAGCCACTGATCTTTCCATTTATCTTCTAGGTCACAGCTTAGAGTTATGGAAACGGTGAAGAACTGAACTAACCTTGTGGCTTTTTTCAAGCCCTCGTAAGCAAACCACAGTTCTCCATCCTCATTTAAGTGCTCCAGATCCTCTGTAGAGAGTCTAGAATGCAAGGCAGAACCATTAGTGTGCAGGTGACCATAATGCATTTTATAAGCTTTTTTTAAGATGCCTTAGAACAAAATTACCTGCTTCTTACATCTTCAAAATCATAACTTTCAAGAAGCTGCTTTGTAACTTCTGACATCTTTTCTGGGAAAAAAAAAAAAAATTCACAAAGTTTATAAAATTCATTATTTTCTCTGCATGTTTCATTAAAAAGATCAAACCATCCTCTTCCTAAATCTACAAGGTTCTTTCTTGGTACTCCGTAAATATATCTGATTTACCACAGGAATACCATGAGGGACTCAGTTCTACTTTGGGACATGTAGGAGCATTAGGTTGATGTACCACCAATACTGTTTTTTTTCTAAACTTTCAATGCAAAATTACATCTTTCTAATCTGAATCTGGGGAACTCCTAGGGCTGGAGAGTTGATTCATCATCTTGTTCTAGGTTACTACATTAAATGCTGTAAATACATGTTTGCTCTGTGATATTATTATCATTAAACAAAGTTCACAACAGTAGTGCTTCTTAAGTACATTTTTCCAAAGAGAACCCAACTCAGCAAGTTATTTAAGCATATTTGATATTATTGGACCTAGGACAAAAGACAGAGTGAATGAAAACTAGATAATGTATTGTTTACACATATTTGTGTCACTTGTTTAACGCTAAGTGAAGTTTAAATTCTAGGTGAAGTTTAAATCATTAGTATTTATTTCATTTCAAAGGAGAAATGCCTGAATTCAGAGTTTTCTCAAAGGGGTACCTTTGGATCTCAGTATTGAGTAACCACTTTGTAAAACTGTATATATATGTATGAATGGAATTAAACCACCATGGGATGGGAAAGAGAACTGGAATTTTGTCATAGCTGACACCCAAGAGATCAGTTTAAAGTGGCTTGGCTCACACTGCAGTTAGGAATTCTCTGCACTATCTGGTGTGTAACTTACCCCTCAATTCTCGCTTCTGTGACTGCGCCTGCTTTTCAACATCCAATTTTTGTGTCTGAAGCAGCTCAATTTCCTTTTGCAACTCCGGTATTTTCTGAATCAAACAGAAATCACATACTGAGACAAGGAGTGGGTGACAAGGGCTGAATATCAGTTAAATCATAATTATAGTTAAGAACAAATTAATATGGTGAAAAGCTTAAAATGCGTTGTGCTTAAAGCATCTGGTTCTCAGGTATCACAGCAGAACAGTAATGTGAGGTACTGAAAAAATGTATGTTTTGCCATGGAATTGACTCAGAGGACAAAAATGTGACTTTACACTAATTTAAGGTTCAGTTTATAAACTACATATATGAAAAATTCCCGTAGAAACGAATACTTTCTCAGGAAAAAAATGATCTATATATTTATATTTATAAATATTCAAGCAAAATTACTCTTGAAAACATGCACTTATTTCTGTGATGAGTAACTTGCACTGTCTACTATATGAAAACAATGCAATACAGTCATGTATTAAATACAGCTTATTAACTACAGCTTCTTCTAAAAAGGCACTGGAAATAAAGAAATTAGTGAAAATCTACAAGCAAAACATGCACATTCTCCACTTGCTTTATCTAGCAAGGACTCCAAAATTAAATGCTTCACCTCTGCTTGTTTTGTAAGCTGTCCTACTTCCATTTTCAAGCCATCCTGAACGATAATTTCTTGCTGAATTTGTTGCTGTAGCTGAGTTTTTTCTTCTTTCAGAATCTTAATTTCTCCCTTGAGCAATTCAATCTCCTTTTCATAGTCCTGCTTCTGGTTTTGGAAATTTTTCTCAAGTATCCTTAAGAACACAACACAAAAAAAGGTGTTTTTATTTGTCTATATTTTTAAGTGAAAAAGTGGACATGCTGAAGAACATTTAAATGAACCATAATTACTTGAAAATGCTATCCTACATCCTCAGAACCCACCCACACAATGGATGATAATGGGAGGAGAACATCCCTGCATTTCCTTACAGATAATATAATGACACTAGGATGGAATTCAATGCAAAACTGAGTTTTTTCCACTCAAGGCCTGTTCTCTAACTTTGAGTTAGCCACCTGAGCACCTTTCCACTGCATTCATGGAAACAGTCAGCACTGAAGAAGGACCAGCGAAAGGAAGCCCTGGGTCCTCAGTAAAATACTGCAGGAAACTTTCCATTTTCCACCAGCCCCTGCTGGACTGGCTTCCAGCATAGTACAAGTAATGAGCAAAGCAGAAAAACTAGCAAAAGAAGTTCTCTTAATATAGTCTGAAGTTACTGGCAGCTGAAATCAGACTGAGCTGGAGCACCACAGAGCTTCCAGCCCTCAGGAACAGTGACTGGTTGCTCTCTTCACACTTCAGAGAACAGCATTTCTCTGGTACTCAAGGTTCTCTGTCTTGTACTGGAAAAGAGCTAGTGGGAAATCAACACCTGATCCAAGAGAAGCATGCTGAAAGCAATAGCCATTTGTTGATAAATGATAGCATTTTTACCGAAGGGGGAAAAAAGGATTTTTCCTTTATATTTTTAACCAGATGTCCTTCACAAATACTGCCTTTCCCTCACACTGAATCTTTCAGTTCTGTCCTTTCATATTCACTTCACAGGAGTTCTGACTGGTGTGGCCATCAGCTGCTCTTCCACTCCTGACCAAATGCTGAGGACATCTCCAAAGAAGCCATTATGATCAGAGCTGGCTTTCAGTTCTCAGAGACACAGGAAAACACAGGAAACTGCAAAACCAAGAACAGTCCAATTTCCTGCAAATGACTCACCCACAAAAAAGAATGTGCTTTTCCTAAACTCTGCATGAATTACTTCAGTACCAGCACTAGTACCCAAGAACATGGACAGATTCATAAATGACGCTGGCATAATACATTCACAGAAGAAGGAAAGGTGGGAAAGAGAAAAAAATGAATGCTGTTTCTAAGAAATAAAATTCAGACTACATACATTCGCTGGTTTTCTTCTTTTTGTACATCATTGAAGAGTTGCTGTGTGAGTTCATCCATTTTCTCTGTCAAAAAATATTTTAATATTTCAACGACCTTCATGCAATTGTGTACATTGATTAAAAAGCATGATCACAATGAGAAGTTTAATTTTAATAAGTAACCCTTAACATACTCTGAGGTTGAAAGTACTCTCTCAAGAGCAAAATTTATCACAGTACGTTTTACAAGTAATGCTATAGAAAAAAGATTCTGAAGCACCAAATTGTGCAATTATTTATCTAAAGTATACTTGATCTCATGTGCTGCCTGTGTCCTTTGAAATTAGATTCCTAAAAGTAGAGTATTAAAGGAAGCAAGGATGAAGCTACACTTTGATGGAATGCATGTGTATGAAAAAGGAAACATAGCAGGAGGAGAGCTTCTGCTATTGAAAGAAAAAAATTAATTTAACAATTAAATTAAAAGAATTTGTACACTTGTGCTACACATTCTAAGCAAGAGAAGCACCAGCTTTCAATTTACTACAATTTCAGCATTTATACTGCTTTTATTAGAACAAAAGTAATTTACTTTTGCTGAAAACCTGACTTTACCCCAGTGTAACTCCTTTGAATATACTTCTTTAGTTATTGTACCTTTCATTTCCTCAGTTTTTTCTTGGAGTTTTATTTCTAAGGTCTCCTTCTGTTCTTGTAATTCTTTATTCTGATTCTCAAGTTTTAAGATTTTCTGTACAAACAGAAAGTAAGTAAAATATACAAATTACAAAGGAGGAAGAAATAGGTCACAGAAGATCTTCTATTTTAAGAAGTATACATGGACTCTCTTCCTTCCCTACTGCCTCCCCCAAAGGAGTATAGTTACTTAGAAACTCTCAAATCATGCATTTAATAAATCCAGTAACTGAAAACATTATTTGAAAATAAAAGCACAGATGGCAATTATAATTTACCTGCTCACTGTCCTCTTTATATTTTTCCCTTTCTCTTCATATGTTCTCTTTTGAGCAGTTAATTTTTCAAGTTCTGATTCAAGTTTCTGAATTGTTTCCACGTCATTCATATGAGCTGAAGCCACATTGGTCAATCGTTCCAGCAAACCATGATTTTCTCTACTCTAAAATGAGCAGGACAAGGCAAAAGAAAACAGAAACATGCACTGAAACTGTTCCATAGAATTTTAAAGGGAGTACCTGACCTACTTCTGCTCAACATCCCTTGTCAGTCATGATTATTTCAACCCAACTGTTTCCATCAATTAGATTAACACTACCATTTTAAAGATCATGGAATGGCTCTCAAAAATAAGCTGCAAAATAAACATAATGTTGAATTCCTCAAAGTAACAAAACATGTTGCACTAGAGCAGTATCTCACACATCCTTCATCCTAACACAAACAACCCCATCCAGAGACTGGATGGACTTAGGAAACAGTAAAAAAACCTAAACGGTAATTGCAGACTCTTCTCATTTGCATAATTAACCCATAAATACACGGAAACCCTAGATGATTCTTTCTACCATGGGTGTAGAAAGTCTAGTAGTTTATTGTAAAGGACCAGAAGCCTTACATATTCTCCTGTCTTCTTAATTCAACATCTTTGACTAGAGCAGATATGGTAAAACACAGAGTACAAATCAGAGCCTGACTGCTTCCCCTCACCTGCTCTTCTATCTTCTTCTGCAGCTGCTGAACTCTGTATGAAAGCTGGATGTTCAACACAAAGCGCCGAATGTTCTGGAATCTGCGCCTGGCAAGCCACGCACGGGCGTACTTCTGGAGGATCACAGCCTTCTGCTCTTCACGCATCTGTAAAACAAAGTATCAACATCTCTCTGTAAGTAGCTCAATCCACACCAATTACAGCAGTCTGTGAGTCTACACACATTGCTGAGGACAATGCATCTCAGGGGAATATCAAAATACTGAAATATCCAGACTGCAGACACATTTGAGCCAGTGTAGTGATCACAGTAAATGGTCTGCATCCAGCATAAACCAGAGATCTTGGTAAAAAAAAAAAAAAAACAAAAAAAACAGAGCAGAGAGAACCAGATATGCAAAAGGTAAAGTATTAGGGATAACTGCCATTGTGCTCATCTTCCTTACAGAGCAAGAATTACTGAAATAAGATTTTTGACAGGCTGTACCTTCCGATACTTTTTTCTTGCTAGAAATCCTCTTGTGTAAGCTTGTATTGTTACAGCAGCCACATGGATGAGCTGGCAAAGTCTGCGCACAAGGTACCCCCGACAGTATTTCTGAATAATTATAGCTGCCCATGTTTCCTTCAGATTTCTTGCAGTTATAGCTTGCCTTAATTCAAAAAACAATAAAATTTACTTAGGTCACATTTGATCTCATGCTCATTGCCTTGGTTGGTCAAATGGCATACAGACACACACAAAAAGATAAGATATCAAAAACAGGCATCCATTATCAAAAATAGAGCTTGTTCTTCAACCAAAGTGAAAGAGAGGGAGTTATCCACAACTTTTAAATGTATCCACAAGCATCTGTCCTGATGGTCTCTGTATGAAAACCTCCAAGCCTACACAGAGCCATCTTTCAGTCTGCTTTGCAAATGCCTGGTGCACATCCTTTCCAATAATTTGTCCATACGAATTCGTAAACCCCTGATTTCTTCTCTGGCTCTGAAGCTCAGTAGAAAGGCCAACTGGGACATCTATTATCAGCTAAGGACTGAGCTCACAGGCAGACAGGCAGCTTGGGAATCTGTCAGGCAAGGTTGGAAACCTGTTGGCGTACTTTTCTCCTATCAGCTGAATAACCAGAACACATTTGAGTCTATAATTACAACCAAGATGAAATCAAAACACAACCTGAACTGCTCTTTCATAAAAAACCCCACACTTTGGGCATCATCTGGCACTCCCCTGTGCCTTCAGACAGGGCCCAGAGCAATGCCCTGGGCAGCAGGGGTACCTGACAGTGCGCTGCCCACGGAAGTACTGCTGCACGGTGACCGCCGCCCTCCTGAGGCTCAGGAACCTCCTCCGCTGCAGCCAGCCCCGCACACGCTTCTGGATCAGGATGCACGCCTGCCTCAGCTTGTCGGAGCGCAGCTTCTCCAGGTAAGCAACCTGCCCTGCTCTGAAAAATATCTTTGTCCTCCCAAACTGATACTGGTTATGATCCTGAAAATAGAAAATGGCAGGTATGTGAAGTTTTTAGTTTATTTTTGTAGACCGGCTATTCTCTTCCTTTTATAAATTGTCACTTCAGGCAAGCTCTGCTTCAAGACACAATCTTCTTAAATAAGAATATCCTCTCTGCCTGCTTTGTAGATAGGAGGATTTAGGGGGGAAAACCCACTTAGCAGGAAAGACACAGGGAACTACATCAAAAGTGGCACACTCGTGATCTAAAATTAAAGGCAGGACTTATCAGGGCCTTAAAAGCAACCTCTTCACCTCCTCCCACAAGTCTGGTTCCATGGGCTCAGCAGTACCTTTTGATGAACACTTCTAGTCTGGAACCACTGAGCTGTGTGAGCAGAAACTCAGGGTGAAGCTGCTTTTAAGTTCCAGCTCTCCCCCTTGGCCTGTGCCAGAGCTACTTAGCAAGTGTGCCTGTGTCACATCCCTGAATCTGAACTCAGCCCTGAGGTGCTGACCTGACTGCGACCAGCCTCACCACCACAGGTTCATCTAACAAACAAGCAACGTGCAAAATAGCAAATTTTTGAACAGCTCTCCAATATGCTGCATTCCACCATCAAAATCCTTCTTGTGCTTGTAATACTTGACAAATGTATACCATTACTGTTTACTGGTTTATAAAAACAGGATGTCTTCCATTTTGTAAGTGACAGTATTAAGCACAGAGTGGTTAAATTCTCTGTCCATGGACACATCACAACTGTCACAACACAAGGTTACTGACCCACAAGCCTATGTACAGCACAGTAAACCAGGAAAAACAGTAATAATGCAAATACCTTTCCTGTCTGAGGGGAGACACTACCCATGGCAAAAGAGACCTTTTATTACTAACAGATGCTGTAATACATCCATGGGCTGGTGCAGACAAACCAACCTGGATCAGCCGCTGCAAAACAATCTTGCAAATCTGTTTCTTGTCATTTATGGAGAGTTCCTGCTGTGTCATAAGAATGCTGTAGCGGCTGAAAAACTCAATATAAGTCCACCTGGAAAATCAGGAGTTAACAAATTAGTTTCATTAACACACAACTAGGTATTTTTTGGCACAGGGAGGCCCACTGCTATCCCCACCTGGATGGATAGCTCTGTGCACTAATCCGAATAGTTTCCAAAACACCACATGCTCTCAGCTGCTGAGCAACTCTTTTGGAATCAAACCTAAAAAAAAAAAAAAGCAGTGTTATACTTTACATTTCTGCCGGGTTTGGCATGCTGTAATAATTAGAAACATTCT
Organism: Sylvia atricapilla; assembly: GCF_009819655.1. Classification (NCBI taxonomy): domain Eukaryota; kingdom Metazoa; phylum Chordata; class Aves; order Passeriformes; family Sylviidae; genus Sylvia; species Sylvia atricapilla. The sequence goes on from NC_089152.1 coordinate 12,129,799, forward strand.
ACCAACTGGATTTGTATTTCTGCTCATAGAACACAATGCTCCTTGCTTCTTATATAATGTCCTACTCTATATCACAAACTAAAAATATAAATAAATTTAAAAAATCTGGGTTTTCTGTTTCTTTCTCAAAACCAAAGGAAGACTGTGTTTATTTCTCTCATTAAAATTCCTATTTCCTGTCAGGATTAACTGTGCCTGTTCATAGCACCAAGTGGTAAAGAATAGTTCCAATCTCAACACAAAACATACACAGAAATAAATCCCCTCATTAGCCCACTAGGAAGAAACCCTCTAGGTATACTTTAGCCCATTCATTATGAATAAACCAGGGTTTGCTCATTAATACCTGTGTTCCAAAATACAAACACAAGGCATGGAAAGGCCCCTTCCTGTTCTGGACCAGAGCTGATACACCCACAGAGCACACCTCCAGTGTCAATTCAGCATTAGCCAAGAGAGCCCTGTAGCTGGCAGATGACTACAGTGCTCTTTCAGAAGCTTATGGTGCACTCCTCTAGTCTAGTTCTGACATATTTTTACATTATCCAAGCTATTTCTGCCCTCACTGCAGAATCATGAGAGCAGTGACAGTGATATAATATCATCAGTAAAGTGTTTCACATGGAAAGATTTTGTCTGGCTACAAGAAAATGAACTAACATACTTAAAAGATTTCATTTAGAATCAAAGCTGGCCTCTTCCCTCCTACTCATAAATGATAAAGGCTTTAGTTTCACTTGCCTTCCAGCTGGAAGCTGTATAACTAACACCAGAGTGCTTCCACAGGTCTGCCCACAAAAGAGACCAACAGCTGCATCAAAGTTAACTCCTACTCATGGGTTAGTGGTTATTAATCTGGTCATAGGAATGATGAAAATTATCTGCCACATATGACTGCATTCAAACATTAAAATTACATAAAAATTGGGGAAACATCTGGGGCTATGTTCAACACTGTTCACATCTTTTCTGACTTCTAAATCCCTTTTAAACATTTCTGCAGACTAAAGAGAATTTCACAAACAAAATGGTACAGGTTTCTATTCTCTAAATATAAATTTGGGTTAATCCTTACTGCATAAGGGCAACACCCCTATATAAAATATTCATCAACTTAAACCAAAGGAGAACAACCTTTACCCTAAAAATATTCTGACAAATACACAATCCCTAGTATCTAACTAGAAAAATACTAGGTTAAAAGACTTTTAAGGTAACAATTATGACACTTAAATATTCCATTTTTTGTAAGAAGACAGTACTTTTTCAAATTCAGCTTCCTGGAAAGGAAAACCATGTTCTGTACGGGAAGTTTCTCAACAATAAGAACTGAGCTTGCTGACACACCAGCACAGTGAGAGGGAAAACCACAGCTGAGCACAACATACTTACTCAAAAGGCAATTTCTCATCGTTTGGCTTTATGCATCTCACATAATGAGGAGTGGTTGCATTGAGTGTCACCATAAGTAAAGACAAAGAATTCCGGAACTAGAAAATACCAGACATAAGAGCTTTGCTAATGAAACATTTCCAGTAAAAAGTCAAATCTTAGTCTTTCAATTATTTGTTAGGTTTTGGCTGAACACTGGAGATGATGAGGTTGGGATCCTAAATGCAGGAAACTGAAGAGTGTGGCTGTATTCAACAGCCTTCTATATATAAAATAAACACACTGCTTATACCCAGGCCTGGAGCACTGCTCTGTGGCTCTTGCTGTCCTGAACACTGGACAGCCCCCATGAACAGTGACAGAATGCAGTCTGAGGCTGCCCAGCATTTCCCAGAAAGAACAGACACCACAGAACAGCAGGTCTGTGCAGTACCTTACTGCCCACAGTAGTCCGGAGCTGTTTGTTGGGTGATTTCAGAGCAGGTCTGGCAGATTTGATGTTTATAGCTGAACTGAAAGGCGAAACGGACACTGGACAATCTTGAAAAAAATTTGCACACAGATGAAACTAAAAGTGTGGTGAAAGAACCAGAGTTAAACACTGAGTAACTGCAGCATCATTTAAATCAAAATTACATTTACTATAACACAAAATAAAAACCCCTTAAGTCTTAGGCCAGGTACTGCTTGATTTTGAACTAGGTATTTAAGCCACAAACAAACAACACTTGTGAAAAGAGTTGCAATGATCCTGAAGTCTCTTGTGAAGCACTTACAAATTTCACACACAAAACTCAACATCTGTGAAAGCAGCCTGCAAAAACTATTTCAGTATAAGCAAATATGAACATAAACACAGAACAGGGCTAAAAATAAGAGCACTTAAGGCTGTATTTTCACAATATGCAATTAAAGTTAAGAATATATTTTCAGGTCAGATGAAGTTAGCTTGTTAAGAGTAATCCTGAAATCTCAAGGCTGTAGACTTCAAAGGGACAAGCAGATGGGAAGTGGCAACCACACATAAGACACCTGATGTTTTCCTTGCCCTGGCATTCTCAATCTCTTTTGAAGAATAAACAAAGGCAGTTGTTAATGATAAACCACCTATCAAAGCTGCAAGTAATGACTACAGGAAAAAAGTTTTTCAGTTACAAGGATTACAAAATGCTCTTGAAGGGAGATACTAAAAGAAAAACCCAGCATAACTAGCAAAATAAATGCACATATATGAAGGAAGTTGAACACTGTGGTTTTCCATCCTGTATATTATTTGATGGTAAAAATACACACTTCTATAATATTAATAAAAATTAAAATGGAATTAATTTATTCAACCAATTAAAAACCTGTATATCAGAAGAAACATTTCAAAATCAGATCTGAATTAATTACAGCAAAATCAGATATTCAGAAGATTAATTAATACTGTTCGTCACAAACCTTGCTCTCTTTCAAGATTTCAACCAATACTTCATGTACTGTATCTCTGTTCTTTTCCAGAAATCCTTCACATTCATATTCTACCTGTGCAAACAGGTGAAATCATTAACTTTTCAGCAACACATAAAACTGACAAAACAAATATTTTTACTCTCCCAGCTGTGGTACACAAGAGCTCTTTATTAATCTCAAACATGAAGGCGGAAACTCTGATTTTCTCACTTCCATTATCTCAAGATTATATACATTCATCCTGCTTCTAATGTCCACATTTAGAAGCAGGATGAACTGCCAGAATCCAAATGCTTCTGCCTTCATTAGGAATTTCCTTCTTCCTCTCTTCATTATTTTACAATTTCAAATCAAGGCACCAAAAAGGAATAGTACATCTGAAATGTAAATAACTGAGACTAAAATGTGTATAAGCTACTACTCTAACTGTTCTATTTGTACATTCTATTATTTTTTCTGCTTTTGTATGTTGATGATTTATTTTTATGCTCTCAAATTAACGGTCTTAAGCATTTCTTCCATTTAAATGGCATGTTACAGGCAGTATTACCAATAAATAAATAGCACAATGTATTGAAGATCAATGTTATAGAAGTTCCAAATAGGTGTGGTTAATAATTAATATTTCCTATTTCCTATATTTGGTTTTTTTCTGAATGAGCTACTGCTAGAAACACGGAGAACAATACTGTGTTGTTTACACTCTACCTTATCAGCAAAGTGCTGAATGATGAAAGAGGTGTTTGACATCCTTGGCTTTTCAAAGAGTGCGTTTTTATTGACAAAATTATTATACAGCTTTTGAAGCCAGTTTTCATCTTTTCCATGAGGCAACTGTAAGAATGAGAAAGGCAATCTCTTTAACAAACTCAGCTGGGCTGTTAGAAGCAGCAGAGCTGCTGACTGTCAATAAACACAAAATAAAACCCCTCCAGTGAATTACAAGGCCTGGTAACAACTAGTTTTTGCCTCTTCAGACCCACCACTGGCTCCTCGTAGCAAATCATTTTTGGTAAGAAGGCTGTGTTAATCCACAAAGTTTGGTATCAAAAATAGTGATTTGTGGACTAATTTAACTTAAAAAATATTGGTGGAAGAGCCCCCTGGAGACTGAGCAGTCCAGATTCCTGCTTGGAGCAAGAGGACCAGCAGCAAACTGCAGCTGGACCTCCAGTCCGAGGAGGGTAAAAGGATGAGGATCCCACTGCTTCCTGCCCAACCTGCTCTAGTTCTGCTTCGCCCCCACAGGGAGGAACTCCAGCTGCTGTCTTACTTCTAGCTAAGCTCTCAGATCCAGTTTTAGGTTCTTAATTCTATAAGAGGAAAACAGAGTAAGTAATTTACAGTCAGAATTGCCAAATGGAGGGCAAACATTAATGTTCCTTTTCTGAAGAAAATGCTCTATTTCCCATTGACAAGGGTAAAATATGGATTACAAGCTCCACTTGTAAAAATCTATATAGTTTGTTGTGCTTTTGGGTTTTTTTCCTAATGAACAAATATTAAATTACCAAGCATTCTTCATCCAGAAGTTCTAAAATTCCCATTTTAGCTTCAATAAGGTCAATGACAGGCTGGTTGTCATAAAAGTCTATTAAAGTCCATGGGATATCTTCTTTCATATATTCCTCTTGTTCAAGTTTGAAGACATGCTGGATTTGCAAAAATTATGAAAACATTAAGAATGTTACAATTAAGGGAAAATAAATACAGTTGTGTGCATGCACATAGTTGTTGTTTACATTAAAAAATAATATTTTGAAATATATTATATGTCTGTCTGTAAAAAAAGAAACTTTAAAATTTTCATTTATATATATGCATGTACCTATGTTTACATATAAAAATAAAATATTCTTATTTATTACTGGATAGTCACTATCCAGAAATATCCATCACTCAAGCGTAAACAGCATTTACCAATATCCACCCTGCAGCAAAATAAGACAAAGAACTGTAACAAAGAAAGAACATACCAGGTTAAATTGCTGCTGTAGTTTTTCGTTAGCATAATTGATACAAAATTGTTCAAAACTGTTCACATCAAACGTTTCAAATCTGAAACACAATTCAAATTAGAAAAAAATAATCCTTTGACATCAAAATCAAATGGTAGCATCCCAAAAAGCCTTTGCAGCCATCCTAATGTTTCTAGGTTGATTAACTAATGGTAAGACTAATGAAGATGTTAAGGAATTTCAAAACTTCTCTAGATGCTAATGTTACCAGACAAAACAAAGCTAGAAAATCCAGAGTTAAATCTAAAAGTATCATATCAGAAGTTAAATTTAAACCTCATTCACAAAAAAAAAAAAAAAAAAAAAAAAAAAAAGGGTATTTATAGTAGCAGAGGATTTCCACTAATCTGGATCTAAAGAACTTATATGACCATGATCTTCTAGTAAAACAAGCCCCCTCAAATTCATTACCAGCACAAAAACCTGTTTTTTCTATCAACTCCAAAGAAAAGGCACTCTGCTTCCAGAGACATTCTTACCCATAAATATCCAAAACACCAATGAAAGTGTGTTGTTTGCCAGGGAATTGCAGGGCTTGGTTAATTCTTTCCACAATGAAGTCAAATAAATGAGAGTAGATCTTCTTTGCCAGAGCATCCCTGGCGTTGACGGCCTGGGCTCTGGTCATCGGCTTTATCACCATCTCCCAGGTGGTGACAATCTTCCTGTGGCACAGCCACCGGGCCATCTTGTCACAGTTCAAATCCAGAAGCTCACAGAATATGCTCAGATGTTTGTCCTCCATCTTTAATGAAGATCAACAAATATTATTAGGGTACATTGAATTCTTTAACTGTTGTCCAGACAGTGAAATCTTCGCGCCGCTGACACCGAACTGTGATTTTTACTTTTAGATAGGTGAGGGGCTGTATTTACTTCCTCATCTGGAAAAATAGCAAGATGAGCTAAAGCAAATAGTACTGGATAGAACTCCTGATATAGGAGAGAAAAACTTGGACTGGATGAGATATTTTGGATTAAGACTGAAAGAAAGTTACTTTAGTCTATTTTTAGGTGTTCTTGCCTTTTAGACTTGCACAGCTTGCTGGGACACATTGTGAGCAGCTTTGACTACGCTCTGTTTCCTGCATCCTGCAGAGAGTTCCAAAATGGATTTTCCAGCAGCTGTGGATCAATTGGATATGGGGTACTCTTAGCCACTTTTTGCCTTTTAAGAGTTTCTGAACTTGGGCACAGAAGAGCATCTGTGTGAACACTTGCTGTGAATCCACACAGATGGAGATGGAGAAATCAATCAAGTTTAGTACACCAGATTTAATGCTGCTCTGAGCCCCAGATATGGGAGAAACCATTCCTAAAGCACTTCTGGCATAAAATAGAATAGAAAATGTTGGTATTTGAATGAGCTACTTCCTTACACTGATGGATGATCTTTCATCTCCAACAGCTGCTATTTCCACATTGCCCAAGTGCAGGATTGCTGCCAGCATTTTAAATACATCCATCTGAAAATCCCCCTTCAGACCTAAAAAAACATTCCTTGATTATTTGAAATACACAGAAACAGTACAATTAATTAAAGTAGAAAAATGCTGGGTTACTTGCCCTGTTGTGCAGCCAAGAATTGTACAGCATCTCTGGAGAATATGATGCAAATCCTTGGTTCTGCCAATTTTCTGCCTGCCTGATCTCATGACAGATTGGGCATAAGTTCCTGTACCTCCTCAAGTGCCAGCTTAAGTCTGATTTAGCTTTTACATAAGCTTTTACAGGGGCAGAGGGGCTTCCAATTCCACTTCTGTCACAGCATGTTAGTTTATGGGCCAAGAAGACTCCAGCCCTCAATGCTTCTGAACAGTAACAATTAACACCAGTTGCTAATTGCTCCTGCCCAGCACTTTGAAAACAGACCAACACCACAAGGGACAAGCTATGAAATAAACTATTTTGGCAATTACTGCTAATGTTTTGGATACTTCAGAAACAATCCACCTTTGCCCTTTTCAAAAACAAAATCTACTGAAAATGCATCCCCAAAATTTACCCAGTAAGGCAAATGTCTTCTGAGTCTCCATCATATTTGCTCTGTCATCAACCCCTTCTATTACAGTGCTGCCACCCATTCGTGTGTAGTTAAATTCTTCTGCACTTCCTGTAGAAAAGAAGCAAATCTTGTAATTCTGAAAAAATGAGGGACTGAGGAGAGCCACTTGTTAAAACTTTCATAACACAAAAAAACTGAAGATGCTGTCAGATGACAATGTCGCAGTGCTGAGCTGGAGGTCCTCTTTTTTCTGTGGGAAATCCACGTGCCCAGCTCAGTTAAGATGACACAAATTACTATTCATAATTCCTCGAAAAATTAATAAAAATCTAATAAACAAACTGAAATGGAGAGTGAGGAAACACATACTTAAATTCTGCTTCTCCCAGCTTCTCTGTAGATAAATGAATCAATTCCCTTAGCTGTCATGGCATCTGTCACTACAGAAAGCATGAGAATAAGATTTCCAAAGACACTCAGGTACTTGATCATGCACTATTTAAGTTACCAGGGATTTGCTACCAAGTTCAAAACCAGCAGGGTTAACAGCTAAGTGACTTAAAAACACAGGTCCTGTTTCAAGGCTGTGAGATTTATGCTGAAGTGCACTAAACATCCTAGCACTTGAAAGCCCAGCCTTAAAATGCTGCACTGCAAAAGTGAAGAGCAGGTTATTTTCTTGAGACCTACCCAATTTAAGATGTTCATATTCAGGTTGCGTAGCAGATGCACACAACTGGTAAAATATATGGTAGTTCCTTTCATTTTCTGACTGTAAAATAAAGCAAAGAGTAACATCACAGAAATAAATATTAACAACAAAATGAAGAAACAAACTGAAAAACACTTTATATTCAACACTATCGTGAAGTGATAATGATAACTAAAGGCTAAGTTCCGCTGCAACATGGGTTAGCAAAGAAATTGCTTGTTATTAAAATGGCACATTTAGCAAGAGGTTTGAAAGTGATACATTCAAGTATCTTTTATTTTCACTGCCTATACGTTGAGTTCTTCCCCCAAGGATGTTAATAATTTCTTCAGCTTGAATAATCAACTACTAATAAAACTGTCAAATGCTGTAACAAAAAATGTGTAGGAGTGTCAGCTGAAATACTGCCCTGTGAGAACTCAAAGAACTCTCCATTTCCAAACCATCCTTCAGGGCAGAAGATATACAGAGGTACTTTTCCATGTACTTAAGAAATTACAATACTACTAAAAAAGAAACCTTTGTAAGAACCGTTTTATAAAATTAAATACCTTCTTTAGTATATTATTGCAGTTGAGCCATAACATTGTAGTGAGTCACATGAAATAATTCCTGGCCTTTTAAAACTTCAGCTATTTTTTTTTTTTAATTGAGACTCTCTCTGCCCCCTATATCCTGTTCCTTTCCAGATACAGTTGGCCTCTGTTACTGTTGTAACCACAAGTTACAGATTTCTCAAATATTTCTAGCATTTATCTCATGAATTTTTGCTGAGAAGCATTCTTCACTTAACATAAGGAAGAACATGGAATAAAGTAACTGATCATAAATAATACTAGCTCCTGTTAAAAAAATAAAACAAATGCTGACTGGATACACTGTTCAGGACTTCACATAATATTTTCTATAGAGAACGAGTATAGTGCATCAGGAGCTATACTGACATTGACAATCTTAGACTTTATTTTACCCACCTGAAATACAACTCTGGATTTCTCAAGCAGGTATGTTCTCATGTTAGCTCCAATGATTTGGTAACCCCGATCAAAACTGATCTCAGTGTATTTACCAAATCTACTGCTGTTATCATTCCGTGTGGTTTTTGCATTGCCCACAGCCTGTAAAAAATACAAACTTTTACCATTTGACTTACTCACGTGTCTTATAAGAATAAGTTAGTCAAAACTTGAGTCAACTACAAGTTTCTAAAATCAAAGGTGCTCAAGGATCAGTCTCAGCACTGGGCTGTTATTCAAATTTTGTGGCCCAAAAGACAAGCCTCAAGTCAAATAGTATAATGCTGCATAAACTGCAAATTAGAAAAAGTATGCTTTTCCACCATAAGGATCCAATCAATAAAACCAAACAACTCGCTCACTATTGTTATATCATCATCTAATTAGATGGCCAAACAGCACTCTGGAGGCAAACCAGCACCTCCAAAAGGGCACTGGTAAATCAGACAGGACTGGGTGTTCCTGAGGCTAACCACCTCTTTCCATCAGCAACATTCAGAGGAATGTTGATAGTATATTCAGATATACTTGAGATATCTAATTCAGACAGATAAAGCACCCCTAAAAATTTCAAACAAAATTTCCCATAAGCTCTCAGAATTCTTCCCTTGATGAGTACAGACTTGACAGACACTCTCCAAAACTTACCTCAGTTATTGGATTGGATGCCAATACTTTATCCTCCACATGTGCATTGCTGCTTGACTTACTCACAGTGGCAAAGTATCTCATAGTGTACCTTGCAGACACAGTCTTCCCAGCTCCTGATTCTCCACTGACTATAATAGACTGATTTTTGTTATTTCTAAAACCAAATAATCAGACAGTTTATTTCAGACATGTCTGAAGTGCATGTATAGATGTAGGAATTACACATACAAAACAATGTTTGAAATCACAGCTGTGCCCAACTCTCACATATCTGTTCCACCTTTCATCTATTCTTCCCTTACTCCTCTTCAGCTGTGACCTCTGGGTTGATGTCATTGCTGTTCACTAAGTCAGTGCTTTACCCCTCATCAAGAATGAAAGTAGTTTTGAGTTCTAGAAATTCCTCAGCTGGTTAAGGAATCCTTTCTTCTCTAATTAAGGTATGTGTTCAAAGGTATTCCTAATAGCCAGTGACACATACACAGTAAAATTAAACAACAATTAACACTGACCGACACAAGACTTCAAGTGTTATTTATGGACATTAAATAACATACTGAACCTTGCCATTTGCTTGTATGCTTCTTCTGCCACAGCAAATATGTGTGGATCCATGTCCCCCATATTTTGCCCACTATATGCATGGATAATGGCATCTCCATATATTGGCAGCTGCTTATAGGGGTTTATTGCAACCAGAATTATTCCTACAGGCAAGTGTACAAAATAAAAGTAAAACACAGGTTAGTTACATGAAATATCTGGTTTTGGCAGCAACAGTTGAAATAATACAAAGTAGTGATATTTTCTAGGTAGAAGATGGTGATGAACAAACAAGTTCATATAAACTGGATATAAACTCAATATAAAACCACTCAACATGAGTTAAAATACACTTCAGGAAAACATTACACACAAGTTGAAAACTGAATCAAGATTAATACTTTTTAAAAAAGATTTTTTAAAAAACCTCATTTCACTTAGCTTACCACTATATGTATAGATAAGCTTAGACTCCACAAAACGAATTTTAAGATTGTGTAGAACAGCTGGTTCATGGAGATAACTGAGGGCAGTGAGATCATTTTCACCAACAAGTATGTCAGGATTTCGTAGTGGTGGCAAAGCAGCTGGATCTACAGGGTAACTCAGTTCCTGTCAACAAAAATTACTTGAAATGTTATAAAATGCATTATGTTTGCATAAATACAAATTACCCTTACATGAAGCTTAGAGTTGATGGAGCCCTGTCTGATCTTTTATTTCATTGATTCCATACATCTCACTGAACTTGGGGGAATTGGAGCTGTTTGTTGCTTATGCAAAAGAAAGCCTCATTTTCTTTAATTACAATATTTTGTACTGAAATCTTTAAAAATGGAACACATGTTTAGCTCTCTAAACACAGATGTATTTCAAGTACAGATGAGGATAACAGACCAGCTTCAACTGAATGAAAGAAAAGACCTGGTCAGAACTCAATTCAGCTTTATAACTATCCTTACTTGTAACTCCTCAGTTTTCTTTACAGAAAGTTTAAAACTCACTTCTGTTTCTTTCAACAAATACATTTAATCATACCTTTAATACTAGTCTTTATGGAATAGAAATGCAGTAATATAGAAATGCTTTCAAAATATTACATCTGTAAAGAATTTAGATACTAAAATTAACATCCTACACAAATCAACAAAAAAGGCAACAGCTGGCTCTGGGAGAGAACTATGCCTGCCCTGCACTTCTGATTTTTACTTCAGTTTAGGATGAGTTTCAGGGCTTGTTTCCAAAGTGATCTTTGAGGTGTGTTCTCCATACTAATGAATACAGACAGAAGAATTGCACTCCTCATATTTTTGGGCAGCAGATGTGTACTGTACCAATTTCAATATGATGGAAAAGAGAAATATGTACGTGTTATTTAGACCCCATAACAGTGAGACCTATGTTTCTACATTAACATATCTCAGCAAATCCCACAAAAATTCAGGCTTTTCTCCTTACAGTTCCATCTTCTAACTGCACATGGAGAAAACGGTCTCCAGCTTTGTAGTTTTTTGTGATTTCTGCAGACTGCCAAACTTCTTCATTATCAGGGATCCAAACCCTATTGTACTGTAGCAGAAAAACAAGGCAATGGTTAGCTGAGCTACTATCATAACACCAGGCTAGCATTAAAAAATACCTTTCAAGCATCAAGTGCAGCCAAATTCCAGGACTTTGGGGGATTATTATTAGCTCTGTACAGCAGGGTGTATTTTTTGTGGTTTTGTTATTTTTCATGAAAGAATAAAAAAAGAAGGAAGACTCATTAATTTCAGACACGCATCTTCTGCTCCTGTTCAGAGCAGAGTCTGCAAAACAACACAGCATGCAGGAAGGTGAGTAAGGGCCAGCTATTGCCAGGCTCTTCAAATCCTCTAACACTGAACAAAGAATAAAATACACTTAAGGGAGAGACCTTGTTTTTAGGAGGGTTCAAATAATCAAGTACCAGGGAAAGAATCTCATTTACCAGAATTCAGACAATCAAGTACAGACAATCACTTCCCTGAATTCAAGCATAGGACACTGAACTCAGAATGCATTTTGCGATAGGCACATGAGCATAGCCAAGAAAGACTCTGCACAGCTCCCTTTCTTTTAATGGGACTGAAGTGCAACCTCCAAACATCTTTCCCTGCTCTAGGACAAACTTCAAAGACTACTGGCTGGTTTCTTTCTTTACAAGCAATCAACTGGCATACTTTAGCTCCATCCCAGCAAGCTATCTCAAACTTACTCAAGCACAGATATTTGAAAAAAAAAATATTTAAATATAAGTTACACTGTTTGAACCATTTACATCTCCTTTGCTGAAGTTAAAATGCTGAAGCAAAAGCATCTTCTTTAAATGCTCTGCCTGAGAAGCTATGGGAAACAACAGTCCTTAAAAGGACGTAACTTAGCTGGAAACCTCAGTCAGTGTGGAATTACTTTACTGATGTGGAGTGTGTCCTTCACATCCTCATAGGGTTTGACAAAGGGACATCATCTGTCCCTACCCACACAAGAAACTACAATGTATACTCTTCCAGCATATTTCTGTTTTGATAGCCTGAACTCCTTCTTTAATTCCCTCACCCCAGCTATATTCATGGTCAGTTGAAACAAGCTGTTTAAATAAACCTGTGAGAACTGCTGCAGCTGCTTACTTGAAAATTAACATTAGTCACCATTTCACAGAGTGTGAGCAGACCCACAGATACCTTGGGGACTTGTATTCCCTTTCGTTTTGGTGCTCAACTGTTGGTTTTGGCAAAAATTACTTTTTTCCCTCTCTAATTTGAAAGAAGCCTTGGAAGCTGCAGTAGATGAGTGTCTCTGTCCCAAAGAACCCCACTGAACCATGGTGGGTACCTACAGAGGTCCCTGCAAAGTGCACTGTACAGTTAGAGCTTCCTTAATTCAACTCCCAAGGACCAACACCAAACAATTTAGGGCAGGAGGGACTTGCACAAGAACATCCTGTGAGATAGGCTGTGTTGCTCAGTGACTTCTCCAGCTGCTTTCAGTATCTCTAAGGACAGACATTGACATTTCTAATGAGCCACACAGAACCTGGTGCTCATCAGAGGATGAGCAACCATGGAAACCTCAGCTGCTTCCACAACACCTCTTTGCTGATGCTTTCAGCATGATGGCATTTATTCACACAATATCCAAAATCACAAAGACAGCTTCTGAACAACCCCAAACCACTGTAAGGGTAATGTTTCCATCATTCTGATCAAGGGGACAAAAGCCCAGCTCCACAAGTATCTATTCAATGGCCACGTGAAAGACATGGCTAAATTAGCCTTACATTTGTGTTTTCCATGTTTATCCAACTATAAAGTGTTATTTGTATCATTCCTACGCTATGCCGATCTCCTTCTGGCTTACACAAAGCGCTTGTTAAATTGAATTCTTTGTTTGCTGTTATTCTTTGTGAATTAGAATATCACCACCAAACAGCCCCAGGGGCACACATTGTGTTCCCATGCAAGAAAATGAACTGCACTAGGTCAAGGACGAGAAACGGAGGGAGAAGAACGTGATAAAAGCACTGATTCTTCAGGAAAGGCCCCTGGAGTTGCAGGAGCCTCCACTGGCAAATGCGCCCAGCCTAGAGAGCTGGCTGTCTCCAAACCCTGCCTCGCAGGTAAACAGAGGGCAGTTTGCTCATTTCCGTGTCGGGTTACACCCGCGCTCCTTCCCCCTTCACCTGCCTCACACCGTTCCCGGGAAAGCCGCGTTCGCTCTCCAGCGGCCCGAGCGCGGCAGGACCTCAGCCCCGGGCTCAGGGGGAGAGCGGCTGCGGCAACAGGCGAGCCCCAGGCTTATCCAACACCAACAGACCCCTGCTGCTTCGGGTATTTAAAGCTAAGCAAACAAACCATACGTCACAACACTCCGGTGACTACGGGAGAAGAGGGAAAAGTTGTGCAAAAGTTTCAGCAGGTGCGTTATGGAGGAACAATCTTTGATTGAGGGCCAAGCTCTGCCGCACACATTCAATATTTGCCCAACAGAAAGCGCGGCGCCCCGAGCCTGAGTGCCCAGGGAAGGGCAGTTAAACCTTCACGTTGCCTGATCGCTGCCGAGAACAGCGAGACCGGCTCCTAGAGGCCGAGAGTCTCACAGAAGGAGTGTTTTTCCCAGAAAGAAGCGTCTCCTCACGGTGCCCAGCGGTGCGATGTCCGGCACGGGCGGCTCCGCGCTGTGCCCAGCGCCCAAAGCGCACGAAGCGCTCCCACGGCCCCTTCCCCTCAGCCCCAGCCCCTCAGCCCCTTCCCCTCAGCCCCAGCCCCTCAGCCCCAGCCCCTCAGCCCCTTCCCCTCAGCCCCTTCCCCTCAGCCCCAGCCCCCCGGCCCCTTCCCCTTCCCCGGCCCCGCTCACCTGCGTGTAGAGCTCGGCCAGCGCCATCGGGGCACAGCCGCGGCTGGGCAGAGCCGCCGCAGGTTCCGCAGGTGGCCGCGGCCCGGCCCCCGCCCCGGGGCGTGGGGAACAGCCCTGCCCCGCTGCCTGCGGCCCTGTCCCTGTCCCTGCCCCGCTGCCTGCCGGCTTTGTCCCTGTCCCTGTCCCTGCCCCTGCCCCGCTGCCTGCCGGCCCTGTCCCTGTCCCTGTCCCGCCAGCCCCGGCCCTGCCCCTGCCCCTGTCCCTGTCCCTGCCCCGCTGCCTGCCGGCCCTGTCCCTGTCCCTGCCCCTGCCCCGCCAGCCCCGGCTCTGTCCCTGTCCCTGTCCCTGCCCCTGCCCCGCTGCCTGCCGGCTCTGTCCCTGTCCCTGTCCCTCCAGCCCTGTCCCCGGGAGCGCAGCGCCTGGCAGAGCGGGGCAGGTTCCACGGGCAGCAGGATCCCGGCTCTGTCTGCTCCCAGTCACCGTCCTGGCACAGCCGGCACCTCGGATACACCTTTGGGGACCGTGAATAATGTAGGTGTCAGAGGGACGCTGCAGGTGCCAGAGGGAGCAGTCCTGATACAGCAAAAAACCCAACAGGAACATTAATCACCTCCCTAAAAAGCACTGCAAAGGAATTTCTGTGACAAGCTCAGAATAAGATAAAAATTAACAACTCTGAGTGCATTTAGAAGGTTCAAAGCGCTAGCAGGTGCTACAGTCAAATACCCTTTATGAGGAAGAAGACTTGAACAACCGCAGTGCCCTGTTTTAGCAGGCAGATACATGCCAAGACCCACCAGCCCTGCCCACCTGATATGAGGAGCTTTCATGGCACACAAGTGAAAGTTCTAGTGAAGTTACTCAAATTTTATTTCAGGAACAGTTAATAGACAAAACGCCCTAACCAGAAATGGGTCACGTTGAGCAAGGTATTTCCCTTTAAGCACAGCAATTTATGGCACAGTGCTGCTATCTGGGTGTGTATTTACACATCCTCAGATTTTAACCAACTCCCTTGGCAGTCAACACCAAGCCTGCCATGGAGGCAGAGAGGGAACCCTGTGACCATGTGTTGTCTGTGCCAGCACCCAGCTCACGAGCCACCAACCAACCCAAAAAATATGAAACAAACTGTACAGTTGTACTTTTATTTGGACATCTTCCAGTGATAGCTATTAGTCTACAGTTTTTATGATGCATACATTTACTAAGTACAACATCAGACACTACAACGGATCAGAGCTCAGGTAATTCTGACAATGTTTTGTTTTTCCTCTATGTACTGTAGTGGCAACAAGTGAAAACCTATGTTTAAAGGCTTTTACTCACTGCATGAAGTATCAGCATCCTAAAAAACCCAAGTGTTTAGTCGTAGTTTTAGTATGGTATTTGAAATGTGTTCAGTTTAAATCACAAATTACATATAGACCTTCAAATTGCAGTTGCTGGTGTTTCCAAGTTGGGAACAAACGTTGCTGGATTATCAATCCACTTTCAATGAAGCTGATGCTACTTTTCCCTGTAACAGATTAATCTCCTTTAACTGACTTAAGCACTTTTATGTTCTATCCTAGTTTGAAGAGTGAGAAGCAAGTTTTCAAAATTTGGATAGAAGACTGTGTCCTAAACATCAGAATAAAATGATCACTGGAATAAAAATACACCAAACTGAATGAGGTAATTATTGTGCAAAATCTGTAGAATAACTGTATATATTTCTAAGGGGTCATTGACAAGTATTTTTCCAGCATCTGATAAAATCTATCATCTCAATAGATAATAAATTAAAATATAAAAGATATGTCCACATTAAAAGAGCATAACAATGATTCAAAGGAAAAAAAATTTAAAATAATTCTGCATTATATTCCATGGTTAAAGAGATTTTAGTCCTAAGGTGATAGTTCTATTATATACTCACACTGAAATTTTACTTCTGAAAAGTGCATGTAAAATACTGCCATGTAAAATGTTAGATGAATTACCAACTACACATCTATTCCAACTCAAAAATATTTTCCTTTAAAACATGTCAAGCAGCATATACTTTTAATGTGATATAAAAGTAATAGCAGTCAAACCACTGAGTTTAAGGATGATACCTATAAATTACTAAACACTACTTTTTTTAAGGAAACAATACAATAAGGCTTTTTACAGGTAAACAAAAAATAAACAAAAATACATTTAGGCATACATTTTAAACACTAATGCTGAAGTAGTGGATACATTTCCTGATCTACAGTATGAACATACTGTAATGCCAATTGTTTGTTTTTCAATAGGAGAAAAAAATTGGTAGGTCAGCATGTTCTCATGTGTTTTCTTTCCTAACCTTGTTACTGGATGTGAAGGCTTTGCCATTACATTCTCACAAGTACAGTACCCTGACAGTCTGAAAACGACCTTACACCTTATTTGGAGCCATTTCATAGCAGCCAGAATTTCAGAAATCAAGTAACATTTGAAAAAAGGAGTGTTTGGTATATGATGCAGAGCAAAACAATCTAAATCATTTAGCAAAGATCATTCAGAACCCTTTTACCAGTATAAATTCTTGGAACTGACATGATCCATCAAATATAATATGGGTCATTTGAATATAAGATGTTACGAGCATCTTAAAATGATACTGACGAAGTTTATGTTGTCTTTATTTCCTATTTTAGCAACCATACAAACAGCATGTCTGCCTCTCAAGTAAAACAAAACTGAAATGTTTCAGTCTGCTTAACAGCAAATCTTTTCTCTGTGAATTTGCAGGCAAACAGAGGAGTACCGAACAGTCTAATAGTGTACCTCCAGGTTATTTATCAATATTGTAAAATAAATTAATGTTAACACCAAGATGCAGATTATTATAATACATTAAAAATATTGCACAATGCAACTGAGCAATGTGTGTGGCTTTATTTTTACATGTATATTTGAACCATACACCACAGAACTGGAACCCCTTACACAAGGCTTCCGCGCTTATGCCTCACATTGTGAAATGTGAATTTTATATCGCAGATCCAAGATGTGTGAGAGAAAAACCTTTCCTGTAAAATGTGCAACATTCAAAATAACTCAGTTTCTCTTTATGCACTCTGATTTCCAACCATTAAATCAGCATGAATCATAGTCAAGTGACAGCATCATAGTCAAATCCTACTTAACTTTCTTGTTAGTCAACCTTTCTAAGAATGAGAGCCTTGGGCTACTGCAGAAATTTTCTATTACAGTTTTTCCTCTCATATTCCAGTGTGAAAGAAGACTTTTCTCTGTTGTTTTGTTGTTTTTTTTTTTTTTTTAAGTGGCAAAAAACCAAGAGATTATACTCAAAATACACATTGTCATCTCTGGGGTCTGCAAACAAAGAACAACATTAGACAGACTCTATAACCTAAATAAATACTAAAATCATTACTGACTTCTGATCGTTTGCTTCAAGATCCTGTATTTTTAGCTAACTACTTTAAAAAATAACTAAACCTATAATTTCCAGTGTGCTACTTGTGCTTAGTTACCATTTTCCTCTACAGGTGTTACTTGATACAATGTGCAAAAATCCATTTAAAATAACAGATTGCAACAGACTGTAAATAAGGTTGACAACAAAAAATGAAGTATCTTATTTTTAGTGCTTAGTATGATACTGTCATACATTTAAAACAACAGAATATGCAGCAGCAATTTAGTTTGCTTGGTAAACCACAGTTCTAACAAATGAACACCTAAGAGCATATAGTGAGCTATAAGACTTATCACTACAATTTATGTCAAACTGACATAAATGAGGAAGTGGTTTAAGAAATAACTTTATATATTGCCAGTTTGTGTTTTTCCATTCCAGTTTTTTACAAATTAAATGTAACAGGCTCCCACGTGACTGTGTATTCTACTACAAAATGCCTTACTTTCAAGTCTTCCATGTCCAGGACTTTGACTGTCCCTATTGGTCCCCACCTATGAGAAGATTACATATGGATTTTAATTTACACTATTTAAATATGTTTACTAAAGATCTAAAAATGTCTGTAGACAGCTGAAGACACAATTTTTGTCCAAGCCCGATTTCCATACTCTGCAAATGTAAGAATCAGTGATGTCCTTATAAATGCAATGACTGAGCACAAATGCACATCTTTCTATGAGCATCCAGCCTGTGCTGCTGTGCAGTTTCCCAGCTACCTTAACTACACATCTGGGCTTAGACAGGCTGCAGCTCAGAAAACGTGGGTTTAGTGGCTCACTATGTTTGAACAGGTACAGGCATCAGGCAACTGGTTCTCCACCTAACACTGACAGGACATCCTCGGGATCACACACGTGAGATGAACCCCAGGCCCAGGCTGGCTGGGATCTGGATGGTTTCTAAAGCCAGAGAGGATGGATTGAATGGAAAAGTAACAGGGAAGATGTGTTTAGCATCCATGAGCAACTGAGGAGAGTCCTTCCTGTCTCGCAGACGTACCTGCAAAGATAAGAAAGTGATGGCATCAGCATGCAGCTAACAATCTACTGCTAACAATCACCCTACAAAGATGATCTGTGCTTACAGATGTGTGTGCAGACACACACTCTGTGCTCACCTGTCACATTTACATCAACTGTGCCATTAAACTGCAGTTACTTTGGTTAGCTTCAGTTCTGCACATCTCCCCCTTACAATGCAATCTGGGAATACTTAAATTCCCTGCAAAAGGAAGATTTTGCCCAGTATCTGGTAACCACCTTTTCAGTAAGTGGAATTACAGCTTTATCTCAGTTCTACCTTCCAAATCCCCCTTATTTTGCTGTGCTGTAATTCAATTTCTAATAGACCAGAAAGTTCATGTTTGTTTCTTTAATTTTGCTCTACTGGCTGCTTCTCTTTGGAGTTTTCAAACTTCTCATTTTCACAAATATCTACAAAACTGGAAGGACTAAATTAAGAATTTTGGTATAGATATATGCCTCAGTTTCCAAAGCACAGAACTTCACATGCAGACACAGGTCTGAGTGAATTTGCATATTTTAATCTTAGTGCTTGAAAAGTTTTCATACAAGTGAGCTTACATATACAAAGATGAATAAGCACAAAAACCTCGCACCTGAAAACCTCATACACACTGACAGGGAAACTAACACTTCCATGTAAGTCTGGAGGCAGGAACTTGTGATTGCTTAAATTTTAAGGCTGACATCACCTTTTCAGTGCTGTTAAACTACAACAGCTAAAAAGCATAGTTTATTCCTTTTCATGAATGTATTTCAAGATGGAAGTGATTTTGGCTTATCAGAGGTTTTCTTAGAAACAGTCAAATAGTTTTTGATGGAAAGACAGACATACCTGTATTGTACGTATAAACGACACCAAGACTCTCTCTTCAAACTCATTAACTGGAGTATACAAATTCAGAACCTTTACAATCTGTGAAGAAGAACAATCAGGTTCATGTTACTGATCAATCGACAGACACATCCATGATTACTAATAATACCATTTTAAAATTAGCTATTTAAAAAAGAAAATTATTTGAAAGTATCTGTTATTTTTTTGCTTTATTGATTAATGCAGAATTCCATCACCCTGCTCAGTGCTATGTTAAATGACTGCCTCCTTCAGAACATATGCTCTTTGGAGGTAGAAACTCTGAATTTCTACATATGTGATGAAAATACCAAATGATGGAAAAATCACACAAGAAGTAACTGTTTTCATACCCACTCCTGAAAACATGATGTATTTCTCACCCTAACTTTGACCCTGTAGTCATGACCTCCTGTAGTCTTACAACTTTTTTTGTTTTTCAAGAGAGTGAACTATTTCTCTAAAAGCAGGGCTAAAACCATCAAAGCAAAGAATTACATAACAAGAACTTTAAATAATAATAATAATATGGGTGAAATTTGTAAAACCTATTAAAAAAAATCTCTTAGATGTTTTACTATTCCCTTTATTAAAACGTCAAAACACTTTGTTAAAAAGTTAAAACACATTCCTAACATTAGTTAGGAATTCTAACTTCTTATTCAGTAGAAAACTTATTTTCCAGTAATGTGAACTAATCAATCAAAATGGCTTTATCAGTGCAACTGCTAGTGCTGACACAACTGTGAAAAAAGGGAAAGTTTTTCCTTTTCCTGGTGAGAATTGTTCAGCAAGCATCAAAGATGCTTGGGTCCATTTATTCCTGTACAAGCTCTATGCAAATGTAGTATGGCTTGAAAAAGGAGTGCAACATATCCGTACAAAATCTGAGCTCTCATAAATAGGAGTCTGTTTACTGAGATCCACCTGGTTCAGCCTTTGAGGTTAATGGGTACAGTAACTTTACACTCTTGTTTGCAGACTCAGAGACAACAGCTCTGTTTGAATTGTCCATCAGCTTGGCTGGATACCAACCCTGATGGCAGAAAGATCAATTCCTACTATCCTAGGCAAAGCTGTCTGGAGTACAGAGATGTCTTTGAATGAAGACTTTTCTCTGAGGATTTTCAAAATCTGAGAGACTGTGTATAGCACTGCACCCTGCACAATCTACTGAGCTTCCCCTCATTTGTTCAAAACTTATCTCAAACACCAGACTCAAAAAGGTCTGGTCCTTTTTTCACACCTCTAACTTAATCTGTTTTAGCAAAGCAAAGTATGAAACCTCCAATTCATGTGTGACAGCAGTGCTGGCAGGGATAGCAAACACCAGTAGAGCAGAGAGCTGCACAGGAGGCACAGCAAGACAGACAATGAGGATTTGCTCACCTGGGCAGTAGTCAGTGCATTGCACATTGAACAAATGGCTTCTGCATCTTCATCCGTCTTCTTTTTTACTTGCAACAACTGTGCAGCCTGGATGAGGGGTTCCAGGGTTTCCTTAGCCCCACTGTTCATCAAATTTTTATCACGTAGCCATTCTTCCAGCTGACTCACATTGTATCTGTATAAAGAGGTAAAAGCATGAAGAACATTAATGCTTGATTATGGATAAATGGAAAGCACATGCAATTTCTCTTTCCCAGTGCTGCCTCTTTGTCCTTATGTGTTTTTCCTTCTTGTTATTTTGTCTTCACACTGTTTTCTTTCAATTAAGGCAGGGATTTTGACTTTCATAACAGTTAGAAACTACTGTCAAAGGTTTCCACTAACTAGTCTTTCCCATTTGTTTCTGCTCCTATTAATTGTGTGAATGTGGTAAGAAGAAAGGCAAATGAGATTTTATCCATGTTATGTACAGTGAGGTTTTGGGAGGTAAATTAAGGGACTGGAATGCCCTGGCTAAATTTCCTGACATATGCCAGTAAAATCCATTGGACAAATGATGTGAAATCCAGATGGCTTTACCTCAGGATGCAGCAAACTAGTGTAGACAAGAAGTCCACTGCACCACCAGTATATGAAAAAAAGCAGCAGGTATGTCTGCTAATCTCTAAAAGCTGAGGAAGCAATTACCAACATTTCACTTACAGTTCTGATTCCCACTTGATAATGAAACACTTTTTGATTTGCTTCTGCCACATTTCCTTGAATGTCAGGCAGGATTTGGCCAAAGTCAACTAAGCTGTTTTTAACTGAATTTCACCCAAATCAGTTTAACATCATCTGCACATGTTTGCGTGTGGAAAAATAAATATTCCAGATATCTGCAGCCCCACCAAAATGATACTCAGCAATGTCAAGAGTCCAATAAGACCTCCAGCAGTGCATTGAAGAGAACCGTAGCAAGCTGTCCCACCTTATCTGCATTCCCTTGCTCCAGGAGCACATGTCCTTGCGCAGGAGGAGGTTATTGAGCGTTACGGCCCCGATGATGTAGAACATCTGCTTCACCACCTGCTTGATCAGCTCTGGGTCCATCCCGTGCTGGCACATCACCGAGTGGAAGGAGTTCAGCTGCCGGATGATGGAGTCCAAGGTGTAGGTGCCCTCATCAGCAATGCTGGAGGTTCTCTTCCTCAGCCCTGTCGGCTTCACCCCTGAGACACCTTGGATGGTCTCGTGCTCCAGCATTCCTGAAACTGCATTTGATGGACACCATTACAGGAATGACTGAAAACTGTTGGACACAAGCATACTGTGCAAGACAGCCAAGCAGAGAGAGAGCAGGCTGGGCTTTCTGCTAGCCACAGTTTACCATGATTTCCAGAAACTGTGTGTCCCACTATGTCCTGCAAAATCTAAGTTCACAGGGCTGTTACGAAGATTCCAGCATGCGTATTTAAAAGGACAGTCTGAATCTAGCTCAGGAAAGTACTTTTTTCCTCACAGGGTCAAATGACCAGCAGAGTCAGCAAACTGAGAGCTGTTCCATTCTTCTAAATATTGTGACTGGAAATCATCAAGAACATTTCTGTGGAAGTACTGTCTGAACAGAAAATGAGAAGTATTCTTAATGAAAAAAAAAAAACCCTCGCTGACTGTTAGCTTTATCCCTGCTTGTGATTTAAGTCCTCACTGCTGTCCATAACAACAATCAAACATTTTTTTCCATATTAATTTCAATTAAGAGTTCTCATGTACTTAAAGTCTAATTTTTCAGTAGGATATTTCTCGACAGGGCAACAAATATCAGATTGCCCAGACAGCTTCTTCCTGCAAATGCCAAGTATGAATAAGGTATACCAATTTATTCTGGCACTGCCAGAAGAACCAGTCACAGTTTAGTTTTTAATCTTATCCAACCTGTCCAGAACAGTCCTTGTCATCTATGAACAGAATACCACAAGAACCATTACTGAAACTCTACTGTTTAGGAAAAAATATGAGACATGGCTACTACCACCATCACGATTTTCATTTCGGTACTATGTTGTGAAGCTTAAGGAATTCAACTTTGCCTTACCAATCATTGGTTGCAGAATATTTTCCAACACTCGGACAAGTTGTTGGTAGATCTGAATAGCCAAGTCACTCAGTACTTGTCTGTATTCAGCTAAATCAAAATTAGTGAGGCAGTGTTCATTTTGACGAGGTGTATTATGCTTCATAAACCCCTGAATTCATAAAATAACAGAAATTAATGCTTCAGTAGGGCACAAAAATATTACACAAACCCAGTATTTGGATTTTCTTTCATGCAACTGACAAATAATACCTTAAGTTACAGCCTCTCACAATTTTAGTTTGGAACTTTGTCTGATTGAGGCTAATGCTTGGATTTCCTTTTCAAGTATGATGCTCACAGCATCTGCTTCCTTAACTCAAAACTTCAGGTCTGTGATACAGGAACAAACTCTGCCAGTTTTCTGGTGGGCAAGACTCCCTCCCACTCCAGCATGGGCATTTTCACCTGGCTGGCTATGGCTAAAAGCCCAGTTAAGCTTGAAAGAGGAACTGGGCATATCAGAGCCTCCAAACATCAACTGGTCTGCCATACTATGCCTAAAGGGCATAATATGGCCTTTTTATAGGGAGTGCAGTGAATCATTGCTAAAAACCGTAACAGGAGCTGCCAGATTCTCCTGCTTGATCTGAGCTGACCCTTTTGGGAGCCCATTGCCACCTTCAACTAGACTCTGGGTCCCAGCCTGCAATAAAGGGGAGCTGGTTCAAATCTTATATCCCTGTGCTCTCCACTGATGCTGCCACCATCATTCCAAAAGGTGTGGCCATTTTAAAAGACTATGACCAGATCTTTTATGCAATATTTGTTAAAGAGCAGTGCTGACAACAGTACTGGAGAGCAGAGAGACCAGAGTAAGAGCACTGCTTACCTCTTCTCCACTGTACTGCTTCAAACAGTGCAAAAATCGGCAGGTGTTCGACAGCCAGAAGGACACTGTTTCAAAGTCATCTCCTCTTTTCTGAAGATATAAACAAACACAGTTCAGCAAAGACTGGTAGGAGAAATAAAAGAATAGAATGCAAGACACACAACTAAACACTTAAAATACACTTTCTGGTAGATCCTCATTCTGATGTTTTGCAAAACTTTGTGTATTACAGTAATGAATTAGGAAAGCAAGGGTTTTGGCAAAGTGCCATTTAACACCCTCCCTGTTTTCCTTAGTATTTTTCATGAATATGATTTCCTCCACAGGGATGATCCTTCTGTGTTTTATAGACCCATCCTAATTGCTCTGGGCAGAAATCAAAGGGCAATGTGACTGTATTCCCAAAATACCCAATGACTCTTGTGATGAGCCCAGCAGGGAAGACTGGAATGATAACGAGCCAGCAGGAGGAGCAGGAAACAACAGTTTTGATGAATGCTACTTACTTCATAACCATTTTGGCAGCCTGGTATGGCAAATGAAACAAAACAACAAACCCTTCTCACCAAAGAACAGAGGATCAAGTATATGCTTCTAGAGCACCATAGTATGCACTTCTTTCACTTAAAAATGTTAAAAATTCCTATGGATATCTAAGCTCCAGCAGGATTGTTTACTAAGTATTTTTTTAAAAATTAGTAGTTTGATTAAAGGCTTGGCTTTTGACACATCTCTCTCATTTAAAAAATAAAAAACTATGTAAGCATAAAACATATTTATGTCTTAATTATGCCTTCAAGATACACCTGGCCCAAACTCTCCCAGCCAACTCCTTGCAAAGACTTTGGGCAGTAACATATTATCATCAGTGTAATCTGTAGGTGAAGCAAATGAGGAATCTGTTAACCAAAACTGCAAATGATGCTGTTTATTTAAGTGCTCTGAAGAAGATTAACGAAGACTCACTCTGCAAACTCTGACTACATCCAAAACTTTTTAAGCTGAGCTTCAGAGGAGAGAGACTATTCAAACCAAAAAGAAGGTAATTCTTTTCCCATTAATTCAATGCATCTCTGCTACTATTTGGATAAAATGCCAGCAATGTAATTTGTTATATTTTTAACACAACTCTTGGGATTTCAGTGGGAGTTCACTGATCACAAATCCAGAGCCAATTCACTAAAAGCCTTTTCCTCATTCTCCCAACATAAAACCAAAAGCGAATTTTAATTTAACGGGTTTTTTTTCTAAACTAAGCAGACTAACTAACCTTTAACACTTTTTTGATGCCATTGATAGTGGAAGTCAACAACGACCGCACTTTCTGGTCATCATTAAGGTAATCTGCATGGCGCACACACATGAACAAAATATATGCTGGTAGTCCTGGAATCAGATTGACAGCTACCCCACGTGGTTTCAGCTCTTGGGAAAAACAAACACACATTGTCTTGTTAAGTATCAAGTCATTAGAAGATGTTATATGAGGTAATTGCAACCCCCTCAGTTAATAGCATATACATGCATATATAGATATATACACTTGGCCAGTGAAAACTCACAGCAATACTAAAAACCACTTTCTTGATAAAAAAAACAGAATAAGATAATCATAAGATAATAATATGCCTGCTAAAAATATGCAGGCATAATATGTACTATACTCATCAGGAAGGATAATTAGATTACAATATACATTTAGGAACTGTACATAAACTGAACACTGTCAAAACCAAAACAAGCTATTCACTTCCTAATGCAAATTCTGTGCTCTCATCATTCATTTTTTCGAGTGCACGGAAACAGAGAAGACCACAAATGAGAAAGATACTTACCTAAAATAAGATTCTTGACAAGTTTTTGTTCATCCTCCTTCTTATACTCCAACATCCCTTGGAAGTCTTTTTCTTTCCGCGGAATGTTCACTGGACGAATAGGTTCATCAATGATTTGTCCAGGTGATATGTTCTCCATCTGGCCCACTTCAGACAGAGAATGACAAGAAATATTACTTTTCCAGTGAAACCAATACATACCTGAGACATTTCTGTAACATTCCTAAGATAAATCCTGGCTCTGGCAGGACAGGGAAGAGAATATTAAGAGCAGAACTGAGAAAATTCGTTGGTTGAGAAAAAGGTGGTTTAGTAAGTGAAAGAAAAGGGGCTGGCGGGGGGAAGGAAGCAAAGCAAAGGCAATCACTCATGATAAACCCCAATCCCAAGGGAACTGATGACCAGCCAGTCTCACACAACAGCTACCTTGCTGTGCAAAAAACCCTCCTGTGGTTCCTGACATTAGAAGGTGAAGCATATGGAATATTCCTTTGGCCAGTCTGGGTCAGCTGTCCTGGCTGTGTGCCCATGTGCCCTCCCACCCCAGCTTACTGAGGGGACAGAGTGGGAAAAAAAGAAAACCTTGACACTGCCCAGCAGTAGCCAAAACACTGGTATGTTCCCAGCAGTGTTAGAGACTCAAATCCAAAACACAGCATCACACAGGCTGCTATGATGAAAGTTAACTCCATCCCAGTCAGACCCACTGCGTCCTTCTAAGTTAATTAGGCAATAAATACACCAAACTATATTTTCAGGAGCATTTTCCCATTCTGTATTATGTATGAACATTACTGTGATCTTGTCCAGAGAAGGAACTGAACAATACTGTAGGACTTTTTAAAAAAACACTTCGTTTGAGTAGCTAACATTCACATTCTAAGGAAAACTGGATAACTTATTTTTGCCTGGTTTGTATTTAGTACTGCTTTTCTCTTGACTAAACCACATACTGTCTTTGAGTACACAAACAGGGCAGGAAACATTCCTTGATGTTTGAATACTTTCTGCCTTCAGAGAAGCATCAATCTCCTTTTCTCAATAAAATTTCTAAAGGTTCCTAAAGGAACGCATAGAGGTCTGAGCATACATCCTGTTTCTCAAATTACAGTGGCTAAAGCTACTGAAGAACTCACAACTGCTAAAACAGATGGGTATGATGACAATCAGATCACAGAGCAAACCAAAATCTTTCTCAAAATATAAAAGTACCTTCGAGTTCACCGATCTTCTTAGCAAATACTTTCAACTGCTTCTTTAACTTGCGAACAGTTTTGTCCTGCTTTTCCAGCTGCTCCATTAAATCCTGTAAATTAAAATAAGGGAAAGGTTAAGATATGGGAACAATCCTGTACTGTGTGACAGAGACAAAAACAGTGCTGTTAGAGTTATGAGGCAGGGAGGAAAGCTGAACAGAAGTGCCATCCTCTGGCCGAGGGCTGCAAGCTGGTACACTGCCTACAACACAAGCCAAATATTGCAAATATTATTAAGTTATATGCAGCATTACAAAGGCAAAGCTCATAGGCAGGTAGATTCTGCAGACACTCAGAATGAGGTCAGTTCATATAGCAGAAGATATTTTGCTGCAAACACATCTCCCTAATGCTTTCTCCCTGCTCTTCCAAATGCCTCACAGAAATTATTTTCTTAATTATTAAACAGTTATCATGTATTTCTGCACCATTTACTCCTGTCCTTAAGACTGACTCCTTATTCAGACTTATCCATGTTATGAGAAGATGAGAGAGATTCCTAGAAAGACTGTAACTTGCACTCAAATTTACCAAATCAAACATCCAAACACCATTTCTTGTGCTGCTCTGCCATTTCCCTTGCTATCATCACATTTCCTTACACTGAAACTGGTTTCTTACATGTTTTTATTCTAGACGAATAACATCTAGCACCTAAAAGTCCTACTCTTTTAATAAACTGTATTTGTCCTTCAAAGGAACACTGCCCAGAAATCCATCTTTGACTAGTTCTGTGACATAAAATAATCGTGTAATTTAAAATGTGGAAGTTTTTCTAAAGAAAGCAAAACCTCAAGCTCATACAACCTGAAAGCCATTTCAGGTTGAGTGTTGGAAAGCAGCTTAGAAGAAAAATCTCCTAAGCATGAGGAATATTCTTGGCACTGGTAAGAACATAAGGGATTGTAAACTCCCCGCATCAAAAGCATTATCTGGGAAACTACATCTCTTCTGAAGTACTGAAAAATTTAAGTGCAGCATGGGCACAAACCTTAATCATGTAGTAAAAGAGTTTTACAAGCTGGTACAATATACTTGAGCAGTAAGATAACAGGCCTGTTGACAACAAAATCAAGGCCATGCTTCGCATCCAAAGCACTGTTCAATTTTACAACAGAAATCCTATTAAAACACTACACACTTGTTGTCAGATAAAACACTTTCTCCCGAAATTAACAAAAATATATACGTAAGTTTGACAGACTGTTTTGAGTGTATCAGGGAAGGGATATGATTTCAGAACACGTGAGGATGAATAAAGTTTTTTCTATGGTTCCTCTAAACAAATTTAACAGATTTCACATCTCATTACGATCTGGAAACTCATAAATTACATTCTTTCAAGCTCACATATGGTGCTGTCTTTAATTACCATGAAAAAATTATCTCTACTGTCATTTTTCATATTTTCCATTTCTGAAAAATATTAAAGTAAGAATAAATTCAGGCTGTGACTGGATTGCTTGCATTATTCACCTTGGTAAGGATCTGTATCATCAGTCCTCTGCTTTTCTGAACTGAATCTAAATGTAACAAAGTTTCAAACCAAAAAATAGTTTCGAAAATTGAACATCTTTTGCATCAGGTACCTCTTTTCCAGGGCAGTATTAAGTAATATTCAAAAAGAAACTGCTTTGCTCACAGCGCAAGGCTTGTATTAGTAACAAAACTGTGCATCAAAAAGAAACACAGATTACACAAAGGACACTAAGATTAACAAAAAAAGCAGTGAAGGAAGTAATTGGCATCGTGAAGCTCTCTGCAGGGGGATTTCCTCTGAAAGGGAGAAAAGGAGACAGCCTGCTTTTCAATTAGTGCTTCAGAAACAGCGACCAGACAACAGAGAAACAGCATTCATGTGAACTACATACAATCATCCGCTTGTAAAGGGAAATCCGGTACAACTGATACTTCTTGGGGTCATCTGCATACAACTCCTCATAAAACTGCAAAAATAGGGACAGGATTGGTTTTCTCCCTCCCTCTGAGACACTGAAACTTCAGTGAGCACTGTACAGATTAAATCAGAATACAACAAGATCAAGAATCTCCTGTGTTTCGGTAGTCTAGGCCTTAGTTGTGTTCATGCCAGCACCTCCCAGAGAGAAGCTGATGTAGATGACTAGCAGAACAGTCAGACCTTTTTAAAATGAGCCATACTAGGACCGTGAAAGCATGGAATACAACCTTTGTGAGAACAGGGACAGGACATTTTCTTATGCTAATCAAGATGGGATTGCAGTGAACACTACAATTCTGACATGGCATCTGGAAAACTGCAAATTGTTTCCACTCCAGGGCTAGGAGTGGAACTGAAACATTCACCTGGCTTGGAGTGGACTTGCAATACTCTAACATCTGAAGTGAAATACTAAGGAATGAGTCTATATTTAACAAGTAGAATTACATTCAGTGTATTTGAAAACAAAGAGAACTCCTCTGGGCTATAATTACATGACTGTGTGTTGTCTTGGGAACACAATGTGATGAGTAGGTCTCTAGGGGGAAAAATGGCTAAAAATTGTAACATATGACTAAGCAGCAGGAGGGAGCTGCTGAGACAGAAACATTCACCATCTACTTTTGCCAGTGAGAGACTGTGGCTGCTGAGGCAAACTTACAGTTTTAGCCATTTCTCCAACATGTATCAGTTGAATTATCTGATACTTTGCTCAAAATCTTTGGTATTAAGACAAGACTCCAACAGTGATAACTTCTGTCATGAACATTAGCAGGAAACACAAGCTTGTTTGTGGCTTGTTTGGAGAAATGACACTCACAACTAGGATTTTTCTGGCTGAAGTAGCTTGTTTCCCTTTACCAATAACAAGCCAAACATATTCCAACACAGGTCTCTTTGGAAGATTTCTCAGGAAATTAAGTAGCCCATATAGGATGAACATACTCCTTTGAGGAAGATGGTAGGGAGTTTTGCCCAATCCCTCCTTCACACAAAAATGTTGTGCAGTACACATGGAATATCAACTATTAGTTAAGTGACTTCTATCCAAGTTTCTTTTTATGGAACTATTTCTTTTTTCAAATCATACTGAGTAGCTGGAGCTCGTAAAATGGTGGATTATCTGTGTCGCTTCAGGCAGGGAAGAGAGAAATGGGAAGATAAATTACATTAAATAATTAAAGAATTACATCAGAGTTTTTCAATGAAATAAACAAATAACATATTTCAGGGGAAACACCACTCCTTGGCATTGTTAGTTTTTATGACTTCCCTGGATATCAACATTCTATTCAGCCATGACTAAACTCACCAGCTGGAAGCTGGGATCCACAAGCTTCCTCCATGCCCCAAACTTCAAACCAATTTCCTGAACCATTATTACTTCAGAAGCAATCACAAGCCTCTCTCTCCCATTAGCTTACACTCAAGAGAACCACTACCCTGGTGCAATTTTTTTGCAGGAAGCTGCCATGTGAAAAACGATAAGAACCTAGAGGTGGGGCAGGTCTGTAAGTCCTGGTGCCTGCTCCTGCAGCGACATTTCCCTTACCAAGTTCTCATTAGTCAGCCTGGTGATCTCGTGCTGCAGACTGGCTTCAATGCGGGCCTCTGGAGGCAGCTGCAGGTTCTGGGCCAGGAGCTGCTGCTGCCGGTTGTTCTCCTCCTTCAGACTCTGGATCTCACCTCGCAGAGACTCCAGCTCATTCTCGTGGCTCTTCTTCTGCGACTGAAGCTGAGACTCCAGCAGCCTAAGGAGGGTGAGCAACAGTTTGTGTGAACACACGCAGAAAGTTACATCCCCAGTTCTCAGAGGGAGTGTAAAGCTTTAGCTGCTGCTCAGGAACAATTAGCCATGGCTTGCAAAGGAAAATGAAAAAGGCAGAGTCCTCTTTAAACCCTTCAGTATGCCTTCTAATTAAATTAGGCTTGCATGATCAAAAAGTGAAGAGAGAGAAGCTAATTGTGACACTGCTTTGCGTTTCCTTTGATTGAACACGTACTGTACGTGGTGCCACTGTGGCAATAAATGTAAAGCTAAGTCTTCTCAGATTGAAGGGGCTTTAAAGAAGTTTTACCTCTAAACAAATCAAATAGTCTTAGATGAAGATGACACTATGGACACTTAAGCTAGCACCTTGCAATATTAACAATGGAAAATATTTTTAGAGTAGACTTTTTCAGTCAGAAACCATTTAATTGCAAATGCACATAAATAATCTTTATTTTTACATTAAATTAACCATTTTTCAGAGGGTTGTCCTTAATGCATGAAAGGTCAACAACAGAATCCAACTCAGGACTGAAATTCAGGAGGTATATCCTCACCATTAACTTGTTCCTTCCCCTTGGGCACATCACATCTCAAATTCTTCTCATTGTGAAATGGGGATAACACATACCAGCCTCATGCCAGGCAGTGCTGGGGGACCAACTCCTGCTTGGAAGGCACTGTCCAAGGGCTCTGACTCATAATTTTGTACATACACAGGAAATGACCATACTAGTGACTACCAGTGTTCAATTAGACAATATTTCAGGGTTTAAATATGCATAAGGCATTTATTAGTAACTAGACTGATGAAACACACAAAGGCAAATAGTCATTTACCTGCACTGCTCTGCCATTTAATATAAAGCTTCTTGCTGTCTAATATAAAGTCTCTGCAGTGCCAGGACAAGAGGCAAAAGGAACAGAGCAAAGCACTTCCCATCCTGCTCTGCAGAACACTTGCTCTAAGTTAGATCTTCACAGGTTTACACAACAATGTTAGGGGTAAAACGTGTTAGCATCAGAAAAGGAAGGACTTTAGTTAGCAGCAGTCATTGAAAATACCACCTTCTGTAGTTACTGCTACCAAATGCACACAAATGGAGAACATCAGCAGTGCTGATGTAGTGAATTAGTTGTCAGGACAAGACTAGGGAGCATTTTGGAAGCCAGGGACACAGATGAGCATACAGAGCCAGAGCTGCAGTTCTTGACAAGGCGACTCTGCCTGCCCCACGAGCAGCACAGTCCTTGCAGAGACCACAGTGATCCCACTGAGGCTTCAACAGCACCATGAGGAACTAAAGATTACTTCTCTTTCTTGGTTATTTTGTGACTTACATTTTGAATCTGGTGTGGAGAGACATGGGAGAAAAACATTTAATTTACTGAACTTGAGACACAAGGAGAGTTAAGACCTATTTCAGTTTGAAATTAAGGGTACTCTGAAGCTACTTAAACAACAGTTTAGTAATTACTAAAATGGTTATGCTTCTTTAGGCTGAAAAACTGTAAGGAATATCAATTTTGAAACCTGGGGTAAAGGCACACAAATAGTACATGGCTACAAATACTTTCCAGCTGCGGAGCTTCTGGTATTTTACAGCCTACTTTTGTTCAAGTATTCTTATGAATTATGTATTGGCTGTTGTGTCATCTTAAACTTTTTAAATCATAAAACCTGACAAGTAGAAAGCTTTAGGAACTAGGTTTGAGGAAACTCCTGATTTGTATAACTTGTATAATTTGTGTTGAATTTTTTTCTATCTGTTAAAGCAATAGAAGTACTGTAGCTAAAGCAAACCCATAGCAAGGGGTACAGTTAGCTAGAAAAGAAGATGCAAATGAAGAAAAAAAGAACATTCTGAGAAGTCTGGTAACCTGTTGGCTTGTTTTAACCCTTCATAAGCCAGCCAAAGTTCTCCGTCCTCATTCAGCATATGATAGTCCTGGGAAGATTGCCTTTCAAGAAAGGTGTTTAAAAAAATATAAGAGATATATGTGATGGTGATGAGGTGACATGGTAAGGACATTACACACTACATTACAGTTACTATAAAAGAAACAAAAAAACACTCTAAAACAATGTAGCAAATTACTTTCCTTGTTTATGTGTTTTTCTTCTGAATGATGCAATTCAGTGCTCAGTGACAGCGCAGCTGGTTACAGCATTCTGTGCTGTTACAATAAATGCATTGCCGCAGACTATTGTGAGCACTCTGGTTCAGAGGGTGACAAACCAGCCTGGCACCCAGGCTGGGCCATGCAGCAATTAGAGGCTAAGAAGATGGAAATCCAGAAAGCTTGATTTTACATTTCCCCATTATTTCTAAATCCTTTCAAATACTGCACACAACAATTTAATTGATGAAATCAAATTATAACCCCAGCTATGAGTGTTCTCTGGACATACACAGATGGAACTGACTGAACACAATATACACAGTGTGCCACAGCAGACCCCAACTGATCACAAAATAAAGAAAGAGAACTTGTACCTGTTTGTTTCCTTCAGTCCAATATATGCCTGTGCTATTTCTCCTTTGTCTTTCATCTTCTGCACATCCTCCAAGAGGATTGTAGCATCTGTCATTGTATGCTGGAAAAAGAATGATAATTTCCAGTAAATTTAACAACGGTAAGTGCTCCTTAAATTCATGTGGAACACTAATCCACATTAAGTAAGTGTGAGTACCTGAGCAAGAGGTTGGTCCCTAATTTCTATGTCCATTTGGTTTATCTTTTAAAATAAATGCATGAAAAAATGGTCAGATATCGGTCTGTCTAGTATGTGGGTACATTTTCCATTTGTTCACCACATAAGAGAAACAAAATAAATTTCACGGAACGTTGAATTTCCATTTTATTCAAATTACCAGGAACAGCTGTTAATACTAAAACTGAAGCAGCATAGTTTTGCCAGCTTAATTCTATTAATATTTCTTAAACATAGCATTACATGGAGTCTTTCAAAGCTCAAAAATAAGAACTATATGAATTTTAAATACACTGTCAAAGCAGGAAAGAATTGACAAGGGCGTGAGATTTTCTAATTTAGATAGCATAACATTACCATTTAGTTTCAGTTTTGAATGTTTATTATGGCATTTCACTTTTTCTTCAATAAAACTTGAAACAGTTAATAGATTTTAACAGTCACCTTGGCCAGTCTGATCTGAGTCATTGCCATGGAGTACCACAGGACTTTAATGAACATAAGAGATGGAATTCTGACTTTTTGACTTTCAAAACAAGCAGATGCTCTTTTCATGAGCACAATTTTGGAAAGTATTTACAATAACAATGTCATGGACATAAATTCTGGAGCTAGATATCTGTGTCTAGTATGAATTGTGTTATCCAATATGAAAAACAATAAAATATGTAAGCCTCTCAAAGAATTATTCCCAACATCTTTTGAGATCTTTGAGGCTTTTCTACTATTAATTTACTGTGGAGTAAAACTGCTGTATCTCACCTGCCAATCAATCAAGCTTTAGCAGACTGAACATTTATCATTTAGGGTCAGTTCAGTTTCTTATACTCTTATATGTATTTAATTACATTTTCTAATCAAACATTCAGCAATTCCCATCAAGTATCTAGAGATGACAATGTGAATCCACAATGTTTGCTGCTTGCTGAGGATAGCAAACACTCTGAAGTAAGGGACTTCTTCACACCACAGACACTTAATCTGTTGTGAAATATAACGGCTTTGCAAGTTAACAGAGGTCTGATTCCCAGCTCACAGTGCTCCCTGCATCACTGCCCTTACCCTTCAATACTCAGCCAGAAACATAATGGAGCTGATTAGACCAATTCCTAAATCCTTCCTTTCATATTCAGGTTTTCATAAACCAACAGTTCAAAACTGTTAAATCTGCTTGTTTTGAATTACCTTGTTTCCCTGTGCAGAGCATGAAGATGGGGATGCAGAGGACATAGAATTATGGGAAAAGCTTTTCAATAATATCAAGGAAAAATGCAAGAACATGTAGGTTACTTAAGAGGCAGGGAAATGACAGCTCAATATTGTTGAGGGTTATTTTAGCATTTAGGAAGTTCTAGTTTATATTGTAGAAGAAAATGTGTACCTTATCCTCCTGGCAATCAAATTGGTAGGCAAGAAAGAAGAAAAACAAAACATTAAAAAATATCTGTCTGTGCTGCAGCTGTCCAACCTAAAAAGCAGAAGCTATCTGCAAACTGGCTGCTGGCCATCCCACAGGTCACCTTCCTATTTCCCTCATACTCATAGCTGCTGTAAAATCAACACATCCATCCCAGCACTGCTGAGAATGTTATTATTAAGGGAAAAATTTACTAAGTATTTATTTACAATGTTCTAAATACTACAGAAAAATGTGTTCTGTTTTCTTTACAGTCAATCATTTAAATGAAGACTTATACATCTTCATGCACCACAGACTTCATGCAGTTTACTTAGGACAAATATAGCCATAACTTTGCAGCAGCAAAGGAAGGATGACATCTCCGTTCATTCCTTGTTGCCATTATGAAACACGAAATAGCTCAGTTCAGTGGAAATTACTAGTTCCTTGATTTACATGATACCTTTTCAGGTTGAATGATTCTTATTTGCAAAGATATTACTTCCCTAACTGTGTCATCAGAATCAGAGCTTTTTAGAAGATATTCATTTCAGTGGTTGCAATCTACTCTTGTTTCTATAAAAGCACACAGCACCTATCAAGCAATAATAAGGAATTCACATATCTTCAGACATCATCTTTATGAAATGGTACTGACCTGCAATCATACAGATGCAGAACAAACTGTTCCTTTTACTGAACTAATAATTGAAAGGAATTCCTTTAAATTTTCCAGTCCAACTGCACACTAGAGAAATGATACAGCTCCCAATGAGAATTATTTGTGCACTGTTAAAGGAGTCTGAGGGGATCAGACTTTGGTACAGCCTGTACACCTTCACATGAGTGCTGGCAGAGAAACCCCAGACTGGTTGATTAATACAAGCTCCTAATTCAGACTGCTGTGATTTGTGCACTAATAATGGACCAATGGATTACACTTCGGAAAGTTTTCAAACCCAGACTACTTTCTTCTGCCATTTCAAGCACAGTGTTAATAAATAAAGCATGTCAATGATGCAATGTAACTCTCCTACACAGTGCAGCTGCTGAGTGTGATTTACCTTGGGCTGAATTGCCTCTTTCTGGCTAACAAGCTGAGACCTGAGGATGAGAACTTCCTCCTTGCGTACTTCCAGCTCTTCACTGACCGAGGTCAGCTGGTCCAGCAGGACTCTGTATGCTGGGGCACCAGGAGCAGTCACCTCTGGAGCTCTTGTCTCTGTGAGGGCCTTCTGCAGCTCATTCAACTCGTTCTTCAGTTTTTTATTCTCAGATTCAAGCTCTTGACGCTGCAAGAAACAGGGACAATTTTGTCACCCAGCAGCACTGCAACACATCAGTAACCCACAGGTACAAAACTATGGACAGAAATGGTAAAAATGGTGTGTAACTGCAAGAAATCCACCAATCTCCCTTGTGTCCCTGGCCTCTTGACTATGGTCAGTAGTGTCTGGAAGGATTTCACTAACAGGACTAACTTTTTGTCTGAAATGCAAAACCAGAACCAGAACACACACACATGAATCAGACAGATTTGATGGAAAACAGAATTGCCAATCTTTTTTTCCTCTTATTCTCCCCTTAGCAAAAAAAAAAAAAAAAAAAAAAAAAGGGTGCACAACAAAGTTCACAAATAGTGGTCAGGAGGCTAAGAAAATTCTGCATCATTATTAGGAAGTATTTTTAGTTTTAGTGGTCTAAGATATGCAGTAATTAAAATAATGTTTTTTAAAAAGATACCTACATTTATCATTGTATTTTTGCTCAAATTAACATGCAAGTGTTTTAACACAGAACTCCCTCTGGCTTAGGGGATCTTTTTGTTTTGCATTCCCAGCCACACATTCTACACCTCAAAAACAGCAATACTACAATGAAATGACTGCTGGGAATATTTGTTCTGGTTTCTCCAGCTACTATTTGGAAACAGGAGAGCTGATGTAATTTTCTATGCCAGCACATACAATTGGTGCAAGAGTCTTACTTGAAAAAACCCAGAAACCTGAGTTTTAGAATTACCTTGAGCGACTCATACTCCAACTCTGCACCCCTTATGGGAGGCCTTTCTTCCTCCTATGAAAGAATACAAACAAGTGTGAAAACTAAAAATCCTTCATTGAGGTAGGAAAACAAAAGGGAACTGAAATTATTTTCCTATAAACCTGTCAAACACTCATTTTGGTACTGCTAACTTCTGTAGTTTGAATATTGGCATTGTCTCCTTTACTTCTGAGATTATAAATGGTTAACATAAACAAAATCACATACTGTCACTGGCAACAAAACAGAGTAGGATGAACCCCAGCATGTTAAAGAAATTCACTGGTAGAAATGTAGTAAGAAACCATTGCCAAAACTGGTTTCATAATTTTCCAAGAACTTAAGGAGACCAAATCAGGAGAATTTAAATTACAATCAGCTAACATGTGTAAGCCCAGTGCTTTGGCTATGCATCCTGGTTGAAACACTTGTGTCTAAAATGAACAATTACCCATTCTCCCCATCATTTAAGTAGATTTCCTTATGGCTATTTCTTAATAAAAACAGCCTTTCAGCCTCTTCTTTTTTTAAAGTGAGGTCCCAAGCACTTTTTGTTCTTGTTGTCTTCCATCAGAGGATCTCAAGTACCTTGGAAAACAAAATCACCAGTCCCTAGAACTAAGCACCAGGACAAAAAACATTAAGCTTTGTCATTAAACAAAGCAAGTGCTAGAGGAAGATAAAGATTTAGTGAAAGCCAGTCAGCATTCACAGAGCTACTGTTTCACAAGAAAGGACACTCCGGTGTCAGCATTTGATCAGCTGCAAGGAGTCCACCTTAGCTTTAGCACGGAGAGCCTGTTCTTCCTTTCTGTCCAGCTCATCCTGCAGGGATTGCTTTTCTTGCTCCAGTTCTGAAACCCGTTTCTGCAGCTTGAGGAACAGAGACATGTCCAGCGCTGCTTTTTTCTCACTAGGCTCCTGCTTGAGAAACAACAGAGGGAAGTCAAGAAGTATTCCCCTTCCACAGCACAAGTGAGTAAAGATGGGAAACAGACTGGGGAAAGAGAGGAACACGGAAATGTTACTTGATTCTGAGCATTGACTATCTAAAATATTTCATCAGCTATCAAACACTATTTTTTAAAAAGGATTTACTAGTAGAAAATGTTTCTAAGCCTAAAGCCTAGCAAAAGAAAGCACTAGACACTACCTAGCAGACAGGAGGTCTATAACTAAGCATACCTTATAGTCTTACTTGTTTGAAGGGGGTAAAGTAGAAAAAAGAAAAAGTTTGTGGTTAGACTCACCTGGAAACAACTGTAAATAAGGACATTTTTGTTTGTTGGTTTAGTTTTCAGTGATTTCTATAGTAAATTCCTCAGCTAAAGAGAAATATCTCTGGCAATTTGAAGGTTAATTTAGTGGGCTGTGACCCAAATAATAGGTAACAGAAAATATATTTTATGCCTTTTTCCTTTTATTATGTTAATTATACAGCCTGTTCTGAGCCTAATTCACTGGCTTCTTCACTATTTTCTGAGCAAGGACCAGTGTTTGCAATCTGAAGGTGCATTAGAAATTGTCCATCAGCCCTTTTGTACTTTATGTACTGAGAAGATCAAAGTATTTACCATGAACTATACCATAAAATTTTAAAGCCTATAAAAGCAACCAGAAAATTAATATTAATGACTGAAGCAGACAAGCAAGCACAGCCATTTCCACTTCATCTCCTTTTACTGTTGAGGGGAA
Organism: Sylvia atricapilla; assembly: GCF_009819655.1. Lineage (NCBI taxonomy): Eukaryota > Metazoa > Chordata > Aves > Passeriformes > Sylviidae > Sylvia > Sylvia atricapilla. Next base: position 12,168,315 of record NC_089152.1, read on the forward strand.
GAGTCATAAACCATACCAACAGTTCAGGCAAAAGGAAACAGACTTTTGAGTTTTCTGGCTTTACTTGTTTGCCTTGAGGTGGGCCTGATTTTTTTATGTGGTTTTGTATAATTATCTATATTGTTAGTCTAGAGTTGGAACTGGAGAATGTTGAGGGATAAAACAAATACAGTGCTGCATTCATTCACACTCTTGTGTGAGTTCATTTCTTTGTTTATATTCTAAACCCCAAACCTGGCTCTGGAGCAGCAATTCAGTAAGTCCATCAGCCAAAGCAAAAATGGCATTTGGCTCATATGTGACATCCCATCACGTGCAGTTGCACGGTTCTTCTCCTGATTATCTGTGAATGTAGGAGCATTATCCTGAAACCATTATGCAAGGTGAAAACCTAAGTGGGAAGGCAAATTATGAAAGAGAGCATAGAGAGGCTGTGCCAGCCCCAATGCGTCAGGACATTTGCATCCAGAGGAGAAAATAATTCTCTGCGGAGGCTTTCCAAAGCAGCAATGACAGCCTGTCAAAAGCTACCCTGGAGATCCCTAAGCTAGGCAGAGGGGAGACACGGTGTGCTGTGCCCTGGCTCACAGTTAAGGAGATCTTCAGAACACACAGAGAAAACTCTGACTCTGGAAAGTGCCAAGCACAGCTGGACTCCACCCTGAAGGCTCTGTGTTTGCAGTCCCCACTGTGATGGGATGGGCTGGAAGGAAAATCTTATCTTGGAAAATATTATCAATGGCTTGGAGTTGCACCACAAATTATTTATGGTTATTATGCATTAGCTGAATCAAGTCATCTTTCTGAACATTTTTTGAACATCTTCCTGATCATTTTCCCAAACATCCTGGGATTTGTATTGCTGCATATGCAAAGGAAACTCATTCCATGTAGTTACTAGGAATGCAGCTTGCCATTTTAAATCATTGACTATACAGTAGGCAGGCTCCTCAGGAAGTCTCAATGGTTTTCTAAATTCCCACTTTGTGCTGAATAAGTGATTGTGCTTACCAACACTGACAACCAAATGTTTCACAGATGCAAATCAGCTGGACCAGCAAGTATCTACTCTATGCTTACTGTAATACAAGAAAAACTCAAAGCATACTTCGACAGTCTTTTTACACAGGATCACAACTAACTGGGGAATAAGTGTTCTCTAAAAAGAAATGGAGAAAGTTGGATTAAAGCATTAGATATCTCAGTATAAGGATATGGTGTTCAGAAGCACTTATGAAAAAAAGAGAAAGGAATGAGTTCAACCATGTATAAGTGAAAAGTTGTGTGGGATTTTTAACATTACCTCCATCCTTAGAGGTAAGTCTTCTGCTTCTGTGATCTCAGAGCTGAAAGTATATTCAGACTCATTGCTACTGTGAGTTGAGTCCGTCCTTTTGTGCCCAGGCTTGGGGATGCTCTGAAGTGCAAATGGAACAAATCAGTACCAGTATATGGCTTTCCCTGTGACTGTCTCTTCACAACCTTTAATGTAGCTTATAATATTTAGTGTTATGTCACAGTTATCAAAGTTCATAAGAAAATATTTTTGATTCTGGTCTCTCCAAAGACCTAAAAGCCAATGAGATACAGTTAGCACTGAAATCTATGGAGACAGGTCAGATCTTACACCACAAAGGACTGCTGCAGAAAGCAGAACCAAGCAAGGATGCAGCACTTTGTGGGAAAGAAACACTTAGTTTACAGGAAGCACAGGCAGCAATTTTTTAACTTCCTACACATTCTATTGAGGAATACTTTATATTCCTGCCACATAGAACATTCTTAGAACTACTTAAAATTTATCAGTGGATGAAGATGGCGCAATGAACCCCAGCAGATGTTAATAACTAGAGGGCAAAATAAGGGTGGACAGCCCAAGTAATACCACCAGGAAAGTCACAGCAGAAATTTAGCCTTCTTCACAGATGTGACAATTAAATTCTCTTTCTTAAATCAACAATAAATTTTAAATGTATTTATTTTGGCTGAACTAACCAAAATAAACAGTTATTTAATAAAAGGACAAATTCTCTTTTCAAGTACAGGTCATCACCACATACAGCTGACAGCAGTTACTAACTTACCCTACTAGACTCTCTGCCTAAACACAGTTGTAGACAGCTTTTGCTTTCTCAGCTGTGGAGCCACTTACCACCATCAGGTTCATTTCATCCTTGAGGTCATCGTAGCGCTCCTCCAGGCGGCTGAACTCATTCAGCAGGTTCTGGTACCGCAACCGTTCATCGTTCAGGTCCAGCTCCAGCTGCTTTGTCTCCTCCACCAACTTCTTCTCCATGGACTCTGCCAAAGACAGCGGGGATCCCAAGTGAGAATTCCAGCCCTGCCTATCATGCAGTCCATCCATCCAGGCAGTACAGGCCTGTGTCTGCACCAGAGGAACAGCCTGCCATTTGAAGCTGGTGTTTGTGCTTCTCTAGGCAAACATTAAGCAAAAAATATGAAGGGCCAAAGCATTATTTGGCAACCATGAAAGTGCTCACTCAGACAAGTTATTCATTCTGCTAATACCTTCTATAAATGATTCCAGGAGGGAGGAAGAAGAGGCACCGTTGGTGTGCTATGTAAAAGCAAAATGTGAGATGCTTTACACCTCAAGCATCCTGACCCTCCTCATCACACCTCCCTTCATCACAGTCCTCACATCTAGAGTTAAGCTTTCCTGACTGCTGCCTACACAGTCACAGCAGCCAGAAAAGTTGTAGGGGATAAACTGTATTAAATACCAGAGCTGCATTTTAAAAATTTGAGTGCTTTGGAACAGTCACCCCCCTATAAAAGGCCCTGAACCCTTAGGATTTCGTGGAAATGCAAATTGTAAATAATTCCAATGTTAGCAAGTTATTAAAACAAAGAAATGAATGGACAAAAAGGAATGTAAACTAAGGCAAATTAGCCCAATTTATGCAGCAGAGTGTCGCTTTACAAGGTAACATGAAGTAGAAACCCTGAATGAAGAGAACAGAGCCAACCTGTTATTTCCTTTGCCTGGTCATGGATGCGGCGGTTCAGTTCCTCCTTTTCTGTTTTCAGTAATGAGTTCTGCTCTTTCAGCTCTGATACCAGCTACAGAGATAATAAAACATTTGACTCAGAATGCAGTTCATCTTTCTCAGGTTTTTTCTTCACCCGAGATTCAGGTTGTTGAGAGTCTTTTGCCCTCTGAGAGGTCTGAGCCAGATGCAAGAATGAAATGGAGTCTTCAAGGTCTTGTTTTTCAAGGTTTCTCGCCTTGTTCATTATTTCTTATCTTACAAGTTTCTCTGTGCCCAGCCAAGGTCTGTTCTGCTGCTCAGACACAGGGACGACTCCCCCTGTGGTGGGATGTCTCAGCCTCTTATACAGATAATTACGTGTGTCTTATTTACAATTATGTGTCAATACCCATCACCTATACTAAAGGGGTCAACTCTACTCTGACCCAATCTCCCTTGAACTACTTTGTGCCACCATCACAGCAGGAGATAGAGGCCAAGGGAGAAGAAGAAGAACCAAGGGCACCGCCCTAAATCCTCCATCTTGTTCCCCATTCACCTCCATTCTAAGAATCCCAAAACTACAACATTTTCCACCCTGTGAGAAACTACACTACTGTCTATCACACCTTTGTGACTTGTAATTCCTGTCTCAATGTTGGAAGTTTTTCCCACGGACTAAAGTCAAAGACTGTGTCTTCCTGGGCTCTGTGCCAGGGCCTACTACAACCCCCTGTACAGATCCCAGACCCCCCTGTACAGATCTCAAACCCTCTTGCTCGGGTCCCAAACCTCTCTGCCGAGGTCTGTGACCTTCCAGGGCACCCAGAGGAATGCCCTGGACTCCAACATTCTTTTATCAGTATCTCTAACAACAATGACATCTTTGTTGTAACAGTTCAAATACTTAAACTGTTCTTCACAGACTGAACTGGTGAACTATTTATACCTTCATTTCCAAACTACATTTTTAAATATGTACCACTGCAAACTCCCCTGTATGTTCTACACCCTATTTCTGATCCGATGCTAAAATTGCCCTGAAGCACTCCACAGTGCCATGCATTTTTCAGTAAAGTCCCAAAGATGTAAATGGCTCATTAAAACAGAAATATTCATAAAACAGTAACACATTTGGTAGTTCTATGGTAAATTCCATTGCACTGGGTAACACCAAAATCTAACATCTTGCCTCTACCCTGAAGCTGTGTCACTTAACCTGTGTTCAGGTTTCCCATGTACTCATTTGTCTCTGATTATGGTTACTATGCATTCACTTTGCTTTGTGTATTAATATTTTCCCTTATGCTTATCTGATATTGAAATTTGTCACTGCAGCATCACATAATAATGGATTGGCTCTTCCAATACCCAAAACTTGCACCACTATCAGCAAGTATGCCTGACAGAAATCAACCTGTTTGATAAGTTTGTGGTTAGCAAAGATAAGGCGTTAGCTGAAACCTGCTGAACTAGACTGTGCACGTGTTGAATAGGCTGGCTGCTTACATTAGGCAGGATATAGCAGTACCTTTGAATACTGAACATGGGACAGATTTTGGTATCTATGTGATTACTCTCTCTAGGTAGGTAAAAATGATTTCTTGTTATGAATGCACTACCTCTGAGTCAGAAAGCTTAAGGATTGGATTTGTAAATGCTTTCAATATCAAAATCTTAATAGACTGGATACATATATTTACATACAATAAATGGATTTAGCATACTCTTCTACGATAGGTGCAGCCATTTAGGTACCAAGCCTATTTAGGATTGCACAGCTATAAAAATACAGTAAAAATACCAGCCACACAAGTGAAACAATTTAGCCTGGGCAAAATCTGCATGGACACCAGGCCCCTGTAAAGCCTCTCATGCATCTGAGACCCCATACATGCCTGCTCAGTTTCATGTTTGTATTTGTCTGCCCACTCCTCAATGCTCTTCTTCTCCGACTGGGTCTGGTGCAGCTCCTTGCGGAGCTTGGCAATCTCCTCCTGGAGGCTGATGACGCGGTTGGTGGCGTTCCTGGCCTCCTCCTCACTCATCCGCAGCCTCTCCACATCGCCCCGCAGCTTCTCCGTCTCCGTATTGTACGTGATCTCCAGGCTGTTCATCTTCTCCAGCAGGGACTTGTACTCTTTGTTCTTTGCAAGACACAACAAGGACACAGCAGCTGTTAGAGAAGTTCTGGTTTAAGGGAGCCTTTTCCTTCCCTAAGGAATACACCCAGACATGGGAGCACAGGAGCAGCTTCCCCATTTCAAAAAGGTTTTGGTCTGGTTTTGCAGAATTGCTGAATGAGGTGACAGAACAGTCCAGTCTCTAAGCCTGCACATCCTAAACTAAAATCAGATGGAGAGCCCACATACAGCAGACACCATCACCCCACCTTCCCCTAAAACAGAGCAACTGACGTGCTTCAAACGCAATACTGGCGTTAAGCGAGTGGGTGTTTTTTCTCAGTTCTGCCGAGAGGAACAAGTGGATGTTTGACTGTTCCAGTTCTACTGTGGCCTCCCCTTCTCTCCTATCACTTTTCTTCATCAGAAAAGAGAACTGAGCCCTGACAATAAGAATTCAGTGCATTCTCCGAATGCCCGCAGTGCTGAGAGGGCAACCAAGACACGTTTTTCCTGGGGAGAATGGGGAAGAGGAAAAGCAGAGAGCTTTTACCTGCTCATCGATTTTTCGCTGCAGCTGCATGATCTTGTTCTCCAGGCCAATGTGAAGCTTCTTGTAGCGCTCCACGGAGCGAGCTTCTATCTTCAGCTTCTTGAGCTCCCTCTTGGCCATCATGCGGCGGTAGCAGCACTGCAGGTACACGATGGCCCGCAGCGTGCGGCGGTAGCGCCGCCGGGCCAGCCAGCCCCTCACGTGCTTCTGGATAACCACAGACTTGTGCTCCCGCAGCATCTGCAGGTGGGAAAACACACGGCAAGGCCATCAGAGCTCCACACTGCACCTCTGCAGGTAAACAGAACACCACAGTGATGTACACAGAGACTCCTTAGCCGGCCAAGAGAAACTTCCGGGGAAGAGCAGCAAGAAATGGTTTAAATTACAAATAAAAGAAGAGAAAAAGAAGACTGGAACAAGGAGAAAACAAGGAGTAAAATGAAAAGGAACCAGAGGGAAAAACAGGACAAAAAGAACTGGAGGCACAATGAAGCACCAGGCATTCCTTTGGGTTGAGGTCAGAGCCCAGCTAATTGCAAAAGTACATGGTACCTGTTGGCAAGATTACAAATACAGTCTTTTTTTTTTTTTAACTGCAACTTTATCTTGAAACACTTTTGAATCATTGACATATGTTGGATAGAGTTCATCAATAAAAAGTTTAAAATTACCACATTTGATATGCAATGCAGTCAGTACCGCATTTCCCAGAGGAAATTGTAGCAGCTGTTAAGAAGTCAGAAGCTTTTGGGTTGTTTCTGTTATTTTCTTTTGGAGGGATTTTGTTGCCTTTTATGACATATCTTAGACTTGCTAGCATGGAAAAATTTTCAACTACTCTATTAATAAATTCATAGTGTAGTAATTCCAATTTATTTTATGGCAGAATTTTCAATCATAGCTTTGAGGTGTAGAAAAAAATCTGTATTACTTTTTAAAAAACAATCTATAACATAAAACCAGTCGTGAATGCCAGTAACCTTCATCTGTGTGTCAACCAGCAAGTTCAGCTAAGAAGAGTCTACCACTTGTTTTTGGATCCTTCACCCACTAATTCAACCAGAGATCCCCCAGGTCTGGAACACCCAAATTCAAGCAGACCACAGCTACGTAATGGAGAGCCTGCCCAAATCCATAAAGTTTCCAGGACACTGAGAGCTTTAGGGTTCACTTAATAAAGCTTCTGCAAATAAAACCGTTTATTTTAAAGAACAATATTTAGGATTTCATGTTAATGCTCAGAACTGATAGTTTAAATGACATTGGCAGTTTGCATTCTTACACTGATTTACCACAAAGCTGATAAGACAAACTAGTCAGGTAACAATAATTTTATTTTTTTTTATACTGCTTAGTAAACAAGCTGAAATGTGTTAGAAGCACTACAGTTCCAAATCAATGAACTTAAAATTCACTGGCAAAGTGGCAAGATTGTAATATATGCAAACTTTCTCCCTTTGCGTTTTATTTCTGAATTAAAAATGAGACTGGAAATACCAGCACTCAGTTAGTCAGCACACCAAGGTAAGGAAGCAGCCCTCTGAAAAACACAGCAAGGTCAAAAGCCAAAGTCCTTCTGACTTCTGTACACCATGCAGTGGGCATGCCTGCCTCCTGCCTCCTCCTTATACATTTTCTGGAACATTTTTCCTTCAGGTTCCCAGCAGGTGCCTGAACACTGAAATACAACTAGCTTTCAACAACATTTTCACCTCAAGTTTGAAAGCAACAAGTCCTGTCAAATACCTCCATCGCGCAGGGATGGTCCTCATCTGCCAGTGAATTCTCGCATCCATGCAATCCAGCGCGGAAACAAGCCACTCCCAAGTAAGGGGAGAGGATCAGGAAGTTACTTTATCTACCAGGGATATCCCAGGAAAGCTTATGTCAAAGCTGTGGAGGAACTAGGCTCCTTGTCCAGCTGAGAAGCACATTGCAATGTCTCAGACAGTTTTCCCCAGGATGTATGAAACAGATGATTCAAGCACATTAAATTCCTTGTACTGCCCACGTGACTCAACACATGCCCTCTCTTCCTACAACAACAACAGGTACCTTTCACAATCCTAAGGAACAACACGTGCCCCACACAGGACTGCAGGCAGGGCTCAGCCCAGGTGTCCTGTCACAGGGAAACCTTTCGGTTTCACTCGGCCATAATCATCACCAACTCCACAACAGCCACAGTGTTTACCTTCCCACGGCACACAGAGCCTGTGCCTCCCTCTCTGGCCATCCTGCACCTCAGCCTGGGTAAAATCCCACCTCAGCAGCACAAGACAAACACAGCACACCGCAGGGGCACTTGTCAGACTGTCAACAATTCACAGCTCGAGGGGGATCCTCCTGACAGGCAGGTCTGACCACCCCCTCCAGGGGCTCCTCCAGAAACCTGCCACCTCTATTAGGAGGGAATATAACAGGTTTATTAAACTGTGCTACAAGACAGATGGGCTGTGTATGACTCATGCAACTAACAAGGCACAGAGAAATATCTCCCATTCTCCTGAAGATTTTAGGTCACCTACTGCTGTGACCCAGGGTCACTTTGTCACATCTGTTAGAACACTGTTAAAAACACATCTTGTTTAACATCACAAATATAGTTTGTAATAACAAGAATGCTAAGAATTCCAATAAAAAGGTATGTAGATACCCACACAAAATAACAGCCAAATCAAGCACAGGGGTCTTAATAAGAAGAAATTCTTATCAAGGTTTGGGTTTTTTTCCAACTTTCTGGTTAGTTTATGTTAGAATGCTACAAGTGACTGTGTAGAAACTTTAATACAAATGAAAAATATATAGAAACTTCAACTATAAAAGAGAAAGATATGGCACATAAGCATCAGATGACTTCTGGCTGTGTGCCCTTAACATCTAAAGCTTGGGAAAAAACCACAACTCCCCCAGCTACTTTTTCAGTGAAGTATTGGCTGACTTTTGAGCCTAGTTAACACAGTTCTTGTAGATAAAAGTGCTATGAAACATGTTAGCACTTTGCAGTTTGACTCATAATTCTGTTTCCAGCCCTGTAACCACTGAAAACCAAATACTGATTTCTCAATTGAATAATTTATTATCAAGCATAATCAGGAAAATATTATCAATATCATTAGGAGAAGGTTATATCAATTTATCCACACACCAAAACCATCGTACATTAAAAAAAATAAAACCACTCCACTCATGGTTAACTTTTAATATCCAATTTTTGTGGGAATCTCTTTGCTAACTTAATTCCATAAGCCATTTCAGAATCACTGAAACTAAGGATGGGAGAGGACCAGTAGTGAATGCATCACATGTATACTGATGTAAGCAATACTGTTTTGGACTCATGGAGCCAGATTAAAGCATGGCAATTTTCAGTATTTATTTTAAATGCCTCAACATTCTCTATAACAAGTGAAAAAGTCAGAAATGCTGTAAACCACTGTTGTATTCTCCACTGGCTGCACTGAAAGTCTAAGTACATCTATGTCAGATGACAGTGAGAATATGTCTAAAATGACAAGTTGATGGCAGTATTAGATAGTTCTAATTTCCAGGTGCTGTCCCTCAGTCCATGCTCTGGTATTTTGTTAGTGCAGCACACCTAACAGCGGGCACACAAAACATTTCAGATTCCCAAGACAACGACACAGAGAAGCTTGGTCCTGAAAAGTGTGCGGAAATAAAGGCAGAGTGAAAAAGTACATTATGATTTCTTACCATTTGGTACTTGTTTCTGACCATGTAACCTCTCAGGAGAGCCTGAAGGGCAATAGTGGCATCTCGCATGCACTGGTATCTCTTGCGCACCACGTACATGCGCTGGAACTTCTGAATGGTGATGGCAGCTCGTGTTCTCCGCAGGAACTTGGCATAGCTAAGGAAAAGATTGCAAACAATACCTGTAATTATGGGATTGAATGCTTGGGGTTTTTTTTAATACCCTGTATCTTTAGATTCTTAATGTTGTCAGTGACACAGTATGTTTATTTGCTATTCTGCTGTGTGCCAGTACAACAGAATGACAAATTTAACAGAAACCTTACAAAGCTTTACGGAGAAATGCTTTCACTTCCCCTAAGTACTGTACTATACAACTGACAAGGTAAACTCAGCTTAATGTCTCATCACCTCTTCTCCAACTTTAAAGCTGTTTCCACTATGTCATCCTCCAGATCTACTCTCCTAACCTCCACCAGTAGAAAATGTTTGCTTGTTTTTCGCTCTTGCAGTAAGACAATTACAAAGTGTCTCAACATATGTCTCTTTCTGAAGGTTGGTTATTATAGCCTTCATCACCACCTCATCTTTGAACAATACCACCTGTATTCGTGCCCTTCTCTCTAGCCCCATGGCCATCCCTCAGAAGTCAATCCAAGCAAATCACTGAGTGATGAATGGCACCCCTGATGAGGAACGGCTTCTCCAACAGGACAGACTCAGCTGGGAGGGCACACGGAAACTGGGCAATAAGGATTCAGACAGTCCTGCTTTACCTCATCTGCAACATATCTCCTGAGTACTACTTATTTTCTGCATCACAGAGGCAGGGTGCTACTCAGAAAGGTCAAAACCAGGCAGGACAGACACACTCATTATATTCAACTTCCTACATTCCCCTGGAAAATCATTTCCTCTCAGGCAGTTCAGGAAGGCGAGAACAAATGTATCCCATTTAAATGCCCTACTTATAGGGCTCTGGACTGAGGCTGGTGTGGGATTTGCCCTGAGCAGTGCTTACCATCGTGCCTGGTACCCTCTGACATGTCTCTGGATGGTGATGGCAGCCTTCCTCATGCGCATGTACTTCTTCCTCATCAGCCAGCCTCGGATCGTCTTTTGGATGCGGATACAGGCAGCTCTCAACTTATCTGCCCTTATTTTTTCCAGGTAGGCTACTTGACCAGCCCGGAAAAATATTTTTGTCTTACCAAACTGGTACTTATCCTTGTCCTATTTTCAAAGGTAAAAAGAGGATAAGTTACAGTGTTAAGTGTTAATGCATAAAAAAAGGCACGAAGGGCTAAATGAAAGCACAGTTAGTAAAGAGGGAAAAGTATCTGTGTAATATTTTGGGTAATCTGAGACTTAATTTAAGTAGTGGAGAAGGGTATTTTGTTTGTATGATTCTGTTAAAAAATTAATACAATAAGGCCACAAGCATGGCCCAAAGGAGCAGTGTGAGATTTTTGCTTAGATGAGAATGCCATAAAGATAATAACATGGAAGGCTACAGGAGGTGACAAAGGGGCCTAGAAGATGAAAGCAATACAGGCAGTGCACACGCACAATTTTCTGCTTAAATTGTAGCTGACCCCTCTGAACAGTCCATCTTCAACCACATTACACAGTGCAAACAAAGCAGTTGGGGCTTCAGACATGTACACATCACTTATTGTATCAGGACTAGGGCAGAACAAAGCATGCTGCTGCTGCTCAAACACATGTGAAATTTCAGAACTCAACCAGAAAGAGAAACATATTTTATGTCTACAGGCTGTAGTGCTCCTTTGAGGAAAAAAATGAGAATATACAAAGGCACACTGAAAAAAAAATTAATTTTGTTGGCTGTTTGATTCCATGTTGAAAGGAACAGCAGTCAAAGAGCTACAGGATACATTTGTGGTTTAGTATCTTGTAGAAGTACTAAAACAGTGTGGCTATGAGGGAGTAAGCAACACTGCCTTTATTCCTGTGGATTCCAAATGCTCTCAGCACTATGTCCAGTACCTGAATCAGCTTCTCCAGGACATTTTTACATGTCTGCTTTCTGTCACCAAGGACATCTCTCTGCTTCATCAGAACCCGGTAACGGCTGAAGAACTCTTGGTATGTCCACCTGTCCCCAAAGCAGAGTGTCAGTCCCAGCAATGAACATTCCCTTAAAAAGAACAGCAGCTGGAAGCAATCCAAAGGGAGAAAACACACCTGGAGGGGAAGCCAGCGGCGCTGATTCGGATGGTCTCCAGGACACCACAAGCTCTCAGCTGCTGCACTGCCCGCTTCTCATCAAACCTAGGTAGGAACAAAAGGTGGCTGTGGGACTAGGTTTGCATTAGCTGGGGGTCCTGGTTGTGTGCACACCCAAGAGAGAAGTGGCACAGTGGGGAGCAGGGTGGATGTGATGGGTGGTGGGTAAGGTGCTCTTCAAACTCAGGGGTAACAGAGGAGAGCCTGGCTGGAGAACTGAGCCCACTGGCAGTTCCTGCTGGCCAGCACAAGAGCTACGGGAGGCTTTGGGGAAAACACAAAGCAAGTTCATACATGAAAAGAAAAAAAAAGATAATGAAAGAGGCTTTGAAATCTGAAAAAGCAAACTCCAACAAATGTCAAATGAGCTCAAGGAGTGCAAACTGTCAGTTGCATTTAAAATTGGTAGCAACGAAAGTGTTGGAATTTTTTCTCACGTAACACCATAAACAAAAAAACGGCATCAGGAAGTTATTTCTCCCTCTGTTCATCCCCAAACATCCCCTGCTGTAATGCATGTACGTGCACACAGTGAATCCATAACCAGAAAAAGCAGACACAGCACTTCACTCCGGAGTGATCCTCAGTGGCCTTGGACAATCCCCTCCCAAGACAGGCTACTCAAACCACACAGGAACTGGCATCTTACGTGAATGGAAACTTGAAGTCATTTGGCTTAATACAGCGCACATAGTGTGGAGTTGTAGCATTCAGGGTTTCCATCAGCAGATGAAGAGAGTTTCGAAACTTTTTGGAAAACAAAAGAAAAAAAAAAATGTCAGGGAATAGCCTCAATAAGCTCAGTCATCTTTGAGATAACCTCAGAAAGCAGACCTGATTTGCATCCTTTTAATTTAATTATGGCAAAGATACTGGATATTTAATGTTTGGCCCAATGATAACTGGAACCAAGTTTTCTGGGGACTGAACCCCACTTTTGATTTGAATCAGACAAAGTGGCACATGATCCAAAGACCCAGTTTAAGATTTTCAAAGCTTCTCAGCATCTATGTTAAATTTATTTTGAAAAACATCAGTTTGGGGTTCAGCACCATAATAAAAAATGGGCTGTCTCAAATTGTCCCCCAGAGTGCATTAGTAATTAGGGACTCTTTGCACCAGACTAAGTCACAATAAGCTGCACCTCTCTTAAAATCCCAAGGGATCCCATAAGGCACCAGCACACCTTGAGAACTATGACACAGAAGGTAAAGGGAGAGAGTATTTAGTAGAGCTGCATTTTCAACTCACCTGATGTCCCACAGTTTTCTTATGCTCCTTGCTGGCCTGGCCTGGCCTGGCCTTGGCAGGTTTGACAGGCATTCGAGACAGAGGCACACGCCCTGAAGGGGTTGCTGATGTGGGACTCAGGACCTTCTCCTCATCCTGGAATAACTCTGGCAGCAGCTTAAACTGGTATAACAGCATAAAAAATACACAGAGGGTTAGAAACCAGCAAGTGATTGCACCTGTTCGTGTTTAAGGCTAAATTCCAGGCTCAGTTTTTGTAAGAACTGCATTTTTGTTAAACTTCACAGGGGACAAATGCAAAAAGCAGACAGGCTAAGTGATACAGTGAGTGGGCCATGATTTAATACCAAAACTTCTGTGGGTTTGATCAGTGAGTCTCCTCATGAAGACAGAATTCTGATTTGAGGATTTTTTCATATAGCCAACAACAGCTTCCATGTGAAACTGTTAGATATCGACAGCAGTTTCATAAGTTCCAGCTGCAATTATAAATGGCTGCTTTGATCTAAGAAGGAAACAACAGGCTCCTCTCATATTCCAATGGTGCATCAGTCTCCTTTGTGGTTGAGAGGTATCTGGGACACCGAATAAAGTAGCAGGCTGCAAAGATGATTCCTGCTTTATCACTCCAAACTGAAATAATCAGCTTAAAAGAGGAACCATCAACTGAAAAAAAACCCCACTAGCCAAATTTATCTGACTGAGATCTACTCCCTGCCAGTGGGAGTGGAGGAAAAACCTGAAATGTTTTTCCAAATACCACACAGGACTACTGGTTCCCTCTCTCTAATGGCTACAAAATATACTGATACATAACAGCTGCTTTGAAGTAACTTATAACTAAAAATAACACCACCAGGTCTTTCTACTGACAACTACAGCACTTCAGAACCATTTTAAGAGTCAGAGGATCTGAACCTGTCCATGAATAATTTTATATCTAGCATCTGTGCATTCTTCCCAAGAGACAGGAGTATTCATTTTTCAGTACTAGAAATTGCTTGTGCCAAGTACAACCTAAAAAATTAAAAAATTGGTTTTGTCTTATAAAGCTTGGTGAGCAGACATGAAAACCAATGGAACACACTGCACAACAAAATGGCACCCAACAAAAACCACTTTCCCTGTGGTTGTGCCAGATGGGCTGGGAGAAGGCATCAAATATTGCCCAGCAGCACTAAGCATAGCACTCCAGCACAACAGAGTGACTAAGGATGCTACAAAGGTATCCTAAATTCCTGAACTTAAAAAGGAGTATCACAGCTTGGCTTTATCTCACCTGAGATTACCTCTGTAGCTGGTGGAAGAAGGACATTTCCTGAGGGTGATTTACTCTTCTTCCACTGACTCAACACAGAGTTGAGGATGATTGGGCTACCAGCTCCTTGTCAGCTGCCTGTGATGCAGTGAGTCGGTGTGCAAAGGCAGCTGAGCTACAGAGCCAGGTGTTTTCAGCCTGCACAGGAACTTATTTGAATGTAATATGATTTTTCTGAAGCTCCTGGCGCTCCCACACACCAGAGGTGGGGGTAGGAACAGGGTCCCCATTGTCTCAACTGCAGATGGATGAGTTCACTAAGCTGTCCATACCTAAGCCACATTCCTTTTCTCCAGCCCTGGGAAAATCTGCCAGTAAGAATGGGCAAGTGCATATCAAAGGCACTATTTTCACAGACACTGGCCCAGTTACTCCAAGTAGAAGAAAGGAACAATGTCTGGCTTCTCCAGTACAGGTTAGCAATAGTGGAGCAGTGCTGCAATGATCCACACTGCAGCACTACTCCTGTTTGGGTTTTAGTATCTTATCAATTTTCCGTGTTTCACAGAACACTAGGAGTGTTCAAAGAGAGGGAAAACACTGATTAAAGGGCAGATAATTCACGTGATAGAAAACAAGCAAGCAAGCATTTCTTCCCTGTAATTTTTTCAGACAACTTAACACACATGCTGCTAACAATCTTACAGATGATTTCTTTCAATACAGAGCCACAATAGAAGATTTTAACAACCATGCCAGCAGCAAGCATAAAAGCTCAGGATTGTTGCATTGCTTTCATGATACATGCATAGAAACTGAACTACTTCACAGAGGTTCTATGGGTGGATTTACAGAGAAGGCCAAAATAAATAGCTGAACTCTACAGTGCCTGCCAAGAGCAGTGTGTGTCATGCACTTTTTGGAGAACAAGCATCCAAGCTGTGTGTAAGAGTGGGCATGGGCAGGATGACAGATGATGCTTTCAGTTTAGAATTACCTTCTGTTGGATGTGCAGAGCAAACCCAGAAAACATCACCAGCAACAAAATAAAATAAAAATGAGAAATGCAGTTCTATTACAATTACTAACAAAAAGGCGCTGATGAAAAACAAAAATAAAACATTCTTCACATTGGTTTTGGCAAAACTTACTGTGAGGTAAAACCATGTTGTTTTTAGTGTTTGGACTGAACTGGCTCAAGCTACACTGAGCCTGCCCAAGCTGCTGTCAGGCTCCTACAGCAGCTCTGTCCCCTCTGCCTGTCCCTCAGTCACTGGCTGACATCCCATGGAGCACCCTGTCCCTCTGTCCTGCACACAGTGGCTGGCTGGCCTCTGCCAGCTCCCCAAAGATGCCATCTGCCTCCCCCCTCCACCCCCAGAAACTGGCTTCACTTAAACCACTTCTCCCAGTGCAAAGTCTGCTGTGGTGTTTCATTATACCACATGTTTTAATCATTTCGTTTCATATTATCTGCTCAGAATAGAAACAGAAGAGAAAAACGTTGGTTTTCCTGATAGAATAACATAATTTTAAATAGCCTGTCCTTGATACCCAGCTTCCTGGGCCATTAGAGCTAGCAAATTCCCAACAGCCATCACTGTGCAATGTCAAGTTAATTGCCTTCACATTTCTGAGAGCACAACCAGCATTTCTACCATTACAAAACACAGATGATGCCACTGAAGGCCTGCTCTATAATATTCCTTCATGCAGTATCTTTCAATTTAGATGTTATCTTTCTTTCAGATATCAAGAGGACAAGACTGTAAATTCTGGTTTGTGTCCTTAGGGTCTATGTATTTTATTCCTCTCTCATTTTGCTTCTGGAACTGAACTTGTCTCTCCTTCAGAAATTTTCTGCTCAGTTGTCATGCCATAAACAAGGAGCTTCTGTTTCTAGGTTGTAAAATTAAGGGCTTAACTGTTAAGCCTTCTTCTACCACTACAGTATATCAGAAGTCATTGATGTCTCTACAGAAAATATAGCAAAGTTTTGTGAAAAAGAAACCCCCCTCCTCAAAGCCCCTTGCCCCCACTCAAAAACCCAAACCCAACAAAGGAGCCCCCACAACAACAACAATCCAAAACCAGGGAAATTAATGGCTAAACAGACTGATCTTACATGGAAAAAGTTAGGATATAAGACTTCCTAAATTCATGCAGATAACCAAGTAAAACACAAACTACGTTCAATTTCAATCTTGATCTGATACTAAGTGAGAAATTTTTCCTAGGTTTATAAGAAGTTTTCTAATGACTCTTAAATCAGAGATTCATAACTGCAAAAAAAGAAAAAAAACCTTTATACTAACCTTACTTGATTTTAGGACCTTAATTTGTTCTTCATAAACTGTATCTTTATTCTTTTCCAAAAAGCCTTCACATTGATATTCCACCTGAAAGCCATCATTTTACAAGAGAAAGTATTACAAGTATTAAATAAGAACAATTTGCATAGAATTCACCACCTATAACATTCACATTTAGAACATAATTCTTTTCCATACTGAAAATATCAGCTCCCAAGTGCATCTTTATCAAATATAGATTTTCCTCAAAGAGAGTGCTTTCCAGTAAAATGCAGAACATTAAAATAGAGAGAGGAATGCTGCCATTGCATTATACCAGACATATTTCACTGCTGAGAGATGCTCGTGGTAAGGCAGCATGACTGAATGGTTACTGTAAGGGTGAAGAATCAAAGTGTGTGCTGAGCTTCTCCACTGAACTCATCAGGGCTGCAGAGCTGTCTGAAATCCAGATGCAACTGAGAAGAAAGTATCTCTCATCTCATTAGCTGAGAGGCAGTAAGTACATCTGCCTGCAGATTATTGTGGAAATGGCTCATTTGTGCTCTGAAGGACTAATTTTACCAGAAGCAATAAAATGTCTGTATGTTGCAACAATATATAACAACCCTCTGTCACAGGGCTACAGAGTCTCCTGGACCAAAGAACAGCCAGCAGCAGACAAAAACCTACCATTTCTTTCACTGTCCTAATTCAAGGCTGAAAGAAAACCAAAACTATTGGCAAAAGTCCATTTTATCAGTGCTTGCACAGTGACACCATACCCTGAGCTGCAAAACATTTCAAGGAATTCCTAGAGGAAAGAGGACAGAGAATGTCCCCAGGGTTTCTCCGCAGCTGGAATCCCACTCTGAGCACTACCTGGGGCACCAGCCCCGTTCTTCCTGCAGGAGCCAGGCCAGGAGAGGGCAGCAGCACCCCTGCCTTGTGCAGGAGGACAACTCAGCACAGACCGCTGACATGCCAGCTGGGGCTTAATGTTTCCTCCAAGATGTCTGAGTACATTCGCTTAAGCACACAGAAAACATAAAATGCTTAGCACAGACAGAGCTTAGAGCTTTGCTAGTACCTGCTTGGAGCTACTTTCTGCTTTCCTTGGCCCCTGCTGCTCACAGACTAGACACAGGAAAGCCTTGCTTTCAATATCAAAGTTTAGCCTAATGAACAGATTATGAAACATTAATTAATTCCTTCTTGTTCTCTCATCCACAAAATAGAACAGAACTCATGAATCTAAATTGTTACCGAGATGTTCTTGCTGCTTTCATCAAGGTAACACTAGATGCAAAAAAGGATAGGACCCTTCTTCTACAGGTAAATTCAGGAGCCTGGGAGAAACCTAGCGGAGGCAGATAAAGATCTCCAACCCCTGTCAGCATGAGCAGACCTATTGATAAGAATCTGAGAGCTTCTTGAAACCTTTTTTAACAAAGCTGACAATATTCTGAGGTAGCTTTTCTATATAACAGGACCACTGTATTAAATGAGATGATTAATTTTCTCTGTTTTAAGCTGAGGTGCGGCTCAGTTTGACGAGCACTGGGACCTGAACACGACATGCACTCCACTGAGACAGCCCTCAGCCAGCTCCCTAGAAATAGCTGTTCCCTGCACAGCCGAGGCGAGGGTGGCAGCAGCACACCCTGCTCCAGCAATAGAAAAGGGTGTGTTGGCCTCTCTCCTCTTTGCACACCGAGATGGCAGCACGAACAGCATTAATCCCTTGCTGCTCTTTAGCTAAAAGGAGCGGGGTACAGGATTTCCTTTTTTGTACATTCCTGTTGCATAACTGGAATTGATGCAGTAATGCTGAGAGCTGCAAATGCACTAAGCTTTCGTGCTGGGAAAAGGGATGGTCAGTGGTTACAGCATGAGGTGCAGTCAGGAGCTTGTCTGTGCCCCTGGCTCTGCACAGCTGCACTTCCTCCTCCTGAGCAGGTGTTGAGCAGGCACATTTTTGTAAGAGCCGAGTAGAGCCAGGGATGGCACTGCCCAGTCTCTGCCTGCAGCAGCCCCAGGATCTCCTCCCACACACCTGCAGGAAAAGGCCTTACCTTGTCAGCAAAGTGCTTGATGATAAAGGCCTTGTTTGACATACGTGGTTTTTCAAAGAGAGCACATTTATTCAAATGAGTATTGTATAGTTTTTGGGCCCAGGAGTCATCTGAGCCTTTTGGCATCTAGGGAAAAGAATACAGAATACATTTAAAACGTCTGGAGAACTTTTCAGTAGCAAAAGCATCTAAGAAGATGGGTGACAACACTTGATGATTTGCTTTGACATTCCAGTTCCTCAGATTTCCAGCACTGCCAGAAGCAAGGACACAGTAACCAGCTGTGCACTTGCCAGCTCCACACGGGGCACTGGGCACTGGCAGCAGGTGCAGCTGCTGGCACACCTCTGACACCAACAATGCACACAGTGTCACACAACTGAAGGCAGGGATCCCAAAGGCATGTTACCAGGCTAAGCATAACTCATCCACCCCTCTTAGAGATTTCTTGTGATACTTTGTGATAAATAAGAACCCCAGGCTGGGTTTCCACTGAAGAAGACACTCTGAGACATCCCCTGTACATCGCTCGGCATAAAATAAACCAATACGAAAGACAAAGGGTGAAACACCAAGCAACATGCAATTTGGGGAAATCTGACAGGACCAAGGACTGCAGTCACTCATCCTTGGGGAAGGGAAAACTATTGAAGTCTAAAGAAAGTTGATCAGAGACCCAGGAACATCTACAGATCCATGATGGAGGGGAAGGGGTGGGGGTGTCCATTACTAAACCCATTTTTTCTCCTCCTGTAATTGCCAATTCTGTTGTGTGCTTTCCAAATTCTTGCACCAGCAGAGTGTCAAAATGACAACTGTCTGCAGATGACTTTTCCCTGTGAGGCCCCGAAGCAGGACAGCTGATGACCTCTTTCTTTATGAAAGCCCTTTAACACACACCTTGCACTCCTCATCCAACAGATCCAGAACTCCCATTTTGGCCTCTATGAGGTTGATGCAAGGCTGATTGTCATAGAAATCAATCAAGGTCCACGGTATTTGTTCCTTCATATATTCTTCTTGCTCCAGCTTAAAGACATGCTGCAGGGCAAAAGGAAAACAGTTTTCTGTGAAATGAAATGCAGAATAAATACATTGAACTCTCTACTGAATTAATCTTGGCACATTAATCCAGGCTGTCAAGTGACACACTAGTTCAACTGAATAAACTCTTTAACAAGTGTATGAAAAATAAATTAACCTTTTTTCCTGGCCTAAAAACAACAGCCTAAATTCAAGCACTCCATATTCTCTGTAAATATCCTATCTATTTACTATACTGTCCAATAATTACAATAAGCTCTTCTCTCTTATTAAAAAAAAAAACCACAAAACCCAGAAAAACCTTCAAATGCAAGAACAGCAACCTATAAAGTAGGATGTGCCATGCTTTTATGATTTGGAAATTATGAACACCACTCTATTTCAAGCTAAGTTTCACTATAAATACTTTTGTGTTTCCTTGTAAAAGAACAGAGCTCTATTTCCTCTTAAATGGCTGCTGATTTTTTTTCCTAACATGACGCACTGCATTAAAATTTACTCTCCAGCAAAAGCTGAAGGAGCATTAGCACTAGAAATCCTTTAAGGAAAATTCTGTGACAGATTTATCTGGTACGAAGATCAGTAACTATGTAGTTGTATATTTATTCAAAAATATTATCACGAGCAACCCGCACAGCTTTAATGAAATGTGCATAAGAGATGAATTAAAACTTCAGGAAAAAACAGAATAAGATATTAAACAGGCAAACTGCGGTCTTAATAGAACAAGCACTTTGAAAAACCAAAAAGACTGCTGACTACAGTCATTTTTGATGATGTTTCAACCCCCACTTGCATTTTTCTGCACACTTAATGCTGCTGTGGCAGGTGGATGCGTGCTGGGAGTGCCCCACCACCAGCACAGGCAGGGGCTGGGGGTGCCACAACACTTCAACTGGGGTGCCAGCCCCACCTGCCCTGAGCTCAGTGCACAGCCCACAGACACCTCATACATCTGCCAGGTGGCAGAAAACTACCCTGACAAAGCTGTTTATCCCTTCACTTCATCAGCTGAACGCCACCATCCCCAACACTGCTCTGAACCGCGCCCCTGGGAGCCATTCCCACCCTGCACCTGGCAGCAAACCTGGCGTGCTCTGCTGCCGAGTCGTATCCAACCCAAGGTCTGAAAGTAAACAGAAACCCATTTCTTCACTGTGAAGGAACCAGTAATGAGGTGGTGAAAAATGCCTTCAGACCTGATTTTCGCTGTGGGTGGTGGGCACCAGGCAGGGCAGGGTGGTCAGGCAGTTCCCAAGTGGCCTCTCCTCAGCCAGGCTCAGGCTGCTCCAAGCAGCACATGAAGGTTTGCTGGCTGCCACCAGCCACAAGGGTTTCATTCAAAGCAACCTCCCCACTGTGTGCCTGCATGGCAGCCCAACAGCTCCGTGTTCACCAGCACTGCATTTGGGAACATGGCAGGACACCAACACAACAGCCCTGTCACCCCTCCGTGAGGCAGGTGCTTACAGCAATGGCACAAGGGAAGGGAACAGGGGCACAGTTATCTTCACTGAAGAAGAGAACCATTACAGCTCTTACAGCAACTAGATTTTGCTGTACAGCTGAGAAAACTCCAAGACACCCTGTGCCTAGCAGTGACAACATCCCACTCACAGAGCTGAAGCCAGCCATGGCCCTACCCACATGGAAAGGGCACACCAGGGCTGGGAAGCTCCAGCACCCTGCTTACTCCCTGGCACAGGGCACAGGGGATCCAGTCCTGTGAGCATGCACTGCCACAGAGGTAGGATCATAACAGGAGTTCAGAGCTATCCCGGAGCTGCAGCAGAGCCTAGCAACAGACCTGGCAGAAATAACTCGCCTCATCATTATGCAGGTAAGATATGTAATTGCAAACGTCACCAAGGCTGAGGAGAGAATCGTGATCTCTCTGGAGGAGGGGGAAGAGCCGCCTCCTGCCACACGTCATTCATCAACTTCAGGATGCAGCTGAAAAGCCTCAAAAAATAACCCCGGGGAGGAAGCGCGGGCGGCAGATCTCCAGCAGCCAAGCCATGCTCTCCTCTGCCCACCCAGGGCCTCTCGGAGGTTATGGACACACCACTAACTCCAACTTCATCTGCACAGTCCTCTCACTGACAGGCAATCTCAGGGTCTTAATTGCCAAGCACTGCTTCTGCCTTATAATTGTTACTTGATCAGAATTTCAAATAGTCCCAGAGCAGCAGTTAGTCATAAAATCTATTTCTAGGAAATAGTCGATCTTTCCCCATCCCTCAAAGCCCACAGCCAGGACAGCTGCTTAATAGAGTGAAGGAATTCATCCTAACCACTGGGGACCCAATTAGCAGAATGGACTTGGATGAGGGGAAAGGGAAGAGGAAATGCCAGTCATTTCCTACTTACCATATTGAACTGCTGCTGCAGTTTTTCATTGGCATAGTTGATACAGAACTGTTCAAAGCTGTTGATTTCGAATGTTTCAAATCTAAAATATGCATATACTCAAAATTACTAGTGTACTGAAAAAAAAAAGATAAAATTACCCCCAAAATTTTAAATTCCCTCCCTCCCCCTGAAATTGAATTATTTCAGGGACAAATGACACCAAGCAAGAAAACACACAGGGAAATGGCAAATTGCACTACATAGGCAGTTAAGTGATGCTAAAGGACTGATGTTCCTGGAGAGCACATTAATTCTCTCTGTCCTCTCTCTAAGTGCCACCTTGGAGGAACCTGACATGAAAATTGCCTTGTAACTTCCCAAAACGCAACAGATAAATGAACTACCAACAGCAAAAATCTGAAATCCCACTATAAACATCAAAGTCATGACAAAGATCTTAGTGTGTCAAAACTAAACACCTACTTTCTTCAGCTGGAACAAGCAGCTGCTAAGGTTTGGGGGTTTTTTTGTGTAATCCATGCAGTGCTAGATGATAAAGACAAGGATGCTTTGCGGCCAGATAATTATATAAGTGTGTCATATATCTGACAAAAACTCACCCATAGATGTCCAACACCCCGATAAAAGAATGCTGTTTTACAGTAGCGTGAAGGGCTTTGTTCACATGATCTACAATCCAGTTAAAGAGATTAGCATAGATATGTTTGGCAAGTGCATCTCTGGCATTGATGGCATGAAGTTTGGAAATTGGCTTGATGTAGGTTTCAGTGGCAGTGGCGAGCTTCCTATGGCAAAGCCAGTGGGCCATCTCCTCGTACTCCACACCCATGAGGTCACAGAAGATGGTGAGGGGTTCATGCTTGGGCTAATAAAAACAGGCTCGTTAGATACTGAAACAGTATTGCCCATAGCAAACATACAATCATGCAAACAAAACTGCCTGCCTGCAGTGATCTTACAATAAGCAGCAACAGCAGCTTCCTCAGCTCTTCCTCCTTCAAAATGTAGCAAGCTCCCTACCCACTTAGCACATTCACATTGCTGAAGTGACTTAGTGAATAGGCTTCCTCACAGGCATTGATGTTACTATACTTGTGTTCACCAAAATGCTTCACAGGGAACCTGCAACCTTCAGAAAAATGAATCATCTTCGCTGGGGTGGACTTCATATTTTGAATTCTTACAACTGTCTCAGGACAAATAGACAGCAGCTCCTGAGTGGGGCTCTTGGCTGCTCACATACAGCTGTGGCAGCAAGTGATGGGCAACGGGGCAAGAAACAAGTGTGGAAGGGCTTTAGTGCTCTGGCCTCAGTACTTAACTAAGAATTTTCTCAGTGAATTCTGGAGACAAGCACTAAGAGACTGCAGCACACTAATGATGTTCTCTAGCTCTCAAATTGAACTGTACAAGAGGAAAACCTGAGCTTTGTTTAACTGGGTAAAATCAACCAGCAAGGTCTGTATGTTGAAATGGTATCTAAGATTTCTGCATGAAGATCAGTGCAGTGCATTTACCACTGAATAAGATACTACACTTTGTGACTAACTTGCAAACTGATCACTAGAAATCAAGGAGGACAGACAGGTCTTTCCTCCTCAGGAGCTGCCCTAACTTCCTCATCACGCTTCCATTGCACCTGGTGGCTCAGCAGCACACTGACAAGTATTGTCTTGACAAGGACAGATGGCAGAGGACTGTTACCACATGTCCTGCAGCTTCAGGGTACATCAGCTTTAAATATTTCCACATCCTTGTGACTTCTCTGGGGCTTTTTCTAGTTCTTACAGCATACAGGCCCCATGCAGCTACACCTCCAAAATCCAATTAACCAAGCATGTTTTACTGGCTTGGAAGACAATAATAAAGTAATAATAATTACGAACACTGCACAAAAGAGTGTCACATTAGGGCTGCTCAAGCTGACATTAAACAAACTGATTGATTGCCACAGCAGCATAGGGAGCCCTTTGCTGTGCACCCTGCAGCAGCACTGTTCCCTCCCAGCAGTGCCTCCCAGCAGAGCAGCCTGCATGGCACAGAGCTCTGTGGTGACTTGGCTACTGCCAGAGAACAGCACAGCCCAGGTAAAGGTGCCCCTGAGCAGACATTCACCACTGCCTGCCAGCTGTTGTAACAGGACAGGGCTGCACAGGAACCTGCAGCTTTTTACCAGCTCAGCCAGTGGGACTCCTGCACTGGAGATACTCATCACAGCACAGGCAAGCTCCTCATGTCCTGGGGCACATCAGCTTTCTACCTGTTATCATTAAATGAGCTTCCTTTGTAGTGAAAACCTTTATAAGACACCAAGGAGCCCGACTATTGCTGCGGTTTCAAAGCAGCTGTTATTAGACCCCACAGGCAGGTGGTGTCAGGGCAGGAACACCAACCACCTCTGGCCCCATGAAGGACCTGCTGTCTCAGCTCAGGCCACTGCAGATTCTTGAGAAAGGGACTGACATTGAGAAAAGAAAAAAACTCTGGAAGTATTGCTACTATTGCAAGAGAGACAAAGATGAAGGTTGTGCAGGCCAGCAGCAGACATTCAAAGGGAGCAGAAGGAGAAACTTGACACTCAGATGAGTCACACAAAAATCATACCTGTATATCCTATGCTCATGCCTAGACATCCCAGAAAACCCCTTATTTTGCAATTATTTAGGGCATTCTGGCATTTCATGTAAAAAAAACCAAAAAAACAAAAAAACAAAAAAAAAACAAAAAAAAAAAAAAAAAAAAAAAAAGGATCTGGCAAACCATTTACTGTGTGCAGGGAAGATATTCATGTAGGAATATAAAGACCTAGACACCTGCTCAGGACTTCAAAGCTAGCCTGCCTGCAAGACTTTTCTAGGACAGATCCATTACAGTTATAATTGTATACCAATGTTACAATACAGAGAGTACTGTCTATAGCCTCTAAACTGAGGTGAGTTGAATCTCTTTGCAAAAACCTGAAAATGTTAGCAAATTAGAAATAAACCCATTTCCGTTTCACTCTTTTTCAGAAGAGGTCCCTGCAAACAAGCAGAAGGCAGATCTGTCACGCCCTTCATCTGCTACTCACAGGAACAGTGCAGCTGTCAGAATCCCGAGATGCAAACTCCACATTACCCAAGTGAAGGATGCCAGCAAGGATTCGAAAAATTCCCATCTGGTAGGAATCACTAATCCCTGGAAAAGGATGAATAAAATGAATGGAGAGAGCTGCAGCTGACAAAAAAAAATTATTAAGGAGAGAAAAACTGTGACTGCTGTGTGTGACTTTGACATTTGACAGTTCTAATTGGCTCCACTTCTATCAAAAACGTTTTACAATCAGATGAAAAAAAAATCCATTAAAATGAATCATTTAATTTGCTCTTTCAAAGTGCTTTGTCAGTGACCTCCAGCACTGTATATGTTACACCAAGGGAATCCACCATTTATGTTCACGTAATGAGTGTTCCTCTTAGATTTATAATTCTACAACAATTTAAATACATTCTTCATGCAATACAAGGATCTCAGTCCCAGAGCATAGCAAACTCTCTTGGCTTTAAACACAACAGAGTATGAAAAAAAGATACACAAATAATATAGAAAAACACTTAGTAGTGTATTAGATTTAGGATATGACTGGTTTACCAATTACCTAGCAAAGTGCAGGCCTGCCTGGTGTTCATCATTTCCTTAGCATCATCAACACCATCAATCACAGGGCTTCCACCTTGCTTCGTATAGTGAAAGTAATTTGCATTCCCTGTAATAATAAAATAGATATATTTTTTTTACACACAAAGATGCAGAAATTCACAGCATGTCTGTAAAGCTGCGTCATGGTTAAGTCACTCTTGGCAGAATCCATGATCTGACACATGTACCTTTTTGCCTTCTGGCTCATAAGACATGCTTATTCTAAAGAGCATTTTTTTCAAGATTTAACTGTGCAAGTAAGTATTCTTTAAGCTACCTGGTTCCCACAGTAGGTCCTCAAGCATATTCTCTACCTAACCTTGGTTCAGACTTCCACGATTGTGGAATAATCACTTTGGAAGCAGTTACTCTCTAAGTCTGAAACAACCCCCTATGCAGTAGCCACAGAGTTGAGAGCAGCACCACTTTGTAATTATGTGACAGATATTACTATGCTATTACTACATCAGGCTATTACATTTTGCCCATTTTCTTTTCTTTTCTAATTTATGGCCTGGCTCATAAATTAGAGTATCTGTGATCCAAGCAGGCTGAGAAATCGAGGTTGGAGAAGAGAGAGCTTCATACTCCTCTGGGGACAGCACTGGGCTCCACTGGGAGACCAGTAGCTCTCCTGTGTAAATTCCTATGGTTTCACTGGCCATGCTTCCAGCTGCACTAACAGACTCCTTTTCTTCTGCTCAGTTAAGGTTCCGAGAATGCTGAAAGAAAAGTCTGCTAAATGGCTCCTTCAGTTATAATGACATCAGTTCCTTTCTTTCCTGTGTTAGCAGATGTGAATCCTAAATGTGCCAGGGTGGTGCAGAAGAGCAGAGAAACACTCTAAAACCAGAATGGTATTTCAGAAACCAGCACAGACTGTGCAGTTTTCCTACTATGAAATCGACTTATAGAAATATACAGGAAGCACTGCAATTTATACTGAATTTTTAAAATTATGACATGATTGTCTAAGGTTATCATCATGCTTTTCTTTTACAAAGCACCAACTCCTGTCAAATAAGAAACCTTTCTTATATTAACATTTTAATTTGATAAAAAATCAAATTCTCATCTGCTTTTTGATCACCAGGTTAGCAGAGATTGTAAAGTAATTGTTGCTAACAGCCCACGTAGAAGTACACAGATGCAAAATAAGCTTTTCAGATGCTTATAACAGAAAGGATAAAATTCTCTAGTGGCTGGAACAACAGAGAAAAGGCTTTAAAGAACTAAGAGAAAAGAATTTCACCCTCCAGGACATAGTAAGTCCTATTGATTGCAACTGCAGTGTATTAGAGTCTGCTGAATAAACAAATCTGTTACTTTTGTTTTATCAGAAAACCGCAAAGTCCAAGGTCTATAATTTTAGTTATTTTCAATACCTTTTAGTACTTGGAGGTTTAAAAGTTTGGAATTTAAAACCCTGCAATTCCTCATTTGGATCTTTGGCTCAAAAAGCTCAGAGATGCTGCTTTGTCCCTACAATCACACAACACAACGAATGTGAATGTCATACCTAATCGTAGCGTTTTAAACTCGGGCAATGCTGCAGAGGCACAAAGCTGGTAAAAGATGTGGTAATTTCTCTCCTCTTCTGCCTTTAGGAAGAAAGCAATTTGTTATTTTTCACCACTTTAGAAGTGGCAGAAACAACCATGAGAAGAAATGAATTACTATGTATAATGCTTTCACTAGCAATACATTAAGAACACAGAAGCCATATGGAAAAAAGGAAGATAAATCAACATCTCTCTTTTCCTTCTTGGTTAATTTAATCAATTTTCAACAGCAAGAAGCATACAGACATTTTCATTTAAAAAAACAAACAAAAAATTATTTTACTTCTCAGAACTGTAGATTACTATTAATTATAGATCAGGATTCTGTAGGTGAGTGAAACGATCATACTGAGAAGCTTTTCATTTTCCAAAAATAACTAACACTATTTGTCTCAGCATTTATAGTAAGCTGTTGAAGGGAGTATCTTCCTTGTCCAGGCAAAGCCTGAATTTTAAAATGAAGGACAAACACAGCTCAGAAGGTGATGACTCATGGCCAACACTGTAATTCTGAACTTAAGTACTCTAAATTTCATACCTTCAAATCAAAAAGAAATGAAAAATACTCTCTTCCAACTAAACCATGTGCTGGAACTGTCTCTTACTTTTAAAATATACAACAGCTCTTCATGTAACATCCTCACATGGTACAAACCATAATTACTATTTTTGTACCTTTAGGCAGCCAGTCAAGGATAAATTTGTTTTTACTGAGCTCTAGAATACAAGGTAGGCAAAGATGGAGACGAAATGTGGGACAGTGGATTGGTTCAAGGATGGCATAACAAAATGGAGAGATTACATCAGTATTACCTGGAACACCACTCTTGATTTCTCCAAGAGGTAAGTTCTCATGTTAGCACCAATGATTCGGTATCTCTTATCAAAACCAATTTCAATGTATTTACCAAAGCGACTGCTGTTGTCATTCCTGGTAGTTTTGGCATTTCCAATAGACTGAAAAAAGGGAATATTGTAAAGGTTAAACAGCTTGAAGAAATTATGACATCTATTTAATCTTCTACATGGCTCATAAACACTTAACAACATTAATCGCATCCTGGCTTAAAAATAATCAAAAATTTAAAGAAGAACGGTCTCTGCCTGGTGAACAAGTTACAGCAAAATACAGTTATTTCATTAATGTAAGACTGGGAGCTGATAGTCCTAGCAATTATTTCACTTCCACATAGTCTAATTTTACAGCTAAAAATCCTTTATTGTTCTTCCAAGTCTTTCAAAAGGAAATAAAGAGTCTAGCAGGAAGCTCACATACACACAGATTTCTTTCAAGGACTTAGTAAAACTGTAAGAATTATTTCACCTGGATATATTTATATATAGGTGTACATATACATCTATAGTACTTGCAACTTTTCGAAGTCTACCTATTATAAAACCACAGCCCACTCTGTTCTGCCTGGCTAACAGTTTATCATTACTATTACTCTCTAATCACCACACTTCCAAACTATTTCTGCAAACATAAAAGTATTTACTGTGTGCCTGAGCATAATCTAAAAATTAACATGCACAGACTGGTGTCACCTACCTGAAACTGAACCCCTTCCACAGCAGCTTGGTTACTGACCCAGAGACAGCCCTTGATGCTGCCCTGCATCGTGCTGAACTTTCTCAGATCAATTCAATACAGCTTCACACACAACAAACAACACTTTGTGCATTTCCTCTACATTACATGTCCTGGGATGCCCAGTGCAAATAATGACTGTGGATCCTGCATGGTGCAATTCTGCCTTACCTCATCAGCATTAGGGTTCACCCCACAACCAGTACCAGCTGGGTGTATCAGAATTCAAGACATGCAAATCACAACATGCTGAACTTCAAAGAAAAGCATTTTCTCTTCTCAATCAGATAATGTTTTAGACATCGTACAGTAATTCATCTTCTAAAAAATTCCTAAAGGTATCTCTGTATCAAAAGGAATGGCATTTGGAAGAACTGAGATGCAGCACACTGCCCCTCATCACATGGCACTGTGTATGTGTTATTAAGCCCCAAGGGCACCACTGTATCTGTGTCAACTTTCCCAGTCCATGCAGCCATCCACTGGAACTCTGTACTGAAATAAACTTAAGGAAAACAAATGAGAGCAAGCAGCACTGCTGAGTATCCCAAATCTGCAGCAGAAGGCCAGTGAATGGGTCAGTGCCAGCTGGTACAGCCTGGAAAGTGGGATTAGGCTGTCAGAAACCCCACGAGAGCAGCAGCAGCACGCACACCCAACAGAGCAGATGTCAAAGTGGGCATCAGACGGACAGCTGCTGGAAAGCATCTAGGAACAAACTTCATCCCTGCAGTTCTAAGAAACATCACATTCATTCAAACTGAATGTACTTGAACTGCACTCCTGTGTTTTTTTGAAAGAAGAAAATTAGTACTACTGTGATTTACTTTGCTGGTGATGGTAGCAATATAATACTACAGTATTTCAGAAAGCAATTATTCCTTTGAAAGGTATTACTGATAAAAACAGAAAGTCTTTGGGATTATCAGATTGCTTGCCTGGATACACACAAAGCTGTACTATTTGCATAGCTACAGAGGGTAACAAAGAATGAGGGGCAGGAAATTACATATAAAGATGTGTTTTAAGACTCATTGATTTCTACATTTGCAATAGGAAAACTGCATATAGTTATTGACTACAAAAGTATCAACTTAAATAGATGCTAGAAATGTACAGTTACCTCTTGACATTACTGAGTATTTAGTAGGCTAAGATAATGTGATGGTAGCACATAAAATACTGATGTTTAGGTTGTCCAACTAGAAATTTTAAAATAAAATGATCTTCTGCTCCTAAGATTTTACAGTCAGCTTAGCAAATGAGGAGTTTCTAGTTTCTAAAATGAAGTACTCATTTTATTCCTAAAATATGTGGGCTAATTTGTGTTTCTACTGATTTATCAACTGAAGATTGAAAACATTAATTATGTTATCATGAGAGTCTGTCTCAACATCAAATTTTTCAACACTCACTCTAAAGCTAATTTAAAGTTCAAGTGTTGGAAATTAAAAGGATAACTTTTGCCCAATTATAATAATCTTGAAAGCAACTGAAATATATATTTAGATATATCCATGTTCACAAAATTGTTATTCCTAGAAAATAAAAATAAAGCATCATCACTATTTTTAGTGAATGAAAAAAGGTATAGATGGGAAGCTCTTTTAGTCCTCTATTTAAACTACCTTGCTTTATTCAGATAATTAGTGGTGAGCTGATGGCCACTGACTGGGAGGTGGGGCCCAAGGGCTGAGAGCAGGATGTTTGCTTTAGGCTTTGACACCAAACAAAAGAAGTGGTGCAGGGAAACCTATTTCACCCAGCAAACACCCAGGCACAGAGCTGTCCTGCAGAGCCTCTCAGCAGAGCTGTCCCTGGAGGCTGATGGTGGGGACACCAGGGCAGAGGGGGGCTCGGCACACGGGCTCTCAGCTCAGCCCCCGATGGGATGTGGCACCTCCTGCAAACGCTGCAGCAGGGCAATGGGTTCTCTGCAGTTCTCTGGCCTCAGCCCACACCTGCACAACCACCACTGCCCCCCAGGGCACAGGCTGGACATGTGCATGAGGCACTGCCCAGCACAGCACAGCCTGGTTTACTCCACACAAGAAATTTCCAAACATCACACAGCACCACAAACCAGGCACAATTACCTTATGACAGACACACACAACTGTGATGGGGCAGCTATAGTTTGAGGATCATGAACTCCTCATGCCAGGAGGAAAGGAGGAATAAAACACAGTTCATTTTTTAAAATACCTGAGGAAAAAAACAATGGCAGCATTTTGCATGTCACATTTCACTGCATGCAGTCTATTTACTCATGATTTTTCACACTACTGCAGAGAGATGCCCAACATCCTCCAAGGCATCAGTGGTCCTAAACCATTTCCAAGGCTGTTCACAGGCATGAGTATGTGTGTGCCTATGGACAGAGTTACTTCTCTTCAGAAATTCCCCCAAGACTTCCTCTCTGATGAATCATTTCTTAACATAGTTCCTTAACTTCAGGCACAACTTGAATATACATATGTAGGCAAAGACATGAGAAATAGTTCAGATAAGTCTAAGAAATCTTTTCTGCTTGGCTGTGACATCAGAATTAGTCTCTCCTGAGCTTCCCAGAGAACAGAGACCCTGAAGCAGGAGGAATAGTACATGTCCTCTCAAAGTCCATTGCCAACACCCGCCCTCCAAAGCAAACGGCTTTGGGAATTGATTACAGTTGGTTATAACAATTTCCAGAACTGAAACATGAATCTGAGCTAATTATAGCAAAAATTAGATCTCCCAATGTTTTTTTTTTTCTCTGAAAGAAACTGTGTGCATCCCACGTAACTTTGTTTTCTCAGTCTCTTTTCTAATTTTATTTCCTAAAATTTAACATTTTCTTTACTTCCTTTTAGAGTACACAATCTGCTGGCCTCCACTGTGAGATGTACAAATTTGATGGGTAAGACCAACAGTCTTATCCTCTTTGGATACACACAAAACCAACTGCATTTGGCCAGCAGTCTGGGAACTACCAGTCACAAAGCAGTATTCATATAAAAATTACTTTATGTGAAATACATTAACAATATTGAAACATCACCTCCCATCTTCTCTCAGTCTTTCATAAATGTTACCAAGACGACACCTAAAGCAACTCCTTGTAAATCGATTAAACACAAAATTTTAATGTATATTCACAAATGTCTTAAAGTATGGATTGCTCTATTGAATGCTTATGTTTGTGCCAGTAATAACTGCAGCTGGAGGGTGAGGTTTGGTGCAGTAGCTCTCTTACCTCCATGATGGGGTTGGAGGCCAAAACCTTCTCCTCAACATTGGCCTCACTGGCAGATCCACTGACCGTGGCAAAGTATCTCATGGCATACTTAGCAGAGACAGTCTTCCCAGCTCCAGACTCCCCACTGACAATGATGGACTGATTTCGCTCATCCCTGAAACAAAAACACATGTTAATTCCCAGCTGTTCTCTCAAGGACATTATTTTCTGCGTCCACAGCTTGGCAACAACCCCTCCACCATAAATGTTAGCAGCACAGCAAAAGTTAAGTGCAGGTGGAAGACACAAGGCAGTTAGTTACCCAGCTGCCTGGACTGCCTGCCAGCAGGATGCTGCTCCAGGATGGATGCTGCTGTGACAGTCCAGCCAGCAGAGCTGCTTTGGAGAACCTGCCTATGGCAAAGAATCTATTACTGCTATTCACTATGTGCTTCTGCAGCTACTTCTATCCAGAGTCTGTGGTACAGTGCTCCACTAAATTACCAGTGGTCATTAGTAAAGATCATGAATGTCATCTTACAGAGGGAGAAATCAACAGCAGAGTCAGCCACAGAAACCTTTCGTCCCTTTGCTCTAATCACCAGCTTATCCCAGAATTGCTCTGAATCTGAAAAATTCAAGTGTGGCTGTTCAGGACACAGACAGCAGCTATGGAGTGAAGACAGTCCCTTTGTTGTGAAAAAAAAAAAAATCTTCTCTTGTAAAAAAGAATAATTTCCATTTGCTCCTAAAACAATTTTCTCTCAACTCAAAGAGAACTCCGTGCATAAACCCAACTACATGAGTAAACAACACACTACAAAATAACACAGAAATTAACATTAATTGAGCCCAAAACTTTTAAAATAAAGACTATATGTGCTTTATAAAGCTTTTACATTTTCAAAACCAATGAAGTTAAAATAAAAGGTATTTTGAAGTACTCCTATGATTTGGGTAAGCTTAATCCTATTTTACACACTAACATGAAAAGAGGTGAAAGGAGGAATAAAACTTTCCCCCAAAGCTTTAGAGAGCTGGGGCTGGAACACAGAGAGCACAGCCAAGGTACAGACCAGGTGTCCTCACAGCACAGGAGCTGTGAATGACACTTCAGGCATCTCCACGTTCAGGCAGCTCAGTGACAGTCTGCAGGGCCTGCCAATGGCATCAGGAGATGCTGTGCAGGGAAATCAGACATATGCATGGAAAAACTACCTATGGCTTCTGTAGCCTGAAGGCCTGGCAGAATATCTCTATTCTGCTTCTGGGATGATAAAAAAAAAACAAAACCCTGCTGATGGAATAATGAAGCTATCTATCAAACATGTATAAATTACATGTGTTCCTTTTCTGTGATTGACCTGTCTGCTATAGTCAGAAATTGGTGATTTTGTCTCAAATGGATGCTATGTGTCACACTTACATTGGTACCCCAACAAATAGAAGCCCCAAATGGAAACAGGATTGTGTGCATGCCCCTCACCATGGCCTCTAATGCACCATGACCTCCTCCTCCTCCCTTCCTCTCTCCCTGCCAGGATGATGTCAACACTTGTGACAGCCCCAGAGGGACCTCAGACACCTCAGGTGCCTGGCCAGGCCTCCTCACCCAGCAGAACAGTGACCATCTCCATCTCCCACCCTGGAGTTAAACACCACTCTCATCAAATCACTTTGGTCTTGCACTGCTTTACTGTGGTCTCTGCTGGAACTACTGACCCCCTGCTCTCTCCAGGGGAGGACAGGTTTGTGTGGTCATTGATACAAACATCATCCACGTCAACTGACCTAATTCTGCCAAATCAAACCAATTTAAGTCCCATCAGATATGAGGGCACTATAAACTGGACAAGACCCCACAATAACTGTTGAGTTAGGCCCAGTTAATCACCTGTGGGCACAGCCTCTGGGTAACAACTATTTACAGGCTCTGCTGCAATTCTCAAGGTGCTACCTATCTTCAAAAACAATGCCAAGCTCTCAGATAAGAGCACAGCTCCAGCACCCACTTAGTGCTGCTCAAAGCCACAGGCTGAAGGAGCCTCTGGTTCTATCACCCATCCCTGGGCATTTGTCTAACCAAATTAGGTACCAGTCGAGGCAGAGTTTCCACATTTTGGTAAAAAGAATTTACTTAGAATGGCTGAGTGCTGCTTTAAATTTAATAGCGAAGCGTTAAGAAGATCAAAGCAACCTAATTTCATGTTCTCAACTTGCATGTAACACATGCAGTAGGTGTGAATGACTACGGCACAGTTCTCACATCCATGCACACCAAGCTGTCAGCCTCAGTGGGAGGGTCGTGGGAAAGCAGAAGTGTTCAGCTGATAACCCAGGCTGTGCAGTCCAGCTCACACAGATCCAATGCCAGAGATGTCAGCCTTGGCCACAAGCCTCATCCCTCCCTCTGACGAGACCTCATGTGACAGTGGCCATCAAGCCTCTCTGCAGGATCTTGAGAGAGGTCTGTGTGCCTGGCATGGCCTGCAGTAACAATTAAGATTTCCAGCTGGAAAATGAAGAAACACTCTTGTTTCTTCCCCAGTCCCCCTCACAGAGTTCACTCATGGCAGACAGAGGTGTGTGGGAGAGATTCTGTGGCTCAGGAAGCTTCAAGAATTATCTGGATCCTCCTGCTCAAATAGCAGGATGCAGGAGAAATCCAAGCAAATGCCTAAAATCCACACCTAAATGGGACAACCGGTAACAACCAATTTTCCTCTCCCACAGACAGTTCCTGCAGTGAGTCAAAACCAATCATTTCTTCGTAAGATTGGCACCATTCTCTCTTTTTTCCTCCTGTTCTCTTTCAAATAGAAAACAAGAAAACCCCATGCCATTCTAAAATATGAAACTTCTGGTCTGATTTCAGGGACTGCCTAACACAGGAGATAGGCAACAACATAACAAGCTTTTCATTTGTAGCTCATCAGCTGTTTCATGTATTAAATATCATTAAATATACGAAGACTCAAGTCTATGAAATGGATCCTCTGATGGTTAAGATTTCTTAGTTCCCAAAGCACAAAAAGCTTTCGGAAAACCAAGGAATGCAAACACACTCAGACTTCTGACAAAACTGTCCATAAAAAACAAGCTCTTTTGCCAGGAAAGGACATGGAATTAAAAATGTCTCATTCTAACTGTCACATTCCTGAAGGTCACATGGACAATACACACTGGTTTTGCAGTCCTTAGTCTCTTCTCAGGAGTTCCACTTTTACAAAGACAGTAATAAAAACATGAGTTTCAAATAATTTCTTCTAAAGAATACTGTTGCTAATTAGCCATAATTTGTTTCTCCCATGATGTAAGATATGAAGACTGCTCATCTCCTCAGCACACACATATGTGCCCAGGAATAAGGGATCCATTATTATATCCCTGTATAAGTACATACACACACACACATCGCACACATTGGCCTAGAGAAGAGAGGGTTTGCTCTGTGTGAGCTGAAAACATTGCTGCTGTCCCTTCTGCAGTGACTTTCTGTGTCTGCAGCAGCCACAGCCATCCTGACAAACAAAGGGCTCCCTCACTGTCTGCAGCCGTGTCCTCCTGCCAGCGCTCCATCCAGGCTCAGGGCCGCTCTTGTTTTCACCAGTACATTAATCCATTGTTTGGCCTTAACACACTGTAGTGGCCATCCTCTAGCATATTATCCTTTGTGCTTTTTGGCAGGGAGAAAGGAAAACACAACAAAACACCCAAGATCACACTGGGCATTTGAAGGAGAAAGGACAGTTGGGATGAGCTCTCACTGCCACAGCCCCAGAGAAGACTTGGCTTATGGACATCCTACCACAGGCAGAGAGATATTTAGTCTTGGAGGAGGCTGGAGTGGTCCTGCCAGGCAGCTGTGCCAGCTCAGCAGAAAGCTCTTTAACGACAGAGAACTTCAAAGAAACAAAACACTGCAATTAAAAGAAAAATAACAAGTAAACCAGCACCAAAGCCCCTTGGATGATGTATGAAATGTAGTGAGAGTTATTTTTAGTGATAGGTATAAGCAGTGGTCTGTCGAAAATAAAACCGCTGTTTATGTCAAATGAAATTTTCATCATCAGGCTGTGTTAAAAACAAAGCAAAACAAAATTTAGAAGACCAAAACAAAGGAAAAAATCCCCAGAAAACAAAATTGACACCACCCAAGTTCTTTCTCAGATTATACTACACCTTTAGAGTTATTTTTAGTTAAATCATTAGCCCTTGACCTTTGACCTGACATTTAGAATACTTAACATGTCACCAGTCAGAAAAAAGGCTATAATTAAAACTTTCAGTCAATGAAACAAGTAAGTAGGGCAACAGCTTTATGTGTGACACCACTTTGCAGCCAGATGCCATTTCATGCAATACTTCATCTTGCAGTTTTTGCTCTGCATAAAACAGATAAGTAGATGATTTTAAGATTAGTATTACTTCTGAATGGAGGGAACACTTTAATTATGCTTTTGCAAACAGAAATGAAGACAAGCAGTCTGGGAGATGAGAGGTGGAGGAGTCCTTTTTCCCCCAAAGGGTGAATCAGATCCTGGCACACAGAACTACATCACTGATGCACGTTTATGTTCAGGCATTGTCAGGATCACATTCAGCTTTTGCTGTTTCTGAATAGCAGAAGAATAAAGGAGTAACAAAACTACATTAAAAGTGCCATTTTAAGATGACAGGTCAGACTCTTCACAAGCTGAAATGTGAAATGATAGGCTGAGATTGCTTGCAACAGCAGAGGATTTGGTTCAGAAATCGTGTATATAAATTCTCTGAGGCTATACTTTGGGAATCATGTGAGGGTAACAGCTATTTCTCGATAAATACAAGAATGAGGACACACTACGGAATACCTAACCTGTAATTTAAAGTCTTCTCTATCACAAAAAATAATGCAGAAACAGGTTTCTGTAGTGGCTGGTAATTTTTAAAGACAATTTTACTTTATCTACAGAATTTTGTTGACAGGCAGTATGTTTATGAGGAAATTCACTGTCAGAGTGCCAAAACTGAAAACATGTAGTCTTACCTAGTTCCTGCAAGATTGAGATTACAGCCTACATAGCAACAGGGGCTTCTTATGCTTTGAATAAACGTCACAAAATTTAACACTGAAGATA
Organism: Sylvia atricapilla; assembly: GCF_009819655.1. NCBI lineage: Eukaryota > Metazoa > Chordata > Aves > Passeriformes > Sylviidae > Sylvia > Sylvia atricapilla. The sequence continues at coordinate 12,205,411 of NC_089152.1, forward strand.
GTTTCTGCTCAAAGAAGGTTCAGCATTGAGGAAGACAGATTGCTGCAAACTATCTTGAGATACCTTACATACAGAAAAGGGCTTTGCAGATTATGAATGACAAGGCACAAGAAACCAGCAAGTGGTTTTAAAAATATCACCTTGCTCTCAAGAGGTGAAAAAACCTTTTGTTGAGGATCTGCATGTATCTCAGTGCAATGCTTTCACAGCACTGGCTACTAGAAATTTTGTATTTTATTAAAATGTACTGTAGATGCTTTCAGAAGAGCTCAGTGTGGAGGAACTGCTACTCTCAGGAGGTCACAGCTGCCAGATATATTGGAAGCAAGAGCAACACTGGGCACCTCCAATCTGTACAGAGAGCTGCAACAAAACTGACCAATCACTGGCAGCTGTCATTATCCAGGGCAGCTTTTAACGATTTCAGCTGACCAATGGAAAAATTGAGGCAAAAAAAGAAAAAACAGTGAAAGAACTGCAACATCAAAGTTGCTAATATTAAAGGCAGAGTCATCAATTTTCAAACAATTTTCATTCAAGATCACTGCACCCACTTAAGCTACTTCCCACAAAAACCAAAACAGCTTACTTGCTTCCACAGCAAACTGTCCAAACAGATCAGGATAATCAAGACATACAGAGTGAAAAATCCTTACAGATATCTTTGTTTACCTTCTTCCTCTGTACCAGCTGAAAATCTCTCTCTGAAGCAGGAACACTAAAAGTTAAAAACCTCTCTATCAATAAGCATTTCAGAGAGGATTAAAGAAGCCCAAAGCTATTTGATTGAATCATCAAAGCACAACACTTTTTTTTGTGATTTTTTTTGCTTCCTATGACTGATGCATCAGCTGTATCACTTGATCTTGGCTTTCAGACTCATGACTCCACAGTAAATAATGTTAAATAAACGTATATAAGCACACCCCCCACACAAACACCAACTTGGGAAAACTAACAAAAGGAATACAGAATTACTGATAACAAAAGGAATACAGAAATTATTGACATCAACCTCAATACTCCTATCAATCCATCTATACCCAAGCTACCAGCATCTCTCCCTGGAAAAACTGTATCATTAACAGCTGATTTGAAAAGATTCTGATAGGGACTTTGAAATGCTTGCCTGTGATGAACTACTTCAAAGTTGAATTGTCTCCATGTCACAACACAGATGAGATTGGCAGAAAAGATCAGAGTGTAATATCCTTAATATATAATGAAGAAAGCAAATAACAGGGCAATTTGATGAGAAGAACATTAGTACTTACTTTGCCTTTGATCCTAAATCGTCTGTTTATTTACCTTGAGGACACTGCCAAGATGTTGATGTTTTTAAGGAAGTTCCTTGTCAGGGTGGTTTGAAGGCCATTACCTTCAGGACCTCTTCCCCCCTCACTGCCTCAGTGCTAAAAGGCTAATCAATTAAATCTCCTGGTTTGTTCTTTTTTTCTCCCCCCCCCCTTTTTTTTTTCCTTCCCTTAGTGGAGTTGCTGCTGCTTAATTCTTTTCTTTTGGTATAACAGATTTAGATCATGGGTAAGGACATCAACCCCATTCTGTATGACCATTTCGTTTTTATTTCATTCAACACAGCAACAACTGTTAGTAAAGGCCTGATCCTGTGATCTTCAAAAACTAAAATCCCCTACTACTTCAATGCAAGTACACAACAAATAGCTTTTATTTAATCTAGCAGTGACAGTTTGGTCTTCTTTATCTCACTACTGTTCTTCTACTGCAGTTCTGTGGTGATAAGATAGCCTTGTAAGCCTGAAATGGCTTTACATTTTCAAAACAGTGAATTCTCAATGATCAAAGCACCTGACAAACTCCCGGGGAAGGAACCTGTGACTCAGGGAACATTTGGGAGAGATCCTGTTCTCAGCACACACACGAGTGCCACTAACACCAATGTGCGTCATGCCCATAAAGACAGAAAAAGACCTTAGTGCTTTGCCATCCTACAGCTGAATTATGGCAGCAGGAAATCCAACCCAAGAAAATAACTTAAAAACTAATGACATTGCTGAAAGGTCAGCTAGGAGTCATTCTGAAATGCTGGCAGGTTTGAACTCTTGCTGTTCTTTCATCAGCTGCAGCTTCTCTGAGAGACACAGCATTAACTAAGGACCAACAAAAACTTAGTTTAAGCTATGTTTCTTGTCTTACACCTTAAAGCAGATTTCCAAACCTTTCAAGGATACACATACATATATGCAGCTGACATGATTTAGTGTCTCCAGCAGTATAAACAAAACTCTGACCAAAGTAAACATCCTATTGTTGCAATCAATCTCTCAGCATCCCCATTACATATTTGTGACAGCATATGACCAAAATAACCTGCAGTATCTACAGTCAAAACATTTCACAGATCATTGACAGCATCACTAAAAAAATCTGTTTAAGAATGATCATTTCCCTCACCATGAGGCACTGGTAACAAAGCCAAAATAAATGATGTTTACACAATGCACTTAAATCAGTGTGGAAGTGCTAAATATCACTGTAACTGCTTTACTGATGTTCCCAAATAACTTAGAAATACTGCTGTTACAGGAAGCACAGAATCAAAGGATAGAAAAATACATCTAATACTCCACACATTCCAAACAGCTCATTCAGTCTTGGAATAATCATCCACAGAAAAAACTCTGAACTCCTTGTGAGACCCAGCAGATTTCATCAGGTATCAATATACAGCCAAGAGTTCGCTCCAGTAGTGAATGTTTTGCCAGCTTCACAGAAAACAGCTTAATTAACTCCTTAAGAAATTTAGGAAGGACCTTCCCAGCCACAGGTGGCCAGCCCCTGCAGGCTGAAGGGAGCCCTGTCTCCAGGGGACTGGCATCTCCCGAGGCAGCAGAGAGGATGCACAGCTGATGAACACGGGCAGAAGAATAAAGCACCAGCAAGACAAATCCATGGTATAAGATGAATAAGGTTTTGCACAACTCATCTGAAGGCTCACTAAAAATATGTCTGATTTCAATAAATGCAGAAATAAATAGTGCTTCCTAAAATTACCAGTGATTGTAAACTTGAAGCCAAAACATAGCTGCATTTTTTTCCCCAGGACACTCTTTTCAGCACAAAATGCAGTTTTGGAGTGATACAAGGATTCAGTTATTTCTTGCAGACTCACCAGCCTGTGCTCTCCCCAAGACCTGCCCTCCCAGTCCCCTGCCACAGTAGGTCCCAGGTTCATTTTTTGGGCAGCTGCGCTCCACTTTTCTGTGATGCTCCCACTGTTACAGTGACTTGTTTTTCTAGAAGACCAAAATTGCTTCTCCACTTATCTTAATATAAAAGGCAGCTGTAAAACCCACCAGTGCTGGGAGGTTTAACACGAGTCAGTGCAATATATTTAGCTTCACCTTTGCCTAAGGGCAGTGTTGTGTGGCAGCAAACAAGGCTGTGCATGCTCAGCTGCACTCCCTCAGTGCAAAGGCCTTTGAAACTCAGCCCAGGGCAGGCAGCATCTGCTAGAAGCCATTTTAAAACCTGGCAAATCTACAAACCCAGGATTTGCTTTTCAAACAGAAGTAATTTAACTGTTCGATAAATAAATAAATAAACAAACAAGAATTCATTCAGCAGTTTCCTAATGCTCTTGGACTGATGGAAAGCAGCAGCAGCCAGCTCCGGGCTGCCTTCCCGGCACCTCTCACAACGAGGGCAGGAGGCAACATCTTGTCCCTCATCAACCTTCCCAATAAACTATTTTAATCACAGAGTTCTTCACAGTCTTAAATAAATTCTGTTATCCCATTTCTGGATTTGGTTAGTAGCCTCCTTAAAATGGGAAAGTTCCCCTGCTTTATCCTCTTACTTTCTAACTGCTTCCAAGCTCAGGCTGCACAAGCACACCTTGCCATCTTCTCTGCAGCGCTGAGCTGCTCTCCCTGGCAGGTCACCTGCCCTGCAACCAGGCAGACCTGGTAAGTGCTCTGCCTTCACCCCTACTACCCTCACCCTTCCTTTCCCCAGTTTCCTTCTTGCAGTGCTCTTTGAACAGCAGGCACAGCCCCTCTCTCCGTGTGGAGCCACGTCTCCACAGCATTCCCAGTGCTGAACCTCCAAATTCACTTGTCCTGGCACATCCCAAAAGGCGTGGTCTGACACAGAGAATTGATTTTTTCCACCTTCAAAAGGCTGGTGTGTGGATTAACAAGATAATGTCTGTAAAACAGCCAAAATGTGCAAAGTGCTACATAAGAGCCAAGGATGATTATGAGAGACTGAAGTGCTCCAAACCCTCCTGTAGTGATGTGATGGGCAAACAGCCAAAGAAGACAAAAGTGAGTTACAAGTGCTTTGCACCAGAAGCAAGCACAGAACAGCAGCCACATTTTTGTGTCTGTTCCACCTTCGCATGCTGTATCCATTGGTTTATCCTGACTACCTGGATCTAACATGCTCTGACACAACCCAGTCTTCACAGATGCCACACATTAACAATTCAGAGAATTCTTCAGCTGCAACCTTGAGTCATAACAGTCACTCCTGACTAAGCAGTAAATTGATTCTTTGTAAAAGCATTCACTTTTAATAAGCATGAAACATCAGGGCAATAAACTACTTTCTTTAATCTCGTTTGAAAATATATTTCCAGTTTAACTTGTTTTTTTTAAGCCTAACAGCATTTCTCACTGATGTCTTTAGCTGCTGGAGAAAAGAGGATGCTCTGAGCACAGGGAGCTCAGTGCCTGGGACCAACACTGGGCTGATCCAGGGCTGGCCACAGCATACCACCTTTGTCTTGTCTTCTACACAAGCAGAAATTGAGACTCCACTATCAGAGGAGACAGGCTTTGGGAAGGCTTGGGAAGTGCCTGGAAGACATGAAACCTTCTGTGAAAGCAAATGTTATTACCTGGCACAGAGACCCCTTAATGCTGCAGGAAAGCCGGGGTGAAAAATGCAGTCCATTTGCTTATTTTTGTACCCTGAAAGCATTGAACTGAACTGCACTATCAGTTATGTACTCTATTCTCACACATCTTATTGTCAAGCTGGTGCCATCAAGTCAGCAGTCAGAGGACCAGGACTTCGATTCAGGGGCTCAATGCCTTGCTTTTGCCACCTTGGTGAACTCTCCAAAGCTGCCCTCCCAAGCCCCATATCTCTGCTTCGATTTATAAAATGGAAGTAAGGATGCTGATCTCTTCTGTAAAGAACTCTGGCATCTGCTCATTGAATGGGCAAAGCAAATATGAAATAACATTATTATTCACAACCTGAATGCTCATGAGTCTGATCCAGCTGCAAACTCAACCCCTCCAAAAGAGCTCAGGTTCTTCAGAACCTTTGTTTCTCTTCAACAACAGCTCAGTAAAAGCATTCTGCAACACTCTCACCTGAAGATTTTTTTTTAATTAACAAAATGCACCACTTGCCATTATAATTACATCCAGGAAACACAGCTCTTGACTGTAAAAATGTCAAAAGGTGAAAAGATAATGAATTGTCAGTAACATCTCCCAACACATACAAATGAAGAAAACTGAGGTCAGCACATGCTACAAACCCATGACAGATTGCACTCCAGAGGAGCACAAAGATGAGCCAGCACTATGCAACCCATTTATCTAGGGATTAGTCAGAGGTCACTCCTGCAACAGTTTAGGAAAGCTCATTGCTTAGCTACCAGCAGGACACCTCACATGAACTCCAGCTTCCAGCTACAACCATACTTAACCCTTTTGTTGCCTAAAACCAATCACTGCTTGGGCAAGTAGGTCCCTTAAGTTATACCAAGTTGATTCCCCCATCTACCATCTTGCACCCGTAACATCATAAAATGTCAGGCTCCAAGTGTAAGAGACTTCCCTTACACTTCATCAGAAAGGAAGACTTTTCCCATTTTTAACAGTGGGACCCCAGAAACACCATCTCTTTTTAAGGCAGATATTCAACTCAGGAAGTCCTATGGCAAGGCCATAAGTGGAGGAAGGCCACTGTATATTTGTCCAGCACCCACCACAGCAGGCTCTTATTCCATTACTGGATCAGATCTGTGACAGATTGTTAATCATCCCTGCCATGACTTCTGCCAGGGGAAAATACAGTATCCATTTATTAAACAGAAGCAAAACAGCAGCTGATCAAATATGCATTTTTATAAGAGGATATCATCTTGGGATGCCTGGGATAACTGGAGACTGTGAGTAAAGATGTTTTCAAAACACCTACTCAACCACTCACCAAGCTTCCTGCTGAACAAAAACTGATAGAAAAATATCTTTCTGTAGGTGAAAGCCATCAGACATACAGAAAAAAGCTGACAAAATAGAGAGGCAGCCTGCCTATTAAAGGTAATTTAATGACAAAGCCACACAGTACCACAAAATAAATCACCTTACTTTGTCCAAATAGAAAAAGCAAAACTTTGGAAATTGATGCTTTAAACACTGTTGTTTTCCACGCTGGTATTAAGGATTATATAGATCTCATCAGTATGCAATTCTGTTTGCAGAGGTTACTTTCAACTTAAGCAATGCTCGACAAGTTTACTACTTAATCAGAAGGAAATCTCAAAGTTAATTTATTAAATTGAATCTGCTGTATCTGCCATCAACCACAAGTAGGATGGAACAAATCAGACCAACAAAGTGCTGATAAAAAACATACATTATCTTAATTACTGCAATGTACTGTCAGTAGGCAGGGGAAAGAATCCTGTGAAAGAGTGATTTTTTTTCCCTAATAGTGTTGTTAGGAAACTGATAATCCCAAGTCTCATATATTAATGTAATTCTTAACAGTTTCAAGAGTATAATCATCAGCATCTTACTGCAAACCTTCAAGTTAAAAATGTATTGAATATTCTACTGAATATTACAAAGAAAATGAGCCACACCTGCTGACAGTTATGATTCCTACTGAAGTTGTAATTGAAAATAAAAGATAAAATGTTTGGCAACTGAAGCTTTGCTTCAATTTTCATAGTTACCACAGAGGGGTAACTGAAGACTGAACTTGGGTTTTATTAACAATTTGGAAACCCTGACACACAAAAGTGGCACACATTGCAGCCCAAAGGGTTCAACACATGCAAACACCCACCTGCTGACATTGAGGTTTGTATTTCTGGGACAAAAATATATTCTTCAATAATAATTTTCTTCCTTCTACATCACTCATCTGCCATAAACAGTCCCAAAGCTGTATATATTCACTGAAATGGAGTGAGCTATCCATGGCCAACACACTGCCATTGCTGAGGAGAGCCCTGTGAGTGCAGGTCCCAGCTTTTACCAGAAGCACAGCTTGGTAGAGCTCTAGCTACAGAACCAAACCACTCTGCACAAAAGCCACATGGGCACATCCCCAGCTGAATGAGCAGGCTCCCTACCACTGAGACACACAGGACAGAGCAGGAGATCTGCTCCAAACCCTCACATCTGTGGTCTGGAGGCTCACACAGCCCAAACCAATACAGTCACTGGTAAAGATGAAGCACTCAGAACCTCAAGACTAACACAATTTAAGTGCAGTTGTAAAACTAGATCATTGCTTTTTTTAGGCACAGCAGAGGAAAGTTGTCTGAAACAAAGCTGTCAGTCTGTGCAGAGGAGCAGCAGGAGATGGAGAGAGAAAAGGAAAAAGGTACAAAGACACAGATGACAAGGGAGGAAGAGAAGGGAAGGGGGCAAAGGAAAGAAATAATAATCCAAAATGAGATTAGTCTTAAGAGCTGTGCATGTTTTCCTGCACCACAAAGGACAAGAAGCTACCAAGCAAACAGTAACCCCTTACTGCACTGTTTGCTATGGATAAAGATGAGCCATGCTCCTTCCCACTAACCCTCCACTGCAAACTGGAGACAGAACTGCTGGAGGAAGAGGAAATAAAGAGGCTCAAACAGGCCCACCATTTCCCAGCAGGATGTACCCCATCATTTGGCTCCCACTAGGCAGGAAATGCCACATGCAAAGGTATCTTTATGTGCTGCTTTACACTGCAATTAACCCCAAGCAATTGCTGTGTATCATTTCTGGTGCACAAGCCATATCCATCCCTGTCACTCCAGTGGGCATTTTTGCACTGTATTTTTTCTGAAAACACAAGACAAATATTTAATCACTGGCTTTCCAGATTTCTGCCATGAGGCATTTTCTTTGGCTGAAAAAGGCTCCAGAGATCATTTAGTTAACCATGCACATGGATGGAATTTCTCAGCTGCAGCAGACGAAGCAATGAAGATGGAAGGAACAAACTCTAAATCACTAAATTATAAATTAACAAGAAGACCTACGGAGTAAATATTTAGAAGAACTCACTGAAGCCTTAAGGATAGGAGCATCATGACTAATTATTCCAGTGATCATTTAAACATGAAGTTTGGAAAAATCAGAAACAAGAGAAAAATAAATCTCACCAATTACACACATAAATGCAGATTAATGCCATGTGACTAGCTACTGCATGAATATGCAAGGCACTTATTAAAATGTTAATACAGCAGTCACAGACAATCTGATTTTAATTTTTAGTCAGCTGCAGAAATGTAAAACTGGAGTTCTTTTTCTCTAACTTCATAACTCGGAAGTAAAAGGCGATTTTTTTCAGAGTATAAAAAACATCACTGAAGTTAAAGGGTGGGATTTAGTAGTTGTAAGCAGCTATAGAAAACTAAATTACCAAAACTTGCAATGACAGAAAAAGTTCTTAAAAGCAACAAGCCAAAAAACCCCCAAACAAATAGAAAAGAAAATAAACATTGAAAAGCTAAACAATTAAAAGTGTTACTTCAGTGCAGAGAAATGTTTTTCAGTTGCATTGTGTGCCCAGATTTCATTTTGCAACTGTGAAAGTACTGTCAGTCATAAAAGAATAACAAATTGTTTATAACATAGACACATAAAGTAATTAATTAAATAACTCAGAAGATTTATTTAAGCTAATCTCAATAGTTATACAATTTCTCATAATTTGTTTCAAAAAGGAACTCCTACCACATCTTGTTTGTTGTTATTCAGGACAGCAGAATCGCCAGAGGGTGTAGTGAGAGCTGAAGAGCGGGTTCATTAAGACAAAAAGGAAAAGCCAAAGAGGAAACTCGAGCCAAAATCTCAGCCCCTCGAGTCTGCCCAACAGCAGAATGGTGGCAGACAGCTACCTTCATTGCACAGGCACTCAGAATGCAGGTGACCCAGCAATTTGACATTTCAGCACCAGTAAGAGGTAAGCCCATTTCAGTCATGGTGTACAGTCAGCCAGTCGAGAGAGATCCCTCTCCAACCTCTTACTTCCACTGGTTAATGTTAGGAACAAAAATTCTGTGAATTTGGATGACAGCCATCACTGACTAAAATATCAGACCACTGTACCAAGCCTTAGACATAAAATAAGGTTAATAATTTTTTATTTTGTACAGCTTTTACAAGAACCAAGTCTGTTTAAAACAACAGTGATGAAAAATACATGAAGATGTGACTATCGCAACACACAGTTTTGCCTTTGTATTTCCACACCAGATTATATGTCTATTTTCTGAGCAGAAAGAAAGGCAAATATCTCTGCCATTCAACAGTGTGGGTGTAGAGCTGTCCTGGTTTCAGCTGGAATAGAGGCAATTTTCCTCCTAGCAGCTGGTGCAGTGCTGCATTTTGGAGTAGTGAGAATAATGCTGACACCACAGTGACACCTTGGCTGGTGCTGAGCAGTGCTCACCTGCAGGCAGGGCCCTGGCAGGTTCTCCTGCTCTGGCAGTGAGCAGGTGCACAAAGAGCAGAGCCAGGACAGCTGACCCCAGCTGGCCAAGGGATTTTCCACACCAGGAACGTCATGCCCAGTACACAAACTGGGAGGAGTTGGCCGTGACGAGCTGATGGCTGCTTGGGGAATGGCTGGGCACGGCTCTGCCAGTGGTGAGCAATTTTATTGTGCATCACTTCTTTTCCTTGGGCCCTACTCTTCTGCCTTTCCTTCCTTTTCATTGTTATTATTTTTATTATTTTACTTTATTTCAATTATTAACCTGTTATTATCTCAACCCATGAGTTTGTCTTCCCCATCCCAGTGCAGGAGGGAGGGAGTAAGCAAGTGGCTGTATGGTACTGAGTTGCTGGCTGGAGTTCAAACAAGACAAGGGTATTTTTGAAACACTGGCTCTTTTGCAATTACCCTAAATCATGAAATGTTGCACTGAACTGTTTTCTTTTGAAATTATCTGTTGCCTGGGTACTGTGGATCACCATGTTCAGATGCGCACGAGACAAACATTTTATGCATTCTAGCTCTCATAAAGATTCTTAAATGAACAGATAGCTGGTTTCAAACATGAAGGTTTTATCATTTTCAACTCATTCTCCCCTTGCCTCCCTCACCTGCAGTATAGTTTAAGGGCCATCACAAATAATCCAGAGATCTTTCAATGTTTTACTTAATTTGACCATCAGCTGTATTACCAAAAAGGAAAACCAGACCAACAGCTTGAAGCTTACCAGGGAGCATCTTGTTAACCAAAGACCACACAGTAGCCCCAAACTTCTTTATCCTAGAAATGAAATATTTCAAAAGCCTCCCCCCAGCTGCAGGCTCTTGGGGCTAAGGGGAAGAAGTTGCTGATAGCCACTGCCCTTGGGTGACAAGTTCATTTTGATGCAACATGGAACAAAATGAGGATTTCCTGCACAGCTGTTGCAGTGTCCTCAGAGACTCAGTTTTCAGGCGCTCTGTGCAATCGTCCCTCTGCTCCCTCTTAATTCCAGTCAACAACAGCCACAGGCAGATTACGTAGCTGGGACATCAGTGACACGACCAGGAGCCTATAATAGCACTCCTAAGCCCAGCGACTTCTTTTCTCCTGTCAGTATCACATACAAACACACAACAGCCAAGAACCTGGTCCTTTTCTCTTTAATAATCCACCAACAACTAAAAAGTATCTCCTTATTTTGCTAATCAAATTTAAAAAACATAATCATATAAAGCACAGGGCTAATATTAGACCTAAATACTGATGAGATCTGTGGTAATTCCTGCTAAGCGTCAGTGGCCATGATCTCCACAGCATTTATAAAGCTTTACTGTTCACTAACTTAGGCAACTTTTCCCCTTGTGAAATGTACTAAAACACTGGATAAAAGACAGATATTGCAAAATATTTCACAAGCTATAAATTAAAGAGAAGAGCATCAGCCAGAAATTCTGTTTTATTCCTTTCAGAAAAACAGTGACTTCAAGACTCTGGTCTACAAACCTGGCCATCTGCTTGTATGCTTCTTCAGCCACTGCAAAGATATGTGGATCCATATCCCCCATATTTTGGCCACTGTAGGCATTGATGATATCTTCGCCATAGATAGGCAGCTGTTCATAAGGATTTATGGCCACTAAAACAATACCTACAAAGGAAATTAAACAAAAGGAATTATTAATAGTTGTTTTAAAATAAACCAAACCAAAAATGGTTTTAACATCAACTATTGTTCTAATCTTTCTAAAAATGTTAAAGAATGAGGATCTGATATTACTGACTTCAACAGATATTTATTCTGAATATAGTTCTGCACACACAAAGTGACACGAGTTTACTTCTACCTTGCTCTGGTAAACATATCAGGGACAACTTTTCACCTTTTCTTTCTACCTGCCTTTTCTAAAGCTAGCATGCAAACTTAAAGAGATTCAGAATGAATTTCAGACTTGAAATACTGTTCAGTGCAGTAAACCAATGAATGGGAATTGGACTTCCCTGTGTTTTACTCTGAATTACAAGTGAAACTGTAATTTATGAAGTATAACTACTGGGTGGTCTCACTGACTGCCAGTTTGGGTATGTGCAGCATGTTAACCCTTCAGCTGTTGTGAGAGAATAACATCTTCAGTTTTTGTAATAAGCAATTATGCATAGACACAGTAATTTGGATTCCAGGGCATCTCTGCCAATCAGGCAGGACAACCTCCTGGTCAAAGGCATCAGAAAAACAAACAGTAGACATATTTCACAGGGCTGAACAGAGCAGCACCCAGTCATGTCAGGAAATCAGGCAATTATAGCTCTAGAAAGCATCAGAACAACCTCATCTGATACATGTGAGAATGCACTTACACCTCCCATTTTCTAGTTTTTCCATACTAATTAAACACATCTGGTTTTTTTAATACCACTCATCACTACAGCAGTTCTAAATTCATGCCATTCTTTCACTCTCCCTGCACAGGAAAACTTAAGTCCCACTCTTTACAAACTTCCTTGCCACAAATAGTGATACCTCATATGTTTTTGGGACAATTCTCTTTTTCATGAGAAATGAGGATTGCTCTACCCACAGGGATAATCTGACAAAGATTCCTTATAACTTTCTCTCCTGCAGCATTTACAACAGGTAGGGAAAGTTTATTAGCTCTGTGCAGGGGTGGAAACACTGAACAGTGAGACCCAGCTGTGACAGGCACATTGTGCCCCCTTGACATGGCAAGTCCTCCTCACCTCGACAAGAAGAGAAGGGAAAAAAAGAACCCCTCTAATTTTAACTCTGGATATTTTAAAAACAGAATTTCTTCTTCTGTGTATGCATTTTGGTGCCTAAGTGTGCCAATGCAGTTGCAGATGACTGCACAGTGACTACACCAAGCATGCTTGGACAACCCATCCCTGAAGAACCTGCCCCAGAAGGGTTTCCATAGCACTCAACTTGCTCCTAAATTTACTCAGAAATTCACTCTTACACACAGAGAATTCCTCAGTGCCGATCCCAGCCCTCTGCTCTGTGCAGATTACAGTGTTGTGATGTCTATCTAAGAAATTTTCCACGGAAAAAGCTAGCAGAAGGGAAATGAAAGCATCTACAGTCTGGCACTGCTGCTGGGAGCATCAACCAGTTTTTAAACCCTTTTATGCATCTATAGATCAAGCATAAACCATAGCAAAAACATGAAAGGACAGTATGTTTTAGGGGGAGATCTGAGAGACCTTGATCTATTTCCTCAAACGCACAGCAAGTTTTATGTCTGACACGCCCATGTGAGCAGAGTTGGTGTTTTTCCATCAGCCATGACTTCACTGGAATGACTCAGGAGCGCCAGTGAAAAACCTCTATAAACATTTATGCCAAGTTCTAATGCTGTAAGGATGAACTAAAAAATAAGAGTGGGGGTTAGGGACAGGAAGAGACCTCAGTACTACAAGACTCAAGGACTATTTTGTGTGTCACATTTTAACATCTGCCCTTAGAAAAAGTAGTAAAAAGTGAAATACAGTCTACAGAAACCACAGCTGAGCCTCTCAGGCTTGCAAGTCTCATCAAAGAGACATTACAAAAATCTGTGTGAGACTTCCGATAAATCCCTCCTGCTTTTGGTTATGCTGGCAAAAATAAACCCTTGAATTGGGAACAAGCAGCCCCGTGACAAGTCTCCAGCATATTAAAACACTTAACTTCAGTAGCAATCTGTAAAATCTACAAGCAACTACCATCTGGAAATAACCAAAACAAGTGAGTTAGGAATTTTTTGCTTTCTGTAGAACTTTAAAATCAGTCTGCCTCTCAGGGCTATAATCCAGATTAATTTACATATATCTTCTCTTTATCTCTGCTAAATCATATTGCTATTTTAAGAAATACAGCCTTTCCTAATCAGATTCATGTGTGGTTTTGTTCTTACAACTCCATTAAGTTGAACATTGGCTACTCTTTGTGCCAATCTTTTTTATATATGCCCAAAGTAAGCTTATCTAATTCTTTTATCTTGAACATACTCACCCATCTGTGGCAAAATTGGACATAAACGTAAGTAATTTACTAGTTCAAACTAAAGTTTGCTCTCCTGCATAGCAGGCAGTACTTTTTACTAATCTGAACTAACCAGCAAGATTCACTGAGTTTTCATCACAGCTGTAGCAGTTTTTCCATGTAAGCATTCAAATTTTCCTCTGTAACTTTTCAACTTCCTTCATTAATTCCTCATTCATGTTTCCAAGAGTAAAGCACAGTTATAAATCACCTCTGAATTGCTGGTGAAAGGCTGACTTGAAATTAGGAAATCAGGAGGTTTTCCGTTTAAAAGTCTGAATTACTTCAAAGTGAAATTTTAAAGAATTTAATATCCATTTGACATATACACACTAAGACAGCATGGTTGAATTCATTTTTATGGCCCTGGACAACTCTCCATCCATGTGTTCCTGTTCTAGTTCTACTGTTGAGAATACTGTTACTGTGATTCTCTTGATGGAGTGAAGTGGTTTTAGTCTCCTTTGGGCTGCATGAACTGGGTTAGCTCAAAGCACCTTCACAGGCTATTTAAACTAACCTGGCTAACGTGAGAGTCACATCAAGGAGGCAAATGCAGCCCCTCTGAGACCGAGCTCCAAGGCAATCATCTTTGAAGAAGGGAAGTAACCTGCAGCAGGATGGGAACTAATGGAGAAGTCTGAAGGGTGGATGTCTGTGACCAAAGGATCAGGTTTTTAGAGGCTGACAAGCCAACTCTTTTTGCTCAGCCTGTAACACAACACACCTGCCTACACCCCCAGTGAATAAACCACTGCACATTCCTCAATAGCACTGAACCTCCAACACCTCCTTGTCTCTGAGCACCAGGAACCCCACACTACTGGACTCACACATTTCTGAAAAACATACAAGCAGATCCCAGACTCACTTGGGTCTTGTCTGGAAGCAATCCAGCCAATCCAGCTCTGCCATCTTTGGCAGACCCAGCCATGGAGAGCTAAAGGCCTCCCAGCCCTGTGAGAAATGATAAAACCAGCCAAAACCACAACTACAGCTGCACTGGGGAATACTTGAAACATGTCTTTTTCATGCTCTCCCAAACACAGCAAAACACAACCAGAAGACAACACGTTCCTTTTGAAAGCCTCTTGAATGCTGCTCAACCCAGAGCCTGTCTGCAAGCAGCCAGGACACAGCCTGGACAGGCCCATGGGAGGGGTATGGTGGTGTTAGGAGACCACAAAATTGAGACTGAAAACCCCTTATAAGCTCAGGCCATGAGACTCTAGTTGCACAAAAGCCCTTCCACACCAGAGCTTTGCCAAGGGGGTACTTGGGAAAGAAACACAGATTATGTCCATAGTGGGGGAACTGAGGTGGTTTCCCAGTGGTGGGACCACAACATGCATCCTCAGCAGGGGCTGCCCAGAGAGGCATCACTGGAGGTACTCAAAAACCCAGACACTTTAACTGGTCCAAGCACTGAGCAACCTGATCTAGTCAGACTTGTTTTAAGTAGGAAGCTCCACTGAAGACTTCCAGAGGTGTCTTCCAACCCAAATTATTCTGTGCTCCCACTGCATGACTGGATGAGATGTAGTGTGAATCATCACCCACTCCTATGTGGAATGAAGTCTGGCTGCAAGCAGGGGGTGGCAAAGTCTGATCTAGTCCCCTGTGGTCTGGTCACTGCTGAGAGCAAGACTGGGAACAGAAGTGCTCTGCTGAGCATCTGCAGATTAGGAGCAGCCAGAGTGAGCAAAATGTGGCAGGATGTTAATGCCTCCATCTGTCCATCACACGTTTAATGAGCTGCTTGTCTTACTGAAAAGTTATGTTAAAAGCTAGCAGTGTATTTTGACTAAACACTGAGATTCAAAAGAAATATATGCACACATAGATAAAACAGCCCAGAAGCATCAAATCTAAATTTTAGGCCTAAACTACTTCACAATGTTTATTTCTAAAACAGACCATTCAGTTGCAGTTTTGCACTTATGACAAAGTGATTATTTAAGAAACTTTCCTCCATTCTGGCCATCTGAAAATACCACAGGCAATTACAAGTTTAGGTAACCTCTGCTGTGAGTTAAGTGTTATTTTTAAAACCAAGATTGATTGTAACTGTAATAAGACAAGCACTGGCTCATGAACTGTTACAAATTCACTTCTGTAGTTGCCCTAATGGGAAAGCACGAAAAAGAAAATAAACTGATGTCTTCCAAAAGAGATGGAGGAGCTCAATGAAGAAGTAGGGAATTATAGGTGGGTAATAAATCCACCAAAGAGCAAGACCAGCTCCTGCATCTGCAGTGTGTGAGCCTCCTCCCACCCACCCCAACCTGAGCAAGCCTACGGAGCACACCAACCAGACAGGAATCCCACTGGGAAGCAAAAACTGCTGAATACACATTTTATTAACAGAGTCCATTGGGGAGCTAGAGGAACACACAGTGAAGTCAATTTTCTCCGAACTTCAATATTCTCAAGTCTATTAATGACCACAAACACAGTGATTTCCCTAAGAATAATCCAGCACGCCCTATCACTAAATGATTTTAAGTTGAAGGCAGATGTATCAACAGACAGCTTTCCTTTTCCTGTTTAGGGCATTCTCTGTAAAGATTGCTCTCTGCAAAGCCAGTACTTGCCACAATAGGTATAGATGAGTTTGGAGTCAATGAAGCGAACTTTGAGGTTGTGCAGGACAGCAGGCTCGTGGAGATAACTGAGGGCTGTGAGGTCATTTTCACCAACCAGGATGTCGGGGTTCCGCAAGGGCGGGAGCTCTTTCGTCTTCGGGTCGAGGCTGTACTCTAGGTCCTGAAAATCAAATGGACACTCCTCAAAGAACTACTGTTTAGGTTTCCTCACTCCGTAGCTCCAACCGTTCTTCCCAGTAAAACATGCCCAAGGTAAAAAAACACACTGCAAGATTTCAGTTCTCTGGTGATTTGAGTTAGAGGTTCTTTCTCCAAAAATGACATGTAAAATTTTCCAAAGGGGTTTTCTATCTGTACAACAGCCAACTGTATAGAGATATCATCTTTTTAGACTATTACTTAAGCAAAGCCTATGCTTTTGCTGCCATATCTTTTTATTAGATAAGCCAAAATACACTATATCATAAATCTAACCAGCTTTTCCCTACTGTTTTCCTCTTGAGTGGAACAGGCAGGGGAAGAAGATTCCCATCAATCTATAGCCAGCATCAAACATGGTAACACAACATGGGAAGACTGGCAGAACACCATGAAGAACATAAACACTGGAAAAAATGCTACTCAGAACTTTTTTCAGATATAAATTCATCTCTAATATAGATGTCTTAATTGCATATGTCTAGAGCTAAAATCACTTTATTTACCTGCTATTTCCATGAAAAAACCCACCTAAAAGGATGTGAGCTGTACATGGACGTCATCATTTCTCAACACAGTGCGCAGCATCTTCTTTGTAATGCCTTTAATCCTTGCCTTTTTTTATCTTTATTTTCTGCTGGTTATGCTCAACTTAAAAGTCACAGTTCTTTCTCTGCAACACTGTTCTCCTAGCAACCCTGTCTCCCTGGAATAGCAAACCAGGGCTATACGTTTAATGGCATAAGTAGAAAAAGATGACGCAACTGAACATAAGAGACAGTGGATAAAAGCAACTCCTTTTTAATTTATTTTAAAAACAAGGTAAAATTGATTTTTGTAACTAAACAGTAAAATTTATCACACACACGCAAAAAAAAAAAAAAAAAAAAAAAAGCTGCAGAAAGTGAGTGGACAAAGCCAATAGCACACACCTAAATACAGA
The DNA here is from genome assembly GCF_009819655.1 of Sylvia atricapilla. NCBI lineage: Eukaryota > Metazoa > Chordata > Aves > Passeriformes > Sylviidae > Sylvia > Sylvia atricapilla. Next base: position 12,222,909 of record NC_089152.1, read on the forward strand.
TATATTTTGACAGCAGAGCTTCCTGCAATAGATACATCAGACTCTGGTTGAGAACAAGAACTATCAGGTTACAAACAATGCACAGACTTACCTTGCCCTCTTCAAGTCGAAGCTGGAGGACTTTATCTCCAGGTTTATAATCCTTGAGAAGTTCTGCTGACTTCCAGACCTCCTCTGGATCAGGGATCCAAACCCTGGCATACTGCAGTACAACAACAAGAGCAAAAGATCAGTGAGCTTTGGCTGCACTATATTTGAATCACTGAAATAAATGACATTTATTTTTCTTCTTTTTTAAATACATGTTTAACAGACAAACCCTTAAGCAAGAGGCGAGTTAATTAGTACATCTGAGGTGAATAACCTGTTCTATTGATAAAAGGCTACACAAGCATAATTTTATTGCCTACATACAGAGAAAAAGGCATTTCCTATGCAGAAGGTATTCCAAGATACACATTCAATGCTGAAAATCTACAAAGCAAAAAAAAAAAAAAAAAAAAAAATCATCACTTTCAGAAAGATTCAAAAATTTGGCTATCCAAAAAATTATGTGGAGTAACTCTTCTGAGTAGGATCTAAATGCATTTGTAGCATAATATTACAGAGCCATTTTTGTCTTCTTTTTCCCCAAAGAGAATACTTTGGCCCATCTGTGTTAATTTAGGAAAAGCTGCTAGATCAAGTGTTAAAAGCTCTTTCCTTTGTAGTTACAAACAGAGCTAGTTTAAAATTGATTATACCCAGAATGCCAAAAGAAAAAAATGAAAACATTTGGTTGAAAAAGTCTCCAGATAAAAGAAAAAACCCAACAATCCAGATTCCCATTAATGACCATTTTCATACAAACCTTATTCACAAAAGTGACCCAGTGCAAACATATGATTTGTTTTCAAAAACAGCAAGATATTAATATTTTTCAATGAGTGAAGATACAATTGTTACCTCATAATCAAGAATCAATTAAAGACCTATGGAAACCAGCTGGTTACCTATACAGTCACATGGGCATGCAAACACATGCACGTATGAAAACAGCCCAAGGAGAACAAGGAAAAGGCTGTGACATTTTTAATAAGTTAAAGTTCCTGAACCAATGTTCTCTCAATGCCTAGAGAGCACTGAGATCACACCACACCCACCACCTTTGCAAACAAAGCAGCTTCTTGGCTCTGGAGGTGCATTCACACACCTCATTGCAAAACATTCTCAGTGCACTAACTTATTTCAAAATAACTATAATGTACTTGTCAAAGCATGGCATTTGATGGCAGAGAAAACTGTATTTGGTCATACAGCTTCACCACCTAATCTTACACAACTTATTTTTTTATAGCTTCCTCTGCTGCAAAGGATGATGAAGGGTTTTTTTCCCCCCACTTATTAACCCAGTTTTCCCACTAAAATTACAAACTGCTTGTTTCTGCTAGGGAGTTTCTGAAAGATTTCATGAAAATCTTCCTATTGCTGTCTTATTGCAAGACAGGGCATGATAAAATGATAAAAGGAGCAGCAGTTTGGGGAGTGAGACCCATGAAGCCCCAGCAGAGGGAAGTGCACCTGCCCAGCTGGAGGCTCAGTGCCTGCAATGATTTTGAACTTCAGGATGTAATTTGTTTCCCATACCTGTGATGATCCTTAGGAACACTGCACATGAGTAATTTACAACAACCTTTTAAGTCAATGGCTTGTACCCTTAACACATGGCAGCCTTTAAAGCACTGCCTTCATCCTGAGACTCTCGAAAAGCTTATGCCGCACACGTAAACCAAGTGAAAGGAGAAAGATAATGAAATAAGTAAATAAACTGTCACTTTCATCATTCCCACTACACAGGCATGTCACGCTCCCACACCTGGCCCTTCTCCATCATCACTGGGTGTTACTGCCAGCTCTAAGAATTTACTTTACACAAAGAAGCTTTGCTCTTTGTAGTCAATTTGTGCTTGTGTGGCATCTTTTTTTTCTTTGAGCTTTGTTAATTTCATATGTATTTGCTAGTGTTTTCAGTGCAAAAGTGCTGCATTACTTTATTATTGTATAGTCTTTTCCCCACTCCCCAAGAGACAAATTATTTGAAAAATGAAAGATGCCTAAAACAATTCTTCAGCACATGCTCCTGTTAATCACAGAGCACTGTATGTAACAACAGAGGGAAGTAGCAGCAGAGGGCATGGTCTGGGCACTTGGAGAAGTTGTTTTCAGCCCTTCTGTACCCCCAATTCACAAAGCAAGGAACTTTGAAGTGAAATGAAGGTCTGTGCTAACAAGAGTATGTGCCATGCAAGCACAAACCCACAGAAATCACATAATAAGTCCAAAATAATTAAACAGGACTTGACAGTAGAGATGCCACATTACAGTCAAGTAGTATGCTAAGGAACAATGTTTTTTTTCCTTCCCACTTGGTTTGAAGCAAAAAAACTCTGTAAAACTTCATAAATCATAAACTCATGATTTCATATAATAGTAATTTTAAGTCACAATTTCACATCGTAATTTGAAATCCTAAAATCAGTAACTCATAAGACCCATATATCCAAACACAGCACAATACATGTGTTCTCAGAATTCTTTTATTAAAAAAACCCCAACCAATTAACCAAAAGGCTAAAAAACAAAAACCCTGCCAGCAATCAGGGATTCTTCAGTTTAACAAAAGATGGTCCAGCACCAGACACAGCTGAAGACTAAACGCATATCACACTTTGACGAGATTCCACCCTCAAGATGCAGCAGAAGTTCCCCATCCCCAATATTTCTGATAGGATATTCCTTTCAAGGAATTAACAGAAAGCAAAGTAAATGTGAAAGAGGAAAGCATTTAAATGTTGCCTAGACAAAGGGAGCAGCAGGCTGGTTTCCTTTAGGCTACACAAAGAAATGTTTCCTGACCTAAGAAAGGCAGCAGCCTCAAAGACAAATGCTGAGAAGCTGAAGCAGCAAATGCTGTGTAGCAGTTTCTAACAGTGTGATCTATGGCAGCATGAAATTGGCATCTTTAATTTATCCACCTAAAACTGTATGTTTTCTACCGTCTAGAGAAGGCAAAGAGAAAGCAGAAAACAGATCACCATAGAAACTGAGCTACTCCAGCCAGCAAACCCTCCATGACATAACCCTACAGATATTAAAGCCATCCTATGAGGGCTAGGCTGCAGCTTTTCATCTCCAGCACCAGTGCCCAGCCTTAAATCCCTGCCAAAGGAAACACCTGGTGAAAGGAATGGGTGGGAGGAAAGAGAGAGATGTTCCTAATTATAAGTACTGAATCATCTCACAACATTGTCACCTCATTAACTTAGCAGAATGGTCTGCAAAATCAGATTTTCAGGCTTTTATATAATCAGTTAATACTAAAATTCCATTGCTGCCTAGCCTTTACTGGGATCCAACCCTACAGAAGAAAACAAAGCACCAACACTGGTAGAAACAGGACCAAGGCCTCTCTTGGGAAATTACTCTGATATCTGCTATTCATCCCTCTTTATTTACTAGTATATAAAGTAGAGTTTATGACATTAGGATAAGGGTAAAATAAGATAAACTTCTAGAGCCACTGATTTACAAATCACCTTCTAAAAAGGGAAGAAAATTCTAGTTTAAAAATGACTATCCTGTCTAAAATTCTAGCACTGAAATGACAATATAAATTACAGCAAGAATCAAATGAACTTTAGTTTAATCATCCTAATTATGATCCATGAATACATTACTCTCTGTAGTAGTTCAAGGCAAAATTTGAACCACCAAAATAAAACCTGTCAGTGGGGCACAAGAACGACTTACTCAAGGAAAGGTCAAGAAATAAAATTCTAGATGAATATTGCTACCTTTCATGTCAGCTCAAGCTTACCACTAGTGTCACTTGCACTTTATACTTCAGTACTGATCTGGCTCAAACAAATGAGCTTTGCTATCCTTCCTCTGTGGGTGTGACTCTGCCTCAACACTGATGACTTCCCCTCCTCACTGGAGGTGTAGGACTGGGAGAGGCGTGGGGAGGACACTCAGCACATCCTCCCACCTACAGCAAAGGGTCCTCCAGGCCAGCACCTGCAGGACCACGGCTCCACCTAGACTAGTCTGAAAGTCAGAATGAAAACAGAAGGGATACCAAGGAGATGTCCTGGAATTCATAAATAATTAAAGGCATAATGACAGGACTATTTCAGCTCTCAGTTTCCAGCCTAGACTCTCTTCCAGCTTCAGCAGACCAACATACCAAAAACAGCATCTCTAAAATCCTGTGGAAGTGTGGAGTGCTGTACTTTGTTCAAGGAAGGACAAGCTGGGCAGTGGTTTATAGACATTTACAGATCAACTCTGAAAGAGATCACAGCAGAAAACAAACACAGAAGATTTCACATCTTACCGGTGGGTCAGAAGGTTGGTTGGATTCCTACAATTTTACATAATAAGAAAATATAATAGAAAATCCGAGTATTCTGTCATACCTCGTGGTTTCATCTTAGATCACATGAAGAAATCAGCAGACTATAACAATTATCTATCAAATGAGACCATATGACTCACAAAGCCTCTCATCTGAGACATTAACCTCTTGAAGCACTAATTGACATTGCTGACAAAACGGAATTAGCAATGCAAGCGGCTCAGCAGTCTCGTCAGCAGGCAAATAGTTTTCTACTTCCATTGCACAATCACAAACACAGAAGGAGATACAGCTATCTTCCCAGCTCAACAGCTCTTTGGCTAAGAGCTGCAAGAGTTCATTAAATGATCTCTATCCTAGAAGGAAAAAGGAAATTTCAACTCAGAGAAAGCTGTCCCAAGTTTCTCAGCACAACCTACACATACAAGTGAACTGCTATGATTTTCACTGCAGCAGAGATCATCTCTTTTTTTATTTACAGACAGCCTCAAAACCCACAGTCTTTCACATGTTAACCATGAAAAGAAATATGAGAGACATTGCCCCCCTCCCTTTCAAGACTGACCTTGGGTCTGGGTAGGAATAAAGCAGCTCATTTATGTCTGGATCAAAGAGACACCGTCAATTCTGACAGCACTAGCTGAGGGAGCCAGTGCAACAGCAACAGCTGGTGAAAGTCGAAGCCAAATTTCACCAAAATTATTCAATGTGAACTTGTTGCTGACTGAACATGGCCACCTGGAGAGAGCAGGCTGCACTGTCAGGCAGGAAAAAGTCTCTGCTAGTAAGGCATAACAATAAACAGAGCACAAAGTCATCAAAGCTCACACTGCAGAAGTGTTGAACTGATCTTGGCAAAATGCAAAGTTATTACAAAAAGATTTCTGAGCTCTGGGATTTCCTTGCCTGGGGTTGCTCTGAAAACACAATTCAGTGCTATTAGAACAATTTCCTTTCAGCTTTGTATTTTCCCTTACGCTTGGCTCACAGTGCCACCACCAAAGATAATAACAGTCTAGAATAACTCGGAGTCTAGAAATACTTGAAACAGCAGAGTTTAGTTTTTATAAGCTCTACACAAGCAGATCAAGAGCCAGCTGAGTAACAGGCAAACACAAGCCTTAACTTGACCAGTCTGGATCTCCCACAAAGAGATCACCATCACTCACACAGGAGGCAGGAGCAGGTCCTGTTTCTTCCACTGCTGAAACCACCACAGTTTGTGCCAGCCATCCTGTGATCCAGGGGCAGTCCCAAAGACACACTGCACTCCTGTTATCAGAGTGCTGCTGCTCCCTGCACTCTGAAAAGTCAGGACTTTTTTCTCACAAAAACACCAATTGACCAGGAAGGATTGGAAAGTAGAGCATCTCCATGATAAGTGGTCTGCTGCAAAGCCTCTGACCAACTCATCTTAATTCTTCTTGGAGTCAGAGGGAAACAGAATCACTAATTCTGGGAAAAAAAAAAAATCCAAACAGAAATTACAGTTTTCTTAAAGGCAGCAGCACTCTTTGGGCGTGGAGCATATTTTCTGTCTTGTTGCTCAGCAACAGCCATTTATAAACATCTTGTAGATTTTAAGGCCATATATTTAGGAAGAAAAAAAAATTAGAAGAAATTTATATCATGATGTACAGTAGGAGAACTATAAGTGACAATTTGTATTAATGTTTTATCTGGACAGCAATCCCACATAGTTAGTTGACCTCACAGGAAGATCAAAAGCCCTGTGTTACCCTGTCCCATGGGAATTCCCTGACCAGCCACAAGCAGAGCTCCCAAACAGTATCCAGGGGACAGCAGTGACCCAGGCTCTGAGTACCCCCTAGGATATCATCACTATGAGTTTGCCTACCAGTGATATTGGGTCTGCAAACCTGGCTCCCAGTTGTGCAGGTGAGGCACTGCATCCTTCAGCATGCACAAGGAAATTCCTTGAATCACAGCTCAGTGAGAAAAAGTACTTGAGTATTTCATCTACTCTATAAATATCCACTACATTTGAGTCATAAGGATACAAAAGCTTACCCCTCCTCCCCCCTTCTTTTAAGCATTTTTACAGGGTATTCTTTGTATCTAGGGCCTGGGGGCTCGCAACAACAAAAGCAGCTTCTATGTCGTTTGTCAAACATGCCTCGATTGTACAAGGTACAATCAAAAACTATCAGCGCCCCACACAGATTCACTGCAGCAAGATCTGTATTGTCAGCCACTGGAAAAAATGTCCATTGACTTACACTTAGCTGAAACTTTACCTTATTTCAAAGGGATGCAAAAAAAGCTAAATCCTAAACACAGGATATCTACATACACTGAAATTCAGAGCAAATTACCACCCTGCAAATCTACACCTTGGGCCCGACATCAAGGCCAAAAACTGCAGTTTTACTTTAAACTAGCAAATCTATCCAAGAAGAGTCATATTCCAAGGTTGTAACAGGTACGATGGTCCTACGAAACATTTTTAAGAAGTTAAAACACATGAAATGTTTAAAAGTTGAGCATTTTCTACACCTTTAAAAACACAGCTTTCTACATTTTATGCTGACTGTACTTGACTTTCCCTTCAAAATGTTGTCCAGAGGGAGAGATGTGGTTTATAATCAGCTGTTATTAACCCAGACAATATCTCAGCTATCAAAATGCTGCCCATTCACCCCCCAAGCTGCTGCCTGCGGGAAGAGCTCTTGCTGGCTCCTGCTGCCCTTCACAGATGCCCTTTCACAGGCTCCTCTCCACCCTCCCCAAGCAGGCAGCCATCCCCAGCCAGTGGCCAGGGCTACATCTGGCACTCTGTAACTCACTGGGCATGTGATGCCAGCAGCACCCACTGCTGAAACCCACCGGGCAGCAACACTGCCTGGGCTTTGCCTTCATGGTGCTTCTGGAGAGGGCTTAACCAAGGCTGTGTGATCAATTACAGAAGAACGAGAGATGGTTCACAATCTGGCCTGGCCAGTCGGTTCAAAGAGAAGCACAGCTACACCCTTCCTTATGTCCCTGCCACAGCCATGAGCCCATGTGGCATGGGATGGCAGAGAGTGATGCTCCTGCACCGCTGGCCTGAGCCTCCCCACCTGCCCACAGGATGCCTCTTTCTCCACCAGTCACCAGCAAACCTGCAGTGTAGTAACTCACCAAACACCCTCAGTGAAACAGCAGCACTGCTATTTTATCCCATGCAGTATGCTAGCCCCATTTAATTCAGTATGCTTCTCAAAAAGATAAAAGTTCATTTAAAGTAAACCAGGCTTAAAAATGCATATTCACAGAAACAGCAATGCTGAAGAAAATTTTGTGTTTGAAAGAGTTTTGACTTCTAGACCTGTCAAAGGAATGAAAGCAGCTCTGAAGAATCTTCAGAAAACATGGCAGTAACAGTGAGATCAAACCCACCAATGCTCTGGACGCTGCTTGAGACACAAAACAGCTGAATAACCACAATAAGATCTGCACAAACATCGAGCAGAAGTGTGACGCCTACCTCAGACTGAGAGACAGGAAAATATTCTGACTCATGTAAAATTTCATTTGGGGTCATACCCACACAGAGAAGCAAACACTGTATTGCACTTCGATCCATACCACCAGAATGAAGGCCAACAAGGAATTATATGCTAGAGATTTCAGAAAGTAGTTAATTATACGTCTGCCTTAAAACTCACAATTCATCCAACCTGAAAAACATGCTACAAGAATTGTACAAGAATGGCCACAAAAGAATTAAGGGCAAATGAAACAACTGCAGCTACCCAGAATATTCAGCTGATGAGACATGTTGCACTGAAGAAACAGCATTAGGAAAAGGATGCATGATTTCATGTTTATGTGCTTACAGTGAATGCTCCAATTTAAAAACTTTAAAATAGCCTGCAACTAAAAACACAAACAAATATTCAAAACAATTAACTGCATGGGTGTCTGAATTTAAGATTCAAGAACACTAACACTGTAAGGGCAAATAAAACAGGTGGCTGCAGGATTTTGTTTCAACATCAAGATGATGCAAGCCATAATATAGACTTGACAGCATAAATGCAGTAACATACATAACTTCCAGAGCTCTGATACAAATCCAGTCCAGATCCTTCCGTATTTCTCATGCTGATGTCACACAATGAAATGCTGATTTTACTTCGTCAAGTTCTCAGATGGATTTAAGATCTTACAGAACCTTTCCACAATTATTTTCCCCAAAGTTTCTAGAAACCTTAGGGACGGGAGACAGAATCCCTGCTAACATCTCGCAGCCAGCCCCAGTTTATTGGGTGGGAAGGGGCTGGGTGCTCCTGCCTCACACACACAACAGGAGGAAGCCTTCACTGTGTGTCTGCCAGCACAGAGCCATCTGCAGTGCTGCCATCAGATTATCTGCTGTGTCCAGTACTTACTTATGCAGGATGGGAAAATAAAGGGCTGTACTGATCAGACAGACGCACTGCACCGTGCCGTGCCACAGCACTGGAGTTTGGAACAAGAACTTACTGAGAAAGAGGTAGTACTAGAGGAGGAGCCATAACTGCTCACCTAGCTCACAGAGATCAAATAAGGCTACATTTTCTGCTATCTGTAGAACATCTGGAGCATGGACAATTGCTGACTTAACTGTGAAAGTTTCATTTAAAAGTTAAAAATTAAAGGAAATATATTCGAGAGTAGATAAGGCTGTACTATTCTGAATGTCCTTCTGTAAAGTTGAGCTCGAGTCCAAAAGGACCATCTTGTTTTTACTTAACCCTAGCCCCCCAAAAAGCCACATTTAAAGTAAAACACCAAACTGAGGTTTTAAAAAGCAAAGATTATTTGAGTATTTTTCATTAGGCCAACACAGGAACCCCAGCTGAGATGTAGTTGGATCATTAAAACAGAGCTTTTACTGACTTAGCTTGAGTTATCCAAAGAGAACCAGTTTTACTCCGCTAACACAGAGTGTAGCTGTCATCATGGGCCAGTGCACACCACAGACACCTTTCTGCTCTACTACAACAGCAAACTGACACCAGTGAAGCACATCTAATGAAGCACATCATATTTAGTTCCACCAGTTTTTCATGAGACATTAACAGTAATTTACAGCAAATCCCCACACAAGGAAACCAGAGTGACCTGATATGAATGACCTGGCAAACTCAAACTCAAACTCAAACTCAAACTCAAACTCAAACTCAAACTCAAACTCAAAACCAGCGAGCAGAGTCAAACCTCCTCAAGAGCTGCCCCTCCTCCATAAGAACTGGGGGAAGCTGTGAAAGCAGAACTGGGGTTGGTGGCCACAGAGCCTCTCTCAAGAACTCCCCAGCAAGAGCAGAAGCCATTTCTTCCCCTGGACTGTCCGCCCTGCCCTCGCCAGCTCCATGAGAGGGCACAGGGAGGTGCAGGGGGCTGTGAGCATCCTGGCCCCAGTGCCCCAGCAGCATCCCACCAGTGCAGGGCAAACCTCACCAGGCACAGCAGGATATGGGAAACCTCTGTGCTGCAGAGAGAAGGGAAATTACACCCTGCCACACTAGCTGAAGCACATTTTCAAGTGTACCACATTTAGCCTTAGAGAAACTATTCCACTGCTCTTCTCTACAAACTATTTCACTGCTCTTCTCTACAAGTGTTTTCTCTTTGATTGTGTGCAAAAAGTTCAAATCAGCTTTTCTGATACGTGAGACTGTCACAAGGAGTAAGTGCACTTGGACATGAAATTCTAACGACTTCTGCAATTGCTTCTCCCCTTGTTAGATTTTTTCCCAAGTGAAACAATCTCCTAAACAATGAATTTAATGTCTGGCATGTTTGAAATAGTCATGTATGTATCTCCAAGATCATAAATCCAAACTCAACTTAAATGCTTATTAATAAACTCTTATATTGTAATATTATGATACTAGTAAGCACTTACATGCTTAGCTACACAGACCCATATGCCTATGTTAAAACCAAGATAACAATTGAACATATTCTACTTACTTTAACATACATATAGTCTAAAACTTCTATTTCCATCCCATATCTCCTGCGATAGAAACTTTCAGAGGCAGCTGGTGTTTCCTTTCCAGGCAAAATAGGCTCAATCTCCAGGGAACAAATTTCCATCTCTCTTGTGTTGGTGTATACTAACTCATAAGGCAACTTGGGAATCTCTCGCTCTAGTTTCCTCAGCAAAACAACTGAGGTCATCTGCTTTAAAGATACTTATGAATAACCCATGGAGTCTGCAGAGAGTAACGTGTGACAAGCCATGTTGGGGCAATGAATTCCCTCATTGTTAGACTGCCTCATAGTATTTTTAGGTTGTTTCTCCAGCTCTACAAAGCTCAAGAGTGTCCTCCTGTAAAACACAAAGCAGCTGCAAAATTCTCTTGTCTTGTGATAATCAAATGGAAGAACTCAAGGACACATTGGTAATTGGAGCAAGAGTTTATCATTTTTCCTGTCCATGGATAAGTACTTCATTCAAATGAGAAGTCCCTGGCTTTCCATATTTAGGACTGTCAAACCAGAAACATGCAGTTTACATCTACCCATCCAGCAGCCTTGGAAAACAACATGACAAATCACATGCCACACTTACCCTGTGGTAGCTGTTATAAACACAGAATGGGAGCTCTTCAAAGCAATGCTGCTTCACCCTTTACATTTGATCTTAAAGCAAGGGATCTCATCAGACCACAGAGAAAGCAGTGTGGAAGAGTCTGATCTCAACCCTCCCCACTGCCGCCTAAAAGCAAAATACACTCAACAAGTCACATCTACTAATTGCCTGGGGCAATGTGCATTACCCTAACAGCCTTACCTACCTACAGCCACACCTGGAAGCAGGGTTAAAGGCAAAAATTAAGACTTGATGAGCAGTGAGGGAAATGCAACAGCTTTCAAGATGTTCAGAAAGTAGCCAGAACTTTCACCAAACAGCATGGAGCTGACAGACACAAAAACACAGCTGCATTCTGCATTCCTGACTGCCTCTCCTCCAGTTTAATCTTCATTTCGTTCCCTCAAACCATTCATGATCGTGGAGACTTCTCATTCATACTTGTTTTTTGGTAGTATGTTTGTACCTTCTCTTCCCTCAACATTCTAAGAAGCTTTACTCCAGCCTTGAGTACCTCCATAGCATTATTATTCAGGGAAAGATCTTGCTATTGTTCCTGACCGACAGGCCAAAGAAACTAAATCCACTAATGCCACTAAGGAGAACAGGTGTAAAACATAAGGCATTTGCTTCTGTAAGTAATCCACTTGCACCCTCTTCAAAATTTACATTAAAATTTGCAGATACTCACATTAAAAGTTCGGTCAATCAATATCTGCAATCCACAGACATTCAGCTGGAGTGAAGTCTTTAAACTTCATTAGCAATGCCTAATGTTTCCTGTGCTTACCTTCCAGCTCCTTAATATCCACAATTCAGCAAGGAAGGCACTCTTTAATGTAACCACACTAACTACTTAGCCTCTTAAAAAAATCCAAAAAAACCCCACACAGAACCCACACAAACTGTTTTAACAGCATTGATTTCTTCTTTATATTTTATTTGTATATAAACAGACTGACACACAGAAACAGAACTACTAAATACTGCAACTAGCTGCAAGCAGCAGCAAAGCAGCTGTACCGTGACAGAAAAGGCCCAGATTATGACCTGGATGACCAGGAAGATCCCAAAATCACCAGCTCGATTACTCTGTGTTTTTCATGTTTTTGCAGTGCTGGGCAGTCCAGGTTAACCATCTCACAGAGTGTTTCACGTCAGGGTGCTGCCCAGAGCAGATTGCAAACATGGACTGTGCTAAAAGATGAGTGGCACCATGAGACGGCAGGGTCCTGAAAGTGGAAGCTTCTGCTGAAAACACACTCTGGTTATTAAACATTAAAACTGGGCTTTAAGTAGGCAGATCCTAACTTATTGCAATGCTGCATAGACCAAGCTTTCCTCAGAGAACTTGACAAGAGACATCCTCAGGACGTTTCAGTTTGTTTTCCCCTACAAATCATTCCTAACAGCTATAGGACAGCAAAGCTTTTTCTCTGCCATAAGAAGAAATAGAGAATAAAGGGCTTTATCTTTCAAATTTATGTACTTAATTTCAAAGCATAAAATTAAGCAATGTGTGATTACTCACACAGGATAAAGACAAAACTTTGCAGTATCAGGCTTAAGCAAACCCAGGGTTTAAGCAACGCCAAGAACACTGAGAACAAGGAGGAAATAATGCAGTCCTAGGCAAAGGGTGGCACTGGCACAGGCATGTAGCACTGTTCTCTGCCAGGAGTCACCAAAAGCCTTGTCAGTGTTGGCAAACAAGGCCTTGGCAACCCACAACTCTGCATCGTGGATCCAGCTCCAAAGTAAAGCCAGCAAAAGGGAAAGTTACTGTACAAAGAGCCACTGAATTCAACAGTTTGAATTTCTGTCTCCCATGACTTTTAGATAACAGGTTTAATTTCATGCCTAATGCATTTCCACTTACTTAAAAGTTTTGGTACCAATTTGAACCAGCCAAACCCTTAGAAACATTATCCCTGTTCTAGCATCTCTCGAGTGGGGTTATGGTCCATGGAAATCAGCAGAAAGACAGAGTTTCATGAAAAAGACAATGTCACAGACACGATGTAAATTCCCAAGAACAGTGGGTTTATTTCTGACCATAACACCGTGTCTTCCTGCAACCACAACCACCTATAACGACGGAGAGACAGGAAGTTTTTCCTTGCTATTTCAGCAGCAGAGAAGACAGACAGAAGGTACATTCTGCTGCTTCAACTCATTCGAGTAGCTTGCTAATGAAGCATCAGGAACAAATGCCTTGCCCCAACGCCGTTCCCTGGCCCCGGGCCCACTGCGGGAACACTCACTATCAGAGTCAAGCACCACCCGCAGTAGTAAACACTGCTCCACTACAGTGAGCACAAAATTAGATCAGACATAACCTCTGCACCTTCCAGCACGCGAAAGAAAACCCAGCCAAGCAAAGGAGTTCAGACTCTGCTCATCCCTCACTTCACACGTGCAGCAAGGAAAGGTGACTTTAATCAAAAGGCATTCAACAAATCCCTGACTCACTTTTATCAGAGGAGCTGTTGCTGCCTGACAGAGCAAAGCAAAACTGGGTCCATGGTCTCCCCTCTAGCCAAGATGCCTTTCAAACCAGCAACACCTGTATATGTGCTCGTGTATGCAGGCAGCTGTTAAAGACCCCAGTAATACAAGCAAAACTTCAATAATTAAGTATTTGCTTTCTGTATATTTACTTTGTGCTGTCAAGGAATGAAACCCAAACTCAATGAATGTGTATAAATTGCTGTATGAATACAATAAATAATTATACATTACTGTGTGTAAATTGAAATGAATAAAATGTAAGAGATTCCCATTTTCTTACACAGTCTGCCATTTGTTAAAAAGTTGTACTGTTTCAAATATTATGCCAGTTGTAAACCGGTCTGTTAAGCTGTTTGTACCAAAGTTTGTACCCTCAAAAATCTCATTCCAAGTTGTATACCCCCTCTAAAACCCCGGGCCCCCCCCCTTCCGTCGGGCTAGGCTGTCGCCGTTCCCTGCCGGCTCCTCGAGCTGCCGGCCCCGCCTAATAGGAAAATCCAAGGACTTCCATGGTGCACCGCTCCAAAACCGAAGTACAGCTGCCGGCAAGCGGACCCAAAAGCCGCGACCCAGCACCAAATCCAGGTAAAAAGGGAGGCACTACAACACCGAGAAGACCCTCAGCTACCTAAAGACTGAATTCTGCTTCTGCCGCCTCGCCACGACCACAAAGGGACTGGGAAGAAGTGACACCCCTAGACCACACGAGCCCAGTTGGGTTGCCGGGGATTCCCGCGAAATCGAAGCCTCCCGACTCTGCTGCAGCGAGAGCAGAAGGTCCGACTGACACCTGATCCTCAGCGGCGACAGGAGCGAGGGCGGCGACAGGAGCAGCGGCGGCGCAGGCGACCCCTCGAGTTCCCCCTTTAAAGAGCTGACTAATAAAGGCTTTTCAAAGGAGCAGGTCTCCTGGCCCGTTTTTAACAATTTGGGGGCTCGCCGGGATCTAAGCCACGCCCAGAAGAGGACCAGGACGGGAAGGCGCAGCCCGACCTCGGACCTCCTGGACAGCTGGATATCCCGGAGCAGAGGACTTCGCTCGCCAGCCTCGCGGGACGCCACTGAGGGAGCATCGGTAAGAATAACCGGTGGCGGGAGTGGAGACGAGCGGATGTGGAGTGAATGAGTGGGGGCCGGCAGCTCGGACCCCCCAAGCGAGTTTGGACTGCTGAGTACCCCCGCGAGGGGGCCGGCCGGGAAAAGCAGGAAGCGAGTGAACTGAGAGTGACTGAGGCGTCTCCAGGGGCATAGGCGCCCCCCTCTGGACGTGCGGAGGAATTTAGAGAGTAAGTGGCACGTCAAAGAAGTAAGTGAGGCACGCACCACACTGGCTGAGGCTATAGCCCGGGGTGTCACAGGAGACTAGCGCTGGCTGGGGTAGCGGCTGGAGCCCTAAGGGCGGGTTGCCCAGGCTACTTTCGGGGCTTGTGAGTTGGCACTGGCTGGGGTAGCTGTCGGGGTGCTGGGATAAAGAGTACTGGCTGAGGCTACGGCCCAGAGCGTCTGAGCACCGGCTGGGGTAGCAAAGATAGGCTGCTTTCGGCGTGCTTTGGAGACTGGCTGGGGTAGCTGTCGGGGTGCTGGGATAAAGAGTACTGGCTGAGGCTACGGCCCAGAGCGTCTGAGTACTGGCTGGGGTAGCAAAGAGGCTGCTTTCGGGGTGCTTTGGAGACTGGCTGGGGTAGCTGTCGGGGTGCTGAGATAAAAGTCTGCATTGGTCGGGGGTATCTTGGGTACGCTTTCCGGGTTCGAGAGGTAAAACTGGTCGGGGGTGCCCAGGGAAGAGGTACGCTGTCCGGGTGCAGGGGAGTAAAGGAGTGCTTGCTAAGGGGTAGTGGCTGAGGCCCTAAGGGCGGGTCACCAGGCTCCCTGTGGGGCATTCCGAGCACTGGCAGGGGTAGTGCCCAGACCCTGAGGGGGTCCCTGGGGCTACTTACGAGTGCTCAAAGAGTGAGTGAGAGTTAAAATTTGGGCTGCACACCTTTAAACTTGTGTAGGTATAGGGGCACCTTAAAGAAGTTTAATTAAAACAAAGACAAGTAATTTTGCTTTGGGTTGCCCTGAAGTAAAGTTTCTGTCAGAATAAGAACAGCGTAGTTTTTATTTGAGACCCACTGAAAATGGGGGCATACATAAGTAGAGTGGAGCCAGTTGAAGAGAGAGAGAAAAAGATAAAACAAATTCCACCAGACAGTCCACTAGGACAAATGTTAGAGCTATGGGAGTTTGATGAAGCCACTAAAAGCTTGGACAGGATCAAGATGATCCATTATTGCATAGAGGCTTGGCCTAAGCTAGATTTACCTGAAAGATGGCCATGGTGTGGAACTAGAGACCCCTGGATGTGTTCACAATTAACTCAATACTTGAAATCTCGAGGAGATTCAAGTACTGAACAAATACTCTATGCTATCTGTTGGCAGAAACAAGTAGTCAAAAATGAAACAGCAAAAATATGTAAGTTACAGCAAGGGAAACAAAAGAATGAAAAGCAGGAGAACCAAGAAGAAGCTAGCCATAATTGGGACCCCTTAGAACATTTGCCTCCTCCTCCAGTTTATCCCGAAGGGCTACAAACTATCCCTACTAATCCTCCAACCTCATTTGAAAATCATATCCCACCTTCTCAAACTGTAATCCCTGTTCTTTCCCCAACTTGCCCCCCTCCAGCTTATAACCCCTCTTACCCTCTGCCGTTTCCTAACACTGGTCTAACCTCCTCTCCTTCACCATCCACAATCCCTGCACCCCCTCACAGCTGGGAGCTAGGTCTGGCAACTAACAATGCGTCCTGCCAGGCAATAAAAACCCCAGAAGGACCTTACAGTAACACCAGGTCAAAAACCAAACTCTTTCCCCTAAGGGAGGTCCCATTGGGTGGGGCAGTTGGAGGAATAGGGTTTGTCAATGCACCTTTAACAGCGTCAGAAGTCAGAAATTTTAAGAAAGAACTGGGGAATCTAGTTGAAAACCCAGTGGGAATTGCCAACCAGATTGACCAGTTTTTAGGCCCAAATATTTATACATGGGGAGAACTAAACTCCATCTTAAATATACTCTTCAATCCGGATGAGTTTCGGTTGGTTAGGGCAGCAGGAATGCGCATCTGGGAGAGAGAAAACCGAATGGGCCCCCCCGGTGACCAGAAGTTGCCAATAGCTGACCCAGGGTGGGACCCAAACAGAGAAGAAGGGAGGAGAAATATGGAGGATTATAGAAACCTAATGATAAAAGGTATTAAAGAATCAGTTCCTCGGAGTAGCAACACCAAATTAGCTTTTGACAGGGCCCAAGAGAAAGATGAAACCCCAGCAGCCTGGCTGAGCAGGCTCAGACGGAATTTCCAGCAATATTCTAATTTGGATCCAGATAGCCCAGAGGGACAGATATTATTAAAGTTACAGTTTGTCACAAAATCCTGGCCAGATATCAGAAGAAAACTTGAAAAGATGGAGGACTGGCAAGACCGAGAAATAAATGAATTATTAAGGGAAGCACTAAGAGTATATCTTAGGAGAGATGAAGAAAAAACAAAAGCAAAAACCAGGATTATGGTAGCCGTGGCCAGGGAGAGTGTAAGAGATCTCAAAGAGGATGCTAGGGGTGAAAGGAACACAAAATCTTTACCAGAAAAAGGAAGAGGAAGGAACCCACCATCTTGGGGTACTCCTCAGAGACCGAGAGAGACCCGAGCCTGTTTTTATTGTGGAGAAATAGGACACTTAAAAAAATATTGCAAAAAATTGTCATTTGATGAGACTGTCGTAGGGGAGCAAGAGGCATTGGAAAAATTATTGAAAGGAGAAGTCAAAGAGGATTAGGGGTGTCATGGGCTCTATGCGTTAGGGGACCCCACGAAACATCAAGAAGGGCCCATAGTAAACTTTGAAGTAGGTCCCCAACATGAAGAGTTTGAATTTTTAGTAGATACTGGTGCCGATAAATCGTGTATTAACCGACTTCCAGTTGGAATTACAATTGGAAGAAAAACCTGTGAAGTCCTAGGAGCAGAAGGGGAGCCTTTCAAAGCCTCAGTTATAGAAAATATAGAAATTAAAGGAAATTCCAAGAGATGTGTCACTAATTTAATATATCTACCCAAAATAGACAGTAACTTGCTGGGAAGGGACCTGCAAGTTCAGTTGGGAGTAGGGATTCTTCCTAGAGAAGGAAAAATGGTAGTACAAATGATGAGGCTGACTATTGGAGACTTGAAAGAAATCAAGCCAGAAGTCTGGGCCGAGGAGGGAAAATATGGATATTTAGATATCCCACCTATAGAAATAAAAATGCAAGAAAATACGCCTCCTATAAGGGTCAGGCAATATCCTATTTCTCTGGAAGGGAAAAAAGGACTAACGCCAATTATAACCCATCTACTCACAGAAGGAATATTAGAGCCTTGTATGTCACCCCACAACACCCCTATTCTGGCTGTAAAAAAGGCAGAAAATAAGTTTAGATTAGTGCAAGACCTAAGAGAAGTAAACAAAAAAACAATTACCAGGCACCCGGTGGTACAAAACCCCTACACACTCCTGAGCAGGATCCCTAGAGAACATTCCTGGTTTACTGTAGTAGATCTAAAAGATGCTTTTTGGGCCTGTCCTTTGGCAGAAGGAAGCCGAGATTGGTTTGCTTTCGAATGGGAGTGCCCTGAAAGTAAGAGAAAGCAGCAACTAAGATGGACTCGTCTTCCTCAAGGGTTCACTGAAAGCCCAAACCTTTTCGGACAAGCCCTAGAAGAGTTACTAAGGCAGTTTATCCCTAAAAATAATGTACAAATCCTGCAGTATGTAGATGACCTCCTAATATCGGGGAGAGAGAAAGATGAAGTGAAAAAAACCAGTATTAATCTCTTAAATTTTCTAGGAGAAAAAGGCCTCAAAGTGTCAAAGAACAAATTACAGTTTGTAGAATCACAAGTCACATACCTCGGACACCTCATTGGGGAAGGGTGTAAAAAATTAAGCCCTGAGAGAATCTCAGGTATACTCTCAATCCCAGCTCCAACCACAAAAAGAGATATAAGGAAATTATTAGGACTATTTGGTTATTGCAAGCTATGGATAGAAAAATATTCCCAAAGTGTTAAATTTCTCTATGAGAAGTTAGTCCAACCTGAACCTGTAAAATGGACTGATAAGGATGAAGAACAATTGAAAGACCTAAAGACAAAATTGTCTTCAGCCCCTGTCCTGAGTCTCCCAGACCTTAAGAAAAAGTTTGACCTATTCATTAACTCTGAAGGGGGAATAGCTTATGGAGTATTAACCCAAGAATGGGGAGGACACAAAAAGCCTGTCGCATATCTTTCCAAACTTTTGGATCCAGTTGCAAGAGGGTGGCCGGCTTGCCTCCAGGCTGTAGCAGCCACAGCTGTTCTTGTAGAGGAAGCACAAAAACTGACACTGCAGGGAAAAATCATTGCACACACACCCCATGATCTCAGGACAGTGTTGAGCCAAAGGGCTCAACAATGGCTGACTGACTCTAGAATTTTAAAATATGAAGTGATTTTAACCGGCACCAGTGATTTGGAGCTAATCACATCAAAAAGTCTAAATCCTGCCCAGTTCCTCTCAGGGGAACCCACACCAAACTTAGAGCACAATTGCCTGGAAATCATAGATTTACAAACAAAAGTAAGGGAAGATCTTGAAGATACACCTCTACCATGTGAGAGGGTGCTATTTATTGATGGATCATCTAGGGTGATAGAGGGAAAGAGAATATCAGGCTATGCAATAGTCGAAGGTACAGAAAGGGACAATTTAAAAGTTATAGAAAAAGAAAAACTGCCCCCCCATTGGTCTGCCCAGTGTTGTGAAGTCTATGCCCTCAAGAGGGGATTAGATTTATTAGAACAAGACCAAGGTACAATCTACACAGACTCGAGATATGCATTTGAAATAGTACACACATTTGGAAAAATCTGGGAAGAAAGAGGCTACCTAAATTCAAAGGGGAAAAATCTGATACATAAAGAATTAATTAAATTGGTATTAGAATCTCTTATGAAGCCCCAAGAAATAGCAATTGTACATGTCAAGGGACATCAAAAAAAGGACACATTTGAAGGAAAGGGCAACCAAGTAGCTGATCAAGCAGCCAAACTAGCAGCTCAAAGGCTGGGAGAACCAATAAAAATTCTTACTTTAAATGATGTACCAGCTAACAAAGTTAGTGAACCAATATATGATGAAAATGAATTAAAAGAAATAAAAAAGTTAGGTTTACACCAAGGGAAGCAGGGGGAATGGCTAACCCCAGATGGAAGAACATTCCTAAACAAAGCAATAGCTCGAAAAATACTGGCAGAAATCCATAGCTTAACCCACTGGGGCACCCAAGGGTTGTGTGATCATTTCCTGAGGGAACACCTATGTGTTGGAATCTATAACCTAGCCAAAGCAGTGACTGAAGGATGCCTAATTTGTCAAAAAGTAAATCAAAAAGTAATGAAAAAGCCCACACCAGGAGGAAGACAAATAGCATTAAGACCCTTTCAAAGTATACAAATAGACTTCACAGAAATGCCTCCAGTACAGGGATATAAGCACCTTTTGGTTATAGTTGATCACTTAACACATTGGATAGAAGCCTTCCCTACAAAAAGGGAAACAGCACAAGTAGTAATAAAAATACTATTAGAACACATCATCCCCCGATATGGACTGGTAAATAACATCGATTCAGACAGAGGCCCCCACTTTGTAGCACAAGTCCTGCATGATGTTGTTAAAGCCTTGGGAATTAAATGGCAGTTGCATACACCCTGGCATCCCCAAAGCTCGGGGAGAGTTGAGAGGATGAATAAAACCCTCAAAACTGTATTGACTAAATTGATAACAGAAACTGGAATGAATTGGCTAAAATGTCTGCCCCTAGCACTCTTGAGAATCCGAGTTCGGCCAAGGTCAGACATAGGGGCTTCACCATATGAGATGATGTTTGGACTCCCTTTCTTACTAACTCCTTACAGCACTGCAAATTATTTAGAAGGGGAGGCAGCCACTCAAGAATATATTAAAACAATTGGAAAGACATTGGCCGATCTTAAAAGAAGAGGGTATCTTCCTCAAACCTCCCCCTTAGATGCGGATGTACACCAAATAAAGCCAGGGGACTGGGTCCTAATTAAATCTTGGAATACCATTCCACTAACTCCCAAATTCGAAGGTCCATTCCAGGTCCTGCTCACAACCCACACTGCAGTGAGAACCCAAGAAAAGGGTTGGACACACATATCCCGAGTAAAAGGACCATTGCCACTTCCCAGTGACTCTGTTACCCCAGCAGAGACTCCCTCTGAATGGACTACCATTAGAGATCCAAACACACTTAAAATAACCTTCAAGAAACGACCAAAGCCCAATTAAATCATAAAATGTTCTCTGTAAGTTGTTGTTCTAAGTTATTATAAAGTGTTAAAAAGGTTGTGATAATAATATCATTACAGATCTCTTATAGGGCACACCACAGAAAGCCTAATCAAAAACTGAACAAGTGGGAGCACACTGAAAGAAACTCCATAAGGCCAGCTAAATAACTTCCCCAACCCAAGAGGCAAGACCAGGTGAGATCGAGATAATGGTTCATACTGGACTCTTGGGAGGACTAATTATAGTCCTATTGATGAGCAAACCCACCGAAGGAGCATGCCCTAAGAATGACTATCCCACTTCCCTAACCCAAGAGGCAAGACCAGGTGAGATCGAGATAATGGTTCATACTGGACTCTTGGGAGGACTAATCATAGTCCCATTAATAAGCAAACATGCCAAAGGAACATGCTCTAGGGGCTACCATCTCATCTATGATGAAGAGAATCTGCAGTCCCTTATAAGAGTTCACACTCATGTGAGTCCCACGTGTTTTAATATAACCCAAGTATCTACTTGCCAAAAAAATGAAAAACAATATTGGATGGTAAAAATTGCTGCAACGTTTATGCAGCACCTAACTAGAGAGTGCCCTATAAGAGAATTGTTTTACCAAAAAAAAATTAGACAATCCAAAGGGAGTTGCAAATTTAATAAAAGAAAAGCCACTGAATGAAATTGATGAGCCCCTTAATAAAAACTTACCTATTGATTGTAATAAGCATCCTTGCCAGCTTCCTACTCCTTCCCTGCATATTCCCCTGTTTAATTCGAACTGCAACCATTCAAGCAAGCCCCAAACCTACTAAGACTAGAACCCCAAACTGAAGAACTGAATAAAGCCAAAAGAATATATAACCAATACCAGAAATTAAAAAAGATATACTCCCATGAATCAAAAAAAAACTGCCAATTGATGCGGGCAAAGGCCCGATCAAAGAAATAGAGGGGGGACTGAAATGAATAAAATGTAAGAGATTCCCATTTTCTTACACAGTCTGCCATTTGTTAAAAAGTTGTACTGTTTCAAATATTATGCCAGTTGTAAACCGGTCTGTTAAGCTGTTTGTACCAAAGTTTGTACCCTCAAAAATCTCATTCCAAGTTGTATACCCCCTCTAAAACCCCGGGCCCCCCCCCTTCCGTCGGGCTAGGCTGTCGCCGTTCCCTGCCGGCTCCTCGAGCTGCCGGCCCCGCCTAATAGGAAAATCCAAGGACTTCCATGGTGCACCGCTCCAAAACCGAAGTACAGCTGCCGGCAAGCGGACCCAAAAGCCGCGACCCAGCACCAAATCCAGGTAAAAAGGGAGGCACTACAACACCGAGAAGACCCTCAGCTACCTAAAGACTGAATTCTGCTTCTGCCGCCTCGCCACGACCACAAAGGGACTGGGAAGAAGTGACACCCCTAGACCACACGAGCCCAGTTGGGTTGCCGGGGATTCCCGCGAAATCGAAGCCTCCCGACTCTGCTGCAGCGAGAGCAGAAGGTCCGACTGACACCTGATCCTCAGCGGCGACAGGAGCGAGGGCGGCGACAGGAGCAGCGGCGGCGCAGGCGACCCCTCGAGTTCCCCCTTTAAAGAGCTGACTAATAAAGGCTTTTCAAAGGAGCAGGTCTCCTGGCCCGTTTTTAACATAAATATCTAAAGGAGGGGTGCCAAGGGGACGGACCAGGCTCTTCTCAGTGGTGCTGAGCAATACAAGAGCCAACAGGAAGAAACTGATGCTCAGAAGTTCCACCCTAACATGAGGAAGAACTCCTTTACTGGGCAGTGACTGAGCACAGGAAAGGCTGCCCAGAGACGGTGTGGAATCTCCCTCACTTCAGATATTCAGAACACTTGGACACAATCTGGTGCCTCGTGCTCTGGGATGGCCCTGCTTAAGCAAGGAGATTGACCCACTGTGGTCCCTTCCAACCTGACCCATTCTGTCACTCTGTGAATGTCCCCATGGGCCACCCCAAGCTCCTCGAGGTCTGCTGCAGAGGCTAATCCAGGCACAGAGCCACAGGAGCCTTGCCAGCTGCACACTGCCTTCCCCAGAGCAGAAACCACCACTGGTTAACCTCACTGTTGCTTCTCGCTTTCCTAAAATCCTACTAAAAATAGTCCGTGCAGAAACAGTGCAGCCATGTGATACTGCACATTTGTGTCACTTCCTCCAATTCAGCTGGCCCACTGAGCACATTTCAATAACAAAAATGCTTTCTTTAGTTCAATACAGATTAGGCAATGAGTCTCACAAAGATAGGGACAAACTACTTTGTTAATGGAACACGTGGAGAGAATTAAACTCCCAAATGCCCCACAAGCCAACCCTAAGAGCTGGGTACATCTTTCTATCCCTTACAACTCAACCTGGAGCTCTCTGGCTCAACCAAAGATAACCATGGTGGTCATTACACACATTTTCTGACACAGCAGGAGCTTGGCAGTGCTTTATCTGATCATTTATTTATCTAAAAAATAAGAGTAATCCACATGGCACATGCTATAGAACCTCTGCAGCAGAAACAGACTGCAAATAACCAGTGGCAGCTCCATGTGCAGACATTACTATTCTGCAAGCATTGCTGGTGACAATTTGGGAGGGATCCCACATAATCCACTAATATGACCAAGTAAATGTTTTAAAATGATACTGAAAGAATGGAAGAAACAAGACCAATTATTGTAATTGGGACCCTCACAGTTCTTTACACGTAATGAAGAAATCACACAACTTTCAAGATTAGGTCTACAGAAAAAAAAAAAAAAAAAAAGGCTATTATCACCCCTCCCCAAAAGCAGCTCTGAATGATGAGACCCTTCCAGTGTTCCATTAGGACTACAGGATGCACCCTCCCAGAAGCTCTTTGTGGGCTGTGAGAAGCTTTCCCCAACAGCTTGGTATCTCTGACCCCACCCACGTGGCATCATTTCCTCCTCCAGACACACTCAGCACCCAGGGGAGCAGCTCTGGTACAGAGTGGGCTCTAACTCAAACCATGGCTTGCCTTGCTTCCCAAGGTTCAGTTTATTCTACCAACATTCTGCTGACATGTCACAAACCTGCTGTTGGAAAGCTAAGAGCTTTCTCAGTCTCTTCAGCTGCGGTGGCTGACATCTGACTACAGAGAACAGGTCTTTTTACAAAAGCATGGTAAAATATCAAGCTTAGGTTAAACCAAGCATTGTTGGACTGTTGGGTAATTATATCCTCAGCACCTTCATTTTAAAGGCAGTAGGAATAAAATGGGCGCACACCATCCTGACTTGTCACTGGCAGAGCTGCCATCACGTGTATTCCAGTGACACAGCAGGGTTCCCAAGCAGAGACTTAAACTGAAATATTCCCTGTTCTCCTGCTGTGTTAGGTTTTAAGAAGAGGCAGACTACAGATATAAAGAGTACCCTGTGAAGGCTCACTGCCATGCTCAGGTACAATTCCTTGACAGTATGATTTCTGCAAGATCCTCTCTGCTCCGAACTGTTCAACTCCACACAGAGCAGGAGGCCCAGGCTGTGCCTGAAGGATCCCATCTCTGCACTGATGGGCACCAGAGCTCTGGAAGGACTAAGCAGTGACTTACTGAGACACGTGGTTATTTGTTTAACGCTTACAGAACACTTAGATCATGTGCAATGGTTTTGTCGCAAATTGTGGAACGTAAAAATTTTCCTAAGGATATTCTCGGATTTTTGATCTTTGTATAGTTTCAAGCCTAATAAACAGAAAAGGAGATTCAATCTGTGAAACAGATAGCAGCTAACAAGCTCTAAGTGATGTCCAGGTGTTTGCAAGACAAAATATTTGTTGATAGAATTTTCTGGTTAAGGTTTAGGGTTTGACATGCTCCAGGGATCTCAGGCCTGCTGGGAGGTTAACAAAGCTTGGGAAGAAGGACACTGACAGTGGACACACAGAATGCAGAATTTAGGGGCCACAAGGACATGTGACAGAATCCCCAGAGCAGAAACAAACACAAATAAAGCCAACTCAAGGAACTGTGAATCCATTCCGACTGGGTAAAAGTAATTCCTGACCACCTGCACACAGCCACCAACCTAGGAAATCACCAAGCCAAAAGAAGAGAAAGACTGAGCATGCAATTAGCATGAGAAGCAAGAGAATCATTAACCAATAGAAGACAGAACACTAATTAATACAGGAACTAGGTAACTTGTAGCCAGTGAAAAGGATTGCCTTTGTTTGCTAAACTGTGTAACTAGTGAGAAGTTTTGGCAGTCATGGTGCTGGCTTTGTGGATTTGCCACCCAGCACCCCTTTCTGTGCAGAACTGTGACTGTATTTGACTTATTTAAAGTCAAATACCTCAACTCTGTGTGTGGATTGACTTCTTCCACACTAGGTGAAAGAACCTACTTTAAAACAACAGTTTGCACAGCAATATACAGGACTATATAATTACAGCAGCTTTTTTTAAATCCCAAGGAAAGCCCACTAATAGGCCCAGCAGTTTTGAAACAGCTACATTCTGTCTCTTACACTCAGGTTGTTTTTGCTGTATTTCACTCCCCATGTAGCACTAAGGTGCCCAAGCAAAGCCACTACTTGGTCTGAATCTGCCTTTGCTATTTTTGCTTGCAAGGACCCAGCACAGCCAAAGGAAGAGTTCAAGCATTGTAGCATCCCTGGCTTCACCCCCAGAGCAGCTGCTGCAGACAGCCACGGGAAAGCAAGAAAGGGCCACTTGGAACGCCGGGGACGGCACAAGCAGCTTTTGTTCTATGCAGTTTCCTCTGACACTTCCCTAACTCAATTTATTGCTCATAAACCCTCAAACTGAACCGTTTCAAGGCCAGCCACTGAGATCAGCTTGCCCAGGACATGCTCTCCAGTGAAAACTGTTTACTGATTCCTCCGTGTTTGAAGAAACATTTTCATTCACTAGAACTGAAATTGGATTAGGTCCTGGAGCTGGAGCTAGCTCCCCCTCATCTCAGAGGTAATGGAAAGGGAGGAGCACATTGGTAGCAGCAAGAATGAAAATAAATGAATGTCTGACTGAATGGATAAGTAAATAAATCAGTGCACTGTACACAGCCATACAAAAGGTAAACAGACATCCCGAGAGGGCAAAGCTGCATGCTCTAGGAAAGCACAGCATGAAAGAGAAGCAACTCAAACCCAGGGAAAACCAGATGGAAACAGAGAACAAGAATGTAACCTGTTCACTCTGATTTTCAGAGAGGCAGCATAAACACAGTGTCTGATCTGTTTTGTTGATTTTTGTGTACAGGCGAGATGTGTTGGGGCTTGGTTTCACACCCCTGAACCTCACCAAGGTGACTCCACAAAACATGGCAGTTTCAGCAGAGCAGTCAGATGAGTTCCAATTCTAGGCAGAGCATTCTCCTTTGTTCTTAATTTCCACGGAAATCAAATTACACTTAACAAAAGCCAGTACATGGCCTAGATTGTCCCTATCAATTTTTATGGGTCAGCAGAAGTAGGTATGTATCTGTTGTTGGTCAACAGTTACTGAAATGCTGATCAGCGACATCCCAGCAGCGCTCAGTGGGGATAAAGTGATCCAGGAATCACACCAAGATTCTCCCAAGTTTGTTTGCAAAGTCAAAGAACCAAAACTTTCAGAAATGAGCTTATAGCAAGATCACCAACCTGCTAATGATATATATCCAACAGGACAAGGCTCAAAAGCATAATGTTTTTAGTAAGAATGCCTGAGATACAACTCATGGAACTGATTTACGCTGCCTCGCCCCAAAATTAAAGTTAATGCCCTCAAGCAGAGTCAGAATTTGCAGTGTCACTGGCCACAGAAATAGAGAGTTTCCAGTGGACATGGTTTGGGCCCACTGCTCACAACTAGTTTGTGAGTGCACTTGAGCCCTTTAATTTTACTTAAATCCAAATTTTTAGATTAACTACAACCATGTCTAACTGCAAGGCTGGCTATATAGCCACCAAATTTAGAAACACATCTGGATGAATCAAAGCAATAGGGCCTTCACAGGAGTGGCATGACTTCTTCAAAAATTCTGTATTGCTGGTTTCTAACAAAAAATAATTTAGCTTGGGAAAGTAAAAGTTCCTTTCAGCTATTTCAATACGTGGTTGGGATAGTGAGTGCTATTTTTTATGTTGTTTTGCAAAGAACCCAAATTTGAAGGGATAACATACTAGTAAAGCTGGATACACTGGAGCATACAGCAGAGTGCCCCACTTGTATCACCCCCAGCTGCAAATAAATCTGTTCTGCCATTCTCAGGCAGCATCTGAAGAAATGCTGACAACTTTGCACCACTGCCCATCCAGTCAGTAACATAACTTTACCAAGCACTGTTTGAAGTCACAGCAACCCAGCCACCTGAACAACACAGGCAAGCTGGGATGGGGGATCCAGTGGGAGAGGCTAAGAGAACTTTGCTCCTGGGCACACTCATGCACACACACAGCAACAGTGATGTGCTGAAAATTCCTCCCTGACCCTGCACGCCAGCAAAATATCTATGCCAAAACTGCATGACAAGAGCTGATACTACACTGGAAGCTCTGGTACTTTAAGCAGCTGCCCTGAATGACAATCTCTGCTTACCAGCTAAAAAAGATGTGAAACTCACTCTTTCTGCACCTACATAGATCTCTAAAGAGGACAAGAACAGCCTGTGGTGTGAGAGTGAAGCACAGAGACAATATCTCACTGGCCTTCATCACCTAGCGAGTCCCCTCTGCAGATCATCCCTGCACTTGTCTGACTTTGTGTTTGCTCTTTTTACCTCAGCATGCTTTGACCTTAAATCCATTATTGATGTTACCTAATCAAGGATGAGATACTGAATGCCATTCAAGCAGCATGCTGCCATTACTTGAGGAGAAAGCCAGCAGAGAGGGGAGACAGCAGAGTCTCTCTTTAGTGCCCAGCAGGTTTCCAACCCTGGCCCACCCAACTCTGAGCCAGGCCCTCCTCAGGAATTACGAGGGGCCTTGAGCTTTCCACCGTAACACAGTCCCAAGACAACAGCACACTCACATTTTTGGAACAGCTTCTGACCAAAGGATTCAACCATTCAGTGAAAAGAATTCAAGGTCAGATGAAGTTGGAAATAAAAAAAGAAGTAAAAGAGAAAAAGCAAGTGTTGTGATCCACACTTCATGAGATATTTTAATTCCATAAGAAGAAGAACAACAGAGAAAGAGAAATCAAAACACATTTCTAAAACAACTCCTTACACAGAGAAGGTCTGTTGGGTGCCTGGAAACAACTCTGCAGTACCACTGCTCTCTTGACCAGAATGGTAAATTTCCTTTTGGGATAGCTCAAAGAGATATTCTTGTATGAGATACAAAACACCAAAGTGTGCCGTATCACTACTGAATTTGGTATTCTTTAGGGGGTGCAGGCATGCTTCTCACCTCCCACACTCGATCTCTCCACACAAACACTCTCAAACACAGGCAGGCAGCCCCTGCTGAAGGGACTGTCCAGTTTGATTTGTCCTGACAGTCACCATACTGTCCCACCACTCCTGAGTGGGAGAACTCTACAAATACCGTGACCCACTCATGTCAAAACAAAGAGTCTGTTCCCTTTCCTTCCTTGCAGAGTGCTACACTGGGGACAATTCTGGAGTATTTCACCAAGTGGCTCAAGGGTCTAGATGGTCTGGCTTTCCTACCAACACTCTTGGACTGTGCAAGCCTTTAGAAAGTAGCATTTGGAGTTTGCCATGTTGTACTGCCCTGCTCAATCCCAGTGACCTCTGTCATCCCTTCTGCCCTTAAAGACCTGTTGTCTGACATATTTTTTTCAGATTTATGCACTTGCTCAAGGCAGAGCAACGAAAACAATGCATTGCTGAGGGTGCACACAATCATTTCCACATCTCAATTTGCAGGCTTTGCCATCAAGATGCGCAGGACAGTAACTGTGTGCAGGCAGAAGCTGATGAGATAGTAACACACAAGACTAAAAACATTAGAAAAATGCCTGATTAAAGAGCATATGAGAGTCACGCTGCGCATCACTGCTGACTGCAGGGCTTCTGAACGCCTGCCAGAAGAATATAATCCAAAGGTGCAGTGTCACCAAAAAGCGTAGTGGAATATCAAAGCGCTTCTTAGGTCGCAGAAGCCGTTTGTCCGCACGGAGCGGGCCGGTGCCGCCGAAGGCGATAACCGACGTGCCCCAGCGCAGCCCACGGCGGGCCCGGCGCCCGGCGGCGGCGGGGAGCGGCCCCCCGTGCCCGCCGGGATGCGGGGCCCGCCCGGGGCTCCCGCCGGGGCCGAGCCCGGCAGCGCCGATCCCTCAGCCGAGCCCCGCCGCCCCCGCCCCGCCCCGCGCAGCCCCGGGCCCGCGGCCGCCCCTACCTTGGTGTACAGCTCGGAGGCTGCCATGGCGCAGCGAGCGGGCGGGCGGCCCCTCTGCGGCAGCCCGGCGGCGGGAGGCGGGCGGGAGGAGGAGGAGGGAGGAGGAGGAGGAGGAGGAAGAGGAGGAGGAGGAGGATGCTCAGGCGGCGGCCCGCGCCATGTTGCTGCTACCTGGCGGGCTCTGTGCATTGTGGGAGCGGCGGCGGGAGCGGCGGGGACGGGCAGGGACGCGGGGCGGGCGGCGCGATGCCTCCCACCGGCGGGCGGGACGCGGCCGCCGCTCCCGGGGCCCTGCGGGGCCGGTCAGTGAGCGGGGCTGCGCCCCCGCTCTGTGCCGGAGCCCGTATTCCTACTCTCCTTCACCATCTTTATTTTGTTTTTTAATTGATTTTATTTTTTCTCTCCTACGCTGAACAAATTACTCGTTATGTCATCAGCGGTGTTTATAATTTCGGGTGGTGCCCAGCCCGTGCCCTGCCTGAGGCGCGGAGGAGCTCCGCAGCGCGGGCAGCGGACGCTCCGCTGCCTTCCCTTCACGGCCGCCGGTCCTGTGTCAGCGCAGGCGGGAGATGAGCCTCGTCTCACTGGGTCTCCATGTGTGTCACAGCCTGCTGGAGCCTCTGTGTGCCTGGCTGCCATCCTACCACCCGTTATTCCCATTGTGCACCCGGCATGTGTTTCTCAGGTGCCAAGTTTTCCATTTCGGGTTTGTTTTTTCTCCGATTCTAATCCCATCCTTCAAATTGTTTACGGGTCCTTCAGTTTGACTGCATCTGTCATTCAGACTCTTACTGAAAACACTGAAAGGAAATGGGCCCAAACCAGTTCCTTCCATAATTAAGTTCATTCTTTCCAAGACATGGAGGTACACATCTTTGAAAAGTGTAACATCAGTGTCAAATGGGAATGAAAAGCATAGTTCACATTCCAGCAAGGTCTCAGGATGCCACCCAAGTCCTTTAAGATTTGTTAATGACTGTTTCGTACAGCTCAGGTGATGGAAAGAGCTCTTTTGAAGCAGAACTGAAGCTGTTACTCTGTTTTACTTTTCCACCTTGGAAATGCATCTTACTGGTCCAAGTGGTCCAAATTAACAAAACAAGTTTGAAATAGGTGAGTTTGCCACGCTCCACCAAAGTGCATTTGACTATTTATCCTCTCTCAGAATTCAACTGTTTAGGTTATAGCTGTGTGTTCAGTGGGCAGTGTCTGCACTGGCCGTGAAACTCACGACTACTGAAGAAACAGACAAATCTGTTTACAGAGAAACTGAACCATGAAAGCAATGGGTCAGAAATCACTCATCAATTTAGCAACAGAGAGAAAACACTATCCTGGTTCCCAAAACACTCCCAAGAAATGTTTAGCTAGGCTTCACTGCTGCTATCTAAAAAGGAGATGGAGAAAGTAGCAAGCACAAATAGAAAATAGCCAAGATGAAAATACGTAGCTTACTCCGAGTTGTTTGTATTAGGTGCAGATATATGGCCTTCACAGCTAGGAAACTAAGGTTAGTAAATTCAAAATAGAGTAAAAAATCTCTTGATTCTGCTGGGAGAGTTCAAAATAATGTGAACAGAATTAAAAAAAATACATTCCTTCCCATTTTCTGCCAGTATGCCCAGATTTATCAACCACGACTGCTGTTGCTGTACTCCCAGCAGAAATGGATATTCACTCTCAGTGCTATAAAAAGGCTAGAATGGGTTCCTGGGAACTGCTGTCCTGGTCAGGGGTGAGGTTTTGGCTAAGTTGTTTCCAACAGCTGCTCATCTGTCTGCCAAGGCAAACCAGAGAGATCTATACTAAAGCTAACAGTCATCTTTCATGGGCAACGTTGGAATATTAAACAACTGAAATTTCAGTTGTTTTCAGAAAGGACCTGGACCTCCCCTCTGTGTGATGCTTTATAGCAAATATTTTGAACCCTTTCCTCAGGGTATCTATGCTCAATTCAAAGACACTCATTGCAGGAGTTCACCTGAACTGTGGATTACTGATCTCAGCCATTCACAGCTGGAGCTCAGGAGCCAAATGTAATTATAAGCCACAGCAAAAAATAGATATCCAAGTCCAAAATATGCTATGATTTGACACAATTTGCATAAACCAGGATTTCAAATCTGCCATTAAGGACAGGAACTGGGGACATTGAAAGTTGCCAAGAAAAAAACTGTTTGTCATGTATCAAGCCTAAATACTTTAAGATGCATCTCCTGCATCAAGTATTTGCTGGCAAGGTTTTAAAAGACCTCATCTCTTACCTTGCACATCTCTTTGAAAATACGGCATTTTTTTTCAGAGCGCAGATCCCAGAGTGTTCCAGATAACAATGTGTAGGTGATGTAACTGACACAGTCCACATGTAGAATTTTATACTGAATTTTTATGCCATTTTTTCAGCAGTTACCAAGCATCTGTCCTATCTTTTTTCTTACATCTGCATTCTGTTCATATCTATGATCGGTTCAACTGTGGTAGAGAAATTCCCTTCTCACATAGGACTTCCTGTTCTGTTGCCACACTATACAATGAGTGAGCACCGAGTTCTCTGCCAAGCCCAGATTCTCACACAAGGACCAGGCCTGGAGATTTTAGCTGTAGAAAACAAACAGGGCTGGTTTCAGCCAGCACTGATGGAACAGTTAAGAACTCTGAAATGTAATGCAAGAGATATGTAGAAAGAGACACAATCATGTACCATGCAGGTATGCAGAGCACAAATGGTGTGTGTTACTGTAACTTTGGGGACTGAGCTAATTGCGTAACAGACCATGGATCTGGAACCTGTGTAAAGATCAGTACCAGAGCCTCAGGCTGACTGGGAATTTAATGGGAATTTTTTCCAGCATTGTGGTTCCTGGAAATGTTGCCATATTTAGGCCAACAGTCTAAAGCAATGCAAACTTCTTTGCACCAAGCTGGTTTCCCAGACATCCCCTTCATTCAGTGCAAGGGACCCAAACAATCATCTGTTACGGAGTTTTCAAACAATAAGCTTTAATTGCCTTAATAGAAAAATAAGCACTGAAATATATATAAATGTGATTACATTAAAGTAATTCTGTAGTCTAACATACTAGAAACCAAAGCCCAGTCATATTTTAACGGTACAGAGTAGCAAGATTCAGGGTTTAGAAATTTTCCATAGAGAATACCGAAGTATCCGGTATTGTTTAGGAAACAACAGCAAAGATGAGACAAACCTCCACGGTGCAATAAAAACTAAGTAAATCAATTTATTCTGTATACTATACAATGTGTAAGTTTGTAAAGAACAATTGACATTTTTATCACCTTAACATCTTGACTGGGTGTAAATATGTCCAACAAAATGTACTCCTGTGGCCTTTACACAAACACTGTCCTACTACATCAAGAACAATGAGAGGGAAGCCTTTGGTGTTACAGATTTGGGGACATATCTGTGAAGTTGTAATTAATCCACTTAACTATCTTAAATAAAATGTTGGTGCTAACTGCTATAACAAGCCTACATGAGTACTACTCTAACAACTAAACGCTGTCTATCTTTTAAAGGCAAGATATGAAAGGGACTGCCAGTCTACAGTGTGGACAGGTTTTCTTTGAAAAAGGCAATTATCAAATGGTAAAACTCATATAATACATTATGTACATCAGTTTGGATAGCTGAGTTATCTTGCTGGAGTAAGCTGAAAGTAAGCATCGATCTGCAGTCATATTCCATTTACTGTTAAGTGACTACTGGACTTAAGTTTTATACAGTGTATAGAATCAAAATAGCTGTGCCTGCTGCTGAGGTCTGTCAGATGTGAAGGCTCAAAATCAGTCACTGACCTAGTTAGTATTACAGTACTTCAAATATACACATGGATAATATATTCATAGCTGAATTTGTAGTAATCTTAGGAACTGCAAGTCACTGAGTGAGCATTGGAAGAGCTTGTGTTGTCCAACCAGCAGGACAAGCTGAGTTGTAGCTGAGTGAGTGGAATGTTTAAATTTGAATGGCTATCTTTTTAAAACCTTCCCAAACATCAAGACAGCTCACCTTAGGGGGAGCTACAGAATAGTGGCACCAGACAACACACAGCAAGTCACTTTAAGTTGTTCAACATATGTTTCAGGCCCAATCCTATCAAGTTTTGATTTCATTTATACATAGAAAAATAAAGAGGGATTTTCACATTAGAACAAACATTTATAAAAAGCAGCTTGCTTCAGTATTTCCAGTTTCCGTGTTATTCCTCCAGCCTAATTTCTTTAAGAAGTCGAGTAGGTCCATTTCTTCAAAGTGTTCTGCAAAAACCACAAATTATTTGTAATACTAATGGAGGATAAGTAGTAAGGACAGGCTTGACAAAGTCTATCTAAGTACTAAAAAAGGGCTATACAGACTTGAAAAGAATCAGGTTACCAGTTCTGAAATTCTCTGGAATTGCTTCTTCAATCAAAAACATTACATAGACACCGTATGTCCTGATCAAAACAGGACCAAATAAAGACTATTCAATTTCTTTTGACCATTTTGTTTGCCTCTAGAAGAGAACATTGCAGAAGATATGGGCCAGCATTGGTTTTGACTAGCAGTCCTTTATACCCCAAGACCTTTCTGAATACGTCAGCACAAAGTACAAGCTTCTAAACACATACATCTTAAAGTGTTCTCTCTTATAATACTCACATTGGTGCTTTATTTCTAACAAGCTGTTTCCAAACTATTAAAAAAAAAATTCAGTAAACTGATCTTTTTAAAGTTTCTCCCAAAGACTGTGACTACCTAAACGAAAATCAATTATATTCTGGACCACACTCCACTTTCAAAGTTCTGATTTGATTGAACTAACATGTTTTAAATGCATCAATTCACCTGACTAATATCAACTATGTATTTTGTCTATCTAATACTTTCAATGTTCATCATAAGCATGAACTGGAGTTCATCCCTATTTTCTGATATGAAAAATTACCTCTTTCTCAGTAAATCATTATAGAAATACCTTTCCAGATATTTGTTTCCACAAAGTCAATGAGGGGCTGCTGTACGAAGAAAAGGAAATACTTTACTACCTCTTTAGGAGTCCAAGAAAAAAAAAAAAGAAAATATATCCTTCTGCTTCCAGAAGTCTAAAATAGCCCAAAGACAATTGCAGATCAAATGTCAAGTGAGCCTAGATTTGGTGTCTGCCACACAGGGAACTCTCCAGAACAGTACACTTAGCCATATTCTATGCCAACAGACAGAGCATTTCTGCTTTAAAAGCTTAACAACTGCTGAACAGAAAGGGCACTTGCCTGCAAATATAGGTACAAATTCCAAATTTATACTTGAATGCTGGATATCATTGTGAAACAAAATATACAACTGCAAAAGCATAAGGTTGAGTCAAGTGTAAATGTGTTTCACAAATTTCAGGTATATAATTTTTACTTTCAGTAGCAAGATTCTGGGCTCTTAGTTTCAGGACAAGACTTTGAAAGATACAGAATCACTTGTGCTTTGATTGGCACATTATCTGCTTTTTAAAATGTAAAACTAATAGACGTTTGCAAAAGGTTGTGCAAAACTACTGTATTTACAAAAAATGGCACAAAAGTGAATTCAACAGTCTATGCACATGCACACTTCATCCACATCTTCAACAAAAGTGTGTCCTAAGCTACGGAACTGAAAGGAACACCAGCTTCAACAGGCAGTTGTCAATAAGCACTAGGTTCACAAGAGTTACACCAGAATGGGCAAATATTGCCCAAGTAAAAACTCTATTGTTAAAGCTGAAACAGGTTTAAGGCCGTTCAAGTTCAAAAGCAGAAACAAAATTCAATCAGAGCCCTGTCTTTGTTTTTATACATGCTTTACCATCTAGCAACTTGTGGTCTAAACCTCTACTTTAGACAACAAACCCAAACACGGAAGAAAAACCCAACACAACTGGAGGTTATATTAAATACAAATATGCTGTAATTAAGATGAAATAACAAAAGCAGAAACATTAGAAGTTGTAAAACTTGCGATGTCACTTGCTGGAACCAGTCCTACACTAGGAAATGGGCAATATGTACATTTTCAAGTAGATTACATTGCTCTAACCAAACTTGTCCTTTTTAATCAGTGCATTTTTCTCAACTAGTCCAAATACTACGTTTTACTCTTAACAGTATTCCCTTACAATAGCAGCACATGCTATCGCTACCTGCAAAGCTGTCAGTCTCATGACTTAGTGTAAGAAAGAAAAAGGGGGATGTGAGGGTGAGAAATAACTATTAAGGAGAAATAACAGGAATGAGAATAATCATGCAGTTCAGCTGTTCTGGTCAGCCAGCCAGCTTGCTAGCAACAAGAGATGGTTTCCGCTGTGGAAGATCCTGTGGAGTAGGAATATGGTCACCAGTCACTTCTGTCTTGTCAGGAGCTGCAGTGGGCAGTTGCTTATTCTTCATCTTTGCTTTAGCCATGTTGTAATCACCAGAATCAAAGTATTTTTGCTAGAAGACAAAACACATGTATTTTAAAGGCTGAAATCTTACCATATGTATACACTAAATTACATTGTTAAACAGGTATTTTAAACTTTAAAAGGTTGTAAAATCTGTGATTCATCAAACTAGCTCTATATTGATTAAAAAAAAAGGTCTTATCAATACTAGTAAGCACAGACAGCTGAACTCTTAACATCATTGTGAACATTATTGTGAACAGTAATCTGAATATTATTTTTGCCCTGGTTTTCCCAAAAGCTCATCTCCCACAGCTGCAACCTTGGGGTTTGCAAAATTCGTTGCAGTGAATGAGTTCTGCTACACACAATAACCAAACAGTGCCCAAATTAAAGCAGGAGAACAGAGCCTGGTCTATCACACCAGAGATCAAAGTAGCATGAAAGTGCATGCTAACAAGAAAACCTCCTCTCTGTACACATTAAAACAGTGAAACTGTAATTCCTAAGGTTCCCAAACCAATTATTTAGTGAAGTCAAATCTACTGTACAGTTCTTCTGAAAAGTACTATGTCAAAGAAAATTATTATCCCCCATTACTTTTTCTTCTGAATACAAAAGTAAATTAAGTTTTAAATTCCTAACTAGGAAAACAGTGTTCCTTAGTATATTAGCAAGTTTTTATTAGCACTACTTTTAAGAGTAGCCAGATTTGTCAAAATATTAAATTATCTATGCATGTCAATGCCTAATTATTGTTAATTATACACATCATGGTAAGATGAGGCATGGCAAGATAAGACGAGCATCCAAGCTCTGCATAAAGTTTTCAGCTGCTCACTGACACATTTCGCAGAAAAAGCTGTCTT
Organism: Sylvia atricapilla; assembly: GCF_009819655.1. Classification (NCBI taxonomy): domain Eukaryota; kingdom Metazoa; phylum Chordata; class Aves; order Passeriformes; family Sylviidae; genus Sylvia; species Sylvia atricapilla. The sequence continues at coordinate 12,259,415 of NC_089152.1, forward strand.
TTTTTTACATCTTACCATGAGATCTACCACTAAGATACTTGTAACCCACAATTTTGAACAGACTTCATATGAGGCAAAAAAAATTAAGACTCAGGATTAAGATTTACGCCACTAACTACTTCTTACAATTACAACCATCTGTGAAGGGCAGACCACCCAGTTAGATTTGTAGAGGGTTAGTCCTCAGCAGAACAGCAGCTATCACTACCTGCAATGTGTAAGTGCTTCCAGGCAGCACACTGGCACCACAGCCTTTATCCCACATTAGTACTACCCAGCTGCAAAACGCTCAGTGGCAGCAGTTGCTAGACAGAAGTAATTTGAGCCCGTGACTTAACAGGCCTTTACCCAAAGGGGGAGGAGGTTGTTCAGACAAGACCTCCTGAAAACAGCTTTAAATGCTCCCTGCCAGTGTCCTGAAGTTACCAGATCTGTTTCTCCCATAGTCTGTTATACATTTGAATCGTACACTTCCATTTATAAACCTTCCCAGTGCAATCCTTTTGATGGTGTAATCCCTATTTACACCACAGTGTTCTAGCACTACCTCTGCAGCCTAGACCTCAAGGTAGAACATAACCTGATCTGGAAAAAGGCCTTCCCACTTTGCCCTTTAAGACTGAAGCAACCAAAAGAAACTTTTTAAACAGCAACTAGGTAATAACAGAACCACTTGATCTTTAGACCTGATATAGGTGTTAGCAGAAATCTTTCTGTCCAGCTAAGAGTTCTAAGAATGCCTCCACAGGAGCATGAAGTAATATTGTTCTCATCTACCATTATTCCAGAAAAAGTGTGCTAGTATGGTGTGGGCACCAAATGCAGAACATTTCTGGACAGCAAATATAAATTGGCAGAGTGTGTCCTGGTTGCCAAACCAAAGATGATTTGGGCTGCAGCTGACCACAGAAGAATATCTGAGAAAACCCACCATCTCTTAGAATATCAATCCATTTCTCCCTTTAACTTATTCCTGTATTTGCCTGATTTATTCTAGCTTCTCACAGATGGCCTGTATTTGATTAGTCCTTTCAAAACCAGCTATGTCTATCCAGCTGTCTTCCTGTCAGAAACAGTATCTGAAAGCACGCACCCCATCCTCACTGTTCTAACCCTCATCAGTGCAGTCAGCCCAAAGAACACCAGAACCCCATCAGGTAAAGAAGCCTCTCCATTTAAGACACTGAACACACTAAATCAAAATAATAAAAAATAAATGGAATAGTTATTATCACCACATCAGGAACTGCAGGAGGCCTATTATGAATTGAAATCCACAAGTTCATGCCATCTTTCATCAGAGTAGCAAAAGTCAATTAAGATGGCGATGGATGTGTCTGTGCTCAAATCTGAAGGTACATGCTGCAAGAGCCTTTGCATTCAATAGTGAATAATTAAGATGAAGATATTGTACAGGCTGTTATTGCTGGTGGTGAGATTCTCTCACATTTGCACCAAGTGCAAGCAGTCATAATTCCTTTATGGCTATCAATCCTTACTGAGTGAATGCTGGCCTGTTTTCCTGAGACATCATCACAATACAAACTTACCACTCCCTTCTGTGTCTACACACACCCTGGACCCAGTGAAGTCTCATTTAGGCTGCCTTTGGCCACACAGCAGCCTAACTCAGAGAGAGTCACCTCACCTGCCCAGGCCCAGCAGCCATTAATTCTGCTTCATACCTTCCAACTTATGAGACAAAGATTATCCAAAAAACCTGCCAACAGTAACAATTCCCAAGAGATGTTAGCAGATAGCACAGAATTAGATCATCACTGAACTCCACCAGCTGGTTTGAGAAGGATTTATACTTGGAATCATTGCGTGTACTGTGTACTGCAAGGGCCTAGACAACAGTAAAAAACCACAACGGTGTGACAGCAATGAAAGCACCACCAGAAGCAGTGACATACTGCTTCAGGATTATTCAAAGAACCGAGTCCTAGCATGCCTGAAAGGCATTACATAATCATTCTATGAATAATTAAACTAAAAAAACTCCAGTCAAACAGCTAAGAAAATAAGAGACACTACTTAGATGTGGAACAATACTGAAATATTAACTCACTCTTCATTCTTCTATCATTATTTTTGGGTCTGGGTGTTTATCCAGAATTATACAACCATTCTCAAATCACTAATGTGAGATGATGCCTGGTATAACAACAGACTGACCAAACTTTCATGTGCTAGAAATATGGATAAAAGGAGTGGACATCAATTTTGGGGGCATAAGAATGGGCAGGATAAAATCACTACAAAATAAGGTTGAGTTTCTATCCCTTGGTGTTTACTGTAATGTTTATTTCAAGTCTATCACAGCAGCTTCTAAGTTTAATTTTTTTATAGCAAGTGTGGTCGAGCCAGTGATGCTGTAAACAGCTATCCTGCCAACCTGGCATCTGTTCTGCAGAGACAAATTTCCTCGTGTTTTCTCAAAATTTAAGGTTCTTAGGACTCTTTTACCATGTAAAGGCCTATAGAGTAGGGAAAAAATCACAAGTACAGGAATTTTGGATGTTTCTGTCTATACCCTATGCACAGTAACTTACTCCTTTTTGAAGCCTCTTCCTCAAGAAGTCTGAGCCTCCTGGCTTCTGGCCCAGATGAGGGTATCTTGCTTTCAATTTTGCTTCTTCAGCTTTTTCTGGACTTAACACCTTATCCTCCATCTCCTGAAAGACAGTGAGTGACACTGTAAGTGAAACACACAACAATGTATATTTATGCAGAAGAGCTTTGCAGGTAATACACCCACATGCTGCTACCAAGTGAGCATAACAATTATCTGATTAGACATTTTCATACATTCTTTCTCAAATGCTGACAGCAACTGTAGGAGTTCAGCCTCCCATTTTAGACACCTTTCTTGGAGATGCTGAAGATGTGCACAATTCCCTCCCAAAGAAAAGCAATTTGAATTATTCAATCATGAAAAAGACGACTCAAACAATTTTTTTTGTTTTGTTTTGGGTTTGTTTTTGTTAAAACAAGGGGTTCACTAAGAACAAACAAATATTGAATAATGAGCAAGAACCACAGGACTTTTTTCCAAATGCCTGTTTCATCATTTAGTTGCCTGGGCAGATTGGAACACTGATCTGTGTGGCTGCTCCAGCTGTAATGTGTTGATATTCATCGTGAAACAGTCTCAAAAACATGCCTGCTGTTACATTAATAACAACACTGTGTTTCTCTATACATGTCTATAATTATCCTGAAATTATGAGGATGAAGACAGTTGGGTAGTGCATTTGTGTAAAATAAAATGCCTATTTTACGAGCATATGGTAAAACATGGATGCTCAAAATAATAATTTAGAGATTTCTGGCAAAACTGCAGTCTGTTCACTGGCCTCTACTTCACACTCATCTCTTCCATGCCCATGTAGCAAATTGATGTATGAAGTACAATTTATGTTATTGGATCATTTCTAAGATATCTTTCATTCCAAATTCTTGATTTTTTCCAGTATTTCAGTATTTGGCCTCAGCCTTTTTTTTTTTTTTTTTTTTTTTAAAAAGAAAACCATTCCTAGTTCAGAGAAAATGTAGAACGATTTGCACTGACTGCTGTAGCACAGAATTGTTATTGTCACCTGAAGTCAAACCAAGACTTTTAGGCAGGAAGTAAGAATTGCCATTGAAATCAGGAGGGCATCATTCATTTATGACTAAGATTTCATGTCCACTTAGAGCTGCTCAGGCAGCCCCTTCACACTCTTCTCCATGCCTGTCATCATCCTTTGCATTGCATCAATCAGCGTAACTGCCTGTACTGCCCAGTTAGGGTTCACAGAAACTAATCCAATTTTTTTTTTTGGAAAAAAAAAATTATACATTTATTTCTCCCCTTATTGGGCTGTTTCATTTGGATTGGTTTCCACAGCCTGGGTGACCAGGCAGCTGCACAAACAGGTATGTTAACACAGCAGCAGGGAGAACAAGAACACAGTGAGCAGGGAGACACTTAAGCCAGAACTGCCAAAGAACAAGAGCCACCATCACACTCGCCCATCCCTAGGTGCTCTTTGCTACCTCTGATAAACTGCTCCAGGTTGTAAAGGATTCAACACCTTTCTGGTCAGGTGCCTCAGAAACAAAGATTGTAACAGATTTAGAATATAACATGATATACTTGCTCCATTTGGCCGAAACACCTCAAGGACAGCTTTGCACAATACAACAGGAAACTGAATTAACTGTTCTCCCAAGGAAAAAATAGAAACTCTCATAACAATTAAAGAGAAACTTCGGGAACCAATGCTTTTTATTAATGAAAATACAGCTAGGCAATACAATGCAAAATCCAAACATGAATAAAGGGCAAAGTTTCCCTGACACCACTGGACACAGAACCACAGCACTTCTCACTAGGCAATATCACACTGGCCAAGCCCACGGCTCTCACGCGTTAAAAAGATCACGCAGCAGCTGCTCTCCCGATTGTGGTTCATCAGAATGCCAACACGGACTGGATTTGCTCAAAAGTAATCCTTTCAGCTCAACACTATGAACATCTAATGCTGAATCACTGGGTACTCACTGCTGAGCCAACAGACAAAATATTTGAGGGGGCATATTTTGCCACTAAAAGCCAAAAGGACGTATTTTTCTAAGACAAGAGGACCAACAATAAATAGCTTATATAAATATGTATTCACGGTGCATCAAAGGAGACATTTATGCAAACTCACAGGGCTGACAAACTACGGCACAGCAGGCAATCCAAACAAAAACCCCATGTTACGCATCAATGCAGCTCAAAAGGATACAGAGCACGGCCGCTTCTTCTTGGTGACCAACAACAACTAAGACTCAAAAACCCACAGAACACAAATTAAAGAATTTCAATACCACGACTTGGGGTGTCAAACAAAACCAGCTGATGGCAGGTTCAAAAAATACTTAAGACAACAGCTCTTCACGTAAAATGCAGTTAAGCTGCAGAACTCCTTTCTGAAGGATACAGAGGGTGCCAAGAATTTAGATTCAGAAAGCAATTCGATGTGTTCATTTGCAGCTCAGAAGCCTCTTAAACCAGATTGCTGAGACCTTGGAGAGTTTTCTTGGGAAGATCACTGCCTGCACGTCCTGCTCTTATATTCTTCTGAGGACTAGATGGTATTGAGCACTCTCGGAGATGTGCTGCTGAGCCCCAAAGACTTTAGTCCAAGCCACTCCTACATTCAGAACATTCTCCCTTGAATTACAGAAGCAACAACTAAGTGACTAACAAATGACTCGGGAGTGGGCAGAAATCAAGATATACCACGCTCTTCTTCCAAGTGACAACCACACAAAAGTTATAATTTTAGTACTCCACAGGAATCTGACACAGCTCATGAAGTCATTAAAATGATCTACCAGGAAGGCAGTAGTTACCTAACTCAAAGACAGCTTTTGCTTTTAATCTTTGCTGAGGTTCTAGCAGCATAAAGTTCTGTCTGTATCTGCTGGACAGCTGACCTGCATCACTAAAAAGAAGAGTCACCAGCCTTCTAAAACTCTGGTATGAATGGCTCATCTTTAGCAGAAGACATCAGACAAAATGCAAAACGGAAAATAGGAAAAACATGGCAACAGCACAACACTAAAGCAAACTGATGTGGCAAAAGCCAGTTCAGCAACAAAATGCACCACCTCTAAGAGTTTCCTGAAAAATAAAGGCTTTCAAGGCAAAAAGAGTCAACCAAACATACATTCTCGATGTCTGAAGTTTCTTTGTTTCTGAACTTCCCCCTGCCACTGTCCTGAGTTTTCACGCTGAGAACAGGAAACGCTGGTCTTTGGCAGATTTTCAGTTTCTATCAATGTAGTTAAAAACCTTTCTTGCTCAGCACAAGCTTCTTACAGCACGTTAGAAAGTTTAGAAAAAAGCTCCTATCCTGAAAACACTGGCCCAAAGTTCATTTAGGGGCATCATCTTTTTAAAGCATAGATATGAATAAGTACTGCAAAATGGGTTGTTTATGTAAGTGTTTCAGAGCTAAGCACTGACGGAGTGAACGCTCAGTTTTGCCTACCCAGACAAACAGTTTTATTGGAGGTTAATATTCCAATGTCATAACGGCACTGATATCACAGTATCAGACCAGAACATAGTCTTACAGAAAGCAAAGTTCTATTTTATTGATGTTATATAATTTTTCTTGAATACTTTACCAGAATAAAACCAAATTAGGAGAGCAGCAAGGACCTCCCATCTCTCAAATAAAAGGTAATTTCTCCAAGCAGTGCTTAAGCATGACATTTCGAGACTTCAGTGTGAAAGTTCATTAGGAAAATCAGCCCCAGTCACCTGACTTCATCAGAATACCCTAGAAGGTATTACAATAAACTTGCTGCCACATGTTTAACTATGCTCTTATTACAGAGCTATTCTAGGAGTGCTGCATAGGCCAGGGACTTATTTTTATAGGCTTTGAACAGGAACAGTATCCCTTCAGCAGCCTACCTAGCATGAACGTTAAGTCACGCTGCAGAACACACCTATTTAAGAGCAGATTACAGACCTGACAAGAAGCTGGTTCTGATTACTGCACCTATTGAGAAGGTATCATTCCATATTAAGCCCCAAAGCTCTACCTGTGCGACTAACTCATATTACAAATTGTAAATTATTAAACAAAAACTTAGCAGCTGAGGTAGATTAAGTTTTTTTTTTTTTTTTTTAGCGTCCTTCAAAGCAGTACTTGTGTTTCATAACTTCTCCGGATCATAGCCGCGGGGATTGCAACTGGGCTCCCACAGCAATGACAAGACTAAAAAACAAACGGCTTCTTAAAGTCACAGCACAGCGATCTATGAAACCAAATCCCACTTGAGAAATGATTCAATTATCAGCTACAGAGATGACATAAGAGGGATACCACAAGATAACCCAGCCAATTATTCTCTCTAAAATCCTTAACTAGCACAGGTCACTGTCGTTGTGACTTGGGTATTTCTGCTCCTGAATTGATTACATTAAAAGCTGAACGTTTTTCAGAACCGAAACACACGTTCAGCCTGCGGATTATGGCCGGTCTCCATCCCGCCGATGGTGAGCCGAAGCCCATCGCGCAGGACGGCGCGGCCCGCGGAGCCCCCGGAGGGAGCGGCGCCGAGGCCGGAGAACGAACGAGGGAGCGCCACGGGCCCGGCCCGGCCAGCGCACACCGCCGATGGGCCAGGGAACACCCGCTCCCGAGCCATCATGGTGGTGCGGCTCCTCCGCCTCCAGCCCCACAGGCCGCGGGGCCCGTCCTGCCCGGGGGGAGCCGCCCGGCCCTGCTGCGCTCGGACAGCCCGGGGCAGGCGGTGCTCTGAGGGACGGCCGGGCCCGGGAGACGCTGCGGCCCGCGGGGCTCCCTGGGCTGACGGAGGGAGAGGCCCGGCCGCGCCGATGGAGGCGGGAGAAGCCCCGCGGGGCTCCTTCTGCTCCTCGGCCCGGCCACCCACCTTCTGCTCCTCGGCCGAGGCGGGCTCGGGGCTCTCGGCAGACATGGCGCCGCGGCAGCGGGACGGCGGGGCCGGGAAGGAGGGAAGCAGGGAAAGGAGGGAAGGAGGCGGGCGGGAGGCGCGGCCGCGGCTCCTCCGCGCTGCTGCTGCTGCCGCCTCCTCCCGCACAAGATGGCGGCGGCGCGCGCGACGGAGCGTCGGCGGGGCCAGACTTCCTCCGCCTCGGCCCCCGCGCTCCGGCTGGGGAGCGGGGGCGGGATCCGCCCGCGCCCCGCGCGTCACGTCCGGGGCCGCGGGTTCGGGGCTCGGCTTCGGGGCGGCTCTCAGAGGGCACACAGACCCGGTGCCCAGCGCGTTAGAACCGCAGAGTTACAGAAACATCGGGGTTGGGGAAGACGTTCAGTATGGTCCAGTCCACCCGCACAGGCGTCACTGTAACCACGGAACCACATCAGCGGCGCCAGAGCCAGACGTCTCAAACCCCTCCAGGGATGGTGACTCCACCGCCTCCCTGAACAGCCAGTGTTTGGACCGATCGAAAATTGTTCAGATGTTTGACCAGCCGAACAGTGAAAATTCTTCTCATATCTAATGTGAATGTCCTGTGCTTTAGCTTAAGGCCATTTCCTCTGGTCCCCTCACTGGTCCCCATGTCACCTCCCCACAGCCCTGCGTTGTCGAGGCTGCACGGCCTCCCCTGCTCAGCAGCAGCGTAAAGAGAAAAAAGCCTTTACTGCTTGGCTAAAGTTAGTTCTTTTGGCCACTTGTAGTGATCAAAATATAAGGAGGTGAACCCTCAGCAATATTACTCGAGGATCTCATGAATCCCAGACAGCAGCTGACAGGACACGAAGGCTCAGTCCATTGGTACTTCTCGACAGCACAGTATCAAGTTATACAGAGTATTTTATTCCCTCCCCATCTACTTTTCACTGTCTGGTTCTTGGCTGAAAAATAACCTTATGTGGACTCTCTTCAAGAGCATACAGGAGGGGTTTAAATAGCCCAGCATTAATAAATCTTTAGTGGTCCCTAAATAAATGGATTATGTGAACAGCAAGGTATGGATTCTATTTAGCACAGCTCAGGAGAGACTGGCCAGAACAGACTTCGTGTGATTATGGTCAGAACATAAGAGGTAGGTCTCAAAGGTCTGTGAAAACTGAAGCTGCCAATGATTTTGGAACAGCTGAATTGTACTAAATGCCTCACAAATCAGTAGCTGGAAGAGGTTTTTTGTGCACCTGAGAGATTCATCCAGAGACCAGGATCACGCAGCTGTGGAGAACCCAAGGAATGTGCATATCCCTCATTCAGAAACGTATTTATCCAGGCAGATTGCACAGAAAAATGGAATCATAGAATGCACCAGTGGGTTTTTTTTCCTAATGACAAAAAAAGCCATTATACTGGTGGGTGTGCCACATTTGCTTCTAGCAAAATCAGGGATAAATAGTCTGAAAGTGGGACAAACAGAGCAACATAGAAAAATGATCATAAAAAAAGGATGAAGTTCATAGATTTTAAAAGGAAGAAGAAGAACAAAGCAGAGACAGCAGACAAGAATGCAAACTTCAAGAATTTCTTTCAAATCTCTTAGGAAATTAATGTGAGGCAAAACAGTTTGGAGGATTCAGCAGTTCCTTAATGCAATTATTTCTTTAAGGGAACAAAATGCAGAGAAAAGATGGGAAATAAATTCAGAACCTCAGAAAAAAAATCAGGTTCTTCAATGGCATCAAATACAAGAAAGCAGCCTACAGTCTGTAGGCTACTCTCTAGCCTACAGAAACTAGGTCAGTTTTTAAGGATGTGTATCTAAAGCAGATCATGAAGACAGCAGGGTTCCAAAATATTACTGAACAAAACTTTTAAAGGCTAAAGTGTTTAATGTTTATTTTTGTTCAATCTGGCATGATCAAGGTAAATGGTGTAACAAACGAAGTACAGTCTGTAGCTAGAATAAGGAAAGACTGGTTTACAGGTTACTCTAATTAGTTTTGGTAAATATTTTCAACTTGAATGAAAAAATATCTTTAAGAGATTAGAGAGTGACAGAAGCAATCTCCAGTTAATTACTGGTGATTCATATAGAAACCTGTAAAAAATGAATGGGTTTCCAGGAGTCACTTTTCCTGCATTTGAATAGGAGTATAGGGAGGACAGAATACAAGCTATATAATTAGGCTGTCAATAATGACTTGAAAAATCATCTAAAATAAGCACTCAAAAGAAACTGAGTAGCTAGGCAGGAATTCACAGTTAAGAACAAGGGTTTCACACAATCATCTTTCCTTTAAGAAAAAGGAAATAGACCATGTGGAGAAGTGGGTGAAGGTGGCTGAAGTTCCAGATGCCTTCTGGCATTAATAAAGCTTCTGACACTTTCCCATGCAAATTAGGGAAACTTAATTAGATGAAACTTTAATGTGGTGGATGCAAGTTTGTTGGAAACAGCTATCAATTCTTCAAACAGCAATGCTGTGTTCAGCATATAAATCTTGGGTAGTGAGAGAATAAAGTTCAGTAAGGAGAATTACCATTTTGGGAACAAGCAGGTAGGATGTCTCTTATGTAACAAGATGAATGGAAGTTGACATCTCCTGATACTGAAAAAGAGTGTATTAAAACAGGATGCATGAAGAAGACTTTAATCCATATGATTTATTAACCAATTCTTCCAGTATGATGGGCACAGATAGGCCCTGACTAGAATGCTGTGTCCAGCCTCATACACTTTAGAGGAAAGCAAAGAGCCAGAATGACAAGAGATGCAGAAAATAAAGGCTGACTGGATAGTCTGGGGTTGTCTTACTCATAAAAAAGAAGACTGAGAAGGGAGATATAAGTACTAAATGGCTTGCTTATACTGAAAAGGCTAAGTAGTATTTAACTCAATTTCAGCAACATTTAGTTGGATGTTAAAATCCTTATATAACTGTAACTAAATGTTATAGTTTCTCATGATAAATATTTATTACTGGAAGAGTTTAGTTGTAGCAGCCATCACTGGAGGCCCTTATAAACCACCAAGCTTTTATTAAAAATAATTGTATATGGTTGAGCCTATTGAGGAGTAGAGAGAAGAAGCCAATGACCTCTCAAAAATTAGTCAAGTCTTAAACTAAGTTTAGAAGGTCATGTGGAATTTATTTCATAGTTTATGAGCATCCAGCATTTCTCCAGGTGCATCCCTAATGGAAAGTGTTTACTCAGATCAAGCTGTAAATGGAGAATGACTCAGAAAAATCAAAGTTGTGCACAGATAATCCAAGGTCACTTTCATTCCAAATTCATATAGGGACTAAGTGTAGTTTGACTATTAAAGTGAACACAAATTTATTTCCTAAACATGACTTGTAGTAACCACATATTCAAAATTCACACTTCTTTGCTATTCAAAGCAAATCAACGAAGGGAGATGACTTGAAGAAGTCCATTTAAATAAAGTTATCAAGATACAAACATTGCATAATGCCAGTGCAAAATAAAAGGTTAATCTACTACAGGGGAATGCTGAATTTTCATTAAAAATGTGTCCTTTCCTCATACTTTTTTTTCATCGAGCATGCATGCAAGCTGTGCACCATGACACAAATAAGTAGTTTGAGGATACATGCTGTTTGCTTATGACTCAATAGCAGCTAGACAGAAACTAGGACACCCTCTTGATATCCTAGTCCAGACCATAGTTCTGTACACAGTACGACTGCAGTTGTATTTGATTCTTCTGCTACCAAAAGAAACCCTTTCTCAGTTTTAAAGGGCACACAAATGACTAGAAACTGCAAACAATCTCTTCCTGTAGAGTTTTCCCCAATTCTCTCTAAAATGAATGCCAGGTAACCTTTGAAAACCTGGTGTAACAGAGTGGAAAACGCTGCTGAAGTGGAGAAAAGACTCAGTAATATCTGAGCTTTGCCCTTTTGGAGCAGCAGTCATTTGCATGTACAAGATAGTTGATAAGTATCATCTGGAAAGTCCAGTCTCCCTTACGTTCCCTGGCAGACTTCCTGGAGATTTCATGATACACTGACTTCTCTCATCTATGGGCAGTACTGAATATACAAGATGCACATCCATCCTTTCTCCAGTCTTCATCAGATAAGCATGTTAAAGGGCACCTTGCATATTACTGACACTCTAAAAACCTACAGCAAAGTAAAGAAAAACACAAATCAAGGTAAGACAGTTGAGAAACTCAGAACTTCATCAAATGTCATAAAGCTTCATTTGCATGATTAAATATATAGCTCAAATATAATCAAACGCTTCTAACTTTATTTCGCTCAGTTACACAGTTTAACACTTAGCATAAACTGTTCATCTGACTGTTTTGTTTTAGGAATACACACACGTATCTGAAAATAGTCATATGCCCAGTGTAGCATTGCTAGTAAAACTTCCTATGGCCACCTAGTGGCCTACATGGAATTGACTTATGAAAAATATTTAGGATTACATGAAGATCCTCTCATCTAAAAATAAAACAAAAAGTACAAGTTTCATAGCTTTTGCATATATTTGAGATATAAATACTAATTTGTTTGCACAGTACATCCTTTAACACAATTTAGGAAATAAAATGGGGGAGGGTGCAAATTTTATGTGAGGAAAACTAATGACAGAAAGCAAAATTAAAATGGCCCTTAAGGAAAGAAAAGAAATTGAGGGAGCAAAATGTGAATTGAATTAATGATCTGAATGCATGAGTAAGTAAATAAACAATCTGCACTGTGGTTGCAAGTGTTATTAAATCTGGACGTGAGAAAAAATGGAAAATGGTACCATTAAAGAGAAAAAACAGCTAAATGCTTGCATAGTATGAAATGTTATGGAAATTCATGTGTTGTCCCCATTTTCAATAACTTAAATGAATATCACTTAAAACAGCACACAGATTAAAGACATCTGTATATATTTCAGATTTCAATATTAATGCCAAAAATACATAGTATGATTTTACATAGGATTTATGCTACATTAGAACACTAAAGACAAACATCACATGAGTATTAAATGAAACATTAAATATTAAATAACTGAAAAATAAAATAAAAAGTGTAAACACTAAACTAACTTGGGAATTTGCTATTGCAACACATCCAATGAAGTGGTTTTAAACAGTACAAAAAGATTAGATTTAAGTATGTTTCCAGTCTACTTGGAATACACAAAGCTCATTCCAGAAACCTTTTAAAAACTGGTCCAGGATCACATAGAACCTTCTTCTCTTGAGCGCTATTTTTATTCCTTTACAGACTTAACTTTATACTGTTGTCTCTACCAATCTTTGCTTGCAAGGAGTACTCAACAGTAAAATGAATACTTTAGTTTGCCACTGTTTGCTAGCATCTTGGTGAAAACTGAGGATTTGTTGGAGATTCAGTGTAAGATTTGAGTTCATATGCAGCGCCGCTATCAACTTCCATGGATTTCCGAGAGAATAGGAGCCTTACATCTCTGTGGAGGTAGATCTTTCCAGATTTAGAACTCTGGAACCTGAAAAGATACAAATATCTGTATTATCTAAAACAAAAATAATCTTTAAAAATTATTAAGTAAAATGCACTCTTAAAACATTAAGACCAAAACACATTTGAAGAAACAAAATTAGTCAGTTAAAATGAAAAGAGAAAGAATATCCTAACGTTTTTGTTCTGTTTGTTTCTTTTGACATTTAAAGGTTCTGTTCCTTATCACCAATGCAGTGCACAGCTTTGAAAGTGGCATGAAGTATTTGAAGTTCACACTGCCATTATGTACATCAAAGATTAAAGTCCTTGGCAATCAGGAACAGCAAAAAATGCTCTTCAGTGAGCACTCCTGGAAATATCCACAGATCTGCATTTCAGAGAATTGTATTCTATAGTTTTCACGTGGCAGAACTCTCTAATTTCCTTCTCTCCACCAGGAAAGGCAGAAGAGCCTAAGGAGCATTTCTTACAGCAACTGAACTTAATGTCACTACCACTGTGCCACGGTGAGAGATAAATGCTGTTGCTGCTGCAATAGAAACAGAAAAGCCATTACTGTTGTCACAACAAGATGATACCATGGCAAATGCTGAGTGAGCAATGCATGCTGTGTTATCAAGTATGACAATTTGCACAGATTTTTAATAGGCGTTTACATATTGACCCCACTGAAGCAAAAGCAGTATCTCTAAAATAAAACTATTCACATAATTTGACTGAAATTCTGAGTGGTAGGAGAAAGACAAGTACAGAAGATCCATCGAGGCTTCATTGTGTGAGGAAGGCAGGTTGCAGAAATGGATTCTGTGGCACTGTTCTGTTCAGAGGAGTGATGCAGAATAGCCTGTAGTCATCCCCACAGCCAGACAAAGGAAAACTCTGTTCTCCTAGATACAGCTGTCAAGGACATTAAATGCAGCAGGGTCCAGCAGAATGCTTCTACTGGCTCCCACAGAGATCTCATCCATCACTAGTTATTTGCTCGGTGCTGTCAGTGTGAAAGCCCTTTACCTGATAGGCAAAAGGGAGAAGACACTATCTTAAGAGAAGACTGTGGGGGAGAGCACAAGGAGGAGTGAAAGAGACAAGGAACAAAGCAAACACCACAAACAGTTAAATCAGAATCTAGTTCATAATACATTTCCAAAGGAAAAACTTTAGTGAAAGATCTATTGCAGCAGAAGTATGATTGAAATTACTTCCTACAGATCTAGTTATCAAAGCACCATCATAAAATAGATCTCAACTCCAATTTTACACATGGACTTTTCAAAAGAATTATTAGTATGGTCTATTTTTAAACTTGCTCTTTTCTGTGAGTGATAATCCTGCAAGACTCCCTTTGCTCAGTAAATAGTGGTTCCCTGCAATGTGTTTTTTCTGAGCATGACATTTCACAAAGATTGAAGAAGGATAAGTGTGAGACAGCAGCAAAGTTCAAGAGATTCTTCTCATCTCTGCATCCATTACCTGTTTTTTTCTTTTAGACAGGTCTACCCAAGTGATTGGAAATTTAAAATGTTGCTGTTTCTACATGCAAGTACATTGGAATAATGGAGACAAGCATTCCAGACACCCTTGCAGGGTGGTGATGGAGTGGCCAGCATGGGACTGACTCTGGAGCTGTGGCAGCTCCAATAGTTTTGTGTAAAGAAATTTAAAAAACTCAACACAACTAAGGTCTCTGACAGACAGTGTCCTAGGAACAGTGACAACAGACAAATACAGGAATGCTTAAACACACAAATATTAGATGCTAGAAAGTCCGGCAGAGCAACTTTATTGAAGAAATGACAAATACAAGCACAAAGTCCCTCTATGTATTTTATAGGCTGACAAAATTCACAAAGAACAGAGTAATTCACGGAAATAGAATAATCCGGAAAAGCAGGATAATCATGAAAACCTATGAAGAAATGAAAACATAGCAAGATGTGTTTTTTAAGGGAAAAAGACTATACAACACAACCTATAAAATTTGTAACTAAAGCATTAGGACAAGGATAAAAATTTCTAGATAAGAAAAAATGCTGAGAGACCAGAAAGATCAAAAGCAGCTAGTAAATCAGTGATAGCAGGTATCTTCAGCTTCCCCCAGTAAAGGTGTATGTTACATTAGGACAGCATTTTAAAAAAGATTTCTCAACACCTTGAGGAATCACTATTTTTCACAACCATTTTCAAGCTGACCCTCCCACTGAGCCCTCAGTAATAACTCCTGTTTAGCTGTTAAGCAACAGCAGCTATGCTCCATGCAATTCCTGGCATTGTGTCAGTAACTAAGGCTGTTGACCAAGCTTTAAAAACTCGAAAAATGCTGAGCTGTGGTCAGGTTAGCTGTTTAATTACTTTTTACAAGGGTGCCAGAACGTGACCTAGAAACCCACAGATGGTCGTCATCCCCACAACGCCAGGCAGAAACGAGGCACAAGCAGAGCTGAGCTCACTGCTCTTATCCTCAAGGAGAGTTAATTACAAGACAAAAAGTCATTGCTTCACATGCAACAACAACAAAAAAATTATCCCGAAAGCATCTTCAAAAAACAAACTGCAGGTGCAGCTCTTGGGGGTTTTGAATAACGAATAAAGCTCTGCTGTGTGTGCAGGCTACATTTGGTATCTCAATCTTGGAGCTGGGGGTACAAGTACAGTCTGACAGCACATTGAACAGAACCTCAAACATACAGAACTGCACACAGAAGCTGCACACACAATAAATCTGACACTTTAAAGACTGTTGTAGAAAATCTGGCCGCCAATGTTAAGCTCCAGACCTATGCAAGCGTTTTTGCTGAATTACCACTTGAAAAGAAGCTTTCATAATGTGAGTGCTGACAACTGTGATTAAGGCCTCGCAAGCAGATGCGACCACAATGCAGCTCACTGGTGGTGACTTCATTTGTTTTTTTTAAACAAAATTTCAATACGTAAGCTTAAGATCCTTGTGCTCAATGACTACTGCAACTAAAACTGAAAGGCTGTTCTAAGTCAACTTGAGTAACAAACAAAATTACATCTGAATAGTTAAAACTTTTTAGGTTTGCATAACTTTTCAGTAAAGGAGGCTTGAGGAAACTTTGCTGCTTTTAAAAATGAAGCTTTAAAACCAACTTACATGGATTAATACACTACTAAGATTTTTTAAGCTCTCCTAATTAAAATCAATCTTTAGTAAAGAAGGCTACTAAACGGACAACTGAGTCTTTTGTAAAATCATAAGTGTTCAGTACAATAAACCACAAGACAGATCAACATAAGCTACTTTAATATTTCAAGGAGTTCTGCCATTCTTACAAGAAAGGACCCAAAGCTTAGGTTTTTATCACTGAAGAAAAAACTTGTGGCATACTCTGTAGTTACTCACTTTCCAAAGTAAGCAGTTAAGCATCATAATTATGATTTTGGGTTCCCCTTCAGAAATGGATGCATTTCCAATTACACATCATAAACCCATGAAGTGATCCCTACCAGAGGGCTGAAAGCTGAGCTAAATTGTACAGGTATTTCAAAATGAGAAGCATCAGAATTGCAACATTTCTATCTCTCAGCAGGTATCGGAAATAACAAGTTCTTAAAAAAGACTTCTGGCTGTAACAGATCAGAGAGCAGAAAACAAGTTTTCCTTCAAATAGAAGTAATTCTTGAGTGTGTCAACAAGAAATTTACAAGACCACTACTCTTCATGCAAGTGTGCCAGACCCAGCTGGCCACAGACTTTTCCCCACCTGCAGCCAAGGCCTGTCCCCTGTTCCTCTGCACAGTCAGATCAACACAACACCTGAACAGAGGCTTCTGTTGGAGCTACACACTTTTTCAGATTTGCCCCAAAAGAAAATATTTAGAAGGTGATTAGGTTAGACCTTGCAAGCTAGTGTAGCCTGAAAGGCTGAATTTCAATCCAGGCTAAATTTCAGAATGAAAACACTGTGCAACACCCTTCTCATGACACTATTTTCATACTCCAGTAAACCAATACACTTTTTTATGACTGTCAGCTTTCATTTAATGGGAAAGTCTGGCTTAGAATCACTGTTCTAGACAAGGTTGTGTTTCAAACGTCTGTTGGATAGAAGCCACTAAATAGGAAAAATAATATGTACCAGAAACAGTTGTACAACAATAGATTTGATTTTGTTCTGCTTGCTCACTTCAGAATGTCAGCTGCTGGTGGGTTTCCAAGTGCTGCAGTGAAAGCACTGGGTTTGTGTGTACAGGCATTTCTTACTACAAAAACACAAGCAAAAACTCTGCAAACTGCAGGAGGACAGAGTACATCCATCATTCCCCTTTGTTTCCAGCTGCAGTCTCCAGAACAGCCCAAGAGCAGCAGCACAGTGTCTGGTTTCAGGCAGTGCTTTGTAAATCATTTAAGGAAGATTGAGTGAATATTTTATAAAGTGAAAGGCATAATCACCAGTATTGCATCATGAAGCTGGTATTTAAATTTTTGCCACTAAACACTGTATTTTTAGGAGTAGATCAGATCATTTTTCATGTTACAAGCTATTCTGGTGAAGAGGCACGTGTGAAGCACACCAGGGCACTTTCTCTTCAGTGATCCTTAGTTTTGGCTTTTTCCCATATAACATCCACTTTCACTATTTCCTGTAACCTCGAAAAAGGTGTATCAATTCAGCCAGAACAATTTCTCTCTCACTAAGAAAAGATCTAAGCTTTAAAATGCTATACAAAATACTTTAATGCCAAGAGAGAGCTTTATGTTATATTTTAACTTTGTTTCTCCCAAAGAAAACCCAAATTATTTATTACCTCTTCTTCCTTTACTGTCTAACTTAAAGACCAAGTTAGCATTCATTTTTTAAATGTATTTTCTTTTCATTCTTTCTTATTTCTATATAGAGAAAGGCTGGCTGGGAAAGAAATTATGAGTTAAATTTTGGCAGACACTTTTTTGTGGTTTTGGCTTGGGTTTATTGGGTGGGTTTTTTGTTTTATTTTGGTTTTTTAACTTCAAGGAGCTTACCTCAGATGTATGAGGTAGCGTAGTAGCCTTTCTTCAGTCTGGTGACTGTTTTCTTTATTGACAGTCCGCTTGACTTCTCGTCTCACAGGAACAGAAAAAGTTCTTTGCCGTAGGAATGTTTGATGATTAGCTGGCATTTCTCTCAAGTCATAGATCACCACAAACATCTTCACCACAGTTTTGTTAGGGTTAAATAAGGTCTGAAAAGAGAAACAGTTTGATACAATACTCATTAGAGACGACAAATTAAAAAAAAAAACCCAAACCCAAACAAATCTAACCCAAACTCGATCTGTCAAAATCTATGCACTTTGTTACCATACAGAAGCATTTATGTAAAGACATTGTGAAGCCTTTCTGGTTTTCAACACTTCAGCTACCAGCAATTCCCATTTTAAAATATAATGCTAAACACAATCTAATCTGAATCAAATAGTAGTATATGACTACTCTTACTTTGCTAATCAGCATGCTTGTTTTTGTTTATTTTTCCAGTCAGCTTTTTGTCTACGCTGTTTTCCAGACACAATACCCTTGCAGGAAGCACAGTGGTGGGCTCCACTTTTAAACCTGAAATTATGAATGTGTTATCTTGGACTGGGTTCTTAAAAGAAAGAGTCAGTTCATTGGTTCTAAGCAATGACTGTGATTTACTTTGTGGTTCTATTACAAAAGTGAAGGTGGTGTTAAAATATTACAAAAGGTTTATACAATTATTCAATCTTAATCACTTTAGAAGAATTTCAGGATTTGGACTGTGGCCCAATTATTTCCCAATCACTTTTTCAAAGCCACAGTGTCCCCAAGTATTCCAAATCTCCTGGAACTGATTTTAAGGCTCCTCAGAGCACAGAAGCATTCAAAGATTGGGAATCTTTTTTGTCCCACACAAAGATTTCTACTTTGAATTACTACAGCACCTACAGAAATGCACATTTCCACTGCTAGCTTCATGCCCATCTCCAATAATCTCATCTCAGCATGACTTTCTTGATATTAGTGGTTTCAAGGCACCCTTATGTGCTGAGTACGTACCACTTGTATTGTTCCTGAAGGCGGTACCCGATAACCCCTTTTACCAAGGGACTCCAAAGTAATTACACCCTACAAAAACAAAACACATATTTAGGTCACAGAGATAAACAAATCAAAGTGTTCTAGTCATGTAATTGCATTTATTTGAAACATAATCAGTAATTTATAAAAACTAAAAATAGAGAAGGCAATGCATTTAAGATGCAGTTAAAAAATCCACAGTAGGGGCCTTACAGATACTTCGGCAGACAATTAAAAGCTGTGCAATAAGAGGTACATTCTCCTCTTGAAACAAGATTCAAGTTTCCACATCTTCTCCATGTCAGGGAGCTAGGACAAAACAGAGCTTTCTTTTTCAAAGCAGCTGGGAGGATAAAATGAAACATTTGTCTCCTCCTTTCCATTTCTGTATCATCTACAATTGCACCAATACTACTCCAAATCTCACAGAACTCATTTTTTGCTTTTCAAAGGCAACAGATGCACTTAATCTTCCATTCTAATCCAAACTTTAGGGAAGATGACATCTGCTTTTGTACCAGCTGTGATCTGCAGAGCAGCCCCGAGTGCCCACAGGGCGCAGTGACGCTGCCGAGGCCACGCGCCTGGTCACCCTGTAGGGCACCACTGCTGCACCCCACTGCATGGACCTCAAAATCCCAAACCAAACAAACAACCAAAAAAAAAAAGCAGAGAAACTAGCTATACAAACAGAAACAATGTTTCTGATGATGGAGGCACTACACAAATGCTGTATTAATCCTGGGAGACTCAGCCATGGTAGCATATTTGGAAATGGCATTTGGAAAAGCCTGAAACAACAAAACCCAGATAGAAAAATAAGCAATGCTACTTTAACCATTTGAGGAACGTGAGAATCCCTTTATCTCCTAGAAAATCACATGAAATAATCTAGAAAGATGAAAGCAAAAGAATAAATACTTTTTGCAGCAGCTAAGACATATACAAGTTTAAACTCAAAGCCATTACTAAGCATTTTTTGTGATTAGTATTTCCTGAATACTTTCCAAAACAGAAGGTCAGAAATATGGTAACTGCTATGAATTTAAAATCTAAATATTGGTGTACTCAGATGTTCATTGTTTGACTTACATGTTTAAATAAACCCTTTACCATATATTAGATAGACATACACAAACAAAAACCTCTAAAAACTAGATCTATCACCTATGTAAAACTGAGGTTCCTTAACAGGCCTTCAGAACAAATCCAGCCTCGGATTCAATGCCAGCATGCACGACACCATTTGCTTTTTTCAGAGGAGCACTTTTAGACATGCAAAACCCATGCTGTCACTGTAGAAAGGTGGACAGAATTGGCACCCGGGGACCGAGAACACGAACATTGTGTCGCTGCAAACACCAGCAAACCATGCAGCCTGTGAGTGCCTAGTGTCACACCAGCCCTGACAACATCTGTTTTCAAAGAAAGGGCTGAATAACTTCCAAGTCTCAGGTCTCCATCAGCAATTGCTCCTTGGCCTGCACCTAAGGCACTCTGCAGAGTGGTTAGTAGCCCAGAGCAGCTGCTTGTTGGGACAACAAAATGTATCCTGTTAAGTCCAGCTATTGCCTCACTGCTATTTTAAGTTAGATGGATAAAAAGAGATGTTTGGAGTTGATCACTGCAGTGTGGGGGGAGACAAATACATTCAGTATCTCAAGATGAGAGAACATCTGAATGGTGGGGCAGAGAAGTAGAAGGAAAAGGCAGAGGGACAAGAGAACTCTGTCACAGGCAGTTGAAAATAAGCCAGATCCCTGCAAAACTAAACTTTCTGAACCCTCTACTCACTAAGCTCTTGCTCTTCACCTCCACATACCAAAATTTATTTAAAATAAATCCAACCACACATTTACCATGTAAGGAGAGGGTGCATTGTCATCTGAAACGCTGTAGAATGACACTTCAACTGGCAGAGTCATGTGCGTGGGACAAAAGACTCCACTTGCTCCCACCTCTGCTGTGAAACCCTCCACGACACCAAGGGGGTCCAAGCGGAAATTCAGGACAGACTCCTGAAAAACAAAGCACATACAGCTTAGGTTGGGAACATCTCAAATAAAACAGAGCATAACTAATCAGGAAACAACTGCAAAAGCCCACAGATAACTTTATTCCTGCAGGATCTATACTTGATGTTTAACATATACTATCTGAAAAAAAAAAAAAATTAACCTAGATTCTGTAACCTTCCCCAACAAATTCAACTCCATATTTCACAAGCCAGTACAATACAACCCATTAATGCACTGGCTACTCATTGCTGTTATTGGATATGTTTCATGAAGTGAAGAGCTGGAGCCTACACTTCAAACACATTCTGTTTAACACGCTGATTTAATCCAGCTTTTGTGACATACTAAGTAGACTTTAAGAGTGAAAGTGTAAATCCTTTTTTCTAGGTAAGTACATTATAAACACAAACAATTACAGGTTATTAAATCTCATTTATGGCAACAGAACATCTTCTAACTTGACCGTAGTGGGAAACAAAAGCTTAAGCAACTCGTTGTATTTGATCCTCTGAGACAGAAGATGTCTGGGGCATGAAATAAGTGCCTTTACAGCTGGAAATGAAAACAAATTTTATTCAATTCAGTTAGGAACTTTTACATTCTAATAATGCTGGAATTGTTCACGGTAATGTACTTTTAAAAGCAGTACAGAAGAGTATTAAAAATACCACAAGAATTCTAGAGAATATGCAATACCTCAAAGTTTCCCAGAAGGCTCAGACTTGTTACTGGTGGAGCACTAGAACTTAGAAATGGTTTCCCATGGCTGTCTGGATCATTGTCTCTGTTTATACATTGTTGTGGGCTATTAAAAAAGGACAGAATAAATATAAAGGATGAACACATTTGCTTTTGTCTTCTGGGTATAACCAGCTCTAGAAAGAATAATTTACTTACTGTACCACAAAATGTTGTTCTAAAGAAGTAACAGTTGAACATTGCTTATTAATACTTTAGCAGAACCTTTTTTAGTTAACTGAAAAAAGTATTTTCACCAGCTTTACATTACAAGCGATAAAGACAATAAAAATTTGCTCTTTAGCTCAATTAGCAGGAATCAAAATATCAGATTATTTTCTCTTGTTTGTGGGCACTTTTATCTCATACTCTGAAATATATCTCATATTTCCAACATCAAACTACCATACTAAAAGCTGTTCATGTTACACGTTTCAATGTATAAAAGGTCATGGTTGGCCCTTTTAAAAAGTCTGGTTCTCTGAACAAGTTAAGACAAAATGTTCAACACTAAGAACAAAACACAACACAAGAATAACATTGGTTTGAAGGAGAATTAACAATTACCAGCTTTTCTGTCTGAAAACTCCAGTGTATCTGACAGCATATCTATCCCTGCATGGGACAGAATTCATTCTGCCAGCACCTCTCGCTCCATGGTTATGTTGCATAGCTGTGCTAACCTGGGAACTCCCAGGGCAACTCGGCTGCTGAGCCTTGTACCAAAATAAGGGTTCTTTTGAAAGCATTTTTTGTCTTTGCTAACATGCTTTGATTTTGCATATATATATATATATATATATATATGTATGTATACACATTACGCCTCCCTCAAAAATCTCAATGTTTCTGGTAAATAAAACATACCTTCTTGCAGACAGACATTTCAACAACGATGAATCCAGATCAAAGCACCCAGACTGTGTTTTCCTTTGAGGAACCTCAACAAGGAAAGAAGATGCTAATTTGAAAACTGAACTGCTACCACAGACAATTTTGCCAAGTAAGCGCATTTTGCCAAGAACTTTCATGACATTACAAAATTATAAAAACAAAGCAGAGAATGCAATTCCTATACTTTTTAAACTTAGTGAAGAAAAATCTAGGATTATTAATGATGAGACTATAAATTCTGATTAACAGGAAATATTTCAATAAAGACATTCAGGAAGCTGATGTCTCTTTGGAACAGGACAGAATATTACTAATAAACAGGCTGTAACAATTTCCATCCAATCTCCCTGAAAATATGATGGCCTTTACAGGCAATGAAGAATAAACCATATCATGTGTTGATTACAGGAGATCACTACTTCAGTAGTTTTAATAGGAACTGCCTGTTTTTTTAAAACTCCCAAAACCTACCAAGAACTGTAACACTTCCCCAGTGTATGCCTTATCACAGCAGCTTTGTTTCACTAAGTCATTCCATGACACCTCTGGTTACTGAAGAATGTACAGCACAAACTGTTCACAGAAACAAAGGCTCTGGAATAATGGGCAATCAGGTATTACAAACTGACACAAAACCTCCTAAACGACAAAATGTTAACTTACACTTAAAACTGATCTTCAAAATGCTTCCTTTTGTGCTCTAAAATAGCACCAAAGCATTGTTTCCATCAATTTTTCTAATGCCAAGGTTTTGTTAACCTTGATATGATCTCAACAACTGCATATTTAATATTTTCTTTTCCAAATTGTTGTTCAGCCTAATTTACATGTTAACTCTCATTTAAGCATCAATTTCCACTCACAGAAGTATTTACTGTGACACAAAGTAAACACACGTACTTCACCTAGGTATTTTGTCAAATTTTATACCATGCACAGACATCAGAAGAACAAATAGTCCCTTTCTCAGCAAAAAGAATTTCAAGAATAACTTACAGGACTTGAAAGCAGAGGCAGTCCAGTTCTGGGATGAAAAGCCTTGGTTGAAGTTCCATCTAGGGATCGAAAATTGTGTTTCCGCCATGTGTTTGTGTGTTTTAGAGATGGTGCTTTCTGCCAGCAAAACAAATTTACTTTGGTAAGGTTATCAATGGGATATTCCAGTGACCTATCATGGTAACACCCACTTGCTCTAAGGGAGGAAAAAAGACTCCCGACCCTGGTGGATCTACATCACACTAGCATGGGATGAAACATTCAGTGTAAGTTCCGCTTGACTCAATCTACAGTTACACAGACTGCTCCCAAAAGATCACATTCCATACTCAGATGGGTGTATTTCAACCAACCAGGATGCCTCACTGCCCATGGGAACAGCTGTTCATAACTCTGTCACCATGAGGGGAATAGGACAGTGTTCTTCTCCATGTTAAACTGATTAAGTTTAGGGGAGGCACCACTGGCCAAGTTAGCCCACCACACAGAATCATTTGACAGGTCACCTTGTCAGCTAGACCATGGCACTGTTATTTCTTGAACACCTCCAGGGATGGTGACTCCACCACCTGGGCAGTCCATTCTCATGCTTAACCCTTTCTGTGAAGAAATCCTTCCTGAGTGACTTCAGGTCAAGATTACAATGGTAATACCTACAAGGTCAGGCTGACAGCTCCTCTTCATGCTGGCCCTTAGCAGACAGAGGGTACAAGCTATCTGATACAGGGCAGCTATAGGAATTACTGTCTGTTCCCATATCTATTTACCTGTACATCTGGGTTCTTCTGCCGTTCACACTTAACTACATTGTCTTCTGCAGGTTTCTTCTGAGAAGTGCTTTGAAAGTCAACACCTGTCGGGTCTTCATTCTCATCATGTGCAGTTTTTGTTTTATCTTGTTTGGTTTTGTTTTTGAAACTGTCATGGTCTTTATTTAAATAATTTTCAATACTAACAAGCTGAGTATTTTGCTCATAAATATTTGGTTTTTTGGAGTCTCTATCTAAACACTTGAGCTCATTTTTGTGCAAAGAGTCAGATAACGGTATCACAGTTGCTTTTTTTGTACCTTCAAGTATTCTGCATTTTTCTATCTGTAAATTATTAAAACTGTCTGTGCCATTGTTCTCACTAACAACTGTTCTGTCTTTAAGTTTATTTGTGCAAATCTGTTCATCAATGCTGCTGCAATTTGAACCCTGTTTAATTCTGTTGGTTATCTGGTCTTTCTGTGCATAACCAGAATGTATTTCCAATTTATCTGGAACTTCAGATTTATTTTCTTTGATATATGATGATGATGATGTGTGAATACTACTAAATGCATGAGAAGTTTTATTTGAAGTCTGATGAAATGCATTTTGGACAGCTTCACTGGGCTTTGCTAAAATCAATTTTCTTCTTGCTTGGACTTTCAGAGAAGTCTTCAATTCTCCATCAAACCTTGAAGAACTGATAGGAGTATCAGGTGTCTTTGTCCCCGATTTACTGCTGTCTTCTAATAAAGAAAAATTTGATTTAGCAAAAGAAACAGAAGACGGTTCCTTGCCTTTCTTCAGCAAATTTTCATCTTCATATGTACTTCGGAAAACCTTTGACGTGACTGGACTAGCCTCATGTGCTTTGAATGGACGTCCAGCAACATGGGAAGTAGCTGGATCACAATGAATCAAGTGTTGGGCAATCCTTGCTATCACCTCCTGCCGCTCCTGGAGCAGGGAATCAATCAGGGGGTTACTCTCTCCTGCCAACTGACGGCCACAGTGGTTCCCTGGAACGCGGGCATCGAGCAGTGAGACCTCTGGCACTGCTCTAGCTTTGCCTTCACCACCATCTTCCTGCACTGCATTGTCTAAGTTGGCAGGAGGAACAGGGGAGCTTTCCTTGCTTTTCCTTGGCAAGCTTTCCTCGTCAAAAGTACTCCGAAAAGCTTTTGGTGCAGCAGAGATGTTTTCATGTGTGGTGAATGGACGCCCAGCAACAACTGGTGAAGTAGCTGGATCACAGTGAATCAAGTGCTGAGCAATCCTTGCAATGACTTCTTGTCGCTCTTGAAGTAAAGAGCCTATCAAAGGATTGGCTTCTCCTGTGGGCTGATGAGAGCAATGACTATTTGAAACACAGGAATCAACTAGAGAGTAGGATTTAAAAGTTCTGACTGGTGTTTCATGAGATTGTGTCTTACTGTCTGCTGTGCCATTATAGCATTGAACTTTAGACTGCGATGGCCCAAAGTCAGATCCAAGTCCGGTAGATGAATAAAGTTTTAAATTTCTAAAAGATGCAGTAAATTCAGGCATCTTTTTTCCATTAAGTAGACCTTCAGGTGTCATTGTCCATGTCTGTTTCCCACGAAAACGCTGTGGACTGGAAGTACTGCACTGCTGAGCAGCACTGGGCTCGCTGCGCTGATGGAACTTACGCTCCTGCATTCGCTTCTCATAAAAGCTCAGGTTGGTGTGAATACTACAGGTCAGAACTGGGTAGTTGGATTGCCTGGGCAAGGACTGGACGCTGACCCTCAAGGCCACGTTGTGAGAAACATTAGGAACAGGAAAGACATGCTCAGTGGGTGTCTGGGAGAACGTCCATTGCAAGTCCACATCTGCAGCGCTCACCCTGAAACGATACCGAAGGGCATTTACAAAAACAGCTAAATGAAAGGTTTTTGTTATCTACTTCATAACAAATGTCTAAGAAAAAGCACTAGAAACATCAGCAACTGCTGTACTTTGCATAGCACACAAATCCTATAGAACTGCCAAAGTACCGGGCCAACAATATGGCACCTTCTGAAAGCAAGCAGAAAACCAGGAGAGAAGAATGTTTTTAAGACAAGCTGCAGCAATCTGCATACAGCAGACGAGATTTTTCCATTCCAGGCATACCTGTAGAGGATGTTTCGGGGAACAGCACCATGTGAAACACTCAGCCACGCACTCAGCTGAGAGAAGAAGACAAAGGAGCGAACAGCCAATAAAAGGGTCTTCTCTTCAATAAATCGATCTCCACTCCTAAAGCATTTAAAGACAAACACATGAGTGTTGGGAAGGATATTCAGAGACCTATTAGAACTAGAACACTGTCAGATCTTCCTTCAGAAAATAAAATATAGTTTAATCAAACAAAGCAAAAAGTCCTCAAACATGTTGAATTGTTTTTATACACATTAAAATTGACATAATTTGACAATTTGACATAACAAATGTTATATGTTTTAAAAGGACCATTTGCAGCCAGGATCACTTCATACTCTGCACTGCACAATGTGCACTGCAGAAATTTTGAAATAAAATTTTGAGTAAAAGACAACTAAAATTGAAATGCTTCAATTTCACTAGCAAACAGTGTTTTTCCTTTGATCAGTCCTCACAACAAAGAGTCAGTTCAAAAACACTAACTGATTTCTTTAAGGATTTTAACATGACAAGATTCTTCCAATTATCAACTAATCCTCATATCCAACTTACTGTCGAGGAACTGGCTCCAAAATCCACCTTTCTAACAGCAATGCGTCTTGTTTGATTGCAGGATCATTTAAATCATTCCCCTCTGTGGTGGGTCCTTCATCACTATAGCAACAGTCTGGAAGTAGCATCACTTCTACCATGATTGGAATATTGTTCTTCCAGAGAAGCATAACCTCAGATCTGGTTCGCCTGGCCTGACGACACTGAGGGAAAGAAAAACATCAACATATACAAGCCAGAAAATTACTAGCCAGATTTAAATCTAATTTAAAAGCATGTCCCAAAGTACTAGAGAAGGGTAAGGGTCAAATTCTATTTGGTGTCACCAAATGAGAAATAAGATTCCAGAGCTATTAAATGAAAAAATAATTAGCACATCCTTTACAGTTGCCATTTGATCAACTTTCTTCAGGAAATTTTAAAAGCTTGTAAAAATGCATTTCCCTAACCACTGCACTTTGCTACCTTTAGTTATCTCTCCACAAGGCACCCTCTTGGGCGGACAGACTCAAGCTGTATCTTTATAAATTCTGTGTCTTGGAGCAGGCTAACTTCTGCACAAATATAATTAAATTCCCATGGTACTTAAGAACTTTACTCGAGAGATGGGATGCTCCAACCTTACTCCCAAACAGACTGGCTAGATTTGATGTGCTTGTGTTTTTAGGATCACTAACTTTTCAAGAACACCTGGAAAAGCAAAAAGTTAGGCAAGTCAGCCTACATTTTCTCAAAAGAAACCCCAGACCAAGAATACTAAGTATAGTGCTTGTCATTTGCATAATAAAGATTCAAATAGGCACTGCGTTCATGTAGTCATGCAGAACTTCATGTTCAAGGATAAAAAGACTTAATGATCTCTCATTTTAAGGACAGATCTATTATTAGTAGGATACTGAATTACATACTCATTTAAATGAAGGACTGACAGAAAGCCATTGTTACTCATGCTTAACTGTGAATCCACTGTGGGGTTCTTGGCTGACTTTAGCAAGGATTTGTGAAATGGGCACCACCACCATACCTGAGCCAGTTTGTCGCTGCATTCATGCTTAGTTGTTGGTGGCTGACTTGACTGTGCTGGTGGGCAGTGAAAGCCCTCTGTCCTGCCCTTGATGGAGTACTCTGGTGTCCGGCCCTCAGTGATCAGCAAGGCCAAGGAGACCAGGAACTCCTCAGCTTCATACTCAAAGTATTCATCCAAAGTATCTGTCATTTCAAAAAGACAAAAATTAATGACATTTGCTGTATAACGACTGATGGCTGACCCTGCAGTTAGTTTCAATTACACTTGAAATGAGAGTGGGCTATGGGAAATGGATCTTTGTGTAAAAATTGCTGTACTCCCCATAAAACCCACCTCTCCCCACTCCAGCACCACAAAACAACTTTCCTCATCTCATAACGTTGTCATTACAAACAAAGAACTTTTTTTTTCCAACAGCTTTTCCAGAAGACAAAAGGTTTCCTGAGTTCTTGTGGGAGAAGTCTGATGACAGTATGATTTAGCACTGTTATTATCATCTGACAGATGGAATAAGAAGCCACAATATATAATAAAATAAATTAAAAATTGAAGAAGGAGAAGAAAAAGAAATATTTACTTCTATTATGGAAAAAGTGGGACACAATGTTCTTTAAGATTTTTATTGCAAGTCCCTCCTGCTGAGAGCAAGGCTTACTTCAGAGGTCCATTTTTAGTTACCATTAACACATAGGAAATGTTCCGAAGAAACGTACAGAGTATTCATTGTTTTGTACCACGGTCAGTCTAAACTTGTGCAAAGAATGAAAACTCAACAAGTCTCTGTAGACAAAGCAGCAGCTGGCAGTGCTCTCCATGAAGAGCCCTGGCACACTCAGTTCCTGCAGAGTTAAGATGCACCATTTTATGGTGTTTTATAGAGCACCCTTCTCCTCCTCCTCCCTCATCACGAGGATGTCACCCAGCATTCAAACAGATTTAAGTACTACCAGATCATTTCGTTCCCCTCTCTGCTTCAAAACACTTCAAGTTTCAAAATTATTTAATCACTGAAGAGGTTACAGAAAACTCTCTTTTTCATGAAAGCTAAAATACATTAACTTCAAAGTCTATTTTAAGAGCAGCAAAGAAAAGCAGGTGGAGGCAGGGCTGCCAGCAGTTCTTTACCTTTATTTTGATGCTTTAGGGGAACAAAAGCACGTGACATCTTTACAATTTTAGCTTAAAAGTCCTATGTCATCCACCAAAACTGCCACAGGGAGAGAGTTAATTTCTATTAATGTTTCACTTATCATGCATAAAGTACCTTTCAGAAGTCTGTTTTGTCTTGGTCCCCTAATAGTAGAGCATTTGGCAAACATTGCAAGAAAGACTTGAGAGATGCATACGAGAGTGGATGCATGAAACAAAAGCTCCGATTAAACGTGCAATTATCTGCATATGCAAATCATAAAGTGTGTAAAACTAGCTTTTGCATGTACATATTTGCCTAGCCCAGGCTTGTACACCACAGATCCCAGGGCTTACAGGGTATTTGAAGGGATCTACACAAGGTAAGTAAGAGAAGTCAGCCCACTGCTGAAGAAGAGCCAGAGGAGAGATGAATTACCCTGGAGGACCCCATATGGCATGTGAACAATACATTAATTACTCTGGCCTGAGTTAAAATGGTCATTTACCTGATGGATGGCAAAAAGTATCTAATAAAGGATGCATGAAAGATTAAAGGAATGGTAAATAACAGAGAAGACAAGACTCTTAGGTAGTGATATGAGTCACCTACAAAATTAGGCACCTGCAACTTCTTTTTTTTTTTTTTTTTTTTTCAGCTGAAAATCTGGTGAACAATAGGCAAGTCATCCTTGGGAATAGGAAAATGGGATTTGGGAAGACTCTGAAACAGATTTAGATATACAATAGAAAAAAAAATTTGCAGCATTATCTTGCTGCTAAGCTCATCATTGTATGTCCAAAGGCCATGGTAATTTCAAGGAAGTCACAGCAGGAAGGATCACTACTGGGGTATTTTGCCTACTCTGACATAGAAGTTCAAAAATCTAGAAAGTGTTCAACAGGAGTGAAATTAATTTAAACAAGAATTGTCTCAGGCTTAGCAGACTAAACAAAACTAATTCACCCCTACAAAAATCTGCAAGAAAAACTGTTTTTAGTTAAAATATGTAAAAACAATTGATTTTTAAGAAAAATTGTAGAGACTGTGTGATCAAGATCAGCATGTAAAATGTGATACCTGAAAATTTACACTAGAGAATTTTAAGTGCCAAGTAACAGTAAAACAGACATGCCCTTCAATTATCATTAGCAGCTTATCAGATGAAGCAGTAGATTTTCTATTATTTAGCTCTCTTTTAAAGAAGATAATCCATATGCTATCAAAATCTTCTGGAGTTGACACAAATGAATGGCCAAATCCTATGGCCAGTGTGTTCTGCTGAGCAGTTAGATTTAGGCAAAATAACTCACCCCTTTTTTGTATTAAAAAGCCTCTGATATCAAAGCTTATATTGCATACCTGAAGTGCTCAGTGCCTTCACAGACATATCACAGGTCACTACAAGACACAGTTTAAGGTGTTCAGATGAAAGGTCCAGTGAATAGCAAATAAGCCAGATCTAGCTAATAAAGCCAGGTACATATCCTGAAATAATCATCACTCAAGAATCAGATTACATACACAGTATTTCTTTATGGAAACACATAAAGCTCACTTCCAAGTTCAATTTACAAATACTGCTTCTGTTCCTGTATCAGACCTATTATTTCCAAAGCAACCAGTTACTTGCCTTAAGAATGGAAGAGAAGACCCAATTAGCTAAAGAGACATATTTATATAGTTATATTTGCTGAAGTTACAAAAAAACCACGTTGTTTCAAAATAAAAACGGCATCACTAAAAAGCCTGTGTTGGACTAGGAAATGCTGCAGAATTATAAAGACAGGGCCAGCACTTTAAAATTATGTCAGCAAAGTAACTAACCAGTTATATGATCTGGACTTTAAAAAAACATTAAAGCACAAACAGCAAGAGGTATTGAGAAAAAAATTTTTACTTACCAAGTTCATGTGGCATAATATATTTTTTTAGCTCCACTAGATCTATATATAATTCAGCAACTTCTAAGAGTTTTCATAATGAAAAAAATCCCTGTAACCATTGAGAAGCCTGGTAATTGTTCCTATACAACAGACACAGATGATGCAAGTTGATGCAATTGAGGACAAGGGTGGAATGACATTTATAGAAACAGCAAACTCAGTGTTTAGTTAAAAAAAGTCTTACTCTGTGTGTGCTGTAACTGTTTGGTTTTGTGTATGAATCAGCCCTGGAACACAACATATATTGTGCATAAAATAACCTCAATCCTATAACCCGACTATACAACTATGATTATCGTTCTGCTTCATTTCTAGCACTGCAACATGCCAAGTGTATGGCATAAAATATGTATCTCTGCACTGTCTGGGGTTTATTCTCTTAAAATAGCAAAAATCCAGTTAGTTGACACAAGTAAATAAGAATTAAAGTAATAAGGCACTACAGCCCTCTAACCAATACATTGAAATTAAAGTTTATTTATCAGGTGGGCACAAGAGATAGTAGCAGGTGTCAGACTACTCTAGGAGGAAGAAAGAGCAATTTAAATTTAGACTGAAGCTACTGTGCATAGAGCAAAGCATACAATACTGGAGAACTGAAACCTGAAGGCACATCACTTTGTTTTCCTTTGCCTCTTGCACATACCAACCTCAACAAAGACTGATTTTCTACACCTTCTGGAAAAACAGAAAAGCCCAGAAGTGTCAGTCTTCAAATCCTTGTCCTCCTACCTCCACTACACACAGGTGCATGAGCACTGGAATACAGAATAAGAACTTACAATCCCCCCCTAAAAAACTGAAATTGGCTCACATCCTGACACCAATTAAATTTAGTTATGTGGTAGTAGGGATTCACAAATCCACTTAACTGTAACCCAAGGACTCTCCGAAAACTTCAGTTAATTGAGTTATGCTCAGCTGACTCCTTTCCCAACTAGGTCATGCTTGTACAGACCAACTCCCTTCCCTTTCCTATCACAGCTTTTTCTGTAGTAATTACAGAAAATGTTTTCCTGAAATACATGTTTTAGAAGAGCATTTAATCTGTTTTTTAGGCTTAGGCCAGGAAACAAAGACATTTGGTATCACGTAACCCATTGTGTTCCAGGAGCCACCAAAAGATGCATCTGGGAGCTGCTACCCTGTCCTGCCTGGGCACAGCAAGGCAATGAACAACCCCAGCAGAGCCTCTCCTGCCCTGTGCTACCCTCCCATCATGACCAGGCTGTGATACAACCACAGCCTCTCTTAGTCCATGTTTATTTTATTATCCTAGAACCTCTCATACTGCACTGCTCACCATAACTGTCTACCAAGCTCGTCCTCCTCTCAGAAAAAGCTCATTTTTGCAAAGACACTTTCTTCAAAGAAAGACAATTTAGTTCAGCTGGAAGTATCCTTTAATCCTGACCTTTACTGATTGAGGACTACTTCCTTTGAGAGTCCATGAAACAACTAATAATTGCCTATGAATACTGGGCTCTGTAACAGCCCAGACCTTTCCAGGAAAATCTTTAGGCACCCATAATGGGTTTTGAAGGCCACTGATTAAAAATAATCACATTCCTATTTTACTTAGAAAGTTGAAACCCAGAAAGTTGAAACCCAGTAAGCAAAATACTTTACAAAGTATGGAATGCATGGTGTAGGCTGTTAGGATTCCCAGCTGATGCAAGCCCTGCTCCTGCCCTACCCAGGCTGGCCAGTGGGCACCGTGGGATGGTTGCCCACATCTGCTCTCTCCTCCTTTTTTCAAAGACTAAAAGCATTGCTTGAGTATTTGGATTTAATTTTTGTGCTTCCAGTACAGGAGGTCCCTAAGGAGACACTGCAGTCCGAGGGTCCCATGGCAGGAGAGTCAGGTACACAGGAGAAAAAGGGTCTGCACTGTCAGCACTCAGAACCCACCACCTCCCAGTAAGCGCAGGGCTCTGCATTGAAAAAGTTACAGCAAAAGCTCTTCCTGCAAATCAATCAACTCTGAATAAGTTTTATTATCTTGCCGTTCTAAGAAACAGGTTAAAGGTACTTCCACATTTTAAGAGTAAGGCAGGGATTCAAGAAAGTACTGTAAAGGAAATGAAACACAATGTAAACGTTTGACTAACAGCTTCTCTTCTGGAATTAGAAACACCTACGGATGCTTTGGTTAACTAATTCCACGTTGTGCTTCACTTCAAAAGAAAGTTGCCCTTGAATCCCCCAAATTCAAGATTCTCTAAATGAGCAGTCATGTTGTGTTCTGCATATTACAAACCCATAATTATATCTGAAGTCACAAACTTCAAAAGCTTTGCAATATTAAGAATTTAGGTATAATTTAAGCTATCAAGAGTTAAAGTCATGAGATGGCCTACCTTTTTCAAGAAACAAGCTATTAGTTACTTAAACTCAAGCAAATGCAGTGAACTGGTTACTCAGTTTAGGAATAATCCTATACAGATTGACCCACATTGACAACTGTCTAACATTCTTATGGCTCAAGATCTTTGAGCTCAGGGACAGTCATTGTGAAAATATGAGGAGAGGCAGCACCATAATTCATCTTATTGTTACTGTCTGCTTACTTTTTCCAGGATACCAAACTGAACCACCTGGGTATCAAAGCAGTTCAGCTGTAGGCAGAAAATGGCAGTATAGGCATTTATATTAGCACTGATGCATACCTGCTATTCAAATAAAATAACAGTATAAGCAATAAAAAAAAAACCCTGGTCCTACTTAGTTTCACATGAAACAGGAAGAAATTTATCTGCTTCTGTGCTGTTATGCCAGTTTATAACCAGAAAAACAAACCAAACCACACTTTTTTGTAAGTAAGGGGGGAATTTTTAAAACTCCAGACAGAGCAACGTGGAGCTGATAAAGTTATTCCAGAGTTGCTAAGCAATAAAAATCCATCAGTGGCATGAGCTCCACTGCAGAGTGCACTGCTGCATTAATTCCCTGGGTACATGTGCATCACTGCTCATCTCCTGCACGTTCCTGCTGGATGCCTCTCACAGCACCCAGAGCTAATCTCGAGGCAGCTTTACTGTAAATAGAGAGACTGGTTTTAAAACTGGGCTGGGAGGAAATAAATACAATTCACATTTTGCTAAAACTTATTCAGGTTCAAACAGCTTAATAAGTACCGACATAAAATCCATTTAAAGCTTAAGTTTCCTGCAGTCATCTCAGAAACCACTGTTCCCTGGGAGTGTAAAACACAGACTGTTAAACTGATCTGGGTGTTCCCATCTTGCTTCCTGCGATTTGGCTGACATCCTATTTTGCCATCACCATGCTGCTTACTGAGTCACTTCTCTCAGTCCAACTGTAGCTGCTATTTTTATCTAAGCAACAACAGTTTAATGTGCTTCTTTTGATTTTTTGGCATTACACCAGATTCTAGGTCCAATATTTGCATTTTGATCAGGGAAACTGGTTTTGTTTCCCCTTAAGTGGACAAAGAATAGGAATAGGAACAAATGGTATAAGCTGAATTGTTTCTTGCTCTACAGTGAAATCACAAATTGCAAAGTAGGTCAATCATTATGATTTCAACATCTGTATTTAGTAGAAAGAAAGCAATACCTGAAAATATGAACTTAGAGGCTTATTTCAAATGTCAATTCACCAAAAGTTGCAAGAGAACATGTATATTGTAAAATTCAACTGTCCCGCTCTATCCTGACATGGGTATTAAGTGCTGAAATATCAGTGTAAAGCTGTAAGATTATCAGTGCTGGAATAGTTAGCAGTTTAAAAATAAGCCAGGTGTGGGAAGAGAACATTTTCTTTTTGCTGACCCCTAAACTAAAGGTGCTACTTTGTACCAACATGCTACCACTGGACAGGTCCTGAAAGCAAAGAGGACTTGGCTCAGTCAATGCCTTTAAGAGCACATCAATTTCTGTTTTCCTTTATATTACAATTCCCTACATTGTGATTTCATTAAATGTGACTACACAAAAACCCTGAAGTTATACTATACTGAAACAAAAATGCCTATAAGGAGCAGACCAAGTAATTTCCATTAATTCATTTTTACATTTTTCCCTTGTTTAGCTGATGCTCTGCCTAAGCTAGATTGTGTTAGAACAAACTGCAAGACAATGCATCTATCTGAACAAAACAAAAATTTAAATCCCAACAAAGCAAAAGGATTTCTATCAGGTATATCTGCTCATTTCTAAAAGAAAATAATTAGGAGAAAACAGCTCTTTAAGAATTAGCGTGTGGTGGTGAGTATAGAATAGACACTTGGCTGCAACTGGAAGGGAATAGAAGGTTTCTATCTGGCTTTCACTCACCACCAATACAATGATTTACTACCCTGGTAAATATGCTGATAGAAACCTTGCAGAATTATACTGAAAACAAATTGCTGTTTTAAATTCCACCCTAGTCCCAGGGGGCAGCAAGGGCAATGTGGAGGTCAGGCCTAGGCTAACTTCACAGGCACTGGCACCACAATGCAAACCCATCCAAATGCTCAGATTGGGGAGCTGAAGGAGCCGTGTGTCACCCTAGAAAGAAAGCAGAGCACACTTAAGCTTACAGAGTACGTGAGAATTTCTTCCTGAGGTATTTTCTTGGCAAATAACTGAGCATTTTTTACACTAAAACACAGATTTTTCCAATACAAGATTTCTATGTATAATTTTTTTCCATGCTTCCCTCACTGACATTGATAACTTTCATCAGGGCTTTTCCAGCCAGGTGAACTTTGGAGATGAGAATGATGACCATGTTAATTATGGTTGCTCATTAACTCAAGGAGTTCTTGGACTCAGCAGAGGCTACATGGCTGAAGACACACAGACTGAAGGCTTTCATCAGCTTACCCTATTTCATGTTGGCTGTAAATACAATTCTGCAGTGACTCCACAGCTGCTGCTTTCTTTTCAAATGAAACCCAGTGTGTGTTAACAATGAAAAAGCACACCTCTTTAGCTAATCCTCACCTCTTCCTGAAGGCATATCATCCTTGTGACAGTTGTAATTGACTATTGGGAAGTCTAACTCTCAAGCCAAGACAGCCCTTCCATTAAACAGGTTGATGGCAGTTCTGCATTAAATTCCAGCTGTGACAGCATTTTTATAGTACACAAATAAAAGTGTGTGCCAGAATTTTATTTCAGGCTCTAAACACAATACAGTGCAGGACGACATACATAAGTTCCAATTTTAATTTGTTTAACAATCCAGCCTGACAAAGATTCAACTACTTGCAGACTTCTGAACTGTTTATACAGAGATTGGTTTAGAGATGGAAAGCAGTAATTTGCAATAATAAATCACTTTCAGATGTTACTGGAAAACACAGACCTTTTAAAAAATCCTGCAGTAGGTATTTCAGTGCCCATGAGAGCTGCCAGAGAGCATAGCCCTCCATTTAAAAGACTAGAGGTTTGCACCTTCTGCTGACCAGATTTTTGCTAGTGTCACTCGGTTTATTCCTCTGTAATGTATCTTCACAACAGACACAAGAATCTTTAGGCTCAGCATTTACAGGGATAAAGTGTTATCCTTGCCAAAAAATACTGGTTTCTAAAATTTCCCCTTTAACACTAAAAAAATTTCTGTTTGGGGAATTTTACACTTTATCTCATCACCTTAAATACTTACTGTACTTAAGAGAAACTTTGGCAATATACTTTCAAGTGTTCTTGTGCTTCTTTTTCTGTTAATACAGATAAAATAACACTTCTTTTCTGAGGAGAAATATAAAGTAGCTTTCAGCTTTCAAAAGGATTTTGAGCAAATGATTTGGAGGAGTCATTTGGTGCCTGACAAAGCTGCAGTGAGAATAAAAAAATCTCACTGGGAAAGGTTATCTCTACTCTGTGTGTACACAGGTTCCATTCTGGTTTACAGCCACCAGGCACAAGTGATGTTCTTCTTCTCTAAAACCTTTGCAAGGAAAAGAACTGTTACATCATGTGCCCTTTGCTTCAGACCATAGTTGGACTTGCTGGAAAATAAACCAGGGAGATTTTGAAAAGTGCTGTGTGAGAGCACTGACTCACTTTTGGGTGGAATGAGCAGGCATGCCACAGCTGCTGGAGTCAGGGAAAGCCCCTGGTGAAAGTACCATGTTGACTTATGGAATCACTCTATGGAAAACTTTCACTGAGCATTCAGCCTTCAACACAATACTGTTGTCTAGGCAAGTGAGGTTTTATAAGCACCAAAACACTCAGCCTTCCACACACTCAGAAAACTTTCAACAACCAATACTCAAACACTGATATTCACACAGCAGTCAGGTGCCAACAGGCCTGACTGATGATTTGTGAAAACCATGTTACTGACAAAGCTCTTGAACACTGAAAATCTCCCCCAAAAGATACCTATCAGTCAGTATCTATTTTTAACAGCTATTGCAATTTTTCAGTCTTACTGTGGTTACAAAAACAAACCAGAGAAGACTGTGGGACAGGGGTGGGCAGAAGTCTATATGTTTTTTAAAAAAAACCCACCTAGTCCAATTTTTGGTGAGTCTACTTCATTAAAAGACCACTAAAAAAAATAAAACCAGGGGAACAACTAAGACCTCTCCCATGCATGGTCAGTATGTCATTTCTTCAGGGCCAAGAATTTTGATCATCAACATGTAGCACATTTTTAAAAGTCTTGGTTTTGTTACTTACATTACAAATTTGGTAAGAGGGTAAAATAGGTGTTCTCAGCAACTCACCAGTGCAGCAATAAACCCTGCACTGATGCAAAAAGCAACCCCTCTCCCTCAAGGAGAGACAACACACAATTTCAAATATCCTTGTCTTAGAGCAACTTGTCAAAAGCAGAAAGTTATGAAAGAATGCCAGCACTGTCACCTAGGTCAGCCAATGGCCCTGATCGAGATAAATAAAAGTTAATTTGCATTATTTTTATATTCTAGAGAATATGACAGTCTGTGCAGTTTTCCACCGGGCTGAAAAGACCTCATGGGTCAGGAATTAAAAATCTGCAACTGCTTGGGCAGTAATGAACTTGTAGCTCAATCCAAATCATCAAAATAGTCATTTTACATGTCTAGACATATTTCATCTGTGCAAATACTGAATAGCTTGATGTATGCAGTTTTTCCTTCCTCTTGCTTTCACCCAAATTGAAGAACTGACAGGATCTAGCTGAGTGACATTTATCTTGTTACTGATCAGACTGACTTTAGGATTTAAACAAAAAACCAATCAGACTAATGAAACTCTAAAGCACCAGACCTTGGAAAGTACATTTTTAAAAATAGGACCCACTTGAACAGTGAAATTTCAAACACTTGTTTGCTTACAATATTTAAGTGTCTGCTTTCCCTCTCCCCTTCATTCAACCATCCTTGCAGGCTTGCACTGCAGCTTTGAAGGCTACCAGGAACACCCAGCCAGCGGGCACCTCACAGAGCAAAACAAGCTTATGACAATCCGAGACGCAAGACACTCGTACGGGGTGCCAAAATTAACACCACTGGAGCAAGAATAACAGCGGCGTGTTCATCGTCTATCTGCTCAAAACAATCCTCCCTCGCAGGGAAAAGGCTGGTCCAGGGCTGGCGGAGCTGCTGCTGGCACAGAGCAAAGGCAGGACAGCGGGCACAAGGCTCTGACCTGGCATCACCCACCGGCTGGCCTGGGCTCCGGGTTCACTGGCTGCACGTGTGTTTTGTAACACCCTGTACTGCCTGTTCCTGGAACGCTCTTTCCTCAGAACCCAGGGCACAGGGCTCAGCCCTCCAGGGCCACTTCCAACCCAATCTCACCAGCAGCAGCAGCATCCTGCTCCTCGAGATAAACTATCGCTTCATAGGAGAGGGAAGGATCCAAGCGCTGCTCGCGTGCTCTGGAATCAGGTGACCCGTGACTCAAGGGACACGGCAATAAATTATTAGGAAAAACAAAACACTGCACTAAAAATAGTGAACACGAGCAGCGCATGAAGAATAACAGTTTTTACCCAGTCAAAGCTCAAGGCCCCCCTCAGTCTCTTTTGTATCTGGGCAAAACAAATTGACATAAGCAAAGACAGAGAAACAAATAAAACGTTACTTTAGCTCCTCCTTGATAATTTGCAACTATATATATAATTAAAAGTAAACAGCAGGGGAAAAAAAAACCAAAAAACCCTGAGTTTTGGACCAGCAGAAAAAGTATTAATGCCAAAATAAATATCCAATGCAACTTCAATCAGAAAATATCAAAATTACTTTCTTTTAGGCAAAATTGCTCCAAGATGAATTCAGTTCTGATATGCCAAAAAGCTTCACTTCAGCTACTAACACAGTTCAGGCAACTTTAGGGATTTGCCCACTTGTCAGGTTTAATAGATCTAATAAACTATTGTGAATGCTCAAGTTAAGCATCAGGTTAAAAAAAAAAAAAAAAAAAGCCCTTCACAAACATTCCAGAAACCAAGTGCCTGATACCCATAACTTATTTTGTCAACCCTCCCATTAGCAAAAACATTATAAGGAGATTTTCTACTAGAAATCAATAAAGAAAATAAATTTTGTTATTACCAAGGGACAACAATGCATAATTTTGTTGGAGGAAGAGGATTTTTTTTCTAAGAGATAACAAAACAGCAAGCACAGAGGAGTAGTAAAAAAGACTAAGTTTCCATTTAGAAATATCTGATTACATTGGCTACTACTGTAAACAGCTGGATTTTTGCAATCACTTATCTTCAAGAACTAATAAAAAACACATCTGAGAGATTTTTAGCACAGAACATTTTATTCTTACCATCTGAATTAGTGGCTGATCTTAAAAGGATCAGAATCTGGCATGGGAATCCAGACAACAAGCAACCTGCCCTCTTTTTCCCCAGAAAAACTTGCAAACTGGGTTCACTACACCCTCCTTGCTGGGCTGAATCCCTAGGAAACAGCATTTAGAGAATTGTTTATAGCATGAGCTGGTTTTCCCCTTGAGTATGGAAAAATGCTTGTCTGAAATCCAAAGATTTTCCTCAGAGATAAACTCCTCCCAGTCCGAGCTGGCAGCACGCCCTGGCAGTGGGGACCTCAGGGCTGGGCACAGCCCACGTGGATGCCACCCGCCAGCGAGCAGATGGCAGGGCCTTATCTCCTGCCCAGGGAAGAGGCAGCACTGCCCGCAGGATTCCGCATGGAACTGGTGTGAAAAAGGCACACACAAGGTCATGCCTCACCACCATCCAGCCTCCTGAGGTACCTCTGGTCGGTGCCGTACTTTCCTGTTCCTTTTTGTCTCTTAAAACATCATCTTTCATAACAAGAAAGATGACATGGGGTTTTTTTTTCTTCTGCTTTCTAGATCCTCCAGTGGCTTACCACTGTTCTTGGTGTCACCCACTCACTACTGCAGTACACTGGCCTCTGATTACTTTAATCACCAGTCCTTACTCCCCGTGTTGTCCTACACTCTTGATTAAAATGACTCTGATTTGCAGCTTCTCCATTACTGTGATAAAGGCTTGTTAGCCTGTGGGAGCACAGTTTATCTGTCTCTATCAGTATTATCCCTTTGTCTCCTCACAGCCCTCTGTTGGAAGCCATTGATTTAGTGCTTGATACTTGCATAACGTCTGAGGTGAGGACAGTCTTTTGTTCCATGCTTGTATAATACCCAGCAAAACAGGATACCCAAGTGTGACTCTTAATCTGTATCACAGATAAATAATAATCTTCAGGCAATAACTCCATGAACTTGCTTCCCTTCTGTTTAAGTTATCTTATGACTGAGTTACACACCTGGAGGATGAAGAAGTCCTTGATCCTTTTAACACAAACAGTCAGAAAGCACAGCCTGAGAATACAGAGGCTTGGTACACAACTACATGAAGTACTTCCTTCACTCTGTAAAGTGAAGCCACTGCTGTAGTCAAGACCCACAAGCACAGATTCACCTCACAAACATAACAAAAGCTGAGGAAACTACATGTTCTTAACAGCACTGACAAAACAGACTTACAACAGGTTGTTCATGTTGTATGGGAAGTGACCTGCACTCAGTTATATACACAGCACTGGTTTGTGACTTCCCAAATTAAATCCCACCCTCCAGTACTTTCAGTGCCATGAAGTTTAGTCTGTAACAACAGTCCTTCAGATGCCCTACCCCAAAAAGAGATACTGACACTTCGAGTTTGAATTTAACTACAGTAGGTACAGGACCTGCAGAGTACAGGACCTGCAGAGTAACCTTGCTATAAAAATAAGAGAGCACTTGGGGTGCTTCCAGCATCCTGCTCACACCGCCCAGGGCCAGCACCTCAGCTGCACGTGTGAGTCAGATGAGAAGTCACATCCACCCACCCACTACAGGCTCCTCCTCACCTGCACCATGCCCAGGTCAAATGCAGACAGCTTCCTACCTCCTGCTCCCTTTCCCCCTTGCCATGCTGTTCCAGTTGCATGAGGCAATTTTCATGTTAAGTTAAATGGAAAGGATTCAGAGAGATCTTCTCAGATTATAAACTTTTGCATTTAAACTAATGTTTTAACTGCCAGGCATTTTAAACTATACAGTACTTCAGACATCTTTTAGAAAGATGTTATAGGAACTAGAATACGCGAGGCCTCTAGGAATTCATATCCACTTTCTCCCAATTTACTTTTTCTCCTTCTCCAGCTGGTTTGCTTTGCCTTTTAAAATTTATTTTAAAGTCATAAAACCAACAAGTTACCTTCAGTTTCATAAACTTTGCTAAAACTGGAGAGTAAAACATGTTAGTTGCCATGGAAGTAGTGAGGAGTCTCTGGGTCAGGATGCAGAGAACTTCTCTTGTTCTGCTCATCATTTGCATCAGAAGTTCAGCCATCTGTTATTAACTATTTAACAACAGTCTTGCTTGTTAGCACTGGTGCCTGCTATTTAAGTCCCCCCACCTTCAGCCCTTTTGAAAAATCTCCTAATTAATGTGGAAATTCATCTGGGGGCTCAGTTATCTTTCAGGTAGGATGACCACCATTACTTCAACCTAGCCAATACTCTCCTTTCTCACCAAGGCAAATGCAAACACTTATGCAGACCCCAACCTCCAGAAGCAGCAGCTTTATTGTTAGCCATAAATTTGAAAAGAATTTCATCAGACAGTAGATGATGTGGCTAAACTCCAAGACAGGCTATATATCCCTCCCATTTAAGTACACTCTACTACACATTATCTTCCCCAAGTTCCATAGCACCCCTCAATCTTCTTTATCCCACCTTCTTGATACTGCAAAAGAAAAGTTCTGTAATTTTATTTCAGAGAAAGAATATCATCCAATTCAACCATATGTTGCTAACAAGTAAATACTGCCTTTTATCCTCTGAGAGAATTAGAAAATATGTTTGTCTACTTCCTGCATCTATGAAGAAAACAAAAACTCAGTTACCCATTTCTAAGCTTAGAATTTTGGAGTTAAAAGCATTTTACCTTATCTTGACTCCACTATCTTCATTTAAATCTGCATGACCTAAAGAAAAATACTAACTCTTGCTGAATCTCATCCTAGAAAAGCAGGCCAGTCTTGTTGCTCCTCACTCATCACACTCTCAGAAGAAAGTGGGAGGCTGTAGAGTGACAAAAGGGAACAATGCATCTGTTTCTTGTACTGTTCCTAAAACTACTTCACCAAATAACAAAAAAAGAATCAGTACTAGGAGCAAGGAAGAGAACTTCAGCAGGAAGTCCTT
This sequence comes from Sylvia atricapilla, assembly GCF_009819655.1. Classification (NCBI taxonomy): domain Eukaryota; kingdom Metazoa; phylum Chordata; class Aves; order Passeriformes; family Sylviidae; genus Sylvia; species Sylvia atricapilla. Next base: position 12,302,244 of record NC_089152.1, read on the forward strand.
GCTTCAGTCATTTAACACTCTAACATATGCTAAGAGCACTCTGTTCACAGGTACAGCCAGCAAAACTCAGATCCTCCAAAATTATAAAGTGGAAGAAAATTTTGAAAAATACTTATGTGGAATATGGAAAGAGAGTTGCAGAGCATCAGAAGACTAATTCACATGTCCCAGTAACAAGACAGAAATTTCCAGGCTGGTCTGTCTTTCATGATGACAAGCAGCCCAGCAGCCTGTTATATGCACTAGCAATGTGCAGCAGAACATGGCTCAGAGACAGCACAGGCTGAGATGCCTTCTCAGACTAAAAAGATGAGAGATTTGATAGATATAACCACTGATATAACCATTAACCATATAACCATATATTAACCATATAACCATTTGATAGATGCATAGGATAGATCTGATAAAATGCTAGGGTGTAGAGACCCAAAACAAGAACCCAGTGTCATTATTTCTGGTTCCAATGAGAATGATGTGACTGAACAGTCTAGAAGTGCCTGAAAAGGTTTTCCTTTTAGCATGTTCAGGAAAATTCTCCATTACAAATATTTGACTTCACACGTGAAGGCTTGGAGAAACACATCCAGGGCAGCTTTCTGACTATCAGACCATATCAACTCGAGAGGCCTGGTTCAACTCCAACAAGTATGTGAACACTGATGGCATAACTAAGCTCAAGATAAATACAGTCATGAGGAAGAACTGTTTCGGTACATTTTCTGCCTACATGCAAGGCACCTACTAATGCCACTGAACTGCATTTTTTCCCCTAAAATAACTGAAAAACAAGAAAATGAGAAACAAACCTAAGAGTGTAAATGCACTGATAATAATAAAGCTTTTAAAGAGCATTCACAGGGAGAAGAGAGAAACACTCAAGAATTCAATAATTTTATTTTAATGGACAAGACATTAAACATTATAGTATGCAGGTTAAGTAGGAGCTGATATTCCTATAACTTTATTACAACATCATGTCAGTTAGAAATCATACCTACAAGCTGAAAACTTCTGCAGCACTGCTGTTAGAACAGAACTAGGTATCAAAGTCATTTAAAAAGTACACAGAAAAAAAAAAAGCACAGGACTTGTTAGGAAGTGTCCTCAGGTGAGGAATGTAGATTAAGAATTCCATTGTTTTATCTGAAATACAGAAAAAGACAAAACAAAAAGCCCAGAGCAAACTATTTTCATAACATCTGACCTCTTCTACTGCAGTTTCTTTTTGCATTCATCTTCTCTTTGTGCTACTTGATCTCCCAAAACTTTGATGTTACAAACCATTCATTGTCATCTAAGTGGTGGGTAATTTATCTTGTGGAACTTTGTCAGAACATGTTTGACCACCCAAAATCTTCCTCCTAGCTAGAAAGGCTACCTCCAGCTTCAGTAGGTTTCAGTATTTGCAGTCCAAATTATTGAGAGGGTGGGGTGGAGGGAGAGGCATAAGGCTAGCCGACCAAAGGCAGAGACTGTACTTCTTCCTGAGAAATGCAAGGAGCTCTGAGAGATGAAATTGATGGTGGTGGAGCAGCATGAAGCTCCTCAGGTCATTTTTCCAATGCTATTAACCTTCACCTACAACGCCTGCCCTTAAGTGGTTAAATAGTAACCTGCAAAAGTAAAAAAGTTACTGAAGAGACAATACATGCTTCCCATCTACAAAAAATTCTGGGAGAGTGGCCAGGCCCATAAAATTGTTTTTAAATTTTATTTGGGAGGATAAATTAGGACATTACAACTCTCAAGCTGTATAAAAGACTGTACTTTAAAATGGACACCAGAGCCTACTATGGAATTTTGAATGCATAAAATTAAAGAACGTTTTTGATAGCTTTAGAATTGAACTGTGTCACACAGCACAATTCAGATATTTACAAGTTTCCACACTGTAAGTCATGTTATTAAGCTGTAATTGTCTTCTGGTACTCCAAATAATAAAACATTACATAGGGTCAAAACTAAAAGGCTTAACAAAATTTCTGCCAAGAATCTAGTTTGCCTCCCTCTTCCCTAATATATGGTAATTTTCCACATAGCAAAATGGCAGACTCACATATTTAAAAATTAATCTATGCAATTATGAAATTTCACTTTGTCCTCTCAAAAATTCCTTACTACTTTACAAAGCAATGCTTCAGTGATTCAAAGCCAATATTCCCACACGGAACACAAGAGTACACTAGTGGAATCATTCCTCCTCCTGTGCCAGGAGGTGGGCATCCAATGTCAGCAAGCTCACTTAAATTAGAGCTCTTGTACTTTTCAGAGGAATATCAACAAGCCCTAGACACAGGATGAACAAACAAATAAATAAGCAAATAAATATGCGAGTACTTGGTCAGAGCAACATTCACATTTTTAGATAACAAGTTTGCATAAAAAGCAATGGATAGTCCTGATTTCTGCACTGAGTTCAGTACAATATTAATTAGCTTTTTATACCATATAGTTGAGCAACCAGTAAGATGCTAATTAAAGACACATATTTTTATTGCCCCCAAAACTGACATATTTGCATCAGCTTCATTCACCCCAAGACAAACAAGTAGTGGCAAAGGGCTGATAATGTTTCATGCATTGTTTCTAGCAGAAATCAAAATACTGTAATAGTTTTCTCCTGCTGGAGGAAAAAAAAAAAAAGAGGAGAGAGAAACTTGACCTACATAACAAGGCACAGAAGAAACTCAGTGAAGCTTCAGGGTGTTTTTGGGAGGGGGAAGAGATTGCTTTTTTTCTCATAACAATGAAGAGTCAAGCAGTTACATATGGCTACACTAACTACAACTGTTAGCACATCTGACACTTAACAGTCTCACTTTTAAGGCTTAGAAGTCCTCCCCTCCTGTTCCAGGACATTTAATACTCTTGCCCTAATGAATTAACCGAGTTAATTTTTAGGCTGTCCATTACTTTCCTTTAAGGGAACGTTAAAAAAGGGAAAAAGGAAGAAGAAAAAACAACCCTCAACTCACAGAAATGAAGCCTTTCATAGGCTCAGCACACGGAAGGAAAGGAAGAATGTCTGGTTTGGGTTTCTAAAGGAACTGTTTACACACTCAGCCGGAGAGGCAAACTTCGGTACACTTCAGTATAGGTGGGTTTCAAAGCGCCTTTCACAAACACCACCGAGCACTGCCCATTACTCCGAGTTACACACTGGGACTTGTCCCACGCCCGGGAAGCCTGTCCGGGCCAGTGCCACCACGGGCCTTGCAGCCTCCCCCCGCCGCCTGCCCGGCCCCTCCCGGCGCCCCCGTGCCGTGCCGTGCCGTGCCGTGCCGAGCCCGGGGCTCGCTGCCGTACACACCTTCTCCGCGCTGCCCGGCGCTCCCGCAGCGAGCCCCGCAGCGCCGGCGCGGGCGGCCCGGTGCCCACGGCATCCTCCACAAAGGAGGCAGAGTAGGGGCGCGCATAGCAACAGGCCCGGGCGCCGATTGGCCCCGCCGGGCCAGCCAGCGCCGGCCCCCTCGGCACGGCACGGCCCCCGCGCCCGGCCCAGGTGAGCGGGGCGGGCCCGCGGCACCGCAAACCGGCGGCACGGCCGCCGAACCGGAGCCGGCCTTACCGGCACCGCCGGCACGCGTGGCCGGGAGCGCCCCGTCCCGATCGCCGTGCCGGGGCCCTCTCGGAAGGGAGGCGAGGGACGGAGGCGCTCCCCCGCTCCGGGGCACGCTGGCACCGCGCTCCCCGCACCGGCCAAAGGCTCCAGACAGCTGCCGCGTGTCTGTGCGCTGGCACCGCGCATGGAATGTTCCCGCACGGCACCGCTCAAGAGTCGGCCCGAGCTGCGCTCTGTGAGGTGATGAATATTTACATCTGGAGTGGAAAAAGCCGCCAGCCCGTCCCCCTGCCAGCCAGCACCAGCTAACTTCCCACTGCTCTTTTTCCACTGCTCAGCGCACTCGGGAGTGGCTCGGCTGCCTCATTCCTCTGACCCTCCTGGAGCACAGAGCGGGAGGAGGATCCTGCACCAGCTCACCCTGCTCACTGTAGTTCTTGCTGCAGGATTTGTAACGGGCACTTCTGAGCACTAATTTATGGGGTTGCTTCGAGAGAGTAGTCTCAAAACAGCGTGTACTATTCTAGATGTAGTCTAAACAACGTACCGGCTACGTTAAACAATTTCATCCAGTTCTGACGTATTTACAAGTATTAAAATCAGATGACAGTCACCATATTAACATAATCAGTGCAAAAAACCTATCTCACGCTCAGCCTAACCACATCACAAAGCAAGACTAAGACCCTTGTTCTGTAATTAGATACCATGAAACTATGAAAAGTCTGGATCAAACTAGGCTACACAACCACATTTTAAGTCTAGTACACTCACTAACCCGTTCAAGAGCATGGAAAACACACCACTTCACAAAATTACTTTTCCCACTCACATTTTATATACCAGTATGATTTAGCTGTGGCTGCAAGAAAACACAGTCTATACGAGATTTTTAAGTAGACATTCTATCTGAGGAAGGCCAGATAGCTTTTAGTAGCTGGCCCATTTAAAGATCCCACATACAGATAGTGCCTTACAGAGAGTTAGATGCAAAACATACCATTTCATTAGTCACTGACATTCAAGCTTCCTGTATATTTCACCTGTTTGCTTTCCAAGTATTTTTCCTTCATGGAACATTTACTTCTAGAAAAACACAGTCGTTTACACAGTTGTCTGAAACAGCAATTCCAGGTTTTCTCAATCAAGCAACTAACTACCTAGCGTTTGAGAAAAGTACTTAGACGATTTTTTATGAAACAGTTGTTCAGTATCTACAGGAAGAACGGGAGGGGTAAGAGGAATATTTATCACATTAGTAAACATGGTATGTTTAGAAGTTTTGCTAACAAGAGGCAGGAGCAGCAACACCCAAGTCAATTCCCACCGCGGCCGGCAGAGACAGCATTCAGGAGCCACCAGCGGTTTTTACAGGCCAGCTAACAATGTTTTAGTGATGAGCAGCTGTCTCTAGATGATGGGCATTCCTATCCACCATAATGCCCCTGAACACTCTTCCCACACTTGAGCTACTGCAGTGCAACTGCAAAGATCCTTTTCGCACCAGATATTCTTCAAATACAGTAAAAGTAGGACAGCTTGTTGACACTTCAGCTTTTAAGCTTACGGTCCTAAACCAGCTGTAGGTATGCAGAGCTGAGCTCTGTGCCTGTTTGTGGACAAACACTCCAGAAGTGAATGCACCCAGACTAATAACATGCTAAATTTATAAATTGCAATATTAGAAATTCTACCAAAACAAAACCTACCTCGAAGCACATTACTACTTTATTTGATCTCTTATGCTCCCACAAATTCCAGAGGCACAAGACACTTTACATGAGAATATGACAGCGCACCTTTATCCTAGGCTGCATACTTCATCATCATAAAGTACCTGCATTTCAAATACTATTATCATCCTCACAGTTCTAACACTATCATGATAACCAGGCTGTATTTTAACCCACCTTCTGCCACAAATAGAATAACACTTTTGAAAATAAAAAAGGTGAGGTCATCATAACAATGGATTTTATCCAAACACTTTGGGAGTAAGCAGTCCTACACATTCTGTAAAGCAGGAAATCAGAGCCAAGTATGGTTCATCTCAGTATCAAGTGAATTACACATCAATTCAGAGGCACTTGCCAATAGACATAATTGGCATCATCCTTACATTATAACAAACACCCAACTTCAACCTTTGAAGGGCTATGCCAAAGCACAGGATTTCTAGTAATAAGCCAGTTCAGAAAAACACTCTAGTCCAGATTCCAGTCCTGCCTTGTGCAGGAAAAGCAAGGTGTGCATGTGACCCCTAAGGAGCAAAGCCTAAGTGACTCCACAACGCCTTATGTTTACACAGCCTAGTCATGGAGACAAGCTAAAAATAAAAATACACTTCTAACACACCCCTTTCTTGAAACAAACATTTTGGATTGAGTTACTAATTTGCAGAACACAAAACCACCAAGTGCTCTCATGCAGACAGCCTTATTCCCCTTCTCCCAGTACAGATGCTCAATTCCTCAGAACAAAGCTGAGGTCAGTTCTCGATACTTGCAATGCATGTTAAAGAGGTGGTTAGATACACCACTCACACTCTGTGTTATAGTTTTCCTTTTACTCATGTTCAAACTCAAATTTCTTGAGTGAGAAAGGCTACATACCAGTCTACAGTACACCTAGAGGAGTTAAAGCATCAGATGCTAACTGTCCCACTATGATTTTTAAATCAAGTAAACAAAAATTAAAACCAAATAAAATAAAAATCAGTGTGTGACATAAAGCTGCTCAAATTTCATACCAGAAACTTACACAAGAATCAATTTCACCAGCTTACAAAGTGTCCTAAAACATTTATAGAAGGCCGGAGGCATCTTCTTCTTTATAAAAGGCATTTTCCCAACAGGAGGGTGGGATGAAAGAGCATACAGTGCACATCAAGCACCATAACTTTTATCTCTTGTGTATCCAAAATACTTTCTCATAGGAAGTTGTTAATTCAGCGAGGCTCTCATAGGAAACATCCAGAGGCAGCACAATAACAGCCAGTCATGACTGGCCTGAGTTTAGTGAACTTAACTGCTTGGTGCAAGAAGAGCCAGGGGTGCATGCTAGCAGTTTGACATTGAACTTTGCCTTCACACATTTCCAGTATTATCAACCATTGATCCTGTTTTACCTGCATGAACTAGCTGTTTGGTTTTACTCCTCCACTTTTTATCAGCAGACTCCTCAGAGGGGTCCTCCACACTCGGCTTGCGTTATAGAATGTTGTAGGCACTCACACTGTGAGTATTGCTGCTAGTACAGCTATGGCATCAACCACCACCCAGGCCTATCTCCTCCAATTCTAGCTCTCCAGATACTTTGTTTCTCATGGTTTCCCCATGGCAAACAAAATTCCTCTGGCCAGTCAAATAGGGTGTGCTTCAAGGGAAGAAGCGGTTTCCTCCTCAAATTAGAGCAAAGCAAAGTCGTACTTTTCACTAAAAGGCAAGTGAAGTGGGAAAATCTGCATAGAAAATACACTTGAAGCTCAACTTCTAAAAACATTTACAGCAGAGAAAAAAAGGTTTACCTCTGAGCAGCATGAGTGTTGATATCAATCTCTTTGACCTAATGCCATTCCCAGTCCATTTGTCCCTGTCTAGTTCCTATTGATAGGAAACTCCTCCTCTTTTATTCCACATCACTGTAATATTTACTGAAGTTCATCTTTTTGACGCAACTATTCTCTTCTCCCCCTACCCTCAAATTCACCTACTTAATCAAAATATAAAAAATAAAGAGCAAGTAAATAGAAATCTTGAAGTTTCAGAAGTTTTAATAATTCAGATCTAACGTGCAAGGCAAATGCACCAGTACTTGTGAGTTTACAGAACACTGCACATTAAAAAAGCATCAGCCCAGCATATCAAAACTTTACTCTCTGTTAACACAGAAGTTATGGCAAGTAGCCATCACATTTACTCAGATACTGCTCTTACACACCCTCTCTGGCCCCCTGAGTCTGCAAACAAAGCCTTCCACCAAACTTGCTGACCTGCCTGGAAGTGTGAGTTTGAGCCGTGGTTTGTTTCACTTGTGTTGCTGGGCTGGTGCCCTGGCAGGGAATCAAGGAGAACAATACCTGGCAGGGGAGAAGGGCTTCCCATTGCTCTGGAAAAAACGCCTGCTGACCACAGCAGCTCTTCCTGCACCTCTCCTTCTCCTTCCCTTGTCCCTCAAAAGGAACCAGCTGCCACTCTACCTCCTCCCACTGTGGTGTGACTGTACTGAGGACAATACTTGACATCTTCAATTCTACTGAAGTTCTCTCTCTCTTCCTGCCCCCATTATACAAAACAAGATGATACTAGCACAGCATCCTGAGAAGAAAGCTTGATTTGTTGCAGGACAGAGAAGTGTCAAATAATGTCCTAGAAATCCTGAAGGCTCATCAGTAGGCAAAAGGAATCCCTGCATACACAGGAAGCACCATTAAGAGGTTAAACTAGCACAAGCAGTAACCTGCTCATAGACTCCCTAAAGTAGTTCACTACCCAAAATGGACTTACTTCCCAACCTGGTTCCCAGGGATGTTGATGGAAAAAAGATCACTAACTTGTGTAATGTAAAGCAGATGACATTGCTCATGTGTAACCAGAGAGTCCTTATTTCAGATATATTCTCCCTTTTTATGCCTCATAAGAAAATCCAACTTGTTTTTTTCTTTAGAAAAAGCCAACAGGTTTGGGAAATGCATTGATCATTGATAAGAGGGAAGCCTAACAGCCCCATGGTTACTGGGTACCACATACCTGGACAGAGAGATTGCATGCCTGCCCATGTAAAGAAAAGTCATCAAACCAAAATGAATGTGTATGAAGGGGAAGAGGCCCTCTTGCTGCTCTTGAAGAAACAAAGTTGCTCAGAAGATTTCTCAGTGCATCTATTTTGTTTGCCTTTATTCATTGTAAGGACTCCTACAATCAGCACAGACATGAAAGTATCATTAGCATTTCATGTATACAGAGTGCTTCCCTCCCCATGTGTTCAGCTGCCTCATGCACAGCTTCCTCTCCAAATTATCCCCAAGAGCATCCTCATGCTACCCTATTACATCTTTGCATTTTGAGTCAAAGTAATGTTGTAATACCATCCCAGACAGCAACTTGAACCAGCTTTGGCCCCAAAGTTAGCATGAAAAATCACTCGCCAAAGAACTAGTCAGGCCCATGCAACATAGAAGGAAATTAGCTGGTTTTTACTTGGTCAGATTAACTCTGAACTGTTAAGAAAAGATGGAGAATTTTCATGATTTACAACTCATGTACACTGTTTACAAGTAGTCTTTATTAAAAAAAAATCTCTTCCAATCTCAGTACAGTTCTGATTGCAGAGCAAGAACAACTCACATGGCTTCAGCCATGTGCTTGTAGCTATAGTCATGCCACCCTGCATGAGACCAACAGAAAGAGGAATAGGTGATGAAAGGGACATCTTCCAAAGTCCAGCTACCTACCCAGGTCCAAGAGGCACTCTTCTGTATTTGCATTCATCCTTAATTGCCTACTTATACATGGAGTTTCAGCACTGGGTAGTACAAAGGTAACCATGCAACTGTACATGCACTTCTAAAACAATTTTAACTTAAAAACTGGCTTCTATCTAAACATTAAATTTAAACGACCTGCAAAGACTGAACAATTTACCACCTCCTTGAAAGAAAATTATGTGAGACATTTTCAAAAATCTAACAAACATAGTTTGTCAAGTATCACATTGGAATGGAGATTATAACTACCACTATATTTACAGTTAAACTGCAAGACCTTGTGGACTAAAAAAAATAGCTGGACTGTTACCTTAAACTCATTGCTGAGAAGATAAAAGGTTATGGCTGGTTCTCCACCAGTAAATGGCTGCTATTAGTAGAAGATTGTCAAAATAACAAAAAAACCCCAGCATTTTATAAACAGTGAAGCAGACAGAGCAAGTTCTTTTAACAAATGTCATATAGCTGGTTTGTTCTCGTCAGTTACTCTGTTTTCACAGAAGACTTCTAATTTTAATAAGCAGAATTTCATTTGGCAGCAAACTCTTGTGTCTCATGAGAATCTGTATTTATAAATGTTAGCTTATTTTTAAAAACATTTAGAAGTTGGCAGACCTCAGATCCAATAATAGTGTCAACACTGCCCTTAACAACAAAGTCCAACCTAATATGTTTCACCCCAGGGATCTGATCTGGCATGCCAAAATTTCTCACTTCAGCAAGTAAAGAATATGGTCAGAAGGGTCAGTTTATATATTCCAAGCCTATGGGCTTGGCATATCCACAACCCCCAAAATATCCACCTAAATGCCACTCCAGCAGCATCTGTTTTAGCAACAACTAAAGGCAGCTAGTACGGACAACACCAAGCAAACCACAAAAAAATGGCAAAGTTGTTACTGGGATGGTTCTCTCTGAGAAACAGGTGCACCATGAAGAACTCTTATCGCTGAATAATTATAAAAGCACCCTTCCAACCAAAGAAATAGTTTTACAACAGGAACTCTTGACTTGCTGTCAATAGCTAGATACAAATTGCAGAACAGGTAAGAAAACTAAAACAGAAGCTGGCATTTCAAATAAAGACCTGAATTTTTTCCATTCTATAAATTAATATACCTTAAATTTTTTGATGCCTAACATTTTAAAAAAAGTTGAGCACCTAAAAGCTAAAAAATCTTCCAAGTTTAATGTTTGAGGTAGAAATTTAATAAGAAGAGAGTTTATATTGCCATTTTTCAGGAGCAAGGACAGAGCTGTACTGAAAGCATCTTGACTCCACCTTCAATTAAAAAGAAAAGGCTTCTGTTCCTGTTCACTCATATCCTGCATCTATTCATTATCTGTTATCAGGACAAATCTGCTCTCCCCAAAGATCAGAGCTTCATGCCTCATGAACGGAATCCGAGTGCAGCACCTGTCAGTTGGGTTGGGTTGGTGGGGTTTTTTACCCTGAGCAGTTACAGGTTTTCTCTCTTTTTGAGCAAAGAAAGCAAAGCAGGGTTTGGTTTTATCGGAAAGCAGCGCAGGCAGGAGGAGCTCCCTGGGCACACGCAGCTCTCCGCACGTGCCTGCAGAGCCTGTCCACCTGCAGGGCTTCCTGGGCAGGCACAGCGTCACCCCCAGCTCATTGGCACCCAACCTGCACTTACCTGTGGCAACCCAGCCCCAAGCATTGCCCAAACGCCTCTGGAGTGACAACTCCACTGAGCAGGAAGCAGCTCATTTCCAGTTTATTACTTTGTTGACTGGCTACGTCATTCCGCCACGGAAAAGTTTAAGTGCTTTGTGATATTTCACTGAGAAGACACTCCAAAATTAAAGTGCCTGTATCATAGTTCAATATAGGACACTAAAACAACACAGCCTTTTTCAATATATATTTTCACCTCCTAATCTGCATACTCTGTAGCACATCATCTTTGCTAAAGTTTTCCATAACACTTTCCCCAGTTAATATAGGGCATATCTTATGCTTATAAAAACAAGGGCCTTACCTACATCTTCTAAATTAACAACCAACTCCTCAACTGAACACACTGGTTCAGCTCACTTCCCCCAGTCCCAGGCCTCATCTTTCCTAAGAATCTAAATTCCATCAACTGTTCATTAACCTCTCCTCCAGCTTTCCCCACAGATACATCCCAAAATGCCTCAGCTATGTTTCCCACAGGAGGTAGTAAACAAACTTTTGCTGAACCAAGAGTTACCTCTTTTCATGCCAACTCACCAACTTATGTGGCAGAATCCCTTAACCCAGTTACTACAAAAAGACCCAGAGGCACATATCTGAGTTTGACTTGCAAAGGAGAAGACAAAAAGCAATCTTCAGACTGCTTATTCCTCTCTTGTAGACAGAAAGTCATTTCTGTAAATTAGGATAATCTCAAGAAGGGAATTATTGCTTCAGAAAGTAAGAGAGGACTGCTTTTTGTTTAATTTGTAAGTGAAAACAAAATAGTCTCTACATAGCAAACACACATAGAGGAATAAACAAAGCAAGGCAATAAAAAAGTAAGAAAAGACTAGAATAAGGTGATAGAAACCAGCCAGCATACATTTAGAGACAAACAAGTCTGTCCTCCTTTAAATGATCATTCATGCAATGAGGGGGAGGGAGGAGGAAGGAGCAATAACTTCCAGCTATTTAGACTATAGTAAAACTTTTGATGTCTTGTAACATTTCCACATTAAAATATGACTATACTGTAGATTCATCTAAACCACAAGATTTTTTCCAGTTGTGCACCAAGTGTACTCTAAGAGTACATAACAAGCCTTCTGAGTTTGGCAGCAAGCTATCACGCTGACATTATGCAATGTTTTCATTAATGCTGATGGTGAAACAGCGTGTTTATACAGTTTATGAACAAAGCTGAGCTGGAAAACTTTGCAAGCACTCTGCTACAAAGTCTTATTCTGTCTTCCAAACTCAATAAACTGCCGAAGCGACCAGAAGTCATTAGAACGAAGTTCAATAGAAGCAAGAGCAAAGCTCTGCACTTGAGAAAGGAAACAACAGTCCAAACATGCAGCACGAAGCAGCTGACTAGGCAGCTGTACTGCAGAAACCAAATCGTGATGATATCATGGATCAAAGCCAGGTAACATGATATGTTATTGCTGCAGAAAGAAAAAAAACCCTACAAAACCAAAAAAACCCAACCAAAACTAACCCCAAACTCATACATTACTCCAAAAACACTGTATGTAAGAAAGGGAGATAGATAGTTTTTCTCCCTGGCACCAGTGAAGCATTAGCTGAAGAAATACGACCGCTGTATTTTAGGATGCTTCAACACTTCACTTAAGAACAGCAGCACAGGGAAGGTAAAGCTGAGCAGCAGCCACCAGCATTTGAGTTACTGCATTCCCTAGATCCAGTACAGACTGTTCTGGGAACGTGCTCAGAGCAACCAGTCCTTCCACACACAAACCCCACCTGATGGCTACGTCCTGAGTGATGCTTATGAGATACATCCTGGGCATGCCCTGTGCCTTTGCACAGCAAAGGAATCAGTCCACATTTTTACCTGCACTTTCAAAGCTCTCTTCCTGCTCTTCCTCACCCACAAAGCTGCTCTGCAGGCTTGCAGTGCAGAGCTCCATATTCCATCCTCTCCATACCGCTCTCACATATTACATATCTATATCTGCAATTTTCCAACTTTCCCTCCTATAGAGGGACATAAGTACCTTAGCACCAAATTCTCATATTTTCCTAATTTCTGTCCATCCCTCTCCCCTCCTTAAAATGAAACATGCTGTAACACTTCCTACTGATAAAAACAGTTGCAGAATTAGCTCTCCCCTTTCTTCTCCTGCATCATCCATCTCTGCTGGGGATAACAAGAACCTTATTGGTAGTTCAGCCAAGGCTAAACCATACCTCTCCCAACATGCCTGGGCACTACAACCTTCAGTGCAGCGCCGAGTTAAATCCTAAGAAAAACTGCATCCCTCTGCTCCAAATTGATTCTGATATAATTATTTGTAAGAACAGTAACAACAACAACAAAAAAGCCAACACATTGTAAGCCTGTTTAAAGTCTGCTTCTTTATGCTTTACTTGGGGTGTGAACTTACATTCTCCTCAGGATTTTGCAGCTCTGTAGAGAAGTGAAGCCTGTGGCAAGCTGAGTGGTCTGCTTGTCCTCTGCCCTTAGCTATTAATTGGAAGAGCTGGATTGGAAGCAGGTGACTGCACACTTGACTGCTTGTGTCCTGTGGTACAGCTGCTATGCAGAAAGCAGCACATATAAACATTTGCATGATTCATGCCTCCGAAGAGTCTCTGTGGGCCGTGTGTGGCATTTAGGCAGCACTTTCACAACCCCCTTTGTGCATGGCATTGCTCTATTATATTAGCACACAGTTAAGCTGGAGGGACCCACTAAAATGGCTGGAGATACCCTCCCACGTTTGGCAGGATCCATGATTTATTTCAAGACTTTTGTTAACTATCTTGGAAGAATTTCAAGACATAACTTCTGAAGAATTTTGCCCAGCTTGTGGTAAACACTTTATAGTGTATAAGAATCTCAATTTATTATCTCCCAGCTTACAGAGGAAAAAAGAAAAAAACCCACAAAAATAACCCCCGCAAGCTAATAACTTGCTTTCTGTAGAAATTCGGTTCCCTCTACACCACAAGGGTTAAAAAAGGCATCTGATAACTTATCATACACCAACTGAAAATGTTTCCAGTGTTCTAACTCCTTCTGCCTAAAAATTAAAGAAAGGAATACACAAAGGTCATGTAGATGTTCAACTGCTAGATCAGAACATTTTAAAGGTGCAAATACCGACTTGGGTTTTACCTGGTTATTTTGAAATATAACTTCACCCTGACAGTAAACAGTTTTCAAACTTCAGTGTCTGCTATCAAAATCTAAAGATTCTAAAAACAACCAGCCTTGCTGCAGTAGATGGTGTGAAGGTTTAGGCAGTTAAGAAACAAGGAGGAAAGCAATGAGAAAGGCTCATTGCAAAACCATAGTACTTAAACCCCAGTAATTTATGATTGCTTCTGTACTATCTGTGCTATCATCACACCATATAATCCTTACAGCACATACAGACATGAAATCCATCTAAGAGAGGTCATTTAGGCAGTGTCACTATTAGCAAACATGTCATTAACAAACCTAATTAAGATGTGTATGTCATGTAAGTGTTAGCATTTAATACACAACTATCTGAGCTATATAAAAGTGTTTCTCAAAACACCTAAGTGATTATAACAGAAATAGAGCATGTTTTTAAACTGTAAGCAACCAGATAATCAATAGAATCATCAAAACTTTAGGAAACATGGATTATTGTTCTTAATTAATATTCAGAATACTACGATGAGCACTCATAAGATTTTCTTCAAAAAATATCTTCCTTTAACACGAATCAATAATCACTGCTCCTGTGGATCAAAATAGAAGTCATGACATATTTCCAACTCTAGGGGCATCAGCAGCTGTTGCTATACGGCAAAAGAGCTCAAGTGTTATAAACACATACGTAGACTGCCGTCTTGATTTTTCTGTAAAACCAGATGTCAGTAATCCGACAAGATGTAACCAAATAATCGTGAAAATTTTGTATTTCACCGCGCCTGTTATGAAATATCTCCATTATAGCTGGGGGGCGACAGGCACTGTCGGTTTATAAAGCAACACAGATGTAAGTTGTGGTTATTTTCAGGGTGCTTTTCAGCTATATTTGGACATTTCTGCACATCTGCCGGCTTTGTCTGCCGATGCCCGATTTGCCTTTGACCGACTCCAGCCTCAGCATTGCAGGACTGTGCTGAGGAGCCGGCTGTGTCTGACACACGAACTGCAGCATTCCCACAGCAAAAGCACTTCGCTACGGCGTTTGTCTCCCTTCCATCCAGCCAAGACAATGGAAAGCCGAAGGGCAGGCAGGACGCGGGGCTGTAACCCCGCTTCGCGGGGCACCCTCCGCATCCCACCGCCACTGCCATTCCCCGAGGTGAGCCCGAGCACCTGGATTCCTTCCCGGCCCCCAAAATGACAGGGGAGGGCATAAGGAAATAGACCGATAACGCCGAAACCGAACACCGGGCTCCTTCTAACCCTACAGACAAAACAAACAAAAAGAAATGCACCGATAAGCCCTTTACCTCGTTCAGGCTTCATCCTCCCCGCCGCCTCAGCGAGGTGTGACGGGGCCGAGGCGCGGCGCCGCGGTCCCCGGGCTGTGCGTGCGGCGGCCGGCGGTGTCAGCGGCGGCCCGGGAGCGGGCACGGCGGGCGGGAGGCGGCCCCGCGGCTCCGGCAGCTGGGCCCGCGGGCGGGCGGGCTGGCGGCGGCCGGCCGGGGGAGGCTGCGCGCCGGCGGCCTCTGCCCGCGCCCGGCCAGGGTGTCCTTCCGTGACACGGCGCCGCGCGGGGCTATTTATAACCTGCCGGGGAAAAAATCCCACAACAACAGACCTCGGCTCACCCCCGGCCGCGCCGGCTCTGAGTCACGGCGGCCCCGGGCGACGGCAGCCCCCGCCGGAGTCCCCTCCCTCCTGCCCGCCCGCCTGCCCCGAGGAAGGCGGCGAGCGGCCCCCCGCCCGCCCCGTCGGGGCCGCGGCGCCCGCCCCGTCACGGGCCGGCGGCTGGCGGCGGGGGGCAGCGCCGCACCTTCATCCCCGGCCCCGCCGCTGCCGCCCGGGCTGCCGGGCCGTGCCGTGCCGGGCCGTGCCCCCGCGATGCGCCCCGGTCACACAGGCCGCCCCGCCCGCCCAGCGCTGCTCTCCATGGCTCTGCCTCCAGCCCTGCCTCCTTCCTCCTCCTCGCCGCTGATTAACTCCCCCTCCTCTCCGCCGGGCACTCCCCGCCTCCCGCCGAGCGGGGCACACACATCACAGCCCGGCGGCGGGCAGAGCGGGACACGGCAGGGCAGGGCAGGGCAGGGCAGGGCACGGCACGGCACGGCACGGCACCGCAGCTCGTCCGCAGGTACCCGCCACGCTCGGCCGCCAACGCGGGGGGAACACGGCCGCCGCCCGCCAGGACCGAGAGCCCCGTGCCCGCCCCGCCGCGCTCATCCCGCCCCCGGGCCGGCCCACAGCCGCCCCACGTGCCCGCGGCGGCCAATGCCCCGCGCCGCCTCCTGCCCGCCCGCCGCCGAGCAGCCCGGTTGTCAGGGCAACAGAGCGCGGCACAGCTCGGCGCGGCACGGCACGGCACGGCACGGCACGGCACGGCACGGCTCGGCTCGGCTCGGCTCGGCTCGGCTCGGCTCGGTCCGGTCCGGTCCCGCCCGGCGGCGCGGTCCCCGCTGCCCGGGGACACCCGTCCCCGCCACTGCAAACGGGTTTATGGGTTCGCGCAAACGGCAGGGTCCCTTAGCCCCCAACCCCCGCCGAGTGCTTTGGCAATCCGGGGAGGGGAGCGGCCCCTCGCTCACTCACCCGGCTCCTCCGGGGGCTGCTGCGGCCCCCCACCCGCGCCCTTCCCGCAGCGCCTCAGCCGCTGGCCGGCCTTCCCTCTCCGCCCCGCACACGTGTCCTGCCACGCCGGCCCCGCATGTGCCCGCAGGAGCCCGAGCCCATGACCGCCGGGGCTTAAATGCGCGAGTGTCAGGGCGGCCGCAGAGCGGCGATTCCAGGTGTGAAGCGCCCGCCGGGAGGGATGCCGAGCCCCCGCCCGCTCACCCCGGGCTGCGGGCCGGGGAGCAGCGCCCGGTGCGTCCTGCCCCGGGGCAGCGCTGCCCTCCCTGCCCGGCGGCGCCGTGCTCAGCGCTCGCTTCACGCTGATAACTGCATTGTGCGGAGGAACAATGGAGTCAGCTGGGCTGCGGTTACACAACCGTCTTAATCCAGCAGAAATTCAGGTTTCCCTGAAAGGGACGAGCCGGCGCCTTTCCCTCACGTCAGGCCTGCCCGGTAAAGCAGGTCAGGACCGGGGCTGCAGGGTGCGGACCCCGTCCTCCGCCCGTGCCCCGAACCCCACCATCGCTAAATGCACCGCGGAAAATGGGGGAACGAACTGCCCTGGTGGTGGGGATCCCTCTTTCGCCAGGGGCACAGATCTGGGCCGGCTAAAGTGGCCTCTAGAGAGCAGAAAGAGCTGCTTCGAAGGGGAAGCTGTACTGCAGAAGAGCTGGAATGTACAGCTCACCTTGAGACTGCGCCACAGCCAGGGCAGGCCTGTGATGGACAGCTCTCTTACGCCGATTTGGACTCGGTCAGAAAGACATGAGACATTACAGTGTTCCTCGTGTTTTTAGATGGTCCCATAGGTGGGATGTATATAGACACTGCCACATCTCCAGTCCTTACACTGCTAATTCCTTCCACTGTGATTGTTCACAAACATCCCATCTTATAGCCTAAGCCCTATGGAAGGCAATCACTCCCTACAACAAAGTGATTACACATACACAAAGTCTTCTGACCCCTGTGTATGGCCTAGCCAATTCCTGATTATTTCTAGTGTGCCAGGATCCCTGCAGATGTGTGTACATCTGGGCTCTGCATACCCACTCTTTCCTAACAGCTAGCTGAGCAGCCACTGGAGGTACTGCGGAGAATGTGAAGTTCCAGAGTAACTCAGTTCTGCACTGTTTGTCTTGTATGGAATGCACCTATTTCCCCTCTCTCATTTATCAGGTGTATATCATTACACTGGGAGGGTGCTTCACAGAATAAACTGTGCAGTAAACACCTCTCAATCCAGTCATGGGCAAGTGGGAGGTGCAGTGCTTTGATTTTACACTCTAAGTACATGAGTGTCACTTCTGTTGCTGTGTGACTGCTGTAGACGTGTTTGGTAATTACAGATCGCAGAGCTCTCTGCCGGATGCAGTGTAATTGCAAATGTGGCAATCCAGAATTATAAAAGGAAGAATTTGACTGAGCAATAAATACTGTGGGTGCATGTAGATGAAGTTCAGCGTGACTACAGTGGGCATGATTCAGCCACCTGTCAGATCCTCCTAGTCATCCTAATGAAAAGTCACATCCTTTAGGACACTTAATTGTTGCTGTAGGACACTGCAAATTAGTTTGTACCTTGTTCTAATATTGGTTTTACAGCCAAAACCAAATCTGCCTTTCTACTATTTAATTACAATTGTAGCTATTTAGCCATTAAGCTTCACATAGTATTTTTAAGAGTTTTAAAAGTTTTAATCTCACCTTAGCACTTTTTATAAAACAGCTTGTCAGACACAAATGGACCCCACTTTGAGGAAAATGCTCTCTCAAAGTACTTTTTCCATTTTAATTAATGAGCCAGCTAGCTTCCCATTACCTTGTAGTTCTTAGGAGTTCAAGCCAATGGGAAGTTAAGTGCCAGCCTGAAAACCACTGACCATTAAAAAAGTTTCAGGGCACATGATAGAGAAAGCCACATCTGGTGTGCAGCCCTACTCTTTGTGACCATGTAGGAGACTTCAGGTTCAGCTTCCCCTTCTGAGTCAGTGCATTCCTGGTCCCCGAGAGCCATGGGTTTGTCTGAGATACATCCTTCAGGTCCTGCTTCACTTCAGATAGAAGAAGGACTGTTTCCCTTTTGACCACATAGACACATAATTGATCTGAAAAAAAGCAGAACACAAAATCTAAAATTATCAGAGAGGTCTAATTATACAAAATTCCATGTATAATAAAAAAGCAAAATAATGATAAAAATCCCAAACAAATTTGTGGACTTAGTTTGGGTAAAAGAGCTAAAAATGCCCTTGAATGCATAATTTTCCCCCCAGTCACAAAAAAATTTATAAATACTGCATGAATACACAGAGAAAATATGGGATAAGGGGCTTCAACCACGGGAATTTGCTTACACACACTTGGAAATCTTATGAGAGCAATGACAGTACTGAAATGCATTTCTGACCTCAGAAGCTTAACATCAACTTAAATATCCGAAAAGCACATGGTTGCATGACACATCACACAAAAACAGGATTAGCTTAGAAACACAAACAACTTCAGCTGCCCTCCCACTGCCAACTCTAGACCAACACATATTTCTGGGAGCACAAGCTGGGACAAAAACAGGTTTCTTATCCATTTCTGTCTCATGGTATCTTAACCTCACTGTCTAAACAGGAGAGAGCTTAGGCTGTAGCATCTGTGTGGACAAAGTGGCTCTTGCACACACAGTACTTGAATTTTGGTGGCAGCCTTTCTTGGTGGACACCTTAACAGGGCCACCCCATTTCAGATTCCTGAAATGTGCCAGACCTTTATTTCTCTTGTGAACAGTAATCACATGTGAAACCTGTCTCAAACTGGCCATTGGATTTTAAAATGTCCTCACTTGGGGCAGCATGACAGAGTGATGTCTCATAAGTCTTTTTTATATAGAAATTAAGTTTTAAAAGAAACCAAAAACCAAGATACATATATGGCTGTTTTCTTCAGCACTGTAGGCTGTTGGCACAGTCCCTGCAACCTGAAGCAGAGTGTATTTTAGGTTCCATCCCAAGTGTCTTTTCAGCTTTAGCTGTCAAAGAAGTGATGTCTGATGCAGCAGATCAAGATTCCTGTGATTCCTGGAGACAATTACTGCCTGTTCAATGATGTGGCACAACTGCTTTTGACATGGCTGCCACCTCTGTGGTATAATGCTACTGCAGTTGGGGGAATATTATTGCAAAAGGATGAAGACAATCAGAAATAGACTGGAAGGTACAGTATGCAACAGAACAAATTTGAAATGTGCTAAAAAAACCCTATGAAGAATCAACTATCATTTAATTGTCACCAGTAGTAACCACTGCAAAGAAATGAGTTATGTACTTATAGGAATTTATTAATTCACAACTAATAGATTCCTACAAGCTGTTATTGAAACTGAATTATATGTTATTGAAACTGAACTTTACAGATAAGGGGATTTAGTTGAACGGAAAAGAGTTTGTTATTATTCTTTCTCAAGATACCTATAAGCCAAATAGCAAGGATAGCCTGAGACAATTGTCCTCTCTGTGTCTGCCCACCTTTGTGTTATGCTGTTGGCCTCAGCCTCCAGCACTTTTGAGTAAATATTTTAGCCCAAATGATCTTGATTTAACAGCTTGATTTAAGTTTTTGAATAGCATCAACCCACTAAGATTTAAAAATACATTAGAAACACCCCAACTGCATTTCTCATCCTTACAGCTTTCAGGTAACCTGGCTCATTATGTCATGCCATGATCCATGAGTGTCAGTAGGCAATGCTCTCAGAGCTCCTCAACTTGTTTTATTCCACACTGGTCTGGGAGGCAGGAAGACCTTGGTGGTGGGTGCTGCAGAGGAGGTTTTGTTCTGTATTCATCCCCAACCCACACAGAAATTCCTCCACAAAGCTACTCCCCAGCATCCTTTTGAACCCTTAGACCTCTGTTACATTTGTGGCTTGCCTCAGGATCAAACAGAGGAAAGTGCATTTTTCTAATCTTTTTGTTTTGAGTCCCCAGACAGACTCATACAGTAATGTCTGTCAGGATGGAATATACTCATGTTCTAGAGTACTACATGATGAGTGCTCTGTGCACTGGGTACAGGCTGATGCAGTTATACCTTGGGGTGGGAAGTTCAGACCTTCAACCCAGGAAGTCCAATATGCCTGTAACAATACCAAGCATTTAAATAAAACAGTCTGATTTTTAAAGG
The DNA here is from genome assembly GCF_009819655.1 of Sylvia atricapilla. Taxonomy (NCBI): domain Eukaryota; kingdom Metazoa; phylum Chordata; class Aves; order Passeriformes; family Sylviidae; genus Sylvia; species Sylvia atricapilla. The sequence goes on from NC_089152.1 coordinate 12,322,909, forward strand.
AAAATTAACCTCCAGCTCAAATTGACTTCAGCAGAATTTGTCACTCCTGCAGTGTTTTTAAAAACCACTCCACCTCTACTCAAGTTCCTAATTATGGAATTAGGCACCTAATTTTAGATACTTATTTTCTGAAACTGGTGACCCATGGGCTTGATTGTCATCTTATTGCATCAGCTGTCCCTGGTGCAAATGCATCAGTTAAGACAATGGAGGTATTTCTACAGGAAGCCTGTCCCATGTCTGGAAAATCAGGATCTGTGACAGAGTAGCAACAGCAATCTTTTAGTTTTCTTTCTTAGAAATACACAAATTGTGGTCATAATGTTAAATATTTTCAGAGGGTAAACAAACATAGAAAGCGTAAACCGACAGGTGCTCTACTGTTAGATCCTGGTTGTTTTCTAACTTAGAGGGATTTTTCTTCCCTTGCAGTTCCTACCAAAGGCCTCCATTGCTTAATTTCACTACTAAATATCCCTTTCAGAGCAAAAACATACGGCTATTAACATGTTCTCACCTGCTAAATTCACTTCTTGAAATCAAATGTAAAATGACATCTTGGGAGTTTTGTTTTCCTCTGTGTGTTCTCTCCAATTCCTTTAGGTTCCAAGCAGTACTTTCTCACTGGAGACACAGCCAAGACTAAATTGAGGAGGAACTAGGAGAACAATAGAGAAGTAATTGCACTCCTCTCAGATGGAAAGCTTATTCTCCTCACCAGAAATTATTTCCTGGACTCAACACTTTGCTACAAAACTTTGTTTACATACAATAGATTCCTTTCGTTGGAAACAACCTGGTCCATGTCCAGTGCTGCTCCTCACTTCTTAAGTTTCCCATGTCACATGGGATGCCCTGTGCCTTCTTTACTCTCCTGGCAGCAGCAGCAGGAGCTTAGCACCTCTCAGGGTGGAATCTCTCCTGCCAGTCTTCCAGAGGCTGAGCTCTAGCAGTCAGTCAGGCCTCCTTGCCAACAGAAACTGAGCCCTTCCTGCCTGTCTATAATTCACCTTAGGAAAAGTAACTTGCATAATCTCTTCTCTATTTGGAGCAACTCCTGAACTGATGTTTCATAAACTTTGCATGCTTCATTAGTGGCTGATCTGTGACGTGTAATTAGATATCAGCTCCAAATGAGAACAGTACAGTCTCATCTAAAGTGGTGACTGGTAGCAATGGAAATACAGGAATAGGGTGGTTAAAACAAAGAAAGGTTCTGTTTTACAAAAATACTAATGAACTGTTCTTTTTAAATGTCAATCTAAGCAGACACCTACTTAGTAAGATCATTAAGTTTAATTGCATCAGCACTTGACTAATCAGGCAATAATGCACTCAAAAGTAAATGATAGACTTGTGAATCGTTCATCAATCTCTGAAAGAGGGGAAATTATTCTCTTTTGCATAGAAGATCTTTTCTGTGGCTGTAATATTCATTCTAGACTGAAAGCAGGTTTTTGAAATATTTTTTCAATGTTTTTTCAAGGGGATTGTGCAAGTCCACTGATGAATGCTAATGTTACACAATGTTTACCCAGGACTGAGCTTGATGGAAATATTAATCAGAAAACATACAGGTTTCCATATTAAAGTTGAAGTTTTTGTAGCAACAGCAGGCCCTGACCAGAAGCTGAAGATGTATGCCTGCCAAGAGAAACTGCAAGATATTGCCAGCAGCATGTTTGGGGAAAATGGAAGCACAAGAACTGTTTTCAGTCTAGGTCATCTCTCTCCCCTCATCACTGTGTTTACTTCTGAGCAGATACATGCAGGAGCTGTACCCCAGTTACTCAATGCACTGATCCATCAGGAATCCAGGCACGCCAATTGCAATATTTTCATTAATTTCAGTGGAAAGTGAGTGCATAACACTTGGAAGGAAGTGACTGGAGTTTTGCAATGTTGTTTTCCTATTGTTAATATGTTGATCTATCTTGCAATAATTTCCAGCACACTTGTGTGGAAGTAATTGCACCAAATTAATTGCTGGTGTAACTCCATGTGGTAGGAGTTCACAAAGCTCAGCTTCTGGTGCCTCTGCCAGCCCTGTTTACTTTCCCTCTCTTACTGCAGCAGCTGGGTCATGGCTGCACTGCACCAGTTTGGTGGCACATCTCAGGCTCCCTCATTCACAGCAGGACTCAGGCTGGCAGCCTTTGCCCTCCCCTGCTACCAGGTCTTGTACCACAAGTAATGCTTGCTGAGTTTCCACGGCTCTCTGCAGAGCTGCCATCCCGGTCAGCCTGTCAGGAGGGCCTTGGACATGCCATTTTCAGGCAGTGCTCATCCTCTGTCACATTAGTGCCCATTTTGTAGGGGAGGCCAGCTGTGAGGCAGAGCCAGCACCCCTCCAAAGGGCCAGCTTGTCATACATGTCACCCTGCAGCAGAGCTGTGGCACTGGGGACAAAACTGACACAGCGAGCACGTGCACAACATGGTAAAGGATTGCCACTGCCACGCTGCTGAGTGTGTGGAAATTACACACAACTTTCCATGGGTGCTGTAAATGAAAAGGATAATTCATTTATGTAGAGAAGCAATTACCTTGCTGGAACAACAAGTCCAACCTATAGTTCCACCCAAGCTAAATTAAGGCCACAACTCCTACTAGACTTATGAGAGTAGGGCAGGAAAGCAGCACGTTGTTAAATACAAGGCAATATTTAATGTAACCCCATGCCAGGTTTACAAGAGAAGTCATGTATCATTTACTAAAGCAGTCAGTGAGTTGGGGCTTATTAGGTAAATGTCAGAGCTATGGAAAACTGCCATGGCCTTGGTGTAAAAATTTTAATCACGTTGTTATTAGCCATAGTCCATCTAATGTATTCGTGGCCTTTTTTGGCCTACACTATGTGTTAATAGAAAGACTGAATGGAAATGGTGCTGAACAGAATGTGTTGCACATAGTCATCAGAACTGGGTTTTTTTCCAAACAGAAATGTAAAATATGCCCAGATTCAGGTTTAAGTGCTTTCAGTCTTCTGGGTTCATTTTTCTTCAATTTTTTTACCTAAATATATTCCCTAAAACTGCACTCATGAGCTGTTGTCCTGTAATCCTATGACTATAGTGCAGGATACTGAGGCTCACCTCACTTGTTGCCAAGGTCAGTTATATCAGCCCAGCTCCACTGTCTTCATACACCAGATTTCCTTGATACACACAAAGCCTCTGTCTCTCACCCCAAGCATAATGTTTGTAACCTTTACTGTACCTGAAGCAATACAATTGCTTTTTTCAGGAGTTTGGTGTCCTCAAAGTGAGAGCATAATAGCAACTATAGCAAAAAAAATTAGCATTAAAGCTGAATGCTGAAAGTCCTGGTTGTGCTTCACTGGGTGAAAATAAATAAATAAATAAATAAATGCATATAAATCTCTGTGCCTGCCAGATGTCATCAGTAGTAAAATGTTTGGTCATACACAAAGATCAGCTCCTCTTCACACAGAAGCAGCTAGAATTTCAGCTCAGGCTATGCTGGGTAGAACTTTCTCTCCTACTTTCACACCAGGTCAATTATAATTTTAATCCTTACAGTTGATTTGTTCTCATGTTGCATAACATTATTTGAAGGGGAAGGGAAGCTTACATTAATTCAACGATCTCAAACAAAGGCAGTAAAGTATAGTACATATACTAAAATAAATAAAATTGCAGAAACTTATTAAATTGCTCACCTTTGGATGTCAATTAGAACTCAAAACCAAGCCAGATCAGCATACACACTTACAGGGAAGTCAATACTTCCTTAATTAGGCTGGGTATTTTTTTCAAACTAACAATACAGTTGGAATACTGTAGCTGTATCTGTGCTTATATTGCTTTTGGCTCCCTCTGAATTTCTTGGTTAATTTATTTCCCTTTAACGTTGTTTGACTGAGTTTCTTTCTTTACACAAAACATAAGCAGCTTCACTGCCCAGAAAACACAGAGCCTGATTGTTCTTACACCAGTGCAAATCAGCAGTGATGCCACCAGTCTATAGAATTACATCAACGTAAAGATGACGCCAGAGAGACAGTAATCAAAGCCCTTGTTTCAAAGTTAATTTAATTGTTCTTGGTTCAAAAAAGAAAAGATAAGTACAGAACACATTTGTTCTCTTTCTCAACTGAAATGTCAAAGAATCACTGTGGTTTTGGCATCTGGTTTGTGTGGGATTTGCACACATGGATCGCATTTCAAAAGCAGGACCCTAGTCACAACCCACCATGCTAAGGGTCCATTTCCTCAATCCGGCTTTAAGGAAGGGGAGGGTTTTTCTCCTCTTCCTTCGCTGTCATTGAGACTGCTTTTTCCACTGTCCAGAGCCAGTAGCAAACTGTCATCAGCTGTCAGCAACAGAGCTCCAGCAAGGAACACGTGGCACATTTAAAATCATTGCCCAGCTTTGCTTCACCAAGTCACTCCGCGCATTTAACGCTTCAGATTTTTCCTTGGCAGAAAAGAACATTGTAAGACTTGTAATATTTTCCCCTCTTTACCTAAACAGATATATAGCTTATGGAAAGGGGATCCTGGTTTGCCTGAAGAGGCTGCTGTAGATCACAGCATCTTTAGGACTGCTCTAAATTACAGCAGGTACCTTTTGGACATAAATCACATGAAGCTGCTTTTCTCTGCATCCTCCATGTCGCTGGTCATTGTAGCAATGAATCCTCATCACTGTTTTGCTATCAGCCTCCTCAATTCACCTCCCTTATACTTAAAAACTGGAAGCCAGGTTCCTGATCGCAAAGGACCAGGTGGCAGCCGTCCTTGCCAAAGCACGTTCAGCCATGCCTGGCAGAGGTAAGTGGCAGCTCGGGCACAGAGGGTGCTGCCAAGGCACCCGAGGACTATCCCCAGCAGTGCCCCGCTGTGTCACTGCCCCCGGCTCAGCCCAAGCCGGGCCGGGATGAGCTGATCCCGGCTCCTGCACTGCGGGAAGCACACGCCTCCAGCAGCGCAGGGGCCACCCGAAGGCTTCACCTGGCAGCAGCTGCAGGTGGGTGTGTAACACCATCTCCACAACGCTTGGAGGGCATCAGCAGGGGATTAAGGCTGCACTTCTAACACAGGTCGGAGCCCCATGGTCTGATGGACATACCCTGTCCCTCCACCAGCTTTCCTTTGGAACTTCCGATGGGAGTGATTTAGAAATTACATTCAAATTGAGGGGTGGCCTTTTTTTGCATTGTTACTCAAACATCAGAAGTAGTCGGGGTAGAAGCTACAGCATATGTTGAAGAGAAACCCCTGAGATTTCCTCACACTTCTCAGGGTGAGGGAAGATATATTTTCAGGGAAAAACACAGTAAATTACGGATGAGAAGAAGCTGCAGAATCTAGACACAAGGGCAAAACTGACCAGCCCTGATCAGACAGTGGTGGGTCCCAGTGGCACCCCAAATTCTGCTCTTACCCACAGTTGCACAGGAATGCCAGTGCAGCAGTGCCAGCACTGCCCTCAGAGCTGTGCAGCTGCAGAATCTCGGGGAGGCAGGTGTGCATTTCTTCTGTCTTTTGGTGGAAGCTAAACAGCATTTCATCCTTCTTGAGGGTTTGTGTGGAACTCTCAGGCCGTGCACCACGCCAGCTATCACAAAACCTATCTTTGCTGAAATAGAGGAAAACATGACTCAACATCTGCCTAGCACATGTGGAAACTACAGCTCTAAAGGGTGCTGGAAGATGTTTCCATGTCCAAACGTAGTTTGGTTGTTAACTTCCTCCACCTTTGTGGCCAAGGCAGCAGCCAGGGTGGGTGGTGGGCACTCCTGTCCCAGCTGAACCCCTCTCCTTTGGCCCAGGACAGCCCCTGGGGGTGACACACACTGTGTCTGCGCTTTAAGGTTTCGTGCCAGAGGACTTGCAGGAGGCTGAACTCCCAGAGATCATTGCCAGGTGTGGAACACTGCCTGCTTTATGCACAGGGGTGAAAAAGGCAGTATTTACCTGCTGAAATAGCTGGAGTTTAATTATTTATTTTTCATGGCACGGAGAGCCTCGGTTGAGTAATGAGACTCCATTGTGTGCCAAATGCAGCAGACATAGAGGAGGAAATGTTATTTCCATGAAGAGGCTGTATCCTGGAAAGGCAGGGCCCAAACATATAAACAGAGAAAGGAGTTGCCAACGGTCATATTTTAAAAAAATAAAACAAACAAATCATTCGTTAATTGCTGGTATTACCTTTTCACATACTTTAGGGATTTGTTAAAACTCAATTTCAGTGTAATAACTTTATTAATTAAATACACAGTAAACATAAAAATGCCAAAGGAGTAGCCATGATTCTTGATGTTTACTATGAGGTAGCTTAAATATTATCATTGAAAGAAGACAAAAAAATGGGAAAAACCATTAAGTTTAGCCAGATTACAGCGTTCAGAACTATAGGCAGGAGATAAGGATCCAAAACAACAACTACCTGTGAAGAGCTTCGTATTTTCAATAATTTTCATTTTATCTGGGAGATAGTTTGAAGTAGCACTTTTTCACTCACTTTGAGTGTCTGTTTTTGCAGACATTACAGTATGGTTGTATTTCAGTGCATGAAAACACAAAGGTTAAAAACATCCAAAAATACCTGTGTTAGCTGTACTGAAATCAGTGGACCTCAAGGAAAATGTGTGTTGCTTGCAATACTCTGTCCTGAACAGCACTTTCAACATGTTTAAATGGAGAAGCACAATTAGAGGGTTTTAAAAAGGCTCCACCCTGCCCTAACCTCTCCCATGCTGGCTTCACTTGGTGGCCTCTCCTTGGCAGCAGTTCCCTCGTCTTCACTTAACTCCAGCTGCCTCTGAGGTCGGATCCAGATGCTTGTCAATCTAATGAAGAAAATTTGAGAATAAAAATAAAAGAGCAGTGTAAGTTTACAGTTTGCTAACTTACCAAAGATTAGAAAAACTGAAAAGGGAATGCAAAGGCCACAAAAAACAATGAGAAATACACAGTAGATTACCAGAGGAAGAGCCCCTTTCCTGTTGCTGCTCTGAAGACACACACAGTCTTCAGAGTCTTCCACTGTCTGGTTTTACACTAAAATGCCTCAAAACCTCTGACTTTTCCAAGTTTGGATTTGTCATCAGGTGTTAGCAGATTACATGGACCACAAGTCTCCTAAACAGCCTCTTTTGGTTTATATACATTAATTGATCCTGCTGTCAGCCAGAGGGAGATGCATCACCAGTAGGATAATATATAAAGCTAAGTGCTGTCTTGCTAGGGAATGTAGAATAATATCCTGATTTTTATAGCACCTTCTCCCTAAAGCCCTCAAGGCACTTTACAAGGAAGATTGAATTAAGCTTGTCAGCACTCAGTATGGGAGGTAATTTTTTTTTTTTTTTATGATGGAGAAGGGAAACTGAGGCAGTAATAGTAAGTCCCCAGCAAAGGATTTAGCTGCATGCTTTCCAGCCCCTTAAACTTCTCACATGATTTAATTAAGCATATACTCAAGTGTTTTGCTGGAATAATGCCCAAGAAAAATGCTACAACCACACTGCCAATTCAGACTGCAGCTGGGAAAACACCATGGGTTCCCCATCACTCATTCTGTAAGGAGAACAATTTTTTTTTATACTGCTGGTTTTTCTAAAATTAGGATCACATCTTTCAAGTATCACCTACATGGTATGTTGGTGCCTGAGCCTGGATGAGTCCTGGGATATGACATCCTAGGAGCCTGTTGTGCCTCAAAGCTACTCTTTGGTGTCTCTTCAGTCCTGCCTTTCCCCAGCCTGCCTTACCTCTGATCAGACAAATGTACCTTTCCATCTCCAGTTCAGCTCTGAAAGGGACAGACAGGACCTGAGGTTCTCCTTAGGGCTGGTGCTCAGATGGAAGGCCTGTGGTGTCTCCTTGGAGAGCAACACATGCACTCTGTACCCAGTCACACCCAGCCTCTGGGCTGAAATCCTAAAAAAACTGGCAGCAAACCTACATCCAAGTACCAGATATGCTCCATCTGTTCTCCCTTCCCCAAAAGGTCTAATGACTAACTGCAGGAGCCTGGTGGGTTTTGGAGCTGCAGAGTTTATAGCTCTGCAGTCATCTCAGGTGCTGTCACTCTCTTCCTCATCATGCCAATGGCCACACTAAGAGCCAGATAAAGTGAACTTGTTTCTGTCCCTTATTGCACATGACTTCCTGCAATTTAGTGTTTGCCAAGTGAGGCACAATGTAAAAAAATATTAGTGAAACATAAGAAAGGAGCAATCTAAAGTACTTCTAAGGTCAAGTGCTTTGGAAATGCAGGGCCATATAACTCTTCAGGGATTTAAAATCTGGTTTTAATGCATATCCTCATACTGATGACCCTGCATAAGCAAGCCTGACATCAAAACAACCCTTTAAAATTAATACACAGATAGTACATCATTACTAACATTATATACACTCTAATTAAAGAGATAAGGAACATATAATTTCTGTTAGAGGTGAATGAACTAATTACTCTAGGTAGGTCTCCTTCAGAAGTGAGTGACACTGAAAAAGCTGCCAACACCCAGTTGATGCAAAACCCACTAAAATTAGTTGAAAGACTGATGGATCAAAGTCAGCCTTGCTTTGGCCACTAATTTCTCCCTCCAAAGGTTCATGGAAACCTCCATCAACCTGAGAAAACTATTATTAACCCCAAATGTTAATGTAATTCAATAAACTCTCAAAAATCACTGCATTGATTTACAATAAAAAAGAACTGCAGTTGATAGAATTTGGCATGTCTTATGTGCCTTCTGATTCTGAAGTTTTTAAGGATTGCCACCATGACATTTTTTCTGACTTTGACTGTTCAAAGCAACATCCCAAGTGAAAGCTGCACTTCTCTTTTGTCTCCCTCTAGCCAGTGAAGCTTTAGGGAAAGGGTAGATTTTGTGAGACTTCTGATAAAACTGGAAGCAGGGAGTCACATAAATCTGAAGGCAAGTTGCTCCTTTGAGCAACCGAAAAGCATTTCAATGGAGAAGGGCAGGGAACAGATCAGGGGCTGGGGTCAGCCCAGCACCTCATGGGATTGCTCTTCAGCCAGGCTTGTATTTACAGTCTTTAGAATGCCTATGAATAGAATATTTGGTCACCATTAGGAATGTAAACTCATTGCAAAAGGTTCCATATCTGAATCAGAGCAGTTCAGCTCATACCAGCTGCACTCTGTGGTGAAGCCTGCTAAAATGTCTGATGTACATCCAGCCCCCTTCCTGAGCTTGCTGCCGGAGCTGGACCTGGTGTTACGGCCCATCGCTTGCATCTCCCCCTGGGGAATCAGCTCCTGTTTGAGCCATGCCCCGAGGGGTGGCTGCCCTGGCCGCACCCCTGGCCCAGCAGAGCCACCTCCAGCCCTTGGCCCCCCGGAAAGTGTGGCCATTAAACTGGGAAGTAAGTGCAGGAAACAGACTTATGGCCACCTTCCAAGCATCTGCAGCCTGACTGCAAGGGGCACATGGGACCCAGCACTTGTGTATCCTTGTTCATGTGCCAGGGGCCTGATCCACAGCCCAGCAGAGCCATGGGAGCTCCTTGGGCTGAGACCCAGCTCCTGCCTAACTCCATGAATCAGGCCCCAGAGTGTCTCGTTTCTCATCAACACTCTGGATATTTGTGTTTTCACCTGCTGCTTTTGCCTTCATCATTACCTGCACCTCTTCATCTGCATGTTCCTGTTCAAAATGAATATGCAAAATTTCCTTGCACCTTTGTAAAGCACAGGAGCAAGGGCTGCACAGAAAGGAAAGACAATGGCTTTTCCTTCTTGTGTAAAGGAACACTTTTCAGCCACATTTTTCCTTGGGGCTTTCATTCAGAGTATTTTCTGAGTGGATTTCTTATCTTGTTTACTAACTTTGGGACTCCAGTGATGCAGACAAGAAGTGTGAAGAAGTGACTCCTGCTGGTAACTCCTCACTGCCTTCCCACAGCATATAATGCTCCAAGGACAAGGGGACAGATTACCAGAAGCCACTTGTACATCAGGGAATGTAAACTTGGCTCTCAGCAGAGGTCCCGAGGAACCCCCCAGGTTGTGATGACCAGAAAATGAGACGAGGGATTGGGGTGCTGGTTTTCATTGTGACACTAACCCCCGTGCATTCTCTCATGCGTTATCATTTCTACGAAACTCTTTATGCTTTTACTTTCTCCACTCACCCCTTACCAGCAGTGGCCAGCCCCACAGCTCAGGTGTGTGCTGGGCAGGTGCCCAGGGTTGCTCCCCAGCCCCTGAATCCCGGCAGAGCAGCCATGGGCACCCCGGGGTGTCCCTGCACTCGCAGCCTGGCCGGGCTGCCCTGGGAGCTGGCCCTTCCCAGGCTGCCGAGCTCAGCAGTGGGAGTGGATGCTGTTTTCCAAAGCAAATCACAACGGCTCACTTGCTATTTTCAGTGACTGCTAAGAATATGACAAATTTTCCCTTATTTCTGCAAATCCAGCAACCACATAGTCTTTCACTACCATTAAAAAAAAAAAAAAAAAAAAAAAAAAAAAGTCCAATTCAGGATTTAAATTAGATCCAGGAAACCTCTGCTGTCTTTTCCTGTCTAAAAGACATTTTTAAAATAAAAGACAGTTTTGAATGTGGCTTTACAGTCCCAAACCACAGCCCTAGATCTGTCGTTAGAAGTGTCAAATTTCATGGAAGGAAATTAAAGAGGAATTACTGAAATTATTTGTATTTTAGTGATATACCTAACTGGAGTCGGGATTTGTGCAGATGGGTGGAAGTGAAAGGGTTGCAGTGAGGAGGAGGGTTCCCTGGGGCAGAGCTCTGTGCCTGCCCGAGGGAAGAGCAGGGAGGGCCAAGCTCAGCAGCACAGCCCTGCGGGGGTCCAGCCTGCTCCATCTGGGTGGGAGACAGCCATGGGGCTCTGAGTCAGTTCTGCAGGCTGGGTGCTACTGCATCATCTTCCTTTTCATACTTAATTTCTCTTTGTTGGGGTGTATGAACATTTTTCTCAGATGAATTTAGGTCAGTGGGCTGGGGAAGCTTCAAGACTTCACTCTCCCACTACATTGGCAAACTTTCACAGTTCACTGAGCAAAAAACCTGCTTTGCTGAAATAGATGATGCCTCACCCACAATTTGAACAACTGGGGACTGCTGCAAACTTACTTTACACCTGCTCAACCTGCACCTGAAATAACACTGCAGTCTGTTCTGCCTGCTTTTGTGTTCCTGCAAATGATTTAATACTTTGGCAATGCAGTAAATCAGAAAACCTTCCTATTGTGCAAGTTCATACAAACTGGTGCTCATCTGACAGCAGGTCTTGTTCTCATTCTTAGACCTTTACTAGCCAATTATTTGCTCGGAACATTTTTCCAATACACTTTTAGATATTTTAATTACTGTATTTGATACTGAATCTGTTTTACAACTGATTGGGAAAGAAGAATTAAGCAACAGTATCCAAAATCCATATTAAAATTGCAACCTCCCTAGTAGTATCTGAAGTACTTGCAGACAACTGAAGGTTTTCAGAGCCTGCATAGCAGCATGTGCTTGTTCCTACATGGAATTTCCCTAATTCCTCAATCAATTACCTGCAAAAAGCAGCCATTTTAATCAAAACCCTAAGGGTAGATGAAATCATGAGAAAACACGAGCTTTATTGCAATGGATATTGACTGTAACTCATTAAGATGTTAGAGTATTGACATCCCGTTTGATGAGAAAAATGTCTGATAGTGAGTGTACATAACTGTGTTAGAGAGAATGCCAGCATCAACACATCATAATGAGTAACTAATGATGTCTGTGGCCTAATGAGGTGATTAAAGCAGTATCCTTTGATCTATGTCACTGACTTGATTTAATGCCAGGCTGAGATTGAATCTCCGTGCACCACTGGGGAGATTCAAGTAATTTGAGTAATTCACTTGCCTTGTCCCCGCATCACCAGGGATATTTGTGATGAACACAGTCGCTTCTGCAGCTAAGTCACCCCGAGCAGCACACACTGCCAGGGAAGAGGCCACTGCTCCCTGCCTGCTGAGCCCTTGCAGGAGCCTCCCTGCTGCAGAGCAGGGGGCTCACACACAACCTCCTGCCATGGCCACGCTTCTTCCTTTTGCCTCACAGTGCTCTCACACCACTGGCAGGTTTTGGAAGCACCCTCCACCAAGCAAAGCTCAAATAAGATGCTTTGCTACCTTTCACCCAAGCACAGCAGTCAGGAATCACAGTATGCTGAAACCCAGGGCTTTGTACCAGGCACGTGCTGAGCATCCCATTCAAACCACTGTGCCTGTTGTCTGGGGTTATATAACAAAAAAAAAAGAAGTATATTCTATTCTGTCTGTTGAAACGGCTGGAGAGGTGTTTTCTTTATCTCCTGTAACTCCAGGGGGGGTGGGGCAGGTGCCTTCTGGTAATGGGCCAGCTGATAAAACCGGGTGGGACATTGTTCCTTATCTCTTTCCCCCCTCCACGGGGATATCTTCTGCTAATGGGCCATTAAGGCTCACCAATGACACATGACACATTAGGTCATCCCATTGTGAATGCTCCACCCAGTGTGGGGAGCCAAACCATTCCTACCGAGATAAAAAGTGAGATATAAGAACACCAGGCACTCTGGTTTTCCATTGGATTCCCAGAAGAAGACTGGACCCATCTTGCCATTGCTGGACATTTTCTACAGGACCATCTCTACTCCAACAGAACCACATCTGCCACTCCAGGAGGGCTTACTTTGGACTGCTTCCAACACCCAACAGGGTGTCAGGTTGTATTTCTGACTGTCAGGGTTTCTAGGTTTTTTTTATTTGTTTTGTTTGCTTGGTTTTTTGTGCTACTGCATTTTCATTCTCAATATTCCTAGTAAAGAACTGTTATTCTTATTCCCAAATCTTTACCTGAAAGCCTTTAATTGCAAAATTATAATAATTTGGAAGGGGAGAGGGGGTTAGACTCTCCATTCAAAGGGAGACTTCAGCTTTCCTTGGCAGATACCTGTCTTCCCAAACCAAGACACTTGTCCAGCAGGACAGAAGCTCAGGTACCTCTTCTTTGGGACAGCAAGCAGTGTGCCAAGGGCCCGAGCCAGAGGTGACACCAGAGTCACAAAACTTTTGACTAGGTTCACAAAATAAGTGTAACCAATAGCCTGTTCCTAAAAGTGTCAAACCTCACCCTTCTTACCAGTGGAAGGGATTGTTACCCTGTCACATACACCACAGCAGCTCTTTCAAGCAGCCCCTCCTACCTGTGTAGGCAGACCTTGGCTGAGCAGCGTTGCCCTGGGGAGACAGTTGTTAAGTCTGGGGTTGTATTTTCTTCATGAGGCCACCGAAACAAAAGCATGGCCACCCTCAGTCAGGCCAAAGGTTCATTTCTGTGTTACAGGGGACAATTGGGTGCCCAGGGCAGAGCACACAGACTGAGTGGCCATGTGGGGTTGGCACTCCTTGGTACTCTCTCCACTGCCAGCCACTTTCAGCTGATACTCTGAGCAGTGTGTGGTTTATATATTAGCAGCTACTGTGGATTCCTCTACACTAGGTGCTTATATTTTGCATTGCACTATTTCTTTCTCATGAAGCCAATAACAGGGATTAATTTTCCCTCCCAAACATCTTTAACCTTAAGCAATAATTAGTACTGGAAGCGTAACTGAGACTCAAATTCTGGGCACCTCCCTTGGGCAGGAAATTATTTTGCTTGATGAATAGACCATTTTTTACAAAGGGCTTTTTCCTCTACATAAATAACTGTGCTGGCTCCTAGATGCATGGATGTGATACTGCCATCTCCATCCAAACAGGGATTGTCACCAGGCAGAATAATGGCCCCCATGATGCAGCACAGGGGCTGGGCACTGTGCAGCCTCCTCTCCCCCAGCAGTGCCCTAAAAGGAAGAAAATTGTTCAGGACTTGTCCAGGTCCTGTCCCAGTCTTCAGGCAGCCTCAGCACAGCCACCCTCCACCCCTGCTGGGGGCCTCCTTGTCCCTGCCACAGAGACAGGCCCAGCTGCAGCCCCAGCAGCACCACATCCCTCCAGCTCTGTCCCCTGCTTCATTACCCACCTCTCCTCCACAGCCCTGCTGGAGGCTTTTAGCATTTATTGGTAATTTATAACATTGACAGCAGCACTGCTCCATCACACACAGGGCACCTGAGCCATGACCCACCTCTTCCTCCCCCCACACATAAACACAAAACCCTAAAGAGCCCAAAACCTGAACACAAAGCAGCCAATATTTCCTCCCAAATATACCAGATCTCCCCTCAACCTTGCCGGGCACAGCTCCTCTGACTGGTAAGAAGGGTGCAGCTCAGGCAGCCTTTGTTGCCCTTTGTTGCAGCCACATGCAAACAGGCTGCAGCTGCTGCATCACCTATGCTGCCACCAAGGGTGGGTGAAGGCAGTGTCAAGCTGCTGTCTTCATCTCTGGAAGTGTTTAGGAGCCACTGAGGCAAGAGCAAGTCCTTTCCCTGTCCTGGGGAGGTGGTTTGCACTGCTCTGCTCACCTTGCATTCTGCTGGTGCTCAGAAAATAAAGTTTGTGAAGCTCATTTTGGTGTTTGGGTTGTGGGCTTCTATGATAAGCCCAGCTTGCTCCTCTGAACATGCTGGCATAAATGGTGCACACACCAGAGTTAAATATAGCTCCAAAATAAACTTCTGACTTGATGAAATAACTGGGAAGCTGTGCAGGCTCCTGGGCACCCCAGCTGCCCCTGCCTGCAATTGGCTTGACCCTACAGCGTGGGCTGGGTGGTGCCCAAAGATACGGGGTAGAGAGTGTGGGATGGGTGAACCCCAGGGACACACTCCTGTGCAGAGTTTAGGGACCAAAATGACTCATCTGAGAAGCAAACAAGGGACAGGAAGTGTGGAGAGAGGTCACAGCAAGGGCACCTGCTGTGGCCGTGACAGGCTCTGTCCACATGCTGCCCATTGCTGTCCCCTGGCTGATGGGATGAGAATCTGGGAAAGAGTGCCTGTGTCTGCCTGGTGTGCCTCAGCCCTTGGGGCAACTCTGGATTGTTGGGGGTTTTTTTGAAAAGGATTTTGCTGTGTCCCCTTCTCTGCCAGGTGAGGGTGAACACAGCTGGAGCCCTCACCTTGCACCGTGGGCCTGGCCAGGACCTTCCCATGGAGATACTGACCCAAGTCAGTGCTGAGTTATCCCAGGCCTGGCCGGTATGATGCTGCAGATGAACAAATCCCAGGGGCTTTCTCACTTCCTATATCCCCTTTGCCTTTGTGCTTGCCCTGGGCAGGCGTTCCTGGTGTTGCTTTGGTTTCTGACATGGCCTTGGGATACCAAACCCGGGGGGAGGTCTCTGAAGGGATGCACTCGGTGCCTCTCAGCTTAGCTGTAAAAGAAATTGCACATCAGGGCACAGGCTGCAGGCGCTTCCAGAGATAAAATATTGTCAGCAGAGTCCAGGCCATCCATCAGAATAAATGTAGCTGATGCCATGATTTATGGGACAACGATGAAGGTTTAATCCTCCTCTCAGCAGTGCAACCTGATTTGCCACAAAACCCTGTTAAATTTTGTGGCACACGCTTCATCACTTCATTAGGAGATAGAGAGAAAACAGTTCAATGCATTCCTGAATCTTTTATGGCTGGGACTCTCCTCCCACCACTCCCGGGTGATGGGTAATCTTTCTGATCAGATCCCCAGGAAAAGACCCCATGGGATTACAGAGAGCGAAGGCATTAACAACAGTGACAGGAAAGGAATACAATATCCCTTTAAACAATTAAATATTGATCCTGCAGGCCTGGGGTGGACTCCATCACACAAAAGGAAACACCTTTGCGAATTAGTTTGGTGACATCCATACCCTTAGATGATATAAAGGAAACCAAGATTATTTGCTTCACTTATTTTCTTAATGTTTTTTCCCCTCAATTAGAGAAATGCATCTGGTATGAACTGCACTTGCCTCTCAGACACTTGGTGCTCGTCTTCCCAGAGCCCACCATGATGAGATGGGATGGGGATGGGATGGGGAGTACTTGCTGGGGGCAGGGGCTGCACAGCTGCGTGGATAGAGGGAAGAAGACACAGCGCTGGGAAGCCTTAGGTGCCCTTTTGTGTGTCCTCCCCTCTCCCCCCATGCCGCGGATATCCCTCCCAGGACTCCACAGAAGCTGCTCCTCCCATGGGAGAGCTGGAGCTGCCCGTAGGGCTCACCTGCTCCCCTTGGCTCAGCCCAGTGCCTTGTGGCTGCACACGGAGAAACAAAAGAAGGCAAGAAATGTCTAAATTTAAAGTGCTGGAAAATCCAACCTTTTATTTACTACATTTTTGTGACTACATAAACGCTGAAACATTGTAACGCTGAAACATTGTAACACTGAAAAGCATGATGACATCATCACTTGCTTTTTTCTTTTTTTTTTTTTTTTTTTACTTTTTCCTCTTTTTTTTTTCCCTTTTTTTTTTTTTTTTTCTTTTTGCTTAGCAAACACAGCAGATGATATTGCACGGCATAAAGTGAGAACAGTAGCAAAGCTTAAAAAAAGTAACTTAAGGAAATCTTAACGCAGTACAGGAGATACTCATACCCAACCCAGGGCAATGCCTAGCGCACTGCACTTGTCATCGCTACACACAAAAATACAGAAGAAGCGCTTGACTAAGAGAGAGAGTGAGGAAATATCAGCAATCAACCGTAATTAGGTACAATAATCACTTAGTCTGAAATGCAGATGCAACGCATAAACTACTGCTGCTTCCTAATGGGCGAACTAAAGATGGCAGCAAAGGGCTTTAGCAAAAATCTTCGCTTCGTTTTCGTTATTTTTCTCTTTTTTTTTTTTTCTTTTTTTTTTTTGGGGGGGGGGGTTTGGTTTGTGGGGTGGTTTTTTTTTTTATGCTTTTTTTTTTAATTTTTTTTTTTTTTTTTATAATTTTTTTTTTTTTTTTTTGGTTTTGTTCCGTTGCTCTGGAAGAACTCCCGCTTGCTCTGGGAAGATTTCCTACCCCTGCGGAGCTGGGACCTGTGATTGTCTCTGGCGCCCTCCCTGCGGCGGGGGCCGGGGCAGGGCGGGGGTGCTCACAGACAAGGCTGTACCCTCCATTCCCCGCTGCAAAGCTCGGCTCAGGCTGCAAAACTAACGCGGCCCCACGGTGAGGATGCAGTTAGTGCAGTAAATGCAGAACATCCCGTGAAAAATCCAACTAGCGGAACGGGGCAGGAAACCGCGGCTCCCTGAGCACAGTTTGTCCAGTGCTCGATGGCTCATGCTGATTCACAGAGTAATGCTTTGCCTCCCCCTCCACGTGAAGCAGAACTCAGTGCACAGCATTAGCTCCCGTATGGAAAACACTGAGCCAATGCCCGCCAACAGATCGTTTAATGATCCTTGCCCCATTTCAATACTTGAAGTATAAAAATGTACCTAGAAAGTGTGACTTCTGACCAAAAGCTCAGACCCTGCCCTTGTCCTTCCCTCCCTCAACCCCTTCACTGTCCAAGGAAAACGAGGTACACCTGGGGCTCAGCTACCACACAGGAAAGGAAATGATTACAGCACCACACACCGCGTCAGTACACAACATTTGGTTGAACCAGAACCCGGTCTTTACGCAAAATAAAACACATGTGAGCGGCATCCTATTCTCTGTGCCATGATGCCATCATCAGCTTTGCAGAAGTGTCATTGTCATTACTCTTTCTTTTTTTCCTTTTTTTTTTTTTTTTTTTTTTTTTTTTTTGCTATTCGACTCCGACCTGCCTTGTCCTCCGTGGACACCCTGGAGCTGCGGGGGTGGCAGGGCAGGGACTCAGCACAGGGCCCTGTGCGCTGCCCCACAGCCGGGACACACTCCGGCCCTCAGCCTGCCACGAGCTGCGCCTTCCGCGGGGAGCCGGCTGTGCCCCAGCTGTGCTCCAGCTGTGCTCCAGCTGTGCCCCCGTGCCTGGGGGTGACCTGCTGGTGGCCCAGGGGTGGCCCCGAGGCTCGGGGAGCCGCCTGCCCCACGCCCGCTGCAGAGGCCTTTCCGTGAGCAAGGTTTCCAGATTCAAGTCAGCTTTTCTCCCGAGGCCCGCGCCCGCTACTCGCTTGCGCTACCCGTGCGAATGGCGAAGGAAAATAATAAAAAAAAAACCTCAGCAAAATCTCTCACAAATGCCAGTGCTTTTAAACATTAAACGACTTTTTAAATTCTTTGGATGTGCGGGTCTCACCCACAAAGCAATCTTTCTAGAAAAAAGACAAATAAATTAAAGAAAAAACACACTAATAATGCCTTTCTGCTTTCTAAGTGACAAAAGTACTACCTTGAAACACTCATTTTGGCATGTACAAGTTGAGGGGAAGGGAGGCCCGGGGGGTAACCTGGCAGTGTTTGTAACACGGGTGGAAGTGCATGCCAAGACAAGGCTGAAGATACACCCTGCAGTCAAGAGAAGCACTCTCCTTCAGTTCATCTCAGCATCAAGAATGAAAAGATTGTAACATAAAGCTTTGGCCATTTTTGAATCTACTATATACAATTTTTTTTTTAAACTACATAGTCATAAATTAAAGCAGTGATTAAATAAGCGTATACAAAATGTAATTAAATTAAAAGTCACAGCACATTATAGAGAAAAAATAGGAACCATTTATCACAGCAGAGAATATTTTTTTTTACCCTGTGAAAAGAACACCGACTAGCAAACACAAAGCATCCTAGCTGAAACAAAAGTAATTGAAGCCATGTTTCCCTTTCTTGCATTCATTGCAAACAGCAATCTTTACCCACTTTGAAACATTCCCAGGAATAAGATCTTCCTTGAGTATAACAGAAAAGTTCTGCCAAAAAAAAAAGGAAAAAAAGAAGAAACCCAAACCCAAACCAAACAATATAAAAGGAATATACAAACAAAACAACCCCTACAAAATAAATAAGAATTATAAAGCTTTTTTTTTAAGTAACCTTAACAATTATCAAACTAGTAAGTTCTGCCTTATCACATAGACTCTCTATACAACATAACCCTAAAGATTTATTACTATGAGGTATTTGGAGGAATTGGTAAAAGCGATGCACGGCCTGTCTGGGCTGAGGGACTCAAGCTGCTTTAGGGGAAAGGATAGGGAACCTTTGGTTTGTCAGCAAGAAAGTGGAAAAAAGAACATTTTCCTTTGGTATCAAAGAAAGTTTCATTGCATGGTTGCACGGCAAAAAGCACCACGGTGAAGAATTATTCCTTTTTTTCATTAGTGGCCTTTCTAACAGGCTGAGGTATTCAAAGAGTATAAGGTGAGAGATAAAGAGGTCAACAGCGGTTTAACACTTTGGTTCAAGCAAGGCACTCGTCCTATGAGTTTACAAAGTTTGCAACATGTTTGCCAAGAGCTTTATTATTATTATTATTATTATTATCCTTATCATCGTCAGTAGTAGCAGTTGTAGCAAGAGAAGTATTCGTAAGGTTATTAGCGTTACCACTAAGAATGAAGACAAGGTTACACACTGAGTGAAGGTGAGGAAGGGGTCAGGGGATGGGGGTAAGAAGGAGGATGAGTTCCCTTTCCAGACCAAGGCCGTGCATGAAAAATCTTTGGTATTCTTTGGTATCATCAATGTGATTAAAATCACCAATGGAAATCGAGTGAGGTAGCGTCTTTGGTTCACACTATAAATAGTAGATCTTTACACACTTTTTTTTTTTCTTTTTTTTTTCTTTTTTTTTTTTTTTAACACGTGGAAGTAGCTATTCCTTACCTTTTGCTTCTTTGTCTTTAGCAAATAGTTACCAAATGTATTGTAAAGCTAACCACACCACAATAATAAACCAGGAGGCTAAGCAAAGTCTCAAAATTAGCCCCTGGGCCTTTGAATGCACCCAAACGCAGTGAGATAGAAAAGGGTAAGTGCTTTCTCTTTGTTTGCTAAATGCATAGTTTTCATCCCTATGTACAAAGGAGGAGGAAGAGGAGGAGGAGGATAGGAGGAAGAGTAGTAGAAAGAAGGAACATTTTGGGGGGGTAAAAATGTCTTGTTTACAACTCAGGTGAGGAGAGGTGTCCTAAGACTCTTTGGTATAAGCTCAGCAGTGTTTCGGAGCCCTCCGGGCAGCAGCAGCCCCTGGGGCAGTGCCCACCTCCACCGCGGCCTCATCCCGAAATCCCAGGAGAAGGGCGGTGCCCAGGGGCAGCCCTGGGGCCGCTCTCACGCCAGGCCACTCTGGCCACTCGGGAATTCGCTCCTGGCCTGGGGTGTGCAGGAGCAACTTCCCAAGCAAAAGCCCCGTTGCTGGCTGGCTCGCTCCGGTGGGGTTTGCTTTACCTGAGTAAGGAGAGGAGGCTGCGGCCCTGGAAAGCCACGCAGGGCTGACAGAGCGCTGGGGGGCAGTCTGAAGGAGGAAATTTTTTTTTGTTTGTTTTGTTCTTTTTTTTTTTCTAGAAATCTAATAATGCCATTTACAATGGGGATGGATGCAGACAGTTCACCTCTTGGCCAGCCTCCCCCTGTGGGTCACTGCGGTCATGTTTGGATGCAGCCTGTTAGCTGAATGCGTGTTCCTAATGCCCTCTTGCCCATGGAGTCACCTTTGACTGAAGCCCCATCTCCTGATGCTCCCAAACTGTTTCAGGTTCTGCTCCCTCTCCTAATCCTTCCTGGCAGAGTTTTAGATCCTCTTGTGGAATTTGAAACTAATTTCCGTTTTGTCAGGAATGAAATGAACAGAAAGACTAACGCTAGCAGATAGAGACAGGTTTCCTGGGTAATGTTAAATGCAGCATTAGAAGAAACTCCCCTTCAAGGATGCCCTGTTGAGTAATGGCACCAGTCAGAGCAAGGGAGCACCAGGTAACCTGTCCATGCTTCAGTCGGTGTGGCCGGGCAGTCTGCTCAGAGGTAACACAGCTTTCCAGGTAGACTGAGCAGTTCCAGAGTTATTTGCTCCATGTTTTGAAGGAAATTAAAGAAAAGTGTGTTCTTTGCCTATCCAGAGTATGAGGCGCATATTGCTTATGGGAAGAGTGGTTTGTTCCTAATGGCTTAGAGAAAACCAAAAGGTTTATATCTACTTAAACAGACACGT
Organism: Sylvia atricapilla; assembly: GCF_009819655.1. Classification (NCBI taxonomy): domain Eukaryota; kingdom Metazoa; phylum Chordata; class Aves; order Passeriformes; family Sylviidae; genus Sylvia; species Sylvia atricapilla. The sequence goes on from NC_089152.1 coordinate 12,343,906, forward strand.
TAAAAAAAAACCAAAACACTTAAAATCTATAACTTGTGCATCAGTGTGTGTGGACATGTGTGTGCACGTGTATACATACATACATACACCCCATAAAAATGTGTGTGCATGTACATATACACAGTCCTATTTAGGGGCTTGCATGTGTGTGTATCAGAGATCCTGAAATTGCATATTGGGTGCAAATTTAATGCTGGTATGAAAGTTCTCTTTGGTTTCAGCAAGTAGTCTATAAAGACAATACAATGGAAATACTAAAAATGCGGCAATGTACTTTGAATTTCCCTGCATTTTTAAATTCTCAAGTTTTAAATAAATAAGGCTTTATTCTCTAAACTATAGGTACGTTACAAAGCAGTGTTTTGCTGGAAAAAACAAAACCATTAGTTATCACTGTCCTTTGCTAACCTTACACTCATGAGACTGCATTCATAAGGTACTTTATATCAGAGCTTATCAATGTTTCCATGTCAATTATGTCTCTGTGGGGATGGAACACTTCAAAAGAAAGCTTGCTAAAATTTAAGGTAAGCTAGAGACTCAAAAAACATCCAGATTATATTCCATTTTCATAGATAATTGCTTTGTCAGCCTTAACATACTGAAATACGGAAAAATCTTTAGTGCCAAAAATACTGGGTTTATTTCAGTTTATTTTAGTAAAGAGATATTTCACCTGTATTCTACGCACTGGGTGGAAATAAACTGTATACCCTGAACCTTGACTAGACCCTGTCCTCTTGGGAAATAACTGGTGCTACAAATGTTGCTCTACTTTGGTGTCACTGGTATTTTGAGTGGGCTTCATCCACCAAACCAGCATCTGCTACTGTTTATGGTGTTTGGATTCTAGTTTACCTTGAATTTTCCTATTTTCCTTTTTTTTTTTTTTTCTTAAAAACAAAGAGGTTGGAAGTAAGATTACCTATTTCTAGTCCTTGCATTGGGCCTATACCTGCATATTTGGTTATTCTGGAATTTAATATACCTAGCATAATTACTACAGTAATTTGAAATACCAGTTAGAAATCTAACAGGCACACGTATGGTTTTTAGTCTATTTTCCCCTTACATTAAAATTTTATATGTAGATGTTGCACGCTTTTCTCTTTAATTTTATCAGAGTAGGAATGGGATGATTTCTCTCCTGTGGGTCTGATAGCAACAGAGCGTTTAAAGCTTTTCAACTACAAACTTTAAACTATTTCATGCATTATCCTGACTAAGAGATGAGCAAGAAAGAATGCGCGGGACAAAAGCTCAGCCTGCTACACATAGATACAAAGCCACAAAACATCGGGCATGTATCTCGGTGTCATGGGAATTTTGCTTTTGACTTCTTAGAGATCACAATTCCTCCTTCCAAAAGCACTACCGGAGCTCCTCTTGGAGCTCCTCCCACAACATTAACCGATGTTGTACCACTGTTTTCAATAGGAAAAGACCACGAGCCTTCAAAGCTGTTACTATTCCTTTGCCTGGTAAAGTCGATAGGTAAAAAAAAAAAAAAAAAGCTCACTAATGTCAATGAGTATTGATCAGACGCTGAGCCCTGTGGTTTTGCATCCCTCAATTCGTTTCATTTTTGCATCCTGAGTGCCTCAGGTCTCCTGTTCGCAGGCTAGATGGCAGAGCTGAGCCACTCTGGAGCACAGCGCCCGGGCTGCAGCCCGGGACAGCGCCTGGGGACAGTGTCACACGCAGTGTCACACGCAGTGTCACACGCAGTGTCACTCACGGCTCTAACACGTGGCTCCTTCTTATGCTCCCGTTGAAGTCAGTGAGGAAAGGGCTCACTCAGTTAAACGGAAGCAGCATCCCATTCTCAGTTCCCAGTGCTCTGCCAGGGGCTGTGATCTCCTCGGGAGACATTCTTTCTTGCCAATCACAGAAAGAAACGATAATGTGGTTTTACTAATTGCAAATAACAGTCTTGATTACAAGTTTTATGTGTTATACAGTTAGATTAGTTTATACCTATAACTCTACATAGTATTTGTGTAAAAATAGCTTTGGAATATTAAAATCATTGCAATAAAATACCTGCAATATAATTATTAAATGTGTTCTTTGGTAGCTAGTCGATTTTTTTTATGGATGGAATAGTTTTCCTTTTTTAAATCTGAACATTCCTTAACAAACAAAGAGAATGCACTGGTTTAGGTACCATTCAAAATTTCTTTGCCTAGTTTGAACTTGTTTCCAGGCATTGCACCAGTCAAGTTCAAACTGTGAAACAGCAAAAATCACACTACCGTTCCAAGGAATTCAGACGACTCCACGCTTTGTCAGCTGTGCCCTGGCACAGCCCTCTCTGGAGACCAGCCCTGACTGAGTCCCTACCCACTGGCGTGTATGGATACACTGAACACCTTCATGGCAACTGCTGTGGACATGAAGAGCTGTATCCAAAGAGATGTCTGTTCAATGACAGGAAATCACTATGCTCCAAACCACTAAACAGCCAAGTACGGTGAAGATGATAATGGGCCAAGGTGTAAGACCAGTGGTCTGTTCCTCTTCTCTTTGCTTTCCATTTCATTCCCTCCATTTCTCTTTCTTCTTCCTCTCTGTTTTTTTGCAAGTCGTCATCCTACTAAAGTGTGTGTCTTAGAACAAAGTCATAATGCAGGTGAAATAAGTCTTTGGTTTCTTTGGACTTATAAATATTTTTTTTTTCAAATAGTTTTAAGTATAAACCTGCTATTTTGAGGTCCTGGTCTGTCTTTATTTATTTATTTATTTATTTTTAAAGCTTTTCCACCGAGGTTTTAGTTCGTGGTTATTCCTTCATGCTTTGGTACAAGTGCTTGATGAAGAAGATGAGTTGCCTGAATTGGAGCTGCCCTCGTCTTGCCACTTATCCAGACTCCTCCTCCGTGCATTCATGAAAAAGTTGCTGACGGTGCTCAGCTCCAACCCGAGCTGCTGGGAAATGGTGATTTGTAATTCTTTGGACGGACGCTTATTTTCCTTGAATATTGCATGTAGAGTTCGACGCTGGACATCAGTGAAGACCAACCGAGGCTTTTTGGGTGTGTTCCCTCTATCCTTCCCGTGTTCTTGTTCTTTCCTCTTGCACGCTGCAAGAAAGGGGAGGACAGTTAGACAGGGCAGGCAGAGGAGTGTGTGGGAACACACTACAGGACTGTTCATGTCAGCTTCTAAATTTGGAGAGGATGTGGGACAATAACATCTCTTACACATTATAAGCTATTACAAGTATAAGGAATGAAAGTTAGAAAACACCTTTGTAGTTGTCTGCTAAAACTCAGCAGTTGCTATTACTGAGAGTTTACATTTTGATACCACCTATTAGTGCTGAGAATTTAACTATTTAATATCTCTAGGAGGTACAAGGGAAATTCAGTGAACTCTAAAGTTAACCTTGATCATTCTTTATACCATTATTAGTTGCTTTCAATCCAGTTATGTAGCTTTCTGTTGACTGAGAAATAAGGAACTGTGAGAAAGGTGCTACCACAGTCTTACAGGTCAGATGTATTGTGAACAAAATAAAACATGTTTTGTCATAAAAAACATTGGTATAGTAAATCTTCTTTATAGAATTGCTCCTTATTTCATCCATCATCCCTTCTTTCCCTTTGAGAACGTTATTTTACTCTACATCATTAAAGGGTGCTTGCAGTTTGAAACCTGCCTCCTGGATCACCTTCCAGGCAGGATCTGATAGGATGTGAGGGAGACTCCCAGATCCCTCTGTCAGCCTTCGACTATCTGCCAGCTCATCTTGTTAGCATTTTGCTAGGATAAAACTTCCTTGGGAGCACAGATTGCTCTGTCTCACTTTCAGAATTGTCTGAAGTTGTCTGTTTCCCTTTTTCCTCTAACAATGTCCTTTAATTCTGATTGAGAGGTGTGCTTCTGAAGGTAATATGAATGTTCTTTCTCTGTGCCTGTTCATCTCTGTGAAGTCCTGGCTTCTGTGGAGATCAGTACTGATCAAATGAAGAATTTTGTGCAGTATCTCTACTTACACCATGGTTATTGGAATGAAAGCAGCAACTTGCTTTACAAAGGTCCTTTCTACAACTTCTATTACTACTGAGAGCCTGCCCTGGCATGAGGGTTTTGTTGCTCACAGGAGGTATAAAAATAGTCATCCACCTTTTGTACTTGAGAAATAGGAACTGCACAGATCAGGAGCCAGGAGCTGTGAAGGCTCCTTCTGCTGGCCCAGGCAGGGACCAAGACACTGGTGACTCATTGCCCTCTGAAGAGAGGCTTTCCAAAAGGTCCCTAACAATAAATATTCCAGCCACATACTCTTTCATAAGAAATCACACATCAATCAAATAGACTAGGCTGCCAAACTCATGTCTCCCACAGGTTTTTTTATCTGAAAACCTTTGAAAAATGCTTTGAAGTTACATCCTGACCTCTAAAACACCGTGGAGCTTCTGGGCTAAAAACCAGGTTTCCTCATGCACATGAGCCCCTGCTGAAGCCAAACTGCTAAATTCACTGTGGGGATTGCTGCCTGCTGAAATAATCTGCATCTCCACTGGAGGTTAACATTGGCAAATCAAGGGTTAAAAACACTTTTGCAAGAATAGTCTGTTATTTATTGACAAATATTAAGAATGAGGATACCAACAGCATGTCAGTCTTTTATATAAGTCTGACCATTTGATAATCAGAAATTCCTGGGAAAGCAGCTGCAGGAGCTCAGCTTTAAACCAGCCTCAGCCTCCAGCTCTGACTGCCCCTGCTAACAGGCTCAGGTAGAAAAGGAGACAAACCAGGTGCAGACAACTTTTGCTCATGCTGCTATACACCTTCCTTTTTCAAAGGCTACACAAATTCCATCTCCCCCCCAGATACTCCATCTGGATCATAATTTGTTACAAAATCCTAATGGCACAGATAGCGTGATCCGAGTCAGAGCTGTGCGGTGCTTCAGTGTGAATCATCACATCACAAATGACAGTCACAGCAGTAGGTACAAAGCCAGCTCAATTAGTGATGTGAGCCTCCGGGGCTTCGATCACAAGCTACTACATGAGTTCTCTGAAATAGTAGGGAACAACAAAAAAACCCAACCATCTATTGTGAAACTAGCTTGCATAACACGTTGTCTTCCTGGACTTGTGCTCATTTCCTGAAATGTAGTATTCCTTAACAATTATTTCCATAAAAAGTGTTCCAAGAGTTACAAACATACCTTGTTCCTGAACTTCAATTGTATCAAAACCCTTTTAATTAATGCTAGTGACATCACAGAGAAAAAAAAAAAAAAAAAAAAAAGAGCTCATTACTAGGGAGAAAAAATAAAACTATCTAGCCCATGATACTAATAAGCCTGTCTTACTATTTCTCAAATATTTTCAGCTCTACTTCCATTTGCCAGAGGCAAATTGAGGGCAAAAACTTCCCAACACAATTGTTCCAAAAGCCCTTGCACTGCCAGGCCTCAGGTTGTGAGCAGCAGGGGTGGATACCATCTCTCATCTTCTGTCTTGTCCAGGCTCAGGAATATTAATAGCACTTAAAAATAAATAATGGTGATAATGAAAAACTGTAATAGGGTTTCCTTGCGATCGTTTTCCCTGCACTGGAGCCAATCAATTTTAATAATAAATTGTAGCTTCCAGCTTGCTGGAGAACAAATGTACACCATGGGATAAAATCTGCTCCAACATGAGAGTAGATCCAGAGCAGCCCAGAGATTGGCCAGGTCACACAGGCTGGCAAGGTGGGGCTGTGACAGCAGCCCGAGCCAGGTCACACCCAGGCAGAGTGGCTGTGCCTGCTCTGGCCAGGTCCTACCCTAACGCCAGGTCCTCCTCTAATGTCCACTGAGGTCAGGCCCCAGAGACATCAACTGAAATGGCTTTTTTGGAAAAACACCAGAGCCTGTCTTCACAACAATTTATCACACACTCCATCTCTCTTTTATCTCACATAGCAGAAGATAATAACAGTAATTTGCACTAATGTCCTTCTTTCGCCTCTGCCCTTGAGCGCAGTGAGTGGACCCTCTTTTAGAGCACAGACACTGAATTTAGGTGCTTTGCAGGGTGCTGTGCTCCCTAGAGGTGTGCACCTCTCCCAGGACACACCTGCTCCCACCCTGCTCTCACTCCCTGCTGCAGGCAGCCCTGTTCTTTGTCTCCAGGCTGCCCAGGCTGAGCGATGCTCCATGTGATGCCTTTTGAAAAAGCCTTTAAGAAAATCTTGTTAAGAAAAAAGAAAAGCAGAGGATAAAGGAAGAGTCACCCTGACTCTGGGAACACACGTGAAGATATGACAATGTAATATTATCAGTGCCAGGAGGAGCCTTATAAATCCAGTCCTGAACTCTGGCCTCTCCCAGTCACTTCCATCTTCCTCTGCCCTGAGCAACAGATATTTTTGACACTTGCAATTCTCCTGACACAGCCCATCAATCTATTTTTGTCTCCCTTTGTTCCTCCTAAGTCACCCGAGGGGTTTGGTCAACTTTCCAGACCTTGTAAGACCTGCACATCCCATTGAGGCCCAGCTGCCTCTGTGTGGTGCAGAGGTGGGCTCTCACCTCTGCAGCTCCATTGTCTGTTGATGTTCTTCTGCAGCCCCCAGCTGGTGCAGCACGGTGGGATTAGTTCTGCTCTGCCAGGGGTGTGAACAGGATGGTGTCCCCTATGAAAATGCACTAATTGCATCTTTAGCTTGAGACGTGAAGAGGATGTTTTGCCTATCTGTGATATGAGCAACTTTATTCAGTCAGTTTTAAAGTCAAGATTATGGTAAGCTCAGGTGTTAACCCTGATGCTTGACCTACTGTTTCATCCCTAGAGGGTGGATTTCTCTTTAAAATTGAAGGAAAAATCCTAATTACTATACATCAATTTTCATGAGCATCTGGTGTGTACACATGTGCCTAGCCATTTCTGGCAAACTCCAGTTCTCCCTTCTGAAAAACAGAAGCAAAGAATGAAACTGGTAATGCTCTTAATGAACCTAAATTCTAATGGTTTCTGGTTTAGTTTGTGACATAATAAAATATCACCACAAGTTCTGCTGGCTGCTTTTTTGGGAAACTCTCACTGAAGCAGAGAGAACAACAATGGAAAATTTTGCTTGGGCAAACCCTGCCCCAAGCCCTGTGGCTACTTTTGACGTCAGAGGGCAACTCTCCCTGAGAGAGGCATTGCTCAGCTGGTGGCTCACTGACAGGGGATGGAAGAGTGCAGACACGAGGTGGATTTGGGAGGTCTCAGGCCTGGCACTGGGAGAGCTGTGCCCTTACAGCACAGCCAGGCTGAGGCAGCAGCTGTGCACTCTGAGGGCCACACTGCTCACCAGCTGCCTGCAGCAGTTCCCATAGCTCCAGCTCAGGGGCACATAGTGGCCACAACCACATTTATTGCCTGTACAAAGTGGCTGGAAGGGCAGCAGGGACAAGGGCAGCAGAGGGGAGCACCAGCAGCATGGCAACAGAGCTGCTCTTGGAAGGGAAGGTACAGCCCAGCAGTGCCTGGGCATGAGTCTCCTCACCCTGTGGTGGAGAGAGCGATGCAGAAAGCAGATCTCTGCTTACAGGGAGCTCTCTTCTCCTCTGTTTGCACCCAGAGTGGGTCCAGACCAGAAAGAGAGACACACACACAGTGTCTCCCCAGCCATGCTGAATTCAGGGCCCGTGGACATGGAGAGGAGACTGTGTGCAGGTCACCAATGATGGGTTATGAGACCTTTCACCCTGAGGTGACAGGTCCCATTTCCAGATCGGGCCTGGGTCACTGCTGACCATGAGCCATTATTACTTGATGGCCACCAAGCGCCTTGTATCAGATATGTGGTAGTCTTTTACCTCTCCTCTTGCAAAAGTCTTTTAGTTTTCCCAACCTCATGTGTACAGGACTGTCTTAAAGACGTAAAAGTCCTTTTAGAAGTCTCTCTTTATATGAATTTTGTAATCCCTGTTGTGTCAGGTCTAGAAAATTCAGCTACAGTCTGAACTGTGTCCACCTAGGAATCCCTTTCCAAATCATCTGCTTCTAGTTTTGAAACATCACACAGTATCCAATATCATCTTTGGAGAGTGAAAACTCTTCAGTGGTATTAACTGTAGAATATCCTGAGGGATATTTTTTTGTAGGAGGCTCTACCTTCTGGTGGAGAAAGCAGCAGTATTTCTGCAGGAGGCTGAAACTGCTTGAGGACTTTGGCCACCACAGATAGTTCTAATCACACTGGCTACAACAGCTCAATGGAAACAGGTAGCCAAAAGCTTATGGTAAATTCATGGTGGCAATAACACATAATAAAGTGTGATAAGTTACATCCTTATCATGTGAATAGCACCTCTGGGACATGCAGACAGACACACAAACAACGGATCTTTCCCAGTTATCAAAAACTTCATATTTGGGAGAATATGAAAACAAAATTGAAAGGGCATATGAGACATAGGCTACCTGAGGGTTAGATGCCACCACATGAACTGAACGCAAGCAGATCAGTTGGGCCTAAATAATGATCACAACAGCTGGGTGACATTCACTCTGATACATAACCATTTAGTGGTCCCCTGCACTGCCCCATCTTTCTTGACACTGGCCCAGGGTCTTCAAAGGTGCTTGGGAAATGGAATCTCTCTGGAAAGGTGCTGTGTGAGACAAGCTCCACATATGGTGGCAGCTCATGGCCATGAGCTCCTGCTGCAGCAGGATGACAGCACTGATGCTTGAAAGAGCGTTCCCTTCAGCTTCAGCCCACTGTGGGATAAGGCCCTTCACAGCTTTTCAGTGATGAAAGACAATATAGGTGACACAGGACACTGGTTGCTCCCCAAAGCTTTCTCCTTTCAACTGTAAAGAGTATTGTCTACTCTGAAATTTCTGAGCCCACACTAAATTATTTCTTGTTTAATCCTGGCATTATTCAGCACTTGGCACTTGTTTCTCTAGTGATTTGTATTTATGCTTATTACGGGTGTATGTGTTTCCATATACCCAGAGATCTTTTGATCTGTGTCTCATTTCTTTGCCATCAAATCCAGGGAATACTCTTTTGTTGCTTCATAACATCAAAAGAGATGAAAACACATCTATTAATGGGAAACTCACAGGATGACATCAGCCTGCCAATGTACAGATCCCAGCTGAGCCAGAACGGTAAACATCTCACTCCTGGGCACTGTATTAAAATGAGTGACCTTAATTCGCTGCCCCTGGAATAATGAAGTGAATCTGCCTGAGGAGTGCTGACTCAGCAATTCAGGATTCAGGGGTTTACACAAACTTAGTGTTGATGTATCTGTAACCACTTCAGCGAGCTGACACCACCGTTACAGAATATGTTGCTAAGTGGATCAATCAAGGGAAAGCACCTGATTTCCCTGCCATATCATTTAAAGTAAATGTTAAAATTCTTTAGCTAAGTCTTTAGTTAACCATATTACTGTGACAAATATTTCTTTGCCTAGCATAAGTAATTAGAATTTAATCACTTAAACTGCATCTTAATTACCCCAAATGAATTGAAAGGACATTTAATAGCAAAGATTAAATTGCCTTAATGAACGATTTTTGCGACTACATCAATATTTTAATCGCGTCAGGCGGGTCCGGTCCCCCCCGCAGCCCCGCGCCGCAGCGGCACCGCCGGGCCCCGGCCGCGGGATGGCGCCCGGTCCCCGCGGGAGGGGCGCGCAGAGAGCGCGGGGCTCCGCATCCCACCGCGGGGACCGCACCGCACCCCGCGACCGCATCCCACCGCGGGGACCGCACTGTACCCCAGGGACCGCACCCCACCGCGGGGACCGCACCGCACCCCGGGGACCGCATCCCACCGCGGGGACCGCACCGCACCGCGGGGACCGCACCGCACCCCGGGGACCGCATCCCACCGCGGGGACCGCACCCCACCGCGGGGACCGCACCCCACCCCAGGGTCAGCACTGCACCCCACTGAACCGCATCCCACCGCACCGAGGGGACCGCACCCCATCCCACGGCACCGCACCCCACCGCGGGGAGCGCACAACATCCCACCGCCCCGCGGGTTCCCTAAGGCACCGCACCACATCACGCCATGCGCTCCGCGCCGCGTTGTACCCACGGGCTCCTCACCCGCGCTGCCGCTCCGCACCGCACCAAGCCGCGGCATCCCGCTGGGGAGTGCCGGCCGCTCCGTTCCGCTGCACCCCGCACAGCGCAAGCTGAAAAACACCTCCCGCCCGTGCTGTGCTGTGCTGTGCTGTGCTGTGCTGTGCTGTGCTGTGCTGTGCTGTGCTGTGCTCCGCCTCCGCGAGCCGGCCCACCCGGCCCGGGCAGCGCCGCCCGCCGCGCACCTGGCCGCGCCGCTTCCCACCCTCGGCACCTCCCGCCCCGGCAGCCCCGCCCCGCACGTGTCCCGCCCCGGGGCTCCGCGGGACAGAGCCGGGTGCGGGGCCACACCGCCTCCGTCGGCCCCGGCTCCGAGCTGTGGGGGCGAATCCCCCGAGAGCCTCCGAGGCGTTCGGGAGCTGACTCCGGCGTCAGACGGGGACATTCCGCCCCCTCCCTCATCCCCAGTCAGACACTTTGCTACAGCAGCCGAAAATTTAGTTTCTGAGCGGTGGAAGCGACGCAATCCGTTGCAAAACCTTCACTGCAACACTGAGTATCGCCGGATACAGTGAAAAACCCGGGTCGTTCCTCTCTTTCCGCTCCTAAGGACCGGCCTGCCGGCCTCCGCTTCCCCGGCTCCAACTATTAAGTTCTCCGTCAATTCCGATATATTCAGAATAACGAGATATGTTTCAAATAAAGGAGAAATGAGCCAATGATGACATAAAGAAGTTCCTCCGGCTGTGGGGGACATTAAGGAAGTCGTTTGGCAGCCTGCCTGTGCGGGGAGAATTGGGGGGAAAGGGGCAGCGGGAAAACTCTCCCGCCTGTGGCTCAGTTCTTATCGACGGGTTTGCAATGCACGTGACGAGTGCAGAATTCTACGCGCGAAAAAATTCCAAAACCTGAACCCAGGTTCACTTCAGTGGCTTCTGCACCCAAACGTTAAAGAAGAGTCCCTCCGTGCCATCCGATCCAATACTTTACTCTGTCTGAGGCAGCAGCGTTTCTGGCTGCACCAGGCAGCGCCCGCACACGCCGGGGCCGCGCTCCGCTGCCCGCACAGCCCGCGGTGCTGACCGCACGCCTGCGGAACAGCAGACATCCATCGCGCTTTATCTGCCCTTTGGACAGTACGGAAATATCACCACTGAGGCTTCCATCCCCCTAAAATGGGAGCGGGGGGCGGGGAATGAAAACTACTGTCCGGCTAATAAATTGTTCCTATAAATTAATCTTTCAGCATCATAAAACTGACTTCTTCTTAGGCAAAACGACTCAAGTCAGCTGCGTTTCCAAAGAGAGTCTGTCAGCATCGATCACTCCTCTGTCCGTGTATGATTAATCCAGGTAGATTTATGTCTGAAACGCGAATCGACATTTATCGATTTGATCATGGAAGCACCCGACACGCGGCCATGGTCGGTCCCGGTCGGTCCTCGGGAAAAGCTCCCCACGATTCAGTAGTCTTCAGGTGAAATTCACCAGCACTTCAGCAACAGCTCCTGAGCTTCAGCCACCTTAGAACTCCCTGGAAACTAACTTCTCCCTAGTGTGGAGCTTATGCGGACCCTTCGGCTCCAGAGACAGGTGAAGGCTGCCTGAGGCAAAGCAGGAGCGGTGTTTTAATGCCGGTACAGGCAAAGCCAGGCACCGAAGCATACCTGGCCTGTGTATTTCCAGATGATTTTGCCTCAATCTAATCACCACGTTCCTTCCTGGCTGTGTAAAAGGCAGATCGCACACACCAGAATCCAACTGTAGCACCGGCAGGAGCCCAGGCTCCCTACAGGTGGCACCTGCCGCGGGCACAATCCTGGTGCTACACGCCTCTCCTCTCCTCCTGGGGTATCCCGACCCCTCAGGCTGGCTGAGTTACCCTGCTGGGGGAAATCGCGTCCCCTCTGGCCACGCACCCGTTCGAAGGCACTCATCCCCCAAACAGGCGCCCTCAGGGCTCTGCCCTGCCGGGAGCCGAGCCGCTCTCGCCGCGGGCAGCCCGTGCGCTCAGCCCGGCGCTCGCCGCAGCACAGCGGCACTAATTGCCGGCTGCCGCCACGTATAATCGATGCGATGCTGCGCTCCATCGGGGCAGGCGGCCGTGGGGAGGCCCAACAAGCACCTGCGCCCGGCTACGGGCGGCCTCGTCCACGAACCAGGAGGGGCCGGCCCGGGCCCGGCCCGCCGCGGGGCTCGCCCGGGAGCGGGGCCGCGGGGGCGGAGCGGGGCCGGGCCCCGCCGCAGGCCGCTGTCCGCGGTGCTGAAGTCGGGCAGGGCCGCGCTCGCTCCTCGCTGGCGGGGAAGGAGCGGACGGAGCCGGCCCCGGCGGCGGCGCGGGGCCCTCCGCCCACGGCGCTGCCCGGAGCCGCCCGGTGCGGGCGCGGTGCCCGGGCCGGCGGGCCGCTCCCGCCCGCCGGCCGCCAGTAGATGGCGCAGAACCCCCGGGAACCGAGGGGCGACGAGCGAGGGCTGCGGACGGCGCGACGGCCCCGGCCTGTCGGGGCGGGCACGGCGCCCACAGCCCGGCTGCGTGACCCCGCGGCGGGCCCGGCGGCACCCACGGGCGGGAGCGGCCCTGTTTTGGGGCTGTTCGAGTCAAACGGCAGCGAGGGTGGGAGCGGGGCACGGCCCCCGGGTGCCGCCCCGCCACGAGGCGAATAATTAAAACAAACAAACAACGGAGAGAACGCGCGAACGGACAGGCAGGGGCCGAGCCGTGCTGCGGGGGCGGGAGCTCTGCCGTGCCAGGACGGGCGCGGGGCGGGCCCGGCCCAGTGCGGAGGAACGCGGCTCGCCCGGCCCCGCTCCTCCTCCTCCCGCTGGGCAAACATTAACGAAGGGCAAACGCGGCTGTAAATCAATCCCGCCGAAGGACGCGGCCGGCAAACAAGTGCGCCCCAGCGGTCCCCCGGCTGCGCACCGGGCGCTGCGTCGTCGGGCACGACTGCTCCGGGTGCTCGCCCACCCTCCGATCCCTCCGGGACAGGGCCCCTTGCCTCGGCCCAAGCACCGCACCGGCAGCGGCGGAGAGCCGCTGTCACGGCCCAAGGTGCGCCGAGCCAGGCCCGGGCCGTCCCCGTCCGGGAGGTCCGCAGGGTCGGGAGGGGAAGGGCCTCTCCCCCGGGCCCGGTCCGCGCTCGGAGTGTCGCCGATGAAGGCCCCGGTCGATGCCCCCCGCCTCCCTGATGCAAATGCCTTTATGCAAAGTGCCCGCAGGGTAAATATTAAACAGCCCCTAATGAGGCCACTGGGGCCAGGGCGGCCCCGACCTTCCCGGCGCGCTCGGGGGCGGCGGGCGAGAGGTGCAAACGGCGTCATTAGATTTCATATTTAATGTGGAAAACGCTCTGATTACTCCATCGATTTCTTTACAGTTAATTTGGCGAGAATTTCTCGCCGGCTTCCCAAGGCTTCAGCTTAGCCGGGATTGACAGGAGGGAGCAAGGATAAGAGGAGGGGAAGAAAAGAGGTGCAGCTATAAAAAATACCAGTCAGGTCTCAGGCAAACACGGAGCAGCTTTGGAGGGACGGCCCTGTCCCCTCCCGAGAGCCGCGGGCGAGCCCGGGTTCCCCACGGCGCCTTTCCCTGCTGACAGCCGCTCGGGGAGCCCCCACCGAGGCGCCCTTCGGGACGGGCTCGCTCAGAGGGCGCACATCGGCAAAGGACCCCCTCCGGCAGTAGATCCTAAGGAGCCTCGGGCTCCCTTACACTCCTCTGGTCTGTTTGCAAAATGTGTCTTTGCCGCCTTTTCCCTGGCCGCTACCTTTCCTCCCGACCGGCGGGCCCGTGCGAGGCCAGCGGGCAGTGGCTGTTCCAACAATGAATGGCTCGAAGCAGATTATTTTTTTCCTGAACAAGATAAAGTCGTTTTTTTTTTTTTTCTTACTTCATCCCCTCCTGTTTCCTCTCTCACACACACACTGAAAAACCCAACCTGAAATAAATTCTGCATTAAATCCCAGCAGGCTGCAGAAGGGATGTACTTTTCCTTTTAATTGTATTTATTTTTTTCGGCTTCCCTTCACAGCCCTTCCAAATGTCAATGAAGGCGAGGGGGAGGGAAGACTAACAGAGAGACAGTCAAATAGATAAATATTCAGTGATAGAGAGGACACAGAGAGTGGGACAGACAAAGGAAAAAAAGAACAGAGAAGAGAAGGGAGATGGGATGAATAAGATGGAGGCTGGAAGAGGTCAGCTTTGCAATTAGCAGTTCTGCTTACATTTCAAGAGACAGCCCAGGAAGTGTCAAGACCTCAATCCTGCTTCCATGTAACTACCAATTTTTCTTCTATTTGTCGGAGCTTCTGTAATCTGGGAGGTAGGAGTCCCCCAGGGACGGCTGGAAGGGGCAAATACTCAAGATAAAGTGCAAGGCGAGACCGCGAGGCCTAAAATAAGCAGGCTCCATCCCCCTCACTGCCTCCCGGTCGTTGTCTGCAGGAAATCAGAAAGGGAAGAAATGAAGGCGGCTCTGGGTATTTATCTACCTGATAATTCTCTAAACGCCTGGGAGTGAGTTATAATTTGGACATGAAATTTAATTTGCGTCGGCTGCAGTAATTTATGTTATTTTGAATTGATGTTCATACATCAATATCAATCGGGGCAGATTTTTACCACTTAGTAAGATCATCACACATTTAAAACCTGCACAAAATAAAATCGATACTTTACGCATTTACAGCCGGTCGCCGGCAGCGCGGCGCGGAGGGGCGCGGAAGGGCGCGCAGGCTGCGCGGGGAGGGGCGGGGGCCCCGGGACCGCCCCACGGACACGGACGCAGCGCTATGCAAATGCCCACGTGCTGCTGGCGCCCAGGTGGGCAGCGGCCGGCGAGGCCCGGAGCCCCCGGTAGCGGGGACAGCCCTGCGGGGCCCGGCCCCGCTGCGAGGGACGCGGGGACTCCCGGGGGCGGGCGGCACAGCCCGGCTCCCCCCGTGCTGCCAGCCCCTCTTCGCCCCGAGGAAGCTGTTTCTGTAAGGTGCCAGCTTTCGGGTTTCATCGGAAAGGGAAGGCGGAATAATGAGGCTTTGTCTCTCTAACGGGATTACCGGGATCCGTTTATGAGAGGGCAGCGCTGAGGTGGCTGGAAGAAGGGGCGGTTTGGGGGCAGAAGCGAACAATGGGACCCTCCGGCCCCGGCAGCTGGGCAGAGCAGGGCCGCCTCCCTGCCTTCCTCCCGGCCCTGCAGCAGCCGGGGCTGGCAGAGCTTCCCGGCCGGCAGAGCCAGGGAAGGGATGCCAGCAGGCTCCGAATCGAGGGGTTGTTTCCAGTATCGATCTATGCAAATGAGCGGAGATTCAGGTCGACCAAATTGTCGTAAAAATACGCTCCAAATCGAAGAAAGTTCGCCTTAGCAATCGTTACGGGGATATTGGAAACACAAACTCCATCCTCCTCTCCTGGCTAGCACCAGCAAGACGAGGGTTTTTCTCTGGTGGGGTGGCTGCTGAGAAAGGGAAGGCAGAAAGGGCAGTTTCTGAGAGCTGAGACCTTTGAAACTGACTCTGCAGGAGTGGAAGCCAAAGAGAGCAACGTCCTCCCACCGGCGGGCACCCAAGGGCCAGCTACAGCGGGGAGGGAGGCCCTGTCCGGGCCCCTTTCTAGCTCTGCTTTAGGTTTGTGGAACAAGGTGGTTGACTGAAAATAGGCACGGAGCACGGTGGTGGCCCAGCTGCGTCCCGGCACACTCGGGAAACGGTCTCAAGTTTTCACCGTCGCGGTAGTCGAAAGCTCAAGACCAGTTGTGCTTTTGAAAGGAGAAAGATTTGGCCCTTCCTTTATTTTTGTCTGTGAAACGGATCAGTGACCCCGGCTCCAACTCGGATTGACTGTCTTGAGTTCTCCAGGGACAAATTAATGGAGACCTATCACTTAATTAACAAACCCTCACTCACGGTATATTAAACCCGCGCTGTGCACCGGGAGCGCAGACGGGAGGGTTTGGGGAGGCGGCGGCAGAGCACAGGTACGGACCGGGACGGCCATCTCTGAGCAGACAATACGGGACCCGCTCGGGAGCACACCGGGCAGCGAGCGCCGACAGCGGGCTGACGCTCTGGAACAGCGAAGCCACGACACGGTTTGTCTCACGCAGAGACATCCACGCGAAACTCAAACTCCACGGCCTAATGATAACTACAACCAGTTAAAAAAAAAAATACTGAGAAATCCAACGATTTTAGCCAACGGCATTTCTCGGCCACCACTCACCCCGCCGGGCTCGGCTCATTCGCGTCGAACGCCTGTCCCCGGTCACCCAGCCCGAGCGGGACGCTGGTGGCCCCGAGCCCCGCCGCGACCTGAGCCCACGGCCCCCGACACAAAGCAGACGCACCGACCCCTCTCGGCGGCGCATTACCGGGGCTCCCCCGAACCCCGTCCGTGGGCCCGGTCGGGCCCGGTTCAGCCGCCAATTCAAGCATTTCCGCCTCGCCCTCCGCGCTCCGGGCAGCGCTGCCGCTGGCCGGTGCGGCTTTCGGCGGCATCCCGTTACCGGCCGCGCTGGGCGTCGTTGTGCCGGCGGCAGCCCAGCCCGGCGGGAGCGCCCCGGCCGGGGAACGGGGAAAGCCGGGGCGCCGCACTGCGCAGCCCGAGCCCCGGCTCGGCTTTGTCTGAGTGCGGCGCAGAGGAACCGGACCGTGCCGGTGCGCCGAGCCGGGAGAGGGAGAGGGGAAGGGAGAGAAATGGAGTGGCGGAGCCGGGGATCGGTGCTGCTCTTCAGGGACAGGCAGGGACCGGGGCGGCCTGCCCAGGCCCGAGGCCCCGCTCTGCCGCTGCCGTGCCCCGACCACCCCGCAGCGGGCTCACCTGCAAGCCGCAGAGCAGACATCCGCTGAAACTCCGGCTCCTGGAGCCACTTCCACATTCTGCGGAAGGTCTCCCGGCCGGATTTGAGCTTGCTCCAGGGCTTGGGGTTCCTCAGCAGGTCTGAGAGCGTCCCTTGAGAGCGGCACAGCACCCTCTGGGCGAAGATAGCCTGGGGGATGCTGTACCGCTTGAGCTCGGTGGTGATCCTCTGAGCTACTTCTTTGGTATTGATTTCTTCCATTTGCCCTGAATTACTTCCACTGTTGACCTGCGAACCAGTTACAGAAGGGTTTTGCTCCCTGGCAGAGCCCAGGATCTGCCCGTGGCTCTGGGCATTCAAGTGGGCATGGGGGTGGTGTGGGATCCCGTTGATAGGCACCATGCCAGCGGAGGTGGGGGTGAGGTGTTGGTCGCCATGCCTGGCTAACATGGCAGGGTGGTGGGCTTCAAATCCGTTTGGGGTGAGCATTTTCTCGGCGGGCATGGTGGCACTGGGGTGAGCGTAGTGGGGCAGCCCTTGCTGGGAGTTGTGGATGCTCCCCAGGCCCGATCCAGACAACGGAGAGAGGCTCTGCCCCATGCCGGTAACATCCTTGTGGTAGGGGGTGTAGAGATTGTTCATAGACGCCAGACCCCTCTCGTCCCGCATGAGCGTGAAGCTGCCGCTCACGTTGCCCGGTATCCGCTGGTGGGGATGGTGATGGTGATGATGGTGGTGGTGGTGGTGAGGGAACTTGTCCGAGACCGTCGAAATGGGAGGTAGAGGCTGCAGAGGGGTTAACGTGGTGTAGGTGCTGCTCATGCTCATGCCGGGGGGTGTCTCGCAGGCCATGGTCATGGTGGGGTGCAGGGGGCCGGTCAGCGCGTGCTCGGGCGGCCGGTGGTGGTGGTGGTAGTCGCCGCCGTCGAGGATGGACGCCATGCCCATGGAGCGCGGGTGGGCCGGCAGGTGGCTGCCGCGGTGGGCCACCGCGCTCCGGTGGTGGGGGCTGCCGCTCATCAGGTCGGCGGCGGCGGGCACCGGCTCATGGCTCACCCCGTGCAGATCGCCGATGTTCTCCATCGCCAGCTGCGCGTTCATCGTCGGCCGTGCGGGCGGCGGGACCGCACATCTATCTGGTGGGCGGCGGGGCGTCCCGGAGCTCTTGGCGGCGGCCGGTTGCTCCCGCGGGCCGGCGGCGGCGGGCGAGCGCTGCGGGCTGGTGCTGGCGGTGCTGCTGCTGCTGTTGCCGGGCTGCTGGCTTTCCCGGTTTTGGTTGGTTGTCTTTTTTTTTTTTTTTTTTTTTTTTTTTTTTTCCTTTTAATGTTTATTTTGTGGCAATGTATTTATTTGGTCTTTTTTTTTTTTTTTTCCCCGCTGCTGGCTGGCGCCGCCGGGCCGGTCCTAGGGCCGCCGCTCCCTCAGGCCGGGCCCCGCGGCCGCGGCGGGTGTGTGGCCGCGTCCCTCGCCATCCCCAGCCATGGCTCTCTCTGCGCCCCGCGCTCCGACACCGCTCCGTGCTGCAGCGCCGCCGCCGCCCGCACCGCGCATGCGCGCGGCGCCCCCGCCCGCCGCCGCCCCGCCCCGTGACGTCACCGCCCCTATTAATGGGGCGAGCCCCGCGCGGCGGCGCCCAGAGCTGCTGGTATTGCCGCCCGGCGCTCGCCGCCCCCGGGCACAAAGGGCCGCCCCGCCCCCGCCGCCCAGCAGGGACGCCCGCCCCGCCCCTTCGGTGACTCCGCGTTTTCCGTGAGCGCGGAGCCTCCTCACCTCACCGGGAGCTTCCGGAGGTGACATCGGACCGCCCTGCCCCGGCGCGCCCGCGGGCAGTGTCCCCCGTGTCCCCCGCGCTCCCTGCCGTATTCGCCCACGCTGTCCCGCAGCCGCCTGCCCCGGTATCGCTCCTCTCAGGTGCCCTTTGGGGAAACTTCCCGTTGCCCGGCCCGGGGATGGGCGGCGGGAGCCCCACGGGGTCAACCCCGCGGCTCCGCTCCCGCAGCCCCCCGGCACTCCGAGCGCTCCCGCGGGGTCCGCCCGGGCGGTGCCACGGGGAGGGACGCCCCCCTGCAGCCCCCGCCGGGGACCCCGGCCGTGCCCGGCAGTGCAAGGCGAGCATATGTCCCGAGGCGCCCAGCAGCCGGACATGCCGCTGGTTTTCTTTTATTTTTTCTTCAAAAAGAAAGAAAAGGAGGCGGAGGAGAAAGAACAAGCGAGCTCACCCGCCGGCCCCCCTCGTTAGCTAAGGTGCCTTTATGCTGGAAGAAAGGGCAGATGTGCCTATTGTTCGCCCATTAACAATAACGAACCACGCCGGGCAGAGTGCAGCGTGTGCGCGGCGCCGAGCGGCGGGAGGGACGGGCCGAGCCGAGCCGCGGGGCCGCAGCCGGGCAGCACCGGGCCGGTGGCGCATAAAGGCCGCCGCCGCTTCCCCCCGCTCTGCTGTCGGGGACCGCGGTTGCTCTTGGCACCCTGCGGAGCCCCCTGTCCCCATCGCCCCGGCCAGGGCCGGGCACAGGGAGCGGATCTCCGCCGCGCTGGAGCTCAGGCCGGGAGCCCGGTGTCTTTTCCACGGAGTGGGGGGATAGGAGTTGAGCACCTGTCCTGGCAAAGCCCGCAGCGGCGGCACGCAGAGCGAGGGCAAACCGCTCGGGACCACAGAGGTCTGTGACAGGCGGGCGCGTTGTCACTCTCCCTGCGTTCCGCTGAGAGCTCCAAGGCCCCTTCCCTGGTAAGAGGCAGGAGTCGCTGCCGGCGGGCCAGCGGCCCCACGGTGACAGCAGGCTGCAGGGACAGAGACAGGAGTCGATCCTAGGACATAGTCCCGCTGGGAGCGGGCTGAAATCAACCCCTGGGGTTACTTTTCTCGGAGCTATTGCCCTAACTTTACGGACAAGGCCTGCGGAGATTCCCCTCGGCGCGAGGGGAAGGGCATGGCTCGGGACCTTGTGGGGTCTCGCTGTTCTCCGGTTCATAGGGGCAGCGAGACCCCTCGCCCCGCGCTGCGAGCCCGAAGTACCGCGGCAGCGGCCGAGCCCGGGGCAGCAGTGGGGCCTCGGCGAGGAGCCCCACGGCCGGAGCCAGGCCTGGCCCCGCTGCTGTCCGAGCACAGCGCCCGCGGGACCAGGTGCGCGGACCGTGCCTCACACCGCAGCGTCCGGCCCGTCCTCCCGCACCCCCGCCCCGCAGCGAGGCTCGGAGGTGAGCGGGAGCCCCCCGGTGCCCCTCGCCCAGGCAGCCCGTACTCCTGGGTGCTCACGGGGCACAGTGCCCTGGGAGCCCGGCGTGGGGGCCGCCGTCCGGGACCAGTCCCTTGCGTGGCTGCGTGTGCACGACCTGCGTGTGCCTGCGCTCGGGGAGCTCAAAAATCACCAGGCGCAGGGAGGCTCGAGGAAACTTTCAGAATCACAACTGTCTGTGTGTGTTGCGTGTATGGCCCTGGAAGTGAGTATACTTTTTCGCCTCTATAAATTCAGAATTTTCACAGCGGTTTTATGTATTTCCCGAAATTAACACGCACACGCACACTTTTGAGCTATTGAAGCCCGTCTCCGAAAGAAATCAATTGCTCACTGCCGTTCATTTTCCCTGGGAGCAAGAAGCTCCCTCGTATTTTATTTTGTGCTAAAAAATTCCACATACAGATCCCGCTGTGTTCCTACTGCCCCAGCCACCCCCAATTCTAAACGGTTCCACAACTCTTTAAATTTTTGTAACGCTAACGCTGACAATATCTCCATTTCTGATAGCGAGGAATAGATAAGGAAAGGTGTATCTGCCAAAGAAGAAAAAATAAACCTAAAACCTAATAAATGGTCTCAGAAAATGTTTATAATAAAATAAAATACAATAATAAAATAATCGAGAACGTTTGGAGACCGAAGTGAACAGCTGTGATTGTTTCCCAAGCTAATGCAAGGTGATGTCACAGATCTAATCGAAACATTGTCAGCTTCTTCATTATCAATATCTGTACACAATTTACAGTTTAATTAAAAATATTTAATCTCCGTGTATTTAGCGATTAGTTATCAAAGCAAACGTCATGGCGAATATGTTACTCCCTCGAGTTGTAGGAAATTGCAACATCAAAATTTTCTTCTAGAAATGAATATAAACCCGACCTCAAACAATTTGGAGAGTCCTGTGACACGCCGGCCTCCGTCGAGGTTCAATCTCTAACCTTAGAAAAGAGTGGCCGTATAAATGCACCCAGCTCCCTCCAGTCCTACACTCATCTTTTACTTTTTAAAATATTTTTTCCGTTACTCTGGGGGTGACCCAAGGACGAAGCCGCTCCGCTGCGCAAAAGCCGCCGGGGCGGAGGACAGAGCAGGACCTCGGGCCCGACGACCCCGGTCCCGTCTCAGCTGCAGGGCGGCCCGTGACGCCGGGATGGGCTCTCAGGAGCCCGGGAAAGGGGAGGCGAGGCCGGCACAGTTCTCCGCAGCCTCCGTTCTCCGCCGTCGGAGGTGGCCGTGCGTGGGCTCCCCTCGTCGCGGACCCCGGCACGGTTCCCCCGCGGAGCTTCCCGCCCCATTGGCGAAGGGCGAGCGCCGGAGAGAGCTCATTTCGGTGCGCTAATCAATTACTGCTTGTGCAGTCAAGTACCATATATTTAACAGAATAATCGTTACCGCCCTTAAGTCTTTATTTGATCAGCAGATACTCGGAGCGGACTTAAAACGCAACTTTGCTTGTTTGAATTGCGTGGCGTGTGTGTGCTTTTTAAATCCGAGCTAATGACACCATGAAACGGCCGTAATCTCCCGCTTGACGCCAGCAAACACCGCGCGGGCACCGGGGCCCGCCCGACGGGGCGGCCCGGCCGGGGCAGCGATCACAGCGCGCCGCAACCCACCGGACAGAGTTAGTTTTCTTTCTTTTTTTTTTTCTTTTTTCTTTTTATTTTATTTCCTTTTTCTTTATTTTTATTTGCGTCATGTTTTTCTACTTTGATTTTCTTTTAATGGCGTGTGAGGGGGCTGCCGCCGCCCGCGCCCTCCCGCGCCTCCTGTGCGGTGACAGCTTGCGGCACCGGGTCCCCTCGCACGGGGAGCGTGTCAAAGGTGACGCTCGAAGGCTCCCAAAGCCAACAGCTGCCGGGGGGGATTAACTTTTCCAGACTTTCCCCTGTCGAGCTTCTTGGAAACTTGCTTGGCGACAAAAACATATACATCTGTCGGGGGCAGACAGAGAACAGAGGGCTGCGCCGGCCGGGGCAGGTGGGGGAGGGCCTGCCTTTCAGGGGAAGCTGCGGCTCGGCGGGGGCTCGCTGCGGGTGCCCGCCCGGGGGGGTCCTGCCTTTCCCCCTCCCGCAGCCCTCACCCCCGGGCCCGGACTTGTGCCCGAGGGGAGCCTCGTAGAACCGGGAGTCGGCAGCGCGGTGACTGAACTTGCTCCAATCCGGTCTATGTCACCCGCCTAAGGGCGCTGGGCTCTTCGCTTCTCCCCTCTGGATCCCCATGGTGGGGTCTGGCCGGCTGAAGGACGCGGAGCTGGGAGAGGGCACCGAGCGAACCCCGAGGGCTGCAGGGCGCTGCCCGGCCGAGCCGCCGCGGTCCCTGTGCAGCCGCGTTCTCCCGCACCCCCCGGAGCAAACCGCAGCGATTGTTAATGAAGGAACTTAGGGAAGATTGCAAAACACCGTAAATAATTTAGCATTGTATTTCAGGAAAAAAAAAATAGCTTTCTTAAATCATCTCCTCAATATAACTTGCAGACTTACAGTATGGCCCTGGTAAGTCTAAATTTTTAAAGTAGCAATATTCAAAGAGACAGAGATGTCTGTATTAATTATTTATCCGCTGGTGCCTTCCTTCGTTTCTAACTTATTATTAATTAGGCGCCTCTAGTCTTTCGCAGAGAGCTCCACAGAGCCAGTTGCAGCTTTAAATATGAATTAAAAGCAAATCCAAGCTACTGTAATGCGAAAATTATTCCGTGTCTTCTATGGCAGAGATGAATAGCTGCGCAGATCAATACTGTGAAGCTATGCTCCAAACGACAGGGTTATTGATAGCTTATATTAATGATGTTAATGATGGAAAAAGGAAAACAAGAACCCGACCAACTTATAAACTTTTTATCTGCTGAAACCCCGCAATCAAGCGGACAGGAGCATGAATTAATGGGGGTGGAGATAATAAGAACATTATTTATGAAACCGGATAAATTACTTCTGATAGTTTGATGCGTTTGAACTCTACACTGCCGCCTTCTCGGAGGCAGGCTGGGACCGGCCGGGTGCTGCCCCTCGCCGGGGCGGCCCCCGGCCCCAGGAGGATGTGTGTTCCACGCACAATCCACGCACGATCCACGCCGTGAGGGCGCGGCGGGCTGCGACCCTGGGCTTTAGATCCTGCGAGGATGCCCTGGGAAACGCTCGGGAAAACACTCCCGGGGCGCGAAGGACGGGCTCCTCGCGGACCCCGCCGCCAGCTGTGCCCGGCCCACGGCCCGCGGAAACCTCCCCCGACACGGCCGGCCCCGCTCCTCGGCCGGGCAGAGCTGCGGCTACCTGGAGGGAGGAGAAAGGGAAGGAGCCGCGCTCCTCCTCCCCAGGAGCCACCGCCCACGGCGCTCCCCGGACACGCGGGGCCGGGCCGAGCCTTCCCGCCCGCGGAGCGGCTGTTTGCGGGCAGGACCCGCCGTCGGGGTCCGCGGCCCGTCCCACGCCGGACCGCTGCTGCCCTGGTCCCCCCTCCCCTCATCGGGCCGGTGCCGGGAGGGCCGCGGGGGCTCCTGCCCTCTCCACCGCCCCTCGCCCCCACGGACCCGCCTCGGTACCCCGAAACAGCAGTAATCCTTGAGGTCACAGCGGCTCGGGCTGTCCAAACCCACGGCCGGTAACACAAAGGGGATCAATAGCGCTTTGTGAACACTATTCTTCTGGGTCATTATTTAGGGAAAGGTGCTATTAAACCCCCGGCGGGTGCACAGAGGTGATGCTCTGCCAGGGCCCCGGGAAGGGCACCTGGCCGCGCAGGCAGCACGTGGCCCCGAGTTAGCAATTAAGTCAGGGACACGTTTTAATCTGGCAGCGCTGCTCGCAGCGCCCTGGGTTCCTCAGCTGAGATCTTTATTAGTTACATGTTTGAGCGAATACAGTCGCTCACTATAATTTTTTTTTTAAATCCTTTTCTCCCCTTCCTCGGACGCCAGACCGAAGGATCTGTAAACTCTTCGCCTCTGTAATTATTCGTATTAGACATTTTTCCATGCAATGCTCTTCCTTTGCCTGTCTAGGCACATTTTATAAAATTCTTTGTCTAGATGCCGTCTCAGATAGACATGATCAATCTCACAGATAATTTTTTTTCCTACTTTTAAAACATGATGGTTTAAGGAGTACTTTGAAAAATATTTTTGTAATTATTATTTTTAAAAAAGCTTCTGCCAGTAGAAAGTCGCACTTGTTTCCAAAAACAATTCACAGCAGATAGTGTAGATATCACTTAATTCCTACAGAAATCAATGTGAAAATTAGATTTATTGGCTACTTACATTGTTAAAAATGACAAAGTGCTCCCTTTTATTTTCATAAAACCACAGAAGACCGAAAATCATTTAATAAAGAATCCACCTAGTTTAATTTCACTGTAGGTCTCTTGCATCGAAACCAATTCTTCGAGCCTCTCTCTCATAAACCTGCCTTCTATTCTAGCATTAAGAACAAAAATAATATTCTCAAGGAGAGTTAAAATAGTAGAATTTGTTTGGTAGCTGAAAAACATTTCGCGCCGTTAGCTGAAAGGGGTCGTGTAAATAAAACAGGATCTGCGGTTTCAAATCGTTCGGTGTTCTCTATTAGCCCCAAAGATTTGGTGATTTCTATTTGTATTTTTTAAAAAAATTCTCCTTTTAAAAAATATTTAAATAGTGTATTTAAAAAAAAAAAACAAACGGGAGAGAGAAGAGGAGAGCGAAGGGCCGCCTGGCTGCCGGCGCTGCCGGGCGTGTGGCGGCCGAGGCGGAGCGGGGCCGGCGGCGCGGCCGCTTCTCCTCCCGCTACTTGTTGGCTTTGGCTGCGAGGGAACGAGCGCCCGAGCCGCGGGCAGCCCCCGCACCGCTCCGCAGGGCCCGGCGCAAGCTGGGGGTGCGCTGCCTTTCCCCCGAGGCTCACTGCCCTCTCCTCGGCACGGCCAGCGCGGGGAGCGCTCCGGGCCCCGCCGGCGGGCGCAGGGCCGGGCAGGGCCGGGGGCTCGGGCAGCGCCCGCCTGGCCACTACGCGGCCGCGCAGTACCGCGCCTAACGCCGCCGGGATTTGGGATCAGCGCTCCGGCCTGGGAGAGCGTCGATAAAATTCTGCGTATCAAATGAGCAATCATTTGTTGTGGTTACGTGTTGGGTAATGAAAGATGTTAGCAGGATCAATAAAAATGAAAACACTTTTACTTACATCTTGAATTACTGTTTTAAGGAGTGAGCTGTGGTGATGCAACAAACCAGAGAAAGATCTACAACCATCAAATGTCTTCAAATAAAATCAAAATGAACGCGTGTCACCCTGGGCTCACCCCCGGCCCCCGCCCGAAAGCTCTCCCTGTTCGCGTCCCCCTGCGAGGGCAGGGCGGACCCCGGCCGGGCTGGGGCCAGGCCCGGCTCCCCTTGGCAGTGTCATCCCACCACATCGGTTTATTTCTATTTCGAAAGAAAAACTCAGCTATCTTCCGGGGTGTCTAAAGGTCAAATAACAGGTCGTAGCCCGAGGCAGATGGGAATTTTAGAGGGATGAGGAGCCAGCCAGCTCCACGGCATCCTAGAAGCTTTCCCTCGGCTGCCGCTAAATAATAAAATATCTACGCATCTCTATCGCTTATTCCCGCTTACAGACACCCGGCAGGCACACGCTCGGGAATCCGTGCGACTGGGCTCTGCAGCGCACGAACCTGCGGAGGAACCTGCTCGCAATCGATCCCCCGGACCCGCAATGGCAGTCGTAGCTCTGCTTAGCCCGACTGAAATAAAAGCGGGGCCCTTATTAGCAGAAAATTATCGGGATCGATTTCGGGGACATTCACGGTGAATTTAGCAAGGAACGGCCCCGAACATGGAGGCTGCCGGCGCTCCGGGACCGCTCCCGCTTTCGGACGCGCCGGCGGGCAGCGGCCGCATCCCGCGCTGTGCTGCGCGGCGGCGGAGCGGGCTCGGAGGCGCCCGGTCCCTACGCGCGGCCCCCGCGAGGCACCGACGGCCGCTCTGCGGGCGCGGAGGCTCCGGACGAGGCTCCCTCCCCCGCCTGCGCGCAGCCCGTTCCGCGGGCGCGGAGGAAGGAGGCCGCGGGCGCCGCTGGGCCCCCGCTCCGCCGGGGCTGTGTCTGCGCGGCCGCGGCCGCCCCGCCCCGCCCCGCCCGCCGGCCCCTCCGCCCGCGCCGTGCCCCGCTGGGCACGCTTACCCCGCCGTCCGCCGCACGCCGCCGGGACGGCCATCCGCCGAGGGCTCGCCTCCTAGGTTTGTCCCTAGGAGGAGAAAACTCAAAAAAAAAAAAAAAAATTCAATCTATCTGCATAATTTCAAATGAGAACGAGAGGAAGAAAAAGAAGAAGACGGGAAAAAAGAAAAAGAAAAAAAAAAAAAGAAAAAAAAAAAAAGGCAACCGCCTCGGCTGCCACGCCAGTCCCGTTAAAAAATAAAGCACCGAACCCTCACAAGGTGTAGGAGAGATCTTTTATTGGACCAACTTAAACGCAAGAATTTACAGCCAGAATTACACGATCTTCATCAGCCCAACAGGCACCAGAGGCAGAGGCACAGGCAGCAGTTTGTGTATTCCCTGGGTCTGCAGGAGCTGAGATGGTTTTGGTGGAGAAAGGGGATGGGAGAGAGGATAGACCCTCTCTCCCCCCAAAGAGCCTCAGTTTGTGGCTCAGGTAAAAATAAAAATAGGAAAAAGGAAAAAGGAAAAACCACAACGAAAAATCTCTTCAGCGCCCCGTTTTTCTCCATCTTTAAGTCCAGTTGAGGATCAATTCTCTCCCTTACATCCCCAGCCATAAACCAAGAGCTTCCAGCTAAACCTTTTAAAGGTTAAAAGGAACAAAAATAGAAATAATAATCAAGGGGTTTTTCTTCTCCTCCTGCTTGTAGGACAGCGCATTTTGGTCAGTCTAGCCTTGCATTTAGGGATGCTACTTGCATTTGAATAGCTGCCTGGCTGGTTATGGATCGGGAGGCTATGAGAGGAATCAGTATGCAAATTGTTTCAGTTACAATCGAAGGGTTCGATCTGGAGAAGGTGCCTGAGCGGAAGTCGCTGTCAGCCAGCGGTGCATTAGGCTGCCATTGCCTCCGCCGTCTGGGCCTGCTCTCCCTTTCCCTCACCCTTTTTTATGCTTGTGTACAGGTTTCTCCGGCGGTAATTAAAACATACACACAAATCAGGGGCTGCTGCATATCACGTTGGTGCCTTTTGCAGGCTGCGGGCACAGGGAGAGGGGGAGTGGAGAGAATATATCGCTGTGCTGCTGGGGTTATTATTATGCAGCAAGGGTGAGGCGATCAGTGAAATAAAACATTTATAAATGGTTTCGTGCTTACAGTAGGAGAGGTGGGCTGGGGGGGGGGGGGGGGGGCGGGGGGGAGGCCGCCCGGGCGCTGATCACACAGTGCAGGCTGCAAATCGATAACCCTTTCCTTGTAATCCCAGTAATTGTGGGAATCACGGCTCTCCGTTAAAGGGACAGCGGGCTGCAGCGGGGGCTGCGCTTGCACAGCCTCTGCTCCCCCAGGGCTCGGGGCGCACTCCCCGGCCCTGCCCGGCGGGCGGCTGGCAGGAGGCAGGGCCAGACCGGCCCCACCAAGCGCCATTTCCACAGAGCCCTTGGCGGTGCGCTAAGGCCCTTCCCGTCACCTGTGGCATCCTCCTCCCAGGGCGGGACCCCCGGAACCCCCGGCGGGAGGCACGGAGGGGAGCGAGGGCAGCCTCCGGGGGCGCAGGCAGGGGAAGGGGCCGCCCACAGCGGTGCCTCCCCTGGCCAGGCGTCCTGTGACTGCCCCATGGCCCCACGGGGCCTCGGCAGCCCGGCCCAGCTCCTTCCTCTGTTCTGGCACTGCCAGGAGCGGCGGGAGGCCTCGGGCACCCTGTATTGGTCAGGTCTCTATGGATTTAGCGTTATTTTGTCGTGTGGCAGAGGGATGAGAAAGACTGGTGAGGTGCTGGCTGGGATCAGGCCGGCGTGAGCTGCCCCCGGCCCCGAGGTGTCCCCAGCGCAGCGCCCAAGGCCAGCCCCGGGGCCTGCCCCGTGTCCCCCAGGTGTGCGGCTGCGGGGTCGGGGTGCCAGGCGGCCTCCAGGGCGGCCGGCGAGGGCGGTGCGTGGGCAGGAGCAGGGCCCCATGCCCCCGGCGCTCC
Organism: Sylvia atricapilla; assembly: GCF_009819655.1. Taxonomy (NCBI): domain Eukaryota; kingdom Metazoa; phylum Chordata; class Aves; order Passeriformes; family Sylviidae; genus Sylvia; species Sylvia atricapilla. Next base: position 12,372,102 of record NC_089152.1, read on the forward strand.
TGCCCTCTCCCTGCCGCTGACCATCTGTCATTCAATTAGGGCTGGGAGGCAGCTGAGGGGCTGGGGGGAGTGGGGCTGGGGGTCAGCGACCCCGCGCACAACGGCCTGCTGCCTCGCAGACGAGAAGAAGTTCAAATGTTAAATGCTCTCCGGCCCCGGCTCATCCAGGGCACTCGCCTTTGGAGGCAGCGGAGGGGTGAAGGGCATCAGTCATTAGCACTTAGATTTCAGCTCCGAGGCTGACCCTGCCTTCTGTTGGGGGATTTTGGCCTGAAAAGCCTTAACCCTTCCAAGGCAGCCCCCCCTCCCCTCTCCAGCCCCCGCCCGGGTAGCCCCAGGCTGGTGCTGCCTGACCAGGCTGCTCCCCACGGCCTCCCGGTGGTGTGGGGCTGTCCCCGGGCAGGTGGGTTCGGGGGAGAGGAGGGATCCCCGCAGCCCTGCCCACAGCCGGCCGCTTCCCTGACCCCGGGAAAAGGGTAAGGCAGGGCAACAAGTCAGCGCCGGCAGGGAGCCGGGCTGCGGAGCCGCGCTGGGGACAGCACACGTGCCCTGCCCACCCACGGCTGCACCTCCTGCAGGGTGCCCGACACCCCCTCTCCTCCTTACAAACCGACCAGAACAAATTGATGAATTGAGCTTCCACTATGCTAATTTGGACATTATAAATATTTAACTATCCACCCTAGCAGCCAGCCAGAGAGAAGCTCCTCTCTTCTTTACATGCCTCTTAATCTAAAGTAAATGTTTGCCCCAGAAGTGGCTAGGGCAATCTGAGCATCTCATTCCCTGGCCCTTCCTCCCTCAGGGGATCCCTGAGGGTCCAAAAGGGGGTCTTGTCACATTTGACTCATTTTGCAGAGTGTCCCTGATAGCCTTCCTCCTTGTTTTGGGTGTGTTGAGAAGCTGAGCTGAAGCAGAGACTGAGCTGTGGCTTTTGCCTAGGAGGATTCTGACATGGTGCCCCAAATCAGAGGTCTCTGGCCGCATCACCTGACACTGGGCTGCTCTGCCTAGAGCAGATTTTACATGTATTCGGAGATGGAGAGATCCCTGACTTTGGATCAAGGCAATGAAGAATGAGTTTTCATTCTCTTTCAATGAAAACAAATTCCTCTGTCTCATGAAAACCCACAGTATTTATAATTTCAGTGAACTCCCCATGTCTTTCATTTCAAGGACAGATTGCATGCCCCTCTTGACATCAGCATTTGGTATGTTTGGTAGATTTTCATGTTTGATATACTTACTGTTTGCTGCTGAAGGGTAGTAATTTTCTCTTTCAATGTGGTAACACATCACGAGGGTTTGTTAATGATCTCAGAGCTTTGTTTTTCTGAAGGGCTTGAGCAGCTCTTTGAAACTCTTGTCTGTAACAGCCTTGCAAGTTATTCACCTTAGAGGTTATAGAAGCAAAAGAAAATGTCACCCAGGGTAGTGCAGGAGTTTGTGAGGCTCCGAACAGCTCATCTGGGGCTTGGTCTGGCATTTTAAAGGCACTTGTGTGGCAGCCATGCCACTCACATGATGCAGCAGGTCTTGGGGAAGTTGTCTTTCTGTTTCTGAGCTCTGTAAATTTGTTAATGAGAAGCTTAGGATATCTGTTACTTACACTGACTCAGTCTCTCACCTGCTAGCAACAAGTGAAGTTCTCCTCTAAAGAAGAGTGCCCTGGTGCTTTGGTATACCCCTGGGGCAGACACCCTGTGCACGCTGTGAGCTCACGTCCCTCCTGACTGCCCCTGACCAGGCACAGAGCATAGCATGATAACACAAAGGCTCATACTGTGCTAGATGTGTCAAGAAAATATGAGAACAACCCTGGGTGTTATTACTTGAGCATGCAGAGGAGCATGGCATCAATCCCTACACTGAAATACAAGAACAGGAGATGGTATCTGGCCTGCAGTGATCCTGCAAATCTCTGTGGCTTCAGTTATTTAAGGATATGCAGGGAATGTTGGTGTGTTTTTGTGCTCTCTTGTTCTCCCTTGCCTAGGACAAGCTGGCAGCAGACTGGCAAGGTCCTGGGAGAAGGGACAGTGCAGCCCATTAGGGTGTAAAAGCAGGGTGGGTGCTGCACTGGAGATGTGAAACACTTGTTTGCTATAGGGTCAGATATTGGATTATCAGCAAAAGTTGATCCCAGTCACGTGATAGATCTTACATTTGCTGTCATAAAATCTATAGTTATTTAATAGGCATGGAAATCAAATTCTTCTGTGGACTATGAAGCAGGAATCTTTTAAAAATGTCTGTTTACCACAACAGACAACATATTGATCATTAGTTTTGAGACCTTACAGACGATTCAGAGATGTGTGTGAACACAAGCTGACAGCTTGCTCTGCTCTATTCACTGCCCAAAATCAAACCCCATCAACTGCCACACACTCAGCTTTCCAATCAGGGAGATTTTAATTTCTTTGTTTTAAAGATTACTGTTTTCTTAAAGAGAAATAATGAGACAATTATGTAGCACCCACCTGCCTTCTGGCGATGCTGCTCTTTGCAGTGATACTGACAGGTATACACAGTGAGGAGACATTTCTGTCTTTTGCCAGAGAAGAAAAACTGCCTTCTCTGAATGCAGCTGACCTGATATTTACCACTGTAGATAGCCTTATCCATTTTGGCACCACATTTTATCTGATCTCTTCCTGACTTGACTGAATATAATTTTTTCCCTGGTGTTAGGGGCACTGGAATGAGCCTAAGGTGGGCCAGGTTGCTTTATTCTTTGCAAAGTCTACAAGTACTGTTTCCATCCTTCAGCCTCCCCTTTTCTGCCTTGGGATCCCTGTTTGAGAGTTGTGAGATGAAATTAAAAGGAAAAGTTGCAATGCTGGTGTGGAGCATGTAGGAAGTCGAGTGGGTTACAGCACTCTGTCAGAACCTGTTCTCCTCCAGCCAGTGACAAAGGTGTGCCAGTCCCTCCTCTGTGCCCTGGAAAGGTAGTTCAGGTCATGAGAAAGGGCTCTCCTGGGTAAGGATTATTAATGGCAAATCACTGACTTGTCATTTGTACCAGATTTCCTGATAGAGACAGTAAGTCATTTCACATGGATTACTATAGAGGGTTCATAGATGTGTTTTCCCATCTCCATGAGCTGCCATGGCTCCATGGTCCCCAGACTGAGCCCCCTCTGCCCCCAACAGCCAGTGGCACCTCTGTGACACCCAGCACTGAGAAGAGGAGGGGGAGTGAGCAGTATCTCCCTCTAGCTTTAGAACTAGCACAGTCTTTAATCTGCGAATATTTTAACGTGTGGGGATCCCATAAATCCTTTCACATCTGGGATCGCTTGTAATGGCCAGTGTCAGGAGTTTACAGAGGAGCTTTCCTAAGATCTGGTGCCCAGAATCAATAGCAGCTGCAATTCCAGGCAGGGGGATAGGCTGAATCCTGGTTTGATTCTCAGGTGTTTTCAATTGTATTTCCAGCAAAAAATTACTGTTGTTAAGTGATTCTGCTGGTCTGGTCGTGCCTTTTGAAGTTGCCTTTATTTCTTTGAGCTCAGATTCCTTGAGATCCTCTAGGTGCTCCGTCCCCAAACCCGCATGTATCTAATAAACCTGACAGCTTCCCAGCAGATGTCTCTATCTTCTCCATTTTCTCCTTTATCGAGGGGACAGCCTTCACTGGAGAGTGCATCTTAGCAAGTGAGGCCAAGGCAGGCTCTTTAGAGAGCTCCCAGAGGCCCAAGTCTTCCAAGCCATGAAAGAGCAAGGGGACCTTGTGTGGCAAGGCAGGGTTTGACACACCCTGCAGCTCACATTTCTCCATTCTCCACTTCCCCTTGCCCTCACATAGTGCATCTGACAGCATCAGCTCCCATCTGCCTGCAAGAACGCATGCTGCTCTGGGGTGAACTTTTCGAGGTTTCCACCACCCCACCTCCCTATGGGGACCACCTCTTGTCCTTAACAGCATCACCATTCCTGTTTGTGCAGAGCACTGCCTGGGAGCACAGGAGAATGGAGTCTGGAGAAAAGGGCTCTGTTGTACAGTGTGCCTTTGGCCTCGGGCACAGTGTGCTGGTCAGGACTGCTGGCTGGACTCTGCCCTCTCCATGAGGTGCTTCTGGGTCTGTGCTAAATCTGTGCTAAGTTGGGGCCAGGCTTCCCTTGGCTGTCCCTGCTTGCTCTGAACTTCCTACATCTGAATTCCTTGTGGGTGGAAGAAAGGAACATGGAGGTGATGGGCAGCATCTGTAATAGGAAATTGCTGTCTGCAGATGTGTGCGTGAAGGAAAGCCTGTGTCAGAAAATGGTATCAAGGGATAAATTCCACAAGTGAGTGAATCCATCTGAGTGTAAGACACAGCTTGTGCATTTTCCTCAAGAAGGAGCTGAACAGCTTCAAGGATATCAATCCATTTTATGAATGACATGGTTTCCCTAGCATTGCCTATGCTTACTCAGTAGGAGAGAGGGCAACAGACAAATAAACAGATGCTTGGTCCATCTTGGACCAGGTTTTGAATCCTTACTCCCTTTGCATTCAGGTGAAGCTATGTTGGCAGTTTTTCTTGAATAAGAACTTTGATTACATTTCTCTTTTGAAGGAGCAATGTGATAGTGTCCAAGCTGAAACACTTCTGAAAAATACAACCTTGTCTCCTGGCTGGTTCTCAGGTGTGTGGTGTGCAGTGGGAGATGCTCCTGTTCTTTTCAAACAAAGCTTTGCCCATTGACTACAATGGAAAGCAGCTTGTTACCATGTCTAAGCATAGAAATTTCTTCTACCTTTGCTTTGCACAGATGGAAATCTGATTGCTCCTTCTAATCTTCCCCAGTACACCTGGTGTTGCAGGGACCAGTGACAACCTGGCCCTGATAAAGACTTCAACAGTGCACCTATTATCTATACCCCAGAAAAACTCTGATCATGTGGGAATAGTTAAAAGTAAGAAAATATATAACAGGTCATCTGTCTGTCAGCTCCAGTCAGTGGGGAGGTGGGAACAGATTGACACAGCTGGGTGCAGCCATCCTGCAGGAGCCTGCAGAGGCGGCCCAGCAGAGCTGCAGCCAGCCAGAGCACAGCCTGCACCATTCCCTTGGAAGCTGTGTGTCTGCTGGGGCTTGGCTGCCAGCTCTGGGGTGGCCAAAGCACTGAAGCTGCTTTCTGCCAAGCCCACTCTGATGAGATGCTGAGATCTAAGGCTGGGTTTGGTTCTCTGTCCTGGAGGTGCATGTGTTGACATGACCTTCTCTTGATCCAGCAGCCCCTGCAGCCCTGGCACTGCACTGAGGCCAGTGCCTGCTGGCAGAGAGAGTGCCTGCTGCCTGGGGCAAGGGCCCTTGGGCACCTCAGGCAGTGCAAACCCTCCCTGCCACCCGGGCCTGGTGCTGCAGAGAGCGTCATGCAGGGGAAGCAGCGGGATGCTGAGCAGTGCAAGCCTTCATCTGTACACTGCTCTCTGGGTATTTGCTCGTACACGGTATCGTTGTGGGCAGGGTGTAACCCCTGGCCTCCAGTGCAGATGGTTGCATGAAAACAATTAATCTTCTGGAGAGCAGTGAATGGAAACATTAGTGCCTCGACCCCGAACACAGGTGAGCATCACTGCCCAGCGTGAAGGTTTGTGTGTGCACAGGGAGCTTTTGCTGACTGCAAGGTTTTGCAGGCTTGTGGGTCTGTAAGAAAAGATGGAGAAATGGATATAGGGATGCAGGGAAGCATTCTCTTGGACAAGCACCAGGGCAGGAGCCCTGAGAAAAGGCAGTGAGTCCTGATGGGCTTACTGGGCTTCCCAAGGCTTCTCAAAGGGCTGAGACAAGTGGGCAGCAAATACCTCTTGCTCTGGTTGCTGCTGTGGAAAGGGAACCTTGACATGGCTCTTTGCTCCTGGCACATAACCTGGAAGCCATCTAACGAATACCCCAGCTTCACCTATTATCCCAGGAGGAATCAACCATCTGCAGCTTTGCTAGCTGTGCTAGACAGGAAGGGATAGTTCATTAGCAATTTATACGTTTGGTTTGTCTCCTAAAATGGATCTTTCCAGCAGCAGGGATGTGTCATTTCCCTGTTGAGATGCTCCTGCTTTCACAGTGGTGACTCCCAAGCCAATCACTCTCAGTGTGAGCTGGAGTTACCAGCGTATGTAAATGACGTAAATAAGCTGCAGGAGCAGGGTCACGTAACTGTTTTGTTAGGTTCTGCCCTGTCAGCCCTATTTCATGGATTCTGACAGAATATTAACATGTTTGCATATGTAAATGTGTTAAAGAGAGCATCAGCTGAGGGAATACGTTAAACCCAGTCGTCCTTCCAAGTTGATTTAATCTGACAGCACCTCCATTAAAAAAATAAAAAGCATCAGTTTTCCTTTTGTGACTTGATGTACAGTAATTAGCTTGTTAGAGCAGGAAACACCTCCTTTCATAATTGATTTTGCACCCCTTTTACTTGGATATCTCTGACAAGCTGTTTCTTGCTCCCCAAGGACACCATCAGTACTTCCCATGTGTTTGGAATTTCATGAATGTGAATAATGAATATGATTTATCCCTCCCACACTCCCATGCACAGATAATATATGTAGCCAATTTGTGAACTGGACCTTGCATCAGAAGGATCGGTGTCAAAGTATTAATAGTGCAGTGACCAAACGTGCACAGGAATTAGGGCCCAGCTAAGCAGAGATTTTTGGGGCATTACTGAGATGGGAACAGGTTGCACCACGTGTTTGTCACTGGGGAGGAAAAAAAAAGAATGAAGATTTTCTGAATGGTCCTGTGTATCTAAGTTGGCATGCCAAATTGGTTGCTTATTACAGCTGGCACAGTGCCTTAGCAGGCTAATGTGTTAATAATGTGTAATGTTTCTCTTAGGCAATGGCACCACTCTTCATTAGCACATCTCAAGCCCTGTCACAGTTGCTTAGCTCGACATTTTGTTTCTGATGTTGGAGTGAGGGTATTTGAAATCAGGGTTTCAGATCTGCTAATACATGTCACACACTCTTTAAAAATGGATTTTAAAAGGGCCTCAATAATTTTATGGCTACTAATAACATTTGTAGCTATGTGAGCTAAGCTAATGATAAGAGTAATCAAATTTCATGTTTCACGGCATAAAATGAGCAACTGTAGGGGTCAGGAAGGTATTCACTCCCTGCCCTCCTCCCCTGGGAACCACTGTCTTTTCCGGTTGCTTCAGTAGACGAGCAGTGTTTGGGACATGAAATAGCACAGTGCTGCAGGGAAGTTCAGGCCTTGCACTGTACATAGCAAGGATCCTGTTTGCAAGAATCAGAATTCCGGTCTCAGTCAGCAAACGGAGCAAAACAATTGAACGATACATTTGTTTCACACTGATTACCTCTCACCCTGGCATCCCGTACACGGGGTTGAGTCTCCCCATTACTGTGCCTGTTTACTCCAGTCCCCTGAACTCGCACATGTGAGCCTGAGATTTCTGAGGGGCCCCAGAACAGCCACGTAATTCATGTCCTAATTTTTCCATCAATAAAGGTGCTCGCTTTACCTCAAATTTCTGTTTTCACCCACTGCATTAGCAAGTTTGTTTTGAGCATTTCTTTAACACTGAGAGTAACTGGGAGGCATCCAAGAGGGCCTGGAGCCAGCAGCAAGCACCTTCCTTGGCAGCTGCCCCCGCAGGACTGACTGCAGCGGGGAGAAGCATCAGTGCCTCACCCACAGCCTGGCTGCAGTTTGCCCAGGTGCTGAACGGCAGGGCTGGAGCCAGGAGACTGGGATTTGGCAAGGCAACAAACTGTTTAACTGCTGCCTGGCTTTGATAAAGACTTCCCCTCCCTTTGCCAAACAGTGCCAACAGCACTTTGTAGCACCCATACTTTTAGTTTGATGTGTTTCCTAAAGCCTTTTAGTGCATTGCACCAGTGATGCAGTGATGAGCCTAAAAGGACTCACTTAACACAATGCATTATGAGCCTGGTTGGAGATGTGCTGAATAAAATAACCCAGCAGAGATAGCCAAAAAGCTATCTGTATTTTTTGAACAGGAAAGCATTTTTTATTTTTTAAAAAAGCTATTTTCCAGAAAACCTTGGCATCAGGCACTTTGTGAGGCTCAGAGTAGATTGCCACGAGGAGGGGTCTTCCTGGTACATCAGGGAACATAATGGGAAAGGCTGAAGTTAAAGACCCTTTAATTGAGGCCTTCAGAATGGTAAGTATAACACTGCATCGCTGTGTTTAGGGGATTTTGAGTATCTCTACCATCAAGGCTACATTTGTCTGTAGGATTAATCACTTTTTGATCCAGAGGGTTTAAGACAGACAGCTTACTAGGAATGTGCTGCATGGCTCTCCCAGGCTGGCAATTAGCTTTGTTTCTTCATATTGTCTTGTTTATTATACCCTTCTCCATTTTTTTCCCCCAGACCAACATGTTAATATACAAATTCATTTTTAATTCATTTTTAATCAATTTTTAATCCATCTTTAACTGTGCAGAGGGCTTTTGATAAAGTCTCTGTGTCAGATAGAGAAAACGAAAAACTCCTGCTGCTAAGCAAAGAGCTGGTTTGTATATAGATGATACTGTAAAAAATCTTTGGAAAACTTGAAGACATAATTTTGCTGTATTTTAAGGCTTTATCTCTAGATTTGCTGAGGTTCTCCTACTTGCTGGAAGACCATCAAGAATGTGAATCATACCCATTACAATTGATTTGAATGCCAACAAGGGTTTTTTTTGGCCATTGTTTGTACCTCACTTGAAAGAAAAAATATGTCAAGGCTCTACTTTGGGAGCCACTCAGGTTCCTTCAGATGCTCAGAAATGGTCTCCTGTCCTCGACAGGATCTTTTCCCCTGAATATCAGAGGCCCTGAACGGCAGAGAAAGCACATACTGCTGTGTCCCATCACACAGTGTTTTCTCCCATACTCCTAGTCCTTTATAGGCTAGCACAGAAGATGGATGATGTCTTTATTTCCTTATCATGTGTGCTGTTTGAATGGGAGTGGACAAGCCAGAAACGGTCTTTGAGCTCTAGACCAAAAATATCCCTCAACGCTGTGTCTGGGAGGCATCCATGTGAAGGTCTCACATGGGATTGCACATGTATGGGACTTGTGAGCTGCCAGCAAATAACACTACACTTGGCAAAGCCCCCCCCAGATCTAGCACCTTGCTTTGGGGCTGGAAACAACCCAAAGACACTTGAATGCTACCTAAAGGCTTAGAGTTTTCCTGTTTCCAGATGTGGCTTGGCCCTGAATCTGCTGGGTGGCCTTGGTTAATCAAGTTCACTGCTCTGCATCCAATTCTCACCTGGGGACCCACAGCAGTGATGCTGGCCACTTTTAACCAGCATTTTGCTGTACCCTGAGGACAAGCACAATCTCAGACTGAATATTGCTGTGAAGAACAGCACAGGGTTGATGTAACTACAGAGTCCCAAGCCAAAGCTTACTGACATACATGAGACTGTAGTGAATTGACTTTGGTCAGTTTTGGATCAGATGCTCAAAGCTGTAAAATTTTTTTGACCTTATAACATCCCCAGTGTGAAGTTACTAGCACGGTCAGAGCTAGATGCAGCACATACTGTGCTTTTCTGTCACAAACAGTTTGTCTTCCTTTCTCTTGGCGCTTCTTTTAATAAATGTAACTCCTTCTCCTATGGCTCAGGCATTGTGTTGAACCACGCCGACAAATGTTCTCAGGTTTTTAAAATATTCGGTATTAAAGAGATCAGGCCAGATGTGTTCTGCTGCCTTCATCACTCTAGGTTGTGTACTCTGTGTTGAAATGATTATTGTCATCACCCAGTGAAAGGCAGCTGATGAAAGACTCTCTCCCCCTCTGATGAGCTATCTATCCACCCATGCCTGGTGCAGAGTGCACGGGTTTTGTTTTTGAATGATATATTGCCGTGTCAAAGTGGCTTATGTGCTGCTTAAACTTGCGCTGGTGAATGATAGAGAGTGTGCATTAAACACTCTCCCTGCAATGGGAGCTGTATTTTCTCATCTCCATCTTTGGGAGCACCAAAGCCAATCCCCTGCAGGAGCCCAGCAGGGACTCCTGGGGCCATGTCTGGGTTTGCCTGTGTTCAACTGGGCATTTTTATAGAAATACAATCAGATACCATTTAAAGTCTTTCTAGAAGACACAACTGTTCCATTTGCCCACTGTATTCTGTTGATAAAGGAAACTCTTCTACATGACACATTTTGAAATGTTTTGGGTTTGGGTGCATTTCCCATAAAACCTTTCCTGTTCTCAAGTAGTATAGCTTTTGTTTTCCCACTTGTCCCCATTTTACTCCAATTTATTAGGTTTTTTTTTTTTTTTTTCCCCAATTCTTTGCAAGGTTATCGACAATAGCTAAGAAGAGAGAGAAGAAAGGGAATTCCATTTTGGGTCTACTGACAGACTCCCAAACCATCTTCCAAGGAAGCATTTGATAAGCAAAACAAAAATGATTAAACCAACATTTTGCCTGGAAAAATGTTTTGATTGGAAAACTGAAAACTCAGTTCTCAAAGCCTTCCACACTTCCTCAGCCCTTCAGTATGTCTGGTAAATTCCAGCATCCCTGAGCAGAGCCCTTAACATGAATAAGACCTTTCCAAACAACTGAGAATAATTAAAAAACCCAGGACACAGATATTTTCTTCGTGTAGTGACACAATCGAATACTTAACCAAAAATAATGTAATGAAAAGTCTAGGTCACAAAATGGAGTGCTGCAGCCTGTAAAAATAGTTTTCTGACCTTCTGGATTTCCTCTATTAGAGGACTACTGTGCAGTGAGCAAACCCTATTTCTTACAACAAAGAAATTTAGCAATCTGGAGGCTGTGTCACCTTGCTGGCAGAAACACTGAGCAGCAATAGTGCTGAAAGTCAACACTAATAGCTGACACCAAATTAAACTGCCAGGGTTTGTGTGATGTAGTTCTGTCACCCATTGACACATTTGATGTGAATTCAGAGGCTTCTGCTGTAAACTCATCAGCAGAGCTCATGACGCATCATCTTTACATATCTGTCCATCCACATTTGTCAGCAAACTGTGAGCCTCAAATGACTCCAGCGATTGGGATATAGATTGCTTTACCTTCACGTATAGTAAATGGAGTGTTTTAACACTTGTGATACCCTCAGCTCCAGCTTTTAACTGACAAAGTCTTGTTAGCTGCACTTCAGCCTTTCTGCATCCACGCTGAACGTGGTGATTGATGAGGGCTGATTATGGCAGTGGGGTGGCCCACCCCTTCTTAACTTGTGGCTCAAATCATCTCCAGTTTGCCCATGCAGAAGAGCAGCAGGCACACTCCTAAGTGTCTTCATGAAGTGCCTGATTGAAAGGCCACAGCCAATTAGGTTGAGCTGAAATGGACACTTGCAGGATGTCTTTGCCTCTCAATTCCCTGCGTGGTGCCTGCAGAGAGCAGGCACTAGGAAAGTGCTGATAGCCCTCACATCTGCTTGCATCACCCAACAGCTCTCAGATCCAGGGACCAGTGTCTCAGCCTGGGAAACATGGCAGGTTGGCTGTGCCTCCACTTCACAGCTTTGGACCAGGAATGGCCCCAGCACATGCCAGGGCTCAGATCCTGGTGCAGCAAACTGCTCACAAATGCAAGTCACACTGCTGAGGCAGTTGTTGACTGGTGACAAATAAATAATCTCCCCTAAAATAACATGGCATTTCAAAACACAAACAACCTCCCCCACACACTTCTCCCTGGGCAATCCAAAAGGGATTTCTAATATTTGTTTTTCTCTGAACCAGTTAGTATTTTTGCAGTTTCAGATTGATGCTTTTTGGTTAAGAGATCCTGATTTCCCTGTTAATTTTGGACTTACTGAGGTAATGAAAGCAGGTCCCCTCAGATGACAACAAATTCTGCTGGGGTGCATGTGAATGCTGGACTTGACGTGATGCTCTAAGCCATGCTGAAGAGACTCCCCAGGGTTGTGCCAGGCTTGTGTCTCCCCTATGGCCCAGAAAGGAAAAGGGTCTGCAATTTCTGTTTATATCTCTGCGGTGTTTAACATATTTTCCAGCTTCAGTAGCATCTTATTTGTCACATTTTGTCCTAGTATTGTATTATTTTGTTCTACTGACTGGGTTTGCTATCAATGTAAATTGCTATGGAGAGAAAGCTGTATTTAGGCTCACAGGAGGAACAAACAGACCAAGAAGAGTAAATCACATTTTTTAAATAAGCCCATTTTAATATATGGCTTAAAAGACTACCTTTATGGGGCAGTAAGCATTAAACCATACATTCAAGTGTTAGCTGTAACAGAAACATGATGTTCTACAAGAAAAAACATACCTCTATTTTCATGCTGCGTCTCCAAATCTCCTGCTCATATAATAACTGGCATAAAATTATTACACAGTGTTGCATGTTCCAATAACAGTTTGCACCACTAGAATTACTTCCAGAAATGGTGATAAGTTTACATTTGCTCTTAAAAATTCTAGGCTCCATAACTTTGTAAAAAATTAGGGAAAAAAGTATAAGCTTTAAAAATATTTCCCATCGACTCCTACTGCTATTTGTTACCTGCTCCATTTGGAAACTACTGTGGAGTGCCACTTGGCTTGTGTGATGGAAGCAGCTTGAGTTCTCAGACTGAGCACATGGGATTTAATTTGTCACCTTGAACATCATCATACTCTTGTCCTCGGCAAAATTCTCCTTGTTAGGATTTGTTCCAAGGTCTGCAAGAACTGAGTGCACATTAAAACAGAATTCAGAGCATCCTTTCCTTCTCCCCTTGGTGTAGAGTGGCTCCTGTCCTAGGAGCCTCAGGAACATGTGGGTGGCCAGGAGGGGCCCAGACTGCCCAAACTGATGCAGCTGAGAGATGCAGCCTCAACCTGCACAAGCCTTGGGGCATCTGGGGCTTGCTCCATGCACGGGGGGATTGTAATGGAAACGCTGACAGCTCTTAACAGTTATGACATCCAGGCATCTCTGTAATTACTGCACAGAGGCTTCTGGCATGCAAACAATATTAGGCTACATCTTGTGCCTGACTTGTTTTATCTCTGTGGCAAAGCTCCTGAGGACAGGAAATCATCGCTTCTCCTCACGTTTTTAAAACACTGGTTGTGCTCTCAGCAGCTCACAGATACTTACTAACAGCAGTGGCAATTGGACTGATTCAATGCTTATTTCAATTGCCAGATTTCCTGTTAATAGACTGTACAGTCCAGATGCCCAGTGCAAGGTGCTCAGTGGACAATAACTCTCTCTGCAGTGTCCCAGAGAAGAGAAACCTTAAACCTGCACCTACAGAAACTATTTATAAATGCACCTGACTTTAGCTTTTGTGTCATGTCATCACTGGGACCAGGGCTCTTTGTCCTTTCTTGCACCTTCCTGGTTGGCAGCAGGGAAATATAGTTCCTTGTCTGCAAAGAGACTTGTCCCACCTCCTGTATTTGGCACTTTCTAAAGTAATGAACAGTACAAGTCTTACAAATACATTTTATGGTACTCTTGGTCAGGTAAAGGTTTAAATCAGATGAGTTAAAACGGGTCATGACATGCAAAGCAGCCATCTCTGACATTACCTGGACTATGGCCAGTACACCACAGGATTCCTGCAACTGCATTGCTTGTATGAGCAAAAACTACCGGGAGATAACACTACATGACAAGAAAAAATACGGCAACTAAGCAACAGTCCCCTGCCTGCCCTCAAACCTCAGCTCCAAACGCTGAAACCATTGGTGCAGTAAAGGCTGCAGCTCATGTGAAGCAGGCAGTGGTGACCAGGGAAGTGATGAGGCCCAGAGATGTGGTCCCCACTCAGACTTCAGCTCTCAGTGTGGCAGCTTTATCCTGCATTTTCTTCCCCTTGGAAGCCCCTTGCAGGCTCCAACACAAACTGCAGCAGCCCAGTAACATGTCCCACACCAAGCCTGGAGGCAATGGGGTTGGATTTAGAGTGGTGCCTTGTCAGGAGACATTGGGTGGTGTGCATGGCACATGGAGGGTTTCACAGACTTATCAGAGAAATATCTAAACTAATTTCAATAAATTCTCTGGATAATTAAATATTGTAGCACCCTCTTCTGGCTTTCTGTATTCCCTGGGCTGTGACTGTCACTCCTCTTTGAGACCGTTTGGCTCACATGGGTTTCCTCATCATGGTTTTGAAGTTGCATCCATCCCAATGTTCTCCCAGTTTTTTTTAATTTCAGTTGGTAATCACGGAAAAAGCCTGACTTAGCACATCTGGTGTAGTTCTGACTGGAGAGGGTTACGGTGGGACCAGAGGGAGGGATCCTGCATGGGGAGCAGGGAGTGCTCCAGCTGGCAGTGGCTCGGTGGCCTCGGGGAGCAGCAGAGTGGGGAGAGCTCCCACCACCCCCAGGGCTGCTGCTAAGGCAGTCAGGGGCCTTCACACAGTTCTGGGGGGTGCTGCTTCCTCTCTGATGTCCTCGTTGTGAACCCAGAAACAAGCAATTGTAATTCATAATGTGGGTGTGCAGAATTCCCTCTAAGAGCTAATTAACTGTGAGGACTAATAGTTCTGCTTAAGGGTCCACAAATGTCGTTATACCATTATAAAATAAACTCTTGGAAAATAATTCACTTCTAAAATAAAACATTTCTTTCCTTTTACCCAGTAGGTTAAGGTACTTTGTTCCACAGTATCAGCGTTAAATTTTTCATGTCAGGGTAAAAAGTAATTTTTTAATTATAATTTTAATTCAACTGACCATATTTCGTAATTATGCATTTTGAACCCAATTGTAAAGGTGTCAAAAGAAAATATGTCTATTCCATAGAAAAGACATAGAAATATATGAATCATAAGAACACAGTTGAAATAAAATAGTGCTTTTAAAAGTGCCAATTATTTATTTTAACTGTGATATTACAGCTGTCATTAGCAGCGTGGGAAATATTTTCTGTATTATTAGGGAAGTTTCCAATTCACCAGTTTGGAAACTCACAGAATTTACAAGAATGCAAGGTAACAGGCTATGGGTCCTCTGAAGCAGGTCTGGTGGCAAAATTCAGCCTTAAATTCACTTTAGCTAGTTTTCTTTGCTTTCTCCCTTCGTACAAAGCCATCCTCCCCCGCCCTGCCCCACCCAACATCGTTCCCTTCATTCCCTCGGGGCGCTGGGCAGGTCCAACACCGTCTAAGTGCCGAGGGGATTGTTTGGCTTTGCCAAACAGGAGCCATCAGCACATCCCGCTGGCAGAGAGCTGGGAGAGGCACAGCAGGGAGGTGACACCAGCACCCAGCAGCGGTGGCACTGGCTGAGGGCCCCGCTGGCACTGGGGCATCACTGCACCCCTGGGACCCGCAAGGCAGCTCTTTGCCCGGAGCTGCTGCTGTGGGTCTGTGTGCTCTGAGCCCAGCCAGGTCACAGAGCCCGGCCTTGGGTTCACGGACTGTCACTTTTAGTGCCAAGGCTGTGCTGGGCAGGGAACATGGCTGCAGGCTCAGCTGTCACTGAGGAGTTTTCCAGACACCCTGAGTGACTGGCTTTTCTGTTCTGCAGGGCTGTCCCTGCCCACATGCGCCTCTCAGTCTGGGGCTGCAGGTCTGGGTGTCTACTTGGGGCTGGAAACGCTTGGTGAATGTCAGCTGTACTAAATTCTGTGGATTTTTGGAGGCTGCAACTTTGTTTTGTCTGTCCTGGCCTTACTTCCATCAAGTGAGCCATGTTTCTCCTCACTCTCTCCTTGCAAAAGCAGCAAAACTGTTGAAATTATTTCTTTCCATTTTAGTTGCCTGGCTCCATCTATGGGGGTTTTGGGAACCCCTTAAATCCCAGCACACTCACAAATCAGTGATGGCAGCACCACACTGACAGCAAGAGGAGATGGCAGTGAGGCTTCAGAGGGGACACTCATGCAGCACCCAAGAAAAATGTATTCCTACCAGGGGGATGCTCTGAAGCTATGTACCACTCTCCTGAGCACAGAGTTAGTGGGGAAAACTGCTTAGATGCTTTGCAGTCAGACAGGAAAATGTGTGCCCCTTGGAGAGCAAAAGAGGAGAGGACTGGGATAGATATGATGAGGTTTGGATCAGCACAAGTAAAACATTATCAGTAGCTTCTTCAGCTATGGGATAAAAAAGAAGATTGCAGAGGATATTACAGATTTAGACATTCCTTTGTTATTCATGCCCTCAAACTTGGACTTCCTTCAACCCTAAGTTAAATCAGAAGTCTCTAGTCGTTTATGTTTCCTTAATACTTTTTGTGCTCAGCTTATTAAGGCTCTTAAAAACCTCTCTTTGAAGCACAACTCTGAGGTAGTACTTACTCAGCCCTTTGGCGTCATACTGGTGTTCACTCAGCCCAAACCATTCCTCAGCCCTTTTTGGTGGCTGTTCTTTGGCATCTCCTGCTGGTTACACAGTATAGATTATACACCCAAAAGGTCTAATTGGGGTGCACTTCTCAACTGCCTCCCTCAATAAGATTTGGTGCAGGCATCTTTTGGTGTTTCTGCCTCAAATTTTCACCTGCATCTTTCCATACCATCCACTCAGTGTACCTCACTGCTGGATGTGTGAGCCCCACAAGCCGGTGCTGGAGGAGCACAGCTGACAGGAGGCTGCTGCCTTAATAACAGCAGCAACAGCCTCCAAAAACATAATACTTTCTCCCTTCCAGACAAACATCTCTTTCCCCATTTATGATGGTCCAAAGGTCGAAGATAGCTGCTCTACCACTTCCACAGCTCTGCTGAAGTTTTATGCCCTGGAATTGCTGTCAAGTTTAATGTTAGCATTTTGTGTAATGAAATAGCAGTTGTTACAGCTCTGCAACCTGCATGAATTCACACTGAAAAGATGGAAAATTTCAGGTGAATTTTCCCAAATTCCTTAGACCTTTACCAATGGCCTTATATTGGATTAAAAGCAGAAGTAAGCAGTATTTACTTGGGAAACTGAGCACCAGACATACCTGGAGAATTCCTTCTGAACCTAATATCAATGTATTTGAGAGGAAACCATCAGAATATTTACCCTTTTGTACAGCTTCATCGACCTTTTCTTACAACCTCTTGTTAGCTTTTCCCTTTACAGGTTTTTGGTATAGATCCTTGGGTTATAAGTCTGCAGTTCTCTGACATGTTATTGCTTTGTAGAAAGGAAGGTCTCTTTGTTTTACACTTTTAAAATACAAAACTTCGAAATGATTGCCTCTTCAGTAGTATTTTTACATAAGCATGGTCTCATTGACAAAACTCATTGACTTTGATGGTTACAAAAACCGTGCTTGAATTTAAACAGAAAACATTATTATGCTTAAAGGTGACAGTCTGATGTTCCCAGTATCTTAAAATCTGATAGAGCCAGTGGTTTACCTAAAAGCCAAACATATGTCCCCTGTGGTAATGAGCCCCAACTTGGGGCTGACTGAAACACCTGAGAACAATTTCTGGCATTTTCAAAGCCACCTGAGAGCTGATGGGTTGCTTCACTTTTTTTTTTTTTTTTTTTTTTTTTTTTTTTTCCATAGTTCATTTCATAATTGTTGTGAGCAATCCCAGCGGAGTCCACTCTTCAGTCTAGTGAGGCAAGCTGCACCTTAAAGTCTAGTTACATTTGCAGATCTTAACGTTTTAATTCATTCCCCTTCTGGCAAGTGGAAACTGAGCTGAGCCTAAAGGCACAAGGTGTAGCTGTGATGCTGAAGCAGAGCTGATGAGCGGAAGATGCAGAGCCCCAGAGTTACCTTTGGTCCCTCTGAATTCACTTGCATGCCCACAGCAGTGCTGAGGGTCACAGGTTCACCGCTGCGGCACCAAACCCACTGCAGAGCTGTGCCTAAGCCCGTCCCTGGGGTGTCAAAGTAGCTTATGTTGCACTAGGAAGAGAGGAAGAAAAATGTCTCCGTGACTAGTAAGTCTAAAATCTGTATTATTGTCAAAGAAACAATAGCAGCATCAGCTGCTGCTGCTGCCCAGGAGCAGAGCAGTGTCATTAGAGGCACAGGGCAGGGCACCTCCGGGGCAGGCACTGCATCCCTGAGCTCCCCAGCCCTGGGAGGCAGTGGCAGAGCCGCTGAGCTGCTGGAGAAGGGGAATGGGAGAAATTTGCCAGTGGGAAATGCTTTTCCTTCTCCGGAGGATGTGTTGAACTAACTCATAACTGACCATTCTGGAAAACACAGAGGGCTGTGGTGTTCCTCTAGTTCTTATTTAGCTGGCAATTTGCTTCATGCTTTTCAGAGGACTGTTAAGTGGCTATATTTTCAAGTGCCCCTGCACTGCTTCAGACAAGTTTGAAATGTCATTATTTGAATTCTGACTTGCAACATCTGCATTTAAAACCATATACTTCACCTTCACTTTCCACAAGCGATATTAGTAACAGGGAGAAACTTATGGAAACATGCCAGAAAATATTTACTCATTTCTCTCTGCTCAGTCCTCCCCAGCCCTCCATTACCACGTCCCTGATCTTACTCACTGTGCCCTGAGGGATGCAGCTCACAGCTGGACTCTGGCAGCAGTGGGATGTGCTGGTGACAGTGCTCTCAAAGCAGCTGGGAGAGGTGTTTCCAGAGGGCCAGGACCCCCCTGTTCATGCAGCCCTTGCCTGTGGGGCCTCAGAGCTTCCTCTACACCTCTCAGGGGTGTCTCCAGAGAGGACCACTGATGTTCCTGCACACCTGGGTGTCAGTGGACATGGCTGCAGGGGGCTGAGGGGGGGCAGGTGCTCACTGTGGGGAGTGCTGCTCACTGGGCTGATGTTTGGTGTCACCCCCTCTGCCAGGTGCCAGGGGGACTGCTCTGCCTGCTGCATATCTGGCTGCACTGCCCTGTAAAACTATATTGTGTAAAGATCATCCAAGTCCTTTCCAGATATTCCAGTAAGGCTTTTAAGACCAGACTTATCTGATGCAAACTGATGCAGCTCCATCAACTCAATGGAGTGATGTTGTATTACAGCTAAAGCCTTCATTTGTTAGTTTTTATAATTGAATATACAACTCTTCCAATTTCAGGTAACAGACACCTTCATTTCCACATTGGCAAGGAGTTGATTTATTCCAATAAGTATTGACCTGCTGTGATGAAGCATTCTTATTACCAGGATGTATTGGTATAGCACAGATATATCGATAGATTTTCAGCTCAATGTTGTATAAACATTTTACAGTGACATATTTTGAACTTACACTGACATGTTTCTGAAAATATTTGTGGTGGTGAGGAAGCTGTGAGCTCAGTCAGTTATCTCTGACATGGCAAGGGCTGGTAGAATGACCAAAGATTCATTAGAGTTTTGGGCTCTTATCAGTTGTTTTGCATGTCCAAACCCAGGCACAGGTCAGGAGTCTGTTTGCAGTGGGGACTCACTTGCAAAATTTGCTCCACAGATCATCCTTTGTTCTGTCCATCAATAAAAAAAGAATTAACAAAGCCCAAAATTTTCACACCGATTTGTAGAGAAAGGTTGGTTAATTCGCTTTTCAGAAATTTCCACATTGGTGTTTTGCTCCTCCCGGGGGCTGGGTGGTGGAGTTGGGCACCCGCACCTCCTGCCCACAGCAGTCTGGTAATTCAGTCCCAAAGCATGCTGATGGCAGAGCCTTCTTCCCCTGCTATTTGTGAAACACAGCCCATGAAGCTGCAGTGCAAAAGCTCTCTGAGATGACAAGCAAAATGGTGAGTAGAGTAAAACCTAAATTGTTTTAAGCATTCTTTCCCTGAGAGCAAGATACTCTTTCCCTTTGAGTGACAACAAAGCTACCAACCCTCTCACTGAGCAGGGGCACTCTCACCAGGGTTGCTGGCCTGGGCAGAGCTGGAGCTCCTGCTCTGTCCACTCTGCAAGTGCACACTGAGCACTGGGGGAGGAACAGCCTGGTTTTAATCGCCGTAATGGGTGAATTTTAGCTGCTCGTTGGTGAGAGGCAATTCTCTAATCCCAGAAGAACCAGTATCATTTGAGCTGTCAGCAAGTGGCAGGAGGGATGGATTGTGCCTCTGGCTGACAGGCAGCCCTGCAAACCTTGCAGGACTTCCCCCCGTGACGGCACGTGGGATCCCCAAACTTTCCTGAACTTGTTTGGTTTATCTTGATTAATAAGCTCAGGTATTCATAAAGCTGAGGCCTGCCATTAAGGAGGTGATAAGCCATAATTTGTAATAAAAGAGCTACCTTTTCCAATTGTCTTCAGCTGAAGCGGAGAGTCCCCCGTAATGATTTATTGCCTTACTGCCAGACTCTTGATAAGTGGACACCAAATGGCTCCTCATTACTCAAAAGCCCCTATGAATTCTTGAACCAAAGTCCTTTCCAAGCTCCACTTAGTCCACTTTCTTTCCTGAGAAAATGAACCAAGGCCCTTCTCTCAGTAGCCTATAAACTATTTTAGCATAAAAAAATATCATAAATGAGAAAGGAGAAAATCTTGTTTGCTAAAGGGCTGCTGGATGAACTGCCTCTTGCCCTTTTGATAGCATCTTTGAAATGGAAATGGCCAGCTGCCTGACCTTCTGTTCAATGACCCTTTTTGTACAAAGTCAAATTGCAGTGGCTTCACAGCAGCAATTCACCTATGGACATAAACTAGATTTCAGGGGGGTATGGAAGAGGAGGCTTCTATCTGCAGTTTCTTTAGAATATTTCTTCCATGTTAGTATTTCCTACATACACATCAAGAATCACGCTTATAAAATGAATTACTGTTCATAGAAGGTATTTAGAATTATACTTCAGTAGCTTAGATCTCTCTACTTTTTTATATTATGGATGTAACAAGCCGTCTTTAAAAATCATTAATCAAAAAGATTTAGTATGTGAACAGTGCTACATGCAATTTCGAAAAAAATTTCTATAATCAGTTATTGGATTGTGGCATTAATTATTTAACTCATTTTATTAGAACTCAAGGAAAAATATCATTCTAAGCAGAATGAAAGATCAGCAAAAACAAAAGAACAGAAAAAAAAAATCATATTTTTAAATGTGTTGAGACTCAGACACCCAAATTTAGAAACTGGCTGCTCATGTGAGATGTCCAAGTACTATGAGCATCACATTTGCTGTCCAATTTATGCCCTCACAGGTTAGTTTATCCTGTGATACAATTGCTTTTTAAAAGCAGTCACTTGTTGTTAAATGTATTTGCCAAATTCAAACCCATTCTTCCAGCAGGGGTAAATCACTCGTGCTCTAATGTACCAGCTGAGAAGTTGTCCAAGGAAGTTTCCCAGATACCCACAGAAGCATCAGGCTCTGGGTGCTTGTTGGCAGAGCCAGGACTGGGGTGGCCACGGTCACAGCCACCCACCCTTTATCCTCCAGCCCCATTTCTGTCCCTCTGCCAACTGCCAAACATCATCCATCCGAAGAGAAAAAGCGTGGGATGTGTTTGGTTTTTTAAGCAGTACGTTTAGCAGTATTTCAGCTTCATCTAAAATTATGCCTGGATCATGTAAGCATAAGAAATCACTCATAGCTGTCAAAAAAATCAGGCCCTTAAGGTAGCTAGTACATTTTCTGATTAAAGAGCAGCCCTGATTGTTGGTTTACAGCTAACAGCTGGTATGTTAAAGCTAAAATCTGGGTGTCAATTAATTCTGTATCAGATCAGCTGAGAAAGACAACTGTGCGCAAGCATATGGTCATTGCAGGAATAAGGCTGCTGAAAGCTGAGGGTGTTTGATGGTTTCAGCCTGTCGCTCTTCACTTATGATATTGTAAATGAGGCTAAAACAGTTTAATTCGTGTAACTGGCAGTCAGAAGGGTGTTTAATTGAGGGAGAGGGAGGGCTGGCAGCACCGTCAGGTTCTCCTGCGGTTGCTTGATGCACAGTGGATTGTGCCCAGTGGCAGGTTGCCCAGTCCTGTAGCACACACAAAAACAGTTCATAATTACACCATAATTCAATCTGAAGCCTTGTTTCCAATAAATCCCTCATGAAATTAGTATTCCACCCGACCTCAGCCCAGACAGTCACAGCCCTGCCACCCTTGGATGTGGCATGGGAGGAATCCTGCAGGCTGAATGAGTACCTGGCACTTTTGGTGAGGGTGTGGTGGAGGCCAGGGCTCCTCTTGGCCACAGCTGGGGACCCTGATGTGCTGCCACTGTGCCCTGTCCTCCTGCTCTTTGGCCATGGAGAGACATGGCTTTCCTATTTGGGATACACTAATGGCTTGGAAATTTTCTAGTTGATTGGTTACAATGCAACCTCAAAGGAGAAGGAAAACAACACTCAAAATGAATAAAGCATAAGAGATGACCCTCCTTCTGTTCCTGCTGGCACAGGTCAGGCCAGGAGAAGTTTCATGACATACTCTTGGGCCCCCAGGTTCAAAAAAGCATCTGTGCATTTGCCTAAGTTTTAAATGTGCTTATGTCCATTCCTACACAACAGTGCTCTCAAGTCATGTGTAAACTCTGTCAAACCATAAAGAATAAATTTTTATAATATCTTGTAGAAACTGTCAAAGGTTTGATCCAAAAAGAAGTTTAGGTGAAATTCAGGTTCCTGATTTTAAAAATACTACCTGGTTGTATTTTAATTTCGGAGGTGCTTAAACTTAATTTTCAAAGTTAAGGGTTCAAGTGGACACAGGTCCCTGCTGCCAGAAGATCCTCCAGTATGACCAGGCTCAATAGGTTGGCACCTCCTGAGATCCAAGAAGGGGATGATCTTCCATCTGCTCTGCTTTTGTTTATATCCCCCAGCCTTGCCTATGCTGTCTGGTATCTCTTTTCACAGAGCTGGGGGAGAGGTGCTGCCATTCCCTTGGTTTATTTTTTCCCAGTGAAGCCCTGTGGTTAAGGCAGAGGGGGACCTGGGTTTCTCCTCTTCTGCCTGACAGGTTTGTGTACAGGGAGTTGTGGCTACTGAACTGTACTCTGCTACAGGAAAAGCTTGTGAGAGGACCAGGAGAGAAATTGCTCTTCACCCCTCCTGTTGAGAAATGCAATTTGGAAAGGTCCCTGGAGGCAGAGAGAGCAGCCATGAGCCTGACCATTTCACTGAGAGAGTAAGGCACTCACCTAGCAGGCAGGATGGGCCCCGCTGGCCCAGCACTTCATTCAAGGACTGATGTAATTAAAAAAGACACAAGCAAATAGTCATCTCCTGAAACCGTCTGTATAAAAGCATCTGAAATACTACTGACAGAGAAGGAACTGTCTTTTCAAGTCCCATATGTGGAGGTCTCTAAAATGGCCAAGAAGTATTTCACAGATGTTTAGAGGAAAATAAAAATCCCTCTTTGAGCTGAGAACAAGGATGAAACACTTAGACCAAAGGTTAGTGTCCTCCCATATATATAAACCTCCCGGGTCACTGGCTGTTAAGATAGAAATGGTTCCTCCATACTGAAGCACCACGAAGCTGTAGGACTGCTGCATTTACAGGAGAAATAGCAAAGTGTTACTGAACAGAGTCAAAGCACAGACACAGGGTATGGGGAGAGCAGAACATGAATCCAGGTTTGGGGGCGTGCACCTGGCACGGCCAGACAGGAAGGTTTTTAGAGTTTTTAGAAAATTTTCCAGAGAGAGATATAGATGTATTTCCCCCACCCTATTTGGAGTTTGTCCCTATAACCACTGCATGAGAGCAGCTCCAAGGAAATGCCCAGCACCCCACCTATATGACCAGTGCAGATGTGGGGAGCCCCCTGAAGAGACAGTCCCCCCTGAAGCTGTCCCCATGATCCAGCATCCAAGGACATGCTTGGCAGGAGTTACCAACCATTCCCTCTATAGCTACAAAACAGAATGCTTATGCTTCCTTTTTATCCATACTGTCCCAGTGAACATGAAACTAAACCACAGCAGTGTCTTGTTTGAAATGAAAATGGCTGCACTTTTTCTTCAGGAAAGTCTTTTATCATCTCCCTTTTCACCAGTGGCACCGTGACAGTGAGAATCAGTTAATGCAATCCTCACAAATCAGCACTAACCCCACAGATGCTGAGAACCTTTGACAGAAGAACTTCATACCCTGGAGGAAGTTACCTAATTCCTAAAGGTCTTTACAAGTTCGGCACTCCCTGTTGTTTCTGCACAGTAGCGGAGCAGGATTAAGGGCATGACACAGACAGAAGTGCTGTGCTAATTCCCCTCTGAAAATTATCTGTTAGCTCTGCTTAAAATCCAGGGCTCCTGTGTTAGGGAACAAACACTGCTGTACTCAGATTAAACATCTTTGTTTCCCAAAATAAAATAAATTACGGAATACAAGATTAATTAAATTATTTTACTTGAAACAACAAGTTGAATCCTGCAGTGCAGCTTTACCAGACTAATGAGCACAACAGTGAGGCTGAGCAGAACACTAGCTAGGAGAAAGGAAAAAGTGGTTCAAAAGCCAGTGTGACAACATGCAAATAAAACACCTCCCAGGTTTTGTGCTTTGCCCTTATAATCACTGCATTTGCTTTGAAGGATTCTGTAATGCACAATTGCTTATGTATTTTCTTCCTTATTTTCTCCTGAATGTCATATTCTTTATTTTTTATGGCAGAAGTAGCACGCAGACCATAGTATATGGATTAGAGAAGCTGCGTCCATATCTGCTTGTTGCTGTTGTTCCTGGCTTGTGAATATTTTAAAGCACATGCCAACTCTTTGCCTCTGAAAATCAATGGAAGTTTGGCCATTGACTTTACAGAGCTGGATCAGAACTGAAGGTCTGTGCCCCCCACCCCCTTTTTAAATAAGTGGGAATTTTATAGGATAATGGTCCTGGAGCATATTGATTGGCCTCAGCCAGGCTGCACATCGCCCTCACTGGAAACTGTAAAACCTGTAATGGGCTGAACACAATGGGGATGTAACTGACATGTGCTGAGGGCATTTGGGGCTCAGGGCTGCACTCTGCTCAGGGTGCTGCAGAGTGGGAGGTGTCACAGGAGACACCCGGCAGGCCTGGCATGACACCACCGCATGGAGCACAAACATCCATAACCCTGCATCTGCTTTGTGGGGTTGCTGACCTCAATGTGACAGGCTCTTGTGCTGCTCTGCAAGGACAGCACACGAGGCTCTGTGTCCCTGCCCACGCTGAGGGGACAGTGCCCGTGCTGGGGAGACGGACAGTGCACTGCACAAAATGCTGTAGGATTCAGCAAAATGGGGATGTGGAAAACTGGCAACAACATTTTGTCTTACTACCTTCCTCACGTGTCAGTAGCCTTGGATAAGGTAAGTACAGAGAGACCTGTGGGGTTTTGCAGAGGTGAGGTGAGCCCTACAGAAGTGCTGATGAACATATCAGCCCTGTGCCAACTTTGTCACCACCCTTAATCAGCCCTGCCTCATCTAGTGGCTGGGTGTATCTGTTTGTTGCTCTGTGCAAAGAACATTCAAATCAGAACTACTGTCCTGGAAAAAAAATCTTTCCGATATAACAACTGATGATGTGAGCCCACATCAGTGGTAGCCTCTTATTGACCGGTGAGGGTTTTGGATCAGGCCCTCCCCTGTGGTCATTTCCAGAGACAATTATTCTGATAGCTCCTGCTTTGCCTTCTGTCACGTAGTGCAGTTGCTCTGGGGCTGGCCAGGCTACTGTGCTCTCCTGGAAGCCATTTCCCTTCACTGAACTTTGATTGTGAGGAATAGGTTATTGTCCAGGGTTTGAAAAGGAGACTCTGCAGAACCCTGCCTGGATCGAGGCACCCACTCTTTTCACACTCAAAATCAAAACAAAGCACTGTTTTCTCCCAACGCTGCATGTGATTGCAAAACAATCTACACACATTTGTGCCTGTTCATCTGAATATGGGAATATGCTCTGTGAGACTTTCTGCTAAAAACGTGATGTAAAATCCTGTCTGCTGCTTCCAAGATTTCAGAGTGCACACATAGGAAATAAAATCTTTGTTTTGCAAAAATCAGAGGATCTTTACTTTTCTCTCCAACCTGACTTCACCTTGCTTAAAACAATGTTTTAGGTACAGTATTAATGAAAAGCTACTGTCATATAAAAGCAGGAACATGGGTGTCAGCCAGTATAATAATGGTAACATAAAAATCATAGAAAGTTGATGTGTGACATGTTCTAGCCCTATTACACAGGCTGTGCACGCACGTGCATGATATTCAGGACACCCTCTTATCAGGTTTAATTATATTAGTACCTGCTGCTCATCTATATCCTGTATAAAACAGCAAGGCAATCATTAGAAATAAGCATTGCAAGGTAAAGCAGAGAACGGAGCACAGCGGCAGTGTCTCTCTGGCGGTTTGATTTGACATGCTTGCATAATCACGGATGGGATGGCTCCTTATTGTTTTATTTTCAGTAACAAGCAAACAAAAAAATCTCCCTAACCCAAAATAATATGATGATAATTTTCCATAAAGGAAGAAGCTGAACTACTTATGGCTACAAAGACGGAGGAGATTGTATTAAAGGACTGTGAATCTAGACCTCTTTGTTGTGTTCGCAGGGATTTTCAGGGTGATTTAGTGTGGATTGATTTGCAGTTTATTCTGCAGCCATTGTTTGTAATGTGCTTTGCAAGCTCATGTACTCTGAACCTTAATTGTTCTAAATTAAACTATGGGGACCAGACAGAACACATTTCAATCAGAATTACAAAATATTGCACCAAATTCCTTTGGGATACATAATCTCTCGCTAGGTCTGCAGCGCTTGTATACATGAAGGAGGAGTGAGAAAGCATATTTAGGAAGACATTTGACTATAATTTAATTTACCCTTTTCCATTGGTAAAGCAAACAAGGACAGAGGAATTGGCAGAAACAAGCAAGGGAAGTGGTTCTGAAGCTGCCTCAGTGTGGTATTTTTTGCAGCCTGCGAAAGCAGCTGCAGGTGCACAATGCTCTGTACAGGGCCAGCAGAGAGAAAAACACTGCCAGCAGCGAGTGGCTGGGCACTGGCTGGGGTCACAGAGATTGGCAGGGTAGGGAAGGCAATAAAAGCTTACTTGGGCTAGCATGGGAGAAAGGAGCAATATAACTTGCATTGATTTGAACGATTCTGAGTGAAAGAAGCTCAGATATTAGTAGGGTTGGAGCCCTTTTAAGCCAATATGCCTTTACTGAAAGAGCTCTGTAATATTTGCTTGAAAAATACCTTTGTGTATCCTTGCTAGGACTGACCTGGCTTCTGGCAAGTTGGTAGACAAGGAAACCCCCTTTTTTTCCCTCTTATTTTTGTTCAGGTAATTGCTTCCCCAGCTGAAGCTTCTCTGAAGAGCAATGATAAAGAAGTTATATACGAAGATATAATTTGGGAGAAAAACACTCAGTGAGGAGGAGAAAGAGTACGAGAATGCAGGAGTGGTGGCAAAAGCAGGAAAGGATTTTGGAGAAGGGCAGGTGGTGCCAGTGTAAAAAGCATGGCCATAGGGAAATAAGGGCTCAAGACAGATCTGCCACCCAGAGTCAGATGTCTGGCCTGCACAAAGCTCTTCTGCTCAGTGTGTCAACGCTCTAACAGAACTTTCTTCTTCTATTCAGCACTAAAGCGGGTTAAAATCATTGAAGAACATTATTTTTGCAGTTTACCATAAGAATATTCTTTCTATGGCTGTGTCTAAGCAAGGTAGAGAGCTGCTGCTCCAGAGCCTGGTGGATACTTCAGCATCCCATACTTGGAACAGTCTCATCATAATTTTAGGCTATATTCTGCATTGCTATTTGGGTGGTTTGAGCTGAGACCTCCCAGCAGTGGGCTATCTCAGCAGCTTTGGGGGTAGAAGTGACGTCAGGATGCTAATCTGTCCCAGGCTGCACTTCCAGACCACCTGAGCCTCCCTGGTATGGGCAGAGGGGGAAAAGAGGGAACTCCCCAACTACTGGGGGATATGGTGTAAGATCTGAGATGGTCCCTGAACAGCAGCAGACTTTTGTGGCAGAAGTAAGGAAGGAGGTGTGATGAAGGACAGAGGCTGACAAGCCTTGGCCTCAGCAGAGAGGTGAGGAGCTGTTTTCATGGCCAGTCCTTGGAAGGCACCATGATTTTGGGACAGGAATTGAAGTCCTTTTCAAGCTCACAAGTATCAGTGCCTCTTCCTGTCACTTCCACTCTAGAGAAATACAGATCAACTGAACAGCAGCTCGACAAGCTCTGGAAAGTCACAAGTGATTTGTCAGAGCTTTTTTGCTGGGAGGTCACAACGAGCACGAGTGCATTTAGGCACCGTATGTGTCCCTATTTATCGACTGCACCTGTGCTTCCATGCCGAGCCTGAAACAAACCCGCTCATACTCAATTTAGCATAGCAGTCTGAATTAGTTAATTTTAGTCAGTTGGTGATTGTTACTGCTAAGATCCACCACTGTTCTGCATTGCACAGGCATTAAAATTAGTGTGAAGATTGACAGCCTTTTCCCAGAAAGAATAAAAGTATCCACACATTCATGATGAATATAAACAGAAAGGTCAAGATTCAAAACCCAGCAGTCACCTATATAGTCTCCAAACAGTAGACTGTCTCATAAGGTCACAACTCATTTAAGCCCAGTGCTTCCTATGAATGCTCTGGCAGATGTACATAAGTGAATGGCTTATTTATCATCAAAGCCTGAGCTCAAATGTAACTTTATTAAAAACACTAAGTTTTTTACTGTTTTAATTTAGACCTAAGAAATTAAATTCAATAGTATTAGAAGAAATGACTCAAATGTTCAGATTGAGATAATACTGGCTGAATATATTGTTCTCGGCGCCTGCCATGGTCTGACAGCCTCTTTATATCAGTGATTTTCAATCTCTTCAATGTTTATGTATCTAAAATCTTCTGCTGGAAGTAGGGACCCTTATAGTGAAAATTTAAGCCAACTGACAAGAGATTTGTTATCCTTGCTTATCTTTTATAGTACTCTCATTCACAGCCCATGAACTCCAGGTAAAAAACACTGACTGAGGTATTTACATAGCCTTCCTTCTCATGGCACCTGAATACCCACCTCACCATGGATTTATTTTTACTGCAACCATGTGGATAAGAGCAGCACTTTTTGTCATTCCTACCTACCCAAAGAGCAAAGACATGGAGTAAAAGATTTTAAAATCAGACAGAAATCAAAGATTAGCTGCCCAAATCCGTCCTTATGAACCTACTTAAAGTAAAGAAATCCAGCAACTCTTTTTTCATATTATCCACAGGCAGGACTCTCAGCCCCATTTATCCTTTTCACCAGTGATTTGATCTGCTAGATCCCTATTTACACGTTATTATTTGTTCAGCTTTGAGATCTGGCTTTTCAACATTTCAGAGTGTAGATGAAGACAGACAAGTGGTGAATTTTAGGGGCAAAAATGAGGTAAGAGCAGTAACAAGGCTATCTCATCCACAGATTTTAGGTTAGGTGCTAAGTAAATAAATTTTTTTTTAATTAAAAAATAATCTTTGCTTACAATGAAAGGCACCCTGTGTGTCTCCCCAGCTGGTCTTTGTGGGATGTCTATTGCAACACTGCTTCAGAAAGGTTGATTCCTTGTTTTCACCACTGGTTATTTAGAGAGACTCATGAATAAAGCCAGCTACACTGAGAGATCTGCTATGTGCTCTGCTGGTAACCAAATGAGATGGCAATTTGGTGACTTAAAAAAAAGACTTCACAGTGGGTCCATCACAGTGGGTCCATCACAGTGGGTCCATCACAGTGGGTCCATCACAGTGGGTCCATCACAGTGTATCTCCTATGTGGAAAAACCCCCCAGTGACACAAGTGGCAGCCTTGGCACAAAAGTCAAGGCCTGGTAAGCACAGACACAGCTTTGCCCTTGCTAAATGCCATTGAAATCCTACTTCCAAAGGACATTCCTCCTGTTTAGAGTGTCAATCTCACCCCCACTGCAAGATGCATAGGAAAATCCATGGGTAAATAATATATATGCTGATTACAGAACTGCTTCCTTTTCTTTCCTCTAATATTGCCATTGGGACAAAAGGCAAAAAATACTTTTGTGGAGAACAACTCAGCAGCCACAGTTTCAAAGTAAAGCCTATCATTTGTACAGCAAAAATCAAAACAACCTTTTATTTGTCACTGCAGGGAGAAGAAGAAATATGATTCTTGTCTCCTGGCTCTGTAATGTTGTCTTCAGCTGTGCATTTTGTCCAGTTGTGCCTTATCATGTTAGTGAAAGGAGGGTTTCGGCTTCTTTCTTTCTTCCCTTTTCCCAATCTTTCTTTCTTTCTCTACCTCTTTTTTTTTTTTTTTTTTTTTTTTGTAAATACCTCCCTGTTCTTGACCTGACCTCTTGCTCACGTAGCATCTGTTTTAAAATGGTCATTCACTATCACCATTTCTTTTGGGAAACACGTTTCTAAGCCTAAGCATACAAGATTATAGCAGATTTCTTAGCTTACTGTGTAGTGTGTTTCCCATGTGATAGCTTCTCCTCAGGAAAGCTATTCTTTCATGCAGCCATAGCACCAGCATTGATCAGTGGAAAAGTTCAAGGCAGCAACTCATCAAGCACAGCTTCAATACTAGATTCCAGACAAGGTCTGCAATAAATAAGACCAGTAACAAAGCATCATATTTCCTCCTTGCACAGAAAACCAACAGTGACACAGTTCTAAATTTCAGAATATAAGGACAATTTCTTCTCTGCATTGGAGCAAGATGAAAGCTGGAGGTATACTCTCTTTTAATATAAACTATCCTTAAGTAATCATGAATTTTTAGGATGCTAGTCTTTGAAGTGTGCTAGCATATCATTTTAAATGCACAAGTTCTTACTGTAGGAGATTTTTCAGTGCCTTCACTGACTAGGACTTTACTGTCTGAACACTGTGATATTATTGAATATGAGTGTTTAGAATATATTATTCTGACCCCAGTGTTAGTTCCTGCTTTTTATAAAATATAATAATGGTTCCAGGATTTCAATGTTAGCTAACAAAAAAAGAACAATCTAAGGCTGTAAGCAGATAGGAAAAAAATTCCAAATAGCAGTGCGATAAAAAAATATACACCCTATGAGGCCCTCACAGATTATTGCTATTGATTTCTTTCCTGGAGACGTGGAAATGTTACCAGATGGGGTGTTAGGCAGTAAGTGTGTGGGTGCAAACGCAGTTTATTGCTTGCTGTCTAGAAATCACTGAAAACCTTCACAATTCTGTTTGGCTGTGTCACATAAAAAGGTAAATTTTTTGCCCTACACCAGTCCTCACAAAAAGCTACATGACATGCCATGCAATGAGCATACAGTAAATTTGTCTCTAAGGAAAAAAAGATCAGCGAGGGAATTAAACACACACAGATACATGCACACACTTCCCAGGGACCGTAAAATGCCTTGAACATATTTGAGTATTTGTCCTCATCTTGGTCATATCCTTGCACTATGTTGATTTAAATTAATTTGAAAGACTAAATTGATTTATTTCATGGTTTTTCTCTTTTACTTCTGCCTGGAACATTGGGCTCTGTCCTGTATTTTATGCTTATGGAAGTGCTAATAAGATTTGCTGTAGGTTTCTAAAAGTCAGGTACTGGAGCTGGAGTATAATGCACAACTGTGTCTGACCCCCTCGGGGATGCACCCATTAAAAAAAAAAAGGCTGACCTTCTGTCACTTTCTTCCTCCTCCCTTTTAATGATTCCTTCTATATCCTTTTGAGAAGATCTTTACAGCCCTTTGACCCCTGTTAGAACAGGAAGACTTAAACAGCTAAAAGTACCCTCAATATCAGCGGTTGCCAACAGGAGCTCAAGAGGCTTTTTAGGAAATGCCAGAAGACAATAACCTACATTTTCAATGCATTTAGAGACAGGTCCACATTCAATATTGTATAATTCCCCTTTCGTTTGCTTTAGCACAGCCAAGGCTGGTGCTGAGCAGAGGCTTGACAGTACAAACAGACATTCCCCAGCAGCAAAGCTGCTGTTTTGGCAGCAAAGCCACTTCTAATGACAAAGCAGCAAATCTCTGTTAATTCTGCATGTTACGTTACCTCTCATTTAGCCTTCAGAAAAACACAACTGTGTACTTTGGAAGGATCAGGTGGTTCTGGTTTTGCTCTGGCAGCAGTGCTGACCTCCACCTCCCCCCCTCTGAAACTCCTGTCCCGCTGTTTCCTGAGCCTTGTAAAATCCTCCACTGCCCCCGAGCCCGCCACGTGCCACTGCTTCCTGTGAAGAGATGCAGCTCAGCAAAACCAGGTTCTGCCAGGCAAACCCCAGGCTTTGGCTGCTCTCTGTGGCTGTTTCTCAGGTGGCAGGGCACACTCTGGCAATCTGCAGCAGAGCAGACCCGTGCTCACAGCTGGAGCACAGCTGGTTGCTGAGTTCAGGCATCCGGTGGGAGGGAGCAAGGATGGGCTCACTGAAACAACGGCAAGATGAATCCAAGAGGTGACAGCACCTTGGCAAACAATTGCTAAAGGAGGCTTGGTCAGAGAATGTAAAGGAGGCCTTTCTGCAATATTTAGATTCTTCTCTCTCTCTGGAAGAGCAGTCTCTGACTCTGCTCTGAGCCCCTGCCAGATGAAGTCAAGCAGGATGACTCCTCTGGGCAGAGCAGTGAGTGGCCAGTGCTGAGCTGAAGGTGGGGCCCTGAAGAGCCATGAAGTGATAGTGGAGTGAAAATCCCATGGACTGTTGCAATGGTATCATAATCTCACAGGCATCTCATTATGTGTGTCATCAAATAAATTATCATTAAGCAGTGTCATGAAGCCATCAGCTTTAAAATTCAGGGAAAAGTGTTTTCGAGTAGCAAAGCAGAAAATATGACAAGCCCACTCAAGCCCCCAATTCTTATTTGAGTTTGTTCTTTGGGGGCACTAACCATAGGAGAAGAGCTGGAGCTGTGCTAAAATTAACCTGAGCCATCTCACTAAGAGTTTGCAAAACGTTACCTGATACAACCAAGCTCTTGTGCTGTCAGTGCATCCAAAAAAGAAAGTCGAACCTGAGTTAGACTGAGCAAATCAAGTTAGCAGTGGGGTTGTGTAATAAAAAGGTATTTCAAGAAGGACAATTAAACACAGACACTTTTTTCTTTTGGTATCTCCCACAACTGGTTAATGTTCATTGCTCACAGTCCATACTAACTTTGGGAGCTCAAGCAGTTTTCTACTAAAGTGACTTAAAAGAATCTATCCTGATGGAAGTGTGCCTGTGTGCTGCAGTGGAGTGCAGCCCCCTTGGCTGCTGGGGGTGAAGTTATTCTTGTAAGCAAACAAAACAACTGCCTCTAGTCTGAGGCCATTTACGATATGGAGACTGAGCTGCTGTGAATGACCTTATTGGGTCATTTGTAGGCCAGTAGGCTTGGAAAATTGATGAAACTAGTCTTCATGGTGGGGATTTCAAAGACAGTAACAAGGAGATCCCCATATGAGTGATGTTCAAGCCCTACAAAAGGAATAGCCATGAATATAATTGGGCAATACCCCACATAAAGTGTGATTCTCCAGACAACAAGACATTTTGTATACAATTCACTCTAAAGGAAAGAAAGCCTTCTGTTACGTGTTTGCATGACCTAGTGGACAATGCCATAATAACCAGGTGGCCTTGATGTCACACTGACAATGGATGAAACTTAGTCTGATATTTTTCATAAGAGCAGTACTTTTATAATTTCCAGTGGGAAAAAAAAAATAGCAGCCTCAAGGAAGAGGAAAGAAAGAAAAAGGTAAATTTTTTCCTGCAAGCTTTTTGCTGCAAAGGAAAAATGAAACACAACACAGGTCTGGTAAGCCTCGTGGGCCAAAACAAAGCACAGCCGAGTCCCCAGCTCTTGCTTTGTCCTCTCTGAGGCACTGTGTCCCTTGGGGACCAATTGTGCAGCTCTAAGTCCTTTTGCCTGGTGGTCTGTCATGGAGTCTCTTAGACTATAACTCACAGCTGCTCTTTCAGAAATATTTTTTTTTGTTTGTTTGAATTTATTTCATACACACGCATGTGCACACACATAGGTACAAAATCATGGCCCTGCTTTTTCAACAGGCCTGGAGTGCCCAGGCATTTCATTGTTTTTCATGCATTAGCTTCAGAGGACTTCAGGAGTAGAGGAGTATTTATTTATGGATTAGATTGACAGAGTGCTCCCTACAACTGCTCCAGATTCATCTCTATTGAACTCTGTCCATTTACTCTGAGGTTCTGATCCTGCAGAGTAAAGGGAACCCACCCCAGTGATGTTCTCAGTCCAGATGTTAAAGCTAAGAATATGTTTAAAGTGTTTGGGGACTGAAGCTCTAGCCTCTAAATATCACATGAAAATAAATGCCCTATGATTCACACCAGCTCCTGAAGCTGTAAATCTTTTAAGTTTATCATGAAATATTAAATAAGAAGAGCCAACACTACAGTCAAGAACGAATCTGACACTCAAGTCAGACCTTCCAGCCAGCAATATTCACGGAGTGAGTATTTACATAACCTGTAGAAATTATAGTATTTAGCCATAATATAAAGCACTTGATACCATAAAAAGGCAGGAATAGTCTCTCAGTTTGCATCAGTACTTAACTAACCAAGAGCCAACAAATCTTAGATTTCTACTGAGTACATAAATTTCCCATATCAGACAGAACAGACTTCATGTTAGCAAAAAGCCCCCAGCAGAAGCAGTTTGTTAATGAAATCCTTCCTTCAAAGGAGCGATTTTAGAATTCTGCAATAGCCAATGAAAACTACATGCAAACATTATGGTCATTTGTTATCATTATAAATTGTGATAATGTCATGGCTGACTTACAAAGATGATGACCTGAAAGGCCATGACATTATGACATTACATTTTATCAATAATGAAAAATTGCTTCTTTTGCATGATTGTACCGGAGATGAGCCAGGACCCCGGAAGGCTGCTGGCTCCTGCACACCAGCCTCAGCTCTAGAGAGGGAAACAGACCAATAAAGGAATGCTTGGGGAAAATAAACCCACCAACCAACTGTAGCAAAACTAGAGACACAGATAAATAATACAGAGTATATTTACCTCATGGTATTTTATTTGAATTTCCGAAGGCCTGGATGATCTCTGTCTTGAAAACAACACAGAGGAGATTCACCCAATACAAGGACCCCACAAAAGGCTCTTTCTAGTAGTTAGTTGGCACACTGAAAGCCTTGGGGACCAAAGCAGCTCTTAAAGAGGAGTCCAACATTCTCAATAGCATTAATTAACAGTTCTGTTTTAGTTGTTTTCTAATCCAGCCTCTCTTCACTGCCTGAATTGCCCCTCCACCCCATAACTCCAACAATCAGCTTTAAGCTGGATCTTAGTGATACATGGGACCCTGAACCGTGTGCCAAAGAGAGAGCTGGGATGAGCAATATGTTATTCAAGGAAAACAGCTCAGCTATTGCCACTGGCACACGTGCTTTATTTTGACAGCTACTCCAGCAGCCAAAAAGCTGGAGTGCTGCAGGAGATACAGTTCTGCCATGTATGGACCCTTGATTTCTCCTAACTGCACTGAAAGCTCAGCTCTCAGCCACTGACCTGGGTGGGTATTTACACCTGAAAGAACGTGTGAAGTGGAACCTCCAGTCTCACCTTTTCTGAGGCATGGCAGAGCTGGACATCCTGAAGAATTGCAGGAGATGTGGTGACCTCCACTTTTCAGGACCCTGGGATGCCCAAACCACTTAGAGTAAATCATGATCTCTTCTGCATGCTTCCCCCACATCATCTCCTGCCTCCACTCCTGAAACAAAATTATCATCTGTGCAGCAAGATACAGAGTCCATCTCCTCAGATACACCTGGCCTTGACACACTCTGCAAAGGGGAGTGTTGTACAGCCTCAGCACAGCCATGTGCTCTTTTCCAGGACCAGAGAACAAATTAGTGACTCCCACAGACCCGCTGAACTGCTATAATCCTGAGTGCAACTGGCTCCTGCACTCCTGCCTGCTGTTCCTTCTCTGTAAGAGCACCAAGTCCATAGCAGGATCTCCTACCAGCTCCCCCTGTTCCTGCTCTGTAAGAGCACCAAGTCCATAGCAGGATCTCCTACCAGCTCCCCCCGTCCCACTGCTGCTGCCCCAGGCCAAGCCCTGAGCAAACAGATGGGCTTTGGCCCATGCTTGATGCTGCCACTACAAGCAACAAAGTCAGAAGCTGCAAATCCTCAGTTTGAAGTGAATAGGGGCTATAACCTGAGTTTAGACTCAGCCCTAAATTTCTCAACCTCCTGGAGACAGTGGGGAGCACATTTAACAAGCAGAGCTGCCTGCCTTGCAGCATCCCCTCTGTGCCCCAGAGTGCTGCTGGTGGGACAGGGCTGTGCCCCGCTGCAAGGGGGCTGCATTAATATTGCAGAGATGCCTGTGTGTAAAAATGTGTGCTCACTGTAATTGTTTTTAGAACACCGGCCAAAACGCTGTTGTGCATTTGTAGCAATATTTATGAGGACAGTTTTATGGTGAATATGAAAAGAAATGTCCATAGTGGTTTTCTTACATGCTACGATAAGTAGAAAAAGGAAAGTTGATCATTTTACTTGCTGGTGTGTCAAGGCTGTGATGTTTCCAGCAAGTCTATGCAGGAATAGTTTCTCAGTAAATCAACAGACAGCTGCTTTTTGGTTTGGTTTTTTTAAGAGCTTGAAAAAATATAATTTAAAAAAGTTGGAAGCACTGAGGTACCTTGTCTATTCTCAGCTGCAGTAAGTCTTCTCTAAGATGGCAGTGGACAGGCAAATACACATATACCACAGGTTGAAATTCCTAAAATAAAAACTAGAAGATATCTAAAATCTTGACATTTGGGATGCAAAGTACATTTTGTTTTATCTTTTATGTGGGTATTTTATGGCAGGAATGTAAAAGACCTATTTATTTGATGCCATTACCTCTCAGCAATAGCTCCTGTACCTGTTCTCATGATGCCACTGTTTTGAGTGATTTTTGTGGAAGTTAAAAGCAGTAGCACCTGATACCTGAGAATTACAGAAATTGCCTCAATTCTAGCAGAAAGGATGGCAGCAGCAGTGGCACAAGACAGCTGCTTGCCAGCACACGGGGCAGAGGCAGAGAAAGGCTTGACCAGTGTTCACCTAAGAGGTTCATTTTTTGTGTGCATGTGGGGTTCTGCTGGTGGTGTGAAATCCCAGGGCATCTGCCAAGATGTATTGCTTAATGTTCTCTGCTTTTCAAAGGTTCAGTAAGCAAAAGAGGTTATCCTGAGCAAGCTGCTATGACCATGACAGGAGCAAAACACCTCTGTGTATAAATTTGAAACCTTTAACCTCCTAACTGTCAAATTTCAATATTTCTGGTCACAGTGTTAAATGCACCCTAGCATTTTTATTGAAAGAGTTTTCAGTGTATCCGGATGGAAAAATCAAAGTTTCCTTTTATATTTACACACTGTTAGTAAGTTGTTAAAAGAAGAATAAAGCAAGGCGACTGCCAGCAATATTTTGTATTAGTGTAAGCTTTACAGCTTCAGCATAATAAAATAGCTTCCCTATTTGCTTTGTAACCTGTGACGTACACTCTAAATGACTTAGTGTTATTGCTGCTCTAATATCCCCTACACCTTACTATGATAAACAGACTGCACTGTGTTGAGGCTGCAGTCCAAACTGGACAGAAAGGAATACAGGAAAAGATAAGATGGGATAAAATGTCTCTTTAAAAAAAAATTACTTTAATCAAATCTAGTTTCCAAGTCCTTCAAATATCAATGCTAATCCTACCCATTTAATTTTAGTTAGTCTTTTTTGCCTTTGCATATACAAAGAGCATGCCCACCACTGACAGACACAGTGCTATTACAGTGCCCTGCCTAGAGATGCCCTTAGAGTTTGGTATCTTTTCCTGCTCTGTACATTTTTGTGGATGAACCCTCTATCATTCCATCACAAAGACCTTTATGACAGCAGATGGGAGAAGGAAATAATGGCTTTAGAAAGCCATTTTCCCTTCAAACAGTAAATAAATATTATCAGAGATATGTGTGACAGTGATGGAGAAACCCGACATGGAGCCATTCCTTCCAGGGGCATCACTTGGCTCCTGCTCCCCTCAGTGCAGCCACCACCAGCAGCTTCAGCAGGGAGTGTCCAGGATGACATTTATGAAGCCTCTCCAAGGTAAGACCTGAAATGTCTCCGCTGGCAGCAGTTCTGGCTGCAGAGGCTGCTCCCCACGAGCCCCTGTGCAGCCCAGCCCTCTCAGGGCGGCCTGTGCTGTGCTCCTAAGCCCTGTACAAGTCAGGATTGAACAGTTATCGTTAAGCCCTGCTGCCAAGAAGGAAATTTATTTTGGGGCAATGAGAGGATTACAACCCAGCTTCTGATCTGCCACGATCCTGTTTTACACCGGGGTGACTGTTGGCTCGAGTTAAGTTACTGTGCTTTATGTGGACTAGATGTAATCAGAACAAGGCTTTAAGCACCTATTTCTTCCACAGAAGTGTCTCTGGCTCACAGGGACAAGAGGATGGCAGTACCAGCATCTCTCTCGGAATTGGAGAGCACAGACCTGTTAACAAATGGTCTAGATTTTTCTGTAATGAAAGCAACAGGGCTCAGCACTGACTTTTGGAGGGGAACATTTTTTTGGGTTGACAACCCAGATATCTCATGGGTGGTGGATACAGAGAGAGCCCTGAGTGCCACAGCAATTTGCTGAGCTTCTTACACAGCCCCAGGCACGTGTATCAAGGTGTTTAGATTCACTCATCCTCCCATCCCAGCAAAGCCACAATGAGCATTTCTGTCTGCAAGCTGCAACAGGGTCACTGGCATGTTCTGTATGTCTAAAGCTTGGCCTCAGCCCTGTATGGATACAGCACTGGCATGTGCAGTCAGGGTCTGCTTGCAACCTCACTTCCAGACTGATTTCCAGGAGTCAGAATTCTAAGTAAAAGGGCAGCAGAGGACAGGAAAGCAGGCAACGCTCCTCTGTTAAAGGTAGAAGATGTTACTTGGAGTGGCTGAGGAGTGCTCCCTTCTTCCTTGGTTGGTTGCAGCAGGGCTCCATCACCACCATCTGCTCTCCCCTGTGTCCACCAGGATACTGTGCTCCTCCCTGAGACATTATTCTGAGTTGGAGGAGGCTCTAAATGCAGCAAGGGTGTATTTACTGGTGAGCAGTTTTAGCTGTATGCATTTCTCAAGGCAGTCTCACGTGTCTGGAAGCTCAGCTCTGGCTGGGGGCCATGGCATGGGAGGTCAGGCTTGGCACAGTGATGCTCAGGAGACCCCTGAGTATGGGAATCACTCCCACTGAACAGCTTTACAGGAGCCCTGCAAGGGCACAGCCAAGCCATCTTGCCCACATGGACACAAAGTCCTCATCTGCTTCCCTGGGGGCAGGTGGTTTTGATTTATTTCAAGGAGGCACATCACTGACAGCTGGGGAAAGGTGTCTCTCTGCCCTTTGACCTGTGACTCCACTTGAAGAAAATGTGATATCAGAATGCTCCTGCTCTGAAGTCAGCAGCAGCTACTGACATCAGGATGTTTAGATTCACTTGTTAAACTAGAGATAATTTCCATGGCATAGGAAAAAGGTAAAAAAGTGGCAATTGCATCTACATTCACCCCATTTTACATGGAGTTATCAACTGCTCAGGTAGCTCCTGCCTGCTGCTTCACTACTCTATCGGTCCCTGATGGTGCCCACAGTCTTGCCAGGAAATACTTGGAGCCTTATTGGATTTTGTCACCAAAATGTCACCACAACCTGAAAATTAACAATTCTGCCTTTCTGATCAGAAAAGAAAGGATGGTCAGTTATGCTCTTAGTCTAATAAAATATAGAGAGGTGTCAGACTAAAAAAAAAAATATGAAACGAAGTACAAAGAAAAGGTGATTCTGTCCATATGATGTACTAAGGCCATTTAGTCCTAATAATCTTTGAAACACCCTATTCAAAAAGGTATTTGGAGTTCTTACCACATTTAGGAACTTGTTTAAAGCATTTCTGGATTTATCTGAAATCCATTGCTAATTATGATTGGTTCAGTCTGTTGAAATGCAGGAACCAGAGCATGCAGAAAGTCCTTGGTTTAGCAACACTTCCTAAATGTATTGTGACAATGAAAAATAAACTTCATAAATAGGTGCCCAGTGCCTATTTATTTACTAAGAGTTATAATGAAATTCAAGCCTCTCAGTCCTAAAAGAGTCTTCACCACAAAACACACTCACTGCCTGCAGGCAGTGTTACAAGCAGGTAGAGCCATTTCCCAGGTAGGAAAACCTGTGCCGGTGGTGAGGGCACCTGCTGGGAGGGAAGACACTTGGCACTTGTCGCATGCTTTGCCACGATGGGGTGACATTGGGAAGGCCACTGAAGCTCTGTGTGCCTTCTGATTGTTCTCTGGGAAGCAGCAGCACAGAGGGGCTCCCTCAGAACGCTGTGGCATCACAGGGGAACTGGGGCTGTTTGGCAGCTCCTGACTTTGTACTTCTCTGGGAACATGACTCCTGCTGATGCTGCTCTTGTTTTCAAAACATACAATAATCTCACTTTGGTCAAATAACAATCAAATACTATAATTTTAACCATGAAATCAATAGCCATGAAAATGGCCCCAGCTCATTGTAGCTCTCTTGGGAAGTTTTCAAATAGATAAGGATAATGACAGAACGTTGGAGCTAGACTGGATCAGGCACTAATTGCAAAAAAGATGAAGGACAATTTGGGGTCTAAATGTAGGAATATTTCTAAGTTATGACTCTGAAATAACATTCACTTTTTTGCAAATATTTAAGTGGATTCTTGTGTGTTTCTCAAGCTGTTCTTTAATTTCTAAATGGGACCCTTAGCTTCAGCTCAAATGATTTCTGGGTGTTCATCTACTTGTTGTGGCTAAAAACTTTATTTTACAGTGGAAGGCAAGGAACAAAACCCTTTTTGTGTTGTGTAACCAGCACAAACACAGCCTAAGCCAAATCCCCATACCCAGTAGGCATTGGGCCAAAGCCATAACCAATAAAAGAATAGTTGGAGCAAGCAACCCAACGACAAGCTGTGGCTGAAATTTATATAAACCATTCAGAAAACATTCAGAAATAACCACTTCCATTCTGTGTGTTAACAAAGATGCTGAACTGCTCCCAGTTTCTACACCAAAGAAAGCCTACATTATAGAATCTGGCATGTCCTACAACATTAAAGCCACCTGAACTTTGAAGAGGAAGGGTGCCTGTCTTTGCAGTGGCCTTGTGATTGCTGGAAGTTCCTTCAGCATCCCCTTAAATCGCTGGCGTTTGGCTCATTTGTGCCGCTTCTATTCAGTTGTTGACTGTGTGATTGAATTTACCATTTAGAGCCATTACCGTGTGTCATGAACCTTCTCAATCTGAAATGCGAGAATCTTCTCTTAAATACGGGGCTGCTGAGAGGGAGGTGTGGTGGGGGCAGGTCCCGCAGGACCCGGTGAGGGGAAGGAGGTGGAGAGATCTGAGGAGCTCTCTGGGCATCACTTCCTTCTCTTCCTCCTCCCACCTCACTGTTACCTTCCCTCTCCCGTGCCCCAGTTTGTGTCATTCCCCTCCTGTCCACATAAGGAGCTCTGTGGCATCCACTATCAAGACAGGGATGTTCAGAGCGCACGAGTAGTTTTCCATACAAGGATGGATAAAAGGTGTTTTTACCATCAGCTGGTTTTCTGGCTTGAAGCTGAAATGTTAGAAAATTAAGAATATTATTTCTCTCCTTCCACAACCCATTTCCCTGCTCTGTGGCGGCATTAGCAACAGCCAACAAGAAAATCATATCTGCAGAGGAAATTTCTGGGCTTGATTAATGCTGTTTGTCAGTTCAGCTGGGCAGAGTGAGGCTGTGTGGCAGCAAGTCTCAGAGCACAATCCTTCAGGCGAGGCTGAAAGGGCTGTAAACAAGCTATGAAAGTTTAATGACATTCAAATATCTGAATGACTCCTCAAATGGGATAGCGGTTAGGAATTGTCCTGTACGGCTTTTGTAAAGAATTCACAGGGTTAATGACTAAAGAATGGAGTTCTGGTAATCAATATAGTCCTCTGGCTCTATTGATTGGAATCGCCTGCTTATTTTGCAGCTAAGATTTTTTAGCCCATTCAGAACAAAGACACCCTAGGGGACTGTTAAGTAAATAGGCATTTAAGACTTTTTCGTTGCTAAGAAAGTAGTTAATTATTATTAGTGCTTAAAAGTCTCAGTTTAGACAGAACATCCCAATGAACATCACAATTTTGCTAGTTTTCTGTATGTTTTATGCTCAAGCATGTGTATTGGCAGCTGTTTAGAAGTGTGCACCTATTGAGCTGGACAAGGTGCTGAGGGAAGCTTCAAACCTGGAAGGCCTCAAGACACTGAGTAGCTTTGCAGGGACCTGTACACAGAAAAGGATCAGGTCTCCAGACAGTTGCAGTGTTTGTAGGGTGAGGACTGCCAAAAAATATGAATATTCCAGGGAATCTTCGTTGATCTTTTGCTGAGAGATGACATTCACAGAGCTTGAGGAAAATGAGTGCCTCTAAAGGGAGCTGGGCTTTATAGATACAAGGTTCTTCCAAAGAGAAAGTGCTTCACAAAACAAGCAACTTTCTATTTTGCCATACATGTAAAGATTTTCTGCTGATGTCACTGTTTCTGCAGGCCAGAGGATCATCAAATCACCCAAGGCATCTGCCAGTGCAGAGGACACTGTGGCAGGGCAGGGAAAAAGGCAAGGGGATGCTCCTAACTTGGCAAGCAGCATGGCCTCAGCCTCTGAGAGCAGCTGGGAGCCAACTGCGTTCCCTTCAGCAGATTTCTGAGAACGGGGGAAACTCAAGTTATGCATCTTTGATGAAGGGTGTGATCTGTACAGTCAAACTGGGCCTGCCCTGGCCCTGGAGTGCAGCTGAGATGCCTCCTGCAGAACCAGCTGCAAACTTATCCCCACACTTGGCCCTCAGACCAACCAACGCTGACAGCTCCTGCCCGATCTCCAGTATTTTCACAGCAGACCTGAAATCATGAACATTCTTTTCTTACAGCCACACAAATCTTAACTTCTTTTTGCCTTTTTTGTCATTTTAGCCCAGAAGCTGCTCCTGGCTGACAGAGGAGGAGAACAGAATGGTGCTTTCCCACTGAATGGCAGATGATGGTGGAGCTGCTTTGCATCTTGATGCCACTCTGGTTTCCTTTGCTCTTTGCTTGTTCAACCATTTTTTCTTGTTACACTTAAAGCTGTGAACCCAGTGGATCAGGGAAAAGACATCCATTTGGAACTCAAGCATAGCTAATATTTTCCATCCGCCTTAAAAATTAGTTATCATAGCTGCTTGCTCTTATGGGCATTTGATAAAAACACAGATCATGCACCAGTCAACAAGCACTTATGCACCAACTGAGACATTAAGAAAACATTACATCTCGTATATGATCCAATTAACAGCTTTTCCCCCTGACAATGATTTCCTACATACTTAGGCTATTATATACAATTTGGTAATATGTGGAAGTATTCATCACGCTTGCATTCCCTGACACTAATCCTGTTTGTACATTCTCCTCGCTTTCCCCTTCCTAGAATTTAGAGTGGAGATTCCTGACTGCAGCCTGTACAGAGCAATGGCTGGATTTTAGCCATAAGTGATGTCACAAATCCATAAAGTGATAGATAGAGGCAGAAGGGCAGCTCTGTTCATAGTTTTACACACATCTTAATTTTGTTTCTATCTTGTACAACTGTACTCTCAGTACCTTTGTAAGTGTGACTCTTCAGCCTTGGTGGACTGCTTATCAACACTTGGTAACTCCACTCCTTATCTTTTCCAGCTTCTAATAGAGATATTGTTCAAAAGAAAAGCCCTGAATCTGAATTTTAAATCTCAGTGCAAATCTGCTGTCAAAAATCCTGGCAAGTGAATTTGAAGGTTTTATTGCATCCAGGTAGCAGTCCCTCATTTTGGTTACTGTTGAGGTCTATCCATCTGCATAAGCCAGCAAGTGAAAGATTTGAGTTAAAGGAACATTTAGGGCAAGTGTATAACAATATCCGCTATGGGTGCAAGATCTGAAAGTCATTGCAGGTCTAATACAGAGAAGCATTAGACAGAACAACTCCTCCCAGGATTTGAGCTGGTGTGCAGCTGATTTCAGATCAGAGCCTTCTTTGCCCCAGTTTTACTGAACACCATCAGGCTGGAGATGGACAAAATGGGAGGTGGAGAAAATAAGGGGTTTCTCAAAGAGTTCTGAACCTTAGGTGAGAATTGCTTTGGGAAGACAAACGAGAGGGAGCTATCCCTGATTTTGTTTCCACTGTGGAGCGTTCTTAAAAATTACCAAATGAAAGCCACATAGCACTTCACAGTCTTTTACAGTAAGTAACCCAGATTCAAGTCACCCTGTAACCTTTTCAGAAATTTTGTAGGGAAAATAACAGCACAATTTGGGACAGAGAAAGGAATTCTTAGTGGTCATTTGATGAAAAAAAAGTTCAGAAACATTTCAGGTTGAATAAGACACTAAGACACTGAATTTCACCCCAAAATGGTTTTATAATCTGATTTATTCTGGAGTGTAAAGACCTATTGCGCATTGCCAGGAACATGATTGTGAAGAAAGAGCTATAAACCAGTGCACATTGATATCAAACGTGTAGCCATTAAGAAAGGAGGAAAAAGAAAGGTCCAAAGCTAGAGAATTAATGAAATTTTGCCCAAGGGCTATGTTCAAATGTATTTATTTTTTGAATTTGTAGTTTTAACTTTGCTGAAACCATCTGTTATTTTCATATGTAAAAGCTCTTTTCCTCCACGGTTTCTATTCTCTGGGCACCTTTTCCTTCTCTCCT
Source organism: Sylvia atricapilla (assembly GCF_009819655.1). NCBI lineage: Eukaryota > Metazoa > Chordata > Aves > Passeriformes > Sylviidae > Sylvia > Sylvia atricapilla. The sequence continues at coordinate 12,416,779 of NC_089152.1, forward strand.
TCTTTCTCTCTCTCTCTTTTTTTTTTTTTTTTTTTTTTTTTTTTTTCTTCTAATTTGTTTTTGTGCTAACTCCTCAGTAACATGTGAGATCTCCCTGAAGTGTGGAGTCAGAGCATTTTGGGTTTCCAGGTCAGATGATGTTTACACAAGGACCCTGCAGAAGTTGGGGTTTTACCTTTGCAGGCCACAGAGGAAACTGTCCTGTGAAGAAAGACACAAGAATCCTCTGCAGAGTTTTTCTGCACAATTTGTTATGAACTTAACTTTATAAAAAGCTGAGGAAAGCCAAAAGTCCTTTGTTTTTTCAAGGATGAAAATATTGATGTTGATGGTGAGTTGGGTTCAATTTGTAATGTTAAGTCATGAGCCTTGATAACACAGGAAAAAAAAAAAAAAAAAAAAAAAGAGAAGGAAAGCCCCAGAATGTGGAGAAATCTTTATCACGTGGTTCTTTCTTCCCTTTTCCAAGGTGACAGGTCTGGGTTCCTTAATTGACTCTATGCTGTAGGAAATGACATTTGCCTGAACATGAGTCAAGGTGCTCCCTTTTTATGGAATGCTGAAGCCCCATGGCAGTACAGCCAGGCACAAAGTCTGGGGACACCTCTGGTTTCTGTGCTTGTGGGTATCATATGGAGTGACCCATTCCCACAGATGTCATGAAAATCATGGCTAATTTTATTTTGCATTGAAAATGGCGCTAAGCTTTTGAGGATCAAAGTTCTCTTCCAGGCCCTGCCAGAGATGCACTGTGTGACTTCACTTTGTCCCCAAAGACTCTTTTTACTTCTAGATCTCCTTCTGTATAATGGGAACAATGTCATTGGTCCATCTATAAGAAACCCTTCAACACTTCTTCCTTAAAAGCAATAACACTCATTAGGGAGATGTAGGTGACATAAGGTGATTTTTTGTCACTAGAAACCTCGCCCTGTAGTAGACATGCAAAATGTATCTCTATGGTTTGGTTATTTACCATGGTGTTTATGAATTACAGAGAAGTCATCTTATACCTTGGTATTCAGAGTAATGCAACATACTTACTAGAAATCCACCTAAGCAATTACTTTTTTGATCTATTGCCAGATTCCTTTCATATCAGCTGCAGCAGCTTGCAAAAACTTAACAAATAGCATTTTACATAGTCTTGTAGTCTATATTCAGTTTTATCTGATTATTTTTAGCACAGTGATTTGAAAATCCAAATTACAGCTAAGAAAATGGAAAATTCATTTTCCAACAATGCCTTAAGCTTCACTAGCATTTTAGAGCAGAACATTTCTGTCATGGCCTTTGATTCAATCCAGGCTGAACGAAAGACATTTCATCACCACAGAATGCATTTCTTTATTTGCCTTGGATCTATGATTCTGTCAGTATTGAGAGAAAAGAAAAATCAATGCTGCACTATAAACCTCGGGCAGCCCCTGGCCAACGTGGTCAGCATGGTGTGAGCAAAGGAAATGGCAGGGGAAAAAAATTGACCGCTCAGCAATAGTGTGGCACAGTAACGGACAAAGCTCTGGGCTAATAACAGCTTGCAATTACACATGGAAAGCCAAAGCTTGTAGGGCATTCAGTACGAAGGGGATGTAATACAATTTATTGAACCACCGGTTAGAGTTCTGCAGCTTCTCAATAAAAAAAAAAAGGGCTGTGGACCTGTACTGCTTAAAAGACAGACTTACATGGTGCCAGGAGGGGAGGGAGACTTGAAGAAAGCAGAAAGCCCTTCCTTTTTATGTCTTGGATAGTGAGCAAGTGGGAGAATGCAGCCTATTTATGCTTTCTAAAAATACACTGGCGAGGCTTAAAGGGACAGCCCTGCTGCCAGTGCCCGGCTGCCTCCACGGCTGCCTGCACACACACACACACCCCCTGAGCCAGAGTGGCCAAACACATCCAGGCACTGCATTTTAATTCCTTTAACTGCACCTGTGCTGACAGCACACTGCACATCCTGCCACTCTGAAAGAGGGGAAAAGCAGCATGACAAAAATCTTTGCTCAGGCACCGTTCTTCATCTGAGAGAAGCAAGGTGTTTCTGCAGGAGAGCAGAACATTAAAATACTAGTTAAGGAGAAGGGAAAATCTTGAGCTAAAGAGAGGAATCTTTGACAAGCATGTTCTTGAATAGACAGAAATTAAAAATCATGACTAAAAGCATGTGGTTTTTTGTGCTCAGAGGAGGTGGAGGCATGTTTGGGTAGGTCTGGCTGCAGTACTGAAGGTCAGCACTGCACACTGAGGCAAACACCCTCCTGCCCCCCACAGGGCCCTTTACCAGATGGGACAGCTGGGGACACGGTGGCACAGGTGGGGCACAGCCTCAGTCCCAGCCACCTGCTCCACTTGGGGTTTTGTGCGTCCACCAAGAAGGAGCAGGGTGTGTTAGCAGTAAGTGGCTATGGGGCAGTCTTGGGGAAATACATACAAACACATGGAGTGCAGGTTGCAGTATTTGTGTTTTCAGGGAAAAATTATGCCCTTCAAATGGTGATGGAAAGTTTTATCACTCAGTGGCATAAAAACAGGAGGTGCCAAGTATCACCCAGTGTGGGCTGAAGCCCCAGTGCTGGTAGAGCTGAGCTCAGCAGAGAGCTTGCCTTGGAGAAACCTCCACAAGATCCCACACTTGGACCTCTTTCTGCCCATGTTAGCACATGTGCACATTTACCAGATTATCTCTTAGCACCAGTTTTGGCATTTGATATAATGGCTGCCAAACCAGCAGCAGGTTGCTCAAAGCCCTGTTGTAGAGTTAGGATTTATCTTTCCCCCGAGTTAGCCCAACACAGTTATATATTAATACCCAGCATCAGATCCTGCACTTTCTGGGTGACCCTGATCTTTGCAGGGCCACTTGGGTCTTGCAATTTCCTGACCACATTTGTGTGTGTTGTGAAGAAACATGGTTTCTAAAATTTTTGGCAAGCGTTGTAGTACTTGTTCCTAAGTACTACAGTGATGTGGTGAAGTGTGCATTGAAAACAACTGAAATGACAGTCACAATGTGTCTGTTATTTTGTGTTAACTGAAGCCAAGCTCTCCTCACAATGCAATACAGCTGCAAGATCCCTCATCCTCAGTAATAAGTAACAGATTTCCCTTTATTGTGACCAGAGGAACCAAACCAGGGTACAACTGTGGGATACTATCCCAGCACAAATATGGCCCAGAGATACTTTCGTTTAATATGAAATGTAGTTTCTAGAGTCCCAGCCCAAACATTTCAGCCTTTCATATTTCTGCATCAGCCTCTTCTCCTAGTGCTCTTCACGGTTCCAGTGGCTCCTCTAGGCTCCCCTGGCACAGGAGGTTCTGCCAGCACATCACCTTCAGCACCAGAACACCAGAATCACTGCACGGGGGGATACGTGGTTATCTCTTGTGACAATTACGGCAGGGTCCCCCTGACTCCATTCCCCGCGCAATAAAACCGGCGCCGAGCGCTGCAGTGGCTCAGCAAATCCCTCTCCCGGTTTTGTAATTAAGTCCTTCTACATGACACGGAGGAAGAGATAAGGGATTAGTGTTTGAGACGCCAGGAGCTCCCGGGGTGCTGCAGGAGCGGCATCCCCGACACAGAGCGAGCCCCTCGTGTGGCTTCTCCGGGCAGTCACGGCGCTGGGGGAGGAGGACGCGGGCGCTGACCATCCCCAATGTCACCTGCAGAGAGCCATTAGCCCGCTCAGCCCTCTATTCCTACATGCTGAATCAAATTAATCTAACAAAAACAGATGACCTGTGAGCTCAGCCTGCCTTACAGCAAAGTCAAACGGGAGCGAGGGGCAGCGGCAGGGAGAGGCAGGGAGGAGCAGCGCTGTCCCCGCAGCCCCTCGCTGTGGCCTCCCGCCGATGTCCCTCCGTCGCCGGCTGTCACGTCCTCGCAGCGCAGCCACCTCTCCCTCCGCTGCCACACGAACCCTCTCTTGTCTACCTTGGTCTGACTCTGTGCTACCCCTCCATTACACACGTCCACACGCACACACAGAGCTGCTGACCTAGAGGTGTTAGCCACTCCGCAGCTGCCGTTCTTCTCACATTAATCTATAGGAATCAATGGACATTTCATTAGAGTAATCAAGTGTGGATGCATCCCGCATTTATATCCCGCACCTCCCCCCTCCCCCCAGCTGCTTTCACAGGCTAATTGGTCCTACAGCAAAGACTATGTGGATATTTTTCCCTACAGATGAGTGTCAAGAGCAGTTTTTTACTGCTGGTTGAAATACCTATCAATAGAGAGGTAGTATAAAAGCCTTCACCCATCAGGCGGTGTTGCTGATGCTAATACATTATGCACTCTCTGTTCTCACACACTCAACTCTCTGCTTTACACCTTTTCCCCATACTACTGAGTCATCTATGCTGACTTCCATAAGAGAATTAATCCATTGCATTTTCCTTAAAAAAAAAAAAAAAAAAAAAAAAAAAAAGGATTACGGTTAATACTTCCCCATCAGTTCACAATACGTTGAGGAAATTTCTCACAGAATTATATATCACCAGCAAGCTTTTTATTTTTTCAGCCACATCTCTTAATCTTGCTTACTATGTTTTCTTATAATTTCACGAGGTATTTTGTGGTTTATGTGCATATTGGTACACAATGACGTCTTGTGAAAGGCACCAGTATTGTGTTCAGCACCCTTTGCTGCCTGGGAGGGGATGCTGTCCCCTCTCTGCAAAGACAGCAGAGCTGTAGCAGGCATTAGGGAGTGCTGAGAAACATCCCAAGAGCTGCTGTCCCTAAATGTGCATGTGACAGAAAACTGGTGACCAAGTGGAGTCCCTGCAGTTGGGGGACCAACAGCTTCATTCAGATGATCTTTTCGAGGCCATGAAATGTGATGGTACTTGTTTGAACAAAAAGTTTGAAAGTGGAATTTTTCATAAGATCATGGACTTTTCACTCAGAAATAACTTCAAAAGCCTTTACAGGGAGGTGGACACCTAGCAACACATATTTAAAATGTATGAAAGCTTCAGAAATGCTATTGTGGAGAAGGAGGCAGTGCAGGGAAGGCAGGCAGTGGCTCAGGGGTGCTGTGCCTGGGACTAAAGTATCTCTTGAGGCAGTTGGTAAGGGCATTGGCACCCTCCACTGCAGCAACCCTGCAGCAAAGATGAGGGTTATATGGAAATTCATCGTGCTGCATCATCACCTGACACAATGCTGGGCCTGGGCAACCTCCAAGGAGAAGGGCAGGAGCCCACGGAACAACAGGGAATGGGAGCTTTGGTGTCCCTTGAAGTTGCAACTAAACTTTTCTCTCTTAGCAACTGTATTTGACAATTAGAAAAAAGAAGTGAATTAAAAATAATTGACTTGCAATAAAGCTTATTGTTCTGGTATGTTATCTTTCAAGTCATGTCAGACTTGGAAAAAAACCCTATATGTTCTAAGCAGAAAAGCACTTGAGCACAAGACTTTCAAGTAACAAGAAAAAAAGAAATAAAGTTCCTTTCTTCTTCATCCCATTTTTAGAAGTATTAGTATGAGTTACATGGGTTTACTCCAGATGAGAGGACAGCCTCATTGGCTGCTGGTGCTACAGTGCATTGTTTGCAATATATTTGGATATATTGCAGGGATGTGGAAATTCTCCTACCTTCCTGACTTTCTCCAATATGGCATGCAATTTTCAGTTTTATTTAATGAATACTATATAGGCTTTTAAGGAATTTTTTTTTAAACTAAAGCCTACTTTTTGCTTATGGCCAAATTCATGAAACTGCAATGAAGAAAAATGAACCTGCTGAAGGGGATTGACCCCAAGTGCTCACGACCAGGTCTTTCAAGACTAACGAGAGAGTTTGCATTTGCTTTTCCTGCCAGATCTCTTTCCTGAGGGCACACTGCATAATGCAAAAAGAGCTATGTGAAGTTTGGTGCAGAGGATGAAAATAGGACCATTCGGCTGTTTTGCAGAGATGAGGTTCTCTTCCCCTTCCCCCTCCACACATTTTTCACTGTAAGTGAAAATGAAACTTGTGCTTTTCAGAGGAAATGGCTGCTAAAGGTTAGAGGGTAAGTCTTCCTTGCTGCAAGCATACATTTTTGCAAGCTGAATCTTCTCCATGTGGCTAGCAGCACTCACACTGAAATAACTGAAGAGGGCTTGGAAGAAGAGTAGGGAAATAGAGGGCAAGAGCATCAAAAGAACATCCCAAAATCGATTCATCTGCTCTTTTTTATTCCTTCATTTGAGTTCTGGCCACCTCCTTTTCCCCATTCCACATTCCACATTCCATTCTTGTAGAAACAAGATCATTATTCAGAGGTGGAGGGTGAGAAGCTGTGCCCAGAAAGGACAGTTGTGCAAGGAAGAGCATTTCTCCAGGGCTGCCTGGGGGCTTACCTACCACAGGGGCAGGGAAATTCGTGGCAACAGGTGACTGAAGCCTTGACTCCTTGTCCTGCCAACCAACCAGCATATTTGTGCAGCTGATATACCCACAGAGAACCACAATGTCACACATCACAAGTCACTGGGAAAAGAGCAGGGGGAGGAAGGCTGTAGCTGGCTGTTGCCCACCCCAATTTGCCTCTCTGCTTGCTTTTGTCCTCAGAATGCCCATCATTTGGCTTTTGGATTTCTTTCTGGCAAAGGAAGCCACAGTGAAAGAGTGTCTGAATGGTCCTGAAAGCAATTCCTTGGACATTTTGATATATTCTGTTTAGTGCAATGCTCCTAGGAAATATTTGACCTCAAGCAAACACACTCATTAGTGTCCATATGGAATTCAGAATATTCCTGGTAACAGTCTGTTATATAAGATCCAAAATAGGATGAATAGAAGTCCAATCAAAAATACACCTTCCAGCAGCATGTAGTTTGCAGAATGCAAATGTGGACAAGATTGAGTGCATTGACACAGGACATACATGGAGAGAAATAGAGCACAAATGTATATCCATAAAATTTACAACCATTTACAAATGAAGACATTTCAAGTTGTTATAAGATAGAAAATCCAGATTTGTGAGAGAGTCAGCATGTTCTTTTTATTCCTTCTCTCTCACTTGTCCCTCAAAACCAAGCACTGAATCAACCACCTGGTGATGGGTTTGTTGTGCTTGCCTAAGGAAAGCTAAAGTTTCAGTGAAGCAATATTCCAAAGGATGAAGAGTTGGATGGGCAGAGGGATGGCTGGGAAATGGCCATGACCAAGGTCAGTTCTCAGAAGGCTGCAGGTCCCAGTTGTGTAGACTCAGTCTCTGCACATATTAGTTATTTCTGTGTGAGGTAAATGGAGTGGCCTCTCTTAAAACTGCCCAGATTCACTTTTGCCCTTTTTAAACAGTTTTCTTGCCTGATGCAGTCTGTGCTTGCTGAAGTACCATTTTTCACACCTCCTTTGGCACAGGGGGACTCTAAGGGGGAGTGTACATGCTGCAACTGGAATAAACCAAAACTTTTCCAAGGATATATACACTGCCAAGAAAAGTGTGAAGTTGGTGACAAAGTTTTCATATAGAGTATTAGAAAACACATATCAAGGTTTTTTTTTTTTTTTAAATTTAGTTTGTATAAAGAAGAAAAAAATGCACTATGAGAACTGTATTGAGATCTCCAGAATTTCTCCTTTTTTGCCTTTAGCTGCACAAAGAAGAAGAAGTGGTCCAGGAAAAAGGCATTCTAAGAAAAAACAGTCCTGTCCAATGGCCAGGGTTGTACATTATTTAAAATGTAAAAAGCCCATGCACTTTGTTATCACTAGAACCTGTCTGGAGATAGGGAGCATCATCATTAGCCAGCATCATCATCTATGCTTTATAAATTAAGTGATGGTCTTCTTTGCACTTTAATAGCTGCAGCTAATGTATAACTGATCATAAACATCTTCATTCTCTGCCCTGTGAATCACCACTACAGAGGAATAACAAAAATACCAATATTTGGTAGTCACAGACACCACAGTTATTAATGTAAAGGTTTGAAACAAAGTATAAAAATTTCTGTTAAGTCATATACCCTCTTTCCTTATAGAGGATATATTATAAAGCATTGTTTTTCTAAAACAACAGCATAAACCTGTATGATGCTACTGCAGACCTTTCATAACAGCAAAGCTGCTCAGGACCTGTATGGAGGGTAATGGAGTTGGGCTGACAGCAGAGGATGGGAGCAGATAAAACTCCTTCCGAGAGAGGTTCTAGATGGGGCAGGGGAAGGGATTACATTAATCCCTGTCCCACTCACAGGCTCTGCTGGCCTTCAAAAGGTATTCTTGAGCTGAAGTGTTGGATCTGTTAAGAGGCTCTTCATAAAATATTGTGGAGCCAGTTTAGAAAAAATGGATCCACTTCCTTTCATCTGCCTGGAGGGTTTTGGAAGACATTGGGGCTTGAGGGTTTGCTAATAGCAAGAGGAAAGACTCTAAAGTGGTAGAAGTGGGAAAAGAATCGTGCTGATGCAAGCAGGCAGCCTGTGCTAAGGTTTCATTTCTGTGACCGAAGTCTTGCAAAGGCCAGCCAGTGAAAATGAACACAAAACCCAGGACCTGCCACTATCTACTTTCCTCAGGCAGCTTTAATCATAAACCAAAGGCCTTTGCTATGACAAGCACCTACTGTGCAGAGCCCTCCCCTTTGCCCAGGAGTGACAGAATGACCTCTTGGTATGAGCTCTTGGTATGAGCCCTTGGTTAAACTTTGTTTTGGCATTCCTAACCATACTTGCTTTAAAAAAAAAGTTTTCAAAGTACAAATGTCGGTTACCTTTTTTTGAAAACGGGTCAGATTTTTCAGGTGAATCACCTTAAAAAAAACCCCAAAAAACAAACAAAACAAAACTTCAGAGCTTGCAGTGTTCTCATTGCCTTACAAAGCGTTGCTGGCAATAGCAATTTTAATGTGAAGCAATAAAAGTGGAGGTGTGAGGACTGTTGCAACTTGCAGATGGCTGCTGAGCCACAGCAGGTTGCAGGGAAAGGTTCCTATGGGCTGTTGTGGTCCCATGAATAGCCCCCTGGCTGTTTGGAGCTGGGGCTGAGCACAGCACTTTGCCTGTGAGTTCCAACAGCCCACTGGGCCACGCGCTATCGTCTCTATTTACAGAAGTTGGTGGACTTTCCTCCACAGCTAAATAGGCTGACAGCCTCAGAGATTGGCTTTGAGTTTTTTGGTTTGAACAAATCAATGAACTACAAGGAAAACTACAAAAACAACAACAAAAGAAATGGTTTCTGAATGTTACCTGAAAAACCACAGAGTTTCAAAGGGAAAATCTCTAGCAAAAAAATACCTGGAGCAAGGCAAGGGAAGAAGTTCCTCCTACAGCGCACAGATCAGTGCAAAACCATAAAACAGTGAGTTGCTGATAGTGAGTTGCTATTTATTGCATACTATTCTGGACAAAAAGACAGACTTGATGAGAGTCAATTTTAGGCTGTTTCAGTCCATCAATAGAACAGCCAAATAATTTCTAATAGAACACAGGAAAACTGTAGTTATTAAGGTTAGTTTGTGACCCATGCTTGTGGTAGCCCCAGCCCAAGCACTTCTTGAGTGAAATAAAATGTGAGTAGGAAGATGTAGATGGAATTTCAGTTTTCATCATCAGCTTTTCAGCCTAATTACATTTAATTCACATGTGATCAACTCTGTCCCACAGAGGGGTAAGGAAGGGAGTGGGCAGAAGAGAAAAACATGAAGGTGACTTGAATAGCTTGAGTACAAACACCAATAAAGAAATATTTATTTACTAATGGTAATATTCGCTACTTCTTACACAACACTGGAAATAGAGAGCTCTGTACAAGCATGAACTCATCAATGACCTAATTAATGATTCAGGCAAGGACCCCACTGGAGCCCTGCTGCTGTGGAGGGGCCCTGTGCACCTGCAGGGCATTGACTCCCCCAGAGAGGTTTGGGACAGCATCAGAAGCTGTCCTGCCCACCAGCAGTGCATCCCAAGGCACAGTGCCACCCCTTCCTTTGGGAACACTTGGGCTGTGAGCTGGGGAGACAGAACAGGTTCCAGGAAGCACCTTTGGTGGGTTCTCAAAGGGGAAAAACTCACAAACAAAACACCCTTACCCTAAGGATGGTAAATACATGTTTAAGACATTTAATTAAGACAAACTCTCATATACCTGGAAATTATTTATGGCTACACTGACACTGGTGCTGTGCCTGTGAAGGAACAAGTTCACAAACCAAGTACCCAGATGGAGACACTACTAGCAGGTCCCTGAGAGAGCCTTTCTCTGTTTACCCCTGCCCAGCACTGTTTCCTGGAGCCACGTCCCAGTGCTACCCTAGCAAGGAGGTTAGGGAGTGATTAATGCAAAGGGAATTCACTTGCTGAGCTGATTACAGATACTGCAACAGGTTTCCAGGGACTCTGGCCTATATCCAGCCCAGTAAGAAATAGTTTGCCTGTTTCACTTTGGTACAACAGGTTCAAATTCAGTCTGAGCTTTCGCCACTGCAGAAAGGGCTGTGAAAGGCAGAGCTGTAAAGCAGCTGTAGGTGAACTGGGTTCTCTACCAGTCCAGCTACAGGGAGGAAGGAGATCAGCACAGCACACACAGCTCTGCCACCCTCCCACTTCCACCTCCTGCTCATGGCAGGTCCTCACCCTGCAACAGACTGAGCCTGGCTCTTGGCAAACTTTCCAGTAGGAATGAGTTTGGCTGGTAACAAAGATAATCCTGAGTTGCTGTTCAGGGCTAAAAATAATAGAAGGGTCATTAGTTTGGTGGTGATTGAGTATACAAATCTGAGCTCTGAAGAGTAAAGACTTTATTTATTTTACAACCATGAAGAAGGTTATGATGCTATATAATCTAATGCTGGGCACCTTTGTAGGGTAGAACTTCCTACAGTAATATTATTTTAAAATATATTTTCATATATTTTGAGAGATTAAGTCTGGTTTGCATGGAAATGGAGATGCTTCAGCTTTATGAAGGGTTTTCTGTGCATTTTCACAAACTTAGTTGAATTTTTAATGTGCATGTCAAAATGAAGTGATATACACCAAAGAGCATTGTGAGTTTTCAAGTCTGAGGTCCCAATTCATTATTGGTGTAACTGCTGTAGAGGTAACCAATAATCTGACCCAGATTCTGGACTTTAGACAAAGTTTATCATCCCTGAGGATTATGTAGAATTTACTTATCAGGAGAAGAATCCAATCATCTTTCTCTGCCCCTTGTCTGAGGAATGGACTTTGCTGCCACATTTAGCAGTGGATACTTTGTCTGGGAAAAGTCTCAGTGTGCTGTATAATAAATGGGACTTGCTAGAACTGAGGGCTGGGAAGGAATTGTGCTGCCCTGCTTCTGTGTGTGGAGGCATACGTGAGCAGGCTGTGTGTCACTGAGATTTGTAGATAACCAAAGCTCGAAACTCTATGGTTTATAGTTTACTGATGTAAGTTCCTGCTTTTCATTGATCTTCATTCACTAAATCTGGACATTTGACTACTAGAAAGAACCAAGCAACTTTTAACTCCATCTTTCACATCTCTCCAGTGCCTGTGAAATGAATTTTTTTATTTTAAGGAAATGATGAAACTGAAAAATTCCTACTTTAAGCATCCCAAGTATTTGGAGAATTTAAAACCCAGGCTGAACTTGGGTTACATTTGTATTTTGGGCTTCTGTTTACATTTTATAGAGAAGTAATTGATCCATGTGAAGCACTTCTGTCTCATACTGAGAAGGGCAGCATGTAGTGCCCCAACATTTAATGTGAAATATTCCTGGTTTTGATTTTCTATTAGTGTTAACCCAAGCCGTTGTGTGTCCCTGTTCCATTGCTTAGCTGCAGTTGTACTGAGCAGCCTTGGAAAACAGATGAAGTAAGAGTGGTTATTGCCCATAATACAACTGGATTCCACAACTGAACCCTTGGAGCTTAGAATTTATGCCAGTGCTATCTGTGGTTCTTCAAATGCCATTCACCCTTAAGAAGCAGCCCACACTCACACAAAAGATTTGTGTGATTTAGCTTGATGTGGTGATTTCCAGGGTCCAAAGCAGGACTGATATCATTATTTCTAAAAAAGAGAGAGGAGAAATAAAATATCTTCCTTTAACTGCTAAGAAAAAAGATACCCGATAGTTTTAAGAGATTCAGACTTTCTTTTAAGTGTGCTGCAAACAGATAACTCCAGACATGAGGTGGAAACAGCTTGTAGTGTTTCTTTAAAAGGACCTAGTCAATCTGCAAAGGTATTTTTTCTCTCATGCTTGGGTATTTTATGTACATTGCTCTATTTTTGGCTTAACAACTTTCCTGCTTAAATCACTGAAAGACATCAGCTAAGCAAAACTGCATTTTGCAGACCCATGACCGAAGTGTTAACGTATTGTGGTTTCAGAAAGCATAAAAAGGACAGACTAGAGGAAGGGAAAATTTTTCATTAGGGGATTAATTAGACAAAACAAGGCAATAAAAGAGACTCCAAAAACTCACTCTTCAGAGATTTCCATAATTGTGCTCTTTACAAATGAGTTTAATCACCCAAAGGAAGAACCAAGAGGCAGGTGAGGAAGTGGTCAATAAGTAACAATAAGTGACCGCTGCATTACTGGGGTATCTCGTGCACATCAGGCCCAATATCCGGATTGCTGAAGTAATGCAACCATGAATCCTGCCCTGCCTGTGCAGCACTGTGGTGAATTCCTGAGAGCTTCTTCTATTCTGGGGAAAAACCAGTTCCGCTCAGATTTTCCCCTGTCATCTGGGGGCTGCTAACACACACATAGGATGTATATTTTGGAGGTCAAATGAATCAATACAAATCAAAATCAAAACAAATCAGAGATATGGTAAACAAACAGTCTAATGTGATTTACTGAGATATTTTCCTTCTTTTTCTGCTGTGCTTGATCCTCAAAAGCCTTAGTGGCATAAACAATAGAAGGAAATAAATGAATATGTAAAGTATCTCATCTCTTCCCACACGTAATAAAATGAAAACAAATCTTCTCACTTCTACAAACTCCACCACATCAAATTAATAATGGAAAACATCACATCAAAGCAGTCTGTGCTCAATAGCCTGTGGCACATTTGGACTCATCAATAGATGTTCAACAATATTACAACTTGTTTAAATCTTGGTAAAGTAGTGTTATGTACTATTGTTATTGACTTTCTTTTTCTAATTATCACCCAAAGGTGACAGATGATACAGCACTAATGATCAGACTGTTTAAGAGCTGAATCAGCTTAGAATCCCAACTCATTAAACCTCAGCAAGACTAAAAGATTCCTTGGACTTTAAGGCTAAAAGCTTCACTCTGCTGACAACATTTTGGTCAGTCATACAGGGGACACAGTCAAGAGATTTTTCACTGGCAGCATCTTTGGAGATTTTAAAGATTCCAGTACACACAGGTGCCTAAATATTTAAAAGTATATAAAATCCATACAGCTGTCATGATAAAAGAAATATTTGCAGAACCTCTTTTGTTATGCTAAACCTTCCCTTGAATCTGTTTAAGCTAATAGCAAAACTGTTCTTGATTTTAATAGAAGCTGAAGTCAGTAGGAGTTGCAGAGCCATGGCATTTGTTTGAACCCATTTCTCCCAATGTGCTCAGAAGCAGAGACCCCAATTGTATTTTTGTGGTGTGTACCAGTGTACTTCAGCCTTGCATCAAATTCATTATTTTCTTAGCCACTTTGGCAATGCAGAATGTGGCATTCTTATATCTGTTTGAGAAAATCTGACTAAACTAAGATATTCCTTTCTGTTGCTTCATTGGATACAGGTTAGGAATCATATTTCTGATTTATCTTGTTGTTAAGAAGTGATGGCTGTCTCTAACAGCAAGAGCTGAATCAGATTTCTGAAGCTAAAAGTAAAGAGATTAAATTAAATTAAGGGGTGGGGACTGCATTGAAAAATAAGCTGTAACACTCCCTGACTGCAGTGTTTGATACCAGTGTTTAATCTGAAGATGCTTGTCCAGAGCAAGTAAATCCTCTCCTGGACAAACTTCCATTTACTTGGCAGTGACCAGAACTAGAAGCATTGGCCTCCACACCTTGCACTAAAAGCCCAAACATTTTAGCTCAGTGTGTTCTCCCTCACTCAGAGCTCGTAGAGGTTACACTTCCCAATGAGTTGTGTTAATTCTGCACGGAGGCCAATAGGAATTAACTTCTAAATCAGGTAGTAGTCACTCTAATCTCTGTTTCTAGTTTGTCCCATTCAAGCTCCATGTTATAAATCAGAATGGTAGTTACCCAATTTGCCAGGTCACATTCCTTACAAAGTAAATGAAACTATTAGGTGCTATTAAAAGGGCAGGATTAGCAACTGAAAACTTCCCTATAAACTGCTATCTAATAATTTATGACACTTTTGATGTTTCCTGGCAACTGAACAGATTAATAAGTCCATAGTCCACCTCTGATATTGTCTTTCCCCCTATCACAAACTTTTGGACCTTGCAACATTTTCACTTTCATAAAATTCAGTGTCAGAGAGTCAGTGCAGGACTAGGAGTGGTGCCCTAGTTACAGCCCAGGAAAGATTTTACCCCACTTAGACAAAACCCACACATTAGAGTGTCCCAGCAGTGAGGTGCAGAGAGAATTCTCCTGCCTGATGTGCACACAGAAGGAAAACACAAACATGTATTTGGAAAAACTCTTCCCACTTTAACTGCTTTTCTCCACTTACACTCTGCAGATGTCTTGAGTCAAAAAATGATGGCTTGTTAATTTTTCTACTTTTCAGGACTACCGCATGCTAATCTGGTCACAGACTCACCACTTCAAAGACACTGTGCACCTAAATGAATGTTGTAAATCCCAAATTACACAGGATTTATTTTTGGGAAATTGCTTTTTCCTTTTTTCTCAGGAAGTTGATCGAGGCTAAACCTTTTGTTCATTTTGGGTCAGCTTAAGCCTAAGTCCAAATGATACATCTAGCTTTAGTTTTGATAAGGGCAAAATTAAACCCTTTGGCTGGATCCTCTGAGTCCCTGCTATGTAGTCCCCAAAGGCTGCCTGGTACACAGCTTTTGAACCTCTTGAGCAACCAGAGATATTTACTTTGGAGTCACAAAATATAAGGACTGAAGATGTTTTTTCAATATTGACATTCAATGGAAAGGTTACTTATTTTTGACAGTCCTTCAAAAGAGATTCCCAACGATTCCCCCATTTCTCCTTCTCTCTGTGTCTCATGCCTGAAGCCTCCAGCTGCAAGCACCATTCCTCTTTGCTGCCTGTCAACATGAGCAATTAATGGCTCCGAAGGGTTGCTTTGAATGACCTGTGTAGTCCCACCCACAGGAACTGGCTCCAAGATAGCAGTGCCAAATAGTTTCATGGGAATCCATAGAGGAGCAATAGTTTTGCCCAGAGGTCATAATGCTTTGGATAAAATTGTGAATCAGTTTTTAGCTGTGTCCTGTGAGCTTCAGGCTACTTTTTAAATTCTCCCCCAAAGCTTACTGTTTTTTTACATGAAGAGGCCATATGTCATAATAAACATCAGGCTTAGGAACAGCTCACACTCTAAATGTCAGGCTACAAAGCTACCTTTAAAGATTAAATCTCTGCCCTCTTCAAAAGGGAGGTTGAAGGGAGGGATGAAGAAATCCCAAATACAGAAAACCTTACAAATAAAGCAAAGTTTACTACTAACAAAACGTATCTTGCAAAAACACACTTGGTGCCTTGCTGTTGGAGCTGCCCTCGATAAAATGTGGGTGTCATTTGAAAAGGACATCATTTCCAATGAATTCTGAAAGTGTCACACAGAGTATTGATCGATCGAGTCTTGCCGTCAGCGTGACCAGGGCCGGCAAAAAGCTATCCCTGTGATCCAATTTTCAGAGCTCACAGACACCTCCAGTCCCAGGCAAATGGCGTCAGCAAGTGGCAGGAGGGGTCTGGGGGAGGGGGACTGGAGGGAAACGTGGAGGGGAGAGGCTCTGCACTGTCTGCTTGTCTAAGCATTAAATGTTATTAGCCACAAGCATGGCACCCCCATTGTGTGGGGAGGCTGCTATATTCCTGGCTTTTGTGTTACCAGCAATGCCGAACCATTTGTACATCAAAAGTAGGTCCTTATCAGCAAGATATACCCCGATAAGATCACGTTTTTTATGATTCCATCAGTGTTCAGCCAGTTTCCTGCTTTTGCCTTGCTGGGCAAGGGCGACACGAACTCCAGAGCCATTGCTGGCCAAACACCTGTGAGCCATCAGCTGGCTGTGACACAGTGGTGGCACTGTCCCTCTGCTCCCCGTGTCCCCCAGTGTGGGCTGTGGGCAGCAGGATCAGCCCTGCAGAGCACAGAGGCAGCCCTGGGCCTGCTGCTTGCAGGGCTCAGGTACCAGACAGATCCATCTCACAGGAGAGGGAAATTATCGACGCCCTTTATGAGGGGGAGCACTCTCTAAAGGAAAGCGTTGTCTCAGCCTGAGACAATCCTGGCTTGAATCTGAAAGCGCATCTAGGGATGTCCCTGCCACTGCACAATTAGGGATGCACCTTGTTTTCCCTCCTGTTACACAGGGAGAAACATTGTGTGGGATCCTAGCACAACAAATCCTTTGCTGCACTTGCAGGCACCACACATGAGTGAAATAACAGGAAAGATAAAACCATGAAAAACAACAATAAAGGGAGAGCTGCCAGGTAAGAGAAATAGGATGATTTGTTGTTTGTATGAAGCCAGTGTGGAACTGCAGCAGGTAAGGAAAGAAAGTTTATACGGGATGAGTGAATTACACACATTTTCTTAATTTAAACCCAATTTCTGTCTGTGGACTCATTGCTACTCCATATGTGAATTATTTGCTCCTGCTGTATTGTTTCCTCTTTGTACTAAGTGGCACAAAACCTCTTTCATTACTTTTTCAAGGAAATTACTTCCTTTCCTAAGAATTATTTATATAGTAAAATAAAACTAGGAACTGAAATGACCTATTAGTCATTTCTAGTGTCGAAAAGAATGCTGTTTTTGAAAACAGAATGGAAGTGTTCAACAGAAACTGAATTTTACTGTCCATATTAATAGTATTTTAAAAGAGAAGCTTCAGAATGTAAATATAAATTTAAAATAATCCACACACCTTTCATTTTAATAAAGAAAAAAGCTCAATTATTTAGTCACAGCGGTCCTCTATTTAACAGGCTTCTTTTCTAATTAGTGTCTAAATCTACAATTATTTCTGCTAAATCTGAGGAACTCTCATGTCTGAGTGAGTACAACAAAGAAAAACAAGGCTCCACAACTAATAATAGAAATTTTAATGAATTTCTTTTCTTTCATATAAATTAAATATTTTGTTTTAAAAAACACTTAGGGAACTGAAATTCTTCTAAGTCACCCAGAAACCATGTTCGAGGGTTGGCACTCCAAATTCACCACTTATAATTAAAACCAAGGACAGCAGATGCAGTGAAGACACATAGCAAAACTTGCTACAGGATAAACCGTGTTTGCACAGAGAACACAGCACCACTTCCAGCCACAAACAAATCAATCAAAGTCAACATCTATTTCCAAGTGATTTGAAAAGAGAAAAAAAGTAACTAATTTAATGAATTTTTCATTAGAAGTCCTTCACTCTACCACAGATGAACTAGAAAAATCTACAGAACAGTCGTGCAGTGTTTGAGAGAGACCAAAGTCTCCTTACCTTAGAAACAGCTCCCAGCACCCCACCTGAACTGGGCTAAACACAGGCAATCTGAAAGACCTGAACTTTCAAGTGCCTACCATTTTCCCCTGTAGAGCCTTTTCCCCCAGTGATTTACATCTTTACTAATACATTTAATTGCAGAGGTCTGAATTTCTGTATATTGGTCCTCATAACCAGCTGCAGCTAAATTTTTTTCAGAAAGTCCAGGTAAGAATGCACCAATTTAAAAGAGTCCCAAATTGATATCAGGGCTGACCAATATGCACAAAATTTATTACAGTCCACTTCATCAAATACAAGTTTTTTAAATGAAATATTACCTGTTTCTCAATATGTGTTTCTCCAAGTGTTCAGTGGCAGAGTACAGAATGAGCTCAAGTAAAGTGAAGGACTCTGAAGTTCAGTGCTTGACGAAGGTATCACTAATTGCTGATGCATCTGCTGTTGCTCCAGGTGAAAGGGACCTGTGCTGAAGTGTCCATGTGGATTGCACTGGCAGTGCCAAAGAGAGAGAGCTCACGTGGAAGATTCTGGCTTTTCTCATCACTGATGTACCTAGCCCAGGAGCATAAAATATATTCTCAAAAAAATGTATCACTTCTGGACACTAATGCATGGGTAGTAAAACAGAAAAATAATGGAATTTTATTCTGAAGATACAAAGTCCAAGTCCACTCATGGCAAAAGTTCCTGTTAACTTCAGTGGGGTTCAGTTATGGTCCAAATATTGCAAATTATTTCTTCAGAGGTTCACCTGAGGAACTCTGCTGCAACAGCAGCACTTGGCCATCCAAAAGATTAAGCAGATTTTTCCTCTTAATTTAAGATAGTTTCTAATTTTCTACAGCAAAATATTCCACAACGAATCACACAACCTAAATCCTGAAAACTAACAGGAAATTAAATAAATGACTTCTTCCCTTTCACCAGTGTAAGCACTTTATTGTCTTTTATTATGGCTCTTTTTAAATATTATTTTTACTAACAAGGTGGTAGGGGTTTTCTTTGATGCTTCTCTAATAACCAAAGCTAGTGAGTCAGGCTCTGACTTTTGGAGCCCCAATGCCAAGCTCTGGGTAAGGTGTCCATGCAGCTCCCCACAGACGCTCCTGGAATAAATCAGAACATTTTTGGGGCCAGCTAATTTGCCTGTAACTATAACCTCCCTGTGCTGCTGCGCCTGAGGCTGTGTGGCCCAGGCCCACCTTTGAGCAGAGCAGCGTGCAAGCAATGGTGTTGTAACACATGGGTAGCAATGATGGCTTTACAGAGTCTTATTTGATGAGAGGAAGAAGCTGGCCCCAAATCTATTGCTTCTGAGGGCTATGAGAGACAGAATCTCAGTTACAAGAGGTTAAAAAGGTCCATCTATCCTCAAAGAATGGAGTAAGCAGCAGTTCACGGAGACTGAAATGTAAGTCCTGGAGGGGGTGCTGTGGAAGGGAGGAAGCCTGAAGCTAGATTTCTTGTCTGGCTCTGCATGAGCCATAGCACAGTGAAGAACATCTCTGCATTTGAAAAGTAACAATCGAAGAGCAGCCACACTCTGAACCTGAATGGGCACACAGAGACACACAGCGAGGTTCCTGCAAGTCCATCTGTTCCACCCCATGCAAATACTTTGCCTTTAAAAGAAAAGAAGGATGCTGCTCATGCCAGCTTTCCCTAAGCATCTTTGGCACTGCTCCGTGTCCCTGTGCGTGTCTCATTAGGGAGAGAATGAAGGTGAGATGCTCTGAATAAGTGTCTCTGCCCACATTACGTCAAATCCTTCATAGAAAGCGAAAAAAATCCAACTGCGGGGTAGAAAACCCCTGCCCGTCTTCAATCAATCCTCACTACCACCAGGCATCTAGTCAATTTTTATTCAGTCTTCTGTAGCCTGGACTTCAATGAGTGGCACAGCAGGGCCAGCGCCAGCAGCTGCCAGCGCTGCTGAGGAGCAGAGCCAGCCGAGCCCAGGGAGGGCTGTGCAGGGGACTCAGGAGTGTTTCAATCTGTGCCCCAGCCCTTAATCATAAACTCAAGGTTCAAAGCCTTGCTGGACTGCTGGCCGCTGATCCCATCTCAAGGTGATAGTCACCTCTAGCCCTTCTGCAAACTGCAAACCTACTGTCCATCCATCTTAGAGCAGCTTGACACTGGCTTCTCTACCCATTTTACAGCCAGCGAACATTTCCTATTGATTTATTGATTTCTGTCTGCCTGTGGAAGGAGCTCAGAACAGACTCTATGTGCTCTTGCAGCCTCCTGAATAGATTTTTTTCTCCCTTTTTCCCTTTTTATCCAAGCTGTGTTAGCAGTCTGTGGTGAAGCAGGAATTAGACCATGCGGGAGCCCAATTTGCTACTGGCGAATGTGCCAGGCTTTTCTTTCCTCTCCCAACCCGGCATGCACGCCTCTGCTTCCACTTTCTGCCTCTGTCTCCTTTTCCTGCAGGAAAGCTGGCAGACCCCTGCCTATTCGACCAGTTCATCTCAGCTGAAAACCTCTGCTGCTTCCCTTCAGATCTTTTCCCTATCATTAAGAGGTGTTTGATGTGCATGTAAACACCACTTGTAATTGCAAATCTTTGATTTGTACTGGGTCAGAGGAATTTCTTCTTTTCCGAGTCAGTCAAGGAAAGGGCACGCTTCCCAACTGCACATGCATCTGTCTGAGTGCAAACCTCTGTGTGTTTTAATAGACATATGTTTTATCAACTTCAAAGCCCATGGGGGACAGGATGGCTCCAAAGATTTGAATCAGGGAAGGGGTGTAGTGTGCTTTCCACCTCCTACTTGCCAGTCCAAATGCAGCCCAGGTCACCAGTGATTTAAAGTTATTCCTGGCTGGTGGTGGATGAGAGCCCTACATGAAATTAGTACCTGCCAGGAGACAGGTCCCAGTGGGCAGATCCCACGTCACAAAGAGCAATCTGGCCTTGCCTTCTCCACAGTGAGCCAGGGGCTGCTCTTTCTCCCCAGTCTTTAGGGTGATGCCTTGAAGTTCTGCTTCAGACATGATGGTGGCAAATATTTGCTTCTGGTGGCCTCACCTTTCCTCAGCTGGGGAGCAGTGTCCTATGGGCTGCCTCAGCCTGGCTCCACAGCCAGCTCCACTGGGCAGTGATGCCCTGGGTGAGCCTCTTGGGCCATACTTTAGGTAAGGTTGGATTCACCTCCTCACTGTTCTCCATCCTCCTCATTGTTCTCTCACCTGAGGCTGCCAGAGCAGCAGTGACACTCAGAGAGCAAACACAGTGGCATGGCAAGGAAAAAAGGACATTTACAGACTGATGCCCATAAATACAATCTCACTTTTTCATGCAAAAGACTGACAAGTGTTTTGACTTGAGGCAGCTTCTTTAAGTTATTTGATACCTGCTTCTCATCCTCCCCTCAGAGTGCATACACCTGAGCAGGGGAGACAAAATCAAACAGCAGCCTACAGGCCTGGTGAGCAAAACGTGCAGCCTTGCTCTCCGTTCAGATCACAACATCTTAAATCCATATCTCCGCACTCACGTGTGCAAACCTCCCCTTTGCCACTCCCTGAGGGAATACACACAGGCAAATTCCCACTCAGACAAAAGGGGAGGAGGAGAAGCCCATTGGAAACCACTCCTCTGTGCCCTCAGAAGATCTGTGGGGTTAATGATGTTTCCAGGCTGTGGGGGCTGCAGGGCCTGACCCAGGCACAGGGGCTGCCCTGCCTCTGCTTGGGCTGAGAAACTCCCATTTGTTTATGCTCTCCTTATCCCCCTTTTACAGCAGTCCTCAGCTTGGATTCACAGGAATTTTTACTCCTTTATCTCCCTAGAGGCTGGCCTGCTTTGTGGGAAAAATGCCTTTTGTGGGCCCTAACCTGCCCCTCTGGGTACCCAGAGAATGGGTGAACTCTGCACTGCTGAGGCCTGAAGTGGAATGTTTCCTCCACACCTTGTCTCCACAGAACACCCTTCACAGTGGCTTCAGTTTTCTTACCATCCACTGGCATTTGTTTTCTTGACCAGAATTTCTTCCATCAGACAATTTGTTATACTATTCTCTAATATTATGAGCTGGTATAAACATTGCGCATGTCCTTCTGAGAGATGCTGAGAGCTGTCTGCACTGACGTTGTATGTGCTCTCCTGGCTTTGGAGGGAGAGAGCTGGGATTTTCTCCAGGAGAACTCTGCAATACTAGTAAGGGACCTTGTGGGCATGGGAGTTAAAACATATGAACATTTAAAAACTAACCCCCATATTTGTGTTGCTCTTCTGATTTATTGGAAATACACTACTGATGAGCTAGTGGAAACTCTAAAGTGGAGATTTTTCAAGGCTGAATCAAGCAAGTGTGGAAAGGGAAAGATACAGGCACAGTGTGCCAGGCTGTGTGGCCAGCAGGCATCAGTGGCTGGAGCCTGCTCTTGTTTAAACTGATGTATTTCCAGTGGTGTCAATGAAATGATGCAGATTTACAGCAGCACAGAATCTTGTCTCAAGTGCACTTTCTGCCCCACACATAGGAGAAAATATTTACAGGATAACTGGAACTGTTCTTTTAAGAAACTTCATCTGCCCATTTTTACACTGGGTCTATCCATATGTAACTACATGCATTTCAATGGGTTACTTCTGATTTACACTGCAGGCATTGTGCATTTCCCTAGACCAGCATTAACTATTTATTGACCTTCCCAGCACTGCTGTGAGGAAGGCTGTTATTCCCATCATATAGACAAACAAGGATTACATTTGGGAGAGTATCTGGATCTGGTGCACACATTTGATCCTCTTTTGCCATCAATTACACTTCTTCTTACAGCTCTTGTTTCCCCACCCCCCTCCCCTTTTCCCTCCCATCACCACCATATGTGTGCAGGAGAATGGAGAGGAAAAACAGCACAAACCATAGTCCAGGTCTAAATATAAGGTAAGTCTTTCAGGCTTATTTGAATTGATTTCTCTCTTTTTAAACAAAAATATTTCTCTGACTTCTTAAATTTGCAGAAATCTATTTTTAAGCCTTGCTGATTTACTGGTTGGTCTGCTGCTCTTTCAAACTGTGCACGGAGGTGGGGTGAATCTTTCAGAGGGTTTGGAGAAATGGGCTGCACCTGCAGCAGGCAGGGAGCAGCCCTGAGGTGGGAGCTTGTGTGGACAGCAGGAGCAGCAGGCTGTTCCAGGCAATATAGGCTGATGCTGGTGTTTGTTTGATGTGGAAAGGGAACATGAAATAGAGAGCAGGATGTTAAAACTCAAGCCAGAGAACACTTAATGCAGCCTAATGTCTGCCCTGGACTTCAGTGTACCTTGTATCAGGTCTTTATTGGCATAGTTCAGTAGAGAGTGAGGAAATCTCCCAAAAGCACAGTTCTTATTTCTGGATATATTCTACAGTGCCTGGACCTCCTGCTCTTCTCATTGTGTACTTGCCACATGCCAAGCAAAGGAACCAGCACTGCACTGTCAGTAGCAGGTTCACAGTTTCAGACCACTGAACAGACTTAGCCAACAGCTCCAGGAGACCCCAGACCAACAGCCTGTCCTTTTTCCTGGGGCAATAGGGCATGACTTGTTTGTCCCTGTCAAGCAGCACACTGCATCCTGCTTCAGTGTTTCACAGACCCCTGCCTGCCATGTGTGGGATTTCCCACTGTCTGCTTCCTTCCAGTTGCCCTCTTCCTCTGGAAGGAAGTGATGGAGCTGTGGTTCTCCGAGCTGCCAAACAGCAAACCCCAACTGAGCATGACAAATGTGAGAGGTGCAGCAAAGACACCACCAGCCCTCTGCACTGGCCCAGGCACTCCAGAGAAAAGTGCAAGTTGACATATTGAATAAATACAATTGGCACATGATTTATCGATTACACCCCTTCTGAAGACAGGTCCTCTACTGAGATGAGATTCATAGGGCATCACATCACTTAAATGAGCCCTGAAGCATGTCCTTCACCATGTTTTCACCGTTGTGCTTTCACAAGGCACCAACTTTGTTGGGGTTTTCTATGTGTGAGATCCAGCCATCAATATGAGCCAATACACTCCGTGGGAAGTTTATTAGAGTTCAGCAAAAGGCAGAAGTCATGTCCTGCAGAATATCCAGGTATTTCAACACCATGATTCGTGTCTGCTTCACTGGGACTGTCTGATGGCTCAGGGTAGAGAGCTGAGCTCAATTCTGTGACCAGCCCTTGCAAATGTTACAGTTTGCTTTGGTGGCGCTTCTTCACCCCAGGCTGGAAGATGCAGCACAAAAATTGTAGCACTAAAAATAGAAGTTCGAAGCTGCAGTACCAGCACATTTTAGGAATCAAAGTATTTACTGAATAGGCAGAATTTTACCATTGTCACTTTGAAAATACTTGTGTATTGGGATAAACTCCAGTTGCAAAGTATGACAGTGAGATCCTTTTATGAATAAAGTGTTCTGCTACACAGATATTTTGTCAAATGACTTCAGCTCAGTTAATGAGTCACTCTATTTTACCCAACTTGCTTTGAGAAGGCATTAGCTTGATTTGGTTTTGTTGCCAATGATATATCTTCTCTTCCTTTTTGTTTTGCTGATCTTTCTCCTATCTCACTCTTGTTCTGTCACCTGCACTGCCTCTCTTTACCACTCAGTTACACTCCCTTCAACCTCTTTCATCCTGTTAGGGGACAGCTACAACTGGTGATGTGGCCCACAGAGATTTTCTTGTTTCTGATCATAAATGGAGTGCAATTGTGTACCTCTGATTTTATGTATAATTTTCAAAGATAAGTTTTGGGGAAATGAATGGGTTAGTTCTTATAGCAATATTGTAAAGCTTAACAGAAAAAAAAATGGCAGAAAATTATGACAGAAATGGCAGAAAGCCAGTATGAGGCTCTGCAGTATCTAAATTATCTTTTTATATCTCAGGATTGATAGTTCTACAATTATTCTCTAAGTTTCAAAACTTCATTTCCCTTGGGTCTCCCACTGCTATTGTATTCTTTATTTTCCTGCAAGGACTCCAATTAGGTCTATAGTTATTTTAATATTTTTAAAAACCTTTCAAAATGTTTAGTCTATTTCTTAAGATATTTCCTACTAAAATAAATATTTTGTGCTGTGAAATTTTTCAGTGTTTCTCAATCCCATCTCATTGTGGATAGCAATATTCAGGAGGGATTCAACAGAGTAGCATGATTTGGTGCAGATAATAAAGCACAGGCCTGTGAGGACTGGCAATAGGTAGTGAGAAGAAAGTGGCAGAAGGCAGAGGTACTGAGGGCTGTGAAGGAGGCAGGTGAGAACAGATACTCCTCCTGCCTCTGATGATAAATCACAGACCAGTCTCCACAGCCTGATCCTGGTCTCCTGTTGTCCTTTTAGAGCAGCAAGAGCCCCACAGCAAAAGCTAACACACACTCCAACGTGTTTGTAGGGAGCACAGTGCTCAGAGAAAAAAACTACAGGGCAGTGCATCTCAAAGCAATGCCAGCGTCATACACCATCACCAGCACTGAAATTTGTGAGAAATCAAACTCTAACAAGAGAATAAGAACATGCATTAAGGAACACACATGCTTTTTTCTGCCCTGTCCTACACAGCACTGACTGTGCTGGTATGTAACCATCCAATCCTACTGAGCACCTGGTGCTGATTCTTGAATGCTGATGACCCTCTGGGGTATTTGAGATAAGTTCCTATTGTTAGAAGTGCTTGTTGACTGTGCAGAGGTAAGGAGATTTTTTCTGTGCTGAAGCTAAGGCCACTGAATTCCTGTGTGTAAATTTTGGGAGTTTTTTTCCCTCCTCTGATGTTTTGAACAAGGTGTCTTGGCCATCTTACAACCACTGTCTGCAGTGCTCTGGCCATGTCTTGCCTCAGGAGCATTCTGATAGTGTAGAATATCTCCTACCCGTGTTATCATTGCCCTGCTCAGTCTACTTTATTGCAGAACTGCTACATCTGCAGGTCATTGTGGCATGACTGCTCTTCATGAACCACACTTACTTGTGTGTGGCATTAGGGGAACAAACCTGGAGCTTGTGTGAACTGCTGTAACTACAGTGGTCTTCAGCTGAAAATCTCCAAATGCAGCCAATTCTGCTGAGGCTCCTAAAAAGAGAAACAGACTTTGCTCTGTTGGGGGGCCACAGGGTGGATTTGTGCACAAAAGGGCATAAAATGGTTTGACCCCAGGAGGCTCCCTGAAAGCCCTGTGCTTATTCTCCTCATGGCTACAGTCACACTCCTTTTCTCTCTCTCCATTCCTTCCCTTCCTGACTCCTTACGTGCTGCTGGTTGGTTTTGTTTTTTTTTTTTTTTTTCCCCTGGGACTTGCAGTAACCCAAAGAGTTACTTAAGTTGTGTGGTAGTGTGAATGTCATACAAATTGGAGGGTTTTTACTGAGGAGCTCTGTAGTGTAGTAGTTTTATGTTGCTGTCTTCAAAGATACGTGGCACGTAGGTCTGAGAAGGGGCTGTTCCCCCTACCCACTTTGGGCCTTGTGCCTGACCGGAGTGAGAATCAGCAATGCATTTTGTTGGTCTGGCAGAGGGACCTGATATCCCTGACATCTTCACTGCATCAAGAGAAGGGATGGCTGATCGCTCAGTACAGCCCTATTGAGAAGACAACTTTGCTCATCTTTACCTGAAAAAATGAAAGCTCAGGATACTCCTAATGGCAGCAAGTGTCTCTCCTGGCTTTCTCCCAGGGGGGAAGATGACCCCAGGACATTGCAGGCAGATCTGCACAGGGAACTTGCCAGTGGCCATTTAGAAATGATTGCTGAGCAAGGAGGCAGCACCTTTTCTGCTGACACCAAGGGCAGCAGCAAAGGAAAGGGTGGGGCAACTGCTGGAAGGAGGTAACCCTGCAGCAGCGGGGCAGAGGCTTTCCAGCATTTCCACTGCCATCTCCTGCCTTTTCTATCACTTTCTGTCTGCCCTTGAAAAAGTTACACAGGGACATGTTACCAACAGAGCATCCTTGGGAGGTGAGGGAAGATTGTGTTACGCTGGAAAGTATTAACAGTTGCATCAATCACAAGCCTGGTCAAAGCAAATAGATGTCCTACTCACCCTTTTTCCAGGCTGAATAGAAGATGCAATTAAATGGCTCTCATACAGCAATAGCAGGAACAGCAAAAGCCATTATCCAAAGCCTGAGAAAAAGTGTGTGGGCTGAAGCACCATAACCCTCAGCAAAAAGAGGGACAGGCAGAGAGGTGAGCTGGGGCTGGCTTGCAAAGGCAGCAGGTGAGAGCATGGAAAGCATGAGAGAAAAAGAGACATGGAACCTCCAGGAATGAGCAGAGGCAGTCTCTTGTGTCGCAGGGTTGCTGGGCAGGTTGGTTTGGAAACCCTGACCTGAAAAATTGCCTCTGTGTCAGGAGAACAAGTTTAGACCAAACAAATAACCTTTTAATAGAACTCATTTAACTTTTGGGGGGGGGGGGGTGTGGAAAGCCCAGAAGAATATGGGGTAATTTGGGGCCAAATAGGTCTTATTAAGCTAATCCAACTGGGGAAAAATATTATCCAATGTGCTAGAGAGGTGGGATTCACCACATGTAAATAGTGCAATGAAAGGATCTGTACCTGACTGAACGGCCTCAATTGTCCTTAAGACACTAGAGAGAAATGGGCAGTTTTAGGGAAAGCTTCATCTCTTCCTGAAGAAGGTGTCTAAAACAGGTCAGATGAATTGGACATAGAACTGCCTGCTTCTCTCTATTGACATTCACAAGAGTCTAGACATCAAGCTGAGATAGAGATATCCACACTATATATGTCTAAAGTTAGGTAAGATGAATCCCATCCAATAAGTCTCTGTGCCTCTACCTGCAGGCAAGGAAAGGAATGTGAATAGTGATGGATGAGAGGAGCATTGAATTTCCTGCAAACATTCATCCACTGTTTCTGTGACTGGGCTTCAGCTGCATTCTCATGTATTTGTGCTTTCCATTAATGCTGCACGACAGTACAAATGCCAGTGGAAGGTGAGTTTCATGCTTGCACACACAAAACTTGTGGGAAGAAGATTGTCAATTTTGTCTTGCAGGCTTTTTGCACCAAAACTGATGGCCGTATTTACATTCAGCCAGGCTATCTACACAAACTGCCCTGAACTTCTGACCTCTTTAGGCACAATGAAAGATAACAAAGATGAAGGCTGTATATTTTCTTTGACAGAATTATGAAGGCCAGGACATAAGTCATTTAAGCAGAAAGGATTGAACAGGCCACGGGGTGTATTGGCTGCTGCAGAGAGAAGAGCATTCAGACTCGCTCTGTCAGAGAGCTGCTGGATGCTGCTGATGGAAACACAGCCATAATCTGCATGGGAACAGATGCAAGATACTTCCTTGTTGGAGCTGGTGTGTGAGCCAGGGCCAAGTCACCCTCCTAATTCTTCCTGTCATTTCTGAAAGATTTATTTCCCAATGCCTCTGCTGGAGAAATGGGTTCCGTATCCCAGGTCTCACCTTGTCCATGAATGTATCAGGAGCCATCCCAGGGGCCAAATTCTTTTCCTGCTCACAATCCAGGCAAGGCCATCATCTTTAAGGGTCTCACAGAAACATTAGTAATAAGAAAAAATATAACCACCATTGTGCTATTCTGGTTTAACTTTTATGGGTGACCAAAGTGTTCTTTTCAATGGATTTTTGGCATATTTTTATGAAGCAGAAAAATGTTTAGCCACTTCTCAGCTGCTAGTAACATTTCAAACCTTACCATCAACTACCTGTATTCAGTGGATTTTCTTTAAATTCTTGGCAAATGCTTGACATCTGTTTTCTCTAATTAATTTTAGCAGTCATCATACTTCACTGCATATGTTGAAAGCTTTCAAGGATGATAAGAGCTACCTACAGCATTTCAATCATGGAAGCTTGGATTGCAAACACTACTCCATGAAAGCTCCAGCATAGTTCACTCTGAAATGTCAGTGAGAGAAAACCAAGATGAAACACCTGCTGAATGTGAAAATAATTACCACATGAGTTGGGGAGAAATATTTCAGTATTCTGGCTTTTGATTTTCTTGCAATTATATTCTGAATTAAAAGGAGGCAATCACTAGGAATAAGGGGCCCAGACAAGTGCTCATTCTTGTGGAGAACTGTGAAACAAAAAAGTTCTTCCCTAAACTAAATTCAAAGCAAAAAGTGGTTACTAATGGAAAAGCACAAGGGATTTAGATGGCAATAATTCCATTCCTTTGTATTTAGAATAATATTATTGCTATGTATCCCTGAGCTTGTCCCTCACTGCCACCTCCCAAAATGCCCTATGGCCATCATACTCTGAGATGAGAAACTGCTCCAGAAAAACAAGTGTCAGAGAGTGTGTCTGTGTCAGTGCTGATCAGACCCATCCCTGCTCTCATTTCTGCTCAGTGGGTTTGGTTGTTGTTCCCTCATTTCCACCCACACACCTGCCTGCCATTTGCCTTCCTGCTCTTGCAGCCTGGAGGTTCCCAGTGACCTGGGACTGACAGCAAACTGCAGGCTCTGCCAGAGGCACCCATAATCACTCCAACTGACACAAACAACACAAAAATCAGCATTCATAAACAGCTCTGATGCTGCTCTCTGAAGAGGAGTGCACCCTTCAACATCACCTTTCGCTTGCCTCTAATCACCCCTCACTTGTTTTGTAAACAGAACAACAGAGACCACTTAGATAACACGTTAATGAGTAAAGGAGCTTGCTGACATCCTTTTGGGAAAAAAACGTCCAAGTGCTGCATAAACCTTATTAACTGCAAGTAATTGTAAATTCTCCTCACACATCATGTGTGGAACCACACAAGTCACCTGGCAGTGCCCCACAAGCCCTGGTTCCCCCAGAGCCCACCATTGCCAGCAGCAGGACTGGCACTGCAGCCTGAGCTCTGTGGGAGGGGAGCAGGGAGGAAAAAAAGAAAAGTCACAGCTCCCCACTCTGTGCCAGCCCCTGGCACAGCACTGCCTTGCTGCTCAGGCAGGACTCTGAGGTGGCTTTTAGTGCCCTGCACAACACAGCATTTACAGCTGCTGAGCTGTTGAGCAAAGACCCTCCTCTGTCACTCCTTGAGACCCTCATGCCTTTGCTGGTGAGTCGTAACTCCTCAGGGCTCTGCAAGTGGTGTACCACTTCATGCTTTGCTTTGGGGTTTCTGGTATTCTGTGCTTTATCTTAGATACACTGAAGTCAGAGCTGGAAATCAGCCTAAGGTAAAGGCACAAGTTGTTAATATTTGTTGTTTTATTCCCTTGCAAAGTGCTTATAGTGCCCATTTCCATGTTAACACATTGCAAAGTATCTTCTCAATGTTAAGTGTCCCATAATGGCAACAAAACCCAGCACAGATAACGTGCTACAAGGATGCACAGTAAATCAGACAATTTAATGAATTCATAACCTTTCATTTTATTTCCTTCCTGTGAGATAATTTTAGCCAGTGTCAATGGGATTTGTAGGAAGGGGGAATGAATAGTGATCCTACTTCAACCAATAAAACAATATCCTAATTTTCTGTCTTTTATCTTTTCCCATTCTTTCGTGCGCCTCTTTGGCCTTGTCAAAACATATCGTTCAGTTAGAGACTAAAAATATTTTCCCATCGATTGGGGTTATTGATTTTTTTTAATCTGTACTTTGGCTTAGAGAGCTCGGGTGAAGGGTGAAAGTTCACCGGCTTAGTCCGCTGTTTTATCTGGACAGCAGAAGAATGTATTGGCAGCAGATTTGATTTACCTTGTTGGTCAGCTGTAGTCACTCCAAGCTCTGCAGACAAGCAGCAAGCATATTTTGCTGTCTATTTTATTGTACACCAAACTTCTTGAAGGTCCAGCCTCTCTATTGATTTATCTCTCAATTTCCAGTGGCCTATGTTTCCATTCTTATTAACATAAATGTATCAGAAATCAGATTCCCTCTCAAAGATATATTGATCATTTATGAGCTTTGAAAAAAGTCTGACATGTATGCCATGGATTTCAATCATTCAGGGTCCAAAAGACTGATACACACTGAGTAATAAACAAATGAAGAAAAAAGTAGAAAAAATGATTCATATCATGGCGCTGTTATAGAATATACTTGGATGTATCTGGTGTTGATATTGAAAATCATTTTCATGCTAAAAAAGAAATTGGTTGTTGTGAACAAATATTTTTTGTCTAAATACTCAAGAGTCCTGGTTGAATTGCTGCTAACTTATTTCTGAACAAATTTAAAATAAACTATAATGAAATTATGATTTTATTGAGAAAAATAATTTTTACCACATAGTGAAAATACTAATTTTTTTCTATTCTTCATGTAGATGTATTCAATATGTTAAGCCTTTTTTTGACCTTGAAGCTTTCTATATAATACGTGTATATAAATACATAAAGGGAAATGTTATTGTCCTAGAAAATTTTTGGAAGGTGTCATTAGACAAGTTCTTGTACCTACACCGTATGTCTAAGTCACAGTGAGTCCTGCTCTTCCAGATCCTGTGGAGCCCTTGTGAGCAGAGACAAAGAGAAAATGGAGGTGGGAAGGGAAAATCATTCTCCTCTGAAGAAAAGCTTTTCCTGTACTTGTATAAAGTGTATCTGACTAAAACTATTAAACCACACTTTTCAGGCAAGTCTGGCATGCTGCAGCTGCAAACATCAAATGAGGACACTTAGCAAGCTCCCTGAATACTATCTGGCCAATGAGTGCTGCAAATAGGTGCATAGATTCAAGTACAATTTTGATGATTTCTAGACTTCTTGGAAAAAATCAAATTCATTAGGTATCTAAAATATTCATAAGGTAACTCTAAAGAAGTCCTAAGTTACTGCAATACCAATCTGTCCTTGGAGGGCACTGGGTTTGTTGTCCCTTAACTTCTTTATAAAGGCAGAAACAATCCTTTGGTCCAGGATTGACTTGACCACAACTACCTGAAGCACTTTCTATAGCTCTGAGTGCCCCTTCCCTCACCATCCCCACTGCCCCTCCAACAACCTGTGGATTTCATTGCTCAGCAGCTTGGACAATGTTTCTGTAGATACTGACCTAACTGGAGGGTTTCATTCTCCATTTGAAGTGAATCTCTGCAATGGGTCAGAAGTCTCAGGACTTTTGGGCCAAATTCTTTAAAGGCCAAATGGTCTTTGTTTTGCTATTTCTTCAGAAGCAGCCTCCCTCTTTCAGTTCACCAGGTGCTTTTAGCATGCCTGCTTGAGGAGGGACAGGGAAGAAAAAGAGAAGCTTCCCTTTGCTGTAGGCATCAAGCATGCGCAGGTACAGGGCTAATT
Organism: Sylvia atricapilla; assembly: GCF_009819655.1. Taxonomy (NCBI): domain Eukaryota; kingdom Metazoa; phylum Chordata; class Aves; order Passeriformes; family Sylviidae; genus Sylvia; species Sylvia atricapilla. Next base: position 12,448,657 of record NC_089152.1, read on the forward strand.
CTTGTGAAAGTTTATTTTGCTGCAGCCTGTTGTGGGGGCAGGGAGAAGTGAGGAGGGGTATTTTCCTCTCCCCTGGCATTACCTTCTCAGAGGCAGTGAAGCAAAAGGAGCTTTCCAGGAAGGATTTGAATAAAGAGTACTGTGACCTTGTGGATGACAAGTAAATGCTCATGCAGTGAGCAATGTCAGTTCTCCATCTTCTTTGTGGCTGGATACATCCTGGAGGGCTCTCTCAGACAAAATGCATTTCCCATCACAAACCAGCTTCCTGCATTCTGGATGGTTTCTAGCTCTGGCAGCAAATCCTCCAAATCTGTGGTGTCAGTTTTATTTTAGGTTTTATTTTTGCCAGCAGTGCTGTGTTCTTGAATTTGACTTTGCTCCACATTCCAAACAAATATTTAGACTGTCTTTTCTTGCACTCTCTTGTACTTCCAAGAACAGAGGTATGCCTGAATATTGTCCTGTCTCATTCCTGTGCACTTCTCTGCATGACACATCACACAACAGTTGCAACCACGGACTGGACTTCCTTCTCTGCCACTTGCTACCATGCATTTCTGTGTGCTTACTTTGCTTACTTTCACACTTGTTGTTTTCTGGTGGGTTGTGTTGCTGATTTGTTGTTTTGTTCCCCGCCCCCCCCCCCCTTTTTTTTTTTTTTTTTTTTTTTTTTTTTTTTTTTTTTGTTGTTGTGCATACGAAGGCAACAGCTGGAAAAGGCATTTTTTCTATGGGTAGAAGAATCCTATCAATATTGCATAATCTATCTCCATTTTCAGTAAGTCTTCATTAGATAGCCATACAGGGATCCCCAGGTGACATATAATAAAGCCCCTTTCCATGACAGAAACATACCCATTAACAAATTTTACATTTTCCTTTCTTCCGTTGCTCACCACAGAAGCAATTTCAGTAAGAGCCTTATTAAGTCTTTGCAGGACTGGAACATACACTGTCAAAGGAAGTACTGTCAAGACTAAAGGAATGAGTTACTGGGCATTTTCTGGCTCTGAAAATTACTTAAAAAAATTCAAGCAACTGGACACAGCGGACACTATTCTGTTTAGCAGTTGTGCCCCTAAATTTGAATCTCTTTGTTACCTAGAATAGATAAGATACAGCAACGATTGTTCAAACATACTGTATCAGAGACCTTTGCACAGAGTACTGCCACTGCAAAAACAATCAGTACCTGCAAAAGCTGTTTGCTTTGCCTGGGAAACCACAGGAGCTGGACATGGAGGCTCACACCAGGCCGGACAATATGACTGTCCGGTACCTCAGAGGACACTGTATTCCATTATTGTACTATATGATCATAAATACTGTCATAAACTGCTAATATACTAATGTGTTCATAGTCTATTGATTGATACTGGGAATAGTATTCTGGGTAAGTCTAACTCGTTTGTGATACTGCATATAAGAAGAATTTTTTGAAGCACATGTCGTGTAGGAAAAGGGATTCCACACATGCTTTATCTTATCACTGCAGCATTAATGTTACAGTTTCTTTTATAGTGTGCTAAAAATAATTTTATTTATAAATCTCCTTACTCTCTTCAAGGATACAAAATTCCAGAAACAATTTAAAATGCATTAAAATTATATGAAAGAGCCACAACCTGAAAGTTTTAATAAAAACCTAGTCACAGGTGTCAAGGGTGAGAGGTGTTATTCATATAATATCAATAAAAATAAAACTGAATACACAGTTAAAATGTTTTGCATATTTTTAAGACAAGGAGACAGGGATTGAGGGAGACCTGGAAAAGAAGAGGCATATTTGGATCCCCTAGTGAAATGCTTTGGCTGGAAGAGGGGCAGCAGGGAGGGGCTGCAGGCTGCATCTGCACAAGGCCTGGGGGTCTCACTGTGGCTGTGGTAGGATGCAACTTGTACTGAGGGAATCCTTAGGGGCTCTAATTCTCTTCTTCCAATCTGGGCTGGTGTAAGAGCGTGTGTGCTGCTTCCACAGGGCTGAGCTTGCCAGGGCCCAGTGCCATGACTTTTGCCTTGGTCAGTGTCCCCTTGGCAGTCAGGGACAGCCTAGGACACAGGGCAGGACACGGGGCAGGACACAGGGCAGGACACGGGGCAGGACAGAGCAGGACAGAGGCAGGACAGAGGCAGGAGTGCCCTACTGCCAGCGGTGTGCCTGTGGAGGCAGTGGCCTGGATATCTGTTTTGCCAGTGAGGAAGAGTTTTGGGCAGGGTTTGTGCTGCTCTAGGTGTGAGAAGTGCAAGGATGGTCTGTTGTTAGCACCAGTGTGCCAGCCTCAGGCCCTGTCCTGGGGAGCAGGCAGCCTGCAGCAGGGAGCCTGTGAGCAGAGCCTGTGTTGTACTTGGCACAAGCTGAGAGCAGCAGAGAGCTGCTGAACTGCCCCAAATGGAAACCAGGGCCACTGAGCCACAGAGGGCACACGCTGCTGCTGTGCTTCCCAACCTACTGGGCAGGGTGTAGCCTGCAAAAACCCTGCACAAGGAGAAGCTTTTGGGAAGCTATGCCTTCCTAGGCATGGCTGCTGTAGTGAGATGTTAGCAAACTAAACACTGTTCCTCTGGGGACATTAGATTGGACTTGATGGTCTGACAGGTCTTTTACAACCAAAATGATTCTATGATTGGAAGGCGAAATCTGTCGGGTTTTTGGCTGCTTGAAACTGCTTGTAGAGCTGCCCACACCAAGTGCATTTTGACTTACAGACAGCCCTCGGAGGCTGTGAATGCCTCAGCCACGTATTCAACACACATTCATATACAATGGTTTTGTGAAAGAAAACGTTCCTTCCTCACAGGAAAGCATGAGCACAAGCAAGTAAACGTGAGCACTGGTCACACTACATGGTATCAGCACTCGTACTCAGACATTATTGATACATTTTCTTGATTTTTAGATTGTGGATAGCTTTTACGCGCTCACTAAAATCTACCACAGAAGATGTAACTGGTTACACAAGAACTGCAAATGACTTTCCAGATCGCATTTGATAAGTGCAATTAGAGATTGCTGGGTTTACCTTGTATTTTAACATCTGAGACAGTCTACAGTCAGTAGCATAAGAACACGGTTAAAAAGAAAAGATTTTTCCTAGGAGAATGAGCATGTGCAGCAGAGGTTTGCGGTGTTGCGTGCTGTCAGTCAAAATTTGCTAGCAATGTCGTTGAAGGTCAGAGTCCCAATATCTCTACAATCAAAGCTGACAATGACACATTCACTAGATAGATATAAGGAAGGCACTTTTCCACTAAATGTCCTAAAGTAATAAGTGAAAAATTAAAACTTTTCTTTTAAATATACTACACGTATTGTAACAAAGTAGGTTTGGAATTTTTTCGTGGAAAGAAAATAGCAATGATAAAATAGAAAATGAAGAAATAGCACCTGTCATTTTAACCAGCTGTGGCATACTGTTTTCCAGTGCTTTCTAAAGGTTCACAGCTGTGGAATCAGACCAGTGGAAAACCAATAATGACTAGAGCTGGGAAGGGAAGCTAAACTAGCAGGGGCACTAACAGGCAACAAAAGAGGCTCAAAAGAAAATAATGTAGGTTCTAATTTAATCTACTGATGCAAAACCAGAGATACTCCTTGTTTCCCCAGTTCACTCTGTTTGCATTTATGCCAAGGTTTTGGTTGGGAGCACAGTGCATTTTAGAAGCAAATTTTCAATCTTTTCCACTTACTGTGTATTGGTTCACCTCAATCAGCAGACAGCACTAAGCCAAAAGAGTTCCCATTTCACGGCATCACTTCCTAATCATACATACTCCAGCTACCATGAGGCTATCAGAAGAAAAATCTGGGGGAAGAAGCCTGGGTAAAACCAATATTTGACTCTCTCAACCCCAACACTAATCCTAACCTCACCCTAAACCTAGCCCTACCCCAACCCTGAATCCAATACCGTGGCTGCTCCAGATCAGAAAGTTGTAGGAGCAGCAATATTGAGGTCTTGCTGGGATTGTTTGGGCATTCTTTTTCCAGCCCAGATGTTCTTGGAGCTGTAGCATGTTACACTCTTTCAAAAATCCCAGACACAGAACAATGATGAACTCCCCCAAAAGCACGTATTACTGGGAAGAGACCCGTGCTCAGAGCAGCCATGTCACACAGTGAAAGAAACTGTTAAATGTTTATAACATTTAAGCACTATCATCTGCGTAGATAGAAGGTTATATTACCAGTTCCCAGACAAGCCAGTTCTCAAAGGGAAGTTTTGACTTGAAACAGTGTTTAAAACAAATGACTGCTGCAGATGTTGAACCAGACATCCTGAAGGAAAATCTAAAATGCTTACCTCTAAGAAAATACTTCTTAGAAAAACACAGTTTTCCTTCAAATCCAAGTCCCAATCAAAACGTTTTCCATCAGTTGAAACAGTAGCATTGAACTCTTGTTCAGACAGCATGGGAAAACAATGGAGAAACAATTCAGTATCATGGGATGGAAGTTTCATCACAAAGGGTATAGAAACCAGGGTTATTCACAGAAAACTGGCTCATTTTATGTTCTCATGGCTGTGAAACCGGTACCTACCGTGGAGCTTTTTCTAGTAGATTGCTACTAGATAGCAGAACCCTGATACTACCTTTGACTTCATGGAAATTTTTTTCCCTCTTGAAACTTAGGATATGTCTTCTAAATTACCATGCCAACAAAGGTTGCCTGTCTCAGGAATCCTACCCAGAAATGCCAGGAAGTCCCAGGAATAACTTGAACAGTGGAAGTTTGAGCTATTTAACTATCCTGTCACATTTCATGGCTCTTTTCTCCAGTTCTTAGCCTATGTATCCTTCTTAGGAATACATGGATAGGTTTGATGGCTTCCATCTATGTGCCTTGACCCTTCAGAATTTCAGGGGCACTTTATAATTTTGGATGACACCAAGAAGGGTTTTTTTCCACTTCTTATACCCTCTTCTCTGACACCCTTTTCCTAAATCCCTCCCAGTAATCTCAGTGCAGACACTTAGTTTGAGCAATGTATAAAGCCAGCCCATCTTTTTAATTTTTTTCCTGCAGTTACTGTAATGGTGACCTGCCGCACTTGGGTTCCTGCTGGCCAGGAATATAACATTAATTTCTCATCAAGACAAAACACCATTGAATAAGTAGTTGTATTATAAGCACAGGAATCTCACAGCTGATTTAATAAAATTGAATTCCTGGTCGAGGAGGGAGACATTCAAAAGGGAAGGAAGAAAATAGAGAAAATATCTTTTAATGCTGAGTTTCACACATCCAGCCTGGGAGGTTGGCAACCAAATGGATGTTTTGAAGAGCTAAATGGTAACATAAATCACCTGACAATTTATTATGAAGTGATTATATATATTTCAGTAGATGTCAAACAATATAACTGCATTAATTAAAATAGAATTAATATATGGCATCTTGCCATATCTAGCAATATATCAAAGCATAATTTGCAATATAAGTTCTGCCCTCACTGTAGGGGTCCCAGGGCATTCTCTTCTTCAGAAACAGTTGTTTGTTTAAGCCTTTCTTGGTTTATTTTTCAGCTGCAGGTAATTTTGGAAGAACCAATACATTTTTTAAAAAAAAAGACAAAACCAAGAAACGCTGTGAGCAGTACACTAAAAAGCATTTTGATTTGTGTTCACAACGCTACTACTGCCACTACAGTGTGGGTTTAATTTTGCAGCCAAGGTCAAGTATTGGGTCGGAGTGCTTATGGGACACTGAACACTTTATGCAACTTGTTTTAATTCAATTGAAAGTTGTCTCCTTCCACCTACAGGGTGGGTGGAGGTTGCAAATACCTTCTCACTGTCAGTGCTGTTAACACTGAGAAGGCACGAATGTCCTAAAAAAATAATGAACTGTGTTGAAAGAACATGAGATTCTTAAAATGAATTCATATGGGGAATCTTTTTGTGCTTTCTTATTTCTCACCCCCTCAGGGTTGAAGTCCTCCGTTTCTCTGTCTTCAGCAAGGGAAGGGACAGAGGAGAAAGAAGGATGCATTAAATAATAAAACAATAAAATACCAAAAAAGAATTGTACCAATTATTTTGTTTGGATGAAACCTTGTGGCAGCACTGCTGGATCTGTGACAACAGGAAGGAACATGGAAAAAGTAACTTCTCATCATCAACAAAGAAGTTCATTAGAACAAGGAAAACAGTGTGAGGCCCTAAGCTGCTTTATCTCTCTCCCTAATTCACTATGAAATTCTGCTAGAACTCTTCTTTGATGGTGAGAAGTTAAGCACTCTGTGCCTCACCTGCTGATAAGTATTCAGGATCAACTTTTGAAATCACAGGAGTGTGAGCTCTCTTCGCAATGATGCCTACTTTTATAAATACTATTTTCCTCATTCCCCTTGAAACTTCTGCCAGGCTTCTGGAACAGAAAAATTCTGTTCTTCGATGAACACAGGTATTTCTTCTTAGGAAAATGGGAGCTGCATTCACATGCATCTGGAGGCTCAGTTTGGCTTTTAGCCCAGGGATGAATTTATTTGTAGATGATTTTAGAAATCAGTTCCACTGCCTGAATCTGATTTTCTTACAAGCCCCTCTAAAGACAAGCCCCCCTAAACCAAGAAACCTAATTAAGATGCTATATAACTGCCATAATAATTGGCACAGCTTCTATGTACTTATAAATTGAATGTTTACATTGCTATATAGGATTTGCAGTGAGGTAGTGTGTGAAGAGTCTCCTGCTGTACTTGGTACTGTAGAATTCACTTTGCAAAAGAGGGAGCTTCTCCCAAAGAATTTAAGGGTTCAGCTAGTGATTTGTTCAATTTTTGGTAGGTGACCTAAAGCCTTTAAGGCCTGGCCTGTACACAAAGGCACGGAAAGTGTTGTTTGATACTGATTTGATTAAATTGGAGCAACTTTTCCATGAGAGTGTTCAGGCATTGGTTTAATTTGTGTTGATGAATTTACAAGCATGAACTAAATTTGCATAATCAGTCTTAGTCTGACATAAAAGAGAGCAAGCACTAAAATTGCACCAGTTAGCTAAATGGATATAAATTAACCCTGAAGCCCTCTCTGGGCAGAAGGAAGCCTCAGAAATACTACACAGCAGCAGAGAAAAACATCCAACCAGAAAAATTCTATTTATTAGTTGGGGATTACCGATATAAGATTAAAAAGATGCAAAACCAATTCAAAAGTATTCCAAAGTTATTCAACTCCTGCATTGAAAATGGCCTATTTGGAAAGGCACACTTTCAAATGCAGATTTTGGAGCTGCAAGTCAGCTCAGACTAAGCCTGTGGCAGGAGTTCCAGAGCAGCTGGAAAAGGCTGTGCTGCTCCACATGTGCCTGCTCCCTGCAGCACCTCCTCTTCATCCTGCAGAGAGCTGGTCCCACCCTGAGCACACCTCGGTGCCTCCCCAGGACAGAGGGATGCAGGGAGTGACCTGCTCTCCATCCTGGCTGTGGGGTAACTCATCTCAGATGTCATGCAGCCACAGAGTTCTGATCGGCTGTGTGCCCAAATGTTTGAACCTTACATTTAGTAGAGATTCATCCACTCCACACAGCTTTTACAGTAATTAAAAATCTGAATCAAATCATACCAATTTCACCAGCAAGTCCCAAAGGAACAGTATAAAGTAACAGCAGGACAAAAACTGAGAGAGGGACTATTACAGTATTTAGACTGTGGGGAAAGATGTAAATTACAAATAATGAAGGAGAAGTACTGCAGAAATCTATAATCTCTGTATGAAGATCAACAACAGGGTTTTGAAATGCTAAAAAATTACACCCGTGACAAGGCAATGCCACTGTGGGAGAGGAAAAACAGTGACAAATAGTTTATCAGAAAGGCAAGAAGCATTTGATCATCTCTCCAGCTGGGCCAGTGGTTATTTTTTTTAATTATTGTGATCTGCAAGGCTCTGGATGGAGCTGGGCAATTGCTGCCAAAAGAGAGTAGTTTGATAACAGTTGTTCAAATTAAGAAAGGAGTTAATTTTGGCTGGATCATGCATTTTATCTTGTGTGGTCATCTGAATTGTTTATGGGATATTTTATTTTTGTGTTAAGGAAAATAATTTTTGATAATCACATGGATGCACTTGTTTTGAGTATTTGTATACCCATCCTTAACACCACTCACCCTCCCACCCCACCCTTATGCTGAATATTTTCAGATATCTGATCAGACATCAAGAAGGATGTTCTACATCAGAGATGACCAAATAGACACAGTTAATTAATTAGAAAGCAATACTCATTTTTTAGTCAAAAAGATCAACTTGTAGACTAAAATAACTGGCACAATTGTCCAAATGGGACAGTTCAGTGATAGCTGACAAACAGAAACAGAGCAAATAAAGCTACCCCATCATTTGATATGAAGTTTGTGCCCTCTAATTTCTCAAGCCAATTCAAACCAACCACTTCTATATCAAATGTGTCTGATGGACAGCCTCAGAGCTGGGGTAATGTGATTTGTTATCTGTTGAATACTGCACATTTGCTGCGAACATTATGGATTTTAAATTTTTTTTTTTAATTAATGTGCTTCAAATGGATTCTATTAAGAATCTCTGGAAAAATCTTCTTTATTCACAGAAAAAAAAAAGGAAAAAAAAAGAAAAAAAAAAGAAAAAAAAAAGAAAAAAGATTATATGTCAGTGTGGGCTGCTCACATGGACTTTATAGTCCCTCAGTTTTCAGAATGTTCAAAACTCCTGCTGGGGAGAGCAGCTTGGCTCCCTTGGTAAATCAACACCCTCCAGGAGTTGAATGCCACCACCTTCAACAACTAATGCAAAAATTACCATGATTTATGTGCATGAGGAGCTGCATTCAGACACTATTTGTAAGCCATCAACCTGTCATGGAAGCAGTTGACTCCTACACTTGGCTGATCTAGGCTGTCTCATCGTGATGTCAGTCCTGGAACCTCTCGGTCATCTTCAATGATACTTAAGAAAAAACTACAAGATGAGCACCTCTGGATGAGCACCAGCTTCCTGTGGGCAAATGACTTTCATCCACACTGCACAGGACATGTGTTCAAAGGTGGGATTCTCAGCTGATTGACATTTGTTCATCTCTATAAACTCCCAAAGCAGGGAAGTTGTTGCACCATAAGGGAAGGACAAGCTCTTCTTTCCATCCATGTGCTTCACATTTCTTTTTCCATAGCTGCTTACTTCTCCCTCTTTACATTCTTCCCCTTTCTGCCAGCGTGTACTTTGGTGAGAAGGATCATTGCCTCTCTTTCAGGAGACAAAACATAATCTGCCATCAGCATCTTAGAGGAGTACCGTGTCTGTGTACCACTATCATTTACTCCATGGGTTGGCTGGATCTCTCATCTCTGATGGATTTTCCCTTTTCTTCATCTATCTGTCACAATACCTTGGAAAACATTGCTATTCAGGTAGTCAGACTGAAGGTATGGAGTTTATTTTACAATCGAACTTGCTTTTGCTGAATATTCTGAGCACTTTCTTCCATCTGAGAGAGTTCATGATCTCTGCTCCCTAACTGTTGACATTTATCTGCCCTTTCTTTCATTCCCAGCTCTCTTTCTGTCATTATGATTCTGATTCCAGAATGACCTATTACCATTTGTCTTTTATTCCTGCACACTTTAGGAATGACACCTTTTATGTTGATATCTGGATACCTTTTACATTCCTCTCAAACCTTTCTCACCTGAGGCAGTTCTTTGTGTGGAGCAGCAAGTCAGCAGTGCAGCTCCCTCTCCCTCCCCACACAGCCTCCTCAATAACCAAGGGTGTGCACTCCCCTGCTCCTTCCTGGGCCTGTCAAAGGACAGCATCAATCAGATGCCAATTTTGCAGTGGGTTGAGGTCAGGCCTCACATCTCTCTCTGTGGGTAAATCTTGGCCCCATGGAGGGGTACAAAGAAACATTCAGCAATGGTAAAATCTGGGACCATCATTCTGACTATAGTCTGTGCCAAAATAATGAGTCCTGCCTTCTCTGCTCTTTTAGAAAAGGGACCAAGGGAGAATCTGTACTCTTCTTCTGACACTTCTGCCTCCAGAGAAATATCTAAGGTGGTTTTAAAGAGAGCCAAGAAACAGGGGTCAATGCCACCCACAGCTGCACACTATGGAGTCACTGGTGGAAAAAGGAAGAATCCTTTCATTTAGGTACAAATTTTAAACTATGGCTGCAGCAAACGAAGGGTGAAAATGCATTAGGTAAGGTTAACAAGTTTGCTTGACTCAGCTGATCAATAACTAAGTAAAGAAGATTCTCTAACCATGAAGAAAACATATTCATTCACTTGCAAAGGAATGGGGAGGTGCTTTCCCTGATGCTCTATATACAAAAGTCTTTGGCCCTTGTTCATATTAAGCTGATATTATACATCAGTTTATATTAAGCTGCACAGTGTTAATCTCAGTATTCTAACTGATGACAGCCTTCTCAGAGCTTAGTTAGAACAGAGCAGATATGCCTAAGAGCAAATGAGCTAAACTGCACAGAGCACACTTCTGTAACTGTTCTTGGTCTGTTTTTTCTCCACAGTTCATTAGCTATCTGCATAAAGCAGATATCTGCATAAAGCACTGCATAAAGCAGGTATTCTTTGCTCCCATTGCAGTTTTAATTGAGAGCTTATGCAGCACTGCTCTGGAAGAGAATTCAACATCCTTCTCCTCATGGCTTCAGGATAGTGGAGTGCTGAATTTTTGCCCTTACAAAATCCATTTCTTTGTACTTTTTAAAAAATACATATTTTTATTACATGACTCTGCAAGAACTTAATATCCTAATGTGCATTTTATAGAGGAGGAGAATCAGTCAAAGACTAAGTAATCTGCCTAAGATCACAGAGGAAGGCTGTGGCAGCATCACACTGAGACCTGAGGTCTCCAGAATCCTATTACTGTGCTCTAACCCCAAGACCATCCTGTCTTTCTTAAAAGCTTTACTATTACATTCAAGTATGCAGAGACTCAGATGGAAACAAAACCAGAAGGCATAAACAAACTCAGCATGACAGTGACTGCAAATTCCCCGAAATAATAGAAAAGCAAACAGATAAAGTTATTTCAGTTTGAATTATATTTGGAAAGTATATTCTAATAGAATGAATTCACATCTATTTTACAACTATTAGTTAATTAGTCAAGGGATTAAAACATTCCTGAAAACATAGGCAAGTGCTCTTTACCACCCAGTGGGGCATGATCCTCCTTTGTCAGAATCTACTATTTTAAATGTGTATTATGGGTAAAATCTGCTGGAAATCAGAATAACCTTTTCCCCTAAAGATATCTTCTCTTACCCTGTGATAAGTCTGTCCATCATCAAAGAACTGATAAATGGGCAAAAGCGAAGGTCACCCATCAAAAGCTACAAAGCCATGCAGCAGAAATGGTTCTGGAAACACATGAAGTTATTCTCAGCCTTGTCATCAGCATCACAGACAGACACTGCAAAAGCTGACCCCACTGTTCAGAATGACTCTGGCCACACAAGGGCTCCTGCACATTGGGGATCTCTGCTATTTATTTTATGAACAGACAAAAAAACATATGCGAGCTGTTTTGCTATGTTGCAGACACATTATTTTAATTCCACGCCTTCCCAGATTATGCCCTTAGGCCATTTTTTCTGTTGGTCAGTCAGCATCAGTCCTCTGAAGTGATTTTATGTCACCTGAAATCCCCACTTAGAGTGGAAGCAGGAGGATGTGTGCAGGACAGCAGGAAGTCAGATAAAAAACAGCTGGAGATAAAAGAGCATAAATAGTAGATAGAAGCAAGCCTTTGGGGAAGGCCACAATACCTCTGCTTGAGTACCTCTGGAAAATTTCCTTCTATTTCCAAGTGTCCAGAATAGTGGAAAAAGTCCAGCCAAGGGACTTCACAGTGTAATCAAGTAGTCACCTCAAAATATAATCAGTTAAGAGATTGTTTTATATACACCTGCTATACTACATTATTTATCATGCCCGGAAGGCTCTGCATGACTTGCTACCTTTCATCACAACTCATCCTCTGTGGCAGGTGACTATCATGAAAGAAAGAAGAGAAGATTCTCAGAACAACTCTACCAGACACCACCTACTAGGTCTGGAACTGCACTTGCAGCAGCAGGGTTTGTTACAAGGCTTTGAGCTGAGAACTGCAGTCCCGTTATTCTGCACACTGAAAGCAGCAAGCACAGTTCATGCCTTAAATGTTCCATATTTGAGGCTATTCTTACATTTAGAGAAGGAAAGGAAACTGAATTTTTATCTTCTTCAGATCATAGTACGAATGGTATTTTATTTCAGGGAATTATCTTTTTGTGTGATGAATGTTTGTTCATTTGACTGCTCTCTGGAACTGAAGGTAGGGCATTTTGAGGTGTTATTGTAGTGCTAAGTGCAATAAAAGCTGCAGCGAAAGTAGCTAAACACCCTGAGGAAAGCAAACACACAGCTAATGACACACAGCAACTGCTCTACTTTGAGGATTTACTGGGACAAACTGTTACAACCAAAAGCAGAGTTTATGACATTGGGGAGCCTGTTCAGCTTCAAATGCATCTTATTCAGTCACATTTACCTAAAAGAGCATTTCTGACTCATGAAAGGTTCTTCATCATCTTAACTGGGAAGTAAGAAATACTGCCTTGAATAAGAGTTTGTTTCTGGGAGTGTGTGATTCAGATTCTGATTCCATGTGATTCAGTGCTTCTGAAAAGACCAAAGAAAGTGGTAAATAGTATGTCTCTCTCTCTTTTTTTTTTTTCTTTCTTTCTTTTTTTTTTTTCTTTTTGTTTTACCACCCTACATTTGTTTCAAGGTTTACCAGGGGTTTGAATTAAATCCATCCAAAGGAAGACTAGATATTCAAGGCTGCCCCTCGACAAAGAGGAGTTTTGCATTCATTAATATTGCCTTGGGATGAAGGAAGGAACAGGAGAGCCCTGATTGACCTTAGGCATTTATAAAGGTAATCTAATTTGTGCTCGTTTGCTACTTTTTCATTAAACCCACTCCTGGAATGTTTCTTATCATGGGTTCCCCTTCCCATGAGAAAAGTTTCAACAAATAGACCAAAACCAGCACAGAGTTGTCCCAGCAACGGACTCAAGTGATGTGGAAATGCAGACTTGGAGAAATTCACTGCATTCTGACCTGCAGAATTAGGAAGGTAAAATCAGAACCAGGAAAGTCTACAGTCAAACAAGTCAACTTATAGCCAGCATATGGCTCGTTCACATGCAAGTGACCACAGCTTATCAAGGCCTGACTGAATATATGTTGTTCATGCAGGTCAGCAGCCAATTTCACAGCTGGAACATTTTAACAACCACTCTCCATTTGTGTACACACAGAGGGTAGAGAAGTAAATTTATCTAGTCCTCAGTACTGCAGCTTTCTTACAGTCACACAGTTGAAGACATAATTCCAGAAACAGGTGATGCCAATGATGAAAAGAAATGTTGGAGTTCTCAGAAACATTACTGCTACTTGTCAGGAACATTCTTTTTTCCCCTGACTTAAAGCATATTTGTTATACCACAGATTAACTGCATCCATTTAGGGAAGAAATGGTCTTGAATCATTGTTTCATCTCGGGAACCACAGGTGATGTTGTACACAGTCTGTTTACAACCTCAGGGTTAGTGAAAATGAAACCAAACTAAGAAAATGCTGACCAGAACGAGCCCCGCCAACATTTCCTTCTTTAATCTCTTAACCAAACAATACAACACATGACAGCACAATGGTGGGGATGAGGTTTCACAGCCTGCTGGGAATGCCACTTTTTGGTTAAAAAGAAATAAAATAATGTTTTGCTTATCTGATTTGCATATGGCACATTAAATAAGCCCTGCAAGGTACCATGCTTCAAAATGGACTTATTTTTAAAGAAATGTAGATTAATAATCCTCCTTGCTTAAAAAATGAGCTTCAATATTTGTGCGAATCGTAGAGTGAAAAAAATCAATGTGCTATCGACTGCTGGGGATGATCACATTCATTTTGCCCTTTGTGGTTGGTGAAATCCATGCTGCAATTACAGAGACAGGCTGGCAGCAAAGAGCCTCAGTTGGGCTTTCAGCTCCACATTAATCCAAAACTCACCATTTTAATGCAGATATAGATTGCCACGAGTCAATAGCTGACTACTTGAATTGTGAAGTAGCAGTTCCATGCTATATTGGCAGCACTGGCTGTTACAGTATCTTCAAGTATTTTGAAATTTCAAAGTGTTACTCCATGAAAGTGAAGAGCGTAACTGACACCACATCAGAAGGGGCTGCGGTGTTAATGCTATTATCATCAGGGCTAGAATCTACAATGAAGACATAACACCACAAATAATCTTAAAGTAGATCAAAAGTAGACTTTTCTCAGGATAGCATACAAACTATCCACTCATTTTAATGGCCTGATGCATTATCTCACAAAGTACCCCAAGTGTTGAATTCTGATGATATAGTTCCTAATTCTCTCTCATTTATGCTGTTCCAAACACAGATGACTTCACCATAGAGTTCACTCTGCATTTACAATCTGGCGAGTGAGGTCAGAATGTGGCTTTGAGTAGCAATTCCCTTTTCAGCAATCTGTCTGTAACCAGGAACTGAATCCTGCCACTAAATTTGTGTGAGGAACAGGGGAATCCACTAAGTGATCACTGTCTCCTCAGCAGCACACCAGGTGTAGGGTGGACTTAGGACTCTGTTTCATGTACAGTAACTCCATTCTTGTATAATTCCATGACACTGAGCCCTTTCTACCCCATCCTGGTGCCATGGTGGAGCACGCACTGACACATCCACACCACGCTGTTACAGCTCTCAGTTACGGTGCACAGAGCAAACACAATCCAAAACCCACAGAGCCTGGTGGAAATGCTTCCACTGATTTTACTGAACCGTGCTTCACCACAGAGGAGAGCGCCAGAGCTGGGCTGGGGAGGAGCTGGAGCTCGGAGCAGGCGGGCTGAGTGTGCCCTGCCAGCCTGCTGAGCAGCCACGCTCTGCAGACCTGAGAGGCACCCTGCAATTTCTGGTTTTTCCTGTTAATTTCAGATTTAGTTAAATATTTACAGATTTCCCAGCTACCATGTGATGGTGGCATTTAGGGACGTCACCTGTCAGGATTGATGTTGACCACCTCATTCACACACATAACCATTGTCTGTGCTACAGGGAGGAACAAGAGAGGTGTGTGCTGAGGCTGAGCAACAAACTCAGCTTCTTCAGATGCAGAAAAAATGTGCACACTCATTTTTGTTACCAGGGTAACCTGTGAACTCAGCAAGAACTCTAAGCACACATAATAGTATCAATAATAAAAATAATTAAATAGGTAATACATAGGGAGTAGGTCCAGGTATTTTGCCACAAAATCAGGTGTGTGCAGCCATTTTCTTTTGTTCATGACTGATGTTGTGTTTCAACTGAAATACAGTCTCATTTGATGTTGGAAAGCCTTCCTGTGCTTTAGGCTCTTAACAATGAGTCAAGCAGAATATGCAGCTATGAGACTTTGTGAAGGATTTCGAAAGGAAGAGGATTCACCCTGGTGTTACACATTGATACTCTGTGCAGCTTTTCATAGCACACTTGATACACCTTAAGAGTTCGCCTTAAAAACATTATGAGATTTGAGAAGGATCTTAACTTTGCCTGCAGAAAAATATACTGGTTCTTGCCACTGATCTGTAGTTGAGAGATTTGTACATCTGGAAATCTCATTAAGTACAAAATTTTATATAGAGTAGAAATGAAGATTATTTATATCTCAGTTATAAATAGACTCACATTATGCTGTGAAACAAACAACCACAGATTTTCAGGTTTTTAATTGCTTAGAAAGATGTGAGTTTTCAAATGCTTTTCTTCTAATTTCCTCAAAAAAACATAAGGTTTATCTCAACTATAATGGGCAACATAACAGAAATACCATTAGCATCAAGAATCAGAATAGCAAGTTTCATTAAACATGTTGGGAAGACAGAAGGTTGCATTTGCATGGGCAAGCTAGAAGTCTTCCATAGGAGCAGTTTGATTAGCTGAGAATGAACAAATTCTTAAAATTGTCAGAATCAGGTCCTCTCCTTATGAAATCACTGTGATCTAAAACGCCAGATAGAAAAAGGTCTCAGCCACAACAATTCAACATCAGTTAGAATATTAATAAACAAGTGGAAAAAGTGCTTCAAACCAACAGGAAGGGTTTTTTTACCTTGATCTTCGTACCTGAATAGTTTTAATTAATTATGAGGAATTGGACTTACCGGGGAGTGCATAATGATAACCATTATGTGGAAACCCTAAAATTAGACTGTGTTTTTACAGGCTGTAAAAATAGACTACAAAGTCTGCCCCAAGCAGCCAGTGATAACAGAAAGCACAGGCAGCAGGGATGAGGTGTTGAGGGCACAATCCAGCCAAGTCCCAGCACCCAGCAGAGGATGTCTGTCCCTGCTCTGGAGGAAGTGGGAGGGTGTTGAGAGGTGTAGGGACATGGGGACAGCAATGGGCTGGAGGGAACTGGACCTGACTCACGACTCATGTGTGGCAGAGCAGTGGCAGTGAAGAGGCAGAAAATACCTGAACTGAACCAAGCCCAGGGTGCTGCTGCTCCAGTTCCTTGGTGCCTCTGGCTGGATCCTCCCTACATTTTCATTTTTTTTTTTTCTGAAGATTGTTTTGGAGATACTAGTTTGATTTTCCCTAATGTGTCTTCCTTCTTTGCAGGGGTCAGTCCCCCTGGGGGTCACCAGCCTGCCCTTGCTGGTGCCTGCCAGGGACAGAGCTTCCCCCCATACCGACTTTCTCCTAATGTTCACTGTGCTTTTATTGCTTCGGCTATCACTTTTTCAGGCCATCCAGTTGAGGCTGATTTTAAGGGGAACTTTGTACTCCAAGAAAGTTAATTTTGAACAGTTCAGGAGAAGTAAGCCTGCCTTTAACAATCTCCACCTGGAATAAGAAAAACTTAATAAATTCTTCATGTTTACTGCATTTACACAAGGCCCCAGACTATGGATTACCTTTTTATTACTCCTTGTTGTAAGTTTTTTTCTCTATTATTAGTTTTTTTTTAACAAAACAGTGGCAAGAAGAGAAAATTGTTATCTTCCCTGTGGACATTTACAGGCTTTTCAATGAAAGTTTGGTTACAGATTTGTTCTCTGCAGAAGCATGAAATAGTTTTCCCTTACAGAGCTCATGTGCCCCATATCTCAATAGAAGAACTTTCCCAATGATCTGGCAACAGCTATACAACAGAGAAAGGGATATGTTTAAAAGTCTGGAGTATCTGCTGCACTGCTGACAAAACACCAAAAAATGAAAGTACACACACACAAATACCTTTTTCTACACACGAGATCCTCTGTGCACTTTTTTATAGACAATCCAGAGACAGTGGTTTCTTTTCACTCTTTTAGCTGCAATTCTCTCTCCAGCAGTGAGTGGAATTTTCCAGTGCTGCTTAATGTTGAAATAATGAACTTTGGCAAATCTAAATCAGCTGAGAGCAAACTGCAAATATGAGACCCTGTAGTTTAGGTGGTAGTTTGTTTCATTGCATCATTGGGGCTGAGCTGTCCTTATACCACTGAGGACAGAGAGAGAAATCCTGCTGGACTCCAGGGTCATGATCTAGTTTCCCTATTGCTACGTCCTTTATCCTATTTTCATGGCTTGGTACTGTCATTCTGTGTTCTGCCCCTCTCCATGTGTAAGCACATAACTCACTGTCACATTGTAGGCAAAGATCTGCTTCAGGGGAAATATTTGATATTTTCTAAACGAATCATAATTCCTTACATATAGTGTCTGCATTTCAAGAACACATTGAGTTAAGGAATGGTCCAGCACAGACCAGTCACCAAAGACAATAAATTTTCTCTCTGTTGTGATTATGAAGTGTGCAGGAAGAGATAGTACACTGCAGTTTGGGCCCACAGAAATGCCCAGAAATACACAGCTCTTCTCAGGGAGAAGTCAACAGACATGCAACCGACCAGGGATTCTGAAGAAGACAGAAATAAAATAAGTTGGGAAAAACAGTGTTAAGAGAGGGAAACTACAGCAATTCTTCCCCCCTTTTTAGAATCAAAAGAGTAGTGAGCTGAATTCTCAGCTTGAATGTTGCTGCCCAGGCAAGAGGAGGTACAAAAGGAAATCCTCTTATGAAATGGAAAGGCAGTTCCTCTCTGTGCCACAAAAGAAGCCATGAAAGATGAGAATCCAGGTATTAATCTTCCTGCCACTATTTCTCTATTGCAATGGTTATTTCTGTCAGAGCATACCCATGAGCAAAATTAACCCACCAAAAGTACTGGCAAAAAAATCCCCTCACCCTTCAGTGCCTAAATAACAACTGCATGAGGTTTTAGACAGAGTAGACTTGTAACAGGTAACAAAAATAATCACTGAATTAAAAAAATCCAAAAAACAATGAAAAAGACTGGCTGGCAAAAAGCACACAGCATCAATCTCATAGGTTACTCCTCATCTGATTAATACATTTATTTTAATTGAGGCACCTCAATTTTGTCTAAAATTAATATTTTCATAGCCAATAAACCTGCAGTTATTACAAGTATCTGTCACTGAGTTATTCAAAGATATCTCTACAACATGAGAATACATTCCATACACTGACTATTCATAAAATTCCCATGTTTAATTTGAAGTTTTATTATTCCCTTAAAAGCACTTAATGGCTCCAGCCCTGCACACCTGACAGAACTTCTGCCACCATTTGCCCTCGGCCATTCTCCAGGTTCAGAACTGGCAGCCTGCTGGAGACAATTTCCAAGCAGGGGAGAAAACTCAGTGTAAAGAATCCCTGTGTTTATGCCTGTTCATAGGTCTCTGAATAAGCATTTAGGAGCAAAAATATGGGTATTTATCACTAAAGATTGTTTACGTGTGGTGCAATTGTTGGACAACAAAGTTGGGCTGAATTTCCCTGGATTCTGGAAAATGTAGAATTCAAGGGCTGATTTCAAATCATCTACAAGTCAGTAGCCACCCCTCAGGTGTTTATATATTTTCTTGCTAGATGTTAACAATTCAGAAATTCAAAGTAGAATTTTTTTTACATATCAATCTATAGACAAACCTTAACATTTACAGAAAACAAATGCAAAAAATTGTTTCATCAGAATAAAGTTGATTCACACTTGACAGTACATCCATTACAACTGAAAAAATTGCAGTGTTACAATACTTGTAATTTCATTGCTCCTGAGCCTCTTAATGTGATGATGAGTTGCTTCATTAATTTTTTTTTTTGCTTCTTAAATGAGGTATGAGGAAAGGGGAAGTACACAGATAAGTAATTAGATTTCTAACAGAGAATATAAAATTAGCTAAATGTATCTGCATTAGAACTCAATATGATTTTTTCCCCATTTTCACTATTGGCGACTTCATTTGCATCCTAAATCAGAATGAAATACTGCAAAAGTTTTTTTGAACTTGAAAAACTTCACCTATGCCAACAGAATATTTTGTTTTCATATGTTCAAAATACCATAATTTTGCTTTTAGAATTTTTCTTTGACTTAATTTTGCTATAAATTAAATTTCAAGAGGAAACATAATAAAACCAAATCTCTAGGAAATTATGCAAAATTCTGTATGAACTATTTGTAATTTATTTTTCAAAACTTCTTATAAATTGAAATGTAGTTAGAGGTAGCCTGTTGCAGCAAATTTCACCTTTGACAAATCCACACAGTTTTGAAAAAATAGATTTTGTCAAGTTATTTTTCCATCAGCTCTCCCTGATATCATTATCTCAAGTCTGTGAAACATCAGACTGAGTGAAGCTATTACTAATACTGTATGTGTAAATAAGTATCTCCATCTAAATTACTTCATACTTTTTCACACAAGAAACATAAATGCAACAAAAGATCAATCTGACTGTAAATATCCAAATATGTCCTTTAAACGCCAAAGGAATGTCAGATGCAATTTATTTTCAGCCAGTGCAAACCGAGACATTAAGTGGCAATTCTACTTCCATTAGCTAAATCTGGCAAATATGCAACTGTTTAAAGGCATTGTCAATAGCCATTGCACAATTAAGCATTTGTACTGATGCCTTATTAAATTACCCTTTTCAAGTAGGTATAATAAACTAGGAGTTCACTGTACAGATTTTCATGGTGAAAGTCCAGATCACTGGAAAATTTATTTAAAGGGAATGCAGTCCACCCAGTAATGAAGTAAATGTCAGATGTTTTTGGGCAAATAAGTCTGAGCTGTCTTAAAACTTTTTGGCAGATATAGCTGAAGACAACTCTGGTAATAAAAAGCCTCCAGATTTACAATTCTGATTTATGGAGTTCCCAGGTAAACTTTCAGATGCTTTGTATCTCCAGCAGCAAACTCTGTGTGGTGAGGAATGGAGATGGCTACCGTGAGAAGTCAAAAATGGAAAGCCAACCAGA
The DNA here is from genome assembly GCF_009819655.1 of Sylvia atricapilla. Lineage (NCBI taxonomy): Eukaryota > Metazoa > Chordata > Aves > Passeriformes > Sylviidae > Sylvia > Sylvia atricapilla. The sequence goes on from NC_089152.1 coordinate 12,469,075, forward strand.
GTTGATAACTTGGATGTTTCTCTGAAATGCCTTTATCCCCCTCAGTTTAGTCAGAAATTTTGCTACAGCACCCTGCAAGATCCACGGTGGGTTGTGCCCAGCTCCGGCTGTGGGCAGAGGGGCTTGGCCCTGCCTGCACTCCCTGCTGCCTTTCCACCCAGCCAGCACAACTCCTGGGACAGAAATACATGAAAACCTGCTTTTCTTCATTAAATTATGGCTTCCCAGGGGCAAGGCACATCTTTGGGGAGCGGTGTTGCTCAGGATGGGCCATCCTGAAGGCTGTTTTCCCCAGCTCTCCTCTCCCCAGTCCGGATACCCAGCTGGAGGAGAGCCAATCCTCCTCCCTGCCCCAGGGCATGGCAGAGAAAAGCTCCAGCACAGGGACAAATCTCCCTCACCAGGCAGCTGCCAGCACCCACCTCGCTCTGAAGGTGCCACAATAAATGCCAAAACCAATCCAGACTGGGGGCATTTCACTCAGTCCACTGAACAGAAATTATGTACTTTAACTGTGCCTTTTTTCCCCCCAAATATTTGTTCTGCTGTCTATTCCCCACAAACAGAACTGGCTATATTCAGGTGCTACATTTTCAAAGCCTACTTGTGACCTTTCTTTTTTTCTGCCTCATTGTCAGCTGCTGAAAGGCACAGAGAATTACCCTCAGACCCTCAGCTTTGTGCCCATTTGCCATCACTGAAATGGAAAAGCAATGGCCACAGATTGACAAGATGTTTCATGTTGGAATATTGGAATTCTGTCTTTCCAGCCCTCTGCCAGGGCTGGGCAGTTGTTTTCTTTGTACACAGTGGATGCATCCTGCCAAGTCTCAGCTGTATGTCTGGCTAGAACTGACCTCAAAGGAAGACAGGCACTGAGATTTGCAAGCAGATTTTGGACACTTGAAACACAAAGGCTTTATCTTAAATGTAACATCAAACCACTTAAAATATTTATACTTTCCTCAGACATATAATATACTCTGAATATTTTCTCACTGAATGCACTGTGATTGCTTCTCTTCATAACTTTTTTGATTATTAGTTTCCATCTGCTGCTTTTAAGAATGGTAGAGTTGCAATGCCCAAACTGTTATACACAGGGTTGTGAATTTATTATTTTAAATTATAGCTTAGTATATTTAGTCAGTTTGTTTTATATCAAGCATTCATTTAAGTGGTTTTCATTGTATTGACATTTTATAATGCCCTCCTAATATTCTTATTATTGATTTTAATACTGCAATGGTATTATTCATGGTGACACCTATTGGAAAGCAAGCTTCAATTATATCAATAGATGCTATTATTATAACATTGATAACATTAATATTTGATAGTGGCATAAAATGTGATGCATTGGCAATTAACTCATTAATGTAGATATCATTAACCAAAAATGTCAAAGTTGTTATAATGATTTTTCTGTGGTTTTCTTTAACAAATTCTCTAATCACTAGCTCAGTTTTGCATTTTCAAGTGTGTGTTAGCCACAAAAGTTTTTCTGAAAACTAAATAACATCATCCCTTTTAAATAAGAAAAGATGGGCTTTTATGGCTCAGAAGATACCCTGAGCCTTGAATCAAGAGCATTAGTAGAAGATACAGTATCTGAAACTCCAGCACAGAATATTCAAAAATAAAAGATTTACCAAAACATAACCGTGCCTTTTTGCTTGTTGCTTAGCAACCAGAATTGATCCAGCAAAAAAGTCACCTGACTGAGGGATTGCTGGTGGCAATATTACTCCATCATTTTTCTTTTTCACACTAAACTGATGAAGGTTCTATCAGAAACAGCTATTAAATGTTTCTTTCTTTTCTCTCCAGCTCCTTAATTATACAGTAAAAACATTTCTATTGCTGCTGCTGACAGGAAGAGAGCACAATGTAAAGCTTAAATAATTAACGGACTTATTCAAATACATCTAGCTCTAAAAGGAGAAATATTGCAAGTCACAACTCACTGTCAACTCTGCCATCCCAAAATAACAAATGCAGTGAGCTGTTCATATAGCAGCAGAATAGCCATTTTTACCACACCTGCACTGATGGACAATTTGCAATAATCTTTTAAAAACCACAGACTAAGAATACTTGTTGTTTTGATGACTCAGTTGGAATTCACCACCACATTTGTCTTGCTTTCATCATTTCTAAACATTAGCATTTTCATCTGTTGACTGAAAGCACTTCTGGTCCTCTAAAACATATATATAAAACACTTTTGATCTTTTAAAATCCTCCTGTCAACCTGGAATCACACAGCCTCTTACATTACCTTGTTCTTGTCCTTAATGGTGACCTGCAGTGAACCCCGCACTCCCTACTTTCAGATGTTCAACATCCTTCCTTTGTTAAAAGCTGCTGATCAAAAAGGAACATTGTGTTCACTGTGTTTCCCTCTATAGCCCCTCACAATCATTTACAGGAATTACACTAAAACACAGGGTATGGACAGCAGCAATTTCATTTAACCGCACGCTGGACTTTTGTTTTGCTTTCTGCCATGTTTGATTCCTTAAGCAAGCAAGGAAAGGAATGCATCCTGGGACTTACACACTTGGCCCATCATGAGCCAATACAAAGTTGGGTCCAGGAGCGGCCAAAAGAGTGTTGTTTTTACCTGCTGATTCTTTGAAATGAATGCTCTGTATAAGCTCAGATGACATTTGTCCTTTTAAGAAGTGAAGAAATGTTACCTAAATGGAGTGTATATCCAGTTTCACTTTTCCTCTGTATCATATTCAGATCTGGTAGATGGGATTTGATGCTGTTTCCCATAATGCCTCCATAGCTTTTTCTGTAAAAGCTTAACAAGGACACAGCATCAGAGAGTCTTTAGTGGCTAATACCCGACCCCTTTCTCTCACATTACAGCTCCAAGTGACCATTTTCATGCCAAAAGGTCACCAACATCCCCATCCCTATGGAACCAATGTGCATCAACCTTCTAACCTTTGCCACCGAGAGATGATAGCTATTTGGGCTGCAATCCCTTCATTACAGATGCTCCATATTTTATATTTAGTGTGGGAGGTCAAATTTAGGAAAGCAATTTCTCTTAAAGCTAAGAGTTCCAATAATCCAAGATCTTCTATTGGCTTATGGGTGAGTGGACAGTAATGGGTTTATGGGCAGCTTTTTTCTCTTCACTGCGGAGGGAATTCCGTCAATCTAAATTTTTAGGATTGGGTGGCTACCATTGTTTATTATTCAATGAGCCCTTATTAGATTGTATCTAAGCACAGTACAGGAGGCAGAGGGTATCCTTATAAGCAGCCTCACAGGCTGGATCAATATCTCAAGGCATTTACAATCTTCCTGAAACAGATTAAATAATGCTATTTTTTAAATTCTGTTTTTAAGGCTTATATGTGGTCACGCAGATTTGTTAGTGACAAAAGAATTCATCCATTATCATCATTAATCACCATGGTTAATCTACTGTTCAAGCAGCTTGCATCTTAATACAGAGACCACCTTAGGTGGAAATAGCATTTCACAGCAGATCAGAGAAGGCAGAGTGAATCCCACAGCCAACCAAAAAATTTAAAAGATCAACTCCAAAATTGTGGTTTAAAGATATCTGCTCTACATCGAGGGGGACATTTTTATTCCATTTTTTACTAATCTTTGTAAAATGGGAAAATTATCATAGTCTCTATACTGCAAATATTTAGGCACATGCTTAATTTCTTACAGCAAGGCATTTGAGAACATTGCTGCGTGCAGTGCTGCTCAGGACAGCCTTCAGGCACCTGCTGGCAAATGACAGATCCATACAGAGTCTTTGGAGGGCAAGGTAAGAGTTTATCATTTATGACACCATTGAACAATTCTAGTTCTAGAAGGCCAGTGCAGTCTATGGCCAAAAATCTCCCTTAGGCCTGCAAAACTACTTTGAGACAGAAAAGAAGTTTTGAAGCTACTGTGAATAAGGAAGTTAGAGCAAATTCCTGTTGTCTGTACAATCATGTTATTCATTAGGCAAAAATATTAACAGAAGTGCTAGGGGAACCTTTTTCAAGATAGCATTGACCAAAGCTCCTTGTTAAAAAAACAAAGCTTGCTGCAGAGAGCAGAAACAACATCAGGTTATTGCATGGGGAAGATCTAGTGACATGCTCTTCTTACAGCTCCTTGTTGCTGGGAAGCATCCTTAGATTAATCCATACCCATTAAACAGTTGGGCCCAGCAGTTTTCTAGTGTCCAGCTTTCTCCTTTAATAATAGCTCCAGAGATTCAAAAAGGAGATCTGTGGGCAGAGACCACAAACAATAAACATCCTTTGTGTTGGGGCCAAGACAAGGTCACAATGGAGTTCTAAAAGTAAATTTCTCAAATGTTTATTTGCACCTACATTAGTCTTTTTCCCTTGCTGAAACCCACACTTGGGATTTCCAGGAGCCTCCCTGGAGGGCTGGCCCTGGTACCTGCGGAGCAGGAGCTGTGTGGGAGCACAGCCCCTCGTGCCTGGCACCCCCTGCTCACCCCGAGTCACTAAGGCGTGGGCCTGAGAGATTTTAGTCTGCTAGCAGCTGCTAACTTTTTCCCAAGGAAAAATTTCTCTAGAAAGTTTCTTCTCAAAACAATTTTGACAAACAACTATCCTTTCTCAAAACAATCTTTCTCCAGGTGGTGTTTTGCTGTTTCTCTAGTTGACCAATGGGACTAGAGAGGGGCTGTTCCTATTCACCAACCATGTTAAGGCTGTATCAGAACACCTTATAAAAACCAGCAAGAATTAGAAAATAAAACCTTCTTTTTCTATGCTCTTTGCCTTCAGAAATATTTGGAGTCTTTCTTTCGTGTCCTACAGAGACACAAAGGGACTGAACACAATGCAGCTCGGTGTGCACAGAGATTTGGTAAGAAGGAAGAACTAGACATTTGGACACATCTAAGGGGCAGAAGATACTGCCTAAGACATTAAATCTAGTGAGGTTTTAAAATAGCACCCAGCCCTCAGTGCCAGCACCCAGGCCATGGGGAGTATCTGCAGACCTACTGGACCCCTCTGTGTATCAGAGAGGGGCACATGGGAAGCACATGTTAAATACCTTCTTTAGACCATCTTGAGCCGTTAAAGGAAAACCTGCAAGGAGCTGCTGCCGCATGTTTGCCTTGTGAGCGCCTGGAAACATCTGTGGGTTCAAACTGGACATTTGGAGAACACAGGATGGGAACTGGTGGTGATAAAGGCTGCTCTGGAAATAACACTGAACTGATCCGACCCCTGATATAATCCCACTCTGATCAATAGGGTTATCAGCATTTTTTAAAAAGTGAGTCTGGCCAGCTTCACACTGCATTTTTGTTGCAGTGCAAAGGGTGTCAGTTTCCTTAATCTCTTTTAAAACATCTTACATCACCCTTTTTGCCAGGTAAATTGAATTCAAATTGTCAGGATGGTTGTGAAAGAAATAAAGAGACTTGGACTATCCTGCTGTTGTTAACGTCCCTTGTGTTGCCTTTCCAATTTTGATTACAATTTTGATAACATCTGCATACAACACTTCCATAATTTAAAACAAACATAATAGAGCAGATCTCTTATTGATTTTGCCTTCAGTATTCTGTTATTCAAAAACTTAAATGGTGTTCCTCTCAACAATGCAACCCCTAAGTCAGTGGCCACAGGTAGGCCTGCATCAAACTTAATTAAGGAAGTTATCCAGGTTTTAGGGCAACTAAACGTATTTCAGATTCCAGGTTTAGGCCAGTTATTTTCCTCACTGGAAGGTGTTCTGGGGCCCTGGTCTCATGGTGCAGACACAGCCTGAGCTGCACAACAGGCTGGAGGCTGCTCCTGCTAGAGCAGAAAGGAGGTTTTCATTTTCTTTAACGATTTTGCAATATCTCCTATGCTAATGATGGTCAATATTTTACAGTTTTTGAACTTAATTACTAAACTAAAACTTATTTCTGTAGTATTTGTGCTCAGCACTCCTTGGAACATAGACTGTTGTGTTTGTGTGCAAATCCCATGCAACAGTGTCCTGGTCTCTGCCAGGGTCTCCCAGGTGCTGTCACAACTCACCTTTTTTGATACATGATGACAATTCCTTTTATTTCGGTCTGTTATTCTCACATTCAGTAAATGACCTCTGTAAAAGCTCTAATGTGAAACTTAAACCATCTGCCCTGTGCTTACACGCACATTCCTGCTCCAGGGTCTATAATATAATCTCTCATAACTCAAAGTGGTTAATATTAAAATGATACCCTGTAAAGGTACAATGGGTGTGGACAGAACCAATTTGTTTATACAATCGTGTTTTGCCACAGAGTAAATTAAGTTACAGGGTATTCATCAGAATTGAATTACCACAGTGCAGGCTAACAATTTTCCAAAGAAGTTGTGACATGAGCACAAAGCAGCCCGTCAGCCACGAGGAATCGCTGTCGTCTCGCAGGCTGCAGCTGAATTACTTACCACAACAATTAGACAAAAGCAATCCTCAGAAAGCTGGAGGTTGCCAACCAGTGGAAAACAGTGACAGGTCTAAAACTGTGTTTATTGCTTATTTAGAGAAGCCAGGAGAAAGGAGAGAAGGAAGGAGAGATAGAGACACCTTCCATAGGTGGAATCTCCATGGGAGTGGGCAATGGGGACATCTCAAGGTGAGGAGTGCTACTGTCCTGGTGGGACACAGGTGGGACTTCTCTCCTGAAATATTTCTGGAAAATCAGGTTTTCAGTTGGCTCTTCCCACTTTACTTCTCCTTCCCACACGTGAATGAGACGGTGTGAGAAACCCCTTCTCTGACTTTACATTTCTTTACATGAAATGAAGATGAAAGGGACAAAATTGTTGTGTTTCAGTACAGGAAAATTTAGGAGGGCAGATGTGGTCAGATGAAGTTTTAGCACTCATCTTCTCTAGACTCATGCTGTGAAATAGGGAAGACAATTCTGGAAAATTACGTAAAAGTGTATGAGTGTGGAGGCCACTATCTAATTTGTCTTTATTTTTTTTTCTTGTAAGAAAGTTTTTTTGTTAATCAATGTTACTTAAAAGAAAAACTAAGGCATAAAAAACCCTATTTAAATGGCATTTTTAAACTAAATGAGATGTTTAAAGTGTAAAATCATTTTAAGGGCACTGAAATATTGCTGTTGGAAAAGACATAAAAGTTTGGGTCCTAACTTCTTTCATCTTCAACTTCTTTAAAAAAATAAATAAATCTGTCACTCCACTTTTCTTAAGGAAACAAAAAATCAAAAGATTTTGCAAAAGGACAGATGTTTCTCCATCCTTTCAAAGCAATAGAAAAATCACAAATGTTCATCTGAAATTGTTATATATATATATATATATATATATATAAAGAATAGTAGACGGCATTCAACAATTTAAACTTTGATAACTACCATACTCCTACCTGCACAAAATACCTTGCTCAAAAATATTGCAAACCCAGCTCTCATCAGGCAGTCTGACCTGCTCAGACGTGGAGAAGAGCAAAGTGGTTAAATCAAACCACCCTTGAGCGGTGCTTCAGCCCTGCATGAGCGCCGGGGAAGAGGCTGGGTCTGCCCGCTGTGATCCCCCTGAGGAGTGCTGGGTGTCCCACCCGGATAACAGGCTCTGGGCACCCTTGGATGCTGCTGCTGCAGCCCTCGCTGCCAGTGGGAGCAGGGGGCAGTGGGAGCGGAGTTTCTGGGCAACAGCCCGAGGTGGGGCAGCCCCATGGGCCGCTCTGTGCAGGGGAGGATGCAGGATCCAGGCAGATCCAGGCAGGTCCAGGCTCCCCAGTGGGGTGACAAACAGTGCCCAGACACCATGGCTCCACACAGCGCCTGGGCAGCCCTTCCCCAGCTGCTCTGCTTTGGGGAAACAGCCACCGCCACCTCGTCATACTCTGGTTTCCTGGATCACTGCAAACCACACAGATTCTCAAAAGATTTTCGCGTCACAACAACTGGCCCATTAGAAAAGCCTGTTTAGAAAACGCCATTGCTTGGGCTTGGCAGGATAGATTTTGTCTTTTGAAAATAATCATGTGTAATTTCCTTGGCAGATAGGACATTAGAGCTAGAGCTAGACAGGAACATCAAGCATCTATCTAGCCCAATGCAAAACCCACATCAGTCAATCTGTACGATCCAGGCAGGGAGCAGGGGCTGAGCTCTTTGGCCTGAGCAGGTTCTGAGCTCCGGTTGGGTGTCCCTGCCCGGTCCTTTCAGGGGCTGCCCGCGCCTGGGGACACTGGCCCGGGCTCTGCACCGTCCCTGGGGCCATTTCCCCGCTGCCTGAGCCCTCCTGTCCCCTGAGGTGGGTTCTGCGGGGCAGCAGCAGCAGCACACGCCGGTCCCTGCCCCGCTGCCGGGGCGCTGAGCAAACACCGCCGGTCACCGAACCGGCCAGAGCCGTGTCACACAGGGCCTGTGACCCTGAAACACAAATTCCTTCTGCACGTCGCGCTGGCCCAGTGGAAACGCTGCCACCTGCTTTGTCAGGGGCTCCCTCAGTGAGTTCAGCAGTATTTGGTTTTGGGGATGAGCAGCGTTGCTCCTCTGATGGAAATGGGCTTACACTACACAGCATATATTACTGGATGCCATACTGGTGCCTCAGGAGATGTTGACTGTGCACATTTACATAAATCTAAAAATAAATAAATATACTCGCAAGCCTCCTCCATCAAAATATGCCACAGACAACTAAAAGATCTTGAATCAAATATTAATGTTGGAGATTTCTCCAGCCATTTTGTAATGCTTCCAGCTATATTTATTACACAATGTGTAATGCACTACCTTATTATAGTCCTGAGCTATCAGGAGTATCATCTTTTTTGATGGTCTCAAACTGGCTTAATAAAACTGGCCCTCCTCTGAGTGCCCAGGAGCAAGTACTTAAGATGGAGATGTGGTAGCCGGCACCTGCAGGCTGTGGCAGTCGTGACCAGGACAGTGTTTGCTGAACCACAAGAAGGAATTGGTGCTCATTAAAGGTCTTTTTCTCTGGCATAGCAAGGCTCCTATTCCATATCTTATCCTGAGACAGGTGAGAGGACTGGGAACATTTCCCCACATATCTAAAATTTGTCCTCAGTTTGCACTAGTACATATCATGTCAGTCAGGCTTTTTGTCTCAAACTATTTTTGTTGCTTTTACCTTCTGCGGCTTTCCCACTAGTAAATTAATTGAGTATTTGCTTTTTTGCTGCATTGTCTCCTTTTCCTTACTTTGCTATAAAGCTCCATGTCTTACAGAATTCATGTTTCCTAACTAAGAGGATGCGATATTATACTTAGTGTTGGCAACCACAAGAGATAATGAATGTTTAAAAAGAATCCCTTGTAAATATGAGATTTGCAACATCACTATGGGAACAAACCCAAGTTACTGGCTTTCTAAATTTAATGAGGTTCAAATGTCCAAGGGCACCTGCTTTCAGGGGAAGAAGCAATGTCAGTGTGCAGAGGAACAGATAGTGTTTCTTAAGCAAAGGAGAGAAAATATCTTGAAAGAGGCTTCCCTCTTGAAGTGAATCAGGTAAAGTTAGTGGTAAGGAGGCAGCTGTGAATGTTCAAAAAGGATTAGATTCTTCCACAGATCGTGACTTTTAAGTTCAGTCACTGCAATACTATTTATGATGGTTATAGTCCTATATGGCAATATCTCAAGGACAAGAATGATTCATCAGTTCCAACACTCCTTCTTCCAGAGACCAAACTGCAATGCAGCACATCACAAGACATACTATTCCTATTAGGCAGGAAGCAAGAAATCTTCAAAACAGGAATGATGCAAAGTCTATTCAGTCAGCTTAAAGATTTCTATTGCCTCCAGTGAGCTTTGGGTAAAGGCAGCTCTTGAAAATAGGAGAATTTTATTTGTCAGAAATTCCTTTTGCTGAAAATTACATTCTGAGGCGGATTACTAGAACTGAAACAACCAATGCTTGCACCCTGGAGTATTTGAGTGTTGTCTCTGCAGAGCTCCCCACGCAGCTCAGTCTAGGGGACTGGAGAGACAGTTTCTTACCACCCTATGGCCACCAGGCAGGCTGAATGTAAAGCTTCCTCCAAACTAAACAACCTCACTTCAGATCAAATGCTTGCAGCTATGCCATCTGTGTTCATGGGAACAAATACCAGCCTGTCCCATGCAATGGTAGGGCAATATTGCTTCCTTCAGTGGAAATCCCAACCCTCTTCTGGGCTTGCCTGTGTCTTTCCCACCCAGGGCAATATAGGAGTGGGTTCTTTGCAAGCTGCTTGGCAATATGAGTGGCATTTGTCATGAAGCTACAGCCTGGGTCGAGTCTGAGATCACTCAGTGCACTACCCACACATCAATTAGGATTTCTGCAAGATTCTGTGGGAAGTCACATGGTAACCTTTGAGAAAGATCCACCACTGCTTCGAACACAGCACAGCATTCTTTGGTAAGTCCATATCTGCAGTTTTATAGTAAAATATCATCATTGTCTTTATGCTCTACCATTTCTTCTCCGAATATTTACACTTGTTTTCTCTGTTTGATGTATAATACACCAGCACTGTAGAGCAAACACACTGGTGGTGCACCTTGCTTTAGTACTACATCTATCTGCTGCTAGATAGCAGCAGATGATCAGACTTCTACAAGAAATTTGTCAGCAAAGAAGATTGTAGTGATGTATTTACAGGAGATACAGTTACAGTGCATTTTGGTTTATTTATACATATTCATATTAATTCCAGAAGAGATATTCTACAACAGTACTTGGGGGAGTTCTCCCTAGCAGGAACCTCAGTCACATGGTTCTCCTTGTCCCCAGAGACAAATGATGTGCAAGACATCAGCCCAGAGAAGATGGCAAGTTCTCCTGCATTTGCAGAGCCGTTTTTACCTACACTGAAGGTTCTATACTAAATGCTAAAGCATGAACTGATAATATGATATATCTTCCCCAAACTGGCCATTTGCTCACATGTAAAGAAAAAACCCCGTGTAATAGTGACACCTGGTGACACCTATTGTTTTGCTTACACATTCACGCCTCTTTTCCCAAATATACTGGGTTGCTGAAAACTCCCAACCTATGCTATGTGATCAGGAGTAGAATTATAGAACAACACTCAAAGAATTTGGGTTGATATCCTTTTCTTTACTCTCACCTTTGTTATTGACAGCAACCTTCACCAAATGGTTTACACACTGCACTGTCACATTCAAGATGATGTACAAGAGGCCACATGGTCCACCTGGAAAATAGATTTGTAGCTAGACACTAATATAAAATGAAAAATGCATTACACTGCCATCGGTTAAGCCCTTTTTCTGTAGTCCCCATTCCCTGAGCTAAGCACCACATGTTCTTTGGAAGGGATTCTGCAAACTTTGCTGTTAAAAAATAGAAAGTTATTCTGGTTTAAAAAACCCAAACATCTAAGCCTCCAAGACTTCTTGTAAAGTTTCTCTGCCAATACATGCTCAAAGTGACCTCATTTTTGTATTAAAGAAGAAGAAAAAGCCTAGATGTGTTAGAAGGATACTAATAAGAACCAATACTATTAGACATTGATCTCCACTTTCTCAAAGTGTTTGCTAGGAAGTGCAGGGATTATTGTCAAATACTCTGAAGTTCTGGTACTGTAAGTTATCATTTGTGTCCATTATTAAATTAGCTCACCACTGTGGTGGAAATCACTACTTGTCTTCTTTGGTAACTACACTATAAGTCATCTAGGCCATGGATTGTGTGAAGTCCTATTGGAAAATCCCACAAAAATTATGTGGTGGAAAACTCTCATCTTTCTGACTAAAAGAGGACTACGGTAAAAGGGGCATTAATTCTTACTTTTTATTTCAATATGTTCACAAAAGTGTTAGGGGAGGTGAGCAAAATGTCAGTGCAGATACAATAGCACAAAAGCCACACTGCCAAGTTTTGACCACTTGACTGCTTCCCTAGGGATGCTTTAACTGGTATTTTGTTGAACTCAGCCATTGTGCTTCCCGTTATGAACTGGTTAAAGAGAAGATTATAATATGATCATGGCAAAGGCAAAAAATAGGAAACGCATCTCAGCAGAAGAAAAAAAAAAAAAAAAGCGTAGCAGGTGCAGAAGATAATTTTATTTTTAAATTACCCTAACCTCTTTTTTTAATTCCCTGATTTCCTTATTCTTGGCCCTCAGATTCCAGCACTCATTTGAGGTATGTTAAGACTGACAAATGTGTCGTCCTGTCCACGCTCCAGTGTCTCAGTGGCCTCTCCTCAGTGCTTGGCCCTGCACAGCCTCCCTCTGTCTCAGCTGGAAAGGTCCTGCCTGTGAGCAGGCACTGCTCAGGTACCGACCCCTGTGCCCTCGGAGCACGGGGACATAATAAAGATGCACCTGGAGACAGGCTTCCTATTGAAGAGTAATGGAGAGGTCACCCTGAATGCCTGTTGCCAAGAAGGGCTGAGCTAGGGTCATTAATGATAATTAATCATTAATTAAACCAGGCATGATGCACTGGAAATAGTATGTTAGCCACTCTGTTCTCTGGGAAATCTTCTCCTTTGAGTTAAACTGGCTCATGCAGTGGTTGTGCTTCCTGTGTGAAAGATGTGTCACTTCTGTGAGATCCCAAGCCTCTCAGTGAAGTTGTGGAAGCAACAATCTTCATGTTGATTGAATTTTCACTTAATTTAATTTCATTGGAAATCACAGATGGTGTCACCCAGCAGCTAGAGGCTAAAAAGGGGCACTTTACAAACTGAATAAGAAACTTATTACGTTATAATAAGTATCAAAAGCAAATGGAGGTGAAAACTTTACTGCAAACAACATATTTACTCTACACACATAGTGATACTAAAATTGAATTTCTTTTTATTTTGGACTTGAATCAGGCTCTTGATGAAGCAAATGATTCTAATACAATGCAAACCCCTGTTATCTTATGAAGGAGACTGGAAATGGAAATAAGGAGCACAGTAATGCTAAAATATGGAAGGATAAGAATGGCTCAAATGTAAAAAGTTTATTTTTACAAGTGAGAAAAGAATAAAAAGAACAAAATATTCGTGTTCAGTACACTAAGCTTTCTTCCCCAGATGAACAGAGATAGTGTGGTCAGTGTAACAGATTGCTTTCAAGACCTAAAACTGCAGTGTGTGAACTTGCCCTTCCATTTCTCACCAGCCTTTCCCCACCTCTTGGGGAATGAGTGGCAAATTGTGCCACAGAGCAAGGTGTGGGAAGTGTTCCCCAAATCAAAACAGCCCTCTCAGAAAGCACTGACCAGTGTCACAGGCACGTGTAGGATACATTCTGTCAGTCTGCAGCCCAGGTAATGTGCAACTTTTCCTGTGGTTTTAGTATCCACCTACCACTCCTCAAAATGACATAATAGTGACTCAAGGGCACTGTGTGCTAATAGGTGTGAATGTTAGCTGGGAGATAGCATGTCAGGGAAAGAAACTTTAAAAGGACAGGCAAGGTTGTTGTTTTTTAGTCTGTATAAACTGGGAAATGAACATCTACCATTATTGGAAATGAAAAAAATCTGTCTGTGATTGAATGGACCATTGTTGTCCCTCCTTTGATTTTCTAAATGATCATTTTTGGAGAAAGGAACAATAAATTTTAAGATAAGCCCTGCTCACAGATGTGTTATTTATTCACCCAGTTAACAGCCATTTCCTGTAATCAGTATAAACTGATCAATCTGCCATAATGAGGATGGAGCCAGCAGCTTCCTGGCCAGGGATGAGTCTGTGTCTCTTCTAATCTGCAGACATAACATATTGGAAGATGGCTACATTGCCACATGCTAAGCAGTGAGAACACAGTAGCTTTCCCCTCTGCAGGTAGATGGCTAAAACAATGCAGGGAGACAACAGTTTGTGGGTCACTTGTATCATTAGTGCTAGAAGGAAAAGACTGTTTTCTAACACAGCCTGGAATTATTAATTAATGAATTATTTCTGACAGTGGAAAACCTATTTTTCGGTTTCCACTGTAATATAATGGCTACAACTAATGGATGGTGTTTAAAAACAGATCCACAAATATATTAAGAGAAATGATTTTTGACCCTCCACAGAAAAATGCTTTTATTACTGCTGTAAATACCTCTGCTGAACACATGGATGGGGGCAAACTACAGAGCAAATGAGATTTAGTGGAAATAAAAAGGGGGATCAAATAGTGCTTTGTTCCTATGGAAGAGTAAACCAGTAAATAAAGCAACAAAAAAATCCTGCTCCTTGATTCCAGGAGGCCCCCTGGGCTGCCTTTCTGTGCTGGTGCATTTGTTGGTGGGCACAGAAAACATGTTATTTTTATGGGATTATGCTATTCAAAATGGACAAGAAGTAACTGAAATATGTGCCAAAAAGACAATATTATCATAAAGATATATTGAAATCTGTCATATTTATATTTCTAATGTGGACTTTGTTTAGAGGAAACACAGCAAATAAATACTAGTATAAACATCCAGAAATTGTTTTGGAACACTGCATCAGCATCAGTTATTTGCTTATGAAACAAGGCTAGATTTCTCTTCTTTTTTGAGTCACTATGTGGGCTTTGAAAAAGACATTCCTGAGACTTCCTACAGTCAAAATACATATTTCTTATGTCAAAACACTCCTTGCACACCTATTGAAAGTCTTTCCTGAGCCCTGAAAACTTTACAGGGTTTTGCAGTACCGTTGCTTACCTGCTTAATGTTCACTTCTTACAAAGTTTTCTGTATATTACCAGGAGACATTATGCTGCAAAATAAAAAACATCTCCATCCAAACACTGACTCAATGCCCACCTTCAACCAAATAAAATGTGAACTTCAATTTATTCCTTTTCAATGTGGAGGGTCTGATCCCATAAAAATGTCTGCAGGCATTTATGCTTAATGTAGTGACTAATTCTGCTGCAGTCGTTGGGGTTTGGTGGTATCAGTCCTTGATAAGCTAAAGCTGCACAACTCAGTGCTGCAAGATGGAAAAGCATTGCTTACTACAATGTATATTAAAATTGTGCCAGAAACTATTCTACTGAATGCTTACTGAACACCAGAGAGCACTCAGTGCCATAAATACTGTGTTAAATGTAGTGCTTACAACCCAGAATGGCTGGATGTGTGCTGCTGAATCTGTGAAGGACCAGGCTGTTTCTGGGACTCTGTACACAGGCAATTGATTCCACAGATCAGATACAAATCTTCTTTGTGTCTGCATCCCTGTCCAAAGCTGTACACACCCAAATAAGAGCAAAATCCTGTAACTGCTTGTTTTAGAAAACAGATCCTGAACGAATGCTTTGGGACCAAACCAGAAAGGAACAGTCTTTAATTATATGATGTGACAGGATTTTCTGTCTCCAGAGAATATTCCCTGGTTGCTAATGATGCCTTGAGAAGGCTGACTGGGAACAGAGACTGCTGGACAGAGCTAAAAGAATAAAGTAGGTATTTGTTGAAAGGCCTTTAGGATACACTTTGGGCAGTACAAGAGCCTGGTCAGGGCTACACCCAAGGTGCACCCAAAATGGTCACAAAATGGACAACAGGTCATAAGGTTTCACACTTTTATAAGTTTTGGTCTATTTGCATATTTGGGTTAGTTGTCCAATTATAGCTTCAGGTTATGAAGTTCCATCCTTGTTTTTGTCTCTTCAGTCCACCATTGTTTATGCTTCTGGGTCTGAAAACTTGTAACAGTTGTCCTTGGTCTCAAGCTGGAAAAGGATTGTTTTGTGTACCTCCTCTGTGAAGAGAACTGACTAACACTCAATATGAAGCTCAGAGCCACACACATAGGCAGCACAAAAATCTAAAAAATATGAAAGCTAAAACTTAAGGCATCTCTAAGAGTGAAGGACCATAGATAGCTGAAAATTGAGAGCTACCAAGAACTGGAGGTTTGCAGACAGCCCCACCACTGAGGACACACCAAGAGTTGATAGTTTCAACCTCCTATGACAAAACAGCATAGCAGGATTCTGTCTTACTGTAATCATCCCCTTGCAGGGGATGTGAGCTGTGGCTTCACCCTGCTAAGCAGCAGCTGGCCTCAGAGGAGCAAAGGAACACTCCCTTACTGGCACATACATTTCTATGCACAGCAGTGCTCTCAGTTTCTAGGTTGAAAAGTGCCATGAGAATGCAAAGAGCTATTAATATTAAAATTGTGAGTCTAATAATTTATATGCTGCTTTCTCATCATCTTGCAAAATGTCCCCAGCAGCAAATGTTATAAGTCATGACATTAAATGTTCTTTAGAGAAGTGCACTTTTTTTTTTTAACAAATAAGACTCTCCCCCCTAAAAGTCACTAACAAGAACTGCAGGGTGTCCAAAAGGGGCAGGATCTGCCTGTTACCTTTTGAGAACATGCAGTTCATTTCAGCTCTGCTACCCTTGATGAAATCTCTTGTGATAAATCATACAACTCAGTCGTGTTTCACTTGTTTGCCAATGAATTTGAAAAAGGGCTTATAGCAGTTAGGAGTGTAAATACAATTTGATTTAAAAATTATTCAAGAATAATTTTAAAGTTCTCCTGAGATTTTCGTGTTAACTCAAATGGATTTTGCTTTCTCTCAGGATTCAACTGCTTCTAGGAAAGCTTTGGTGAGCAGGTAATGTGACACCTAGTCCTGCGTGAGAATTTGTGGACAGATCTAAATTACTTAATTACAGATCACCACTGTAAACAGTAATGTGCTTTTAATATAATGAAAAGAATGTTCATCTTAGTTTTTGTCTCAAATAATCTCAAATACAGCTACATTTACAAGTTCACTTCAGCTCTCGATAAATGTTCTTTGTCTTTACACCAGCAGCTGGTCTAATTCTGCACATCTGCATCTGGTGCCTGCTCTGGGGCTCTTCCCCTGCTTTGCATCCCTGTTGTGTCAACACTGTTTGATGTTGCTGGGGGAAGAGGGCAAGGGTCAATTCTTTTACTGATGAGATGTAGCTGTTGGCTCCTTGAGATGAGGTTACACTAAAGTTAGAAGCACAAAGGAAGGTAAAATTCCCACCTCTAACCAGTGCATCATCTCATCCTACAGGGATGGGTGTGCTCAGACTGAAGGAATCAGCACTGCAACACAACTGGCTTCACTGGTGTGTTGGGAAAGACAAATTGGGGATGGGAACATTTGAAAACAGTGCCCCGTGCAGAGGCCCAGCACCCTCCTCACCCACCTCAGGCTGATCTAAGCCTGCTGTGAGAGATGGTGGCACACCCTCACTTCTCCCACCTCACTCTGCATATCCAGCAGCATTTACATTTTAATGTGTCAGGAATTGTACAAAAGAACTATTTGCCAATGATTGACATAATCCACAAACAAAGAAGACTCTGAGTGAGAATAAATTGATCACAAACTATCAATGCAGTGATCATTTTTTGCTCTGGGTTTGGGCAAGCACCTGTCAGTGGAGAGTCCTGATTCAGGACTGAGGCCTTCAGATATTACGGATGTGTGCTGGCTGGCTTCCTGCAGCAGCACGGCAGCTTTTCAGGAGATAAAGGGAATAGGAAAAAGGCTTCTCAGAAAACAACTGCTGGAGGATTGTTTTTGAGTAGCTAGTGATGAGTATTCCAGATATCAGCTGACAAATATTTACTGCGGAAGTTCCAGGAGCTAAAAGATCATTCCTCTTAAGTAGCTGGATATTTCTACTGATTTCTTTGTCTCATATGCTATCTCTTCACCTCCATAAAGGATATCATGGGAATTTTACCAGCCTTAACCTCTTGTCTCCCCACAGCTCTACCCCAGGTAGGAGTTGACCTTTGCTAAGTGTTCATGCTGCCTTTAATGAGAGAGGATGTGTTGTATATAGATCTTTCTGAAAATCCATGAAAAAAGCCTGTTGCCCAGTAACAAATGGTCCAGTTCACCTTCTTTTGCTCATGATGGGGAACATCCACCATTCCAGGTGGTCCTCTTGCTTGCTTCCTCTTTCCTGAGAAAAGAAACATGACATAACATGGAGGAAGGTCTAAGGCAGGGCAGGAGGCTCTGTAGATGATTCCTCCAAGGGAGAGCACCCTCAGGGCTCTCCAGCAGATCCAGCTGATTTCCCTGGGATTTCCTGCAGTCATCTTTGCTGTACAGTGACATATGAGGCAGACACTTGACCTACGCCTGCTATTTAATTAAATGCACTTCACCACCTTTTTTCTTTGTGTCCGTGTCGTGATCCATGTAAGGATAGACAAAATACAGTGTTGTTAATAGGCAAAACTTATGAAGCTTAAATGGAAGATTTGGCTGGGTGTCTTTAATTAAATGGGCATTAATACTATGCAACATCCTAACTCTGAATGTGAAGGCATTAAAATAATTAACTGGTCTAATCTAGGTTTAAGAGGCTTGAAAAATAGGTTGAAAATAGGTGCCAGTGTGACAGTATATCCCTGTGAAGGTGACCTTAATTCTAGATACTGAAGCAGCTGCAGCATGCTGGAGACATGTGAGTACCTGGCTGTGGCACCAGGATGGTGAGTGCAGGCAGAGGAGAAAGCAGCAGCTGTTTAATCTTGTGTATGATATATCTAACTAGAAAACACGGTGAAAATTATTCAAATCAAATATTTGAATAATTTCAAACTAGAATATTGTTTGTGTATCACAGCAGCAGCATAGGACTGATTACAGATTTAGGACTGCCTTTAGGGTGGCCTTTAGCCATAAATCTAGGAAGACATCTTGTCAAAATGATATTTTATTCTGAACTTGTAAGTAAGACAAAAAATGCTGATAAATGACTGATATTGTTTGCTGACAATCAGATAATGTCACAAGAAGACACCAAATCCCAGTTCCAGGAGGAAACCAAATAATCCAGCCGTAAACAGACTCTTGCCACAGAAACCATGTTCAGGAAAAAGCATCTCGTTTATGCCTGCTTGGTAAGTTTGTTATCTATTTGTTATCTATGGATACTCTCACACTAAAAAAGGTTTCACTGAGTTTAACAAACATGTTGTGTAAAAAGAGCTGCTACAAAACTGATATGGAAAATGATAATTAAAGGCAATTTCTTGTGGCTTTTTTTTTTTTTTTTTTACCTTTTTGTCAAAAAAACCTTGGGATCTGCCAACATTGCCAAGTAGTGCAGCATAACAGAAGGAGATCTGAAGAGTAGAACAGTTGGTCTGATGATGTCCATTCTGCCTAGGTGGGATGAGTCAGTTTTCTACAAGCTCTAGTCTGATCCTATGATTTGCATGCTTTAGGTGTGTGCCTGTAGAGCTTCTTTTGGTGAGCTAAATTTATTTCTTCAGAGATAATAAATGAAAGGAAGAATAAAGAAAGCTGCTCAGGCATTCCCCCCAAACCCAGCACTGCTCTGGAAGAAACTGAATCCACTAAAATAAGCAATTTCCACTAGTTACTAGACTTGGGTGTTAACACCCACTGAGCATAGGTATTTTAGGCCTTCTGGACAAAACTGAGCCTTTGTTTATCAATCTAAATAGAGCAACAAAAAGAACAAACAAAGGCATTTCATTTTAGCTTCCTCCCTGAAGAGGACTGTCATTATCTCATGTCTGGTCAGACTGGAAGGTCATCAGTGACAGTCAGATCTAGTAATTTTTTTCACATGGGAACTTAAATTCTGAATAAATTGTGCCCATGAAAATCACAGTGCTGTTAAACATCAAATCCTAAATTATAGTACATAACAGTCCTTAATGCCTGGAAGATCACGCTGCCTGATCACCCTGTGAATTCTGGGATGCAAAAAATTCAAAAAGAATGGGGAGGAAAGGAGAGGAAAGTGCACCTCTAAATCCTGTGGTGATCTCAGCTGTCCAGAGTACAGTGGCAATCTGCAGGATTTTTGTCTTTATTTATCAGACTGCATAATCTAATTATCTCTCATTAGTCCAAAGCTGATTATTTCATTTATCTTTGTATATGTGACAACAAAAGGCTCTCTTTAATTAAGCAGATCAGCAATTAGCTGTTGTTTTATAGGCAGTTTCAAACATCCCTGTACAAGTAGCACGCAGCATGATTGCAATCAGATGCTTCGGGAAGAATTGTAGATGAGGACATTTTGATTTACAGCCCCATTTAGTTTAAAGCTGCATTGGCAAGTCTAACTCCAAAAGCAAAGGCTTATGAGATATGGCCAAATTGCCAAGCACACTCGATGGAATGAAGCATAACTGAGACAAGCTCTGCCAGGGAAATTTAATCAGATCTGCAGAGGAACCTTTGTGGGCTGACCCTGAAGAACCTGGATTCAAACATGGAGTCAAGGATTGTTTGACTCTTTATAGCGAAGGAGTTGCACATTCAAACTCAGTGAAGCAGCAACAGGCAAATTTGGATGTACAACTATCAGGATAGTCTCTGGTTAATTAAAATGAGAAAATTATTTTGTTTGTGATGATGCTATTGACAGCAGTGGATACCGCAGAAAACATGAGAACATAATTTGGCTTGTGAATTCTCCACAAATCAGAGCAACCCAAAACATTAGAACTGGGTATCCTTCTGAGAATCTTTGGATGAATTCCCAATCCCAGTGTTTTCTTTATCCCCTCTTAAAAAGTCATCTCCCACTTTGGGGCTGGCACTGGAGGAGGAATCATCACTAGTCCCTATTTTTCAGTACTGGACTACAGAAATCACAGCTGAATGAAAACATCAAAGCTTTTTGTTGTTGTTGTTGTTTTACTTTTCCAAATTTCTGCAATATTTTCATTAGCCAAAAAAAAAAAAAAAAAAAAAAAAAAAAAAAAAAAAAAGTTCTGCATCCAGATAAATGTATGTGTCCATATGCAGAAAAGGACAAAGCAGTAAAAAAAATCCTTACAATAATTTATGAACACCTAATAAGTTTTAATTTTAAGATGTAAGTGCTGAGATAAGCACAAAGAAATTAAGTTGGATGTCTCTGAGAGCACAGAAAGAAGAATGGATTGGAATGCAAATCTCCACACAAACTCATACTTGTAAGCACGGGTATTGTCCATTACTTGAGAGTAGCTCAATTTAAATAATCAATTTGCAAGAGAAAACTGCTGGTGCATTTAATATACTGAACTTCCCCCACTGGACTGTGCTTGTGACCTGCTCTGCTTAAAATATGGAGAAATGAGATTAAATAAAAGAGAGCAGCTGCTCCTTTTTTACTTCATTTTGCATATGAAATTTCTTATTTTTCAAATATGAAGTGGAATAATACATTCTCTTGTGTTGATACAATTTTCAAATTGCATTTGTCTTATTTTTTGAAATACAATTCTTTTAAATGTTTTCTGACCTTACTTTTGGAAAACTTTTTTTTCGTAGGAATATTCCAGTTAAATGCATGAGGAGCTCTCAAAACAACAAGGAGCTACTGGAAACTTTGGCAGAAAGGAGGAGGTCCTTTAGTGGCCTTTATCCCTCCTTGTGCAGAGATTTCTCTGCACAGAACTGCTTTGCAAAGCAAGGTGGGCTTGGAGCAGCACAGTGTTATGAGGCTGTTCACCCGCTGGTAATTGGCAATTAAGCCTGGTATAAAAGGCTAATGGCAATTCTCTTCTGCTTGGAGAGTCAGAGGTAGGAATCTTGCCTGAACAAACTGGAGACATCTGTGAAACTCCCTGAAGTGAGTCATGAAAAGGACATAACCTCTCAAGTGCCTGCCATGAATTTTAAGGGCAGAGTCCCTAAAAACACATATGAAAACCATGAGAAATCTAGGGCATCTTATTGTGCAGAGGGAATTATTGTTGAATTGAAGAAACCAGGATGTAGCAGTCTTCATATAAATATGCAGAAACAGGTGAGGTGGGTGCAGACAGCTCCTGGAGTCCTACTGCAGTCCCTCCATTGACTAGGAATGTCACTGTGAGACTTGGATAACCCTTTCTGTACATGGCTTTTATTTAGAAGGAATAAAACGCACTCACTGGTATCAATATTAATCTTGGGGACAGAAAAGATTGAAAAAAACGACCAAAATATGTGCTAGAGTGACTACTGAATAAACAGCCTAGTGAATAGGTAAAGACCTTTTAATGTAGTTTTTTCCTTCATATTCTGATGATAACACGTCTGTAGATATGGTAGTTGAGCCAAACCTATTATCTAATACAGTATTAAAATGATAAAAAAATACTCTTCCTCTGGGTATATTGTGAGGATGTCTAACAAGTACACTGAGAACCAGGAAAATAAGGTTAGAAAGCAAATACCATAGATGGTTCATGGGATATTCTCCATGAGAGACTAGTGGAGCATCAGGCAGGCTGGACAGCTGCAGCTGCAAACTTCCAGGGATGATGGTACCAGGTAGGACCAGGGCTGTGTCACCTCAGAGTCATACACCCCACAGTGACAACATCATTAAAACTCAGGACAAAATGACTGCTCTGTCTCAAAGAGTTTGTGATGGATCCAACTGCCCTCAGACACTCCCCAGAGGGAGCAGAACAGACCTCGCCCAGCCTCTGCACCCCTACATGGAAAAGTGCAAGAGACCACACTAAGTGCATGCTGCTACCTCCTTAGATGGTTGCACTATAAAATGTTGGTCAATATTCACACAAAACCCCTGAACAACTGAAATATGAAATCAGTAAGAAATCAAACTCATCAACCACTATAACAATTTTAAATTATATCAGAAGCAGAGGCAGTAGGTTGAACCAAGGATCCTAACAGACTAAGTCAAGGCTGCACAGCAAGAGAAACAAAGACAACACCCATTCCTATTGCACAAACTAGAGCCAAAAAGCTTTGAATTTTGTCAAATCTCGTGGACACCTTGGAATGGAAATCTGGGATGTCATGTCTGTTGGCCACCCTTTCACTCCCCGGGTTTTGGCCTCTAAGATAAGGAGGTGAAAGCAAAGGCAGGAGTCAATCCAGTGCTCTGGGATTACAGAGGACGGAACCCTGCCTTGCCTGGAGTTACTCCTCAGCTGCCCTGGAGGGAATCACTTGGTCCATACTCAGCCACTCCACAAACCCATGGCTCCTGCACCTTGCTAAATAGAGGGAAAACTACATTGAAAACAATTTGCAGAGCAAATTATTGCCTAAGAATAGAGATTTTCATCTGAAGGGAGATGTTCTATCTTTAGATTTTTTGAGGTAAATTATTTTATTCATAGAATGACATCACCAGTTAACTAATTTTTCTGAAGTCTGGCTACCCCTCACTTTTAACTTCTGACCATTCGCTGCTTTTATGTCTTTGATGTACTTCCATCTCATAAATTGCAAATGAGGAACCTTTTTTGAAGTATGTGAATTTCACTTAATAATATTCTAGTCCACCAGGAATGTGAATATGAACCAAACTTTGACTCCCAACAGAGGGTTGCCACAGCTGGATACAGCCACATGTGTCTCACTGCTTCATTTACATTTTCTAATTCATACAGACCCTCAGCAATAAGCAAACAAACAATTGAATTGGCTAACAGAGCTAGGATAATTTAGTGTCTGAGGGGTTTTTTTCTAAAAAAAAAATCAAATTATTAGGTAAATTGCCCTTTTTTTCTGATAAAGGCATTTAGCTGCACATACATTTTAGAACTTGAAAAACCCCTTGCAATATACAAGAAGAGCAGTTTGAGATACAGGGCTTTACATCAATACATTTGAAATATAGCAGGCAACTCCTCTGCTTTTCCTTTTGCAGATGAAGGGGCAGTCCTTTTATGATTTTTAGGCTGAAGTAAATTTCCCATTGGCAGAATGGGAAAAGAACCCAGACTTCTTTCTCTGCATTCCTTTCTCTCCTTCCTTCAACTTTCAGGTCCCAATTCAATCATAAACATAAGATACCTTACAGAAACAATACACACATGGCACTGAGGTGTTCTGGCCTTTCCTCTGGCACATGAATCCATTCAGAGCCACCCACAGGGAAGGATGGCTCAGTGTAGGAGCATGTCCAGGTCCTCCCTCCTACCAGCTCTCCTGACAAATCTGGATAAGCTAACAGACAAATCTAGAAGGGTTTAGTGGCTACTTGATCCTCACTAATAGGCTCAGGCAGATGAGGCAGTGGCAGGTCATGGTAAGTGGTCAGGGAATAACTTTTGGTCTCATCAGCTGGCTGAAATTGAAGCTTTGAAGCCTTATGAGTTCTACTCTGATGGAAAATACCTACTTTACCCAACATTGCATCCTGGATTTCATGTAAGATTTGTTTGCAATTTAAGGGTATTTGAAAAGCAGGTAGTTTCCAGAAAGTTATTTCATGTATCATATGGCACTTCAAAACAGGTAAGAATTTCGCCACCTTAATTTTTTCCTTTTGCTGCTCATGCCCTCCTTACTCTCAAATTACAAACATCCATGCTAGCCCTCCAGTTAATCATTATTCATATGATGAAACAGTAAATCTAGAGTAAAATGTCTGGATAACTATGATGTGGCCCAAATGAGCTTAAGTTAGACAGTATTAATGAGAGTCACCTGAAATGCTCTGATTTCCATGCTTCGAGGGCCCTTCAGCAACAATAGAATTCTTTTTCAACAAGGCAAGTCTCTGACAATATCTCAGTGAAGCCAGAAAAATTTATGCAGAGGCAGACATCCACATCAGAGTAGGAAAACACACTGAAATGAGACCCAAAGAGCTAAAGAGTGAAGACATAAAATGATTTATACCTTTGCAAATCAATTAAAGTAAACCTCATATAGTTTTATTATTGATGCACATTTAGTTGAACTAGAATTTAAAGGGTGCTATGCTTCTTAAAAAGAAAGATCCTGGTTACAAAGGCATTAACCTTCTCAATCCCACAGGCCTGGGTTTTCCACTGTACTTAAATATTTGGAGAAGGAGTTATTAAAGCTTCTACACTTCAGATTCTCAAAGCTGCATTTTCATTGGAAACAGTGAGGAGGAACCATCACTCATCTCCTTTCTGGATGTTTTTTTCCTAAATATCTTGGGCTACTGAACAAATCAGCTCCCTTTGCATATTTTTCAGACCCCTACATGGGAAAGCAAAGATTCAAATGCTTCCTATCAGCATCACCTATATCCAGCTTATTCACCTGGCTCAAATAATTCAGTGCTGCCCAGAAGCTGCTTTTCCCAAGGAGAAAGGACAAAAGAGCTGCTTTTGAGAGGGATGAGGCTTGACAGCATGTTAATATGATGTCCCTCAAGTAGGTGAATACATTGCCAGGTATCACACAGATAAATTCTGATTCTTCCAGCCTTGTTTCGTAAACTCAGATTTGGAAAAGCTGCCCTTTTCTGTGGTGAGAAGGTAATTAAAGCTCTTCTCCTTCAACCTTGCCATCTCCTGAAAGCTAAGGAAACAAAGAGCAGGGAGGGGCTGTGTGATAGAAACTCAAACTAAATGTGACTTACAGCAAACCCCCACAAATTAGTATAAATAAAAACCTGTAGCTTTCATACATAATCACACAACCCAGACAAGTGGGGTGCTCCAAGGAAAGAAAACATTAACTCATTTGTATTTATGGTTAGTAAGAATAGAGCAAAACTTGCTCTCCTCCAGATACTTAAAAAGTATGTAAAATTTAAACGTAAAATTCACCCTAGGTCTTAGGAGACAGTACTATAGCATCTTAAGTATGCATGTAACTCCTTTTTTCATTTGGAAACTCCACACTTACTGAAGTAAAATAGTTCTAAATTAATTACTTCTATTGCAAAAACCTCATGCTATATTTAATAGCAATCAGAGCTTGAGAGTTCTAAACCTAAAAATCAGAGATTTCACTGTGGGAAACGCTATATAGCAATACAGAAAAATTCAACCATCTTAATTGTATGAGCTATTACTTTAACTTACAAAGCATTTTGTATAATCTCTCTGTTCCTCTCTTATATCTCCCAAAAGACAGCCATAAATATACAGAGCTGGAGCACTTTCTTGAGTAGTGCATTTTTCAGCCACGTATTTCTTTAGAAATGGTATATTTTGTATTATTGTGAAGAGCATCCTCATAGACACTCTGTAGTTTATTGATTCGATTGAATTGTGCAAGACTGAAATTCTAAACCGTGCTTTTTGCATTGATCATTAAATCGTGTCATTAGAATAGAACTCGATGGTGTTTTGAATACACTGATCCTAATAATTTTATTGCTTGTGAAGTTTCATTGTGGCACCAGTGGCTAACAGCGCCTGAAGAAAAAATATAAAAATCTTCCTCTGAAACACAATTGTGTCCAAACCATTTGAAAGGTACAGAAACCAATTACAGTAAAATCCTGTGTTCTCAATCAGGCTCCATGAAAAACATTCCAGCACAGAGAGATGCTGGGTTATTTATTGTGGGAAGTTACTGAATGCTTAACTATGCAGATGAAATTCTCCTTGTTCTTTTATACAAGGCAGCAAAATAAATAACTTAACAGCTCCCAGTTCCCAAGGTAGACTTGTTAATCGGCCCAATATTGTTCTAATTCTCCTCGTTGCTAACTGAATTGGAGCATGTAACTGGATAAAATGTGTCTTTAGATACCATGTACTTATTCCGATTACTATTTGGTTGATTGATGACTTTCTGATTTTTTGAAACAATGCCAGCACAGTGGCCTCTTGGTAGCTGAACACATGACTGCTGTTTGTTGTGCTTTGGGGGGACTGCAATGCGAGGTCTGGCTCAGTCATTTTTAAAATCAATACTTGCTCTCTGAGCACGGGATAATTTAGAGAACATAATTCAGAATTCTACCTTTCAGCATGTATCCTCCATCAAAGGAGGATTTTTGTCCAGAGTCAGCACAAAGGCTACATGACCCAAGAATGCACAGATAAGGTTAAAAAAGAGAGGGAAAGTACATTTTTTTTCAAACTAAAGCGTCAGTAGCCACATGTGTAGATAAATATGTCTTTTATGTATGTGCACTTATAGCACATATGTACCTCCATAAATATGAACTGGAACTGGAGGCCTTAAATTAATTTTGGGTTTTGCTTACTCTTATGTGTTTTAGTGTTTTTCCTCCTGTTTTGACTATTTGTGTACTATCTCACACTTTTTAAAGCAAGGTCATACTTCCCTCCAAAGACTGAAATGGCTGAAAATGGGACCTGCAAAGTGTCTGATCAGTTGGTGTCCAGCTTTCCTAATGCTGGAGCTCTGAAAATGCTGAACAGTGAATAATTTCCTCCACAGGTATTAGTGGTGTTCTTCTCTCAGCAGCAGTGGTTCAAACTGAATCTGTTGCATTCAGTCAGTGCAGTTCTGCACATGTAAAGACTAACAGACCTTAGAGCTACTGTTCTTTGGGTACTGAATGTACTCCAGTGTTGTGGGTTTTGATCCTTTTGGATTAATCTTTACATCTTACATTCAGACTCAAGGTTATATTTCCATTTCACCTTCCATATCCATTCCACTAATGAAAATCTCCAATTGTCCAGCTTTTTGAACCTCAGTAGTATTCGAAATCCTCTCTCTGCCACTGAAATTTTCTCTTTGCACTTTCTCCTCCTTCCAACCCCCTCTGAGAGGAGCACCCACAGAGTTTCCTGTTTCCAATGCAGCACTCCAGATATATTCCTACATCTATATCCTGCAAGATTTCCCTCTCTCCTTCCTTATCAGAAAACTTTTACTCCTCTAATGTTTTGAAAATAGAGTCTTGTTCACATATAAAATGTGCTTTGTTTCTGAATCCTGAATGCATTTTAACTTCTCAGTACAAAAAAGCTGAGGCACAATTCTTCTGCCCAGTTTCTCCCCAGCTTAAAGGACTGGGAGTCCCTCTACAAGTTCTTATTTTCATTCTAATTTTGTTTCAATTTCCTTCAAAAGTGGAAACTTCCAGGTATATCTGAACAAAATTTACGGCTTCTCTTCATTGTCACAGCATCCTGAGCAAAGAAGGATCTGTCATAAAAAACAAACGAAAAAAAAAGCAGTCTATTTCCTAGCCCATGACAGGAGAAGTAGTACTCAAAATATCTGGAGGTCTTGAGGAAAAAAGACTGATGCCTCAATTAAAGGTGCTATTTTCAAACATCTCATCCTCATCCAGGTTTCTTACAAGGAAAATATTTGTCTTAATTCTTTGCAGCACTCATTCTGAATTCAACTCAAAAATCCATAGATGGCAAATTAACTTCAGCAAGTTGAGTTTTCTAATCATTCTCCTTTTTTTTTTTTTTTTTTTTTGTATGCTTCTTTTGATAGACATTGAACTAAATATTACATGAAACAGTGGAGAATAGTGACAAAACCAGACAAATCATTCCAATCATCTAAAGACTAATGAAAACCTGTAATTTTTCTTACTTCTTTATTTATTGTCATTTGATGAGTTCTCAGTTATTCTGGTGTTGAACAAGCAAATAAAATCCACTCAGGATTGAAAAGTTTTGAACCCTGCATCCATTATAAATTTTTTATGAGGATTATTGGTGCTATTTCATTCTACACACTTTGCTGGATGCCCATAACAGCAGCTGCAGCAGAAGAGCTCTGCAAAGCTGTTTCCCTTTCAACTTTTCCACAGGTTTCTCAAAAGGTCATCCTTTGGGGCTGAAAGTTCTAGTGTCTGTAAAGAAATTTTAGACAGGAGATTTAACTTTTTTTTTTTTTTTTTTAATAAGGAGTTAAAATATATTTGTTCTGTTTTTCATCGAAATTCCTGTTATTCTTTCCCACAGAAGAGCATAATATGAGCATCAAGGTAGATCATAAACATTTGCATCTTTTGAATCATTTGATCCAAGGTTTGTTTTCTAGGGTAAACAACTTCTCAGGTTTGGATGATATTTTCTGCAACAAGACAGATGCTTAATCCACAGATTCCGATGCAGCCAAACCTCAGAATAAAACATGGTGAAATAGAAGAACAGAAGGAAGGTACCTGATTGAACCCAGAGGAAGGAGTTTAGAGCACCCATTTCTGTGACATTTGTTGTCATTCATTTTGCAGCTTGGGTGCCCTCAGTGTCACCTCTCAGGTGAGGTTTGCTCTCTTTCACCACAGGAGAAAAGGTGAATGTTGTACCCAACTTGGCTTTTACAAGATTTAGGAACTTGTACAAATGCAGGGGAAGGGGGAAGTCCCATGTTTTATTACACTTGACAACCAGGATACCTGTCTTTTAAAATCAAGCTGAGATTTTCTGTCCTTCGTCTGTCCTAGAGAAAAGCAATAAGGAAGTCTCCCACTTCACCGCTCATTATCACTTGTTTTTGTTATGACACAAAAACTACGTATTAATTGCAACAGCTTGGAAAAATTACTGAAGGTTTATCTGTGCTCAGTATGTACATTGATAAAAAAAGGCAAATAAAGCACAGGAAGGAAAAGTGGAGGATCAGGAAGAAGCCCAAATTCTCAGCTTTGCACCTGAGGCCACCTGGGTGGGGAAACAGGAATATGCACTGGAAACCTGTCATAATGCTTCCTGGTTTTAGCAGAAAAAAGTAGGAAAAATAATTCCATGTAGATATACTACAACCATTATTGTAATTTTTTTCTCCAAGCATAATAAAAATAAAACAGAACAAAGAAAATTTTTTTTCAGAAACAAACAGCGAGGCTGAAAATAATTTGACATGAAAGATTTTATCAGTAGTATTTGATTATAGCTTTGTTTTATAGTAAATTATTTCAAAAGGGTTGCTTTTGTCACACTACTTGCCTCAGATTTTGGGTTCTTGCTCTTAATTTACAAGTCCAAGTCTAGATGCCTTCACACCCAATTTCTCAGCAAAGTAACAAAAATACTCAGACATGTATCTGCAGCATAATTTTCTGTTTCAAGCTGTAAGCACAAATTATATGGCAGAAAGATGGGGAAATGGCAGGGTTTTGACAAGATTTTATTTAGAATATATACGATTATGAACATATAATTTGGAATCGGAAATTATCTCATTTGTGAGAAATAACACCTCTGGCTTCACTGAACATAAAACAAAGGGTTTGCCATGGGGGCTTTACCAAAGACATCCTTAGGAAAAACGATCTTAAACAGCAGAGTTACTGCAAATACAGTCATACTTAATTTGAAGATTTAAAAAAAATCTTCACAATTAAAATACTCATATCATAACCCTAGAATACCTACACAACTGCTTTTGTGCTGTTTATGTTGGCAAATCAATAATTACGAGAACAAAGACTGTAAAAGCTGGCATTTCTCCATCCTCCTTCACACTGTTTTTTCTCCATTTTTAACCCTTGTGATTTCCTTCCTGTGGCATGGGCAGCTGAACTGCTCATTCCGCTTCTTCAGTGAGCCCAGGCAGAGTGTTTATTTTTGCTTATTCCATGAGCCTGCCAGCAAACCTTCCTTTGCCAAACTGTCCTTATCTCCTCTCTCTCGGGAGATCTCTCAATTTGCTGATAAATCCCACTAAGGTTTAGATGCCTAATCTAAAATTTAAGGATCATCACCTTGGGCTACCACCATTTTCCTGCACAGAGCTGTTCTCACACTCCTGTTGGTTGTATCCAGAAGGATCTGGGAGCAGAGATTGTGCTGCAACTTCCTTGACCAAAGAGCTAATATTTTTCAAAATAATCACTGGTACTGGATATGTCAGTCTGACTTTTTATCTTGAGCTAATGACAGATCAATTACTGTCAGATTTCTTGGAATTATGGAGAGGAGACTGAAGTTTTTGCTTTCAGAGGGTACTTTTCAGGTGAGTTTTGTCAAATGTGAAGAGGTTCTTGAAGTTGCCCTGTGTCCTGCAGCACATGAAAAAAGAGAAGTGATTATAGCCCAGAACTAATGCAGTCACCCTGGTATTTTCTGCCACATTGTAGGAACAACAAAACACCAATTAAACATAAAATACTGTGAATAAAATCCTAGCTAGAGCTGTTTTGGCAGAATGAACTCCCCTGGCATGTACAGGACAGGATTCTGTAGATCACTCAGTGAGTGCTCATTGGGTCTAGTCATTGCCCTCTAGTGTAAAAATAGGAATAGGTAGGATAAGCCTCAAAAAAGAGAAGAGCAGGCTGTTAATGTGTAAATGGATATTATTTCAAGAGAGTCTTTGGTCTTGCTGTGCTCCAGATTTTGGGTCTGGAACGCAGACAATCCTCAGGAGAGTATTGGTATCTGCACATCCACGAAATTGGAGAATCCAGTCCTTGCTTTCAAAAGAGCCAGTGTTAATAAAGCCCTGACATCCCTGAGTTTATCTTCAAAGTCAAGAAATACAAGAGGATGCACATTTTGTTTATAAGATTTTATTTAGTGCTGTAGATTAAACTGTACCTGTCTCTGGATCAAAACACTTCTGAGCTTTGATTCTTATAAATTTGGTTTTGAGCCATGTGTCTTTGAACCTCTCTCAGGAGCAGATTCACAATCTCAATACATGAGTTATTCATGAAAGGAATGCATGTGTTAGAATAATCCGATCACTTTCCCCTAGTCAGATGAAATACCGTTGTATAATGTTGGTTTCCCTGCCAAATTTTCTGACAAAATTCCTTCACAGAAATAAAATCTGCAGGAATTGTAATACTTTTTATAAAAAGTCATGACCCCCTTAAGGAATTGATTTCTGTAACACTCTATTTTTCATTAGAATTGTTTTCCTTTAAGTAATTTCATAATTCTCTGTTAATGAGCAAGTGAAGAGTGTTTCAGACCAGATAGCACGTGATGTCTAAAGCACCAATCACTTCCCTAGACCTCCTATCTCTCAAACCACCTGCTAATCATAACAATTGCTAATTTGAGACCTTTTAGCCATTTCTGGTGTCACTGACAACGCCTCGTAGCCTGCAATGGCCATTTGGCCACTCTTCCCACCCACCTCAGTGACTGCCGCTGCCCATTTTGGGCTCTATTGTTCTCCTGCCTCTTCTGACCACAAGCAATTCCTCCTCTCCTAATCTCGGGGGAATCTCTGCCTTCACAATGGGGGCAGGGCCATTCGCTTTGTGTGCAAGATAATCTTTTATAGAATTGTTCTCACACACACCCCATCCTGTTCATGCTCTTTCTGCCTCTGAAAGGCAGATAAACAGCAATGGGGAGGTTTAAAAAGCCCATAGGAAGTGTTAACTATCTCTGGTTACTGGTACCCTTGTTGATATGCACTTAAAATGCATTTAGAAATGGCTAAACTGGGAAAAACTGTAATCATTAGTATTAGTCTCTCTAATATTAAATCCAGAAGTGCCTCGAATACAGAGGCAATTTGCTAACAGATAAACAGTTCACCGGATTTGGATTTTATCAATAGCTATGTCTAAAAATCATACAGTGATGGAGCTAGTGCTTCCCTCAGTATTTCAAAAGAGAGGAAAAAATCTGAGGTGATCAGTTAAGGGAAGCAGAACTGACAGCCCCTGTGCTCAGCGTGGTATCTCCCTGCCTTGTGGATGCTCCTCTGCCCCAGCCCGCTCTGAATAGAAGGCAAAATTTACTTCATTTCCCACTCTGAATTGCTGAAGTATGACTTTGTGCTAGGCTTTATGTTTAAGTCCTCCAGTCCGAAGGATTTAAAGCTAGTCATTATATTATAAAGCAGGTTGCAGAAAAGGGAAAAGAATTTTTTTTTAAAAAAGGCAGACTGTACCGATCAGCTGCTTTTACTAGGAAAAAGAAAACAAAAAAAATCTGTAAATATTACTGTACCCCACACAACAGTGAATAAATGAATAGAAAAAAGCGTCCTGTCACCTGTGACACGGATAATTTAGGTATTTCTTTCACCTTTCAAAATTGCTTTTCTGATTTATTCCCTCTCTTTTTCCTGGGCAGAGTATAAAATTCCCTGCATAACCTGCATCACACGGGCATTTCTTCTTGACAGCGTTCGCTACTAACAGAGCAGAGAAAATGCTCAGGAAAATCTCAGCTCTGTCATTCCGCTCCGTCCTGCCGGATGCTCTCCGCCTCCTCCTCCTCCTGCCGCCGCTCCCGGAGCGTAGCCCGCGCCGAGGGCTCCCTCTAGTCCCTGCTCCCAGCACAGCAGGGGCCGGGATCGATCCTCGAGCCTGCAGCTGCCCCTGCCCGAACATCAGCACCGCCCGAGCAGCGCCAGCCACGGGGAACCCAATCCCTCCATCCCTCCATCCATCCCTCCCTCCATCCCTCCATCCATCCCTCCATCCATCCATCTATCCATCCCTCCATCCATCCCTCCATCCCTCCCCCCATCCTTCCATCCATCCCCCCATCCTTCCATCCATCCCTCCATCCGTTCCTCCATCCATCCCTCCATCTGTTCCTCCATCCATCCATCCATCCATCCATCCATCCATCCATCCATCCATCCATCCATCCATCCATCCATCCATCCATCCATCCATCCATCCATCCCTCCATCCCTCCCCCCATCCCTCCATCCATCCCCCCATCCATCCTTCCATCCATCCCTCCATCCATCCCTCCATCCCTCCCCCCATCCTTCCATCCATCCCCCCATCCTTCCATCCATCCCTCCATCCATCCCCCCATCCTTCCATCCATCCCTCCCTCCATCCATCCATCCCTCCATCCATCCATCCATCCATCCATCCCTCCTTCCATCCATCCCTCCATCCATCCATCCCCTCTGCCCAAACTGCACAGCCCCGCACAGACCTCAGGCTCTCTGCTCCGCGAAGCAGCACAGATTTTGGGATATCTCCTGACAGAAGTGCTAAACACAGAGGCTGTGAGCCCCAAATCTAAATGTCTGTGTGTCCCCGGGGACGGAGGCAGTGCCCCGGCAGGCGCTGGGCGGGCGCTGGGCAGGCAGGGCTGCAGTCACTTAGGGCTTTGTTGTATTGCTGCCTTTCATTACTCTCTGCTTTAGCCAGGTGGTGAGGGCCACGCTCGGAAAAGCTCCCTGGGGTCCATGTTGTCTAATAAGTATGGATGTTGCCTGAGGCAGTTGGTGAGGTCCCTGTATCTAAGGCCCAACAAACTCAGCTTTATAATGATTGGCAGACTTGGGGTTGAAGCGTGGCTGCTGACATGACATCGTAATTCATTACACAGTGCTCTTTAACGTGTAAATTACCTGAGATATTACCAGTATTTTGCTTTTAACCCTCATCTGCTTGTACCTAATTTTGTTCTACAGCTGTGGGGGCTGACTTTGGTGAGGCTTTACTGATGCAGGACAAATGCAGGGGAAGCCCTAAGCTGCATGCTTTGTTACATGGGTTTGTTTTTTTTTTTTTTTTTCTGTAAAACACATTGCAGTAAAAATATTTCAACAGTTTCAGTCAAGTTCAACAAAATGTTACAGCTATGACATGAATGTCAGACCTCAAACCTGGTATTTAATCACTTAGTTCAAAAGTAGCATTTTTGCAGTGGTTTCTATAGAGTAAGAAACTGCAAGCACTTCACAGCCACAAAAAAAGTCCTTTTCAGCACAATCATCCATCTATTCTCACATCTTTGTATGTCTTCCTCTGCCAATGTCTGTTCAGATATGGAGTTGCAGATATTGCTATTTATATAAATACAGCTCTACACACAGACCAGGACCAAGTGCTGTACCTTTCTCACTGCCACAATTTACCCACAGAATTAGCAAGAAAGCAAAATTAGGTCTATCAAAAGTTAGCTGATGTAGAGTGACAGATATGATTAATTTAATGCTGGGAAAACAGCTGAGATGTTTTGAATGAATACTTAAATTTTATTGGAGAATGGTATATTTTACATAAATTAGCATCCCCAAGCTTTGTCCTTAGCCAGGACAAGTAAATGACAAGTTACAAAGCTTGTCATTAAAACATAGCATCTGATTTTGACAACAAGCTTTAAAATGTCGTTTACAATAATGATTTCAAAGGGTGCTGTCTGTGCTGCTTTAACCAGCCTCAGGTTGCCAAGTACACAGGTGTAGATGGAAAATGAGAGGCTGGCACTCTGTGTGGGGCAGGCTCCTGACCTCTCTCCCTGGCTGAGAGCTCCTGGGCCCTGGAGCCTTTGCCCATAGCTTTGCTCTGTGTTTTCAAAAATTATTACAAGATAGTTGATATTTATAACTTGTAGCTACAGATAGATTTTTCAAGACACCCAATATTAGCCAGCCTGGCAATCATTTAATTTAATGCTGAGTGCTTTGAAAAAATATATCCTGAGTGTGTTGCCTGTCCTTGAGTTTCTCTGATGCCAACAGAATCTGGAAGGATTTATAATCCTGTAGGAGGTGGCTAGCAAACTGAAGGATTCAATTCACAGGCCAAAGAAAAATAACTGGGCTTTGTTTCAGGCACTTCTAGAAATCTGCATCACAGCAAACATTTTTTGGCCACCCTTATGATGGTAGAGTACCATTGCCAATTTATACAAACACTTATCTCAGGCTTCAGCAGGAACTTTTTGGCCTGGATGTGACTGAGTTAGCTCTAAATTTTTCTCTTCCTGCATCATAAAAGCCCTCAACCTCTGGTCATGTGTCCTAGTTTCAGATTCACTTTCACCTCTTCTCAGACCTTGTGAAAGTTTTCCCTCTGTAACGAAAGCTCCAATGAATGCCAACTGTATTCAGACTTTGTTCAAAATCTTTGTATGGCCCTAGCTGAAAGCAACACGCACGGAGTGAAGTACCAACCCCTTCCTCCCCTAAGGCAGTGAACATCTTTGCTCTATAGTGAACAGATGCTTTTGGGATTGCTGCTGTTCACCACAAACTGTCTGTTGTAAGGGCTCCGGTACTGGGAGGCCTCAGCAGCTCCAAGAATAATAATTCCCGATAAGATCCAATTTTAATTTGGATACAGTGAACTATCCACAAGTTCCAGGCATCTCAGGCATTTCAATGTAATGTGCCAACATAGGATAAAAAAAGTAAGGGAAAACTTGCCCTAAAACCTAGATATGGTTTTACATATCTGGCACATTTGTTTTGCCTTTATTTTAGATTATATAGATTCTTTGTTTTGTCAATACTAAATATTTGACTGACAATTTCTTTTTTATTCATTGTACCTTAAACTGATTACACCAGCAATTGATTTGGCCAGAGTTTGAAAATAACACACAGCATCTCTTTTTACTGCACTTTACTCCGTATCAAGGTAAAGTAGCTGTCCATAATCTCACCCAGGTTAATACAGAAGAGAACCCTCTTGTCCACTTTGAATGGAAAACCAGCTTTAAGGCTGCTTATAACGTGACAGGCCAGTTGTTACTGAAGCCTATTTCCCCTTCACCCCTGGTCCTTCAAGACAAGTCAAACCTTGCAAGACACTGAGCTCTCTGTGCTCAGGCCATGCCAGGTGCTGCAAATGTTCACAGGAAAGATTTCCAGCCTCACACTGTCAGCAGGGTAAGGAGGAATTTTCCCTTGCTCACAGCAAAAATTCCACAACTCATTTTTATATGTGTTTTCATGCATAGAAAACAAATTACTTTTTAGCTAGCCAAAGCAGAGCTTTTGGTTTTAACAAGCCACATATTGCTGAGAGGCTGAGGAAGACACTGGAGCTGCAACAGCTCAATACTGGGTGGTGAGAAGCAGAGAGTTAATCACTGCTGAACCAATATTTCAATAAAATGTTAGTGGGCCTGGTGCTATTTTTAGCCCCTCTGCCAGCTGTATTCACTGCAGTCCCTGTGACTGTTTTTGACAGAAGAGGAACAGTGTCTCTAGTTACCTGACCAAATTCTTATTCTGGCAGTTTCATCCACCCTGCTAAAAGAACTTGCATAATGTCTGAGGAATAAAGGTGTTTGTGTTCCTCCTGCAGCAGCACACAGCAATTCTGGGTGAGGAGGTGATGCACCTTTCTCCCATAGCAGTGTGCTGCCAAAGGTGGTGTGGGATCCCACCGGGCACATTCAGCCATCCAGGTGGGGGAACTGCCATGTCCTGCAGCATTTCTGTGCTCCAGAACCCCTGCTGACCTGGGGTGGTGCTGCTGTCCTCTGCATAATGTAAATTATGGGCTCCTTGGGAAAGCAATCCCATCTCCTTATGCACAGGCTGGTTCCACTGCTGAACACATTGCCAGCACCCAGAAAAGGACAACATATTCCTTCCAGCTCTGCCTTCACTGAGTGCCCACTGCCTGAACATTGCAATTCTCTCCTTTTCTTTCAACACACATGGACCTGAGCCCACAAAATTAAATATACCCCTGATGTTTGAATTAACTGTTACATTACAAGAGGAAAATTCCCATATTTATGGGGTTATAAGGAGACAAAGTAAATGTCCCATGGCCTTTTAAGATAAAATTCTGAGCCCACAATCTTAGACGTCGTTGTTTTAATAAGCTGTACTGCATTGCAGTAGGTTATAGATTCGGGCATACCCTTGGCCCCAATATAATCTCACTATCAAATGGTTTTAAACAGAAGGACTTTCAAATTTTGCTTTTAAATCAGATTAATCCCCAAAACAGAAAAACTCCAATTGACTGTGGAGTGCTATCTTTCCCTTCCCTTCACCATTTCCCTTTCATGACACAACACAGGCATACAACAGAAGATGCTGTACATTCTCTTCCTCCTTCCCTTTTAGTGCTAGGACCACTTCTTTAATCTGAAAGATCAGCCACCTAAGGCTCTTTTTCTGCACATAAGTATGTGTGTTTTTTTCTTTGTACTTCGAATGATACCAGTGAATGCTGTGTTCACAGGAACACTGAGTGTAAAGATATATATTTGAGGAAAAAATGCTCTGTAAATCTGTCAGTCATCAAAAAAAGGGAAAGGATTTAATTGTATTTATCTGCAGAGGCATTTCATGTGCCTTAACTGTTAAAATAAAGAGGAAGACTTTCATTATCAGGTTCTGGGATTCAGCTGTGCATCTTTCCTTAAAGCTAATAGGAGACTCTGCTGCTTCTGCTCACCTAACACTGAAAAATTACTCAATAAAAAATACTTGTCTGGTGCAATTACACCCTCATCTTTTAATTAGCATTCTCTCTAGTAGTTAGGGTAGGCTTTAGAGGCCCAGTAAAGAGATATTCCTTGGCCGAAAAAAGTCATCTTCTTACCAAGTAGATTGGTTTAGCTTCAGCCTTTCAATGAGCACGGGATCCCAAAAGCATTTCATCCTCATTACTGAATCACAATGCTGCTGCTGAAGTGTGAATGTGGATGCTTTGGTCTTCTGGGAAGGGAGAGCTTAATATTGAATAAACAACTATCTAGGGAGAGGGAAAAGAGACTGAAAAGAGCTTCTGGGGCAGAAGAGGGCTGAAGCCAAATGTTTTTATTGGTATCATTTTTCTTTTAAAATGAAATGAGCCACTTAAGTGTTTTCTTTGATTTGCTTTGATTTGTATTTGGCTGACTGAATTATTGTCAGAGAGAGGGAAATGCCTGCAATGCAATTCTGAGTGGTGAAGTACACAGCACATACAAAAAAAGTACCAGAACCCTTAAAAAGCATAATGAGCACAGAGCAGTGGTTGCATATTTGGATCCTTCTTTGAAATGAAGTTTGAATCATCCAACAAGACAGAGCCATTGTTTCATTTACACTGTAATTTTTTCCTGATACTTTCAAAAATTTCAGGCTGAGCAAACTTTTCTTTCATTTCCTGACATTTTAAACAAAAAGTACTTTGTAAAAAAGAAGTGTGTCCTAAGCAGCAAGGACAGGGTGATGGCAGCACAGAGGCAGCTCCCCGGGGATCTGGGTGAAGGCAGCACAGCAGGGCTGGTGCCCAGGGACCAGTCCCTGGGGCTGCTCCGGGGCAAGGACAAGGACTTGTCCTCCTCAGTTCCCAGGTGAGTGACCCACCCTGTTTACAGAGAGCCTTTTCAGTGGGGTTTCCATGATCTCACCTTTACAAACCTTTCTCTCATATAAATAATCATACATTAAACCAGGCAGAGGAATTGCTGTCCTCTCACCCGACAGAGGGTCCTGCTTATTGAGCTCTAAAAATTATTTTCTCCCCTCCTCTGGCCAGATATATTTTTTACAACAGTGTCCAATATTGCCATCAGAGTTTTGAAACACATGGGAGAACTTCCATCCTTTACAGTCTTTTTATTATTGAGGAAAAGTATTTATGAGCTGGAGACATGGTATATGTATCAATTTACAAGGCAGTTAGAAACACAAAATATTCAATCAATTAAAGACTGGTTGTTTTTTGTTTTATTTCCCACAATTTTTTAATTAACAGCAAATCGCGTAGCAAGAAAGCAGAATATTTCAATAAATCTTGATGTAATGAAGAACTCAAAAAAAGCTAGAAGATTTTCTGATTTTTCAATTATAAATGAAGAAATATCTCCAAAATCAGATTAAACCAGAGCTGCCATTTTACCATCTAATGTGCCCTCCTGGACCTGAAATCTGCCCCCCAGGGCCTCCCTCCCAGTGAGAATCTCTTCCACCGGCCGCCAGAATTGGTTGATGCTGGAAGAGGAAGGTGCTGGACCAGGCCAAGAGAGGGCCGAGGCAGACATTGCCCACACGAAGCTGATGGAAGGGGCAAAGCTGTGACAGCAGAGTCAGGGCTGTTGTCAGAGACAGCCCTGCTCACAGACAGGGACAGTACTGCCAGTCACACACAACACAACCCGGGAGAGAGGGACAGAGCAGCCCTGAGCAGGGACAGTGCAAATAGAAATCCTTGAGGATACTCACATTGTTCAGTTGCTGATGTTGTCTCCTGTATTCCACGTGAGTTTTTTGATTTCCTGTTTTTTTGGTTTGGTTTTTTTTTTTAGATCTGTAAACTAAAGGTCTTGAGCTGGGCCAAGCTACCAGATACACTTGACATCAGAGGTTAGCAGCTGTGGCAGTAGCACAGGGGCCACTTCTTGGGTAGTCAGGAGGTTCCACCTTTGGCAGTGGGGCTTCTTAGTGTCCTGTGCCTTGGAGCATGCCCAGCTTGTGCAGGCCAAGGTGAGCTCTGCAGAGCTCACACTATTTTTACAAGCGGTATGGGCTATAATAAGTGTGTGTATGCAGAATAAACATAATTTGGTTTCTTTTCACTTTATCTTTGGTCTATGTCAGAAGCCTGGGAGCAGGAAGACCAAAAGATTGAATTACAATATTCTGGAATCATATCAAGATGGAATGAAGAATCTGTGAATTATCAACTAAGACCTATTCCCTGAAATTCAGTATGCCAGCTCACCTCCCAAGCATGCTCAGATGAGATTTCTGTGATGAAAAACCAGAGCATCCTGATGCTACCAGAGACTCACTCACATCACCAATGCATTCTGGCCTTGACTCTGCGTAAGCACATTAACAAACTGGGTTATTTTACAAATTACGCTGCCTTCCTGAACAGTGAAATAGAATGGTAGAAAAGCTCAACATTCAAAATACATACATTGAAATGCATGACGCTTTGTTCAGTTAGAGGTGGGTAATTTCACAGATTTTTGCTTTCCTTTTGTTGTATGCTTCTTTCAAAATCAGTATCTGGGAAAATGTGCATTAACAAGCATCTGTACAGTGGGAGGATGACCACACAGTGATTTCAAAATCATGCTCTCATTACTGCTAAAAATATAGTTTGTTATCCCAAGAAGGGATGTAACACCTCTGTAATTAGGGACTGCTCTGGCCTCGGGGGAATCCTAATAAAGCAAATTTCATACATTGATGTGCTTCCCATTGCTTCATTTCTTTGTTCTATCACCCTGTTGTTAATAACACCCTGCAGCAAAAAATGTTCATGAAGCCAAGAGCTGTCCAGATAAGAGAAAAGGTCATGATCCCCCTAGTGCGCGTTCATCAGTGAATGGACACCAATCTGAAAATAAGAGGATGCCTGTCAATATGGAATGGAAGGCAGCAGCATAACATCAAATTAAAGCCAACGAATGCTCATACAGTTGTACTGGGCTCCAACCTTAACCA
Source organism: Sylvia atricapilla (assembly GCF_009819655.1). Taxonomy (NCBI): domain Eukaryota; kingdom Metazoa; phylum Chordata; class Aves; order Passeriformes; family Sylviidae; genus Sylvia; species Sylvia atricapilla. Next base: position 12,509,768 of record NC_089152.1, read on the forward strand.
AAAATCAATAGTCAACAAAGTATTACAATATGAAGTGACTGAATCACTGGGGAAGGAGGTAGCAGAGGGAGGAAGTGCACGAAAGCTTTGCAAACATTATTATACTTATATACACATACGCACACAGATGATGAGGATGATGATGCTCTGTTGCCTCTAAATTTCAGCAGGAAGTGGAGCCTCAGCTACCAGGGGTAGGAAATAGAGCACAAGATTCTGCTCGTGCCAGTATTGTTAAAGGGGGATGCAGCAGGTATAGCTTATGCAAGGTCCCAAAAGCCATGAAATGTGTTACACGCAGCTTTCATGTTTGATCACAGCCCCAAATACTGAGGGTTACTGCTGAACATTATTCGTGTATATTTTATGGCAATTTATGTGAATAATCACAGGAGCAGTAAAAATTTCGCAGGGCAAGCAATGTCAGGTGGTATTATGGGAAGCAGGGATTTTTGCCAAGGAAGGGCTGCAATAAAAATATTGGTTTGCCTTTGACTTTTTTTGACAAGTTATGTTTGTGAGGAAAAATGCTGTGAAACTACTTACAGATAGGGCATCATCCATATTCCAAAGAGTTTGCCTTAAAACCCTTTCCATTTATCAGTAGATTTGTGAACTACAGTCAAATTGTAAATTTCTATCCACAAATGTAGCTTTTTGCTAAGAAATTCTGTGTTTTCATTTTAGGCCATTGATAGCTTATTTCAAAACTACTCACAAGCAGTTAGGAAACATCCAAAATCTTCAGTGGAATTTGTTTCAGCTTCCAGAGACAATGGGGATGAGTTCGTCTGTAACTACAGGCAAAAGTCAATTTAAAATCTCTTTATTTCCCCCTATAATTTTCAAACAAGAAGAATCTCAAGAAAGGAAAAGGCTAAAGAGATTCAAAACATATAGCAATCCATACAACAGACTAACTTAATAACTATTTTTCCTCTGAGCAGCTGAGAAGGAAGAGTGAACCAGGGGATTTCATATTTGTAAATTATTTTGTGGTGAAACAAATAATTTTAGCAGTAAGATGGCCCTCTGGTTTGGAGCTCCTCATTTCGCCCCACTAAATGTACAAGATTAATTTTGCTGCCTCAAGGCCACCCTGCACGTAATTAGGCCTGACGCTGGAAAATGACCTTAATTTTATCCATCAGTTTAGCACCCAGAGTAAGTACAGGAGCACTTTACAGCCCTTAGACATCTGATGACAAGACTAAACATGCAAATCTAGACATCTAAGCATGAATAAATTAATCATCCCTAGCTTGAATCTATTAACCCGCACAAATAATTAATTCTAAAGTTTGTCATTATTTCCAAAGACTAAATGCATCAAGAAATGCAGAGAATGCTTCTGGGCTCCTCTAAAACTTCCAGAAAAGATATCTATAGTTTATCAAAGAAATAAGGTAACTTGAGATTTCTCTGGGTTTTTCAGGATGGGTTGCTGAAAAGAACCCTTATTAAAGGCATTAATTGGGATAGGGTCCAGTTGTTCTAGGCACTGCACAAACCATGCAATGGTCACCTAGAGATTAGGAACTAAAAAGAAAGATCTTGGCAAATAAAAGTCAAGAAAAAGAGAAATTGCAAGGGAGACATCTCCAAAAGAGGAGACTGATGCAGAGAAGTTCAGATCCACTGAATTTTGTTATTACAGTTGTTTCTTTCCCTTCCCTTCAGAAAATGCCTTGCATTATGTATTTTATCAAGGCAACTATTAAGAGTTCATGTTTAGTCCTTTGCTTAATGGCAAAGTGCAATAAAGAAAATAGAAGTCAGTCTTTTTTCCAGAAGAGCTTGGATATGAACTTTGTTATCTGGGCCTCCACATTTGCTCAGTGCATTACACAAGAACTATGTTGTAGCCTCGTCTTATTACTCAAGCCGTAAATTTACAAGACAATTATGGTCTGCAAGCTACAATGCAGTGTCACTTCCAGTAACCCAGGGACCCTCATCAAGCAATTTTTGTTTGGTTTGTTTCTTCTGGAAACCTTGGGCTCCTCATTTTCAGGGAAAACTCTACCTAGACCATAGGGGGTCTCAACAGCTGCATCATAAGCAAATCTTCAGGTTTATTGCCCTGTTAATTAAGGTCACTGCCACTAATAATTTACCCAATAATAGGATATTTTTTTAATCAGCCAGTCATTGCATTTATTATTTCCTTTGGCTGGAAGTGTAATAAACAATATGAAATACTTTAATTTATTATACTTTCACCCATCATCAAAGCATTTAACCTGGCCTTAAATTTTCTTTAATGGTAGCTTTCATTTCTAACATTTTAGATCTTTTAAGGCTATAATACATGTTCTGGTAGGTGGAATTCACTTCCATTCAGTGTATTACTAGTCAAATTCACTCCTGAATGAATTGTTTCAGTCTCTTGCTAAGAAGGGCTATAGCAGAGAACTGTCCTGTTCCTGGGCATCACTACTACTGTGTGTGATTGTATTAGGGCAGGATACACATTGCCTACAGAGGATGCTGCAGACCGAATAGATCGTTCTGAAATCCTGCAGGTCACTAGCCCAGAAAAAGAGAGCAGGATTGCAGCCATGGGAACTGTTCAGAAACCTGGCTCCACTCTGGCGCCCAGTCACCCAGAGGTGACACCGGCACTTGCAGGGCTCATTGCAGACCATATGACCCTCAAGAACCTTTAGGAAGACCTCAAAATCTCAGTTGAGAGCTTCAGGAAACTGCCCTGAATAAAACTGATGAGCCCAATGCTGATGTTATTCCTATTTTCATGCTGCTGTTAGAGGAAGGGTTTGTATAAGCCCCGTGAAGATGATTAGGGAAAGAGGAGGAGGAGCTGGAGTATTGTGCCACTTTATTGAAAGGTGCTGCAGAAAATGCTTAGAAGTGAGAAGAGACGGTTGTGCTTCTCAAAAGAACCAAACCTTTAAAGTGGAGGTTTTAGACACTGGAGAAATAAATGCCAGGAGTAACCAAAGGTTTCTTGAAGTGTAACAGCTAAGCAGCGGTGTACACAGAATCCAGTGCCAGCAGCTCCTCCTGGCAAGCAGAGATAGGCAGAAAACCAGAGCAATGCTCCTTCCATGAGGGAGGAGTATTAACCATGAAGATGTTTTTCCACACCAGTGGGACTGAATGCATTAGGATTAGGAGCAGAGATGGGCAAAGCAAATCCTGAGGGGTAAAGAGCTTGTCAGCATGATACTGATGTCACAAGTCATGCTGATGCCCAGGTAGTAATAGCACTATTTTTGTAGCTGTTATTTGTATTAAAGTAGCTGAGATTAGGATCTCTTTGTGTTAAGCCTTTAAGCAAGGGAAAGTCTAACCTCTAAAGAGAATGCAGTCATCAGTAATAAGACAAGCAAAATCTGGGAACAAGGCATCATTATTATTCCCATTTTATAGCTGAAGAACGGAAACACTGAGATTAAATGATTTGTTACAAAAAAAAAATAAAAAATCCTAACCCAAAACAAAGCAAACCAACATATATCAACACTCCGGCACAGTTGTGACATGGAGCCACATCTGATTCTATAATTTCTGCTTTAGCCACCAGACCAGGCATTTTCCTATACAAATGGTAATGGGAGGTGAATAACATACTAATAAAAACATACTACTCACCTAAAAATCTCAAACCACTTCATGTACTAACTGAGCCTAACAATGATTTTAGAAGAACAGTTAAGCATCTTATTCGAAGATCTAAACAGGCAGGCTTTGCCTTCCCTTGTTCCAGTATTGCACATCATATCAAGAATTCCTAGTTGTCATCCTGGCATTGAAAGTATCATCCCAAATCACACTCAGGATGTAGGGGAGGATAAAATGTGCGACTTATAAATGAATGTCTGTAACAATATTAAGCACACTGTGACTGACTGGATTAGAAGGCTGCTTGTGAAGTAGAGCCACAATGTATACCTTCACTCAGATTCCCCCTAGCAACAGAGGAATATTGCAAAAGATTGTCTATAACATCTACCACAGCAGGAAAAGAATGAGAAAGCACAGGGATTCTTCAGAGCTGAGGGTCTTGTAGCCCTTGGTACCCCTCAGGAAGCAGTCCTTGCTGTGCCCCCAGGATGGGGAGAGCTGCAAGGCTGGATGTCAGTAGGGGCTGTAACACAGCTGTCCAAGGCTGGTGCTGGCATTGCATATTGCAAGGATTTTTGTTCATTAGACTAGGGTAGGCTCCTTTTTATAACTCAAATTGCTGCTGAAGTTATGAATTTATTTGTATGATCAATACAGGGTGAGAGCAAAATATCCTGTGTGAGAAGAAGTAATATTTCCTTCATTAGAACAGTCTGTTAATGTAGAGTTCAATCTGTGGGGCTAACAGCAGGCTCTGGAGGAGCAGAGCACAGTCAGCCCTGGGTACAGCTTCAACAGCAGCTCAGCTCCAGGTACCCGTGTGGTGGCCTGATGAGCTACAGCAGCAAGGGCTGGCACTGGGGGAGCCTGTGAAATCAGAGCTGCAGAAAGATTGTTATTCATCATCTGGGGTGCTGAGTACCCCAAGGGTGACACCAGCGCAGTGTAGTACCTCAGGAATAATGGAAACTGCTGTGAACTAAAGTTCCTCCTGCAAATATAAGAGAAACATACACAAAAGGTCCAGGTATATCTGCTGTAACAGGCCAACAATGCTGAGCACAAGAAAAGAGTTAAATGAAACTCAAAAAATAGAATAGAAGGTCCTGTAATTACACTAGATATTCCACAATTTGGAGAAAAAGCTTTATTGCCATAATATTAAAGAAGCAGCTGAGGATATCCTCCAACAAAACCAATATTTATATTTCTGCCCAAAAGAGAAAAACTGAATGTTTGTTCAAACAGACTGTTATTTCTGGAGATGTTAAATAGGAAACTTGTTACTATTAAAATTTTGTGAGCTTTTAAAATAATATTTCTATTTGAACTATTATTTCAAAATAATGTTTGAATGTTTGGTACTTCAGTGACTGATGCACAGCCATAATTAGCCAAATATATGCTTTATGAAGAATTATGACAATGCCTCCCTACTCGTGTTACTCAGAGCTAGACTGTCACCATCTGTGCATTGTGAAGACAGCAAGAACTCATCTCACAATGAGCATTGGTGGAGTGCTGTACCACATCAGAACGCTGTTCTACGTAACTACAGCGTGGCTCGATAACGAGCTTAGCATGTTTAGGCATAATTGGTTGGAGAAATCAATCCTCTTGTGTGGTGTAATTGTCTATGCAAGTGAGAAATAGGACTGGACCTGAGAGCTCTGCTAGGTGGCTCCTTTGGCCGCAGGTTCATCTTTCAGCACAAGGACTAAGGAATGCACTCAGAAATCAGGGAGGGAAGGAGGGGAAGTCACAGTGTTTCTTCCCCTATTTCTGGGCAGATCACAAAGAGTAATTGCAGCGAAAGGCGATTTCTCCCATCATGCCTTGTGCTCTATTGAGTTCACTCAAGATGTAATTGGAAAACAAATACAGCAACACCATCATCAGGACAGACACAAGTGCTTGTCTTGGGTACAAGCTGTTGTATAATGTGATAGGTCTTATTTCCACTGACACTCTTTATTCTTATCTAATAAAATGCATCGCCACAGCCTTCGTAACCCGGTAGTAATAATTAAACCTCATACATATATATTGGTGCTCTGTACACATTCAAAAGGATATTTTAATAACTATCAAACATTAAGAATTGGCCTATGTCTAGAAAATAGAATGTAGTTAATCACTAAATTATTTTGTAAATATAACATTCTCCTCCTCTCGTATACTTACACAGCACATAAAGAAATTTTGAGTGGCAGCTAGTAAAAGTGAATCTTAGTAAAAGAAGTGTTTTTGCTAAAAATAATGCATCACATAAAGTCATGCAGATTTTTAACCTTTCTATTTATACATATTTCCAGTGCACCCAGTGACTCACAAAATTAAAGATGCACCAATACATTAACTATGAAGTCCATAATATTTACAAAGAAAATAAAGAAGAGGAAATTACCGGTGAGAAATACCACATTTATTAAAAATACCATCCAAAGCTTAAAAAAGCTGAATTTGATGAAATTGCACATTTAATATGACTCATTTGTTTGATGGTTTTCATCTTGACAGGTACATGGCTAAATCTGAAAAAAATAATTTCAAAATAAATGTGTAGCTTTGGCTGCTGTAATTAGCTGCTATTACCAGAACAGCATTACAAAGTCAAACAAACTTAAATATTTTGACAGACATAGTGACACTGCCAGTGACTGCAGCCAAAAGGCTTTTATCTGCCTGGGGTGGGTTAAGATTTTAGACCTGAAAGCATCTCTTGGCTGCCTCAAATACATGTAATTTTTTTTTTAAAGACTGCAAGTCTGTAAGCATGATGTGTAACATACATCTGCACAGGAATCCACTGCAGTTCAGTGTTATTCATAGCCACCTATCCACCCTGACAGTGCTGTTAATTTATGTCACACCCACCAGCTAACAGGGGACCACAGAGGTGCTTCATGTAGATGCACTTCAAACTGCACAGTGGCTTTAAGTGATTAAACCATATTCTACCTATATACTGCTAGCAATGCACCTCCTTTACAAGTCTTCATGTCACAAAGGCTCCTCCTCCTGCACCCCCACCCCTCTGCTGATAAATACACATCTTAATAGTTACTACAGACAATGCAAACATACAGAACTTGTGAAGAAGCCTTTACCCTGAGTGCACTACCACAATTATATAGTTACCTTCCCCTGTTTGCTTCCTGTCTGCTAAGTGTGATGTGTTGTTTTCTGCCTAATATCCTGTGAAGGTGCCAATTACCCTGCTGCTTATCAGCTGAAAACTATGCTTTGTGCAAAGGGAGCATCAATTATTTGTGAGCAGAGAGAAAAGCATGTTTGAATCATAATGATAGGATGCTGGGGCTTCCAGCAAATAGAACATATCAAAAGGTAACATAAATCTAATAAAGTGTAGGTCATAAGGGATCATCTCAGAAGTCCACACTTCAATCTTTAATTGTTAAAATTATGTTAGTTTTGCAGAAGGCAAGTCTGTGAGTGTACAGGGGTTTGCTATAGCTTAATAATAGGAGAAATCCACAGCAGAAAATAAATTTTCTTCAAACAACATCGTCTTTAAGACACATTATTTCTTCCACTCAATTCATTCGAATCGTTAGGCTTTCTACCTCGGTGCTGTTGTTTATGCTTTGATTCCACACTGATAACCATTTTGCAGCAAAACCTCCTTGGTCTCAGCTAGACATAAACATGCTACAAACCTGTAATCCTCTGCAGATTGCAGAGAGAGGCTGTAAATGATTTTGTGAGGACACTAGTCTCTTTATTTGGTATCAACATTGCCTTTACAAGCTTCCCACACACACACTTTCAATTTCAGGCAAGCTTTTGTACATGGGGGGATATGGGACAGAAAGATTAGGTTATTCCTTGAACTAGCTCTGTAAGGTCAACTCTTTATATGCTTTTGAAACCCAATTTGAAGGGCTTGTCCCTACTTTTTCCTCAAGGATTGTGATTCACAAGGGTTACTACAAGCGACCATTATCTTATCGTAACACCTGCTCCGAGTGGTGGGACTGCAGGGCAGCTCCTGAAAACCAGCTTCTTTTCTATTACAAAACTGCTTACCTGCTGACTGACACAGCCTCATTCAAATGATGTACAAGTGTGTCCCAACCATTTACAGGATTATCGTGCTCTCCTTTCACCAGGCTGCTGCCCACCCCCACCCCGAGTCAGGTCAGAAATCCAGGGATGGAACTTCTGGGGGAGATCTGACTCAAAGCTGTAAAATGTAGGGAGCAAATATCACAGTAGTTTTAGGCATGAGAGTCTTATTTTGGATTATTACTCTACGACTAGAGAACAGCAATGCTTAGAGACCTGTTGAAGCTCACTAAACCATCCAGTGCAGAACATTACTTTTAGAGTCTTAGGCAAAAAGCTTCCTGGTTAAAAAATTCCAGCTTCCTAATGCCTGCTCAGAGTATGATGTTGGTACTGTAAGAGAAAAAAAAGTGGTGTGACAGACACAAAGGACTCATCTGAAACACTACAGTACTAACAAAATGCACATGCACACAGACGTTAAGGTGAGCCTCTAGTGATGGTCATCACCTGGCAATAGCTGCCACTCAGTGGTCAGAGGTGTGGAGGTGCTTGGAGAACCCAAGGCAGCAGATGTGACACAAAAAGCCTGATGGAGACAGAAGCAGAATGAGGCAGCTGAGGAATGGCACATTTTTCTGCCTCATCTCTGCACATCTCAGACCAGCCTACAGTGTTCTGTGATCAATTATTATACCTGCAAGTCTGCTTAGGGATCTCGAGAAATTCAATATTGTGAGCTGCAGCTTTCTTCCCAGCAATTGCAGACCTCTGGCTTCCAGAAAATCCACCCCACACTCCAGTTTGTAACACTGTGACCCTCATAGCTAAGAGCACATAGGCATTCTGTGCTAGGAGAAAATTCTGGTGCTAACGCCCATTAATCATTGGTGTTCTTCAAAGGAACTGATGGATCAGTCTCTTTCCTGTATTAATCATTTCTGTGAGTACCCTCCACTTTCCATTTCCAGCAGTTATGAGAGAGGCACCTGCTTCCCTGTCAGAGCACAGCCATCTCCCATCATTTGCCCAATGTATTCAATCATTCCTCTACTCTGGCACAACACTTGGGGTACAGCTATCTCCATTCCTGCCATGCCTTCACCCTTACCCATCATGTTACCTCTGAGGAATTTACCAGAACCTGGAATTAGCTCCTGCTGAGGTTCTAAAACTACATCCTGGAACTTAAAAGAATAGCCTCTAAAGTAAATGCACGACCTGCACGATAAATGTGTTACTCTAGCCTCCTGTGCCTGCTCCTCACAATATATAACCCTCCTGTGGCCCCAGAGATCCTTAGTTCTCTCATCTGGGAGGGATCTGAGGGACTTGGGCAGAGCCAGGTTGACAAGCTCAAGGGATGGGCTGCCACGTCCTAGAATTGAGGATCTACCACCTGTATTTCTCTGAAATTCAATTCTCCAAAATTCTCCCTTTGATATCCTTGGAGGATAGCTCAGTTCCTTGATTTGCAGCTTGCCTGGGACAGGGGACTACAAAACAATAACCTGTGTCACAGGGCAACCCAGCTACAGGACAAGATATTGAAGTCAAGGTACCTACAGTGATAGTCAAGTTATTTTTGAGCAGCACACAAAGGGTCTGTGGACAACTGATTGCTTTCTCTTGGCATTTACAGAGCTTGGTCCAGGACCAGCAGCTATTGTTGATGCAAGTAGGGATAGCCAAGAAATCTAGCTAATATGTATAACAAAGATGCAAGTTAATATCCACAGGGAAAAACCACAATCTTATCAGAGAAACAATTCTTCAGCTTACACAGGCTTATTCAATTCACAATTTCTGGGAAAGGATGCAAGATTAGACAGACCTTGGCATGACCGTGAAAGTCAGCAAATCTGAAGAACCTTTTAGATACTGGGCATCCTGGCCATTAAATCCAAGCAGATGTAGACACTGACACAGCTGGATAGACAGGGAGAGGCTGGTATCTGGTAGGTACCACCTGATCCATTCTAAGAAACCTTGTCAACACAGCACTGAAATTTAGACAGCCCCTCTGATCATACAGTGCACGTTTTGTTGCACATCCTGGTTGTGTCCCATTGTCTCCAGTCTGATCTTCTTCCTGCTGAAGCTCCATCTAGCTCTACCTTCAAGTAGAAAGAAGGGACCTGCTCAGGCCCTTCTCTTCTGCTCACAGCTGAAACTTGGTTGCTTTGGGGGCTCTAGAGACGGTGTGGAAGATCTAACAGCAGCCAGAGTGATGAGTCAGATCAAGCATTATGTGACCCTCCCTGGATGCAGAGGGGAAAGATCTCTCTTGTTCTCAGCCCTTGGAGGGACAGCATCAAAAGGAAAAGATAGGAGAGAACCTTTGCACAGAACTGGCCCAGGTCACATAAATTAGACACTTGCTCAGACTTGTTCTCTGCAGGAGCATATCTCTTCCTCTATACAAGTCTTGCAAGACTGGTGTCATACCTTAGACATTTAAGACAGGTCCCTGTGGGGGCTTACATGATAACCAAAGCGATTTTTCCTTAGTACATGACCTCTTTTTGTTGTGGATGATATTTAGTAGCCCAAAAGTCAAATTGAAAAAGAAATAACAGGGAAAATGTTTATATGAATGCAGCACTGCTAGGTTTAAAGGTAATATAAAGGAAAGATTTAAACACAACAGTGAGCAAGAAGCCAAGCCCATGACCAAGCCAGCAGTGTTCACCCCGAATCCTGGGGCTGCAAGAAACCTTGTCCTCAGGGTGGAGGAGAAGGTTTGAGCCCTTCCTACCTGCTGAAGTCATTACAGGTGGCAAAAGACACTATTTATCTGCTTTCCCTCTGCAGCTCTTACACTGGAGTAAATCTGGTGTTTCTGAAGAGGGAAGGGCCATCATTTTCTCCCCTCTGCCCAGAGGTTTATTTTTCAGGAGAGACTCAGAGGTACTACTGTGAGCTGGCAGGCACATCAATAATGCTTGCTTCCAGCTGGCACTTCAGAATTCACACACTGTGGTGAGTGGAGATTATAGGACATTTGAGATCACAGATATTCTGCACATGCAAGATGACCAGGAAGGAAAACTCCCAACTGAAACCACGATGGGTCAACTTCAGTTAGCAAAAGAGCAAAGGGAATCGCAACAAGCATTATCAGTGCTGAAATTAAAATTTGAGCATAATTCATCTAATGAGATATATCAAGGTATGTAGATAAGTTTTTATTTCTTCTGTTATGATTTCTCCATCTCAAGCATTTTGTATGCCTTTTTGAAAGTATAAAGGCTGACCACATCATAAATGGAGATTCTGGGCAGCTTACACTGTCCACACTTCTGTTATATCTGTTCACTCTCTCATGAGTTAACATTTAAATAGAGCAGATTTTAAAGCACAAATATAGCAAGTAAAAATGCTTTGCAATACAGTTCATAACTGTCTCATCACTGCTGGTGCAAGTGGTTAATCTAGTGATCCCATATTTACATCTCAATTATAAAGGTTTAAACCAGCCTAAATGTGCCAAGGTTTCCTTATGTTTAGGAACCCAAAAGTAGATCAAGAGAACACATCTGGGTTGAAAAAAGTAATTTCCCTCAGGTACTATTCTGTCTTTCTCATGGATCCTGGTGACCCTAAGCTAATCTCTATTTATAATAAGAGCAATATATTTGCCTAACCACTAAAAATAGGAACTTTAAATTTACAGAGTTTGCAGACAGTCCCTGGAGTGTTCCAGGGACACCAAGGATGAATGCCAAAGAAGAATTTTTTATCTCTCCTTTTTCCCTTCTTCCACTCTGAAACAATCATCAATTACCCTTATCCACTAGCACCATCTCATCTAAGTTCATTTTCAAGATGAAGTTTCCTCGTTGGATGGTGGCTGTCCAATCCTCTTTCTGTCCATCATGGACTGCTTTAGCGCTGTCCCCAGATTGACAGCCTGAGAGTGAATCAATAATAATTATCAGACTGCAACCACAGCGAGCTGTGTAATTCTGTGATGGGATAGCACTGAACAAACAGCCCCACATCCACTGCCTCAGCTTTAAATATGTGCCTGTCCATTTAACTACTCTGATCATGTGGTTAGTAGTAAGCTCTTGGCCTTTTTTCCATGCCAAACATAAAACCTTTAAAAATTGCCTGCTAGTCTAATGTGACTATGCCATGTCCTGCCTTTCACTATGTAAAAGCCTTTGCCAGCAGATGTTAAATATGACCACGAAAAAGAACAACACAAGCAAAAAGGAGGAATAGGCCAGTTTTCCTGCATGAGAGCAATGTGCCACAAGAAAAGTGAGAAGCATTTTGCACACTGTAAATGACAAAAAGTGGGAGGGTTTTTTCCATATGACAATAATGTTCCTGGCTCAGCCAGGATGCTGCAGACATCTTAGCCTCTCTGTATGTAATACACCCAGCAGCTGTGCTCAACTGCCCTGGCAAAGGAGCAGCTGGACTAATGGAGAAAGAGGCTCACATTTTCCTAGGGAAAAAATCGTGGGTATCTACAAGGTAAGGGGCAGTATGTGCACTCTCTGCCATATTCTCTAGGAAAAAAGAAATGATTACATATACAGGTAAATTGGTGCTGAAATGGTTTCCAGGTCAGTTTTGAATCTTAAAAGCAAAACTAGTATTCTGGAAGGTACATACTTCAAGGTATGAAATTCAGGTGTAGGAGAAGGCAAAATGTGAAAAAATACTTTTCATATGATCCAGATGTTTAACAGAAGTATGAAGTAGCACAAAGTAGTGCAAGAAGCAACAAAAGCCTTTGTGTAACAATCATGTGGACTAGATACTGGTGAGCTTGTGGGGTGAAGCCCAGAAACTGAAGACAGAAGAATGAAAAGGGTACAATAAATAAAAAAGAGGCACCATCTTTTAACCAACTGTTAGAAATGTGAAATTAGGATTTCTTAGCAGATAACAAGACAAATTTCTTGACACAAGGAATGGAAAAATTAAAAATTACATAAATACATACAAAACTCACTATACCATAACTTCACTGAAATGGTGTAAGAGAACCTCAATGCAATACATTTCATATGATATTTACAGTAAAATAGTTGCAAGCTGATTTTATGCTGCATTTCAGCAGTTTCTTGCAGTGTCAACAACAAACCAAGCCAAGATTTCATGATGTGACAGACCAGTGTGAGGACATCTGAAAGGGCCAAGTGCCAGGACCAATCTATATTATTGACCCCACAAATGTTAAGATATAGCTGGGGAGAAGTGGAGACCTACTGAAACATTAGGCAGGAAACAAGACATCTTCTAAAATATATGCACTTATAAAAGCTATTGAATGTTAAATGGGGAGAATTCATCATGAAAAGAGAAATTCAATAAATCTTAGCCAACAACTTATCTTCTCCAGAATCAGGAGGACATGTTGAGTGTATTTAGGATGTGGGCACTGGATACTGAGAGAAAGAGTTGTAAGTTATCACAGGCAAGCCAACAACTGTAGGGCAAAGAGGTCTTTCCAGAGAAACCTTAGAAGCAGCTTCAACAGGGCAGTGCAATCCACACCAACAGCACAAGGCAGATCAAGGCAGCTGCTCTCCATAAATGTCAGTAGATTATGAGGTCTTTACAGGCCTTACCAGAAAATTAGTTGAGACTTCCTCAGTGCATTCTTGATCTATCAAATATTAAAATGTATGCTAAAGCTTCAAATACTTTAATTCTTACAAGATGAAGGGTACACTGACATAAAGTAGAAACAACATTTTACTTTGAGTAAGACGGGGCCAGTGACAAAACACAAAGTATGCACTTTTAAGTATTTATGATGATTTTTTTATTAATTTATCAAATGGATTATGAAGAACATAATGCACATGGGGGTCAATAAATAGTTTAACACAAATAAAACAGAATTTGGACTGTTGTTCAAATCCCTCTGGTTGGATTTCTGGCTTTATGCCTTGGTCAAATTCCCTGGTTCCATGACCAAGTAAAAAGATAGCTGAGTTATTTCCTGGTTAGCAATTAGAATAAAAACAAAGGCTGAGAAAAAGCTCAGTGCTTCACAAGGACGCAGGGACAGTAAAATAATGGCCTAGTCAGTCATAGAGCTGAAGGTCAGGATGCAGTCTTGAGTGTTACCTACCATTGCTAGATATTGGAAATCCTTATAAAGAGTCAGAAAGATGTTGCATATTATGTGAGAGGTTTAACAGCAGTAAAGCTACTATTGCAGGAGCAATTTCTGAAAGCCTAACAGAAAACCCAACTCTTCAGTTCCAAACACAAAGCAAGCTTATCATGCTTATCATTGAATTCCCACTGGAAGATCCCCAAACTCTACCTTCTCTTGTGGCTTTTTTCTCTTTTATTTTCCAGTGCCTTTTTTTTTTCTTTCTTTCTTTCTTTTTTTTCTTTCTGTTTTTTGTTTTGTTTTGGAGAAGTGCTTACTGCCTTCAAACATACAGAGCTGCTTACATTCTACTGGCAAGGAAGAAATTAAATGAAACAAGCCAGAGGCAGGATATTAATGCAGAGTGCATTAAAAGAAAAAATTATGGTATGAACAGGGTAGTGACTGATTTATAAAATCAATCACATACTTTTGGCTCAATGTCATGTTATAAAAAAGAACAATAACCCTGTTTACATGAACAGGATGATTAATCACTGTTTTCCTATTATTTAAGGTAGGCGATTTTTATTTCCTTTTTGCTTTCATATGAGTAGGCAGCAACATAGTTGTTTTATAACATTAGACAAATAATTGTATTCTGATGATAGTGAATTTAATGCACTGCTCTAGTTAAAAGGTCTATCATCAGAAGTTCTGAAACAAGCTTTCAGGCATCTCTAGACATAAAAATTCAGTATTGGATTAAACTTGAATTTTATCAAATTTTAGCAAAGAATTAAATATTACAAACTTAATTGTAGGATCTGTAGGTTACATTGTATAGCACTAGATATCAAGGCAAGCATTTGAGGCTAAATAGTTATGTGATAACTGTTTTCCTTCTCACATGCATGAAAACAAACTGACATTTTCAGGCCATTTAAAATGTGACTGCTCAAGGTGTGTCTGTTAGTTACAAATTTGCCAAAGGTTGTTATTACTGTTGAAGAGGATTCTTTTATAGTTTGCCAGTTGTGATAATTTCAAGGTAATACCCGTTTCTGATATTTCAAATCAACTCTTCAAGCTCTTTTACTTTTTAAACTCAATAAATCTGCACAAATTGCCATTACTAACACCTTTGCTTCAAAACACACTTGTTTTGTGTGATGCTTACAAAAGAGAATTATGAAAAGGAAATCAAGAAGTCGCCCTAGAAATTTTAACAAGACCATGGGATGTCCGTGCAAAACCATTCTGATTTTATAGGTCCTGCAATATTATTGCCACAACTGATAGCCAATAATAGACACAGTCTTCACTCTGGTCTGAAAACGTGTCTCTAGCTCACCTGCACTAGTGTGGAGGTGTAAATATGCAGTACAGTTCTCTTGCACAGTGTTTTTTGTCAAAAAACTTCAAAGGATTATAAATTTCATCCAACCAACAACAGCAAAAATGCAGAAAATTTCACAAATCCTTGAAAGGAATGATGCCTAAAGAAATCTATCAAAACCCCCAAATTAGGGACTATAGTGTCTTCTTGGATTTCTTGCCTACTCCTGTACCACTGAACTAAGATAAAACACAACTGTTCCTCCTGTATAACCTTATCATCCTCTGTGTTGCTAAATGCCAGCTCTAAAGTCAGCTCTGAGCATTCTTTCATGGTAGGTTTTGGTCTAAGGCACTCCCTTTGAAATGCTTTAGGAGACTGGCTCTCACAGAGAGCAGCAATCAGTCAACCAATGCATCCTATTTCCATGGACTTTGAAATACAAAAACAAAGGAAAAAGGAAGTTGCCAGAGGATCCTATAAATATCCAGGATGAGGACAACCTCAGTGAAACTCACTTTCACTAGTGGCAAGAACCACTGAATGAAGATCCTTCAGTGGTTGGTCCAGATAAGAGAGAGAGAGCAGCAGAAAGGTTAAGGCATGACTGAAACAGGCCTGGGGACTGGACTGCAGGGAGCCATGCTGAGGCATGGGGCAGTCTCAGCAGTCAGCCTTCCCTGCTCTTTCCTGGACAATTCCCAGGTGACAATCAAGAGCCACAGGAGAGCCTCTTAGTGCTTGTGGAAGAAGGGGATTTCAAACCTGGGGCTGCAGTAAGGACCCAGAGTGGCAGCCCAGCAGGTCAGACCTGCTCTGTGAGCCATGAAGGGGGAGCATCAAGGATGTAGCTGAAGCTCCCCAGGGATCCCTGTGAGAAATGGAGACTGATGGGGTGGGAAAGTCAGTGATACCTGCAGGGAGATGAGAGCACAGAGCCAGTCTGCACTGCCACTTCTGGGTGTGGCAGGAAGGGGGAAGCTCAGCATTTAAAAAAAGGCCGAGGAACAGCTGTATCATCTTGGTTTAATGCATGCACTGTGAAATAAAACTAAAGAGAAATTGCCTACAACTGATTTCAACTCCTTCCCTGTATTTCCTAGCATTTCTTCACTTTTTATGGTGCAAATTTTCACACTTGTATAGAAGTGATCAATCTAAAGATAATATTTAAAAAAACATCCTAAAATTATCTCACACCATCTGGGAGACGAAGTTGACATAAATGTTAGTAAAAATTATTTCTTTGTATTTCAAAGAATATAAAGTAAGATCTAACAAAATAATCACGTGGTATAATATCCTAAAGAGGAGCATTATTTGCATGATGTCATCACACAAATTTTAGCTGTCTATAAAGTGCTGTTAATCAACAACCAGCATAGAGATGTACCTGAACTTCTTGATGGGGTTTAAATTGGCAAATATCTTGAGACAAAAAGCCCTAGCTATGTTCCACTATCATGCACAATTCATTCAGGTGGTAGGACAACAAAGGATTGCTTCCTAGCCATGAAGAATATAAAAAGTTAATTAAATTCTTGTCAGTGGTGAAAGCACTCCTTTCAAATTAAACTTCATTGACTACCAGCCTATACTTACACAGTTGAAATTAGAGTATATTAAAATAATTTATCAAAATAAGCACACAAGTACAATCAAAATTAACTGATTAAAAGTCCATTGATTAAACACATGCAAAATGTTGTTAATGTAATAAAGAAGAAACAGTGCCATTTATAGAAAACCTGTATGTTGCCATTTAGGTCACATAGGCTTTTGTTGGTCGAGCATTTATAGTTTTTATTAGCTACTGTGGCCTTTGAAAGTCAGCTTTGATATAACTGTACAAAACCCTTACCACCCAGATTTGTTTTTATCCTTCAATTTTAATTTTAAATTCTTGGAGCATATGGTTTGACTCCATAAAGTTGCTTCCCTCTCTGTTGCTAAGAGAGTCATGTTATTAAATGAAAATTATTCTCCATTTCTATTCTGAATGTTTTTCACTCAAACTTTGCTTAAAGTTATCTTTAATACTGTCAATGTAAGTGTTGTCAAAAAAAAGAAGAGGGATACAAAGCAAGCCTGAAGTCTAATAAAATGCTAAATATGGAACTGTGAGCAAAACCCATTTTTGTTTGATTATTGTGGAGTCCTGACTGTTCCAGCTCGGGAAACAAGAATGCCAGTTTTAAATTCCAACTGAAATAAACAAGGTTTGAAGACCTAAACAAATCCAAGATGTTCCTTTTGACACTTTGACCATGATTCCTGTGGGCAGCATGAGGTGTTTGTAAGGTGATTCTGAAAGGTTTTCTTTCTCAGGCAGGTCAAAAGTGGAGTCAGTCCTCTGTTACCTTCAGTGAGATTTGGAGTCATCAGTCAAATAAAGCTCTGCATTCATCAGTCCATCAACTATGAAGTCAGAAAGTCTGTGCTTAGACTTGCTTTTATTCTTCTGATCTGTGAATCTGAAGTTAGTGTTATGGAACCTCACTAAATCCTCATATTGCTCATCTGCTGTTTTTCTTTTCTATTTCTGGCAATGTTCCATACCTGGAATAACCCGTGGGGCAAGAACAGCTTTGTCATTTCATGTGATCAAGCATCACCCCAAAAGCAAATGCACAAGCTGCATCTTTGGTTGATTTCTGCAGATTTCATTTATAAAGAAATAGTCTTTATGTAGCTACAGCTTTGCAGTGGCATTTAACTGAGTTGTGTATGAATAATTTCTCATTATAGCAGTACAGAATTACTCATGGTAAATACTTGACAATGTTGTACAGGTCTCAGTAAAACCACAAATTACCTTTGTAAAATCCAGGGAAATATCTAGATTTAATCTAAACTAGTATCTCCTATCAAAAGCAAGTTGGAAAATCCTAGGCAAAGAAAAAAAAAGAGAAGCTGCTTAGAACTTTCAGGTTTAAGCAGCAACACAAGTTCTGACACCTAGACCATTGTTTCTCTTTCAAAACATGACATTTTATGTATTGTTTCATTTGTTGACTTGTCTGAATTATTTTATAAACTCTTACCAACTGACAAAGAAAAACCACAGAGAAAAACAAGATTAAATTGTTTAGATAGAAAGAATTCCATTTAAGCGTAATTCCCCCGATAGCATTAATTTGGTAAAAGCCCTGGTACATGACCCAATCCTAACCTTATATTGAGCAGTCAAAGATAGCAAAAAAATTCATTGTCAATCCCAAGTTGCAATTGCACTTGTTTGCCACCAACAAAGGCACCTTATATCGCGTGTGCAAAGTAACTAATAAGTGCCTGATTGAAGTTTTGACTTCTATTAGTCCAGCCAAGGCCAGAGCAATTTTCTGGGTTTGAATGTCCAGGGCTTAGTTGGATTCCCTTGAGGCTGAGCAGGAAATACTGCTAGACAAAAGATGCTCTGTGGCTGAACTGCTTCTTCTGCATTCAGTGCCACTGTACTGCTCCAGCTGCTCTAGCCAAGCTACTAATAATGTTTTTGTATGTCAGCCCTGGCTCCCAATAAAGACAAGGACATTATTCTTAAATGACATGTGAAGGTGTGATAATCAAGACGCTGCATTCAGTCTTGGTGGGGATTGTGATAGTGCTACTTCTCCAGATTATATCACAATCCTTTGTTCAGGTGCCACACTAATACCTGGAGTGTAATTTGCAAACAGGCGAGTGAGAATTGATGGCATTTGTGATGCAATTTTTAATGTATTTGGGCATCAATGAAATTATAAGCAGTCTAATAGAGGATGACTGATGGTTCTAGAAACGTTATGCTGATCAGTGAATGCACACACCTCTCACCTGATTCAGAGTCTGTGTAACAAGCACTGACTTCAAAGGGATTTGAATCAGACTTTCAAGATATACTATGTTAACTGTGAATAGTCCACACTTCACTGGTATTGAAAAGCATGGTCATTTGCAGCCAAGCTTCTCCTTCCTTATACCTTGCAGGGTTTACAGTGTATTGCAGGTTATTAGTTGTTTTTATTAAATCCACTTTGAAGCCTGAGGCTAAATCCTGAAGTCCTTGCCCAGCCCTTCCCTTCTTCCCCCAGACAAACATCCCCACTGCCTGCAACGGGAGCCTGAAATCAGAGGAAGTGGAAATAATCGAATGTGCTTAAATTTAACATCAGCTTTTTGTTAACTGGTTTATCTTGCTGTACCTTTATTCACTGGATAAACTGGATACTTTATAGTTTATAGTAGTGTTATCCTTTATGAGCACTAATAATGAGGGAGGGATTATACACAGAACTTTTTTACTTGTTCTGTAAATTCTATCATGAAGTGTTTCCACCAAAGCAGATTTTATTGAAGCTATTACTTATCTTGTGATTCAGCCAGTGCAGACCTATAAGATCTGCAAAGTTTACAAGGTGCTAAACAATACCCAAAACAACCAGATTAGCTGAGATAGATGTCAGGGTAATTATAGGCTGTAATGACTCTGCAGAGTCCTGAGTGATCAGAATGGAAGACAATGTTTTATATTTAAAGGATCAGATAAAGTAAGATATTTTCTATCCTTTCTGGAATCAAAACTGAATACCAATTATTTATTAACATTTGAAATCCTGAATTAAGCAGTAATTCCTCCAAACCTACTAGAAATCACTATTATTAGGCCATTAACACACACAGTGTTCCACTGAGTGCAGAGCTGCTGTGGTAAGGAGTGCTACAGAAGCAGCTGTTTGTCCTGAGCAAGCGTTGTTGGAACCAAATGAGCTAAGGAGCTCCATAATTTCCACAAGTGTTATTTAAAAGTTATTTCAGTTACTGAACTCCTTTCCATTCTGTAGAACTTAAAACCCCTCTCTTTCTCATCTACCATGGCCTCATGTCCATTGCACCAGGAGCTCCCAGCATCCGACTCTGAGACCCTGTTTTAAAGAGTGGCATCTGCGCATGGAAAATCTGAATGTTCTGCCTTTCCTCACCCCTGAGGGTGGTGCAAAGAAATCCTGTAACTGTCCCACAATGCACAGAAAGTACCTGTCAGTGCCAAGGGATGCAGGGGGATTCTCCATTCCCCTTATATGGCACCAGAGAAAATAAGGGACTCGTGTTTTTCACATCATCTCTTCCACACACTCTGCACATGAGGCTCCACTGGTTGTCCCAGAGCTGCTGTGTGCTACTGCATGGAGTGTAAGGAGAGACAGACCACTCCTCTCAATCAATGATTTCCCTTGCAGATTGGAGGTTGATGACACTGAAAGAGGATGATTTCCAGCAGGAAAAAAGTTCTCTCTTATGCTGAACATAGAGAGCATTTAACAAGAGACAAAACTAGGATAAGGAAATTGCACAGTTCTGTTTTGGCTGAAATAACACTCAGGTGAAACATACAGTAAAAGAAAAAAAAATGCACTCGACAAAAAAAAAAATTCCCCTTTTTTTCCCACATTTTAAAAAATAAGTTTTTAGATTTCCTTGAGCCTACAAGAATCTGTTCATGTGACCTATTATGGATTTGTTTGAACCTGGGTATAAGGGAAAGAGAGGCCCCTTCATTTCCATGCTAAATGGCAGGGGAATGAGGGAGATTATTGCATAAACCCCCCTATACCTGCTGCAGTTACACCCAAGCTGTAATAAGAGAATAGACACGTATAGGCTCACAATTACCTACACATTTTTTAATGAATACCAACACCTTCAGGGGAAATCAGAATATTTTAATAGACAAAATCATTTCAGTTCAGTGTAATTGCTATAGAAGTTCATCACTTGGAAGTCTATCAAGACGTTGGAAAGCTTTTTAAAGAAGCAATGATAAGTGAAACCATGAATAGAATGGTTAAAATTGAACCTCGTCAATCAGCTGAGAGAACAGGAACATGCCAGTTAATTTCCAGAGGCCTTTAGGCATGTATTTATTACTTGATTTCTAATCAAAATTATATACAGAACAGGAAAAAGTGCAATTACAGGTCTGTTGTAATACAAAACAAGTCCAAAAAACTATGGATAGTTGCAGCTGCACATTTCTAAACTAATATACTTACATGCTGCCAAGACTAATACACTTTATTTGATTTCTGGCTGCAAAGACCAATGATATATGTTAACCTGGTATCTGATTTTCAGCAAGGATACCTAAGTACTATTTAACACTGACAGTTATAGATAGCTTAGCATTTAACTGGAGTCTCCCTTGACCTCAATTACCACATTAAAATATTGTTAACAAATTTAGAGTCAAATTGGCATTTATTATACAAGATTAGGTTCACTCTGAGTAATTTACATATTGTCATCAGGTCTGCCAACAGCTTACATCTTCATGTAGTTTGGGGAAAGCAGCCAAAGTTGATATTATCAGGGCAGATGTGATGACAAATAATAAAGGTTTGTTCACATGACAAAGTGGAATTTTCCCTTTGACAGTAATAGACAATGATCCCACCCACAAAAGTTATTATCCTGCACACTGCCTGCATCCTTTTAACCACAGCTTAAAGAATTCATCTATATAAAGATGAAAATTTCCATAACTTTTGACCCACATGGACACAGTTTGAAGTGGAATGTGTGACACTGTAGCCTGATGCTTTTGGGGCAGTGACTGTTTTGTTACGTATTTCAGTTTCAACATCAGTATTGCAGATAACTTAATACTAAGTCTGCTTCCCATAATCTCACATGCTTATGTGTTCAAGGTGACACATGAAAGATGACAATGAAAATGTGTTCTTGTTCATGTATAAAACACATGAAAAATAAAATACATATGCATGTGCCTCACTCATGCCTCTCAGATTAACAGGTTTTCCAATATTTAGAATTGATGACTGTCTCCTGTTTCAACCTATTTTTGTGCCCTTTAAATTTTAGTCATAAGGGAATAAGTCACAGAGCATTAGTAATCTAACTTTGATCAGTCTTGTAAGTCCCAGGGGGAAAAGTCATGAAGCTTCTGCTCAGTTTAAAGTCAAGCCCTAATCAGACAAAATGCCTAATAATTTCAGTAATGATTTTATAAGGACTCAGGGATTTGTTCTACTCTTACTAAGCAATGCAGAAGAGGGATCATAGAGTATTTCCAGTTTGCCCTCAATCTAAAAGGATATTTAGTGCATTAGGGAAGATCTCATAAGAAATGCTTTCTTAAAGGCAGATTCGGCAGTCTGGGAGATTTCCAAGGTATGTAATCCCTTTAGCAGAAACATCAATTTATCTCAGCATGCTGCAAAAACCATAATAGCAAACAAACCTACAAATCCAGAGATCAGTTTCTGCCTGATATTCAGCCTTAAGTGTTTTTTGAGATCTGAAGACACTGACATTCTTTGGATGCTTCTAAAAATTATTTAGCTTGCTTTCATTGTACATCTTTGAAATTGCATGCAACTCTATGGCTGGTCTGCTCAAACTGCTTATATTATGGCTGCATATTTGCAATGCTTTCATTCCAGCTTGCCCAGCTTTGTAGATCTGACATTTCTTAATCTTGCCTGTGTGTTTTTTTTTTTTTTTTTTTTTTTTTTTTTTTTTTTTTTTTGTTTTTTTTTTTCACTTTTTAAAAGGAAAAAGGGTTTTAGGGTAAGCTAAAGGGAGAAACGTTGTATTGAAGTTTGTAGAAGTTCTCAATGAACTAAATCTGCCCAAAGACATTTTCTACACGAATCAGTCAGAATCTGGAGGCCTTTTTGAAGAAGAGTTATCACAAAATTCACTGGAGGCCTTTCTACTTGCATAAATTAAGGTGCTCCTACTACTCTTGAACTATCAAAAAACCCCAAAATAAGGCATATGCCAACTCCATTTGAGGTACTGACACGCAAAAAGACTGCAAACTTAAAGAGGGTCTCTGGGTTTAGAACTGGAGTCATGTTGGAGTTTTGCTAGAAAACCCTAACATTGGTCAAATCCAAAATACTTCTTGCATGTAAAGATAGGATGAGGTAACTGTTGCTAGTTGTCTTTTTTTTTTTTTTCTGTTTTCTTTTTCTTTTTTTTTTCTTTTTAATTAAGAAAACTAAAGTATTTTGAAACAGTTATTCCTATTACACGCTTAAGATTTGCAGAAGAAGAAAGATTATATGAAAAAAATTAGAAAATTATGGAGAAATTATAAAAGGTGAGAAATTCCTTTTTATTTTAACAGCATACTCTGTTTATAAAGAGTCAGAACCCTGCAACAGCCTCATCTCAAGGGGCTGTGTTCTAAGTTATGTTGAGGAAAAAAACCAGACAATATTCCAAGTAGTGAAAAATCTCGACTAATATTTGACTCTCATAAAGGACTTGAGGAATTTCTGATCCATCAGCTGAAAGAATTTCAGATTCACAATGTGTGGGACTGTCAGTTTGGTCTTACAACCATTTTTCTTTCAGCCTTCCCTGAGGACAAGACTAGAAGTCCCTGCAGGTTTTTCACAATTTACAGCCAAGCAGGACGTTACTGAGTTAATGGCTTGTTCCAGTTAAGAATTCTTGATCTCCTGGAGCCTGGGAGACTTTGTTAATTTGGATAAAATGCTTTAAGTAGTGGCCTCTGTGCAAATAGTGGCCAAAGGCACTTTGGTATACTTCTGTTTAACTACAATGAGGTAAACTGAAGTACTTTCTAGACTACAGTGTAAGCAAGGAACACTAAGAAGAAGTGTCACAGTAACTATTTTCCTGGAAATATTATATACTGACTAATCACTGGTGATTGGACTGACACAGTAAACTTAGTAAAATACATATCTATACACAGGAAATGTACAGTGCTGCAGAAATCCCCTTAACAGACTCAAACCTCAGGCTCACCTGGACCACTAGTGCACTGCCAAACTTACTGCTGGCCTCAGTACTGAGGTTGCAAGTGTGACTTGGCAGGAAAATTGTTTCCTGTGAGCTGAAAAAACTGCTACGGAACATTGTTGGATCCCAAATGGAGTATGGGAGACCTCTCTGACATTTTCAAAAAGTACCACCTTTCCTGGTGAACAGAGAACTGGAATTCACCAGCTGAGGCTTTCCAGCTGAGGCTTTCTCTCCCAGGATCCCATAGAAGCAAACTCCTTTCAGTTTGGAACAGGACCCAGTTGAAGCCAGCTCACAGCAGGATTAGTACTCAGCTGCATTATTCTGAATCCCTCTTTCAGCTAGGCATTTTTCACAAATCCTTGATCTTTCTAGTCCTCAGGAAAGCTGATGTCCTTATACACATCCTGAGATTTCCAGTGGAATTTAATGTGCTTGCTGAAAATGCTCCTAATACAGAGCATAAGTGCCAAGTCACTACAACAATGGCTGGTGTAGCATTGCATTTACTGCTTGCTATTTGAAATGTGAATGTGTGCCTCCACACAATCTCTGAGGGACCAGGCACTTCTTATACAATTACAGGGCCATCCTATTCACCTCAGCATCAAACTTCCTGTAGATCAACAACTTTTACTATAAAATGCCAATAACCTAATAACAGTACATTAGGCAGTTTATGAAACTTCTCTCATTCTCTACATACATCTTCCAAAAGGAAAAGGGTCCTAAAACATACCCTATAACTTGACTACTTCAAGCCAGGAGCAGATGTCATTCCAGGGCCCAAGACTCTCACAGAGAAAGCTGTTGCAGCAGTCTATGGACTGAAAGGAAGACAACTGGTTTTTCTTACCTTTCTATATAAAAGACTTCAGTGTGCATCACAGAAGCTTTTCAATTTTATTCTAAAACCTCATTACTTCTTTTTATTGCAGACTTAGTGGAGCCTTCTTGTAGAAATTAATCATATGATTAACTGTGAGATGGTCTTTTAATACTGTATAAACCATATATTGCTAAATGTCCTTCTTGACCCTTTATTTGCAACTTGGGTATTCTCATAGGACAGACAATAAGAGACAAATCAATGCAATAAGATATTTCATCCAGGGCTTCCTGCCTTACCTTAAACTCACATTATTTTAAATCTTATTATGCAAGGAAGGTATGGGATCAAGTTCACAGCTGTCAGAAGCCATTAGAGTCAGTGGACCTCTACCTGCTTATTCTACCAGGGAATCTGGCCAATGTCATATGTTTTATTTTTGATTATCTTAACACCTTAAACAGGGGAAATTTTGCAATACAACAGAGATAAAGCATCTCCAAATTAAAGACACTGCCCAACACAAGATGCACAAAGTTTATAAGCAATGAGTCTTCACAAGATGTTGCAGGCAGAAGTTACTAAGAGCAGCAGTATTCAGAGCAGACAAAATGGGAAAAAATTTCCAACCCAGACATAAATTCTGTTATCCCTTAGCATGTTAATAGATAGATATATATAACAGATACAATAGAACATGAAGTTCCTATATCTATGTGAGAGCTGCACAGAAACAGCTCTTTTCATCTGCTCTGCCCTTTGAGTGGCAGAGCTGCCAGTGTTGCAGGAAATCCAATCTGCAAATTCCAAAGGGATTCACGTGTCTCTCTTGGAGGAGTGGCACTGAATCCCCACCCCACATGGCAGCAGCTGCCCCAGGACCCTCGTTCAGTCCTGGTCATTACCCAGAGCTGGAGCATTTGTCAGTCTAAGTGAGGGAAATGTCAACCAAGGTATCTGCAGCACCTGAGAGCTTTTTTTCACAGCTTGAAGTCACGGTACCTGAACCTTGCTGTGGAGGCTCCAGAGACTCTTTGGGAAAGGGATTTTGTTATGTATTTACACTAGATCCTGGGGTCCAGGCAGTGATGCCCTGCCACCTTCTCCCCGGTGCTCCAGGCGTGCAGTTCTCCCCGGAGCACCTGGGCATGTGGTAGCTGAAATTTCATTTGAATTGGAGTAATGTTTTCTCCCAAGGTGAAACCCTCTCCACTAACCCCCAGAGCCTCTGAGGTTACTTTTTGCTACTTCAGAAATTCTACAAGACTCTACTTGCTTTAATCAGCAGCTCTGCCTAATGGCCAAAGCAGTCCTCTAAGGGAAAGAAATGAAAGAGTTCTGAGACCTATTGAATAATTTTCAGACTTTTCCATTGGGTCAGCACAAGGAGTTTTAGGGTTTTAGTGCTTAGGGTTTTAGTTTTTAATTGTGACATTTCAAATAGAATTTTTTCATGAAATACATGTAAAGTTTATGCTAATGCACTTTTTAAAAGTTTATATCCAGCATATTCAATTGAGGATTCATACTGACATATTTCAAACAGGATTTTTTAGCATATCTAAGTTGACATATTTGTAGACTAGCCACACTAAGCAAAGGTATGCAAGTGTCTATGAGGGCAGATAGGTGTGTGCTGAGATTTTTGTGCGAATCTACCATGGATTTTCCCTGAGAACAACTTAAAACACCTACATCCTTTTGTAAACCTGACCTGGAAAGTGGAGCTCATCACTGTTCAGCACTGATTGTGTCTGAGAAAAGTACTTATAAAAGTCCTTAAAATATTAAGTTAGCTATCTGCTGTTGATGTAATAAAATCTGTTATGTGGAGATATTTAGGAGTTTCAAAACAGTGTAGAGAAAAGTCAGCAACATTATTTCCTTACTTTAGAACCAAGCAGAATACAAATTGCTGACTTAAAATACTGCCTGCTAATCTTCAACCACTTACGCATTTTCACTGCAGGATTGAACTGGGCTGAAATGCAGAATTTGTAGGGGCTGGCTACTGCAGTGAGAGCCAAGACATCCCTAGAGGGGTTCAGCACCTGGAAGGAACAACAATAATGTTCAGCATGTGGGTAACAGGGGAAAAAATAATCAGCCTCAGGAGTGGTATACTTAACTTTCCACAAATATAAAACAGGCATATCTCTAGTGAAATCAAGCAAGGTTGATCACAGAGAGAGGAAAATCAGATTTTGATGTATCTAAATGTAAACCAAACATGGATTACTTTTGCAGAAATATAGCTATCTTTACTTTTCACCCAGTGAAGACTGTACCCAAATCTGCTGTTCACCACAATGTGCATTGTGCAGAGATGTGAAAGCTGATGCAAGTGAATATGCAAAGTCCTGGCAATCTTCTCTAGTTTATTTTAGTACATTGCAATACAGTCCAATATTATCCACTTCAGTATAAACTTGTCTTTTCAGCTATTTCTACAACACAATGAAGTGTGTGCCTTCTACTGCAGTTCTACTCAAACCCATCTATCACATTATTGACCTGAAGAAGAAAAAAAATATCCCTTTCTCAAGCCCACAGATATGAGCTCTTCATGACCACAGAGCAGAGATGTTGCTGAAGATATTTAGAAAGCTGCAGATGTTTTCTCTTTCTGTAAATACATGATCCAAAAGAAAAAAAACATGGGGCAAGTGTCCTTGCAGTAACTGTGTCCTGCAGAAAACAGGGACTTGGTCAAAGATAAAACCCTCACTATAAATTAAAGAACCCAAAATCATAGAAGAAACCCAGCACTGACAGAGAGCCCAGTGTAGGAGCTGAGCAGCACATAGGGTTTGCCAATGCTTTGCTCTAGAGCAGCTGAGCTTGGTTTGTCCTTGGCCCAAGGCACCACACAAAGACCTGCCCCACTCTATTTGCATGGCTTGTCCACAGCCATGGATCCCCCAAGCTCAGATTCATCATACCCCTTTCCTGGAAGCTTCCTCTTCATCCTAAATCAGCTCAGACCTGCCTTGGCACGGCTCTGTGGGCAGGGACTCTCCAGGACAAAGAGGGATTTTCCTGTGGGAGGAAGAGTCTCCTCTGTGGGTGAGAGGCGAGAGGTAGAAGCCCCATACCCCCACTGTAGCAGGCAGTCCACAATGCCCCTGCAGCTCATGGAGCTCTGCTGGGCACGAGTGAGTGACTGGGGACAGTTGGTGACATTCAGGAGATTTAGACATTTTATTAACACAAGCCATCTCCTTTAATGCAATGTAAGGAATATCAGCTGGCTGTAGAAGACAAGACACACCTTTAGAACAGGCCAGCTGGCAAGAGGTGACGATATTGCACTTTGTTAGCCACACAGACATTTCAGCTGTGCTCTTACTCCTTATTACAAATTCTGCATAACTCAGCTACTGAAACATTTTTAAGTTTCCAATGCCACAAATTCTTTTAATGTCTTCCAAGCTTGGTGATGTATGTTACGTTTCTTACCTATAAAGCTTTTGGGGTTCCTCATGTGTTTGGTTTGATAGATGGGTAAGAAAATGCAAGAGAAAACACAGAATACATGACTTTGATGTTACCAGCATCAAACCTGTACCTGTGCTTTACCAGTCATGAAATCCCTAGCCCAATATGATACATCAGCATTTTTCATAGAATGCTGCTGAAGGGAGACAGGGTATTAGTTTGAGTAAGCTGTACAATTTGTCACAATTTTTTGTGTGACCATGGTCACACCATTTCATTTTCCCATCCACCTTTCCAGACAGTCAGTAAGGAAAAACAGCATGTCAATATTTCCAGAGCTGGATATTCATGGATATTCATATTCCAATATTATCAGAAGGGGACAGTTTTATTCCTTAGATGAGTATCAAAATCAAGAAAAAGCTAGATATTCATTTTGTCTATAATTATCTTATTCCTTAGATGAATGTAAGTTTCCCTATAAAGTACTGAAAGTCCAGTTTCTCATATGGCATGAAAACACCGTTTGTCCCTTTAAAGCAGTGATCCTTTGGCAGCAATCCTTAAATTCTAACTAAAGACCTTTTTGTTTGATCTCTTCCCCTTTTTCATTCCCAGTACCTGTCTTTCAGATTTTTTTCCTAGCAGCATCTCTCAGTTCTGACAGAGAAAGCCTATGGCTGGCTGAGAAATTCATCTCCACCCAGCAGTTCCTTGTACAGTGGGAAACCTGAGCTGTCTTCTGACTACTGACAGAGAAATCTCAAACCCCTTCTGGGTTATGTCCCTATTCCTGCCTCTGCTACATTTGTAGTTGAAAGAAAGGTACAATTTGGAACTTAAAAATCAATGGTAATTTTTTGGTCTTTGTACAAATTATCTTTAAGTGAAAGACTCAATTTCGTCTGATATCATACTGATTGGAAATCCATTTTTCCCAGCAAAAGTATTTTTAGGCGTCTCACAAACCCATCCTTAAAGACCCAGATTTCCCCAGTTGTTTTATAGGAGAGGAGCATTTGTCTCCATATACATAAAGATTCAGATCTTTAAAATTCAGAAAAATCAGAAGTGCTGTGTTGATGGAAATGTTAAATAAGCTTTGAATGACTGGACATCTATCCTGTTGTAGATTTGTGAATTAGGAGAAAATAGGCACAAATGGGAATGTTTCAAAATCTTTCTCCTTACAGACAGTGCACAGTGCAACACTAAACAATAAACACACTGTGTAATCTCACTGAGAGGAGGAATGACAACATCACACACACATTTTTCAGGATATAAAGTGTGTAGCTGGCTGGCACACACTCCTATCCTCCCCTGCTGCACTAGTCTTTACAACTGCACAAGAAATTAGGGAGCTGAACATATAAACCCATCAGTTCAGACTCTGCCCTTCCTTCCTTTTCTTTTAGCTGGAGGACCAAATGAACCAAGCAGGAACCAAATGAACTGCTTTGAACTCAGATTCTGAGCCAGCATCATGCTCTCATGTCTTCTCAGCAGCACTCAAGGCCATACTTCCTAAATGTACATATTTGGGACCCTACTTCAAGATATTTTCCTGCATCCTCTGACCTTTATCACTTTTGCTTTGGCTCCACCTTCTCTGATTAATAAAAGAAAACAGCTCACTTATTTTCTTTCTTATTTAGAAAGCACCCCCTGTTTTCCCCATATCTCCTGACTCTTACTGCCAGAGGTAAGTTCCTGCCTCTCTTTACCTCACCTCACCATGTTCTTTTTTTTTTACGGAGCACTTACATGCTCTCTTGTATTGTTCTTCTTAGTTTGGTTGAGGTTTCCAGAAACCTCTGGAAAGCTACAGAGGGATTTTCACCTAAAAATCAGTTTAAAACCCCAATTTTGTATGATGCCAGCCAGGCCCTTAATAAAATGAGTTCAGGCCTATGCTGAGCTACTGTCTGATGTTCTGGGCCAAGGCACCTCAGCCCCTCAGCCCCCAGCCTCCTGCTTGGACACAGCACCAAGCACAGGGTCTTGGATCAGCAGTCATCCATCTTATGATAAGACAGTTAATAGTGGTCTAAATTAGCCTCAGACATGCCATTGATTTGGTGATGCTGTATGTGCACTAGAACATATATCTATCTCCAGATGACTTCAGTATTTTTTTGCCCATTCCAGGATTCCACACTCCTCCAAATCTTTTCCCTCTAACTTACAGAATACAGGTCAGTTCAATCCTTCTTTATAAGTCATACTTCCAAAACCTTAAATCATGTTTTTGTTTGCCTTCCACTGCACTTTTACAAGCTCAGTCAGCAATGTCCTTCCTATAATACATTGCAGAATTGCAGATACTCCAAATGGAACCTGACTAGTGATTTTCAAAGTGGCAGAGTAACTGTAGTAGTAACAACACACATTTGCTTGCATTTGTACTTCTGCCAGTTTTCTGTTCAAGACTGTATTTGAATCTCTGGTTTCCCAGAGCTAGAAAGGAACTGATGCATCTCTGCAAAAACAAATGGCCTAAGTGATAATGGCAGGGATTCCTTCCCAAATACATTTCTCCAGAGTTGGCAAAACTCCTTTCAGAGTAATTCCCATGTCTAATCCCTTACAAGCAAATTTAACATACTGAATACATCCACTGCAGTGATTTTAGGTGTTGTAAGAAGCATCAATATTAAATCAGTAACATTCATACCCAGTTAATCAAATGAATCTAGAGCCAAAACCTCAGAATGACTCTAAGGGCTTCCACCCTCTTTGATTTCCTATTCTTTGGATGAGATGCACACTACAATCTCTTTAGTAAAAATCCCTTAGAGAACTTTGCAACAACCCTTCAGTTCAACACTCTGGCTCAAATCCATCTGCTATAATTATATTTCATTATCAATAGCCTCTCCTTCACAGTCTTACTCCACCGTTCTCTGATACAGTCTAATACCCAGTGCCTAGGAGCTGCTGCATTATACCTTGCAGAGGGCATCATTTCAATAACAAGGATATTAATCCTTGGTTTAAATTGATGTTTTAGGGCAAAATATACCACATAGAACCACTGCTAATGATCATCACCTCTCTCCCAAGATAATCTCTGTGCATGGGTTTAGTTCTGCTGAGATTACCTACTCCCATAACTCCCAAAGTTGATACAAGTAGGGCTCTTCACAGTCCATGTGTTTACCTCTTGAGATGGCATGATGCCTGGCTGCTCACAAGTTCGTCAGACACTTCCCCTAAGACATAACTTTCCAGGGAATATGAAAGCTTAGACAGGAGGCCTAGATAACATTTAAGTGCCATCACTTTTACAGGAAATCCTTTCCAGTATGACAGCTCTGCCACATTGGTGTCACATCCCTCTTTACACTTCATCACGCCTGTTCACACTTTGGTGCATTGATGAATCAATTAAAGCATTTTCTTGGCTTTTTCTCTCTCCTTTTTGCATCAATATGGGACAGTTGGCTCACAGCATGACAAACTTTCACATCTAGATTTTCAAACTTTTCCTGGAAGCTAAGAATACATGTTCCACATGTAAATTAACCATTATAGCAGGATGACAGTGGGGTATTCCTCTGACTCTACTCTGTTTTCTTGCAAATTTTGCAAAATGGTGGCTCTGATCTCCCAGGATTGGTAGACTCAAAAGGAGTTTACTTTTTATGAGTATGGGTCTTGCAACAACTTCTATTATTCAAAGCTATTATATTTGGATTGTGTGCTAAAAATACTATATTCCTGGTGTCTGTTCCAAAATTAGAAAATCTTAATGAATACATATTAAACTCTGGACCAAATCTGGGTTTTCTGATAGAATTGACCGGAATTTCAGGAGTGATATATGCCCAAAAATCCCAATACAATTAGAGGCACTTCAGGTACTTGACAGCTGGGGAAACATAGCTTCCTCTACCTAGATGCTGAAGCATGGACTAGAATCTACATTTAGATAACCATGTTCAAACCTGCTCATGTTATTGAGGTTATCATGAACACACCAGTGTACATGCACAGCCTTTTAATATCAAGTCTATGGAATGTCCAATTTTCATAATTAACAAGATGTATTGGCATATCTCCAGGAAAATTGGAGTAAAAAAATTACCACCTTCTCAAGGTTTTCAAAACTGCTTAAAGACAGTAACACCAGAGAACTCTCTGTCTAGCTGAAAGCTTGCCCACTTTTGAAATTGTGGGGTGGAATTTCCCCAAAGGGAAAGGAATGAGTCTCAGATTTGCTGCTCTAGTCCTGGACAGTCACACTGTCATTGCAGCTCTAGAACTGGCAGGACACAGAAAAAGGCTCCTCACCTGTTCTTAGAGATTATACCTACATAAATATACACAAATATATGTGCCTTTATACATGTACACACAAATCAGAAAAAAGAGTGTGAGCAAATAAAGCTGTATTGCATAACAATATCTGAATGAAATATATGTCCACTCAAGTTTGGTATTATGAGTGTCCACCCCAAAATATATTGGCCTTGTCCAAAGATTTCCCAGTGCCACTCAAAGCTCACAAAAGCTATACTGCTGAGACCATGACAGTACCTTTATAAAAATAGGCAACGTAAACCACTTATTACAGTTTGAATGTGAATTCCTTTACTAGGTGAGAAGAGAACTATAATATGCTCTTTGAAGACAGCTACTTTATCCTTTAAATAAAAGGATTTTTAAGCTATGCTTCTCTTCATATGTGAAGTATAGGCCCTTCATAAAAATAAGTTTTTAATACTGCAGTTTTTCTAGCAAAATTGACCCTACTATCTACTAGTAAGTTTTCTAAAAAGTATTTTCCTGGTGGGTCCAACCCATATCATGCAGCTTTGCAACATGGATTTAAAGACACAGATTTTATCCTATGCATGAATGAAACTGTTACATTAAAACATTAAAATCTTTCTTAACCTGTTGCAGCTGCACAGAAGCATTCTAAGCCTTTCCCACAACACTTTGGGAAGAAGACAAGGTAAAAGAAATCTGTGTTAAATCTTCTGTAACCTCTAACTCGTGAAATTAGCTATTTCCCAATTAGACAAGAAAGCACTTCCAGGAAAAGTGACATGTGAGTGTTTACTTTCTGTTTAAAGACTTTTTTTGATTAAAAGATATTGAAACAGATAACACAAAATTAGGTTTTGCTGTGATGGTCAGGTTAAGGTTTATGCTGTTGCTAGGATATAGTGCCCTATCACAGCCAATCTTGACGGTGAAAATTGGTGCCTAATTTCCCAGTGGTCCACGCTACTTCTGACTTAGGCCTCAGTCTGGTTAATCATGCTGTCATTCTCACTGCAGATTGCCTTTTGACATCTTCATCTGCAAAAAGATTCTGTAGTCAAGTCTGACTGTGGTGAGTCAATTCAGTGGTGGTCAAGACTTGTGGTCAAGTTTCTCATGAAAAGAAGAGATTCATGAAGGGATGAGGAATACAGTAACTGAAGTTATTTTGCTCGGTAGAGGCAGCCACAGACCATGCTTGGGCAAAATGTAACTGAAGGAGTGATCACATTTGGGTCCTGGTACTGCTGTGTCAGGAGCCATTGACAGTGTTACAGGAGTCAGGAGACAGAGGCTGCCCCTACTTGTGCTGCCTTAAATAACAAAGCAAAGCTGCTCCTCATTTACTCTTGAGAACAGAAGTGACCACTGTGCTTGGGATTTTCTTATCTCAAACGACAGATCCTGTTGAAGATGTGCATTTAAACTGTTGAGACAGTGTAGTTCCCCTAAAAATTGCTTTCTCAGATTCTGCTGTGTTTTCTATTATATTGTTCATAATGTGTGTGATGGACCACCTTTATAAATTCCTTCACAAAGTTGCAGTTCACTCCCTCAGCTACCTACACATTTGGCCCCTCTGAGGGAGTTCCCTGGTGTTGTGAGATGGGAGATGTGCCCAACAGAGCACCCTGCAAAGACATGCCTGCTGTCACTGCTGTTCAAAAGCCTTTCTGAGGATGAGTGACAGGTGTCTTTGCCTGAAGAGAAACATAAAAAACTCTGAAGATTCAAACTAGGTGACATCTAGCAGGCTGAAAAGCAGGCATCTGTCTGAGGAATAAAACTAACCTGTATGCTGTACAAGATAAAAGATTAATTCCGTTAGAAAATCAAAATAGAGACTGCAATTTACACGTAATTATATCCGAACTACATGTGTGTTGTTTCTTGTTTTTTTCCTAAACATGTTATTGCTTTCACTGCCATATAAGTTTAATGTGTCCACAAATTGCATTAGATCCCCATTTCCACCAGAGAATACGAGCAGATGTGAAAATTATACCAGTGGAGAAATGCAACAAAACACTGCACTGTTTTGCTATAGGTAGGAATGAACAGGAAGCATTTTAGTATTTTGAATAATTTATTGATGCTTTTGAAAAGCAGATGTGTTCTCATTAACACTGTCTCTCTGCCTTCACTAGCAAGATTTCTTCTGGTGCCAGTATTCTACTATTTTTTCCCACAATTATAAAAGCAGACCACTTACAACAGAAAACTAAAAACAGTACAATCAGCCTTGAGTATTTCTCAACAAGTACTATTATTTTATTAGACAAGAGCAGAAAGATCATCGGATGCTCTTAGCAACTTCCTTGATACCTGGCAGGTATCCTAGCTGTGAAGGTATCAGATATTGGTGGGGGAAAAAAATCCCTAATTGTAGTAAATCCAAATGAGCCTGACTCTCCCACGCTTGCTTACAGTGCTAATAGCTTCAGAAAGGCATCTAAAATTAAAATTATCTTTCTTTCAGAAAGGGGAAATAACCCTCCGTGCAACTTATATAAGAATTTGAAGTTTCTAGATGACAGCGCAGCCCAAGTCAATCTGTAGGAGCTAAAGGGAAGTACACAGAATTACAGGACACTAGAACAGGAAAGTGAACAAGGGGTTGATTGGAAGTTTGGCTAATGGAATAATTCAAATTATTTGGAATATATAACCCAAATTCAGAATGAACCCCAAATCTCAGTATAAAGATTCTACTTTGCAAATACACAGAGTGGCAAATGAAAGCATGCATTTTTAACAAAGCATAGGAAACTGCTTGTTCAAAGGGTTTCCAGAAAGGATTTCCAGTTAATGTCATTACAATTCCTCTGCTAATTCATATCATCTCACTAATAAAGGCACTGCTCCTGTTAAAAGTGGGGCATGTGAGGGATAATACACCAGTATTATCCCTCACATGTAAAACTCACACACAGTACACGGGCAGCAGTGACACACATGTACTAAACTCTGAAACCAAGTGATAAATTGCATTTCTCCAGCACCTCCGATGGCCTCACCTGCACTCTGCCCACTAATCCATCTTTGCCAGGACTACCACTAACCTTCCAAACCTATCAGTTGCTTGCAGACAACCATCATTTTTTTCAGATAATAACCTGCTAAAAAAATGTTTTCTTCCTTCCTACAAATGAGGAATTTGCCCCCAAAATGTATTGGTCTGAGGTTCAGGGCAGTCTTGGAGCAGTGACAAGTTTAAAGTCCAATATCTCAGAACACTTGAAGATAAGAGCTGAGTACTTTATATAAATGGGGAAGAGGCACAAATTCACTCCCTTAATTGTTCAGTATAGGCTTGACAAGATGTAAAAGTTTTTGTTTTAGCCATGGTTGATCATAAGATGTCAATTTTTCAATTTGCAGTGCTATGCGGCACAGAAAGGCTCTCAGCTCATGTTTAAATGCTCTAAAGTTAATTATTTAGGTTCTCTGCCTTGGAAGACCTGTAAGATTAAGTTCACAACATTGAAGAAGGTCAGTACAAAGGAAGTGAAGAGAAGGGCATACACACACAAAGTGTAAAAATTGCAAAATACATCTATATATTTGCCACTTCTGTGTGGCCCTATGCTTTGCCAGTCTGAGTTTATTCACATCAAATCAACTCCAAGTACATCCAAAGTCTGTCACACACTTGGATTTAATTTTTTTTTTTCTTCTATGGCATACATGGACCAGGACACCCTCCCAACATCTCTATCAAGTGCATGTATGGAGAACTACTGAAATCATGGTCTGTGCTCTGCCTCAGTGGAAGGCAGCATTTTATACTGGGGACTTGGGCTAAGTAGCACATCCCTCCACTGCACAGATAACTCAACCAAAACACCAAAGAAACCATTGCCTCCCTTCCACCTCTGTGCAATGCCCTGTGATGGAGGGATATAAGACACTGTAAAACATCAAACTGCCTTTAAGCACCCCAAAGCTCTGGCACACACTCCTAAGGAAAGCTTTGCTGCCATCCCCCTGATCCACGAGTGGTGAGTTAGAACAATCCAGCCAGTTGTGAGGGCTGGGGGAGAAGCAGACCCACGCATGCAGACCTTCTGGCAGATACTTAGATCTCTGGGACAAAGGTACAAGGCATGATGCAGTTAACACTATTTAAAGACTGAAACAAACAAAGAACATTAAATGCCAGAGCTGAGTTTTCTCATGGCAGTATTTCAGATCAGACATGGCCAGCATATTTTACCTGTCCCCGTTTCTACAGGATCCTGGTGTGAGATACATACAGGTCAATACCCACTGGGACAATTCTGTACAACTCTTTGGTTTTGCATAGAGTTAATTAAAACTAATGTAAATCTCAGAAGAATGTGAAGGTCTTGGTTGATATGGTCCCCCTCACAAGACCTATATGTAGACCTAAATTCTACAATCCTCAGCCTCTGTTTCATTTTAATGACAGTTATATTTTCATAGGACATACATTTCCACAAGATACTGCAAACAGACCTTATTTTATTCATCATGTAGGAGTGAGAAGTTAACAGAGCTGGGATTCACACCTTGGGATCAAAGGAGCATAGATATTTGAAACCTGATGCTCATAGCATTGAAATATCTTCTCTGGGACATGCTCCGTATGTTTGCCCTCTCTCCTCTCATAAGTTATATTCTGTAATAAAACCTTTATATTCTCAAGATTTCTGAATATCATAAATTTACCAGAAAACTATGCTTTAAAAGAAAAAAGCTAATACAATGAACTCTGGATGACACTGATTAACTTTTAACAACCTTTCCCTGGGCTTCCACATGATAGCAGCATTAGCCTTAGTCATAGGGACAAAGATACGTTTAGATTCCAAAAAAATTAGTAGGTACTTATGGACAGACCTTAAGCCAAACAGAAGGAAGGGATAAGAAATCAGTGTCAAATAAACATTTTATTTGCTAATTGTTTAAACAAGAGTTGCTTGTAATTATGTAAGTTTTAATGGCTTACTAAAGGAAACAAAAATTCTTAGCTAACACTTTGCTTTATTAGGAGTGAAGAGGGTTGTAAATGCACTGTACTATTATCTGTGCTTCCTTCATATGTTGTGATTATGTGTTCAGTAAATAGCACCCAGACTAAAAAGACCTTGTTGTGAAATCAAGCAACATTAACTCATTAAGTCAATAATTCATGGATTCTTTTATCTAAAGTGGCAACATCACACCATCAATTCACAAAACAGCCACTTCTCCGAAGTGTATGTGATGAT
The DNA here is from genome assembly GCF_009819655.1 of Sylvia atricapilla. Lineage (NCBI taxonomy): Eukaryota > Metazoa > Chordata > Aves > Passeriformes > Sylviidae > Sylvia > Sylvia atricapilla. The sequence goes on from NC_089152.1 coordinate 12,547,345, forward strand.
AATAATGGATTTTCTAACAATACACTCTCAGAGCAAGGTCACTGCGCACAGATGCGGTGGACGCCATGATCTGACCTAGGTCAGCAAAACAAGCTTTATTATTGAACCTAATTATGAACTATCAAGATAATGGCCTAGACTAAACTGTTTCCTTAGGGATTATTTAGAAACTAGTCAGCCATTTTAGGTTCAAATCTACTGTACAGCCCTACCTACCAACACAGAGCAGATGCTAGGTACAGGATATACACAAACAATACTACACGCCCATTTCTGAATATCCCCATAGTTGCCAAAGACAACTCAGGTGTGCAAAGCACATATTCAAATCAAGCTGAACTCAGTTTTTGATGGGGGCAATCTAGTCAAGTGAGAAAACAAAGAAAAAAGCATGTGTACAAATCTGCATGGATATCAACAAAGGGGTAATGATCCAAATTTTGCTTTTGGTTTTCCTTAGGTCTAGAATTAAAAGCCTTTTAATACATTCTGATAATAAAGAAATACTACTAAGCGAAGAGATATGAAACAAAAAGCTGTTTGGAATACCATTGACTGTTTACAGACCAAGCACAGTAACACTCACGATGTTTATAATATATTTCAAATATATTCCATACGAGAGTTCATGGAGGAAAAGTATTTCACACATCTTACATTCCCATAACTTAAAATCATGCATGGGATCAATGCTGCCTAGTGTCATTTTTTCTCAGCTGAGGGTATTTTTACTTCTTTCCCCCCCACCCCAGGAAGATAAAACATTTCAGCTGAGTTCACTTCTCCAGCCAGAAAAGTCATTAAAATGTTTCCTTCCCTTGTGTGCCTCACACTGTAATTCTCCCAGGTATATAGAACTGACTCATTATTATTTTATATTTCAGTCCATGTAATTATATCCAAGTTTCAGAAAGGAATAGTTCCTTGAGATCAGAGATCTTCTTTTGTTAGAAGTAAAGCCAACCTCTGGGTACTCCTAGCAGGGGAAGATTGATTCCCTGTATGATTCCCTCAATTATTTAAAATTATCTTGTTTTTATTTAAGGTTTTGATTCATATGATAAGAAGAGACCTAGTTTAGAGATGTTTGTTTTCCTAAGATCAGAGTTATGTTGCTGTGATAAACTTCTCACCTTTTCAGCTTCCAGTCCCAGTGAACCAGTCAACCTGTATGAATTAACATGATGTGATTGACCCTGTACCTTGCCTGTGGGTTTGTAATAAGATCCAACCCATGGGAAAACGTGTAGGGAGAAGGGAGGGGGTGGCTCAGCCTGAAACCTTTCCTTTAACTGGTTGGCCTGTGAACCCATGTGAACTGGATCTCCCATAGAAGTCGTGGTTTGAAAGTAACCCTTTCAAATCACTCTTGGAAAGGTTTGCATACCCCTAGTGCTAATACACTGGGGCAATTTGCAGAAAGTTTCATATTCTTTCACTCCACACTGACAAAGACTGAAGGTTCACAAGCTCTAGGCCAAAAGAAGCCATAAGGGAAAAGCAGGTTTTCACAAAAATCAAGATAAAAGAATGACTTTGTCATACATTGATGGAGGGAGTCTTCAGGAATAAATGTAAAATGGAAGGAGGGGAGAAAAAGACTACTTTTGCAGGGGCACTGCTGAAAAAGTATATTGCTTTTTAAGAAACAGACTTTCTCCATGTCATATCTTGAATTTGCCAGGCTATGTTTATTCTCTATTACACAGAGTTCTGTAGCAAGGCTTCTGAGTTTCTTAGTTTAGTTATTTAATACAGTCTGGAGGAATGTATTTAATACAGTCTGGAGGAATTTGAGAGTTGGGTTAGCAATAACTGCTTAGGAGAACATTCCTAATCATGTGAACTAAAGGCTTCTTAAAAGTATTTCTTAAAGATCTGTGTAACAATTTATATGTTTTTTCTGTTGACATGGCGAGAAGAGAGAGCAGAAACTTCCCAGCTAGAATTAGAGGCACTGGTGATGTGATAACTCCAAAGAGAATTTGGTACAGTAAATTTTTAAGATACAAATGATAGTGGGAAGCACTGATCAGTCTTGCATAAATTGAAAATATATTAATCAATCTGATTTTTTGTGTGTGCCCTCACCAATCTGCTTTTACATTCCCCCCACTTTTGGGAAGCAGCCCCAGCCTTTTCCATACCCTCATGATACACATGTGCTGAATCAGGCCAACAGCATTTCTTCATACATAAGTGCATGCAACAAAATCAATTGTCTGGAGCATTATCTGATGTAGCCAGCCAGTGGAAGGCACTTTACATTTTGTTTATGCCTATTCCCGTTCACTGTTTTAAAATAAAGCATCTCTAATTGGCGATAGCTTTTCACTATAATTCTGCTACATTTCTAGATTCCAGATAAGGAAGAAAAAGCTGAATAGACATAACTACAAAATGGTAAGAGGCAGAATACTATAACACATTAAAAATGATGTGTCATTTAAATGTATTTCAAAGAATATATATTCTCTCTATCTCCTACCTTGTCTTGACTACAATACTGAACATAAAGGTAAGATTGAAAGGCTTCAGGTCAATCCTTCTATAACAGTAAAGAGAAACTTCTTGACAGACTGGATTATACTTCTAACACTGTTCTTCCTACAGCCCTTAGTTATTGCCAGATCCTTGCTGGAATCAACAGTTTTTATCTGATTGTGACTGTAGATAAGTATCAGGATAGCAGAGTTACCAGCTGCAATAAGAGGATACACAGCTTTTGTGCTAATAAGCACTTCTGTTTAAATGTTAAGAGCAATTAGTCCTTTTGTGTCAACTATTGATTATGCAGACTGATAGACAAAAATCCCACACAGCCTCATTCTTCTTTCTCTTGGATTTCTAAAGAGCAAAACGGGCTTAAAGCAATTGTAAGGCAGAGTGATATTCCATCTTTGGAATCAGGAGTAGCTTTGCTGTTTGAAAGAGCAACAGTGATGGGTTTGACTATGAGTGAGAAAAGCAATTTCTGATGTATTTCTTTTTCAGTGCTGTTTCATGAAAATACCCAATTTTGATACCAGCTTTCTGGAACAAGTATGAAGAAAGTTATTTCATAAAAAGTTTTAATGATAAATATTTTTAGCTGTTTCTAATTATAACTTTTTTGGAATTGATTTTTGGACAGTCAATCTACATGTATTAAATTTAAAAGTTGCTTTCTGAAGAATAAATACAGTTCAAAGTTTGTGAATTCAGAATCACCTTCTGACTTAAGAAAGGAGCACCAGTATGATATTATCTTCAACCATAACTATAACATTTATAGAGTATATATGTGTCAAACTGCTTTATTTACAAATCACGTAGCATCAATAAAATGGTTTTAGAGAATCTTTCATAAAAAACTTTAAATAAGTAATAACAAGCATATTGCAATAGTACAAATGTACATTCTTTCTAAAATGTAAAAATGCTCATTATAAAGATGATAAAATAAAAAGATAGGGGTAAAATAAGGATAAAAAGCTAAATCAAAGTTTATAAAAACATACTGTTTCAAAATAACATCTAGATTTTATTTGCTCAATCATTTCAAGGTTCTAAATATTTTTAAGCTAAATATAAATTTTTTTTATAAATATTAATTAAGCTAAATATAAAGAAACACTGAAAGAGCAATTGGTTGGCATAAGAGTCACAATTTTCATTGGCAGCAACAACAGAGTCAACAGTTACAGCAGGTGTTACAAGCCTATTATTGTATTAACTAAGTGCTTTCTATTCCTATCATTATTCCTTTAGGCATATTTTCATGAAAACATGGGAACCCTTGAAAACCCAGAGGAAGAGAAAGTTGGAATTCAGTATCTCCAAATTTCCAGCAATTTGTTGAAGATTCCTTTTCAAGACAGAAATATAATGTAGATTAAAAGAAAAGCATAACCTGTTATGATTTCATGTGAAAAGCAGCAAGGCATTTGATTTTGTATGTGACTGCTTTTTCACAGTTTTTATATTGCTGCACTGCAATATAAAAGCTTCACACAGAAGTGACTGTGAAGCTATTTCATGAACTACTCATTGATCTCCATGAATTTATTACAAACACTCTGGACCTTATTATAACAGCATCCTTGAAAGACAAGCATTTTGAATGTCACAAGGAGATGTTGCTGTAATAAAGGAGAATGTAATAGGCCTTCATGCACAGTATTTGTGAGCCAGAACATTTTCAAAGAGAATAATGTAAGTAAGTGCCTTATAAGGAAGGTGGACCCTATACATATTGCAGTTTGAAGATTTCTTGATATTGTACATTAAATCTATAGAAGGATTCTGTCTTCAGACACACACAAGAGCATATCAGCATGTATCACAGTTGTGTTTTGAAGAGAATAAACAATTTTCCAAGAAAATTAATACACTTTTTATCACTGTTTTACCTGCATCAAGATGAATACATTTACATTTGGTATACATCACCAGAACTGAAGGGAGCACTAAATTCCTGTGAATGCATAAAAGATTTTTACAAATTGATTGTAATTTGAACTTCTGGGGGTAATGTTTGGATACTTCTAATGCTATATGTGTTTGGAATGTCTACTCTAAATACAATATTAGGTGTCCAAATTCCTCATGTGCTCTGGCCAGCATCTGGGCCCATAACACAGGTAGATAAGAATGAAAATACAAATATAAGAGCTAAATTTCTATTCAGATAACACATAAATGTCTTCAGGGTTATCAGTATTTGACATGTGAAATCATTGCCATGTATTTTAGCAAGTACCTATTAGCACAGTCATTTATGAAGTTTAAATGGTTAGTATTGGGTTATTCATGGCTGCATTTTAAAGCCAAGTAATCTAATTATATGACTCTGCTATATCTGATTAATGTTTTATTTTGTCAGGATTTCTTCAGCTTAAAAATACCTTCTCTGTTGTTTTGCTTTCCACGAGCACTGTTGATCCCATTACTGAAATCTCTACTCAACCATTAGGTTACTTTTTGTAAGTGCATGCATTGCTTTTGAAAGCTGTTGAACTTCCAGATTTATGACACTGAAAATCTAAGCCATTGATCCACCAGGCAAATACATTACAGAGAGCACTGGCAATGTACAGCAGCTACTTTACTGGAGAGCTCTTTCAACAGGCTTCAGCCCTGACCTGGGGCCTGTCTCTAGAAGGGAAAAGAGTTGAGACATCTTGAGTCACTGAACTTTGCAGTCTGAGCCAGAAAATGTACAAATACCATGTATTGCTACAGTGATGGCAGATTTGCAGTAGTGTATACAGCTCCTTATTCAGAAACCTGGTTAGATCTTGGCATTGTCTGCAGACAGAGTACATAGGACTAGATTTCCAAGATGTATCCTTTAAAAATAGTTTTCATTTCCTACAAATGTGGCAGGTCTTTTCTTGAAGATACACCACGTAGAAGACTGAGCAAGCTTTTAAATAACACACTACTGAGACACATCTCCAAAAACATACTGGCTTTGGAAACTGGTGCTAAAATGGGATTGCCTGGAACAAGTACTAATACTTCAAGGGCAAAACCTAGATATGGTTACTTTCAAAAACCTTGAAGTCAAGTAATGACAAAATATAGGAGAACATAGATAACTCAGTCTTGATCCACTGCCAAATTTCAGTGACATTTTTAGTGCTCAGATGGACAGTAATATCTGAAATGTAATAGCCAGCTAAACAGCAAACATTCATTAACTGAAATAGAAAGGGTTCTGAACAGATCCTGAAAAAAACATAGAAAAAGTTAGCTACAAGCTGAGTTTTAACAGCTCTTCATAATTCGTCTAACGCAAAATGGTTCCTGGAAGGTACGTGCCCATCAAACTTTTATTCAGCTGTAACTCAGTGTTCAGAGAGGTACAAATTCATGTCTGAAGGAAAGATTCCCTCCCAAGAACAAGCAAAAGATATTGCAAACATATTATACTTAATATTATAATAGGCTTAATATTATACCAAATTATACTTAATAGAATAAGCCTTGAGTATAGGAATGACAGTTGTAAAGCAACTTGCTTGAAAGCTTCCATTGGGCTGCTTTGTTGGCAATATCAGCCACCTTTGATATGGTGAAACAGTTTCTGCTGGTGCAGGATTGTCCTGATGTTCCACAATAGATGTGTTTGTTTGCATAAGCATATCCTGCATGAAGAGACTAGAGCCAAGAAATTACTCTAAGTCAAAGAGAAAAGCAGAAACTTTTAACTCCTAAAATTTTCAGCTTCTCCAAACCACTACACAAACGAGAAAAATGCATGTACCTCCATTTTCCTATTTGGGCAAATCAAGTTAGGAAGGGCTTGAGCAATGAATGAGACAGAGACATGATGCATAATTCTGATTATCTGGGATAATGCTTATCATCTGGGAAAGGTACAATTTATCACTGTGCTAAAAAAAAAAAAACAACCAAAAAAAAAAAAACCAAAAAAAAAGGTATAAGCAGATGCCAAGAGCATATTTCTTATAAATAAGGAAGCAAGAATATTAATACGGCAATTCTGGAAGAGAAACATCATGGGATATATATTTTTCAGGACAGTGGTTCTTCAAGAAGAGAATTAAAGATTTCCTGCCAAAAAAAATCTTCCTGATTCTTTTTAAAACATTTGAAAAGGTGCTTAACAAAAAATTATTTGCAGTGAATTCTTGCATTATTTCTCTGTTCTAACTGTTGGAAGTTCAGATCAGAAAGAGGCAAAACGTAACTTTTAAATTTACCACAAAAATTTACCAAGAGATGTATATAAGCATTCAGAAAGAAATATACATCTGCTATTAAACATTGGAAAGGAAAAAACTAAAAATTTACTGTAAAATTAGCAATTACAATTAATAACTACTACTGAGGGAAGCAGATAAACATATGGTGAGAATTAGACCATTCATAGTTTGGGGATTTTTTTCCCTTGTGAACTTCAAATGCCTGGAATTAATTTCTTTTTTTTCTTCATTTAATGTAAGTGTTGTCTCATGTTTTATGCAATTGGTTTACTAAAGAAAAATAGTAGCTTCTGTATAATGTAATTTAGGACAAATTAGAAACTTTGAAATATGTTTTTGTGTTGTAAAAATGATCTTAATCGAGACTTGCCACTAATATATTGACAATGATGTCTGAAATGTTTTCCTGGAATCAAAGAGAAAAAGTCTCATTTTCATAATGTATCATTGGACAAAAAAAACTCAAACCGCCCCCCCCCCCCCCCCCCCCAAAAAAAAAAAAAATTAATTGCACTACCATTTCTGACTATTACAGTTGTAATGACTTCTGGAGAGTCTTTCACATTCATTGGATGTCTTCAGGCCCCAGTTCCTCATCTCAGCAATGATTAGGGTCCTGCTGCTGTGAGAAGGCTGATTAAGGAGCTCACCTGGAAATGTTGGGATCACTCTCCTGTCCTGTCAGCACAGGAGGATCCACTTGTAAATTCCAAGGTTATAAGCACAAGCTTTCAGAAAACCTCGTTCAGCTTTTCAAATTGGGACAATTTATGAAAGTAGGATTCCACTTAAGGGCAGAAGAAACTCTGAGTAGCTGTCTTAGCAAGCAAGATCTAAGCTCAATTTTCAAGAGCAACTTTTTTTTCCTAAAGAATTAATTAAGTTAAAACATTGTTCCTGCAGCCAAAACTTGATACACTGATGCAGAAAGATTAATACAGCTAAGCATCAGAGAGATGAAGAATTTCCTTCTAATTAAAACTTTCTGGCAAGATAACTGAATTGCCCTCGTATTAAAGATTAATGCTTTTGATAGCTTTGATGGGCTCAATATCTCCTGTAAATCATAAGAGTAAGATGCTTAAAAAATTGATTCAAGCTTATTAATTGCAAAAATAAAATATCACAGCATCTGCAGCAACTATAAAAAGTTGAGTAGCAATCATTGGCAAGTTAATTTTTATTTCTTTTTAGCATGCTGCATTAGTGGACTAACTATAGCATTGCTGCCTCTGGGCTGCATTTTGCAGCTTCCCCATGTGTGTTAGACAAACATTCACTGACCCATGTGGTTCTGTGGAAACTTATGTGTTTACAAGAATAAACTTATTTTCCCTTCAGCACGTTTGGTAACCTGTCCTTACCCAGAGAGGGTATATGCCAACTGGAAAATCAGCTTCCAGCAGGTGGAAACACAGAATCACTCCAAGGTTAAGCCCTGAGGATTTTTGTGTTCTCATTCCAAACTTTACTCCTTAACCCCATTTATTTTGAATTTACGACTTTTCCAAGGGTTAGCTGATTAAAGCTAACACTTACTTCACAGAAAGAGCTCTACATTTGAATGTGAACAATGTAACTTATTTCAATATGAGTTCAGACCTCACAAGATCTATATCCTGCTCTGCTAGAAGCCCTACATTAGAAGTGCTTGAATTTGTGTTTGTGCTGAGCTCTCAGCAATACTGACCTTGGACTATATGGGACTGTTTGTATAAAATACCATACGTTCTAGAGACTTCTGATTTTTTAGTTTATTCTTGAAGAGATTAATGACAAATCAGCTGAAGATATTCACACAATAAAATTCAAGCTAGAGCTTGTTTAAAATAGGATATTGCTCCTTCCTAATTTGCTGTATTTTGACACATGTGGTTAAAGCAAGAATAGAAGGTGTAGAGGTATCATCAACCTGGACATATTTCCAGTTCACAGTAATTGAGAAACTTCCTAGAACTCAAACTGTTTCAATAAAATAGGTGGAAACTTTGTCCTCATGAAGCAGGTGGTATATAACTTCCAGGCTTCCTTTTGTATGTGCCACTGGCTAACAGGTTTTAGAAATTAAACTTTAACAGGATTATTTTTTATATTCCCTTATACTGCTCTTATTTGTCAAACCTGTTCATTGAAAACTTACAGAAGCAACTCCAGGAATACAGCAAAAGTGATCCATTTTTCATCATGCAAATACACCACCTGGAGATACTTTTTAAACAATGTGCTTTCTGTTTATTCTGGTTAGTTTTAGTGTTTTTGGTGTGTTTTTGTTTTTGTTTTTGTTTTGTTGGTTTTGTTGGTTTTTTGGTTTTGGTTTTGTTTGTTTTGTTTGTTTTTTGGTTTTTGTTTTGTTTTGTTTTGTTTTGTTGGTTTTTTGGGTTTTTTTCCTACTCCAGTGTGCTATGTTTTATTTTATACTAACATTTTGTACTATTAGGCATTAGAGGTAAAAGAGAGCAAAATTTGATTACATATGCTAAAGAACAGTACAGGAGACATTGTACATTTAATTCTCTCCTGTAGGATTTGGAGAAGAGAGAGCAGAGTTATGTGCATCAAGGCATATTCTGATTCCATGACTCACAAAGAAACTAAAGCTGATTGCATGCACAAGAATTTATACATCATTTTCACTCACAGAAAATCTTACTAGTCTTTGTAACTGCTTCTCCAGTTAAAACAACACAAAATATTTTATTTATTTGTCTGAAGAACTAGCTGTATTCTAAAAATAACATATATTTTGAAAGTAACATAAAAGTTTTCTTGGAGTAAACTTTCTGTTTTTAAGAGACCTGAGGGCCTGAGATAAAGGAAACCAATGAAAATCTTCAAACCTGAACCAAGTAACAGGCACTGATATTTATCTGTACTCTTGTTTGAGCACTTCATGTTCACAACCATTTCCACACCAGCCATTATAAGGTTGAATTTGAAGGCTGTCTGTATTTAATTGCACAAGGAACAATAACCTATAGCCTGATCCAATACAGGTGACATTTGCCCTGTTCACTAGGGAGCATCTTTTTAGTATTTGAAGGAACAACTGCCTACTGCACTAATTTAATGGCTGCTTTGGAATGAATCTGCAGATACAGTTATGTACATCCTGGCCTGGTGCACAAAAAAAAAAAAAAAAAAAAAAATCAAAAGGGATTGACACTAAACATTGAGTACAGGGAATAACATCTGGGTCTTTGTGAAGCTGTAGAGAATGGTTCTAGTTCCCTAAAACCTGTGCTAAAATGTTGTCTCTGCAAATGGCTCAAGGTCTTAAATATGTAAGCACAAAAAATATTGCCTTCAAATTTCATTTCTAATTTGAAAAAGTGACTGCAGATAGTTTAGAGTGAATATTTTTTTCTCAAATATAGATGGAATTTAGCATAGCCCACTTTGACAACTAATACCAGCCCAATCTTGTTCTTCTGTTTTGTTTAAATTTCAATATTTGCTTACACATGCAAGTATCCCCAGGCACTTCAAAGATACTGGAGCAACAGACTACATAATTTAACTTAAAGCAAGTTAGAAAGAGTTGAAAGAATCCATAGTACTGCCTTCCCTTTTGAAGTTCAGGAATACTTTCTTTAGCTTTTTATATTTATAGTTTGCCTATTCCAGCCTTTGGGGATTCAGATTCTACACTCATTGGATTGATTGAGTAAGACTATTTCCTCAGTGGGGGCCATGTACACTTAAAATTGCAGCAAACATTATCCCAAGAGTCCTTCTTTGCAGGATAGATCTCATTCTGATCAGAATTTTATAATCCTATTTCATATTTTTAAAATTAGGGGTTTTTTTCTATTTCAGGTGTGGTCATGCTACTATTCCAGAGCACACCTGAGAGCACATTAAAAGTAAATGGAGTAACTAAATTCACTGGGCTTTGAAATCAATTTCTTCACATTGATTTCAAATGGAGCTGAAAGAGGACTTGTGTGGGCTTATGAAGTTGGAACAGAGAGAAAAAAAACTACTGCATTTGCCCTTATTATGATAAATAAGGTCAACAAAATGAAAACTGCATCATTTTTACAGCCAATAGCTCAGACTGGGTAGTGTCAGCAGACATTTCCTTATTTGAAATTGAGGTCAACAATGAACACACTTAGATGTCTGACATTCAACATCCCAAGAAAATACATGCAAAGAAGAGACAGAGATGAATTCCACAGTTCAGTTTATCCTCAGACCAATATTAAAATGCATTGCAAAAGGTGCTAAGGAAGAATTTTGCCTGAGGAACTTGGTAAGGCCCTGTAGTGTGAGTGGGGTTATGCTCCTTGTAAAATTCTTCTGGGAAATGTGATGTGGATACACAGCACCCACTGAGAAGCAGGGAGATCACTGGAGTCAGTGACACACAAGGAACAATGTCTGTCCATGCACTTGTTTGCCTTAAACAGTAGCAGCACCACAAGATCTCTTAATTAAGCGCTCCAGATTTCTTCTTGGGCTCAGACACCTCCCTGTTTTCTTGACATTGCCACCATTTCCTCACCACAAACCCTCCGTTTGCAATGGGGAGCCACTGCTCAAAACTACCATCTTGTAAAAGGGGCTGCCAACCCCTGCAGTTCCTGACTGAGAGGAGTTTGTCACTGTCAAGGAGAAGCAGATGAAGGAGCCACACCCCGGAAAGTGAAGACAAAATATCAGTCTTACAGTAGTGTGATCATTAAAGAGGGAAATACTCCTTGCTTATTGCTCTGAGTCATGCAGAAGACAACCCCTGCCAACACCCTTCCTCCCCACGAAGGGAGATGGGAGACTGCAGTGATGACAGGGAGGATATGAGCTCAAACAACTAACACTGGGAAAGGCAACATGCCCCATTGTGCTGGCTTTCCAGGGATAGAAAGCTTTTTGGAGAAGTGACTCAGATCTGTAAGTAACACGGCATGTTTATCAAGACCCCAGAAAAGATAGAAGAGCATGCTTATTTTAAAAAAGGTGAAACAACCAAGCAATATCACATTATTTTATAATTTAAAATTAGGAGATTAAGTGAAAAATATCTACTACACGATGTTCTCAATTGGTTGTAGGAATAGCATCAGACACTAAGAAATGAGACATCAGAAAATTTAGCATTTTTACCTTTTCTATAAATGTCATGGCATGGTAAAGATTTGAGTGAAGTTAATACACCGGACTGACAGTCTGGTTTATTTTAAAAAATAGCCTGTTTGGTCTGCAAGAACAGTCCCCAAAATTATATTCTTTTGTGACAGAAAGATTATTATTGTTTCATCTTTATTTCTCTCTAGGAAGAGGCAATTCATCTACAGACAAAATCAGAGTAGGGAGGAAAAGCAATCTGTACCTAAAGTATTAAGCCAAGTCAGGCAGATAGTGATGCTTAACAATAAAAGTGAACTTTTGCAAAGTGTAGAACTTCAATGTCTTCAGTCAGACAGAACCCTAAAGACAAGTGGCTTTAATCCTGTGGGGAAGCAAGCAGCTTTTTAGACCAACAGGAGAGCTCTCAGGAAGCATCACTTTCCTCAGACAAGAAACTGGACCTGGGGGAATCAGCAAGATTCTACAAAGGCAGGAACCTCTGCAGGCAGCTATCAAAATCATTGTGTGTACAGTGAGGACAAAATATAAAACCTACAAAATTTAGCCTCTAAAAAGGACTCACTAAAAAACAGCAGTAGTCAAAGTCCTTTAAATACAAACTTACATGCTTAAAATTTTTTTCCTGGAATTTTCTTCTGTTTTCCTCAGAAGCATGTTTTTCTTTAGAAACAATTATTCAAGATGACTTTCCCTAGTTTTTAAAGTATTATAGCTATTTTTCCTCAAAATAGTGAACACTGTAGATTCAAAAAGTTCCATGCTTTCTCATTATGTTGCCCTCCTCCCTCTCCCTTTGCATCCATGCTTTGCTAGGATCCAATTGCACAAAAAATTTAAGGTTTATTTACCCATTTAAAAATTGTCCAGTAATTATGCAAGGATAGCAGTCTCCCCAGTGCTGGAGAACAATTCAGATGGATCAGAGTTCAACCAATCTTCCTGGATCTTCTCCCCAAATCTTTCTAGGAGAGTACAGTTATAACAACAACAAAACAAAACAAACAAAAAAACCAAGCAAAGAAAAACCACAAGAAGATACATTTAGGCAGACACATTGTAATGATTATAATGCAGATTTCATCTAGACTGAACGCAGACTAAGAAATTGTGATTATTGTTACACACAGGGTCAAAGTGCAACAAGGCAAATTCATGGAAACAAAATTCATTGAGAGCTACCAAACAGAAAAGGTACCACAGAAGCCTTTCTAAGCTACAAATCAGAGCAGAATAGATCCATTTAGTGAAGTATCACTACATGCTTGCCCTGTTCTGGTTCTTTATCTTAGGTATTTACTTTAGGTTCCACTCAGAGGCCAGATAATAGACTCAGAATCACCTCAAGGCCATCTTGGTATGGCCATTGTTACATTTCACCATTTCTCAGGTAATCTACATTAAATACACAAGAAAACTGTACATTCTTCAGTTCCAAATTGAAAAGAACCATTTCATCAGCACGTAGCTATGTAAATTAACAGGTTTTGCTGGTAAAGCACTAACAGGCTCTTTGATATTTTTCACAACTACCATCTAAGGTGAATAATTGTGGAATCAGGACATCTGCCAGCTGAGAAATTCTGTCACTTTAACTGAGTATTACTTTACTTTGCAAGTTGACCTATAATGAGATTCTGATGGGGATAGATAGAAGCTTTTCAGCCAGCCTAACTCAATGATGAAAAATGATGGGTATGAAATTACACATTTTTCATATCATTCTCCTGCTTCTTCTACTGCAACCCTGTAGCTTCATCTTTTAAGCTATAGATAAGGATTTTATTACAACTTAGGGTAATAAGAAAAAAGATTACCATCTCAACAGTAAGGCTTGCAGCACTCAATGACATGGGAAGATTCCCCTTCAAGGTTTCCCATAAATGCATTTTTGGAAAGGGAGTTATGTTGCATTACCCAGAGTTTCCCACAACTCCCTCAGTGCACCCAAAGTCTAACACACCATCACTGCCCAGTGCACAGAGTAAAATCACACACAGCAAAACTCAGGGACTTCTCACAGGAGATTTGTTGGTTGCTGCCCCGTTTCTGCTCAGGCTCTGGTGGATCCTGACGTTCTCAGGAGGAGCAATGTCAGCTCAGCACGTGCTTCTTGCTAGCAAGGGGTCACCTGAAGAGCAGCCTGACACCACCATAACACTTGCTTTCCTATGGCACAACTGATTCAAAGGCCAGCTGCATGTTTATTGTCTACATGGTTTCAAACTGGGGAAGGACAGATTTCAGTCCTACCACAACATTAAATAACGTAGAGGAAAACCTGATTATCAGCAAGAGGCCAAATTCATTTTCTTCTAACCCTTACTAAGCTACAGAAGAAGTTGGTTTTGAGATGAATTGAGGTGAAAGTGCTTCATAGGTAATTTATTTCCCCATCTCTTCCAAAATCTAAAATAATCATACATACAAATCAGAATACTTGATTTCCATAGGTCTGAAACACACAAAATCTACATTTTTTCTCCTTGGAAGAGAAGAGATGGTCCACAGACCCCAATATAGAGCAGGAGATGAGCCATCAGCTATTAAGAATTTCCTGCCACAATTGGTGACTTTTGTAGCTTTTGCAGGGGTAGTGGCCTGGGCACTGTTTCTCCTGGCAGTGTTCTCATCACCACAAGTTGATTTGCATAAGGAGTTATATACACCTTTCTGTGGAGAAATCAGATTCTGAAAAGCACAGTAGAAACAACTGCAAGAAACTAACAAAGCTGGTAAGAGGAAACAGGCAAGATACTAGGGAAACAAGTTTATTCAGGTACAATTTTCTGGAAATACAAATACAGCCAATAGATGTGTGAAGGTGTAAATATTTCCATTTGTAATTGTGCAAACAGACCTGCAAGTGCCTAGATGTCCACTGGGTCATTATTAGCTTTTTGCTTCTGAGCAAAGAGAGGTCTCCAGAAGGAACAGCATATGACAAAAAGTAGGGCCTTTTGTAGGAGGGAAAAAGCAAATTTTTGGAGAACAAGGTTTTTTTGTTTATTTTAAACACAGATCATCCTGGGTCCCTTGGTTACTTCAGGGTAGTTCTCATATTTCAGTCTTTGTTCAAAAGGAATGTTCGGAGTGGCTGCCTTTATGTCTGTTCATCCTCAGCTCTGCCAAAAGTTAGTTTTGAGCTGCAAGCAATTGACCACAGAGGAATAGGCTATCAAATAATTGATTTCTCAGAGCTTGTATGGCCTCAAACAGGTTTAGAGAGTGCTGAAGCAAGACAGAGTTAAAAGCTGTCTCTAATTCTGCAGCTCGTCAAGATGAGAGACAGCTTTATGGGCATTTCCAAAGGTATGGCTCTGCAACAGCCAAATGTGTGGGGACTCACAGTTGAGGTCTGGAGGATAATACTCAGTACAGTCATTCTCCACCTTTGCTGGACACAGCTTGCAGCACAGCTTTTGTTGTCTGGGCATTATTCAGTTTTGAAAGGAAGTAGAAAAGCAACAGGATTTTCCTACAACTTCATTGCTTTAGAAACAAAAGTCTGGGTTTATTTAAACACTAATGCAAAACACATTATCATTACACCTCCAAGACAAATAACTCCTGTGACCAAATTCCATTGTCTGCAAGAAAACGTGACAGAACAGTTCTAAAAATTTCTCAATGGAGGGAATAATGATAGATTTCTTGACCAAGTAACTATTTCAGAAATTTACCAGTTGATTTATGGAAGACCATGTTGCTTAGT
Organism: Sylvia atricapilla; assembly: GCF_009819655.1. Lineage (NCBI taxonomy): Eukaryota > Metazoa > Chordata > Aves > Passeriformes > Sylviidae > Sylvia > Sylvia atricapilla. The sequence goes on from NC_089152.1 coordinate 12,562,861, forward strand.
TAAAAAGTCTGTGGCTTAGTTTGCTTAAAAAATAAATAAAAATCACCCTACTAACTAAATGTTATTATCACACTTGCTAGCAACACCATCAGGGGATGCTCTGACAGTCCTGGCACCATGACTGAAAATTACCTCAGCTCTTCACTTGGGTTTCTTTTTTTTTTTTTTTTTTTTTTTTTTTTTTTTGGGGGGGGTGGTGTTTGTTTCATTTGTTTGGTTTGGTTTTTTGTTGTTGTTGTTTTTGTTTGTTTGGGGTTTTTTGCAATGCTGAATAGCAAAGAATGCTATAGATTCACTTAAGGAAGCTTTTCTTTGTTTATTGCTCAGGGGCACTTCAGAGTACCTATCTCAGTATCCCTAAGCTCTTTTTCAGCTATTAATGATTTCAGTGAAAAACTCTGCAAAAGCTCAAGGCTCTTGTGATGGATAGAAATTTTGTTAATGTATGAATTAACTATACATGTGGTTTTTAAATTCAATTTAAGCCTGAAAATCTAACCTTAGGGGTTTGAAATAATGGGACATTAACTTCACTGCCTTTTACAAACTACCGTGAAACATAAGTAAATGACAAAGATGAATAAAATCAGAATGATAAATGTTTTATAGTTGGTATTTTTTTAAAATAATGTTATTGCCATTGAAAACCTAAGTGAAATGAATTCGGCCATTCCAGCTTAGTCCCTGGTGGACAATAGTCCACATTTCAAAAGCATCACACATAATTTGGCAAAATTGGCAGCTTTGGCTCAGATGTGGCTTAGGGCTGAGTAAGCATGCAATTCCCCTAGTGAGAGTGCCCCTTTCCTTGAGGGTTAAGGTCAATGGCTAGTCACTGTGGGGTAGGAAGGTTGATATTGTCTGCTTGTATTCATCTCAACTACAGCCCCAGAATTTCAGCTGCTGGTGAAGCACAGCCTCCCAGTGCCAGGAAATATATTATGCTCTTCCCTTAAATATACATGCACCTTTCCTCTCTTCCATTCTCCCAGATGAAACACTTACTTTCCCTTTCCAGGACAGACAGCCCTTCAGTCAGTTTTACAATCTTCCCCCTCCTCCCCTTCCCATCCCACAGTAATATTTCACCTTATACTAGATTTAAAAGATTGCCCATTCTTGACCCAGAATACAGCTGGGCAATATACTAGTTTAATGGCAGGAAAACAGGGGCATCAATGGAAATTATAGAAAATCAAATTGAACAGATGTCAGGAAGCACATCAGGCATTGTAAATGTGAGGGATGCCCATCAGACAAGGTTATGGAGGTGAAAAAACAGAACACGTGAAAAAAGCAGAGCAAGAACAAGAAACCCAGCCTTCCCCCAGCTGCCAGTGACATGTTTAACTGATGCATTGGGAAGGTTATTCTGTGCCAACCTTCAAAGTGACGCTGGAATCTACTGGCTTGTGTGATTATAAAATATGACAAACAAGTGTTACAGTAACAATGTTACAAAAGATATTTTAAAAAAATCTTCAGCCTCATTAAAAGTTAATGGGGATATATATCCGACCCTGAAAGTATTAAGACATTTCTGATTTCCCAGGAATTTTCCACTGCTTTTAACCTACAGAGGGACAGATTATTTTTTCCAAAGGTATTCAGACATTTAACACAGTAGATTGTGTCCACTGGGATTTTAAGAGCCTAGACATGTAATTCTTATTAGTGACAGTTTTGAAATGCCCACTGTCATTTCATCTTAGCATTCTTGGCATTTAAACAACTTTACAGAAGTGGTTTAAGACTTTTCCCCTTTATTATGTCATCTGAGGAAAATTGTAGAAACAGATTCAAATACTAGTAGTGTACATGAGCTTCTTTCCTTCCAATCAGGCAACTCCACTCATTGAAATCATCTAACACTAGCACAGGTTTTGCTTTCTTTCATCTTACTAAGTTAAATTTGTCTAGAAAAGCCAGTTCAGGTTTTGAAAAAGAACAAATAGACCTTGCTCCATGTTTTGAGACAAAGAACATCTCACTGATAGTAATGTTTAAATCACAAGATATCTTCTTTTCATAAGGTTGCCAAATCACATTGTATTGCTTAGAATTTTCCGTCAATACCTATGCTTTTAAAAAGACTGTGTAATGCACATGAGGAGAATTTGTTTAATCTCTGTGAAGAACTGTATTAATACACATTTATGACAGAGAAAGAATTTCAGTAGCTTTAACAAGAAACAATATCTTGCTCAAGTAGCTTATAAACACTTTCTGTTAATTTCGATACTTATTTATTTCAAATAAACGAAGAAATAATTACCATATGGTTTTCCTACTTTGTGCTATTAAAACTTGATCAAATTGTTCCCCTAACAGAAGGTCATCAGGGAATGTCATTCCCTCCCAACCCAGGGCTGTGCCACCCCACACCTGAGCCTGGGTGCTCAGCTGGAGGACAGGTACACAGAGGTGGGCACTGAGGGCTGATGGCCCAGAAAAACTGAGAGCAAACAGGGCCAGGGTGAATCTCTGCCTACACAGGTCAGGGATGTCTAAATAGATCAGAAAAATTTATGTTCATTTTAGGCTACAAATTTGCTCCTGCAAGCCCTGGCGTACAACTCTGGGTTGCTTGCAATGAAGTTCAGGCACAAGAGTTTATAAGGGCCCTGTGGGAACAGGCAGGAATCAAACAATGTTTGAAAGCAGCACTACTTATCTACATGCATTTAAAAACATGTAAATTATACTTCTATGTGAAGAGGTATCACCAATCACTGATCAGATACTCTTGCCAAAAAGGACTTCTAGTTTCTCCACAGCAGCACTGTGTCCATCCTTATTCTTACTGCTTACAGTCAGGTGCCCTTGGCTGTCACTTGGCCGGTCTTAGCTGACAACAGTTCCACAAAATACACACTTTACAAGTTTTGAGTACTTCAGAGTAATGAGACACAGAAAATAAAAGAAAAAGACAAAATAGGGCATGAAAAATTGGATGGAAAATTCCAAATGCAAGTGTTTTAAACTTTTTTTAAAGGCAAAATGCTTTGAAATTACTAACAGAAGTTCCCTTTAATTGAAGATGTAGCCAAATAATGTGCAACCCAGATCTCAGTAGGAAATTATGGTACAGAGATTATTAAGGTTTAAGTGCCCTAAATCACCCCAGAGCACTTCCCTTTCCACCAGCCAAATCTACCTCTTTGCTAGAAATGAGACTTGCCAAAATTGGGGTGTCTGACAAATGACAACTCTGAGATCAACATGATGAAGTGTTCTCAAGAAAACAACTTTTTCTTCTCACCAAGTTCAAAAATCTGCAGAAAGATCTGTTTACTATCCCAAGGTTGAAGGTTGCTATCCACCTTGCTCATCATTTTGTTCATTACTTCCAGTTCTTAATTGTTTGGACCAAGTCAGGCCAGCTCATCTTTAATTGGAATAAAGAGTTAATCTTTTATACAAAGGACCCAGCTGAGTCTTTGTATGTGTTTGAATGTGTAAAGGGCTTTTGGCAGTTTAGAGTATGTGTGGTGTTAGCAGGATTTAGCTCATTAGCAAACCACAAAGGCTCTGCTGACACTGTACTCTGGGTAAAATACATGAGGCCAACCTACACCCTGTGGACATGTACAGCATAACTACATAATAAACAGGCATTTATTAATAATTTTATCTGTCACACTTGTAGAAGGAGAGGGTGAGAAGTCAAAAGCTGTCATATGTTGCAACTAAAGAGGCATAATTAAAATGATAAGTGTCATGTGATTACAATCCTTGAAGAATTAATCTAGCATGAAACAACAATGGTATAAATACAACAGCATATGTTCCAAAAATTAATTTCACATAATAGGCAGCTGATGTAAGCATTTAGACCCAATTACGTATGGTTATACAATAGCAGCTGATGCATGGAAAATCCCTTCTATAGTATATACTAGAATAATCCCATTATAAATGAATGAATGGAAAGACTCCTTTAGAGTCTTTGCACTAGTGTGCACTTACAGACAAATCAGAGTTTATGGAAATATTATGTAGATTTAACTTCTCCTCTAATTTGTTTTCAAGGTTTAACTTTTCAAATCAGATATTTTTTCCCCAGCACCTTAGACCTTTGGCTGTTATGCAGAAGCAGGATTTGTGGTGACAGCAGATACAACCTACATATTTGTTTAGCTTGATTTAAACGATTTAAGCAAATTAATTTCCTAATTTCTACTTTACGTGAATTAGACTTCATTCCTAGTATTGTTCTACCTGATTCTCCCTCTGAAGTTGAATCAAACAGAACACTGCACCTGCAGAAGTCAGAATTGAAGAGATGAACAACCAATGAATGTTGTAGGATAAACCATGAATGTGTTGGCTATACTTGTGTTAACATTTGCTTTAATATGATGATTAGGATTTTTCCTCATAGCCAAAGTGTGGACAGTTTATACATAAATCAAGCATGTTTGTGTGTCAATTTACACTGATGGTGTGCACATGGGCTCTGCTGTTTCTCTATTGACCTCAGCTCTGCTTGCGTGCAATGCAATGTCGCATCCCAAGTTTCAGCTTGAGAGCACAATGTGCATCCAAAGTTTTAAACCTGGAAGCACTAATAAGAATTCAGATGCACACAGATTACCTCCTGACAATGACAGAAATAAACTTATTCCAGAGAGAAACTGAATTTATTGATTAAGTTTTGGCCCTGAAATCACTTTGGATGCTTGTAAGGTCAATCACAATGACCCACCATATGTTTCAATAGCCTTCTGTTCTCTTTCAAATGACACAACTTTTAGTTATGAAGCTGTGAACATTACTACTACTACCACTGACCAACAACACTTCTTATGTTTCTGCTTAGCAAAGCTAGAAGCAAATTACAATCACTGCTTCACTAGAGTCATATATTAAACAAGAGAAGAAACAATAGAAGTATTATAGCACTGTGACAAGTAAACAATGTTATCTGCTCCCCGGAATTAATGTTGAACTGTAAAGCAAAGTAGTCTGTGTGCCATGCTAAAAAAGAAACAGTCAGAGGTAGGACCAGACATGGAAATAACCATACAGCTGATCACATATAAATGTATCTGACAAATAAAGAAGAAAACAACACTTAATGAATGTTGTCCTTAGTAAAGAGGAAAAAATTTACAACTTGTCTCCAAGAATTAATTCACAATGTATGCTAGTAATTGTTTTCACTTGGGTACATATTTTGTTCTTTCAGTGTGCCGAAGAATGAGAATGAAAACATGCAGCTCATTAAGCTGATTATTAATACAGTTCTTAGGGACTGAAAACAAATCTGGACTTTAAATAGAAGCAGCAAGGGGTGGCCAAGATTAAAAGCAAACTACATTTTCTTAGTAGACAAACTCAATGACAGAACTGCAAGTCCTTTTTGGGAAAGTAAATAAAGTGTTATATCTCTGGGGAATGCAGCATTTTGTTGGCATCAGTGAATTTCCAGGTGGACACTGCAGCCAGGACCCAGGTGTGCTTTCATCTAAGTAGAGCTAACCCAAAAAGTTTCATAATAAGGAAGTAATAGACTTGCACGCAGGGGGGTGCACTGAACCACAGGGAAGTGGCTTTACTGCTTTGGGGACTGGTGGATTGAGAGTGAACTGAACAAGATGAAATAAAACACAAAAGTACCACAGCTTTAAAAAACCCACAAAACAACAAACACCACCAAAAACTCCACTATGATACATTTCCTATCAGTCAGAAGAGGAAAAATTAAAAAAATACCCCAAAACATATTAGTGGGAAATAAAAACACTTGAGAGGAAAACAAAATCAGAGAAGGCCAGACACTAGTTGTTAGCCTGGGAAAGGAAAATGAGAGCTTCTGTTTAAAGTTAATGCATTTACCCAGATTTTGAAATTTCACTTGACATTTAATTCCTGCCACTTGTAAATTATTGATTAAATTAAGGTTCTAAAAACATTGACAAAGGCAAATGACACAATACTACTTTAAGAGACCACTAGTCACAAAACCAGCTTTGCTTCCTGAAGGCAACTGTTAGCACCTGCCCTCTCTCGGGAGAATGCCCTAAAAATGACACTTGTTTCCATTATAAAACTCTTTCAACACACTGCTTCTGGCAAACCGTGCGAGCTGCACTGGAGCATAAAGCCACACCCAAGACAAGGTGCTCACACAAGCAGATTTTTAAGACATCGTCTCTGTGCAGAACAGGTGAGGCAGCCCCCAGCAGAGACCCTCCAGGCTGCTGGACTCTGCAGCCTCATAAACCACAAGATGAACCAGGGAATTGGTCCAAAATACACCATCTGGATTGGCCTTGTGGGGACCCATTCTACCAGGAAGAGATTACTGGACCTTGCTTATATCCTTTCTACTCCTGGACATGCCTTTAAAGAGAAAACCTCCACAAGGGCTCATGTACTAAAACAGACATGGGTCCTATTCCTGCGTAGACAGATGTTCATAGAAGTCTCTATAAATGGGATGAGAAAATTTCCCTCAGCCAAGGATCCCTTTTAACTCCTTCAATTTTCAGGTAATTTTTTTTCAATAAACACAAAATAGCTCATCACCAAAGGGTAAAGGAAATTTTTTCTATTCTGTCCTGCCCTGCTCAGGATTTGATGCATATGACAGTGCACTGGGGGGCTGTGTGTGAATGGTGAGTACAAGGGACCTGGCAATGGGTACGATCATTTAAGGGCTTCAGCCTCAAAGTTAAGGAGACACTGCAGATAGGTGTTCCTGAATGAAATCTTATCTTTACCAAACAAGGCCCACACATTTGGACCTGGAACTAGTAACAGCTGTACCTAAGCGAATGTTATTAAGAAAGGAAATAAGGCATTGGGAAGTATTTGAAGTTCTGACCTTTCACCCTCAGCACTATGATTCAAGCTAACCCTGAAGACCTGACTATGATCTATCAACGATTTCTGGTTTAGATCCCCAATCGTTAATTTGTTTCATGCTGGGAGGAGTTTAAAAACTGGACTATTAGTAACAGCACATTACCTATTTGTGCAAAATCATGCACACAAGCTTGCATTAAGCACTGAATAAGATAGCAATATATACAAGACTCAGGAAACACTAAATTAAAAAACATATGAATTTTGAGAATATGAGTTAAATTATTTTTTTCTCAGTAGAAAAGTCTTGAGTGAATGAGCAACAAAGTATCACTGGACTTCATGGCATTAAAATTAAAGTAGTATCTAATGAATTTACAAGTAGTGGACACTTCAAAGGCCATTTTATTACATCTTTCAAAAATATTGCTCCATTAGAGATGGATTTTATCAGTTAGAAGGGTGACATTACTCAGTATTAATGAAATATAGCAGAACACTTGAGGATGGACATATTTAATTTTAAATGAAATAATTTTTTATGTTTTCATGGATAATAAAGAACATTCCCTCTGAGTGGAGAAAAACGCCAAGGAGCCAGAGGTTATGGGAGGATCATTTAGTGATGTTGTAAAATCCTGGCAGCACCAAAGTGGTAATAAGTATTACATGTTCCCTTCTTAATAATTGCAGAAAGACTACACACCAGAGCTTCATTCATGCAGTTCACTTGATCTCCATTTAAACTGAACAGATTTTTTTTTCTTGCTTCTCCTAAAATTTTGATGGTAAGTAAATATTTAAATTATCTTTGTCTACGTCATAAAACCTTCACAAATTATCTAAGCAGCCAAGATGAAGCAATAATGTTTTATCAGCAGCTTTCACCCCCTTAACTGTTGTTTAAGAAGAATTCTGAGATAAAAAGGAAAGGTTATTACACTTGGACAACCTTAATTCTTCAGGGAAAGATGCAGAGTTTAATAACAGCAGTCAGCCATCTGCTACTCCCTAGGTCTGCATGCAGATGGAGCAGCCTTGCAATTGTGTCAGCTCAGAGACAGCAGATATCCCTCCCAGGACTGTGAAATAACCCTGCCAGGACATAATCCCTTCTCACCAGCACTCCAGGCTCAAGGAGCGCTGGGACTCCGGGTGCCACTGCTGTGAACCCCTAATCTTCATTAATATGGCTGCATCAAGGCTGTAATCTCACATTCTAAAGGATAGAATAAGTTGGATTCTCATTTTAATGCCATGGGTCTAAAGAAAACTTAACAGATTAAAGGTTCTTAATACCTTCTTAAGTTTAGCAAGTAGCAGTCCTCATGACACAGAGCAGGTCATTTGGGAATAGAATGTTGTAGGAGACACATACCAGTTTTCCCACAATTTCATTGGTTGTTAAAAGGAAAGGAGGTAGCAGGCTGGATGCCCAGACTTGGGGTGTAGACCCAGATCTTGGCCAAGGCTCCAGGAATTGACAAGTTTACACTGCAAAGAGATATGAATCCATCAGAGATTGTCCAACAAAGGATCACGAATGTGATTGAGGGATAGAAAGGGCAGGATCTCTTCTCCAAGGAAAGGCTGAGAGATCTGGGGCTCTTTAGCCCAGAGAGGAGGAGGGTTGGGGAATCTTACCCATGTATCTAAATACCAGAAGGGACTGTGCAAGCAGGACTGAGCCAGCCTCTTTCCAGTGGTGCCCAGTGACAGGACATGAGGCAACGACAAAAACAGAAACACAAGAGGTTCTGTATGAACATCAGAAAATACTTTTTTATTGTGAGGTTGATCAAACACTCATACAGATTTCCCTGGGAGGTTAAGGGATCTCCACACATGTTGATATTCCAAAGCCACCTGAACACTGTGCTGAGAAACTGGCTCTAGAAGGCCTTGCCTGAGCAGGGTGGCTGGACAAGACCACCTCCAGAGGCCTCTTTCAGCCTGAACCATTCTACAGTTCCAGGAGTATTAAAGCTTGCTTAAAAAATTGATATAAGTTTATATTCATTGGGATTTCAGTTCTCAGGAACAGAGTCTTACACACTGGATTACAGTTTCAGAGAGTGCTTTGCCCAAAGAGGCATTGCACATTTGCTCCTACAGCCTCCCAGAGCTTTTTGATACCAGTATTTCCAGCAAAGAGATATCTGTAGACCATGAGTAGAAAGAGGTGGAAATGTTTTTTTCCTGAAATTTCTCTGCTGGAGCCAGAATATGTTTCTGAGAACATTGAGCTGAGGGTCACAGTGCTGATCTATTTCCCCTTCCCATAGTTTTCCCACAGAAATACTGGAAACATTTTTTTCAGGTTTACAAATAGTGTGAATTCTGCCAGAGCATCAGCTAAAATAATCAGTGCAGCGTGGGAAATTGGAGCCAAATCTACCCCTTTTCTCATGGAGCTGCCACAGCTGCTGGTTTTTTCATCAGCAGAAACACTATTGGGGATTCTAAGGGAGCAATAAGGAATTTTCTGGTTTTCTACACCTTTGAATCAGTTCAAACAACCCTGTGTAATCTATCATTCAAAGACAAAGAAACTCAGGAATGTCAAACTTCCAGGGACAGCTCATAGGAAAGTGGAGTAAAAAGTTATTCTTGTCCTTTATTTTTTTTAATAGCTAACATCAAATAAAGATTACCATAACAATGCAAAATTTGGTTCTGAATTGATTGAGGTAACAATAGGAACCTGTGATATTTGAACTTGAGTTTTGCTAAGGTTTGCTCTAAGCCACACTGTAAAGAGGATTTGGAACATCCTATTGCATTTTCACTTGCTGCTTGAAATAAAAATACGTAAGTCAATGTCTCTTTTCAAAGTGTGGATGCCAACACAAAATCTCACACTGCAACATATTAAAAACAAATTGCTGTATACAACTCTAAAGAGATTTCTTTTTCAATACTAAGATAAATTCCGATCCTAGACACTTAGGGAACAGCAAGCACAGGGTTTCAGGAGTAACAGAAGCTAGTGAAAGAGCTGCAATTAAGTATTTCCCCAAACCCTTGCCAAAGCACTGAAGCAGCCTCCTCCTGTAGGTTTGGGAAAGGAGTAAATAAAATCTCTATCCATTTTGTGCTTCTGGTCTATGAAATGCAGATGATTACCATTGCCTTCTGTAAGCCAGAGAGATATGAACTTCATCTGACATTCTGAGATAGTTTAAGTCAATATTATCACTGAATGATACCCATTGATCAACCAAGTGAAGCAGCAAAAAAATGGATTCCAGCTATAGGAAAAATTCGCTTGGGAAACTGCAAGCCTGGCTTGACCTGGCTTGGCAAAACTGAATTCTTTGTGCATTGACTGGGTATAACTGCAGCCTGCACAGCCAAATGCAGACAGCTATGGCCTAGATTTAGAAACATGCTGCAGTTGAAATAGCTTCCTGACCAAGATTTCACTTAGTGAGGTCAGTAGTTGAAGCTTGACCTGGCTTGAGTGGACTGAGCCAATAATAAGGTTTGATATAGTTATGTGGTCAGACAAAACACTAATTAATTACAGCCCTGCCAGAAGCTTGACTTTCTAATGAGAGGTTGGTTGTAGCATTACTGTCTCCCTAATCTCTCTTGCTTTTTGGTTTAACACACTTTAATGGAGAAGAAAAATAGATTAGAAGTAAGGAGGGGAAAGCGAATGAAGCAAAGGATGGAACTGAATCCCAGCTGGTCCAGAGAGCTCACAGTGGTAGAATTACCTTCTAAACCAAGAGCTGCTCTTTGTGCTGACTACCCAGATCTGCCTCACAGACAACACTGTAAAGCTTTTTATAATACCTTTATGGTACACAGATGGCTTATTCCTTGAAGCAGCAGGGAAAAAGGTCTATAATAAATCACCACACAGGGCTCCTTTAAGGTATGAGATAAGTATAGTGAACTACGACTGAATTCTGGATAATAGTAGTGAGCCAGGAAACAAAAATAATGGTTACAAAGCTCAAATTAATGTATCCCTTTCTGTAACCAAAAGTGTACTATGATAATTGATTAGAAACATGGATATTTCTTTTAATTTCTTTCCCACTGTACCCATGAAGATGACTACTATTGATCAAGGGCTGTCCTCAAGTGAAGCTATTTATTCATGTCCCACTAAAAAATATTATCAGCCATTTATTACCAGTTAATCAAATAAACATTTGTAAACTTCCAGTAATTTTATCCCCACCTAAAATAAGTGTTCTATTTTCAGCTTTCATTTGACTTTGCTAAACTGTAGAGGGAGATTTCAAGCACTATCAATAGTGTGGGTCCCTAGCTGTAACAAATAACTACCACCAAGAAAGCTATTTTTATACAACAGGCACTGGACTGGAGGTGTTTTTTCCATTTGGTACAGGTTATATATTGTCTTCATTACCACGGCATCCAGGCAGCTTTCATTAATACATGAATGAACACTAGTAACTTGCTACATGCAGTTGGCTCCTCTGAGCATCTCCCAGGAGAAAACTGTGTATTCAACATGTGCATGCAACATGAGATTTTCTTTGTTCATTATTGACCCTCTTTACCAAGATGATAATAATAATCTATCAGCCTGAAATCTTAAATATTCATAATCAAGTGTTTTATCAGAATTACATCCCATTATAATCTTAGCTTTAGAAACAGAAAAAAAAATCAATCACATTTTCTAATCATGCCCACTGTTTAAAGAAATTCCCCAAAATTTTAACTTGCTCCTCAGAGTCAGGTGACGTGTCCTAGACTCAGCTTTAGATGTTCCTTGTACTGCAATAATTGCAGTAACAATCTCTACAGAGAGAGGAGCCCATTATTCACATTTTCAGGCTATTTAAACATTGTCAGCATTAGATAAATGACAGCATGTGCTCGCTGCTGTACATGAGCCCCAACCCTGAGTCAGGGGCCCAAGTCTCACTCTCTCACTCTGCTTCAAGTTAAAGCACTGCACCACTGACTTAATCCAGAAAAATATTCAAAACATACATTTCAATTTTGGGGACTTTATTCAAATCTGAAGGCAACTGGTGACAGAAACACCCTAGAAGATTGATACGGTTTGAAGCATGTTATGTATGGCTTTGCTCTTCAACTTGCAAGTAATTTGTAAAGCGGGTCTGTCCTGACTATGAAACATTGTATCAGTGTGATTGGAATCAATAGTTCCTGCACTGTCATTTGTCACATATTTACAAGCCTGAAAAATAGTTCATTTTGTCGTGATCCTATAACTCAAAAGATTGAATCAGAACCCTGGAGGGACCTTCGAGTGCGACACATTCATTACTGGTCACTAGTCTTTGGTGACGCTGCCATCCTCACTGCACCAGAGAGGGAGCACCACTTAAAATTAAAACATGCTCCTCTACGTGTTATCTCTTCTAGTGCATTAAAAACCTGTTGTGAAGTTGTATCTCTACTGTTTCATCATAGTGAACTTAAAAAACAAACTTATTTGTACTGTTTGTTGCTTTTAAGTTTTAATTGCCACTTTTAGAGGAGCTTCTAGAATTTTTGACTCAACTTTTTAAGATATTCCAGCTCCTGCAATAGTTTTAGGAACAAGCCTGAGCCATGACATAGTCAAATTCATTTATAATTTCTCTTTAAGCTTCCTTTTCACTCTTCAAATCAGTTTTTATGGAAAAAAATTGTTTGAAACTTTCTTGAAAGGTTTTTGCCATACATCTCCCCCTAATGCTGTACTTTGAAAGCTTGGCTGAGCAGCTGAACTTCCCCTTCCATCTCAAAGGCTAAAAAACTATTTATAACCCTTAAGAGAGTGTGGTGCAGGTTCAGTGCCATGAGGAAACACTCACTTTGCCAAAGGAACAACCTCAGATTCACTTTCACAGATCATCTCCATGTTCTGAGAACTGCCAGGATCTCTGTGCTGTAACTGAGCAGAAGGCAGAGAGATTCTGTACCAACTTTATGCTAAAATGTGAACCCTGATACCCTCTGGGATACCTCATCCACCTCCTGCTGCTCACCCTGGAAGCCATCGTCTGCCCTGTTATAGCCCACGGAACAGCAGGGATCACTAAGTTGTGATCCTTGTACATGGGGACAGCTTCTCATGCTTATAAAGCCAAACCAGCATCCAGGGAGCACAATTCCATTTCCCCCAGCCCTCTCTCGCTCTGCATATTTGGCAAAGTATTGTTTATTAGGGAAGAAAAGCCCTTAGCATGGTCAAAAGTTTGAATATCAGGGTTATCAAAGTGTAAAAGGCAATACGGAGAGCCTGTGCTGAATCATTGGACACACATATGGTCTGCAAATACACAAGTGGTCTAGGGTGATAATACTTCACTCTTGTGTAGTTTTCTGGTAAACCACATTTTCTGATAAAATGGTAATTTTAAAACATTCCATCAGATCTAGTAAGTGTGATGCAGTAATACAAAGTATCACCCATACCTAGGAAAAGAAAAAAAAAACAACAAATAGAGTATAAACTCTTGGATGACATCTAAAAAGAGAGTCCAAGTCTTTGTGTCAGTAAAGAATTCAGTCACCATTTCAAAATCCTCTTGAAGTTATTATCTCTACAAATTAACAAACCATCAGAGTCACTTTTCAGAGTATGCAGAGTAAGATTGTGTAAGAACCTCAGTTACAGTAATTCTGCTTCCCAGTAAATGTCTGTCAAAGACGTGAGAAGAGGCTGGATTAATAGAACCTAAAATCCAATTTCAGTAGAAAGAAAAAAGATTTACCAAAAATACAATTTCAGGAAAGCATCGCTTCACTTCTGACACATATCTGACCATCTTCAAAAGTGAAGCAACCATTCCAATGCTGTCTCATGAGAAAAACTCCTGTAATCAGTACTGTGAGCCAGGATTCCCTGGGCAGACTTTGCTGTGGCCCTCTAAAGTTAGGTTATACGAGGGGAAAAGAGCCCTTCATTTCTCCAGCTCTAACTGTTAAAATATGTTCATGACAGTAGTACTTAACATTGCCTCCAAAATTTCGAGAATTCAGTAGTAATAATCACTTTGGTTTTCAACATTTATTTGTTGTAATCAAAGGATGCATAAGGCTGTATGATATTTTTCAGAGTATTCTATAGCCCTGTAGTAGTGTTTTGAATGCAAAAAGAAGAAGAGTAAGCAGAAGTTTCCACATGAAAGCTACAAGGGGACAACACCTTTGATGGTTCACATAGATTCGATTCACTTTGCATTTTCACAGATACAAAAAGACTCTTCGGGGATGTTGGGAGCACTAAGCAAAAATGAAAAGTCAGAATAAACACACTGATGACTAAGAAAAGAACAGTGAGAAGCCAATGCAATCCCTGGACCTTAACCAATTAAGGTAGACTACCCAGACTTGTTATGGAGTAGAGAAATAAACCATCATAAGGATACAGGAGAGTGGCCACAATCTTTCCCCTTCCCTCAGCATTTCAGTTTGCCTTGGCAGTGTTTATTCTTTCACCAAAATAGCACCCAGTAATCCAGAATTTACTGCATCTCCAGCCCTGCCATGGGGCTTCCCCCTTTCCCACTTCTCAGCAAGATTCCCAGCCAGTGCCAGCCAGCACTATACTGGCACCAACTCCTTCCCACTGCCTTCACATTACTTGCCAGCTCCCTACTTGCAGCTGCCTCTCTTATCTTTACAGTCTTTTAACTGCAGACTTGGTGGGGAGTAGATAAAATTCCTCTTGCCACATACCTTTTGTTAGTCTCCTCTCCTTTATTTCAGTCTTTTTATCTCCAATGTGCTCGCCCTTCTTCCTCCCCCAAAACTTCCAAAAATCTTTTTCTTTCAGCCCTTTTATTTTTGGTTGGGTTTCAGACACACTCCTCTTAGCATCTCGCCCTCCCTTGAGGCCATCTGCATGGGTCAACCTTCTCCTTTTGTTTTTCTCCCAGAAGTGATAGAACTCACAGAAAAAAAGACAAGGTGACTGTTACCAAATATTAATTGTAAGAGTTCTCAGGTACTAAGACATTTTTAGCTCAAGAGATAAAATTATACCTTTCAAACCTAGAAATCTGTGTATTTCTGCTAATTCTGTAAAACTTCTGCCATAGTTTCATACTTTACACTGACAATAACCATTTCCTCAAAGCCCCCTATGTCCACAATAAAAGCCCTTTTTCTTGCAGCTGAAGTAATAACAGAGTGCCAGGATAAGGTCTATTTGTTATGTATAAACCAGACAACCCAGGTTTGCCTTTTAAGTTGGACTTGTGCAGTCTTAGTCAAACAGGTAACAACCTGCAGGCCACAGAGTGCTTCTCAATATGCAACCACTGCTAGACATGCACCAAATAAATTCAGAGTTAGTAGGTCACAGAAAGAGGATAAATTAGAGGTATCTAAAGAGCTGGAAGTTTGTCAAAATTAATTTCATCCTTGCAATGACGTTCAGAGCCCAAAATCAAACCAAGTAGTCCTTGCTCTACCTGTTTCCAGAAGCAGAGTTTTCCCTGTTTCCAAGGTCTTGCTCACCCCTTCAAACCACATTTATGCATATCCTTCTTGTATCACTTGTCATTTGTCAAAAAAATTAATAGGATTTAGAGCCTATAAGCTTTTCTTAATCATCACTCGTGTTAATCTGCACACTTCCTAATTCTTCATCTGTTAGCCTTAAGCATCTGATGCAGTTTAAGTAAATCTCTGCCATCTTCATTTGTAAAACCAGATGCAAAACAGTTAATAACTCTGCTGTTTAATATCTTATCCCTTAATCTGTACTATAGCATCAACCCCTAAGAAGATCAGGTTTTTTAATATTTGTCTCCTGACTCTACAGCAAACAAGAACTCTAGCAACAGGTGAAATGCTTTACTTTAATTATACTCCATTGCTTCTGAATTCCTGAGCCTTTACTTTTCAGAAAAAACATCCAAGAACATAAAATGAAGAAACCAAAGCAGAAGAAGGGTACTGCAGCCAGGCATGTGGCAACACACTCCTGTTCCATATATTTCCACTACATTCTCTGTATTCTTAAATATTTTCTGCCATTGATTGATTCACTCTTTTTCATCATGGAGCTACACACTCCTTCAGTCCAGGAGGATTCAATTATATGAACCAAATCAGGGGTGAGCACCCACAGCACCCCACAGATCTCTTAGCTGTGTCTCAGCCACTCTCCTCAGACAGCCCAGCAGGCACTGCACACCATTCTGGCTTTCAAGTGTCCTTATGCAGTCCACCATGGAAAGGCATATGATGGCATATTATCCTTTTATCCTCCTTTGTCAGTACAGTGCCTTGAAGTATTTCTCTTTCTGTCCCAGAGTCATTATGGTCACTAAGCTCATAAGCCACACAGAGAGAGCTCTCTCTGGAGGATGGAGGAGACAAGAGGCTGCTGCTCACTTCAGCCTCGGACTCAGATGAAGAGCCTCAGCCATCATGCAGCCCCATGGCCTGGCAGAAACAGCCAGGAAAAGCTGGGCTTGTGCAGCAGATTTTCCTTCGCAAAACCTTTGGCTTCTCCATGCCAGGGCACAGCAGCCACCCCTCACTCTGGGGCCCACCAAGGCCAGCCCCATGCAGCTGCAGCAGCCCTGTCGTATGAGCCCTGTTAGAAAAATGGCTGAAGACAGCTGTTAATATCCTCTGGGCATATTCAGAAAGAATTTCCTTTTCCATAATCTTCTCTCTAGTTGGTATCACTCAATAGTAAACCAAGCAAGTAGAAGAGAATATTAGTTTTCTCTGAAATTGTCAAGAAACATAAAGATTCTTGACATGAGTAGTCTAATAGAGATATACCCACATATCCCCACAGAAAAATGCCATCAATTCCTGACACAGGAAAGGAAATATTAATACCGTTAGTTAAAAATAGCTTCTCAGAGTTATTACAGACATGGAAGTGACCTACTAACTTTCTTTTCCAGTTGAAAAGTGTTTTGAGTAACATCTGATTTAATATTTTGGACAGTAGATCCTTGCACTGGGGAAAAAACCTAGCAGTGATGTCCATGGTACTGATGTATCTGCATAAAACTTCATTTTATGGAGAAGTAGAGCACTCACTTAATTCATCAAATCACAAATAGTTGACAGGTCTTAACAATGGCAATCATACAGCCAGACAGGCAGAAATTCAACTCCCGCAAGCAAGCTAACACCAAACCATGAGTAAGATGTATTACTTACATCAGTGCTTTTTCTCAGTGTGAACTATTCTCTTTTACTAGTTTTAGCCCTGATTTCCTGTTCTCCACAACTGTGGAAGATTTTATAGAGTATTTAATGAAACCAGAAGCAGAGGAACTGCTGTGCCATGCCCATACTTAGTCTGGGTGGGGAGGGAGGTTTTGATGACCCTGGGATGATGGGAGGAGGCTGTGACCGCTCCTTCACTGCAGTCCTTCCTGACTTTAGATTCTGGTCACAAGCAGCCCCTCAAGGGTGCCAGCAAGGGATATTTTGCTTGCACTTACTGAACCTCCATTATTTTCTTGTGACCACAGTGATAAAGCCGTGATCACTGTCATCATGGTATAATTACAAATGACATGATACTTCCTATGGGATGCCTAGTATTTGCAGAAGTAAAAAAACAACGGGGTTTTTTTGAGATGACCAGATAGACTAAAACCAGTCAGGTATTCTTTTCTTTCCTTGTAACTTCAATAAAAACAGACCCAATGGGATTCAAAACCTAAATTCTGTGATGTGTCCCAACTGAATGAATAAAGGTCATTTTCAGTAACAAAGGTCAATGTGATCTGTGGCCTATGGGCCACCTGGGTGGATAAGGAGCTGTGGTCAAGGACCATGGCCACAGCACTAAACACAAGTGTAAACCTTGGAGTTTGGGAAAATGGATGGGGCAATTTCAAGACCGTGTCCATCCATGGTCGGAAAATGACATCAGCTGCCAGCCTACAGAGGAGTGGTACCTGCTGAGATATGAGCAGCATCTTCTCACATATCTGACTCCCAAACAAAGCCAAGTGTCATGGCAAAGTCTCTCAATACATATTGCACCTAACAAATTCCCAGTCACAGTTTCCAAATTACAGATTTAGATGGAAAATTCAACAAGTCAAGTGGAGGGAGAGGGCATTCTCTCTCAGGTTTTGGTAGCAGGACAGGAGGTGACTGGATGTCTGGATATCTGAATATCAGGACTCAGAAAGCAATTTTTTTTCATATGCAGTAAACTAGATAGGAAAACTCTCCAGGCGACAAAGCAAGTAGGAGTGTACTCCACACATTGAGTGATGAGGAGTCTACTACACCTTGGAAAGCAAAACAGGTATGCCACCTTCTGATCATCCCTCAGTCACACAAATACACTGCATCAGACAGGCAAGAGACTTGAGCCAACAGCTCAGTGATCACTAACAGAGAAAAGGAAAGAAGAGCTTATCACAGTGAGAGCACAGCAAAGAACCTCACAGGCTGTGTTTGAGACCAGTGTGTATATAATCCCACCCAGCTTCCATTCAGCTATTTGTAAAACGGGCTTTCTTAGCTTAAACACCGATTTCTCAGAATGTTTTTGATAGGCCAAGCTCTCCAAAGGAAGTAAACAGAAAAGAGAAGACGTGAAGAAACAAGGATTCATGCCAAGCTCTATTAAAGGAGCTGAATGAAAGCTGGACAACTAAAAATAACCTTTGTTTACTAAAACAATAATTCCTACCCTTCATTACTCCTGTATCATCTAAGCATTGCTATATTGTAACTTGAAGGAGGAAGAATGAACTCCCTGTGCTCTACAGGTTTATTAATTCCTATATAGGAATTACTCCTCAGGAGTAAGTTGTGACAGAGCCAGCATCCACATCAAGGCTTGCTTACCTCCCAGGCAATGGCTTCTTCTCAAGATTGTATTTCTACTGGCCGCAAAGGAAGCAAACCTGATACTTACCTTCCTGTTTCCCTCTGCTTTGCAGTCTTCTTTGGGAGTTTGCATTTCTCATGTAATCATATCAGTTGCATGGTAGCTTGCATTCTGTACAGCAGGGAGAGATTCAAACTTTTTACACTGCTGGCCATCTGTTAGTGAAACTGCCTCTCTGAGTCAGCATCCCTGACCATGGGATGTTTGCTGCTGATGAGATGCTCTTCTCCTCATGACTAGATCCATGACAAAGGTGAGAAAGATCCTTGGACTGTATGGTCAGTAATGTGAAAGAAGCCTTAGATGCAGGAGTTCATGGATTAGATTTTATGTAGAGCTCATACGTATGCAATACCAGGGTGTTTAATAATAATAACACATTACTGTTTCTCCTGAGTAAATAACATAGGAGAGGGATGAGGTATACCTGCCCCACCATATCTTCCACCTACACTCCATTTAACATTTTCCAAACACATTCAAAGGGGCCTAGCACTCCTGTTTATACACGGTTCCCCACTTTAATATTTGTCACTTGACTATTCACAGTGGGGATTTTGATACAAATAGCGATGCTAAACAACACATGTGTTTTAAATAGAGACCTGCTCCCAACAGAGTTGCAGCTAGGAAACTGCAGAGAGCATGTTAACTGAATTTTTATAAGCACATATCTCAGCTGAACAAAAAATACAAGGTCAGTTATCTACTGTTTCTGAATGTCCTCAGTCTTCAAGTTAGCCATTTACTGTTCAGATCACAAATGCAGTGGCAGCATCTGTATGCACCAGAGCTCTCTCTCTCCTTGTGGATCAGACTTCAGCACACTGTTTCTCAGCCAACTATATTTTTTCACATGAAAGCATTCTAATAAAGATATTCTTTCTCCCAAAAATATGTGAAGCATTTAATGAATTTATAATAATTTTGGCAAATGAATTGGGAAGAAATAGTTTTTATGAAAATGAAAATGCTAAAACCCCTTAAAGCCAATTATTTCAGTTTAGATCAAAATAGAAATCTTCACCATGCAGGAAAGTGACAAAAGCTTCTTAATCCCTTGAATAAAATATGCTTCCACATTTTGACCAAAAAATGCCATGTCCAAACCAGAATATCTTTTTCATCCCAATCGTTGTTTTGTTGTGTCCAATCTGCAGTGATGTAACGCTTCAGTGTACCAGCTCAGGCCTGGGCCTCACCTAATAGGAGCTGCCAAATATGCCAAATAGTGGCAATTACCTGATGGCTTTGTGATGTGGACCATTGCCCATTAGGGACTCATCTTTGACAACCAAACTGATTTAATTTACAACCTGAGGATGGATTATACAGAGCTTCCAAATACAAAGGTGTCTGCTGTTAACACAGTTTAATTGCTGTCATAAACATAAATACAGGCTTAAAATGATATTTTCTTATGGTTGATAGACAGGATGCAAAATATCTTGAATATCATGTCTATTGGCTTAAACTTGCACCCCCCCCCAATTATATTTAATGTTCATATTTTTTAATATTTACTATCTAATGGGAAAAAATTAATTGGGTAAGCAATTTGCTGCTTGTACTCTTTATTCAGTGTGTTATTTAGCTAAAGACATATTATCTCCTCACTTGCAGAGCCCCTGAACATCCCAGCACTCAGCGATGGACTGCTAGGATGATGTTCCTCACAGAATGCACCCTGGGTTTTCTTGTTGTCGCATATGTTTAATTTAATTACAATTAATGAGTTACAATTTACCCTAAGGGAAAACTAGCTTTTGTTGACAAAGAGGTGTTTAGTGAATGGCATTCAAATTCTTGACCTAGACCTCAAATTAACAGGCTGTCCATTAAGAATGCATGAGTAGCTTTAAAGACTGCATTTATCTGTCATAGTCCTTTAAGTCCTCTGTGATGTCTTAAAAAAAAGACAATAGTAACTGTGCAGTACCACTAAAAAAGATTCAAACATTACTTTTGATGGTACTTTCTTCGCTGCAGAACATTATTGAGTTCTACTGGATTACAGTCCATAAACACACCACAATTAATGAAGTTCTTACTTTTAAACCCTTTTCTCTTTCTATTGCTGCACATCTAAATACTGATGCCACTTCCCTTCATGCAAGAAATAAAATACAAGGACTCCAGTGAAGCAAATTATCAGCCACACTCTTGCCTATTACCTAAGCAGCAGGGAACTGCACTGATGTATTTTGAAGAGGAAGTGTGGACTTAAGTGCAATAAAAAGGTGGGTCAAATTTCACAGCTAAGTTAAGCAAACAATTAAAATTACATATCCTCAGAGATTCTCATCCTAATTACTGTACCACAAAACCGTTTTCAAATCTATTTTTTAATATGTTAACTGGGTATGAAAGTTAAGAATTGCAATTCCAAATAAAAGGGGAAATCTTTTTATGGCATTTCAGAAATGTATATGGTCAAATAACAATGTCCAAGAGTCTTTATGTGATGCAGTAAAAGACACAGTCTAGTTCAGCTTACATCTAGCTAAAAAATGCCTGTTTCATTCAGTATATTCAGTATATTCTGAACATTCACTGTATTATTATGTAGATTCCAGCTGCTAATGTGCTACGGGAAATTAATATTTCAGTGTTTCTGAATTTGACAAAAGTTTGCCTGAATTTCCCTGAAAGAATATCCCATACCCTGCAGGTGTGGTTTTTTTGTTATTTAATTATTGGGAAACCAGGAAGTTAAATATTGTCATGAGTAAGGTCTCCAGGGAACAGTCATGGAGCATTATCAGCACAATTGGGAAGTACCCCTTTGTTAGAATGGCACAGAACTGCCATAAGAACAGCTCCTACCTGGATGAATTGAGAAAATCTTTGCATTTTGTTTCAGCTCTTTCAGAGGATTAAAGTTTTCTGATGCTGGCACTGGTGTGGGAGCTGGCAAGGACAGGTGTGTGCCCAGGTGAGGGCAGGAGGCATTATCAGGAGGCGTGTGCTGACCTCATCTCTCCCAGAGCGGGGTTCTGGATGCAGACAACTCATCATCTGGACAGAGATCATCACAGAGCCTTGGCAGTCTTGATCACGGGTGTTTCTGCAGTTCAGTGGCAGCAGATGTATACACAACAAAACTGGCTTCATTCTGCCAGATATAAAGTTGATCCTAAATTGTCCAAAAAGAAAAGGAAAGTTTTGGGAAGCAGATGGATCTTCTCACTAGTAGTGAAATTCCTTTCAACCTGAATAATTTCAAAGGATTTTACAATTTAGAAAGTTATCATGCAACTCAGATATATTCAAGTAAAACTTCCCAAATTAGGAAAGCTAAGATGCCCTGATATCAAGTGCTCAGCATATGGTATTTTTGCCCCAATATTTATTCATAAGTATCCATATGTTTACTTTATTTTGAAATTACTGTAAGTTAACAGTATTAACTGTAAGTTAGTTTTTGGTAAAAGTCAAGCTAATGATGGATGAAGGTAAGAATCCACACACTTGAAAAAGATGTGTACAAATCTTTAACAGTAGAGTACTTCTACTAATGTGTAGATCTTGAAGTACTCTCTTAAGCTGGTGTGAATGGAAAGTAATAATAATGCAGGGAAATGAAATTATAATCACCCTGCTCTAAGTGAAAAGAGCCAGACAACTAAACAGAACAAGAATGCAGGAATTTATGTTCAGCAAACTCGTATACCTGGAATGTCACATCTTTCCTACATTTTTTAACTGGAGATTACCTCATTTTTTCACTGGCTTGTAAAAATACATTATCTCATTTGGATATTGGAGGGTATTTGGTAAGAGAGATCATGAGAGCATCAGTTCACCCCTATTTCCTACATATTCTTGTTTAGAGCACTACAGATTAAAAAAGGAAGTTCAGGAATTGTTCAGTGTGAATTTACCAATCTGTGAAAGTGCTTTGTGTTTTGAGCTCACACATGTACAAAGCTGCTGACTATATTGGGGAACCATTCTGAAAGCTCAGGTTAACAGTTCTCTCAAGATATCCACTAAGAATCTCTAAGTGTCTGAATGGGAGCCCTTTGCTATTTAGATAGTGAGAGATAAGATTTCTTCTTTAAATATTAGCTGTCAAACTGTGTTATGTCTTATTATGTTTCATCAGATTGGCATTCAGCATGATGAGGTTTAACAGCACATGCTGATAACGCACAAATAGTGTAACATAACTTAGGAATAAAATTAAAGGGCAGGAGACTATTTTCAGCTCAGATACCTGCTTATCAATGTTTCGAGACAGAACACAATTCAACCACAATAGGAAATTTAATTCATGTTCACAAAATTGGCAGGTTCTTCTTTCTCACCAGCCAGCTAATTTTGAACAACACCCCTACAGACTACACTAGGGCTTGTGAATATTTTCATAAGAGTAATTGCACAGTACTGTCAAGGTGTGTATGTTCTGTAGCTCCCAGATGAAAATACTGCCACATGAGATGGATTCTTTAGGTTACATGTTTTGGGTCAGTACTTAAGGGACATATTCTGTGTCTAGTACAAATAAAAACAGTTTGAGAGGAAGCCAAGAGAAGTTTCTGAACAGTTCAAACAACCTCTCTACACAATCTCTCTTTTATTCTCCATTCTATACATCACAGATCATACAGCTATAAACCCTTTTCATCAAGAAGGAAGATTAGCAGTCCACAGACATGACCTTTGAAAGTGAAAGATAGACTGCTGATTTTAATAGGTTTCTCAACTCTGTAGTCAAATTCTTCTCCTAAACCTTGTTCCAGAGTTGTAAAAACTCAGCTGGAACTCAATTTTTACTGTACTGCTTCCATGCTAGATTTTATTTTCTTCTAGTTTTGACCGCTAATTTATTAATGTCAGATATTTTTTTTATTGCCCTTCCTTTCTTCCCTAAACCTCAATTACAGGTTGCATTCCAAAAGGTGAATATTTGTGCATGGTTGGGAATTAAAACGCTGACCTTCGGTATATTTTTTTCCCCCAGTGTTTTTCCGACTATCTGCTCTGTACCTGACAAATGAGGCAGTGAGGACCCTCCATATTCTGTTTGGGGTCTATTGGCTGAGGAACTCTTGGTCATCCTACCTGCCTGACGTCTAGGATCATGATGAATTGTCTCCAACTCCAGCCTCAGATTGTTTTTTAACATTTAATTTAGTTTCTTCCTGTGCTTGGATGAACATGGCCATGTTATGGATTTCTGCTCTAATGTACACCAGCAGGTTGGAAGAACAAGCCTCAGCAAGCTGTGGAAATAAGAGAGGCTGGATCAATAGTCAAGGTCACGACCCTGGCTCTGATTCTGTACACTGTCCTGAGATTTTCTCCCCTTAAAAGCCTCTGACTGCTTCTAATGTGGATCCAAGTGCATATTGAAAGAGAAATTCTTAAAAATCAACCCCTCAAAAGGGTAGGTGCAGCAGGATCCTCTTACCTTCTGTATCTTAGACTCAGAGCTGACAAGGAGTGTGTCTCTCTGAAATCAGTCTTAAAATAATGTCATATTTCAAATATCTTCCCATACAATCATTTTGATACAGAGATAGGTCATTGCAAATTTTGTCATCTGGTGCTATAAAAACATTCATTTATTCATTCATTCATGGACTGATTCTGATCCTACTAGAAACAATTTCAGATGGATAATAATGATAATGGGACATTTCAATAAAGATGCATAATTGGTTTATAAAATTAAGAGCAAAAAATACTAATTTCACAAGTATACCTTGACTCGTACCAAGTAGAAAATGCTGCCATAAAGTGTTGTGATAAAGGATCAAAGATGCTAAGTCATTTGTTGAGCCTGCCTTTGTGCTGCAGATAGAGCTTTGAGTCTTCAAATGTACAACCGTAATGCAGCAAGGCACATTTCTGAATGGTAGTAATTTTCCACTGCAGGATATAGTCATGCTGAGATTTAGTGCTTAAAAAAAAAAAAAAAAAAAAAAAAAAAAAAAAAAAAAGACGGAGAGAAAGAAAGATAGAAATAAAAAAAAAAGATTGCAAAGGTATTTAATGTATCACAACAGCATCCCCCCAATCCTTGATACAGATAAATTGTCATATCTGTTAAAACCCAGCCCACAATGATGGGCAGTCAATACAATAAACAATTCAGTCTCCAGTAGAGATGAGCAAAAGAATTTCTCATCTACAGAAGCAACCTTTTTGTTGTTTCTGCAGAAGAGTGAAAAGAATTACTTTTCAGTTGGCCCCTGTTTCTGACTTTCACTTAGCAGAACAGAAAGCTGTATATTGCCATGGAGGGGGAAGGCTGAAGGTCAGTCAAGAAATTCAGCTTGTTGCATCACACTGCCTTGTTCTGAATCTGATCCGCATGCTCAGCAGCAGGGTGACTGCAGAGAACTGCAACAAATATTTAAAAAAAAAAAAAAAGAAAAAAAAAAAAAAAAAAAAAAAAAAAAAAAAAAAAAAAAAAAAAAGAAGCATTGTTTACAAAGGTTTCCCATAATAGCTGAAAATTAATTACATGCAAACTTGGCATCCTAATCAAGGGAACAGGAATTTAGAATGATTCACATGGTAAAAATCAGGAGTTTGCTCAATGTGAGAAAGAGGAAGATAAGTGAGCTTTATGAATTGGCACAGTAAGGTTGTCCAGAGGTATTTAGGTGTCTCGTGGGATTTTCCGTCAATGTAAATTAGATGTGTAATGGTTTTGAAAAATCTCACTCTATGCCTATTGCATGTTGAAGTGCCAAATCACTTCTAATAATAGTCAGTGAGGGCCGTTACCCATTAAAAACGAAAGGTAGAGAACTCTGCTTGAGCTTTGGAATTGCCTCTTTGGTTCCTCTATCCAACTGTGACTTTAGGAATTTCTCTTCTAATATGTTGAGGAGTAAGCAATCAGACTTGTCTCTTGAATGAGACTTTGTACCTACATCCCTGATGGTGGGAATACCAGTCTGTGCTCCTTAAGCCATAATTTAACATTTTACTTGCCCCAATTGCTCCACCTCTATCTGCAGTCTATAGTATAAGTATGCAGTAATATTTCACCAAATAAGATGTTACAGGATTATAAGGTATATCTGCTGAGATGATCGAGGAGAAACATGGAGAAATTAATTAAAAATCATGAAATAAAGCCTCATTCTCATAAAAGGTAAAAAAGTCTGCATTATTTAAAATAGATAAAGAAGAAAGAGTATAGAGTCTGCGATATTCTAGTAGGATACACAGACAGCATTGTTACTGCTGTGGAGTTAAAGTTTCTCTGCCACTATGTCCCAATTACACTGCTCCAGCTGCAGACAGGGGTTAGTAACCTCACAGATACGACAGGAAAAAATTTACATGGATTTCCATGGATGTACAATGCAATTTCCTGCACTGGACTTTTGTCCCAGATGGGCACTCTGCTGCAGCAGAGGACACCCCTGGAAGAGATATAGAAAAACCTTTGCCCCAGTTATTCAAATGTTTTCTGAGGTGTCTTGATTCTTACCTTGGCTGTGCCAACCACCTCCCCACCACTGTTCAGGGCAGCTCTTGTCTGCCTCATGATTTGTTTCTCATTTGCCAGTGTATTTTGTTTCAGTGATTCACTTGGCTGCTAAGAGAAATAGGTTTTGGTAACATTATCCTGTACTGGCAAACTGCCCACTAGGAAATATATCCGGGAGAACTGAGCATAAACTCAGAACAGTTTTGTTCCTTGATTCTGGCTTGGATGATCTGTATTTTAGTCAGAATCAAATCTTCATAAGCAACCCTGTTTGAGTGGGTCTTCGTTTTGCATATTCTGTGTTTGATTTTCAGGACCTAATTTTCTACCATTCTTGAAAACTTGAAAATATCTGCAGATGTTAGTAAGGCAGCATCATCCATGTCTCTTCATGGGATTTTCAAATTATCACCATGTAGGTAACACTGACAGAGGACAGCAAAAGGACCAATAATGTCACTCCTGGTATCAATGTCACCTCAGAGACAAACTTTCTCATTCTTATACTATTTTCTGAATTAATATTCAAGAGGAGAGAGCAAAAGTGTGTCTATTCTAGGAAGAAAAAGAAAAGCCCCATTCTAGCATCTGTTTCTGTCTCTGAAGTTCTTTTTATGCTACAGGCTGGTTCTATCTGACGAGACATAATGTCATAATAAATCTGTCTACCTCTCACTCACTCCACCAGAAAGTAGATCTTGCTTTTTGATTGTTTATGTTCTTTCCACTTTCGTGGGTGACTTTTTTCCAACACTTCTAAGCAAAATGCAGAAGTCCTTTTGTTCTCAAGATGTATTTCCCTTTACACTAGTTTTCCTGTGAATATTATGCACAGGGGAATTCTTGTGCTGAACCTCAATTTATAAAAACCCCAGAATTCTTGTGCTGTACCTCAATTAAAAAAAAAAAAAAAAACAAAACAAAAAAAAAAACCCACAGCAGAAACCTCAGAAAATTTGTCCAATTTATTCTCTCATTTACCATGCAGAGAACACAAAATGCAAAATTCCTTTTATAACTAAGCCCTCTCAGCATCAGCTGGACAAAAGGCATGGCCTTCTTTTTGCTGCAATCTAATTAACTGAGGTTAAAAATAAATATCAGAATGATGGTTTTATTAATACGGTATTAATAAAAAATACTTTCCAAGTAAAAGGGAAAAATTACTTTTCTTGGCTTTGGGAAAATCACTGTCTCAGAAAAAGCTCTTGTGATTTCTGTTTAACATTATCCTTGTTTCATGACTTACTGCCTCCAGTTTATGTCCCTGGTGAAAGCACCAGAATCCACACGTCTGAACTGACCTCCATCTCTCTCCTCTCTCAAGCACAGATGAAATAAGCTAAGAGATCACAAGATTAACTCTTCTGTCAAATGCACATCTTCTGGATGTTGTGAACCATATATACATAACATGCAAGGCACTTCTAAATCACTCCTCTCTTTTGCTGTTAACATCATCTCAGCATCTTAATTAAACTTTGCACTCCCGTATTCCGTAAGTGTTGAGTTCTCGCAACATTTCCCTGTTTATAAGCCATGGAAAGTGAGGAAAAAACCCATGTACAAAGAAATGCCAAGAAAAACCATCGAGCCATCAAATTGAGTAAACTCTGTCTCACTTCTATGAAAGTAAGAGAAAATTTCTTATTAACCTGACACTGTATTTCTGTCAAAATAGCAGCTATTCTTTATGTCTGTCTTCAGGTAGCAGACTGAGATCAGACTCATATAGGGAAAAGACTGTTCATGCTTTGTCTCTAGCTCCTTGTCTCCTTCACTGTAAAATCTGGAAACACATCTTTGATTGGGCACAATTCCCTTGCCACTCCACAAACCAAACTGAGATGAGGCCAATTATGGGAGTCTTTCATCTTGTAGAAGTGAGATATCAAAGAGTATAGTTTGATAGAGGCAAAAACTTCTAGTGAGACATTATCACATGCATTACACTCACACATGGGACTATGGACATAAAAGATCAATGCAGAAAAGTACCAAAAGGTCAGTTTTCAAGATTTCCTGAATATTCAAGGATTCAACATAGATTTCTTTCTGACTATTGAACAAAACCAATTTAAATGAAAACCCCTGCTTGTGGATTGTCCGGCCAACTTCCCAGACCTTCCCTACTTGCTATTGTGAGAGTCAAAACAAAACAAAAATTTAAAAAATGTCTATTATATGTTTAAATAGTTTTCAAACAGAAGAATAAGTCTTAAGTAGATTTTCATCTCATCAGCCCTATCAGTTCCTATATTTTCCCTGAACTGGTAATTTAATAAAATAGCTACAGATAAAAGAGGATAAAAGAGATCCTCTTTCACAAAAAAAAAAAAAAACAAAAACAAAACAAAAAAAAAACACCACAAAACAACCAAAACAAAACAAACAAACAAACAAACAAAAAACACCCTTAAAAAAAAAACAAAAACCAAAACACTGAAAAAACCAACCAACCAACCAACGGACAACTCAAAACAACAAAAAACACATAAAAAATACCCCCAAAACAAAAAGCCACCCAAACAATAAAAGAGATCTTTCTTTAATGGAGAAAAAAAAGATTATAATATTATTTACCTTTCTTTTTTTTTGGGGGGGGGGGGGGTGCTGTACTGTGATTGTAGCCTCGTAAGAAATGTAAATTTTGGCAATTAGAGTTATATAAATAATCCCCAAACCTATTTTTCAAAATCATACAAGAAAATTAGGCAGTCATACATATAAACAGATGATTGTGAAATGAGACTTTACTTAGAATAATTTTTGAAAAGGAAAAGCTTGACTGAAAGCTAAAAATAGAGTCCATAAATTCTCCTTGAGAAAACAAACAGTTGTGTCTAGGAAGAATCTGTAGATTTGTAGAACTTCTTAAAACAACTTCAGGCTTTCCAAAAGCCATTTTTTGCCTCCTTTCTCTCTCCTTTTCCCACCCAGAAACACACATACACACAGAACAGACAGGGAGATGTTTGTGAAAACTGCAGTTTCCACAATCAAAAGTACAACATTTACTATGGCTTTTATCAAAGATTTCAATTCCCTCATCTTAAGGAAAATGACCCTTTTATTTTGTTGTGGACATAAAATTATGGCTCAGGGAAAATTGGAAGCATTTCTGTTGAGGGAAATCAATTTTCTCACTGCCATATATGATCAACATGTCACAGCCATCACCTAGATAATAATAGTAAAGTACAAGTAAAATGGCTGGTAATACTGGCTTCAGGAAAAAAAAAAAAAAGGCAAGATAACACCTTTTTTTCCCCCAACATGTTTTCAATAAAAAAAAAAAAAAAAAAAGAAGAACGAACGCAAAGGTTTCTCCTGTGATCATAGCCTTTCAGAACGAGAATGTTTTATTTTGTTTATTGATAGTCTGAAGTGTTGGTGAATCTGATGAGAAATTTGGTCTTCCTGGAAAATAGTCAGCGCTTTGTGTAAGCTGTGCTGGGCCTTTTCAATCAGCTTGTTAATGGGTGGCTAATGGTAAGGAGAAGTGACCAGCCTGAGATTACCCAGGAGTACGTTTATGTAGAGGCAACACTCAAAGCAGAGAAGCATCTTCTTAATTTGGATACTACAAACAAAGAAAACATCAAATTTGACCTTGCTGGGGAAATGTTAATGGCTTCTGCTCATCCTCCTTCTGCCACTTAGCATCTCTTGTGCCCCACCTTGGGAAGCTTCCCGGCAGAAGTGTGCATTAGCAGAACTCCACTCTTACAAAACACTGGCCCAGGCAAGGAAAAAACATTACAAGTGATTAAATGGTCTTTTGATGTTCACTTCAACAGATGTAACAGGTCACCCTCAGTTAAGCACATCTTCAGTGATGCCATAATAGTATATACAAGGTAAATCAGAACTCTGTAAACAAAAGGAAATAGTTTCATGTTTCAGGTTGAATTTTCAATGTTGTCAAGTAAAGATCAAGAAACTACAGCTGCGAAGGTTAAGGACTGCAACACTAGAAATGAGAATACATACCAACACTAATTTTAATTCACTCAAGAAATGTAAATGTGACATAATCCTTCAAACCCTGGTGGTAACTGAGAATAAATAATTTCTAGTACATAAAATAATAATAATCTCTGCTCTTCCACCTCTGTTGTACTTTGAACTTTATAAAATTTAAAGAGATAATGTCATTTGTATCATGTTTCAAGAATGGCAGTGGGCTTACAGAACAAGCTGAAAAATTAGTGTGAAAAGGTTTGTCTCAAGACAGAAAGAGAACAAAAAAGAAAATTAGGGTTAATCCATCTCCCATAGTTTTTGTTGATGATTCTGGACTTTACTACTGTTTCTACTGCTAAATTCTGAGAGATCATTCTTATTAACCAGTTGCCTTAGTATCCACAGCTGGATGTAACTGGTTTTTACCTTTGAAAATCGAGCAGGTTGTGCATTCCCAGAAACTTATGTGAGATCCAAGTGCAAAATCAGTGACATCAGATCATCATATGAGTTGGGGTCCTTGAAAAGAGGTATCAGGAAAATGACCTCTAGGTTTTTAGCACCAGTTAAGCACTGTTTAGTAGGGTGCACAGATGAATAATAAGGAGGGATTTTCCTTGGTTGTGTTTGACCCACGTTCTCAAACTATCCCCTCTAAATATGCCCAAAGTAGTATGATTATGTAGGGTGGTGTAAACTGGGATGATTATATATCAGGATATGGAAAAGAAATGACAGCGCTATTTATTTATTACATTACCATTTATTACAGATTGTGGTGACTTTAAAGTACAGATTTCTTGACATAACTTTGCCAATAGTTTCTTTTAGAGAAGCCTCCATTTCCACTCAACAGAAGTGAAACTTGTGCTTTGACAGCCAGATTCCCATGAGAATTCCTGTGAGAGGTAGTCAGAGAAAGGACCTGATTTGTGTTCTTATTAATGACAAAAGTGAGGAGGAGGCTTTCTACTTGGACTCTCAGGCAGCAAAAATATCAAATTTAAACACTCTGGTAGTTTTATTCTTTACTAAACTGCATAAAACCAAACATATATTTATAGTTTTTGAAGGACTTACTGTGAATTTCATAAAAGTCCAGTATGTCCTTGATTTGGCAAAATGTTTAAGAATAAAACTAGTGTGACTGCTAAATACTTAAAATCAAGCATCTGCTTACTTTGGTGAGGAGCTCTGTGTAATAATTGATGAAGGTTAAACATTAAATCTTCCAAGCCTATCTGATCATTCTAAGAATATGCAATGTCATGACATGCTTCAAATTTAAATACAGTCTGGAAGTGTGTGTCTAAGGAGTAAAAAGTATAACTGAAATGTGCTAAAAATACGGTGAAGACCTTTCAAATCCTTTTTTAGCCTTTAATCCATTATTTAGCACTTCATTCTTTAAAAGAAACCTGCAGAGCTATATCCTCAGAAGCGCAACCTTGAAACAAAGTGTTTTTAGACATGCACAGAAAGCATTAGCAGCTTTCATTGCAAAATGACACCTGTGTGCCCGTATGTCCTGATCCCTGAAGTCATACTTCACAGTATAGACTTATTCATTCAAAAACACTTCATCTGATTTATATCAAAGTACCTGCTCATGTCTACACAGACTAAGTAAATGTCCAGCTCAGACAGCAAACATTATTGTCTTGAAATCTTTCATTCTGGTGTATTATCATACATTTATCATTATGGTGTTTCATACCCACATACCCATAAATATTTGGTTTTGGCTGTAGCAGACCTGAGTGTCATGGAAAGCTGACCTGCAAGTAAGTAAGAGAAAAATCTTATCTATGGCCTTGGAGAAAGGGAGATAAAAATGAAGGGAAAGTTTGAGCAGCATGAGCAAAACTTTTTTTAAAGGTAAATTAAGTAAATGTCCCGTAGTCAGTTATTAACTTCACATGGTTAATGCTGCTGTTTGGTGTAGGAAGGTTATCTGCTGTAACATTTCTTAACATTTTCATAATGTTATCAAGAATTAAAAAGGTAACATTTATCAAACATTCCCAGTGTCTGTGAGTCAGAACAAAGAGCAGCCACACAGTTGTGATAACACCAGGTTGTCACTTAGAAGCGAGTCCAAATACCTTGGAGATATTTGCTTTTGGATGATGCATTCTCTGTCATGTAAAAATGTAACTTTTCAAAGTACACATGCTACTGATTAAGTTAAAGACAGAAAATCTTATTTCCTTCTAATTACTTCTAAAGACATATGCAAAAGATGGAGAAGGATAATCAACAGGATGATCCAGATAAAGGAGCCTTAACATGAAGAGAAATCAGAGGGCCCAACCCTCCAAATCCTTCTATGATTAGTCTTTAATCTGCAGTGAGATTGCTCATGTGAAACAGAAGTTACAGGACCAGATCTTAAATCTCTCAATTGCTTCTTCGTAAGAAAAGAGGTGGATTAAATTCCAGACCTAACGTTTCCTTGTGTCTGGCAGCATCAGAGAAACAATGGCAGCAGCCATTGAGTCTAAAAGACTTGTACCATTCCAGCAGGCTCTAATTTGGACAGTTAGGACTAATCTTCAATGCTGAGATGGGAAAATTTTGATTATAGCATTTTCTGTTAAAACCCTTACCAATGAAGCAATTGAACCCCTGAAAGTGATCATGCCAAAGGCATCCAAAAACCTAGGACTAGCAAACAAAACCTAGGACTAACAAACCTTTTCACTACAACAAAGAGCATAATCTCTGATTGAAAAGCTTACTATAATTTTAAAATAAGTGAGGGGGAAAAAAGGAAGCTAGTTGCTCTGCCTTCTTTTTCTAACATTTCCATCACAGACTATCAGTGCTGCCATAGTGCTAGAAGTGTCTTGGGGCTTAGGCTAAGACAGTGTGTGCTGATCTACATTTTACATAACAATTATACATATGGAGGTTATCCCAAGAAACAGCAATGTGGAAGTTAGGGAAGGGAGAGGCTTGGAAAACATGGAACTAAACAGCCTTGACTACAACTCAGATCTGGTTTAGGTTCACCTCCAACCATTCATTCCCCTATTGAGGTCTGGGCAGATCCTGGCACTTCTGTATTAACAGCTCTCATCCAGACCTATTTCTTGTCAATAATAAATAACTTGGGAAGAGTAAAGAGGTGAATAGAATTACTAGTTACAATCCCTAACAAATTAGAAGGCGTCAAATCAATATTATGTTTCAGTGGGACTCCACACTTTCCAATTCACTCAATACTTCCTAAAATTATAATTTCACTAGTTAATCAGGGATTATTTAAATTATGTGTTAACAGTGGGTTTACTGTCATTTGGTCTTCCAATATGTCCAGTAAATCCTGCATTAGGAAGTGGGACTAGAAGGATGAATGCACCTGCTAGTGCTCCTTGGTGTGTAGGTACACAAAAAGGCTGGATTTTCACATCTCTCCTTGGCTGGCAGTCCCTCTTACGGCACGAGCCAGCAAACAGGTTGGATCTGTTTCTGCCTCAGTAGGACAGGGCACATGGAAAAGCGGCAGCATAAGACAGCTCCTAAAACTTCTAGCTGTAGAGCTCCCTCGGACACACAAATGGCCCCATTTCTCAGGAAGGAGAATTTACTTCTGCTCTACATTTTTCTTGTTCCCCAGATTTGCTAATATTTTAATGTAAAATACATCAAAATTATTGGTGACTCAGTGCCTTCTTTCTGCTTTGGCAAGGTGTTACCAAGGCTTCCTGACGTTCTGACTCCTCTATGGAATATAACAGGTCTTAGAATAAACCTATTGCTCAGATCTGTAGACATTACCAATTCTGGTTCCATTCATGATGGGCAAAACACAAAATCCCTGCTCAAATACATTGTGGGTGTTGTAGCAAAATGCAAAAGTAGTAGAACAATACTGTAAATTTACTGGGTATTCTAATTATGGAACTGAAAATATTTGCTATTTTATTTAATATTTGGTATTAATTACAACCATCTATATTCTCCTTTGAGAGGTGCTAGTCCAGGATAAGCAATCAATTCCAGGCCAAATTTTGATCCAGGTAATAACTCAGCAAGTACAGGATGATATTTTGATTTCAGTGATTGCTCTAGATTTACTCTAATCTAACCAAGATCATTACCAGGCTTTCTTTAAAGACATTGTTCTCCCAGATGCCTTTCCAGATAAATTGGCACAATTACATCCTTCTTTCTCTCTTTCCCCTCAGGTCGATCTGTATGTCAGAGGGCTACAAGCTCTGTTGATTCAGAGCTGAATGAGTCCTGTAGGGAAATGAGTTACAACGATCCTCCTCATCTCTAAAAGCCTGAACTCTTTTGGTTTTGAAGTAGCAGTCAAAAAAAATACAGTAATCTTTCATTCACCCAGACTTTCTTTTCTTCATTTGAAGGGTAAGGGACACTTCCAGGATGCAATGGGCTGTTTCTTCACATGTGAAGCACTTCGTGAAACCCTTACATGCGCTTACTCCTTCTTCAGCTTCCAGAGGAAAAAGACTATTGGCATTTATAGTCAGAAGGTAATCTTTCAACAGGAGAATTGCTAGGCCAGAGGGGATAGCTTTGTGATCTGAACATCGAGGATCAAATTAAGCCTTGGTGCAAGAGAAAGCAACTCATCTGGTTCCAATGGATCTGAGCACATTTACATCAGAGGTGAATTTTTCCTGAGAGTCTGCATGGGAGCAGAGATTCAAATGGCAGCAGCCACAGAGAAGTGAGGAGCAGATTTTCAACTCAGCAATATGAGAAAAGATTTCTTATGAATGCTAGCTCAGGAATGGCTACTGTGAAAAAACCTCAACAACTAAGCAACATGAAATAAAAACAGACATTTACAGTTTGCCACGTGCTTCCCTAAGTCTAAATAACAGCAACCAGAAAGATACTTCTGTTAACATTTCCTGAAATCTCTCACCAATGGGCTTGTGATAACACTGGTTTTTCCTGTTCCATTTTATCATTTAAACTCATTTGCTAAATAGCTGACAAATTTTCATCAGAACAGAAAATGCTGCTAGATGTATTTCAATTGACCATCCCAGGTGGATTGTGAATAATGTCAATTAAAAATCCATTAAATAAGCATTTCTGAATATCCCCCACTTTTCTGCACAATTTTTCTGCTGTTTCCATTATGTTAAAAAATGAAATAAAATCTTCTTTTATACCACGAGGGAGCAATTAATACTTCCTTTTTTTCCCCTGCTGCACTTTGACTATGACTATTCATTATTTCATCAAGGCTAAGTAATCAATATTTTAATTTAAAAATAAAGACAAAAATCTTTTTATTAAGAACATAAATGCCATTTTCAGACCTGTGGTATCAGACACTCTCAGGGAAAGCAGGAGAAATCAACAGCAGCTCCTATTCTTGCCTCTCTTGTTTAAATTTCCAGGGGAAAAGGCTGTGGGTTAGTAGCATTCAAAGACAATGTTCCAATATTAGAAATCTCCCAACCAGAAAGTTGTATTTTGGGCTTGTGTTTCCCAGACCTCTGCCGTAGCAAAATCCCTCATTGCTCTTAGATGGCAATTACACTTTAAGCAAAAAGATATTGCAGATCATTGATTCCTGCAAATCTCTTCTCCTTTGAAGTAGCAGCACTTGCTTATGAATGAAGATACACACACTTTCACCTTGAAATCACATCAGCCTATTTTCTCCATTTAGTCCTGGAAGCACATGGATTAGATGTGCCAAATTGGATACATCTCATCAGAAGAAAAGAGGTTTGGTCCTGAGAGCCTCCCTGTAAGCAGGTAAGAGACTTCCATGAGGAGTCTTAGCAGCATGACCGACACTATTTGTGGGAGTAAGAATGAAGAACAGGAAGCTTGTCTTGAACCTGAACACTCACGGCTCCACTCAGGTGAGGAAGATCCAAGTCCTGCTGAAGCTTTGTGTCTGAATGTTTGTGTGTGTAAGGATTCCTTGCAGGAGGAGGGCTTCCACAACTCCACAGTGTGAAACTACGCAGTTGATTGACAGAGAAAAAACGGTTGAATTAAGCTCTTCTTTGATTTTACGGAACATTGACTTCTGCAAATGTGACCTTAAATTCAAATTGATTTGATCTTAAATGCAGGAGATTTTATCTACCTTCCAGGCAAATATGCTCCATATGTTAAATACCAGTAAACATAGTTAACTTCTCCACTGTCTATGAATGGAATACAGAACAGCTTTTCTGTAAAGACCAGATTCTCCCTTAGCAGCAGAAGATTTAAAAGGTCACAACTGGTAATGATCAGTTGAAAACAAGGGCTTCCCTGAGAGCTGTTAGAGTTTGCATTTCCAGTAGGTCCTAAAGTCCTTATTGAAAAATTCAGGTGAAATGGCTCCTTGTGGATTTTTTTTTTTTTTTTTTTTTTTTTTTTTTTTTTTTTTTTTTTTTTGTCCTGGTGATGATTCTTTCTACTTTGCCTTATGATGGTGAACCAGAAAACTTGAATGCTGTTTTTCAGACATATCATCAAAATTCAGGTATTTCCTCTGAGAAACTGCCACAAGTTCAGTATTTTAACTGACCACTGCTGCAAGGAGTTAGGAAATAACTTTTAATTAGTTATCTCATAATTGCTTCCTGTATGTTTTTTTTTTTTTATTTTTCTTAAAGGATATTGTACTACTTGACACCTGAAGAAGATTTCTTCAACAATTTTGGCTACTTATTTGTTATGCAGCCCTCTGATATTGTTCTGGATAGCCTCTATTTTTAGCTCTTGGATCATACATCTTGGGGAAGGAGAGTGATTCTATTCTCTCTCCCAAAGATAGATTGCCCCTGAGTGCCAAAAGCTGGCAATGGAAAAAAACAAAAACAGCAGCAAAGTGCTCATGGCAGAAGACTTGATGGAAGCTTTAGGGGACTAATTCTGATATGTTTACTTTATTTTCTTTTTAATGGGTTGTCAGCTGAGGAGAACAAACAGCTCTTCCTGCATCCAGAAGCATAAGCATTTATTGGTCTAGATAAAGCACAGAGAAGAAAAATTGTTCAGGGTGTACTATAAGTCATCACCATGTCTCTTCAGGTAAAATGCCAAAGTATTTCTGCTGCACAGTTTTCACTGTGCTGCTGTGTGCAGCACAGACTGGTACCAGAATGTACCATGACCACTGGAACAATGCAGAGTTGAATATTGAATACAACCTCTGAATCTCACCCTGCAAGAGCCACTCAGGTGAAAGCATTGCTGATATCATTAACAGAAAAAGCAGCTCCCTTGGGAATGATATGTGTGCACTTTCAGGAGAGGAGTACACACTCTCATGCACATTCAGAGCCCAGCTGAAGCTGGGAGGGGTTTGGAGAGGTTTAAAGAGTCAGGGATTGCAGTATCTCAACTCTGACAGACCTACACAGCGAAGCTCTACTGTCTTCATGCTATTAAACCTTCCTCTGCAAAAAGAACTGCTATATTTTCCTGCTCACAAAACATACCACCAGTAAAGCCTTGATTTTTTTATACTGGCACTGGATCGAACAAATGGTACACATGGAAATCACTTTCATAACTTTTCAGGGTAAGGACCTTAGTAAAAATATAGGGAATTGTTTTTAAAATGCCTGTGAAAGAAAACCACATGGATACTGTTTAGCTGTGTTTCAGAATGTTGTCAGTAAAAGTGCAAAATTACATTTCCCCATGCCACACTGGATGTGTCTGGTAAATGTACTGCTGAGCTGACATTCAGTGTCCTTGCAATGAATCAAGTCTATGTCTTTACAGAACCTGGGGTTTACAGCACTACCCTGAGTTTATAGCTGAGGGTAGTCATAAAGATCCATGTTTCTTTTATGTATTTCAAATAGATTTGAACCATAAGCCTTTCTTTGCAAAAAATTCTCTAGAAAGTAACCCTCCTAATCACCTTGTATATTCTGGACTTGGACCTCCGTTCCCTCAATAGGTTTCATTACAACTGCACCTGTGTTGCTGTATAAAACTGCCCAGAGGGAGACCAGAATGGCAGATAAATCTCATTTCCCAAAATGACTGTTTTTCTGGTCAGCTTTGGTGTGGTTCTCTTGAACCGGCCAGTCTTGAAACTTGTGGTCACTGGTTCTTTTTATGACCACCAGTATTGTGCATGGACAAACACTCTGCGCTGCCTTTAGCTATCTGATGTGCCTTTGTGGTGACAATGACATTAACCCCAAAGGCAACCCAAGGACATTTCCAGATTGTCACTTCTTGAGCAAACAGGTTTTGATGATCCTGGTGCCAGGCTCTCAGAAGAAGCAATGGAGATGCCAGGGGTCAGCATAAAGGGGATCCAGGGAATTGCTGGAACCCTGTCAGACACAGGGAGAATACAGCCAACAGGGATCAGCCAAACCAAAAACTGGCTGGGTAACTCTTGAATTCCACTGTTTTAGGGATGTAAAAAAGGAAAGATTGCCATTTTATCAACAGCATGTCCAATAATTCCAGTTTCAGATTCTGCTCAGGCATAATCATTCATCTATATCTGTTAATGACATTTTAATTGCATATCCTTATCTCATAAATATGGAAATATTTGTATGTAGTAATATGTGCTAAAGAACACATTGAATTTCAGTTTGCTATCAATTTCAGTTTGCTATTTATATACAGCATATGGATTTCAGTTTTCCCTTGACACTGGCATTGTTGAAATAACCACTTGATCTATTAAATTTTTTGAGTAGCTCTTTAAATTATAAATAGTGCCCAGTTGTTTATTTCAAGTGCTTTCAGTACTCCAAATGTGGTTTAATTGTATTTGAAAACTGCCAAATATCAATGGAGATCAATCCCATCCCATTGATCTGTTTATGCAGTTAAACATGTAGAATATCAGATTCAGGCTCTAACATATTTAAATACTCCTCTATTGATCAGCTGCTGCCATGATCCAGCACAGATGATGGCATAGATGATTACAGGAAACTGCCTGCTCTGGTTTGCTCAACTGATACCTCCATGTTTCAAAAGGCATCATGGAAAAACTGACCCACAGCTCAAAACCAGAGGGTGAGTCAGATGGACACACTGACCATGAAAAGGCTGACCAGGAAATACTAACCTGCTTGCCATATAAAAATGTTTAATATCCATGGAAAGACTTTAGCACGTGATGTAGAAAAAACCCACAAAGTGAAAAGAAAAGTACATTAAAATCCTGTACCTTTCTGCCTTAATGAGACAAGAGATGTGCTAGGGACCTCAGACAAGCTTTGCTCCCTCCCAAAAGCAGACAAATACCCTCCAGGGCTGCTTGTCCAGCTACAGGATAAAGGTCAAAACTTATGATGCATAACTGTCTTCTTTAGAACATACGCCAGGAAAATGTAGTAATGCCAGATCTTGCAATGGTGGTACTTCATTGATTTGGATGAGTGTGTGATCCTGATTAGAGAGGTCTACAAGCAAGAGAAAAATACTTTACTTCAACCCAAAACACACACAAAGAGATTTTCTAGAGCTAAGTAAATGCCCCTTTTATTTGTTGGCTCTTTTGATCATCCATGAAAAGGCTGACCAGGAAACACTAACCTGTTGTATTTGTAGTTCAAAACTAACAGGGCACTGAAGGAGTGAATAGGTAAGGACAAAGTGTTTGTTCCCAATACCATATACTGATCAGGGCCAGGTATCAGAGGAAAATCACTCTCCAGCCAGTGGTGAGGCTTCAATGGAGCAGTCAGTTCTGTGTTGGCATCTCTCTGTCAGCAGAGGGGAAGGAATCTCTCAGACATCCAGACATCCAGAGAGTCAAATGAAAGCTGCAAAAGGCAGAAGAACACGAGGGTTTAGATCTTGGGAAAAGAGGAAAAGTGGGATGGATTAAAAACCAAATTGCTCTAAAGGATTAGCAGAGCCTTTCTGGGTAGGAAGGAAAAAGGAATGTCATTAATAGTTCCATAAATGCCCCATGCATGTGACAATACTGGAGAGAGAGGAGTGATGATGGTCCTCCCATTCCTAAGCACAAGGCCTAAGAAGAAAACCAGCATTGCTGTAGATCAAAGAGCAGAGTTCAGGCAGTTCAATAGCTCTTTCTGAGAGCTGAATGCTTTATTTCTTTGGTTTCTTTTGAAATTCCAGCTAGCTGTGTAATACACTACGGTGAGAACAAAAAACAAATACATATAAATTTTTCTGTGGTATTTCAGGTGAGTAAAATGCTTGGAATGCAACCACCCATCATTATTATTATTGTGCTTTGTCTGCTACTTAAGGTAAGAAATTGTCCTTGTCAAATTTTCTTCAAAACTGACCCTTGCTTCAAGCCTTAAGTAAACAGCCTTCTCTGGGAAAGCTGCACGTGGTACTGTCATTATCAATCAGATAGGTACCTTTTCCTGAATTGTACACAAGACAGTGTTTGAACAAAGTCTAAATGTATTTCAACTTCTCTTCACAGTCCAAAATAAGACTCAATCTAGTTTAAAGTAACTTACATACCTGCTATGACATCCTATAAACTGGTCCTGAAATTAATTCAGATAGTCTCAGATATGAAGTAAAATAATTTTTCATAATTAGAGAGAATTATTCTGTTTACAATGAGTTTTGAGGACATTACTGCATCTGCTTTAGACACAGCACTCCACAGTTGATGACAGTCTTTGGCAGGATTTAAATATCTTAGCAGCTGCTGAAAATTAATTTTATCAGATATACAATACCAAAAGTATTTTGTACATTAAAATATGGAAAAAGGAAAAGTAAAACTGTGTTGAGTTTAGAAGACTTTCTTCTTATCAGGAGTCAAGCACTGCAGGCAATGCACTGCTGGTAGCAACAACTTGAACCAGCACTCATCAATATTTCTAAATTACTAAGAAGAATCTAGTTAATCATTAGTTTCTTTACACCTTCTGGCAACCTTGCAAAGATTGCTATGAGTTAATATAAATCCCATAAAGTTCAAAAATGTCCTATGACTACTGGAACTTTGTGGGAAACACTAATTACCAACCTAGGGGTTACACTACAGAAGGTTTGTTGAAGTACCTTGGTATCTGCATGTGACTGACAGCGTGATGAATGATGATTGCTGGGCTGGCTTTGAACAAGCATTCTTCCTCCAGCAAAGTCAAACAGACCTTGCAGAGGAAGTTACAGAATTTACATTCTCTTAGGGCAACGGAGAGATTAAAATCCATATGCCAAGACTTGAAAACTTGGAATCCAGCTTCAGGAGTGGATGATTCTTGTCGAGAGAATCTCCCTGGAGCTCTCTTGTCACTGCTATATACTGGCTAAAGACTCTGATACCCCTGTGCTCACAGGCAGAGATGTTGCCAGCAAGCCCATGGAGGAGAGATGGTGCCCTATCCTGTCTGCCAGGGAAATGCAAAATACCTGCCCAGGATTGGT
This sequence comes from Sylvia atricapilla, assembly GCF_009819655.1. Classification (NCBI taxonomy): domain Eukaryota; kingdom Metazoa; phylum Chordata; class Aves; order Passeriformes; family Sylviidae; genus Sylvia; species Sylvia atricapilla. Next base: position 12,604,278 of record NC_089152.1, read on the forward strand.
ATAAATAATATTTGACTGTGTGTGCTCAGGAGATTCTTTGCTGAGAGCTTCAAAGCGGGCAGAGAGCAGTAAATGTTGTCTTTGTATGTGTGAATTTGAAAGCCTGTTAAAATTCACCATTTATGTTTAAAGGCTTAACATTCACATGATCCCTCTTCTTAACACAGCCAATACACATCATAGCATTCATTCATAAATGCAAGTAGACTGTCATAGAAACTGGAAAAAATAAGGATGAAAGAGGGTAAAATATGCAGGAAGCTATCCTATCCCCCTATGGCCTGAAATTTGCTCAGGGTATTATACATGTGATTAGCAACTGTCTGTCAACCAAAGGAAAAAACTCGGAAAATTTAAGGAGGATATGGTTTTTACTGATGATGCAGTAGTCAAATAATAATGAAATATAAAAAGCAGCATTGTAAATTTCAGCCTGAAAACTGAAGTCTTTGAAGACAGGGAAAATAAGTGGCAAGATTATTCTCTCTTTTGTTTGTTGGCATATCTGCTAAGACTTGCTTCATAATAGGTTAACATTTCAAATGTAAAGCCAAGTCTATCAATTGTGTTGTTGTGGTCTGATTATCAGGACCAAAATGAGACACATTTATCTTTAAAAATACCTCTAAGAGTGTTAAACATATGTGTGTATATAAAAGTATAGAGGAGTTTGATGAGGCAATAGTATTGATTATGAGTGGACATGGGCTAATACACATAAAGATGGGTGTGCAATACACATGTGCAGAGAGAAGAGTTAAGCACTGCCACAACCATTCTTTCTGCAGTCCTAGAGCTGACATTTCCTAATATAAATGCAATCTTCACTTTCACTATTAAAATAGGACTCAATATGGAATATACAGTAGTGGATACAAATAAATGCCTACACATACACATGCTGTACATGTATACAAGGCTTGACTCAAAATACTTTGGATTCGGTAAACTTGTTTTAGTGGGGCCATAGCAAATAAATGTGCTGTTCTTAATATAAATTTGCAACTTTAAATTTTAATGTGCTTTAAAAAATTAATAAACATTTTAATTTAGTATCTCTAATAGGAGATATTTTACAATTTCACATGTAAGTTTCATAAGCCAGACATTCATCATAACCATGTATAATTTCATCTCTTGGCCAGAGGATTTTCTGGATTTATGTGCAGGATAAACTCTATTCATACCTTGCATTCTTAAGATGCCACTCAGAATACCTCATAGTGGATTCACAGTTACTGCTGTTTCTTTAGGCTTCACACTATTTATTTCAAAAATACAGTGAAACTTCTTAGGAGAAGGAAAATTACATTTAATCTCTTTATGACCAGGTATATGAATCAGTTTACCTGCATTTGTTCCATTAAAGAAATGTAACAGCTTAGTTTCAAAAGATCAGTAACTTCTGAACACTCTTGATTCTCTTTCTTGTCTGTAGCTGAGAAAGAGTAGAGACCACTCAGTTCTCAGCAGTAAAGTGGTTCCCTCTACTCAGCTAATTTCCCCACACACTCTGTAGTTCACTGGTGACATATGTCCAATGCTTCCCCAGGTTTAAAAGAAAAGGAACTCACATTTTGCCAAAGAAGAGCCAAGACCACAGAGGAGATGAAATATAAGATAAAGTAGTAACATTGCAGTGGAGTGAACCCAAATGGCACCTTGATTTTTTAAAGTGACATATTACAGACATAAACCTGAGTTGGAGAGATCAAATCTGTATCAGCAGCAAGAGCTAAGCTCTCCAGAATTTAGCAGGGCTCAGATCTCCTGGCTGGGCTCGCTCCTATCCTTCTATGAGACAAAAATGTCATAGGAAACTCTAGCAAGAACATGTATTTTCAGCTCCATGATTTGATTAATATTGGTGGAGCACTTTCAAGATTACTCATATTGCATAGCATACATTTTTCTCGACGAATATTCAATCCACTTTTATACTGACTTTTATCACATTCAGGAATGCACAAATACTATGCTTTATATACATTCCATCATCCTGTGCATACCCTTTGTTTATGTATCTGTAATAGCAATGTCCCTCAGACAGTTTTATGGCAATAAAGCAAATGGCCAGTAGAACTGAATGTAAGTTAGAATGAAAAATTATTTTACCATCCAGAAAACATGGGCATATTCAAACACTTCCTATCAGGCACGGTCATCAGGAGTGCATTAGTTGTTGTAGGTCAAGATCATGGAGATTGTTCCATCATTTTTTCAATTTATGTAATTTTCCATACCTGAGAATGTTACCTCACTCTAATTTACCAATACAGATCCAGCATCTTTTCTACAGTCAACTTACAGTGAGTCATACCTGCTCATATAAATACATAGCTATAGTACTAAAACACGAAAAAGAATATAAATACCTCACATAAGGAAAATAGATTAGTACTTAATTTCACAGTGTTGGGCTCAATAGACCAAGGTTTTCAGAGAAGCACAGTTATAGATTAGTTACGCCCATTTTGGTCCTATAAAATTTTAAGCATTTTATTTTCATTATTACTTTCTAAGGATAACTCCAGACACCCAAGTTTGCCAGTGTGATTTCATTAGTAGAATTTCATTCATTGGTAGCATTTGAACTGATAGCTCTGAAAACAGAGAGAATAGAAGTGCTCTTGCTGGGAAGGAAGCGTCTGAGGGCAAAGGAGGATGAAGTATCTGCTGCTTTTTTCTCTGGATGCCACTGCAAAGTTTTAGCCATGGACTGCCACAGAGGACCTTATGATAGCTTTCACAAGAACAGTTCAATGCATTTCACTTAGTTGTCACATTTTTGAAAAACACCGTAGTGCAATGGCAGTGGTGTGGAATAGAAGTTGAATTTCACTGTAGAGATAGCTACACTTCAGTGGTGGGTGAAGTGATCCCAGCAGACTTTGTAAAGCACTTTGGGATTTTTACAGATGAAAGGTGCTATATAAATGTCAGGTATTGTTATACACCACTTAGGAAAAATGTTCCCATTTATTCCTCTGGATTTACTGTTGAGCATTTAGAGATAATCGTCATTGCTGATAATAACACTAAGAATAATATCTTGAACACTGCAGACTGTGCAGATTGTTCTGTAGCAGGAGGTCGCATACTGATAAGAAGGAGGAATTTTTTGACAATGTGATTATAGAGAACAAGCTATTTTTCATATTATATGGTCAAAGTGCAACAGTCAGAGTTATTTACATGGCTGCATCATTTACAGCCCAGGATTATTGAAAAGACTCAGCTGAAAGGTAAGCTGCTTTCGTGACGATATTTAAAACAGCATTGTACAACAGCACCCTGTAGAAGGGTCATTTGTTTTACTGTATTACCTCTCTATACTTGTCTAAGTTCTACTCATTCATTTTATTAATAGATTTTATTTAAATGCATGACGGATGTTTCTAGCAATGCTTACCCAAGCACTGATTAGAATTTGTTAGAGGTATTCTAGTGTTTATCCTAACATGAGCACCTTTGGATTTTGTTGCTTTGTTTAGGGTTGGGGGGGGGGGTTATGCTTATTTTTAGCCTAACAGAGTTCCAAATGTAGTTCAGCACTGATTTTAACAGGGGTGTAAAAGGCAGACGGCTTTTGCCAGGTAGATGAGTAATTTCAGCAGTGCACTAACAGATCAAATGGTCTTTACAGTACTGGAAAACAATCCTGCCCCAGAAATTCTCTCAACTGAGTAACACCTGAATATAAAGAAACTCACATTTCCCCTTCCTCTTCTGCTTCCCAGTCTCTCAGATTTCTGTCTTCCAGTTGGGGTATCTCATTAACCTGCAGGCTCTATCCCTGCCTCATTATCTTTTCCTGAACATCTGAGGGAGGCAGAAGTGAGGCTGTATTAACCCACTGATTGCTGCTGACCGAGTGATGCCCCTGAGCCCTTTTGGAAGCAGCTTTGGCTGAATAAAAGGATGTGGTCCAGGACTGACTACTGGATAAGTATAGGAGTAATCTACAGTGGGGATTCCTTTTATTAAAACCTTGGCAAAACCTTTGTGTGGAAGGGAGCTGAGTCTATCTCTGAGGAAGGCATGCAATCTTCTCTGCTATTCCCAATGTCCTTCAGTACAGAAACTGTAAAAGCATTAAAATACACAGAACTACCTTCTCTCCTTCGTGCTAGCCAGCAAGGGCACTTTCCCAGATAATCCAGAAAAATTACCCCCTGAAGAAAGACTAAATGCTAATGTTGCTGAGATTCCTTTTACAGTCCCATACCCCTTTCAAAAAAGCCACATGAGAGCTCAGTGCCTACATCAGCATGTATCCAGTATCTGCAGGATTGTAGTCACGGCTCTATGTATCCTATGCAAATTCCCAGAAATTCCCAGTCTTCCTAGAGTATTGACATTTACACCCACCTTCAGAGCGCTGTTCAGCATTATCACAGAAGATCAGAGTGCAGCTTGGAGGCCAGTGTAATCATAAGTTGACTATGCCAGTGTATTTACTCTAGATAATAGAGTTTATTTCTTCTTATACTTCCTTTCTGCTGCTTTTGGTCTCTCCCTGTGGAAGTTTAACCACTGACTATCATGGGAGGAAGAAAAACCTCAAAATTCTGGAAAAAGTGTGATAGATTTTTCCCACACATGAAGTAAAATCAGCCAAATAGCAGGAACAGAGATTAGCATGTATAGATTAAGAGGAGTAACACAAGATGCTACATGTTCCATGGGCTAAGCAAAAATTAACACCAATTATATGTGCTTAAAAGACTTACATAAAAGAAGGCATTTTTAAATGAAAAATCTAGAATGAAACCTGTGAAATACTTCTGCAGGTAGTCAGACGTGACTTAAGACATGAGGAAAGACATTGCTACAACCTCACAAAGCTTAAGGTTTGTTCCAACAGTATCATAAATCCTCCTCACACACAGAGTACAGGAGAAACCAAAAGCATGGAATGTCTTTCATGGAGTATCTACTCTTTTCAAGTGAAGTAATATTCTTAAGTATATAGTCAAATAAACATAGACATAGAGTAGGGCATGTGCTTATCATATGATTGGTGATAGATCCACCTAACTCTTCCCAGAGATTTCTTTATGGAAACCACCAAAGAACCTCTGTAATTTAATCACTGGCTGCTGCAACTGGCTGACTGCCTGTTAATTGCTTGGACAATACCCAAATTGTCAGACCAAAAGACCACCCAGTGATTCATTGGGCTGTCACTTCATATAACCAAAGCAACAAATATAAGAAAGGGTGCCTGAAATGAGTCTTTACTTGTGATGTCTTCTGGTATTTTCTCAGTATTCAATCCATTAAAATTGTTCTTCAACTTCTTTAAAAAGCTTGAAATGTTATTGCTGCAAATCTCAAGTTCCTAAGAAGCAGTTATACTCCAAAGTGATTCTGCAAACATATCTCTAAGGAAAGCCTGTTTGGTAGTTCTAGGAGTTGCTATATGGTATTACTCGGGTGATTTTGCTCCTTAAGCCTAGTAAGTTTGGGCACAGTTAAAGAAAATCTACCAACATTTTTATTATGGAATTTTGCTTTTGTATTAACTTACAAAATGCCATGACTGTTCTTTCATATATCCTTCCAAAACCACTCCAATGTACAACACAGAGATAACACTAACACAGTGACAGTTATTTTAAGTTCCTAGGTGCTTTTAAAACAAATTTTCATTATAGATCATGAATAATTAGCACTAATATGAATTCTAAATATATGTTTGGTTGCAATGCATAGAACTGTCTCATAACTACAGAGTATATTAGCAGTGAGGTAGAGGGAAAAGACATTGAAAAGATATTTTTTATTACTTAAGCAGTGGCATAATTTGAAAATATAGGGGAAAAAAGTGGATTTAGGAGACCTTGAAACAGCTTTTTGACAAATACCTGCTCAGTGGAATGAAATCTAAGATTGATTCAATGGATGCTATGAAGTGAGAAGCAAAACCCATCAAATCTTCAAACTATATCCTAAAAGCAGCAAAAATATATTTGCTCTCAGCATTCATTAGTCTGGAAGACATTTAAGAAGAGAAGTGCTTTCCCCATTACCAATGTCCAAGGCATTGTACTCAACAAGTGTAGGAGACACAAAAGCTGGGTACTCCAGTGCTTTGATACAACACGTGTCCAGTTGCTGCTCTTTTCTCATCACTCATCTACTTTTACCGTTGTCACACATTCTATCAGCCAAGAATTCCCGCTTTCCCTGTGTAAATCCTTTGCCTGAAGCAATAGTTAAGGAGTGCTGTCACTCCAGGATATGTATCTTGACACCTGTACCATGTTTTGGTTATAGCCCCATCAGACAGTAGAGGATTGTTTGGTCAGAGCCCATCCACTGAGTGCAGTGTGAAGCCGTGACAGACCCTCTCATGAGGAATCCTGGCCTCTGCAGACTGCCTGACAAACAACTGGATGATCCCCTGTGCCAAGGGTTACCATTCACACAACACAACAAGGGCATCAGAGGGATATCAGTTCCTTTTCTCTCCCAGCTTCTGCAGAAGGTTAGAAGAGACCTGCCCAAATCTGCAGCAGTGGCAGTTGGATGAGGGTGGCTCAGTGCCACAGTCTGCCCACTTTCCCAGTTACTTTAGCAGATGCCATAGTCAGTGTGGATTAAACTTCCACCCAGTGTATCCTCAGATAGGACTCTGTGGAATGAGATATGCTGTCCTTTGGATATTTCATCTCCCCTTCAGCTGCCACTGGTTTAGCAGTATTGAGGGAGGTAGTGCTGATCTACTTTGTATGACAGCTCACCATAACACTGCTGTTTGCCCCCAGCATTTCAACAGTATTTTCTAGTTCAAGGCACTGCCATCATTATGCTTTCTTGTGCTAGTTTTCCCTCTGTGCATAGTTACATGTGCAACACCTGCTTTTATCTCTGAGGGCCTGGAGATGATCCCACAAAGTCTCCCTGAGGTTTCAGCTGATGTTGCAGAGACTAAGACTGCTGGACAGCTTTGATTATGGGTCTCAGTTTTGTTGCTTCTCTTTCAAAATCTCTCTACTTCTTAGCCAAACTAAATGTCAGTGCAGACAGTTCTACACTACACAAGTAGAAAGATATTTGCACCTTCAAAATGTGGGGGTTTTCCCCAGATAATTCATGATAATTTCTATAAAGAACTGCAATTAGTAGAACCTGTAGCACAAAATCCTACACTGTGTATCCAACTACCTTTATCTGTCCTTCCTCTTTGTATCTTTGACAAGGATGTCCACAGTCAACAGCTTTCCTGCCCAGGCCTGCTGCTCATTCTGCAAGGAAATAAAATTTTGAACTTTCAAAAACATCCTGTGTGTCCTGCAACCTAGTGCAGTAGGAAGAATTCTAGAAATTTAATATACAGGGGAAAAAACCCAAAACATAGAAAAAAATAATAGTGTTAATTATATTAATACAGACAGATTTTACTTACTGTCTTTTAAACACTGATATTACAAAGTTAAAAGCTTCTCTAGGGGCACATGTTACTAAACTGATATGCACCTTTAAAGTAATCAGGCTTTCAGTTCAGTCTCAGCAAAAATATTCTTAAACGTGTTGGTTTTTTTTTTTTAACAAACTCAAGAAAAAGCTGAAGTGAATTTCAAGGCTTGAGTGCTGCTGCCATCTACATGGCAGGAAGACTATAAACCAAAACAAACAACAAAAATCTGTATGTTACATTTACTGGTCAGAACTGTAAGCCTGCAGATCAGTGTGATGATAGCAAATACAGTTCTGAAACTGAAGAGAATCTTTTACTACCCCGAATTTCTGTGTGGAAAATTCATGATGATTTAGGATATGATTTCCCCACATCCATATTATCAATAAGATCACACACTATTTAGATAAAATTTAAAACTAAATATGGAAAATATCACCATTTTACTAGTTTTGGATATTGTTAATATTTTTTTGATGAGTTATATGCTTTCAAATGCGAAAAAAAATAAAAAGAAAGAAAATTTGCCAGTTGATGTAAAACTGGAGGGACTAATGTACTTAATGAAACAACATTTACTACTTATATATACTAATTACTCCAGTGAGGCTATTTTTACAACTGTCTTACTGAGAGTATTGCAGAAGAAGAAAACCAGTTTTTACTGCTATATTTGCATGGCACAATGTAAATTCAGGCAGCACAACTAAAGAAAAAGATAAATGTAATTAAATTTGTACTGCTAATAAATTTTGTCAAATGCACAGTCTGCTCTAAAAAAACTTTGCAGATGTTGTGTTAAGTTTCATAATCTTCTACACTGTTTAGCAACTCACAGTGCTTCACCTTGGCAGCTCTGTTTGTACTCACCCATCACAGCCACATCCATCGAAGGCGGAGCAGGTGTTCTTGCTGTGTACACGCCTGTCCCACAGCACAGCTCTCAGACACACTTCAGACTTTCCAGCAGGTGTCATTCAAGAAACAAACTTCCCATGGGCCTCAGTAACACAATATCAGGTTATTGTGTAAATTTTATTCTGCATCCAAGTTCAGAACTACTTCTCCAAAAGTAAAATTCATGAATTTTCAGTTTGGGGATCTATGAGTTCAAATGATACCCCAACTCAAATGCTAATGGCTATGCTAAGATCTTTGTCTAGCAGTTCAGACTACATACTCATGAGGAGGGAAAAAGGGGAAGACCATCCTTGAAATTTCTCAGCTTGAAAATCCTTTTCTCATCCAAGAAGTACGGCCTGCAAAATCCAGCAGAAATATCCCTTGCATGAAGCAGGACTTTGTCTTCACAGATCTCCCATCACGGATGTGGGTGCAATGCTACTCAGCATTGGCACAATGACTCTGGGATTTGTGCTGGAGCTCACTGTCTGTCTGGCTTCAGAGAACTTACTCGTTCAAAATTAGCACAATCCTGGGCAGAGCTAATGCTGCTTACTGAACTGTCCCCATCTTTTCTGAATTTCAACACTTCAGTTCAGTCAGACTTGCAAAACCATTTCCCTTGCTAAGCTGCTGCTCTTTGGAGCTTGTAGCCCCATTGCACAGTGGTTTTGGTAGTGTCTTTTTATTTCAAACACTGAACCTCATCAGTCCCATGCCAATGGGCTTTGAGAACATCTTTCATTGGATTAGGGAAGGGCAGTACTCCACAAAGTACAACTCCAAAATGGAAGCAGTTTATTACAATGATCAAATTTAAAATATGTAAAAGGGCACAAGAGATTTCAAAATACAATTTCTGGATTGGAGACATAAATGAACAGTTCAAACTTTAGGCAGGTTTCCAGACAGGAATCTAAGTCAGTGACCATCCAGTATGACCAGTTAGACCAAGTACCAATTATTCAGAAACTCAAAGTCCCTCAAATAAAAGAGATGCTGAGTAGTTTTGATTCATCTTATACTAAAGCAGTAAGTACCTTTAAATTTTTTAATAATATAAGAATTATGCATGTAATGTAAAAAATGTTTAGAGGATTTGAAAGCCAAAAGTCTGTGTTTAAGACCCATGCACAGCACCATAAACTTCAATTTCATGCTAATTTTTGTGTGAACTGTCCCACATTTTCACTTTGGATTGTTTGTTCCTCCCCTGGTCTTTGCACTGAGGCCAGTGCTTGCCTTGGCACAGCCTGGGCACACAAGCAGTAGTGCCAACATAAGTGAGGAGACACAGAAGCCTGAGGCTGGAGTGGGGAGAAATCCCCCTGACTGTGAAACCACACTTTGAGCCATACAGGTCATTGGACTCCATCACTTCTGTATGGAAAAAAATCCAACCAACACCAAAACACCACATTCTTTATGCAGTTTATGTATTCATGATTTTTTTTTTTACTCCATATTTAAAATTTAAACACTACTCAAAAATCTTAGCACACTATTTCTTTTGACAGATTCTTTCAGAGTAACACAGTAGAAAAATACATTCTTAATTGTCTTGGGACTTTGTTGTAAACTCCATCTCCATAAGCATGAATGCAGAGGTACATCAGACCACATTCATATAAAATGCTTCTTCAGTTTGGCTTACAAGAAACTATTGAAGGAAGTTCATCTGTATTTGTGGACTCAGCTCTGAAATTGTCACTTTGTTGCAAAAAGATTTTTCTGAGTGAGTTCATTGTGAGCACATATTATAAAGTTGGTTGTTTGAAAGACATCCAGAAGACAGGGGGAATATATTTGCTTTACTGAGAAATAAATGTACCTAATAAAAAAGTTCCTGCCTTACCTTACTGATCCTGTAATGATAATAGCACAAAGCACGCACAAGCATGTGCCAAACACCGATCATCACTGCACAAACCATTCCAGAGGGCTGGCAGTATTGGCAGGCTGCTGATGTGCACTGCTTTGCAGAATTAAAGACAAGCAATCAAATATCATGTTGCACAAATGTAATTGCTACTACAGCATTACTGGGTGTTATGGACAATGCCAATTCCTTGAGCTATGAGACCTCCTTGAACACATTCCATTTCTGAACTGTCTAGATGAAAGAGTTTTCAAACGATTTGTTATCTTGGCCCAAGTGAGCAGATGCTGATGCAAAGCAGTGATGCTTATGTGAACTTTTTATGTGCATGGAAGGAACTGCTGCAACAACTGGATATGGTTGTTTATATGGAAGAGGAGCAAAGGAGGGAGATGGGTCCATCCTTTGTCTGCAATTTGTTCGACTGCCCGCAAGGTTCCTGTAGGGCTACTAAGTTCATGGAGATACATTTACAACTTTATTTATACCTTCTTGATGTTTGCTACTCCCATTCAGCCATGAAAGTTAAGAGGAGGATATATGTCAGCTAAAAAAAATGTTCTGCTCATCAGTGTTGTGCAAGTATAAATACATCAATGATATTATTCCACACATCCAGTACAAGAAATGCAGAATGAAGCCGTAGCACTCAATATTCAGTCACCATAATTCAAATACAACCACATATAAACAAAGCTTATATTTTAGAGAGAAAAAATGCCTTCTATGAAAAAAGAAAGTTGTTTCCAAAAATAGAAAATGTGTTAAAACCACTGACTTTTCTGCCCAAAGATGCCATTTTTCTGCATGGTATTCACAGTCACAGAAAAAATAACATTAATTATCTTTATTTCTCTGGATTGCAGCCAATTTGAATTACATATTCTCTAGTTGAATAACACTGGGATACGTCTCACTATGCCCTTCCACTAGCCAGTGTGTCAGAAGACTGTACACTGTACTGCACTGAGGGACATGGACTTAGAGGATACAAAAAAAATCAGAACGAAGAAGCTTTCATGTCTGCTTCATTCAAACCATATTGTGGCAACAGAAACCAGGTTTTGTCACTCCTGCAGCCATGACAACTCCCCACAAGAAAAAAACAGATTAATTGCCAGAGAATCTTTCCACAGTGAAGAAATCTCCACTCTCTTAGTTAAGGGATCTTATGGCTAACGTGACAATCAGAAGGGATAAATCAGACCAGGATTTTCACCATAAGGTACAGGTCCATAAGGCACATACTCAAGACCCTTTGTCTTCAGCAGCACTCCAACTGCTGGCAACAAAGAAAGTGAGCTTACTGCTCTGAGCAGCCATTATTTGTCAAACCAGCTTAGTCCCACAGGATATAAGGTGATAATGGGTCTAATCAGCCACATATATCCTACAAATACAACAATTTTTTTAAAGAAAAAAAAAAGTAGTAAAAAAGGTGTAGCTGCTTTTCCCAATAAACACAAATTGATATTAATTAATTATATAATTTCAGAAGAGGACCCCAATGAGCTTCCCCAGTTCCATACTGGCACTTTATTTCTACGGATGATGGTAATGGCAGTATTTAAAGAAAGGAAAATTTGCATCCTAGGGCTGACCAAATTTGTTATCTATTTCACATTCTCTACTGTGCATAGATCATTCTTAGTATTTTAGTTATTTCTAAATATTCCATGTTTAATCCAAATTGTGAATTTTTCTTTTCAGTGAAAACAGATTTTCTAATTATTTGAAACGCATTTGGTTTTGCTCAGTATTAAAATGCTATTGGTAAGAAAAGCCAGAAGAAAGGAGAGAAAAATTTAAATTTGTCTGTAAAACAATACTAAAATTGGTAAAATTGTTTAATGGCAATTAAAGTTGTAAAGATCACCACATAAACAAGTGAAGATAGCTCAAAAATGAAGAGCTGATAGTTTCTATATCCAAACTACTCAAAATTAGTTGAATACATGTAAATCTATTAGAGATGGAAGTATGAATTGAAACCAATAAATCAGCCAAAAGAAGCTGATCTTTTGGAAGGTATTTCCTCTGAAAATGAATTTGTTAAAGGTACCACAATAAATACAAAAAGCCATTTCATGTCCACCACACCATATACGTCCTATTTCTTGGCTGTCCTTCTACATCTTCTAATTCTTTCATCTCAGTGGGTTTTTTCTAACACACCTTACAGGAGCACACCTTAGATATCCAGGGATGTGGCTTCATGTCATCTGGAAAAGAAATGCATGATTTCTAAATGATTTACTATTTGAGGCTTAATGATTTTACAATATGAGTAATAGCTGAGACTCTATTACTAAAATATATATTTTACAGTCTTTTTATACAGTAACAACTTTATTATTTTTGTAAGAAATAAAAACTTTCAGCACCCTCATATTAGTGTTAAAAGGCCCAGAAATCTACCCCCAGAAGATTGTTCACATTATAACTGATATACCACAGGAAGCAATATGCAACCCGAAACAGCTCAAGAGAATGTATGGCACTTCTCAAACTCTTCTCTGGCACAGATTTCTGCTTTTTCCTTTCTTTGTTTAAAAGAAAGTACTCCAGTGGACCAGCAGAAAGATAATTTCCATTTTAAATTAATAGGGTTTATTTTCCTCTGCAAAAATAATTGTCAATTATATATATTTTCTCTTAGCAGAAATAATCCTACAATAGCTGTAAATAGAGGAAATGTTATATAAATATTTAAATCCCGTCCAGGCATTTTAGAATTCCACAGAAAAGCTTTCGATCACCGTTTGTTTCCTTCATGAGTTCTTTTGAGATTACAGAAGTTTAATTTGCTATTTAAAAAAACTGCAAAACCTAAAGCTACAGAAAAATCACAAATCAAACTAAAACATATGAGTCATGATTCTAGTAACCCAAAACACTGATAGGATATGACACTACATCCACTGCAGTGAAATTATGATGAATTCATCCATGCCTAGGCTGGAAATTCCAGAACATCCTTCTGGAATATTTCCTGGGGACTGAAATTTTTATACAGTCCCTGGGCCATCGGTGCCTGTGACCAGTGGGCTGCCCCTACATTGCATCTTCCTCCTGCTTCATTCATCCTCACCAGCAACAGCCTCCAGCACCCCATTCCCAGGTCAGTCCTCATTTACTGCTTTTCATGAGGATGCAAACACAGAAAATACGGACTTTCTAGGGTGTTTGTACCTGGAAATTTACCAAATATGTACTTTTATATTCCGGCTGTGTTCTGACCAACAGCCATAGAGGTGACAGAAGGCTCATTTAAAAAAAACAAAAACAACCTCTTCAAGTGGATGGAACTTGGAGCTGGTAGTGAATATTTGATGCAGTAATTGTAACATGCCTGATAACAAGATAGTCACACTTTAGTGCTGTATTTTTAAGCACAGTGTGGCTAATCGTTGTTCATACATTTTATTTCTATTTGCTGCAGTTCTGCCTCTCACACACTGTATTTTGGGGGGCAGTCAGAAACCTTTCTCATCTCTGTGCAAGGTCTCTAAACAGGACAAGCAATTAAGCAAGACTGTGAAAATTGCTGGATTTCCCCTATAATCTATTATGCAACTGGAATTACATTCTGTCCTGAATAGTGAAAAATTGAAGACAAATAAAATTTAATATGTGCAATGGGTTTGGAATGAAGGCATGGGAGAGATCATGAGCTGCAGAAGGGACCAGGCAGAGACCGTCTGATACTTAAGGCCATAAGCATATAGGGGTTTTAACTGTTTATGTGGTTTCTATCCAAAAGATGGGAAACACTGTACTTCCCATCTACAGCTTCCAATTCAGTCTTCCATTAGTGAGGCTCAGCTTCCCTCCATTACCATGTGAAGTAATAGTCTATTTCCTACTCTACTGCAATGTGTCTTTTGGGGAAAATAGAGGCAAGAGGCATCTGTGTCTACATGGTTTCTTGTGACTTCAGCTCAAATCTATTCCTCTTCCCACAGGAGCTGCACTTGCAGAACCCTCCTTAGTGGGACTGCCCCACATATAAAAGCTAAGATACCTCAAGCTGTGTTTAGTCCTGCTACAATCCTCTTAGATTTTGACTAACAAAATTCAGACATTTTCAATCCCTTAGAAAGCATTTCAAGCAACTCCCTTTGGACAAGATGATCTGCATCTGGGGGTATAATTTTCCACCACTGTTTGTACAAGAAAAGTCAGGTGAATAGCTCAGACCTAGAAGTCTAACTAACACATCCATGGACACTCACTTTCAGATTCCTTTTCAGTTTCCTTAAATGTGGAAAATTTGTCTGGTAAAATGGAAAACTTCTGGGAGTATTTATTTAAAGAAAGAAGCACTTCAAAGGATAGTGTATTCTTTATGGGAGATTGATATGATTTCAAAGTCAAGTTCTAAAGAAAACTGTTGCAATTCTTATCTGATTATTACGTTCAAGGCCAGAGCAGAGAGAAGTTTGAAAAGCCAAGGCTTTGCATGTCAAACAGGAGTAGTCCTCAGCATGTGGGGAAAAATGGCAGTGATAAACCTACTATTAGGCATCTGGGAGAGAAGCCCAGCATCTCCTCTGTGTGGGGCCTAAAATAGACATGAGCCACTATCACAGATAATGGCAGGCCTGTAGCCACATGAAGGGAGAAAACTAAAATCCATTTCATTTAGACAAGAAACTGCAGTCTGATATTTACCTGTGTCCATCACTTGTGAAAAGTATTTACTGTGAATTATCCAAGAGAAAAGTGCAGGGTGAGGGGTTTCATTACCTATCTGAGAGTAGTTCAGATCACACTTTAAACACAAGAAATCACAGGTAAATCTTGGATTGGTGTCTTGGTAGTCAAATGGATTCCTGCTATTCATCTGAGTATCTGCCTCCTACACTTGCAGGAGGCCGACATGCAGAGCAGTGAGAACATGTGCAGACGCAGAAAATGTGAAAGTAAAACAAACAGTAAAAACAAAAGCTTCATGTGATTTTGAAAACAAAGATCACTTTGAAAAAAAAAGCTCATTCTAATGTCAAAGGAAGAGACTGGACGTTTCACCACCAAAAAACACAACGTACAGATAGATGTTCTAAAGGCTGTTCTACAGCCTTCCTGAATCTGGTAGAAAGTCGTAATAATAACTCTTTCTAGGAATAGTAGAAATTCCTTCGAGATATATTGTCATATTTTCACCTTTGCTCATCAGAAGAGATAATAAAATAAATATATCTCTTAACATCACTTTTGCACCTATGACAATATCTTGTAAGTGAAGCACAAGAGACTCTTTATAGATATATTAGTAAGAACTTATAGATTAAGTTTGTAAGTCTGCCCAGACTTCAAATATGTGTGAGAGAGATTCCTAGTCCCAGGTTTCACCAAACCAAATGCTGACTCCCAACCATTCTCAGGTTCCATGATTTGAAGTTAAAGCACCTGAGAAAATCACAGCAACTGAATGTCATATTATTGTTTCAATGTTTGCTACTAAAAGTAATGGTAAGCTTTAAGTAAATGTATTGTGTTACCAAATCTTCCTTTCAAACAAGCACTTCTGTCAGAAGTGTCTTAATTTCTTATCACAGAATTTCATCCGCACAAGGAGCAATAAATAATTCATGTTCCTAGCTCTTTGTTGTGTGTCCCTGAACTGCACAGAGCTGGAAGGCTGACAGCTGTGTCAGGACAAGCACCAAAGATCTGACATGACAAGTGACTAACAAGTTTCTTTCAGTCTATAGTGAAAGAAGACAATGGCATAAAGTGCAAAAACGAAATCCTGAAACAAAATGAAACTGTTTCTTTCTCTTTCCCTAAGTGTTTGCTATGAGCTTATTTCCGACCCATAACCTCTGGTCATTTTATAGTAACTGCCCACCCCCTTTACTCCTCACATTCGCCTGGCCATTTACGCCTGTCCACGGATCAATATGAGCAATTCTTGGAGAAATACGATGTCTCCATGACAACCAAGCCACAATTCTCAGTGGAAAGCAGTGAGACCAGTAGTGAAATCTCCTGAGGTTTTCAGACCTATAAGACAAGATGTCTTAAAATGCAGGAACGGACAGAAACAAAAGCCAGAGTAATTCATTGTTTATTACTAGTTTAATGATGTCAGATGGACCGATTGGAACTCAGTTTTTAAGTTTGGATGCTTTATCAACATGTATTTTTGCCAGTCAATATTCACCTCCTGACAGGCTTTTATTCTTTCAATTACTTCATAGAGATATGCAGAGTGAAGAATTGGATATGTAAGTTCCCATCCAACAGGTACACTTTGCCAGAGAGAATTAATTTAAGGTTTTAATGTTTTAGTGTTATCTTTAAGGTACAATAATTCTCCCTGAACACTGTAGTGCCACCTTGCTTCAATCCTTTCTCACTTCAAAACTGATCACATCTTGGAAAATCTGTATTTTGCCCCATAATTGCTGTTGAAGAGACTACAGACAATTTCTGAAGGAGATACTAAACACTACAGATTGTCAAACCTAGCTCCTTTCTGAGTAGATTATCTATTTCTTTCTAATCTCATGCTGGTTTGTGCTGGACAGCATTGAGTTCAAGTCTGTGTGGCTTTAAAATGAATAGAGATTTACAATTCATTGGTTTCAATTATTGTAACATATACTGCTGTTCATTTCCCTGGAAAAGATGAAAAGGGAATGTAGTTCAAATCAGGTATATGACAGTAGTTGAACTCCCAAGGAATCTTGGAAGAGTGGAGTGTGCTGAAATATAATCCCCAGACATGGGTCCTATCCGGGTTCTGAGATGACTTAGGGGACCTGACATGGATTTCAGACTGCACCCTTGACTGAAAATTAAATCTCAGCAGTGTTCCTTGGGGAAGGATCAGGGGACTGTTGGCAGCTGCCCCCTGTCAGCACAGGCTGCAAGATTTGGAAATCTCTTAACTAAGCTGACAGGCCACAGAGACGATGAATCAAAAATATGATACACGGATCAGCACACAAAGATGCAGGAGGGTACAGTGAAACCAGATAAAGCAGGAAGGAAAATATCAAGTGAAGAAAGATGTTTAACTCTTTCACTAATGAGGACTATGTGCAGGTTATGTGTGTGGTGTATATGAGTCAAGCTCACAGTTTGCTTAAAAGATCTTAGTATTTAGTCGCACAGAATGTTTTTAATCAGCTGTGACTCAATACAATTATATTTAATTGTTTCCTTTTGGGATTCATTTAATAAATTTTGTAGATGTTCCATAACGAGAAAGATAATGAAACTACATGAAGATAAATCTTTCGGATACCAAAAAGGATGCACTTTATGGATGTTCCTGTATTTAGCTGAATCAATGTTAAGAGTCATTAAAATGAAATAATGATTGTGAGCTGATTTAAAGGAAAGAATCAAGCTATTTAATGCCACCAATTTGCTTTCCTCCAGAGATACAGTGTTTGAGTGTCCGCTGCTGCATTCACCTGCAGTATATACAGTACTTCTAATTTTTCATAATCTCACGCTACCTTCAACGGGTCAGACACTGTACATATATTAAGTAAGCAGTGTAGTCCAAAAGTAATTATAATGAAGTAGTAGTGTCAGCTTTCTTTTTGGTCATAAAGCCTTTATCCTTTCTAAGACCTGAATTCCTGATGAAAGAGGAAAGGATAACAGCTCCACACTGTGACCCCTGGAGGTGACCATTAATTTGACATTGCAGCTGCTAAAAAGGAAGCAGCATTACAATGTGCTTTTTTTACAAACCCAAAAGCTGTGTCAGATTTATCACTTGATACTTGGTGGCTGTCTTTAAATGCCTCTCACCTGGACTCTCAGACTCTTCCAAGACACATCTGTCAGGCGTATCCTCCACATCTTGGAAGTTTGCCGAGTTGGAGCTCTTGTCATGCTTCAGCACACTGACTGGAGCAATAAAGAATAAAAACACAGGGAGGGAGAAATGTAATGTATGCAAAAATCAACACTTCCTCGTTTTCTGCAGAGCCTTCAATGCTGAAGACATAATTTGTAAACACAAATAATAGATTAAAAAAACCCAGAAACACAAACTACTTATATAGAACCACAGGACGATTGAAAAACCTGTAGACAAGAAAGTATGCATGGCAAAGTTTGAGACATCAGATTAAATGAGGTGCCTTTGAAGTAAAAAAAACCATTTTTTTCTTAGAGAATCTTAAAATAATAAAATAATTTAGAAGTCATAAAAAATGCTTGTCTGTTTCAACAAAGAAGCCAGTAAACAACATAAAAGACCAATTAGACAGTTTTATATCTATTGGAGTCATTCAGCAGGAAGAGAAATGGTGCATGTCTTAAGATGAAAATAAGTTGTATACAACAATCTGGAATGTGTAAGAAAATTACTGATAATTCCAAAGTGCAGTGAAACCAAACAGAATTGCAGTTTAAAGATTAACAAATCTGGTTACATGCTTTACGTACTTGCTAAAATAATTTTCATTTCAGAGTATACAAATACTTTCAGGGAAGCAATTTCCTGTCTATGTATGACTTTTAATTCACTTGGTTTTTAAACAAATCCTACACAACTTTTCCTGAGCAGAAAAAAAGGTATTTCCCTTGTCGAAAGTCCTTTTCCCTCTCTTCTGCTTCACATATCTATATGGAGCCACAATACAGCATGAAGTAAAATTATTGAGCAGTATATTATAGAATAACACAGCAAAGACTAGATCTCAGTTTTTCTGTCCTGTTAAAACTCTTAGCTGATCCTATTCCCTAAGACAATATCACTGGATAGAAAACACTTCTTTTTTTGTAATATCTAGAAAATTAAGTAAAGTTCCAACTTCTGGGGATGAGGATACCAATGGCTATGCACATCTCCTGTTCTTCTGTCTTCTTTTCAAAAGCGGAAGTTCATTCCTTTATAAATTTTGATGATTTTTTTTAAGACCAAATGAATATTTGCTGAAGGATATGCAATTCAAACACCTATTTAAATTTTCCAAGATTATGAGTGTATCAACAAGGCCTCAGGGCAGTATGCAGACACACGAGGAGCTCAAAAGACACATATTCCACTTCAGTGCTCTGTGCTTGCCATGGGTTTGCAACTATTGATCCCAGGTCACCAAAAGGTTCCATCATTCTTGATTCCTGCAACTACACAGAGTCTGTTTGAAGCAATCAAGGCTTCAATACTATTGTGGAATTAGAACCTTGAAAATATAATACTAAAACATAATAAATAATAAATCCATGATAGTCACACCATGCATTTATTTCACCTGAAAAAACAAAAAAAAACCCAATAAATTTTGCTTAGAAGGTTTGCCTTGGAGGGCAACAAATGAGTATGTAAAACCCTGTCCAGATAAAGCAGGAAGTGTTGACATGATAATCTCCATGGGGTGATTTTACATTGAACAATTACAGTAACAAATAACAAATGTTCTTGTTCACACATAAAAAAGCTGATATGTAAAGGAAGAAATGTCCTTAAAGATACCTGCACTTTCTCTTTTTACAACATTTAAATAATTTTCAAACACACTAAGTGAAGATTCCCTCTTCAAAAGAAAGATTGGAATATACAAGTATTCAGATTATATTTAAAAACCAAAATAATTTTATGCCAAATTTTCAGAACACTTTTTCTAAAACATTTCTTCATATAATGGAGTCAGCTGCATTGTCCTGAGTGACAGATTGAGCCATTACAGCTGCATGAATTTGAAAGTCAAAACTACTCTGAAGTAGAACAATAGGAAAATTTCCAACAGAGATGGATGAGAGAAAAACAAAAAAGCACAGCTATGCATTTGGAGAGACAGCAAAAAATCACAAGACCTGTTTGGTCTAATATTAGCCACCAAAAGTTCATAATCAGCCTTTCAAACAAATTGTGTATTTTCACCCAGTCAGAACTCTTACAGGGAACCGAAGAGGGAAGACACTTCCACAGCACCAGAATCAGTCCCATGTAGAAGCTGGCAGAGACGTCCCTTACTGGAAGTCTGTGCTGCAACTGCCTTGCCTGGGACTAAGACAAACCTGCTCAAGGTGCTCTGCTCCTTCCCAGGCCATGTCAGCACAAGTCAGATAATTCAAGTGACCAGCTGGATTCTATAACACAACACTGAACAGTGTTCTTAGGGAAGGTACTGGATTCAGCTGAGAGGTAACTTAGAGAATAACAAATAAAACACAACTAGAAGCAGCTCGATACACAGACAAAGTGCCTCACAAGGAAGATGTGAAATGAAAACGAAAAAAGCCAAGACACAACAGCAAGAGTCTTGGACAAAGCAGGAGGATTTCCAGTTGATGTATCTGAGTAGATACTGCAGAGATTTGGGGAATCTGGGAGAGGATAGAATCATTAAAAGCCAAGAAAGACAAAAAATGAGAAGAAATGACAGGCAGAGTTGATAGAGCTGAAAAAATGCCAAAAAGCATGTCCATTTGCAGTAATAGCTGGTCATTAGGAACAGTTAAAGGGAGTGGAAAGGGGTGGAAAGGGTTTTCATGAGAACAGAGAGATAGAACTCTGGACAACTTGTGCAAAAACAGCTGTCAAGAAGGCAGCTCAGCAAGTGTGAGTGAAGGGAGGGAAGTGCTTGTTTCAGAAACCAGGAGACAGGCTGGGATTGGGTCACTGGTGCAAATAAGGGAAGTCTCCCTCAGCCCTGTCACCTGCTCAGAAGTACACACACCTCCTTAGCCAAAACAGGCAAATAAACTTCACAAAACCCTGGTTTATGAAGTTACATAATGAGTGCATGCAGTGAGCAAGAAAGGGGCCAAGGCAGAGACCTGCAGATCTTTCTTTCCTAAAACATCATGTTAAATGTTCAACTAGAAAAGAAGGTTTCTTAAAAATATCATAGAAGAACAAAGGAAATTGGAAAGTTAAAAATAAGGAAAGTACAGTCTGGCCCAAATAAAGAGTGAAAGTAAAAATGGTATTATGTAATCAGGGAAAAAAAAATCTCAGCACTAACACCTACTTTACTGCATGTTCTCTTAGGAGAATAGGATTTATGTACAAATATCAATAGATGAAGGACTGTTCTGAATTGCTTACACTGAGGATGCTGATGGAATTAAGTTATTTAAACATAAACACTGTCATCTTTATTCAGAAGACACTCTGTCCTACTTTGGGTTTAAATGGACCTTAAAATTACTTTTGCTTCCCTTTGAAAGGTAATCTCTTTAGTCAAAGTGGCATAAATAGAGTATAAATGAGCCCCAAAATCTATGAGTCCATAAGCAGTTAAAAATCATTTCTGGTATTATAACTACAATAATATTTTCTTCTATTCAGTGCAGTGTCATTTCCATTGTTACACGGATAGTAGAGATCACCTTTGTTAGCATGGAAATAAGGTAAAAGGATATATTTCATTGAAGCAAATGACCTTGACTAGCATATAAAGATGACATAAATCTTCACTGGACAGCATCAACCTTGAGATTTGTAGTATTTTTTTCTGTTGCATCTTAATGAGCTCTTAGGACTTGTTTACTTGAGCTTGATACCCATTCTCTTACATTATTGAAACAGAAAAGTCATTAAAATAGATATGGTATTTAGAATAGTAAAGGAATGTCATAAGATCGTAGTATTTAATGAAACATTTATGAATCTAGTTTCAAAATATTTCAAACAATTCCAGACATAAAAACAAATAATTTCCAAAAGATACCACAGACCAGCCTTTAAAGAACAGTCGTTGAACAAACTGTTGAAGCTGTTCTTTGTGACTATAGCCTAATCACAAAATACAGCAACAACTCATCATGGTCATTCATTTCTACATGTTGGCTTAAAACTCTGAAAAACCTTATTCTGGAAATATCCTATACTAAAGTCTAAAAAACATGCTCTGCATATCAATTTTAGAGGGCAGACACACTGGAGAAAGAAGTTTGCATACCTCAGGCAAATAAAGCATTTAGTGTTTTCTGATAAGATGCCTGTGTTATTGATAAGGTGGATTAGTAACTTAAAAACAGTCTGTCTGCAGGGAAAACAAGAACTTGTCATTCAAAACAACGGATAGGGCAACAAAAATTATTCTTCATTTGAAGATGTTAGGGAAGAGAGCATACAGATGATAAATATATTAAGGTTCAATATAGAATACAAAGCAACCTGCATCTAAATCAAACTGCATAAAAAACCAAAAAAAAACTGTAAGGGAACAAAATGGTGATATTGTTTTATTTTTGTACATGAATAAAACAACTGTGCTGCAATGTCACTTCTGACCTGTTTGGCTTCTACAGGCACTTATAGTATATACCTAAGAAGCTTGATGGAGCAATAATACTTTGAGTACTATTTTAAAAGCACATCTCATAGATATCATAAAAAATATAATGAAAAGTATAAGACAGCCATTTTTGCTGAGACTGAAAAATATCAGTGCAAGAGTCCAACAACCATAAAATAATACTTTCCAGAATTTCTGCCTAAGGTCCAATTTGAAACTCAAGGAATTACAGAGAATTTTTTCCCCTCCTGTAATAACTCACAGTAGATTTTTGTTTTATGAATTTCAATTTTTCCTTAAATGTGGAATTTTTGCACCTTAACATCCTACATCCTAACTCACTTTGACATGGCAAACTCCATACTTTTATCACACAGGAAGGAACCTCATTTGTTTGTCTGCCTATTCCCTGTTGGCTTGATGTGCAACTTCTTGTTTGACAAAAGGCACAGGTACGAGCTCAGCACACTCTCCATGACCCCTGTGGCTGAAAATCCTTCGTTTTCTTTCTTTTCCAGACTGACGGTTCCTAATCTATTTTGCTTCTTCCATGTATTTCCAGCCAAACTAAAAGGGTAAGATTATTTCACAAATGTTACAAGAAACACAGAACATATTCATGAGCTGCCAAGAGAAACATCAGCAGAAACTCAGCACATCCCAGAGGCACAGGGAAGGCAGACACTGAGGTGACACTGTGCAGATGGAACTCCCACCCTGCCCCTGTGGCAGGTGATGCTCCCACCCAGCAGGGTCCCAGCAGGCAGGAGTCTGGCTGGATGGGGAATTGCCCCTGATGGCACCAGTGCTGAGCACAGCTCAAGGATCACTCACAGGTTGTCCCGTGATACTTCCTGGTATGATGCTTGCCTTTGTTGCCACACCAGGAATGCTGTTGACTCATGCTCAGCTTGCAATTCAGATTCTTTCACGAGAAACTGTTATCTTGCTTTTTCTTCCCCATCCTTGCAGAAGATTAATCCTACCTCAACCTAGATCCTTGTCCTCATCCTTATTGAATTGAACCCTATTTTTTTTCTAGACCATTTCTCAGGCTCTAGAAACCAAAAAATTCATTTCACTGACAGAAGACATCAGATGCTAGTCATTTCAGAAATTTTAGTGTCATTTGAAAAAATTTGCACAAATGTATGTAGTTGTCATTAATTGAGAATGGCTGGTTGTTATCTTCTGAGGATTAAATATCTCACTGGTCCAGTTTTCATTACACTTTCTTTAAAAAAGAAAGAAGAAGATGTTAACCTAAACACATTATATTCTGAAGTGAATGTGGCAGTATATGGAAGTTGAAAAAAGCCAGTATGGAACCAGTGAAACTGGAAGGTCCTGTAACTTGAAATCCTTTACAACAAATGCAAAAGTAGGACCTGATATGACGTGGCAGAGCTCAGTTTGCAGAACAACCAACCCACGTGCCGGGGAGCCTGAGCTGGCTGTTGCACTTTGGAGCACCTGCAAACAGAGCTCCTGCCACTTGCCAAGTGAATTGCAACTAAAGAACATTTTTCCTTAAAGGTTTTAACATATCAAAAAGCACCTCAAAGGAGAAAAGTCCATTTTCCTTTCTCCCCATATCTATGAGGGCAGCATTCCTCCAGACAGAAAAATTGGAATTTTCAGTGATTCTTTTCCCAATATACCTTGAAGTTTATTCACCCAGAGGGACTTCCCTACTTCTCTCAACTAAAATATAATGGCATGTAACAAATTATGCTCTCAAAGGACATCCCATTTTTGTTTCATTAGTGCAATGAAACATTCACATTCAATTTTAAAGCAGTTGTCTTGATCTTAGTTGTGATTTATAGCAGATTCTATCCATGTATTCTGTGTAGTATATATTATAAAACACCTAACTAGTTAAATTTGTCTCTGTGGGTTCTGCTGCAAGAAATAAAATATTTTCCCATAAAATTCACACAGCATCTACTGCACAGCTCTGAAGCACAAGATTCTGTAAAACTTAGGAGGATTTAAAAAAGGAAAATACAACCCCAAACTGCCTTTTATTATTCTTCTATTGTTATATACTGTTTCTTCTTCTCAATGTCCTCTGCTAGAAATTCAAAATTTCTCTTTTCCAATTTCCCTAA
Source organism: Sylvia atricapilla (assembly GCF_009819655.1). Taxonomy (NCBI): domain Eukaryota; kingdom Metazoa; phylum Chordata; class Aves; order Passeriformes; family Sylviidae; genus Sylvia; species Sylvia atricapilla. The sequence continues at coordinate 12,628,821 of NC_089152.1, forward strand.
GTGTGTCTTTTATCAAACGTGATGCAAGACTGAATTATTTGATCAACACCATTTATCCCGCTCTCTTTTTTTTTTTTTTTTTCAACCAGTGATTGGGAGACAATAGGGAAGAAAAAATTGTTACAGAATTAGTAAAGAAAGCCAAAAACTGTTAGTTACTAGATAATCTGTCTCTTTTAAACTTAACTATATAGCATTTCCTTGTCTATCCAAACTTCTAAAAATATCACAGAATATGCTGAGATGGAAAGGACACACAAGGCTCATCAAGTCCTACTCCTGGCTCTGCCATCCCCAAGAATCCCACCCTGTGTCTGAGAGCATTATCCAAACTCTTCTGGAGCTGTCTGGTGCTGTGACCATTTCCCTGGGGAGCCTGTTCCAGTGCCCAGCCACCAACCACCAGGATGGAGAACCTTTTTTCTAAAAAAACACAGCAAAATTCCCTCAGTTTCTGTACATTAGACAAATGGTGCTGCAGAGCACACAGTGCAGATGAGAATCCTATCACTGTGTCATTAGCACCTACAAAATCAACAAAGAAATACTTTCTATTTTTAAAATTGTGTCATTGACAGCATTAACATTACTATTTCATGATACTAGATTGATTTGGTATTCAGATATAAAATCTTTAATCAGGAAGCTTGCAGAGGATTCTGTTCAGTGCCTTCCTACAGAGAAATTCTTGCTGTAGACTGCATCAATTTGCTTTTAAAACCAAAACTAAATGAAAGTGTGCAGCACAGTTATGACATTGACACATCCCTGTGCATATATGAGTGTTACAGTTTTATAGTCTTCCCATCTCTCGATCAAAGCTGTCCAAATAGCTTAATCCATGAAAAAAAAAATAAAATACACACAGCCTCTTTATTAACCTCTTCTGGCCAGATTATTGTTATTCTTTTGCATTATGGCCTTGGAGATGTATTACTGATAGGGAGGTAAAGCCAACTGCAGCACAGCATGACTCTGCTGAATGGCTGCTGTAGGAAAGTGGAAGTACTTATTCCAAGACATTTCTGTGATGCTCCCTACTGTTAAAATGTTATCTGACTTTAAAAGATTTTCAGTTCAATTGTAAGCAATAAGTAAACTCAAGCAGTACAGAACTGTATACTGAAGAGTTTCACTAGCTGGTCAAACAGGAATTATTTCAAGAAACTAATGTTGTATAGGACTGCTTCCTGGTGGCTGAGACCTCTGATTGGCAAAAGACAGTGGACTTTTCAGTCAGCAAGCTAGTTACCCATGGATGTGGCTCAAGGCTGACACACAGATTGACTGGTTCACACTAATTTACTTCACACAGATTCCATTTATCTCCTAGAAGATCCCCTGGCAGCAGCTTATAATGGCATATCCTAGGATGCCTGCCTGCATGAGTTTTTAAAGCGGCAGAGCTTGATGAATCTAAGTCCAGAAAACAGTTCACAGATTGAGGACTAGGTGCAATCAAAAACATCAAGTAGCACAGCTGGGACTTGCTACCTTGCTTGACTGGTTTGAGCAGCTGAGCATTAACTACGCTTGCTTTCCTGCTGGCAGCCCTGTGTCACTAGGACAAATCGGAGCACTACCCGACAGAGGAGAAGAAAAAGATAAAAAAAGGAAAGGAAAGGAAAGGAAAGGAAAGGAAAGGAAGAAAGGAAAGGAAAGGAAAGGAAGGAAAGGAAAGGAAAGGAAAGGAAAGGAAAGGAAAGGAAAGGAAAGGAAGGAAAGGAAAAGAAAAGGAAAGGAAAGGAAAGGAAAGGAAAGGAAAGGAAAGGAAAGGAAAGGAAGGAAGGAAAGGAAAGAAAGGAAAGGAAAGGAAAAGGAAAGGAAAGGGGAAAAGGAAAGGAAAAGGAAAGGAAAGGAAAGGAAAGGAAAAGGAAGGAAAAGGAAAAGGAAAGGACCACAGATTATTGCATTGAATGGCTACTATTTACAGATGCAGGAATAACTCATTAGAAGATTTAATTTCTTTTCAACCCTAGGATTATTAAAGTAAATAATGCACTGCTACAAAATAATACAAGTTTTGATGTTGGAAATCTGGAAAATTTTCTTTTGGTCATGGTGACGGTTCCTAGGAAAAAGACCTGAATGAAACTAAAGTTGTTCTCTTCCTTTCTTATTGAAAACAAAATATATTCAATCTAGTAATTCATGTACAATGAAAAATAGTTACCAATATATTTGATTATTCATTACAGCAATGTGAGCTACATGTCAATGCACTGCTTTGCCCGCACGGAGAACAACAGACTTCAATACATGCGAGTTTGTAAGTACTATTTTTAAAAGGACTGATAAGAAAAAGACTGAAAATACAGTCTTAGACTCTAGCTCTCCAAACTCAGATAGACAGAGCCTATTCTAAGAAGCACTTTCAGAAAGGAAGCAAAAATTAATATTATCAGAGAATACATTTGACAGCAAATGTATTGTGAGAGATCCAAAGCACATTTAGTACTTAGAAGGTTAAAGACTCAGCTGTAGTGCTAGTTGATGAAAAGTAGGATTAAGGCTTTAGTATGAGTCTTGACATGATCATGTTGTCTGCCTGCTGTCTTAAGCTTGAAAAACAGCTGGGATCATCTTCTTATAAGCTCCAACTCAAAGATGTTTAAGCAGTTCCAAATCCAATTAAACAGAGGTAAATATAAGGAAGGGCCCTACTGAGCCAAATCATCTTATTTTTTAATGAAAACCAGCATAATTGCAGGTTACACAACTCCTTAATCTCAGTTTAAACCTAACAGACTGCTGCCTTACAGTGCAAATGGCAAGTCCAGTTAACCCAAGCATTCTGCATTGGTGTGCTTAATTTTTGATCATTATCCTTTATTATGTTACTTGTAATCCTAAAAGCCTATGATTGTGTCCAGATATTTGCAAGGATTGTACCTGGATATACAGGGATTCCTCTTCTAAGAGTAATGGATTAATTGGATAGCACTGTATGACTAGTAGATGGTTTGCAGTGAACTGCTGTGCAGTTTTTAATTTGTGAACTCCTTTCTTCTTCTGTGCCCATCCTTTAAACAAATTGCCTTTTTGAAACATTAGCAGTGTTGCTGGAGTAGCCTATCTATTCTCACCCCTAACACGACAATTAGAAATAACACTGCTCTTTAGAGTGGGCTGCTTACTAAAATCCTCTTCATAAAAATTAATGGAAGATATGGAAATTGTATTTTCAGAGGGAACTGCATATTCAATTTAAAAGTGGCTATCTTATGAACATGACTCAATCAGACTATGACTACTTAAAGGCTTAGAGCATTAGACCCTTTATTTTCCATTGAATCAAAACATTTTTGAGGTGATCATATTGTACCAAGGTATGTATTTTTTACATTAATAGATCTAATACTCTAAAAGCAAAAAAACCACACATAGGTAATCCTTCTACTTGTCCTATAAATATGTACAAGGACATTCTCCAAGGATGAAAAGGCAAAATCTCATCAGGGACTACTTCAAATACAAGCTCCTCATGTCGGTAAGAGCAAGAAGGAAATTTAAATGATCAGGAGAGGACTGTTTGCAGTAGTTGTGTTACATTATGCATGATTCTCGGCTGCACAGGATTTAATTAATGGTTTCCAGTTACTTGGCTAAGATTTGTAGTGAATTGGTATTTAGGGCAGCAAACTAACATCTCACACCATGTATTTTTTCCCAAACCCCAGTTACTAGGGGTTGCTGTCCCCTTTGTTATTTCGTAGCTGGAAATCAGTTTTGTATATATGAACAATAATTTTGGGTTCTTTACAGAAGCATAAGTTTAGACTAATTTTAAGGCAGCTAGTCTCCTGATGCATCTTAGAACAAAATTTGGACTTTGCTATTCTCTGAATTAATAAGCAATATCTGTGGCTATGTGTAAATATCAGAAGGCTCTTGTTGAACTGTCAGATGATACATAATTATATCGGTAATGAATATTACCAGAAAATAGACATAGGTTTGGGAAACAGACTGTCCACTTTAAGCATCACTGGACATATCTCCAGAAAATGAATATGGCACTCCCTCAAATGAACTGATAGGCAAGAATTTCTGAAGTACTTAATGGGTAAAAGATGGCCGCTGCCAAATACTGCACCTCCACCTACACTCATCCCTATTCTTCTGACCATCAGCAAGATCTATCTGAAAGTGAACAAAAGAACCTAGAGACTCCCCTTTGAGACAGGTAATAAAGAGGCAAGACACACAACACAGGCACTTCCAAGAAGTTGGACATTTAACACACACTGACAACTGCCTCTGTGCTCCAGAGGCTATGTGAGACCACATGTGTGAAAAACTAAAAGCACGGGTCCAAAATGTGCAACTGGTCTGCCTTGCCAGCTTAGATGTTGTACAGACCACACTCTTACCAGAGTTAGGGACCATGGAGGGATAAAGAGCCAAGGAGTAACAAATGTGAGCTTTTCCATGATCCCGTTGACGCATTCAAGTGTCATGTATGTGTGAGGCAGAAATTATTTAGATGGAGAAGTGGCAGGATATTTTAAAATGTCAAATTCACTGCACTTCGCTTAAATAAGGTTGGTAAAATACAAGAGGAGGCTGCTCAATGCTGTCAAACTTAACAGTCTGTAATCAGCTTCAGTATTGCTCACTTTCAGGGTAGGACTCAAGCCTCCAGAGGAATGAGCTTAAAAAACAAAAAAGAAAGAAGAAAAAAAGCTTTTTTGGGTTCTTTTTCACTTTTTTTTTTAAGTGTCAGCCTTTTTTGGGTGTTGAGCTTTTATTCCCCAGGAAGAATAATTTGCTTATAGAAATAATTGCATACTATCACTTTGCCATATGAACTAGGACTTTTAGGAAAAGAAATACACAAGACAACATAAGATTTACCATAAAATTATGAGAGTTGGTGAAACCTTACATTCACGGGTGGTATTTGTATTACTATAGTAGCCAAATCACTGATTAGAATTTTCTTTAATGTCTGATCATTAGTTTCTTGTTAGTTCTGAAAACAAACATTTCTACTGCTTTTTGTATTATACTTTGTCAAAAGTATCTAGAATATCTTTCTTTAGGTATTTCGAAACCTAGGTCTACTAGAGTGTTTATTTGTACACATCTATATTCCAATTCACATACAGAAAAGGTAGGTATACACTGACTATTGGGAAATTACTCAGCCCTCCACAAGAAATTCCATATGGAAATGTCCCACCAGCCTGCTGCAGATACTTCAAATTGTATTGTTGGTATTCTTCCCTTCTACTGGTTGATTTGTTTCTGTTCCTATTTCCTTTCAACTACCAACTTGTCTGCACATTCAGAGGTGAATCCAGGGACAGTCATATATATCCTTGTTCATACAGAAGGATAAAAACAAATTTAGTGTTTCAGGATACAAAACTGTCAGTTCAGGAGATCACTGAAGGTTGCACTCCAGAGTGTAAGATGAGTGAAGTGGAAATGCCAAAAGGGCTCCTGCACAAAAAAGGTACAAATGTGCAGCAGGACCTTGACTGCAGTTTGAAAAGCACTGTGCAATGGCTGTAGCATAATTAACAGAAAACACAGCCATCTTGTAAAATAAATCACAGAATGCTCACTCCCTTCTTCACCTCTGTGTTGACTAGGTGCACTTTTATAAAAAGCAATAGAGCTGCTCTTGATTTAGCACAATGTAAGTTTGGCCAAGGTGACCGAGATTAAGCAAGCAGTGTAGAAATTTTAATGGATATGTGAAAAGAACAGATACTGTAAAAGTAAGATGACTTTCCAAAACTACATTCAGAAGAACAGAAGACAAGTTCAATTATAACTGGCACTCAGGAATCTGCTTAATCTCTTCCAAAATAAACCACATAAATTCTGAACTTCAAACAGAGCTTCAGACTTTTATTCCAGTGATCTGAGACTGCACAGCTGTAGCCCCACAGTGGAACCCAGTGAAAGGTCCACAGTGCTTTCAGTTGTTAATCAAACGCACAGAGCCCACTGAAACTCCCAGGTACCCCAGTCTTTGCACATCCTTTATCACAAATGACAAATGCAGGTGAACCTCCAGCCATAAACTGCTCCCATAACCCAAAGATTTTCCAGAGGAGAACAGCCTAGCTCTGGCAAGAGAGCTCCAAGACATTTTTACATTGCTACAGAATTGCAAGAACTCTTGTGGCAGTATGTGAAAAATACCTACTGTGCACGTGGCCTGTTGGATTACAAGGTGCAAACAGATCTACAGCTGTGTGAGGCATTAGTACCCAGGGATATTAACTTAGAGACACTATTTTCCCTAGAAAATATGAAAGGCTAAAGAACATACTCAAACAGTTGTTACAATGGGAAATATTAAATTCAGTATTAAAATTTGGGATTACAGCTCTATTTACCATACTGTATTGTTATAAAAACATTTCTCCTGTCTATTTAAGACTTTCCTAGTAGCATACACAGCTGCCACTTCAGGTTCCATTCCCACGGCATTACTGTCTCAGAGCTAAAGGAAAGGGAAAATGTGGTTTAGAAGAACAAATTACTTGATTTGTTTTAGCTCATGAAGACAGCTACAGAGCGCAAATGAATAGGCAGGGCTCCCTTTCCTTCTTGTCTTATTTTTTGTTCTAACAATGCCGCCCTCTAAAGAGCAGATTTTTGTTTCTTTGAGACTGCACCCTCTTTTGGATACATATTTCTTTCTTTACTTTTGGCTTCTCAGGGAGCTTCACTTACCACTCAATGAATGACAATAGAGGGGTTCTCCTTTCTCTTTGTTCACCTGACTTGGAAAGACAGGTCAATCTCTGCACAGTTAAATGTTCGTTAAAAGAGGAAAATGAAATTTATTTTTCATTAATCTGTTAAGTACTGCTTTCTATGTATTTTTCTGCTCACTATATGTCTGTAAGTATTATTGTTGAGTTGCTTTACACTTTAAGCAGTATTACTTTCATTTATCCAGCGACTGGATGGCATTCTCCACATTTCTTGAACCTAAATTTTAGAACCTTTGAAGCATTTTACTACACTATGAAATCTAAATGTGGTCCCTTCTGTACACATATCAGCAATTTATCTTTCATGAACATTTAGCATTGATAATATGCGTAAGGAAGAATGATATATGTCTTTCTTCACTCTCTAAAGTACATTAAGACGTGTGCTAGGGCATTTTACAAACATTAAGACAGTGTTTCTCAAACAAACTGTGAACATTTATTGCACCATGATTTTTTTTGTTTGTTTTCATTATAAAGGCCAGAGTAGGACCTGGGGTTAACTTGCATAGGGCAGCACACGGCCATGGCTCTAGAAGATTCAGAAGGAACACAGAGAACTCTCCACACAGCTCATCTGTACTAAAAATAGGTTACTTGTTTGGGAGCACAGTGTGTAGGTAGAAGCAAGTATGATATATAAAATCACAGAATACCTGCAAGATGCAGACATTACTTATGAACATGGGAAACTCTGTACTTCAAACACTCACAGGGCAAAATCCTGCATTTCATTAATACCAAATGGCTTTAACATTCAGTTTAAAACAACCCAACCACAAAACCCTTTAATGTGCCATCAACACTGTAATGAGTACAAGACTGTTATTAAAGCTTAGGAATTTGTTAAAAGGACTACTGCACCAAGTTACAACTCTCCCCACAACAAGCAGACTTTCAGCTTACCACAGTTAGAAGAAAACACTTTGTTCCAACCAAATATAATGCACACCTTGACATCTTACTAGTATACCTTTTTTTCCTCTCCTACTAGAAATACCAAAAGAGAAGAGCTGATAACCTTACTGAATGTTAACTAGTGACAGAGCTGCATTTACAAAGGTGATTGACTACATGTATTTGAAACACCAGAAATACAGTATCTACAATAATTTGAGTATCTACATGAATACAGATGTTCAGGATTTTTTAATATTATTTTATTACTACTTGTTCATAGCAATTTTCTTCATTAATGTACACAGGATTAGTCATATTTAAGATAGGTACAAATTCTGTTACTTAAAGAATTTATTTTACAGCAGCATTTAAGAAACCATAAATTTATGACAGTATTACTAGAGGAAATTCATTTCTATGAAAGCTGTATATTTGCAATACAATGTTGAAGTATATATTGCATTAATACTTCACTGTGCTTCTAACGTTAATATAGGTTATTTGTTTATTACTACGTCAAGGTTATTCATCATATGCAGTGTCAGAAAGCACAAGCTGACATCTCATATTGTCTGCTTCAAGGGCAAGACCAATGTGACCTTTGGCTCCTTCTTTTAAAAAGGATGAAATCATTCCAGAGGGATAATGCTGAACTGCACAGCTCCCTTTAAGAATCAATCTGCCATTTATGGTTTCCAATTTTCCATACTGTAGTATGGCTTGTTAAGATCTCATGGCTAATTTTCTCTTCAAATTTAGTGTTCTAAAATTCCCCAAACATTTTCTTACTGCAATGTCATTTATGCTTCCAATTTTAATCATCATAGAAGCATAATTTCAGATCATCAGTTCTTTTTAATTTTTCCAGGGTGCTTCTGGATTCTGTTTGGACTAAAATCATTCTGGCCAGTGACTTCCTAGATCTAGATCACATCTTGAATCAAAAAATACTTTAGATCCAACGTTTTTTCGTTCTACATTCTGTTTTATCTCTAAGAAAAAAATCTTAGTATTTACTGACTTTTTTGCTTTAGCATGCTTCTAAGTTCTTCTATATTCAACTGATACAGGTATGCAACTGAAGGTAGAAGATACAGTTAACAGTGAAACTAGATCAAAAAAAGAAACAGCAAATAGGTAACTGCAAAAGTATGTGAATGATAAAAATGAGAGGTCATCTGTTAACTAAGGAGCTCTGCCTTCAGCTGCCTCTGTACCACGCCAGAGGAAAGCAGATGCACAATCAAATCATGAGCTAGATGTGAAGCTACGTGTGTTATTTCACAAGGATGACAAGGTATGTCCATGATCTTGAAGCAGACATATTTGTACAGGCAACTCCTCCAACTTCATCGAACTCAAAGTGAGTACATTTTGGAGAGAGAGGGATGAGATTCATGTGTATTGGTAATTTTATTATCTGCGCGTGATACTGATTTCACTATAAAATTCAACCAAGGAGAATGCAGCATTCTTTGACCTAGCTGATAAAAGGTCAGAAAGCAATTTTGAATAATAAATGAGACCTGCTGACCTCATGACCCAAGTCTGGCAGGGTCAGCAGCAGCCCTCTCACCAGATGCTGATGGCAGATATACAAACGCAGACAGCTCAACTAATGAGCTTCCCGGATAAAGGTTTTAGATCCAGTGACATTAAGTGCTATGCAGTATATAAAATAAACTTACAAATAATCTGTGCCATAAAAAATTAAAGTGATATTTACAGTGAGGTGCAATATGACATACTTTGTAATCTTCACTACAATGATTATTTTACTGCTTCTCCTAGGTGGCCATTAACCAGAAAATATAATACCTGACTAACACTTCCTCTAAGGTCTTTTCACGCTTATATGGTTCCCATTCAGTGGATGTACTCTGAAAAGACAGACTTTGATAGTTCATTTTCTTGGCACTTCATTTAATAAAAGTCAACAAAAATTACTTTTGAGACAAGTTTGAGTTTATTTTATTAAAATTCAAACCAACATATTTCTTCCTAGTGAGTAAAAGAAAAGCTTAGGGTATGCAGACCAACAACTATTTTCTTCTCATTGCTTCATGAACACTTCCACCCAGAAATGAGTTACATAGTGCATGGTTCATGAAGAAGAGAGGGAAGTGTGCTAGAATTCATTCTCCCACCTACTTTATATTTCACTCTAATGTCTTACTCCATTCCAGACCTCAGAAATCCTGAGTTTCAACTTTACCTTGGCTGCTAGGTCTGAGTTCCATAAACTATCGTGTCATTCCTCAGGTATATTACCACTACTTGCTTGAATTTGTAGGAATATATCTATATATTTCTGTTCTGCATGAATTAGCAGTGTAAGGCCAAATTTTTTGAGATATATTTTTTGAAATCTGATTTGTAAGGAAAGATAATTAATTAGGTTCTCTTCATCTGCAAATAATTCACCATGAATACAATTAACTACAGGAACCACAAAAACTAGCTTTTCTGTCTTTTTAAGGTTACTATTATTAATTCTATGGAAGATGTCTTTTAGCCACTTACTGAAGTCTAGAGACTACATTGAAAATGCTACAGAAAAGTTATTGTGCTCTATTCAATTCTGTGTTTCTTTGCATAACCAGTTTTAACTTATACAACAACTGGAGTTTAACAACTCAGAAAAACTCAAATATTTGCTGGAGATGGAAGAAAAAATACTGTCCCATTTCATTTAAGGAGAATCTGAGATACTAGGTTACATGAAGAAATATTTCTTTTAAACTTTAGAAAGTTACAGCCTTTAAATTTAATTGCATTCCTGCATGTTCTTGAATTGTAAAAAGGATAAAGAATGATTAGTTGATTTAATTTTGTCAAACAATATGTATATTTCTACAATATTATTTCCCATTTATCTCATCTTTAAGTTAACCAGCTTTAAAATTGCATTTATATTGTTAATTTTTCTTGCCTATCTCTAAGGTGTCCTCTATTTAAGCCCTAGCTTTTCAGTCAGTAAAAAAGAACATGACCTCTCCAAAAGGCCTCCCAAGCAATGTACATAATAAATTTGTAATATTTGCAGTCTTATTTACATTCTTCGTATATCTTCACAGTACACCAACTCTTCTGAGTGCTACTGTACTTTTGACTGAAATGCTACCCCTGACATTTATAGATGGAATTTACCTACCCAGTGGTGACTGGCATACCACTAGGGAGAGAGCATCTGTATCCTTCTGATCCAGGGGCTGCCAGGAGCCATTTAGATCTTTTTAATCAGTGCTGAATAAGGAAAGTCAGATGACTACCCCCAAATTTATCACTGCCTCCAAAGACCTTGTAGCTGCCAGTAGCTTGGGTGGCTCGCGCAAGGGATTGTCTTGGCCACTCGCCTTCCCTCTGCACTTGTGAGGACTTTGCAAGGGGAATTACACACTGTCTCTACATAATCTATCCCAATTTTTCACTGAGTCAAGTGTGTGCCCAGAATACAATTTTGGGACTTCAGTACTGTGTGTAGATATCAATTAAACTCATTGTTAGTGAGCCCAGCTTCTAAATCTAAGTGCATTCATTTAAGGAACCAGTAACAGTAACCAGAACCAGCTCCTGCACTCTCAGCCTGCATGCAATTGAAACAGAATTTGATTATAAATAGATTAAATTATAAAAGTTGCTCAAAAATCTGCCTGTAGCTTTACCTCATGTATTCAAAACATCAGTAGCTTCCACTACCAAGAAAGATTTTCTTACTACATCCAGTGCATCAGTAAAATGGACTGTCTTGATGCTTTGATTTGTGTCTTGCCACTTAGAAAACTATGTGTATTATTGTAAGTCTGCCAGATTTCCTTAAAAACATTACATTCAATCTGCTTTAAAATAGCTACTCCATTTTATAGCTCTGAGAGTACAAAAAATTTCGGAAGTCAAGAGTTGTTCACAGTAGCTTCAAACCCATTGTCTCTCAACAAGACCCTACGAAGCTGTGCACCAGCAGAAGCTCCTGCCTAGCAGAGTAAATTTTCCATGACATATACCAGCTGCACTTATGTTAATTATATACTGGTGAAACAGTGTGAAGCAGAACAGTGCAATCTGGAATTAGATTCAGGGTTTGGAGATACATCTCCTAATGAACACCTGAAAGTGCTTTAATCAAAGAGGGACAGGACAACTCATGAGATCCACCCAGTGGGATCACCTATGAGGAGAAATTCCATTTAGCTTTGCTCAGCATGAGAAAACAGATGCAAATGACAGAGTGGATCTCACTATAGGCTTGCAAGGATATAGCTATGGAAAGGAGAATCAGAAAAATTACTATACTCAACTGGTATTGTAATAACAGGAAACAAAACTGTTACAGAAAATCCTCCTAGATAGGTACTACAAACTAAAATTGTTAAACAAATCTAGCTGTGTTTTGATGTACCCTCTGCCCCTGCACCATTATAACGACAGCTAATGCATGATGGGCTGCTCTTTTCCATTGCTTGTGCTGCTTTTCATGCGATACAACACCACCACCCCATTTCATTTTTTATTCTGCACATTTATGCTGTGACTACATCCACCAAAGAATCCATTTTACCTCTGTACTCCAAATGAAGAATGTGTAAATTAGTACTGTTCACTAAAAATCAACATGCTTTTCAGAGTGTACAATATTTATTCTTCTTAACCCAGAACAGCGTATTCCCAAAAGCAATTAACATGCCTTATGCTCTTTCCTGTCCTCTTTCTAAAATCACTACAAAGAAAACTAGAAATTAGATCTTTATCTTGGTATGTTTTATCCAAATACAGGCCAAAAATCAAAGCCCTAGTTGGCAGCTTTCTAGCAAAATTATGCTTGATAAGAGCTATGTTTATATATTCCAGAACAGTTTCTACTATCTGTGGCTTTTGTTTTCTTTTAAGTAAATACATATGTCACTTTTCCTTGAAAAGATTGTTTTATTCTGATTCTGAATCTGTACTACAGTTTTGCAACTTGAATGAACTAATCAGCTGTAAATTTTCTAAGTAGAATCTGCACATTATCACAGTAATAAACATACTGATTTTTTTTTTTTAATTTCAAAGAAACAGTTTCTCTGCATATAAGCTCCAAGATGTCTAACTGCACCCCCCCCCCCCCCCCCCCAAAAAAAAAAGGGGGGGGGTTTACTTGTATTCTTGTTTAGGAACTCAATGACAGATGTTACAAGCATTTTGTCAGAAGTCAACATATTTTCTCAATCCTTAAAAATGCACTTAATTTCCATCTTCTTTTTTGAATTTCACTTAGGACTGGCTCACACCTCAGAGGCAAGGAAACACTGGTCTTTATACACACTTTTCAAAAAAAGTATTTGAGATTTCTACTTCTTGTTCATACAGATTCCCTTTGATTTTATTCTTTATACTAGCAGCTTATTCACCTAGTAAAATCTAGTTTTATAGCAGTCCACTGTATAGAGGGCAGCTTTCAAATGTTACCATTGCCATTGGATAATAGGAAAAAAAGAAAGAGATAATCAGATCCTCTGGAATAATAATTGGTAAAAAAAAATTGCTTTGGATAAAAACAATTAGTTACAAGCACTACGACTTGAAATTCAGTTCAGTGTTAAAGAGACAGTTTAGAAGCACATGGTACATTTATCACAGCTCCACAGACAAGTTATTGAGCTGTCTGTGAAAAACAGAGCCAAACAGGAAAGCTTTCAGCAGAAAGCAGTGGTTGAGGTCCTTGATTGATAGAGCTAGATGATGCAAAGCTGTCTGATGGCCTTTCTGCAAAATAAAGTGGAGGAACTCAAGGTCTTTCATGACGATCTCTGACCACAGATGAACAGCTACTTTATTACAGCACAGATTGAGGTTGCACCTTAGTCCATATTCTGCCACTTTTGGATGCACACGGTTAACTTTACCAACAATCCACTGTATTTAACATAAGTGTCTGCCATCTTTATACGATTTTAAAAGGGCAGCAGATTGCAGTAGTTAAAAGCTTAACCTCTTTTCTGTTTAACTGTGGTGATCGAAAAAATATAATCACTTTTATCACAGGGTTCTTATTGCAGTGATAGGGCTGATTGTTCAGGGAGAAGTGCCTCATTTAGAAGATACAGCAAAATCCCTGGTATGCGTAAGAGCCAAAAACTACTCATGCTGCCTCCTGCAGAAATTAACTAATTTATTTTGTCCAAAATGTAAATCCTATATTCCTAATGACTTGGGGGTGGTTCCATTCTCCACTGATGTGATGCTACAGATATCACAGAATATATCTTTGCAAAGCCTGAGGATGATTGTAGCACATTTACTTCTAGGAGAAATTGAATATTTATCTCCCTGTTTGTGATATTTAACAAACATTATTTTTTATGAAAAGACACTAAGAAGTACTTACAGCCACCTACACAATCCTGACTTGTAGGGCACATTCAGGCAAGAGTAGTGACTTCTCTTCACAGTACAAGTTGAGGGTATTTTGTCTGGGGTTCTCAGAGCTGCCTGTGATTCACAATGGCTTAGGCTGTACTGCCTCTTTCATTTGGAAGTCCAACTTGGAGCCAAATACTATGACCCAGTCACTTCTACACTTCCCACATTGACACATTTCTGGTTTTAGAAAAACAAAAAATTTTCAGAGTACATAAGTTTGAATCTGGGCCATATTTTAGTTAAAGTTAACTAAATATATACTTTTAGTTAAACTATTAGCGTAATTAGCTAATGGAGTTGCTAAAGCAACTTTCTAGACGTTACTCTCATTCTTCAACCATCCTTTGAAGAAAAATATGTTTTCAGATATTTAAAGTTCTTTCTCCTTAATTATAGGTCTCTCTCCCTCATTGACAAGGCCAAAGAAAGTAGTGTCTTGGACTTAAACATTGTTGTAGGCTCCTTCCAGATGAACTATCCCAGTCTAGTGCATTTTATATTTGAAATGCTTCAATTCATCCTCACATTCATTTGTACACTTCACTCTGGGTTACTCTCTCAGCTCTAGTGCTCCACTGTGAGTGTCTTTAGAGCAGAACAAGTTACAGTAAAGCAGCAAACATCTCTCCCCAGGAAGTGTCTCAGTATGCAACCAAAGTGTCATTGATTGCAAAAATCTGAGTTCTAACAAGAACAGGTTCATGTATTCAGACACTGTCTACAAGAATTATTCAGTTTTCTAACATTTTCTGTTCTGCAGTGATGAGTCTTGCTAATACCAACACATCTACTCCCCATGTCTTTGACAGCCTTGGTTATAAGTCAATGTTAATCACTATCCCCAAACTCTTTTCCTCAGAATAGCTCTTTTCTTTCCATTACCTTAGTTTAATATTTACTTTAGAGGCTGCTGCCTAAATTGTCTAGTTATGGAATTCAGTGTGTCATCTATCAAAGGATTGACAAGAGGAAGGCTGCCCTGAAATTCTGACTTTTGAATTCACAGAACTGCCTAGCTCCTTTTTCATGGTTGAAGTGGCATACAGATACTGTGACCTATGTACTCAGCTTTCAATTCAGTTATTTTTACAATAACATACACCAGAAGTAGTTTTAAATTGTAACATTCTAAACACCTTACTTGATATTATTTAGTTGGATCTATTCTGACTGCTGGCACAAATGCTGCAAGTCTTTCACAATTTTTATGCAAAGTAAGATTTAGAGTAATATCTAGGCTTTTCCCCCTGTACCATATAAAAGACTCCTCAGCACAGTACCACCTCATAAAAAGAAAGATCCTCTCAATTTCCTGAGTTTGATACTGGTCAAACAGAGTTGAGAAAAATAAAAACAACACTGAGTGCTGTCAGTAGAGACAGGCACTGGGAAATAAAAAAGGATTTCAGCCTTAAACTGGTACTATGTGTTTCTAAACACAAAACTGTAAACAACTTCTAAAGCATTTAATATTATCTCAAAGTAGTCTTTCCCTCTGATTAACATTAGGAACAGTATGTTTTGGCATACTAGAGGCTGAACTATAAAAAGGATTGCTTTACTATACCTTGGTTGCGTAAGTTCAATCTTGAAATAAAAGAAACCTTTATTAAAAACAAAACACCATGTCTGGTTCATATAAATAAAGGTGTTTTAGAAACATGTATTGACTTTTCCATGTTATTAAGCTTTTTAGATGAATCCAGTTGTTAAATGGTTGTTCTAGTAACTGGCCTGTCATCTGGAAATGTTCTTAGATTGTTTTTTTGACACAATGTCCCTGCAGAAAGTTGGGCAGTGTGACACAGAGAGCACAGGTTTGCCTATCACACTGATTACTTGATGTAATAGTAAGCAAGCTTAAGTGAACTGTGTGTCTTCAATCTTTCCAATCACTTAGGGATGGGCACCAGAGGATACCATCCATCATCCATGGCCTGAAACATATGGTGCATCAGCAATCTTAGGCTGACCTAAATGATAGTAAAAGCTGCTATGCTGTTCACAATAAGGAATTGTTGTCCACTGAATTACAGGATTGTGATTAGATTGCTAACATGGCCAACTTGATGTATAAGTGAAGTGTCCAGGAAAGATATTCCCTAGGATCCTTTGAAGATTAATTTATACCCTTGAAATGTGCACCAATCACAGAATGAAAAAATATGTCAAGGTATTTTTCTTGTGAACAAAAAAAGCATTGCAGTGGTAACAGCTATTAATTTATTTTTGGCAGTTTTAGCCAACAGAATTCAATAAACACGGTTCTTAAAGGTTTTCCTTTTTTTTTTTTTTTTTTTTTTTTTTTTTTTTTTTTTTTTTTTGTTGCAAGGTGTTTACTGCTTAACTCCTAAAAGCACTGAGTTCTACAACAATATCTCTTATAAGGCAGACAGTTCCCCCCTCACATTCTATTTTAAAATTTCAAAGAATTGTAATTACTACACAGAAGCAGCAAGACTAAAAATTCTTAATTATTGTATTACTATGTAACAGATCTATGAGTATACTGCAATATTACATATCTTATTTCAAAATAATAAAAACATGCACATCTGACCACTGATCCTCAAATTATCAATTTTGTCTCTCTATAAATTAGATTATTCTTGTCATGTTATTCATTCATCAGTTTAGGAAAAATCACCCGCATCACAGAGCTAAAGCTTCAACTGCAATATCAACTTCGGTGTGACTCTGGCAGGGGGCAGCAAGGAAAGGGGGAGTTATTATTCCAGAGTAGCTCTATCTCTTAAATCCTTTTTAGGTAGCAAAACACAAAGAGTGAAAAGCACATTTTAGGAAGCACATGCAAAAATTGAAAAAGAAAATTATTTTATAATAGCTAGGATCTGTATTAGAACATAACAAAAAACCAGCATATGTTTGTGCTGACCATCCAAGATCATTCAAAAACCAGCTTACTCCAGGCTGAGAGAAATTACTCCCTTATAAAACATGGAACTTTAAAGAAAGTGTTTTGCAAATATGTCTTCTATATAAAATTATCATGAGAAGACTGGAAACATTGGTCTTCTCAGCCCTATCTGCCAGTCTATTTTTCATTTGTGACTTGATTTGTTTTTCCTGGAACATGTGAGGCAGATGTGCCTGCTGTGCCTGTTAGCTCAGGCTTTCGGCTGGTGCTTTAACTTCATTTCTGGTGTGCTTGACACCAGAATAAGTCCTTAACCACATACAGGTCTGGTTTTAAAACATTCCTACCCATGCAATTAAACCATTAAATTTAATTATATAAAAGCACAGGTTTAAAGTCATGGGGTTGTTTTGGTTCGGGTTTTTTTTTTTTTTTTTTTTTTTTTTTTTTTTTTTTTTTTTTTTTTTTTTTTACTATTCCCCAATATAATCTGCTGACAGAAGAGTAATTCATATAATGTACTATATATCACACCTTGACACAGATAACAATGGTCACTGGTGAAAGGGGCTCCAATTGGACCTTCTGAGAGGACATGCTAATTAAATAATAAATTCTTTCCTGTGCATTGAGAAGGGTCTTAATCGGCTAAAAATATCTGAGACACACCTATTAGAATAATCTAAGCTACAAAAACCCTACTTTTCACTGAAAACACAAGCTAGGACCAGTGTCTACTTAACTTATATAAAGAAATAGATTGTCTTTTCAGTCAAGACAAAGACTTTTGTTCATTGCCACCATAAACTTGATAGTTCGGTGAGATGCAAAACCCTGACAGAACTTCATGTCCAAAAGAAACAGAAAAAATCTAGTATTAGTGTATTAGTAGTATATTAAATTGAGCTTGCATGTTTTAATTATGTCAGATAGGTTTTACTTTTCTCTTTTGGCACTTCTGAAGAAGAAAAAAACAAAAGGAAAAAGGAAATTCAAAACCTATTCAGATAAAAGGCTGGTACAGAGAAAAGAATACACAGACAAGCTACTAACTATTCTACAGGAAATACTTTCTGGATTCAGGTTCCTACTTCACCCTCTTCACTGGTCTATCTGAGCATCTCCTACTGGTGCAGCAGGTGATGTGACTATCATACATCATAGGAGAACAACACAGCCACCTGGTCTTTAGGGAATTAATGATACACATCTTAAATGTGATATAAGTTGGACTTTTCCAAGAGTAGGGAGAAAAAATTCTTCTGCTGAAACACTTGGAATTTGACAAAAAAATTCCTCAGATACACCAGAAAGGTTTCTGTATTCTTTAACATTTGAATAGTCATCTTTACTAGCACTGAAACTGGAAAACTAAAATATGATGCTGAAGCAAGACAGGATACTTGGTGGAGATAACTTTGGTCCTTAAAATAAAACATACAGTGAAACATTACATACAAACCAGACTTGAGAGAATACTGAACAACTTAAGTTCCAGAATCTGGGAGCCATTGTGTTCTGATTGGTTCTGTGCACCATGCAAATATGAACTCCCATTTCTATTAATGATGCTCATTTGCTTTGAAACATTTTGTTTTCTTTTACATAACAAAGAGAACTAGATTCTGTACATGTGACACATGAAATTTAAATAGATGCATTAAGCCTTTTAAAATTGTGTATAGGGGCAGAAGCATGCCCACAGATGAACACATTGTCCACCCTGAAATTTAACAGTTCTGTTGAGATACATTCTAGTGGTGATGGATATAAATGTACCTCCAACTGTTTCAATATTTTCTTGATAAGCTTGGTAGGCAAGAAAGGCTTCTTTTGAGCTATTTCCATTTTTTGTTTGCTGAGACAGATGTCCTGATCTCATTATTAAAGACAAGCACTGTTCAGTTGTGTTAATCTGCTGTGTATTAGCTGGGACTCCCTACTTCCATACTAATAATGACTTGTATAAATAAAGGAGTTTCACCTTTCAGCATGTTTTTCACAAAACACATAATGAACAATTTCCATCTTACTGAAAACTATTACAAGCAGCTTGAAGTAATTTCTCTCCTTCTGCAAGGTTTGTTTGTTTTTTTTAACAAACAAAACTACTACAACATTTACCTTCTCTTACTGCCAGATAATATTAGTAATACTGTTGGTTCAATATTTGTATGATCCTAATTTTATTATTTCCTTCCAAATAAGGTAGGCGAGTCTGTTATTCCGGAATTCAAAGGTAGAAACATTTCAAATATATAAAGTTATAGACCAGGTTCAGGAAGCCATTCTCTATCTCTTAATAGTTAAAAAAATAGAAGATGCAAAATTCAAAGGTATCTCGCTTCATATATCATTTAAAATAATCCATGCAATAAGTTTGTATCCCAATTACTTGACAGAACACTAACCAAAGCGTGACAAAAATTCTTAATAGCACACTGCAGATTGTTTTGCCTTCCCTACAGCCCAGCACAAGCCATAGGTAACTGCAGTCATAATGTCTCAGCAAGATTTTATTCCCCATGATAAGGAAAATTCAGGGTACAGAGTCTGAAGAAAGTATTGCCAAACTCTTTTCCAAGCATGGCAGTAATATAATCATGTAATGTGGAGAAGAGAACTTTTGCTTGGGGATCATGCCTTTATCCACACTGTTCTGAACCACTCCTCTCTCAGAAGGGCATCCAGCTCTACAGTCTTTTAGGGTAGAACCCATTTAAGTCTTTCCTGTCCTTTGTGTAACCATAGTATCATACATGAATACCAAACAGCAAAGAAATTAATAAAAATAGTATCAGGAGGTGGTAGATTACAAAACATCAATACAGCACAGAAAATCTCTAGAAGGTGTCTTATAAATACAAACAAGGTATTCTAATACTGTGTTATCTCTGCTAGCACAGAGTTCAGTTTCAGTGTTAATTATGGACCATACACACTGGTACTTTTTCCCCCATCTCAGCCTGCTTCTCAAAACAGACTCATCTAGAAAATCTCCAGCTTTGCAAGAACCATTTGCACCAAAAACACTAGGAGAAGTGCTAGAATATAAGTACTCTATTTTTGCTATTTTGTTCACAAGATTTTATAGAAGCTGGGTGAGCAAAAAACGACAGAGACACAACGAAACATCACTAAGGCTTTAGCAGTGTAGACAATAAAGAGGACAGAGTCTGAGCAGTTAGAGATTGCACTTCTACTAGTTTAACTTGGTAATAATCAAACTTCAATATATAACCTAACCAAGGTGAAAACCATCAGGTTTTGTTCTTTCTACCTTTGTGAATAAAATTAACGCTATAGTATAGAGACACAAATTGATTAAAAAGGAGAGAATGACACACAAGAAATTAAAACATTACTTTGTAATTTATACACTTATTTCTTATGGTATGATCACATGTCTTCCAGTTCTAAGGGTTTATTTGACCCATGGCTCTGTGTACTAAATTAGTCACAAGAAATCCAGGGCTCCAACTAAACTATAAGGACTGCAGTTTGCACACTATTAGCAAGTCTGAACACTGTGTTCAGCTAAGAGCAACAATATATGCAAGGAAACATTCAGAGTAATGAAACAAGATGTGACAATTAGTAGCTCCTCAAAAAAAACCCCAAACTAAACAAACCCAAAAAAAGAACAAAACCAAACAGTAGAATACAATCTTAGAGAAGACTAAGAAACAGGAGTAAGTAACAGGGAGTATTTGCAGCTCTTTCACTCATCATGTTGAAGCCCCAAGTCAGAACCAGCTGTGAAATTTTTCTAAGATTAGCGTTGCACTTTGCCTCACCAACTGGACTTCTAAATAAACCAAGGAGACTAAAAATAAACCAGTGATAATTTTATATGCCTGTATGAACAGCTTCTCTCCTCCCAAAGTATTCACCTTTAAAGATTTAAATAGAGCATTAGAGATTCTTTGCATTCAGAAACCACTGAAAAAAAGCACATAGAAACCAAAACTGACTAAAGCTTATTGTACATTTGTACTTAGAATATATGTGATCCTTATGCCTCCTTGACCAGTGAATCCTATCTTTCGTTATGTTTTGCAGGAGTCTGAGATGGCGCCTTTAGAATTTGATTTTGTGTAAAAATACTCACCAAATCTGATTTCTGCTACATTAAGGAGTCCTCTGGTAAAATATATGACGCATGGAATGAAATAAGCTGTAGTTCTAGAATGAGTCTTTAAGCTTACTTCCTTTAGTACTTGACCACTAATACTAAAGACTACTGGATCAAACTACAGTTTTAATTGGATATATAGGACATGATACAGTAGTATAGTTAAACAGCAAGTTAGATGCTAAAATATAACATTGATTTGTATTCTTTTACTGGAAATATTTGTAATATGAAACTAGGATACAATAAACTCATTTTTAATGCATATTCCGTACAGAGGAAAGCTACTGCTGTCACCAGGTTATGCTCAAAGTCCATTCATCAAATAAATGTTAGATTAATTGGTTTGCTGTTTCTCAGTCTAAAATGAGATTACAGATTAATTTAATTCTCATTAATAGTGATGAAATGTTGATTATACAGTTCTTACACTGCTGATTGCTTGCTAAAGCACACACACAGAACTGGTCTGCCACAATTTTTTAAAAGAGCCTGATGTCTAATAATTTAATCAATTTTTCCATATAGGAACTTGCCCAAGAGCACAGAACAACAGTTCCACCTAAAATCTTTGTTTCGTTGGATGAAAAGTTTGCGCTAATAAGATAATCAGATTGGACAGAGAAAAGAAATTCCATTTTGGAGATAATGTTAAAATTATTTCTTGGTAAATAGAGGATGTCAAAGATTGGAATGTAAAGTAATAAAACAGGCTGGAAGAAATACAGGTGGAAGATGCAACATGCTAGAAGAGGGTTACACTGGAAAAATGTGAGAGATGTCAGATGGGAAGATATGTGGAGCCAGAAGCCAGAACAGCTGAAAAGTACAAATTGCAAGAAAATATGATCATAGTGTTCAGATGTTGCTCTAAAACTAAAGCTCAGGAATACTTCAGAGACACTACATAGGAAGAGAGACAGTTTTGAAAATTTCATTTGAAATACCACATGTTTTAATCACAGGCACTGTGAGGCTCAGAAGGACATTTTAGTTTACCCATTTTGGAAAATCCACCAATGAAAAGAATTCCTCAAGTGTAAAGATTTCTTCATGTCAACATTGAGTCATATTCACCTTAACCTGTGCTTATCTTGTGACAATGGTGGCCTTATTCAGATTACTTTTTTTGAGCAGGATTTGACTTTAACACAATCATAGAAATTATGTTCTTGAAAAGAAGTTAGTGTGGGTTCATGTAAACATAAAGTCATAATTACTAAGAGCAATCTATTTATCTTATGTTCTTCAAAACCCATGCTCTTAGAGTACATGGATTCATAACTACTTGTGCATTTGGTCTCCTTTCTTAAATTGTTTTGATCCAAAAAAGTGCACACTGTGAAAACTTCCTCATTTCACTTAATCTCAATAATCTCTATCATACCAAAAATGGGATGAAATTGTTTTCTTCTATTTTTTTTAACCAGCAACCAGTTTCTGAGACATGTTTTCCACTGGAAAACTGGCACTGTTTTATACCTGCTCACATTGCCGTGCATCTATTACCACGTTTTTCATCTCTATATTCCTACTTTTTCTTTTTAACCCAGGTTCCTTTGTGTTGAATTCTCCTCTTCAGCCTTGCATTCATTAGAAATGGTGCCATGAGTTTGTTGTTGTGCATCCCGTTACCCACTCACCCCTCCCCAACAATTCCTGATCACATACCAGTCAATTCACAGAAGAGGAATTTCACAAGAGCTGCACTGGTAGCTTTCATTTTCTGGTTCTGCATTTCTCGGACTCCAATGTATTTTGCCTGGAAACCTTTTTGCAGATTGTGTTTGATTACTGTATTTGTGCTGGATATTGAACTCAGTCCCAGCAAGGCAAGCAGTTCAAAGACTGACCATGTTACACACATCACTAGCCCAAATCTAAGCCTGAAACATAGTAAGGGTGTTGTAAGGACATGAGGACAGATGTACATTGATCTGAAAGCAAAGTGTTAGACTAGAAGCTGATTCTGCCAATCCTGTTGGAGCTTTCTGGGCAATTTAGTATCTCACCAGAACACAAACAATATATATTAATGTGTTTCTATCAAAAAAGTGTCAACAAATTTACACCCCTGAAAGTTTCTTCCCCAGCAGTCAGGCAACAGAACTTCTCATTAAAACTGTGTGTAACCCTTGTTGGTATCAGTGATCCAAATGGGCTAATGCTCCAAGTCAGGATTATCTTTTGAGTCTTTGTTTAAAGACAGAGTAAGAATGTATATCTGTTCTAATATGAAAAGGCAGTAGGTTGTAACAATGTGATAGACTATTTCAGAAACAGAACAACCCTTCTCTTTGGCTGCATTTCCTTGACAAAAACCTTCAGACTCAGCAACCAGGCAAGGAGTTTCATTTACTATATAGAAAGACAGACACAGAAGTACTTCCTAAGAGCTAACATTAAAAAAGTCATCTGCAACTGGACAGATTTCTGAACCCCTGACAATGGAAGTGTTTAAAGCCCTGTGCCACAGGTCACTATTCCTCTCTAGTGAACAGGAGCTGTTATATCCCGCCTTTCATTGATTTACCATTACTGAACGGATTCCTCATTTTAACAAAACATATTGTTATATTCTAGATAAGTCTTCGACAATTCTTTACACTAACCTATGGAATTCAATTGCCACCATTAATTTCACTCCCGTATTTATCAGCAGAAGCTTTTTTCCTGCAAGAACCAATTTATTTAATTGAATAGTTTAAAGGGCTCCAAAACCACATACAAAAGATGAGGTTATAGCTAATAGCTTTCAAATATACTTAAAAGCTTGAATCATTAGCAGTTGCTTAAACTAGGAATTTTTAAGTGCAAGCCAGAATTTATTGCAAACTAGCCTTAGTCTTGTGATTTTTCACATTTCATTTTTTCACAAGTAGAGAAGGCAGTTAAAATATTATGCTGTATTTAGGAATAAAGCCTGCACTTTGCTGTCCTTCACTATTCCAGTTTTTGGCATTCCTGGAATATCACATGCTCAATTTATCATCTGAGTTTTAAGTTCTTAATTACATTTATCCCCATGATTTTCTTAAAAGGTAAATAAATCCAGTTGCTCACATTTTACAAAAAACCAAGGCATGTAATTCCAGAACTGAATGCTGTAATGCTGTTCTACATAAGAAATTTTTAGCTCTCTATGCATTAGAAGAAACAGGCATCAAAGGATGGCATATGGAAACTCCTTCAGTGCAGTAGCTATTGGAAGATTGCAGTCCTACACACAAAATGCACCTGGAGGTGAGAGAATCTCATTTCCAGCTCTTAACCATGCAAATATTTAGGTATTTCAATGAAAAAGGAAAGTATTTCTGTAGGTGGTTCATTGCTGAATGTCCCGAGGATAAGCAATGAGTTACCACTGAAAAAGATACAGGTTTAGATCTACACCAGGAGGAAATATCCAATTTCTTTGTGTCCAATCAGTAGGCTAGGGAATGACAACAGTGGTATTATCCCCACACTTCCTCTGATCAAAGAAGTTCTGCACGTGACTGGGTATGGATTAGGGATGTAGGTCATAAGATCAAACACAACAAATGAAAAATGAATTTCAGCATAGTTTCTCTTAGCTTTATTTCAAGTGGACAAATAAATTTTAAAGACCTGAAAATCACTGCCTCTGACTCACATGAGAGTGGAAAACAAGACCACATTGTTAAATGGTACTATTAACCTGAGATTATTGGTGTGTAGAAAAAGGCAAGAAGGAATAAAGTCCAATATACTTTTCTAGAACTATGATGAATGTCAAAAAAATTAGGGAAAACCTAAGCTGCTTTGAAGAACTGAAGAAAATCCTGCAAAAATCAATAGTAAGATTGCTATCAATATGTTTGGAACAGATCCAAAATTACTATCTCTGACATTAACATAAAAAATTGCAGCTGTTTGCATTTATATTTCCTTTTAGCAACAATGGAAGAATGTACTAGGATAGAATAAAGTTAACCCTTTCTCTGGCATACTTCACATGCACATTTTGAAGTTTTTTAGAATTCTTTATCTTGGTTTCTAGAAAAATATGAGTTTGGTGACTTGGATTTTTTCTTTTGATTTTGTTGTGTTTTTCATTTGTTTGGTACTTTTTATTCAAATAAGAAATTCTGCCTGTACAGAACCACAGAAAAATATGGCATTTAAATTATTTATGAAGCCAAACTGTTGTCTTCATCTGATCACCCTTAATCATGAAGTAGGGATGCAAAAGCTTCAAAAGAGTAAACCTTTCTGAGGAAAAAAAAACCCCACCCCATTATACACTATGCTATAAAATTTAATGGTTAAAACTGAATTATTCTGAAAGTCTGTCCTTTTAAAAAAAACCCTCTATTCACTTCAGTGGAAATTTGTTGAGTTAAATATCTCTAGAGCTATCTAATCTATTAATTCTAATTAAAGAAAAATGCAATTCAGTGCAATGATAATGGCAACCAAGATTCAGATTCTTTTACTCTGAATCAAAGGGCACAAAGCCAGTTTTGAACTATAACTCAAAAACTTGAAACAATACTTGACCTTTACTTTGATATTGCACAAGATGCCAACTACTGCCATAAATACAAAATATTTAATAATATATCACATACCTATCATATAAATTAGTAAATCCAGACAATTACTTGTCTTAATAATTACGCTGATTGTGGACTTACTTCTGCATGGGTTTTTAATAATTTCTGCATATCGTTACAAGACACACACAGTTATACTCTTTCATATATTAGAAATCACAAAAAGATTTGTTCAATTCTCTATTAATTGATCAAGTTTCACAACATAAATGACAAAACCATACAAGTCAAAACAAGAATACTTCTGCTATTTACATAATGTGATAAATAATGCAACAAACATGACTGGAAATAAGAAAAAAAGAAATCTAATATGATATAAAATACAGTGAGAAATCTTTTCTCCAATCATTCTGTATGTTTTCTGCCTCTTTCAGACTACATGAAATTCTGATTATGTAAAAAAACCACACTCTTCTTTATGGCATGCATTTATGTAGTCCAGATCATAGAGTATAAGAAAGTCATAGCCAGCAGAAATGCATATTGTTCTCCTGGCAAAGCAATCTTCTAATTGTTTTTCGGACAACCATCAAATAATTAGGTTAAGAATAAAATGACAATAAAAACCATCAGTTTCTAGACATACAAACAAATACCCCTTTCAGAGAGTGGAAGTAACTGTCCCTGAATTCACAACTTGTTTAAGACTTAATTAGAATTAAAGTTCAATTGACTACTAGATTCACAGCAGCACATTCTATGTAACAGAAATTGCTTTTTTCATCTAGCATAGAAAGTTTTGAAATAAACCCAAAAGTCTAAACACAGTTGGAGTTTGGAGACATCTGCATTTGCAACTTTAAGTTAGTTCCATTTTAGCTGTAAATGTCTGTCAAAATACTTCATGAAAATAATTACATGCTGAAAATTCAGGAAATTGGAAATTAGGTCCATACATAAACTTCACAGCTGGGGCTGCTTTAGTTACAATGCACCTTGAGCCAAACCACACAAACAAAATGACTCAAAACAATCTTCAATGTAAGGAAAGTATAAACTCATATATGACAATCATTGAAAGTGTTTTGCATTTCAGAATTATAGAGACACCTCTTTGTATTGTGGCCTGAAGCAAGTATCACTGATCATTTTTAGTATGCTGGAACGAGGATATTGGTAACAAATTTTCATGACAGACACACACACACTCAATGAGATAATAAATTAGTTTCCCCAGTGAAGGCTCACTAATAAGATTGGATCTAAAATTTAGGTCACTTAATTTTAAGACTCAGCTAATGGGCTAAAAAAAAAAAAAAAAAAAGACTATAACTTCATAACATAAATTCAGGTTCAATCTTTTTTACCATAAACATTAGCACCATTGTAAAGTTGCAAAGAGTAAGCTTCTTGCAAAATTAAATGATCTAATTGTAAAATGCATTTGATATCTCCTTGCAGAGAGGTTATTTCTAAAAGAAAAATAAAATATTCTGTATTACATTAAGAAGTTATAAAATTTAAGCAATTAGTTTTTAGTGCTATGTAAGGTCTGATGTCACTGGAAGGATAAATTTGTAAAACTTCTTTCCAATATGATTTATTGATTCTATTTCAAAGACAGTGCTTCTTTTATTTGCAAATACAAAACCTATTATACAATCAAAGAAACTTTACCTTTTCTTCTTTAGTATCCAGAGGTGACTAGAGAGTACGAAAGTCCTTTAACTACTTGACAATCATATAAGAAAACTCCTAGCCTGCTAAGGTTAGAAATAGGCCATTTGCCCTGCCTCACACAGAAATAAAGCATTGTGAACTCATATGCCCAGCTTGTTCTGATTACTAGAGGAAGTTCTTTAAAACAACACACCAACAAATTTTCCACCTACAAGGCAAAGAAAACTTTCTGAGAGGGACTTTTTATAAGGTTATGTAGTCACAGAACAAGGGGTAATGTATTTAAACTGAAGGAGGATGGATTTGGCTTAAATATAAGGAAGAATTTCTTTACTGTAAAGATGGTGAGGCACTGGAGCAGGTTGCCTGAAGTTGTGGATGGCCCATCCCTGGGAGTGCTCAAGGCCAGGCTGGACAAAGCCTTAAGCACTTAAGCATCCTGGTGAAGTGGAAGGTGTTCCTGCCCATGGCAGGTGGTTGAAACTAGATGATTTTTAAGGTCCTTTCCAACCCAAGCCACTCTATTATTTTTAACGTATCGTGAATCCCTCTCTTCAGTCTTTGACAGGGTCCAAAACTTACCATTTCCATTATCTGCTATGGCCAATGGCTCTCTGCAACTTGTCATCTTTCTCAAGGGATTAACAGTCCTTTGAACTTCAGCCAGCAGCACTGCTTGCATTGCCTCAATAATCTGTCATAAATGCAAATTATTATTGGAGGATATCAGTAACTCAATTATTTATCTAAGTATTTGACAATTTTAACCAACTAGCACAAAATCTGGAAACTGTCCTGGTGAATGTCATTAGAAAGTCGACGCTTATTAATAAGTCTTTCAGAAAGAGATAATCACATGTCTCTACATACACATTGAGGAAAAAAACTGTTAACTAGATAGCAATAAAATAGTGTAAGTTGTCAGTCAGGACTGCTTCCCAATAGACATTCATTTTCTTTAATGTCAAATCTAGAATCAAGTCACCTACTGCCTCCTTTATTTCAAAGATAAACAATTACTAGCAAAATACGCTTATAAAGTACAAGGTGCTAACAGCTAATAAGTATCTCTAGTTTTTCCTGATATGTGCAAAAGTGCTTGATAGAATGAACAATGACCTTGTTGTCTTGGGGTGACTTGGTTTTGACGTTTTTAGAATTTCTGGCATGTGATTTTTCTGATAAAATTAATGAATAATTTGTTATTAGTGGTGACACTATTCTTCTAGCTCAAACACAACACCCCCATATTTTTTGTCAACAACAGAGAGAAATACCATTCCTCAAACTCATCTTATACATAATGAACATCTACTGGAGCTGTGAGCAGCCTGTAAATGGCACCTGCAGTAGCAGGTGTGCCTCATGTGGGCATTAGGACAATGCAGTGTGGAGGCTGTCTGACAGAGTTAACACTTTCCTTCTCTTTAGCAAAAAGTGACATAAGAACTAAGGATATTTAAACATGTAAAGACATAAAACACACGAAGACCTTAGACAAAAGACCTCAAAACTTTGCAATTCTTAGTCCAAATTTCAGTGAATCCTTCCCTGCATTTGGTATTTCTTTCAGAAAAGGAGTACAATTTTTCCCATTTGGGAAGGTATTCATTCTCAAGTACAAGAAATTTCCTAAAAAACAGGGTGAATCTAAGGTTTCAACTTAAATATGAATTTAAGTTGAATACAAAAACTTTATATTTAATATATTTTATTACAGAAAATTTAAGTTTATATGCTATTTATTTTTAAAGCTATTAAAATTATTTAATATGAATTATTCATATTTCATATGAATTGAAGTTGATATGCAGGACACGTCAAACTGCTCAAAAGAGAGATCATTTCAACTCACTAATTAACTACTTGTCCTCAAAAATATCTCAAGCTGCCCTTGTAAATTCAAACCATTAAGTGGAACAAAGGCTGTGGGTGTCCTTTGTGACAAAATCTTTTCTTGTTATATAGTTACATAGTCAATGTAACTTTTACACACTGCAGAAAGTTCACTACAAGTGAACCCAACCCTATGTGATTCAACAAAGCACAAACCTTCACCTTGTTGTAATAGAACTTTATTTTACAGGGGATACCAAAGGCCTCACATCTATGCAGCCCTGAGCCTTGGGGATTACAGACCCTGACTTTGCAGCAGACTCTTACAACATATCTACAATAATTAAGAAAGAAAAGAAAATACAGACACATTTTCATTGTCCTGGGGAAATTTTTAACAAAACAATTCTTACAGAGGTACACAAAAGAAATCTGCTAAGAACCTTCCACTAATCTGGATCAGATGCTCTTTACTGGTATCACTGCTGTGCATGCCAGGCAGCATTTTAATAGCTTCCTCTAACATCTTAAAGCAATAAATTGTAATGAATGGCGCAAGATAATATTATTGTAGAGGCACCTGTAGATGTCTCTGCATGTTACTTGACTGTTTCTTTCTTGTTTCTACATTTCCACAGTGCTTGGTGTGGTTTCACATGGAATTTTGTCTTCTCATGGACTCTCACTCCAAAGATTTCTCTCCCATCTGTCCTTACCACCAAGTTTAACAATCTCCAGTGGTTTTTCCTGTTTCTAATGCAACAGATCTGCATGAGCCCCTTTCACGTTCTCTGATCACTTCCACTTTATCTTTAGTGTCTTTCTGGATATAAATTAGTTACCTTATTGGCTACATATGGTTTCATTTTTTCCTCTATAATTGTAATTGCTGTTGAAAATGCAATGTGATTTTTAGTTGGGTTATTAAAAGTGACAAATTATGCTGGTTCTTTGACTGAGGAAGTATAAATAGCTTATGTCGACATATAAATACTGATATTAAAAGTGAAAGGTAATTGTTTGACTTTGAAGCAGCAATAATAGAAAATAATTCAAAAAGACAGGTGAACAAAAGTTGAGGTAAGTTGTACTGTTACATCTATACCAAGTTATCCTGGCTTTCCTTTCTACACTTCATCAATTACTTCCAAAGCTTACTATTTTCTTTCTAATGAGTGAGTTTAAGGAGAGAAGTCAATAGATACCACTCCTGGTTATTGCTCAGGCCATAACCTCTACTGGTCTGAGCCTTGCAGAGACTGTCTCTCAGGTGCCTCCATAACAGTGTCACATCACAGGGCAAGAAATACACATCAACTGAAATGATCCAGTCAGCTTTGCTGTAATTCTGCACAGTAATTGTCAGGACAGTTGTCTAGATACTTCTACTGAACTATGTAATTTTCTTCACGTATATATCTGGAAAGACAAACACACAAGTCATTTCTGTGTGGGATGGGAGTGTGGCAAGGAATGGCTATTAAGAATGGATATTTTATCTGAAATAACAGCAAAACAGATGAAGACAACCTTTCCTTTCAAATCATCTGGAGAAAAGAAAACACTAAAAATATTTTTAAAACATAAACATTTTTAAAATTTGATTCAGAATTTGACCTCCCTACAACCTTCAAAAAGTCAGTAGAGCCAATTGCAGCAGGTATTTTCAGCAAGCTTTTTCTGTTTCTTTGTTTGCACAGAATCTGTTACAGCGCTGTAAGGAGATGAGGAACCAGTAATTGGTAACTCCTTTGGGTCATGTCTGAGAGTCAGTATCCTTCATGGAAGATCACAATGGAAAAAGTTTTTAAAAACAGCCTAAATAGTGATGTTTTTGGTAAATGTACTTGAGTGCTTGATACGGCTGCTCAGGATTAATAAATTTGCCATTAAACTGTGATTACATAAATAAAGTTTTAACAAAACCATCTTACTGTCAACAAAAACTACAGCTTCATATAAACTACTGGTCAAACTACTAAATATCATACCTACTTCAAACACCTTATTTTTTTGAATCTTAAAAGTTCTATGGCACTTTGGTGGAAAGCAATCCAAAATCTGTTCTGCTAAGTGGGTTGACAAAGCTTAGTGCAGCCACAATGCTGCACCTAAACAATGTTAACATTTGAGAAGCTTTGAGAGCGTGATATTTGCAGTAGTCGACAACTTCAGTGTCTTAAAATTTAAAGTCATTTCAGGTGAAAAAGTCTGAGGCAGCTTATTCCATACCTTATCTTCCAGCATACTAAGCTCCTGTGCTAGATGAGACCAATAAAATTGTTTACCTTGATCAGTTGCTAAATACACTCAAAAATATAAATATCTATATCTCACATAATCAGTTATGTTACTTCCATAAATATATGAACTACTCTCTAAAGAGTTTAAGTGGCTGACCAGGTCAGCAAGAGATTATATGCATTCCACATGACAATTGTAGTTATTGAGGTTTCAAAAGAAAAAGAAAAAACCTCTTACTGTAAGAGAAAGGGGAGAGAAAAAGAATTCAGTAACAATATGGAAGATGTGCAGAAAGCAGAAATATAATAACTGATAAGCTCAAGATGAAATGCTGGAATCAACTGAATGTGAATATTTGCAGACACTATTTTCATCTAACAGAACAGGAGACTATCACTGCAGCATTCTTACAGAACTCAGCTCTGGAAAATATTCTTTGCATTTGAAGTAGCAGAGAGTTGCATTCAATTTCAAAAGTAATATCATAAATTAGATTTGTAACAGGGATTTCCCCTTTCTGGAGTAAAATCCATTGTGGTCAGAGTGTAACATCTTGACTTTTGTATCCCTGAATATTAACTCACTCAAACAACTACACAACTTTATTTAAATGCATATTTCCAAAATGAAAAATGGTCTCTAGATTTCACTGCTTAGATTGTTTCAATGCTGCTTGTCAATTCTCAACAAGTTGGTTATTGCTAAAGACTTCAGATTCTTCACTAATAATAGGGATGAGCATCATCTGACCAGAAGAATCCATAACTACATGACTTGCAAGTTCTTCTTAAAGACTGTTGTAATAATTAAAGACTCAGGATTTTTAACCATCACTAAGGCATTTTGAGTTTCTTCTATAATAATACATTAGTACAGGACACTATCCTTATTTCGGCCCTTTGTTTTCCTGGAGCCAAATATGGCATTTTTGATGTAAGTTACACGTGGTTGTTACAGAAGAAATAACTCATTTCTTAAAGAAATGCTATCAACAAGAGTACTTAGATGAAAGATTAGTAGGAGAGCTACTTTGTCACATCTAAACATTTACTTTAAGGCTAAACAGTTTCATGAATGGCATACTTCATACTGTAATATTAATCTGTTTTCTACAGACCTGAATGGCATGACTTATGTCATAGTTTCCCCATAAATTGTAACTACTGGGTCACATTACTGATTCCAAATACTAAATTACAGCAAATGGCACGTAAGGATTACATTGCTACAACTGACACAGGCCATTTCCTACCTTTACAGATTGGTCATTCCAACAACAAATGAGTTTCAGAAATGAAATGCTCCCAAAGTCTGGGGAGTATCTACTCCTACCTGAAACAGACATGTATAGTTTATGAACTGACAATACGTAGAGAAACACACAGACAGAAAAATATTTCAACATTTTAAAATTTTCATTTCAGCACCAGACCTGAAAAGATCTGAAAAAAATGTTATTTCTTAGAACATGCTCTTATCTGATAGAATAAGCACAAAATGTTCAGACAATCTACTGCTTTAACATTTATTCCCATCCTAAATTAAATTAATGTTGGGTTTGGAGGGAGGGGTTTCTGTTCGTTGGTTGTTTTTTTGGGGCTTTTTTGTTTTGGGGTTTTTTTGGGGGTGGTTTTGTTTGTTTGGGTTTTTTTTAACAGAACTGATATCCCACGGAGTACTCTGTCATCACAATTTTCTAAATATATTAAGAATACTTTCTGGTTTGGGTTACTTAACTGGGTATTCCCTGCTCTCTGTCCAGTGTGTCCTTGATGCTAAAGAACAGATTGTTCCCAGAATCTCCAAGATCAGCAAGTTTCAGATTTTAATTTGTAAATGTGAACAACTGTATGAACTAGGAGATATAACACATGAATAAATTACCTTAGAATTTTTAAGTCATTCAGTAAATCTGTTTTTATGTTCATGAACATTTTAGTCACCATTTCCATGCCTTTCCCCTACTTACTTTCTACTGTCACTTTATTTTATGTTCCATCTCTTTTTTCCAATGGACATTTCTGCTGTTATTGCAAGTTCTACAGTTGTGTGCATATTAGACTCAGAGAAGGAAAGGTAACTAATTTTTGATGGTGATACTAAGGTTTACGTATACAGCACAGCGTCAAGATTTGATGCAAAAGAATTTATATTTTCAGTCTGGACATGGCTTATTCTGTAAGAGGAACACTATATTTGTCAGGTAACATGTACTGATGAATGTCCATATTCTGTTTAGGTTTTTATTTAAATGTCCTTTGGTTAGTTACATACTGTAAACAAACCAAGGCTGGCTTGCAAAGCCAAGATTGATGAGCAATGGCCTGTGGGACATTAGCAGGAACAGATTACTTTATTCTGCCCTGAGCCAGAAGTCTAAAGGCATTATTGAACACTCAGGATGGCTCCTGCATTACTAAGGCAACAGTTTGCTTGGAGGGCTGTATATATTATTGGGTGGGCACGTAATGGTGATGAGGGAGATGGGGGAAGGGGATGAGGGCAGTGTTTGTCTTATTACATTTCTGGTTTTCTGATTGCTGGAAAGTGTCTTTAAAAACTCAGCTAAATGTCTTGTCACAACAGGAAAAATACCATTGATTCCAGTTAACACTTTGTTTACACATTCTTCATGGTATTCACAGAAGAAACAGCATAATTCAGTTTCTCTGTTTGCAGACTGGAGAGCATAAAGAGCAATATTTTTTATCATTATTGAAATTAAATTATTTAGCAACAAAAAGCATGCAAAACCAGAACACTTAAAAGTTAATACTGGCAATTCACATACTTACTGCTTGGTAAGTCTCCATAAAAACTGGGGCATGAAAGTGTTACTGCTTCTATGTTTCGCCATTTGTCATGTACAGATTCTGGCTTCTGTGAACTAAAAGGATATGAAACTATTAAACAAAACCTGAACACATATGAGAATCTTATGTATTAAGGTAGGGCTGGGATTTTTTTTTACAGTAGGTGCTCTGCTATCAATTACTATCAACCCCTATTAAGTTTCTCTTTAGAAGTCACATTATTTTGCCCACAACTTGATATTGAAACATTCACAAGTATACAACGTTGAAAAGTACTGTCCAAATGCAGAAACTTAAGCCGAATAAGCTTTGAGCCAAATGTGAAGCTTTATTTTGCAATAAAGAAACAAACTCATACGTAAAGAACTGAATTAAAATGCCATTTAAAAAAAAGAATTTTTCTGTTTTTTTTTTTTTTATAATACACAGGACAAAAGTTCAAGGGAAACTAAAAGCCTTTTTTATAGGTTTCCTTTTTTATTCCACAGTGGTAAATAATTTAGAGGATCATTACAATACTTGGGATTTCAGTGGATGGCTAAAATCTAGGAGACCAGTCCGTACATATTCTTTCTTGCTCTTTCTGAGTCACTAACTCAGCAATCTAATCCTTGAAAACAAAGGATACAGATAGTGGAGAAAGAAAGTGGAAAAAAACCACTCCAAATCCTTGCACAATTTAAAACTATTTCTTTTAAATAAATCACTATAGTGACCTGCAAAAACTACACTTACGTATAATTTTAAAAATAATACATTTGCCTTTCAAATTCACTACAATGAACAGTGAGTCATAACATTTCCAAATGTACAATACCAAACAACTCTGAAAGCTTGCAGCTGGAGTGTTTTAAGTTAGAGGCACAAATGTGAAAAAGCAGGAGAAAACAAATTCTTTGCAGATCTTTTCTTCCCAGCTTGTTCTGGTTTCTGTCCCACTTTTAGGATCTGACACATTTTGCTGCAGGTTTTTTTATTTTCACAGGCTGTGTCAAGTTGGGAAAAAAACCAACAGCTACACAAACACCAGGACCCTTGCGAGCTGTGAGAGCTGTCCCTACCAACAACTTCTGCAAATACTGTGGTGAATTAGAATTCAATATGCAGGTTTCTTTTCTCTTGACCATACTGCAGTTTTGGATAAAGCAACTGTCCAAAGAGGTATGGCTGCATATTGTATTTTTTGAAGGAAGACTTGACAAAATAACATTTGTAAAAGATAGTAGGGTTTATGTCGTAATCTGGTCTAGAAAAAACTTAAAATGATATAGCATTGTTTTTAAAAACAAACAAAAACCCCCACAAAAAACCAAAACCCTCCCCATTTTTTTTCTTGTGGCAGCTTTGATACTTAAAATTTTACAGGACATATGTCCCAAAGCCAGGATGTGCACGTCTAGGAAAGATGATTGATTCAGGTATGCTAATTAATTTCAATTACACAATGTCTTTCCAAAAGAATGCTGCACCAGGAAAGCATAAAGTACTTTTTTGCGTGGAAAGGAATTCATGTTCAAGCTGGAATCCTGAAATAAATCAGTCATTCATATAAGAGCTTGTAATGAATATGGACCAATAGTCAACATGATTAGCAGCAAAAGTAACTGAGAAATGTGCATTTGTCCTGTGGAATGGTGCACGTGTCTTGAGAGATGCTGAGTGCCTAGAGCTTTGTGGGAGACACAGATATTTGCTGCAAGATCAATACTTTCTGTCCCCCCTTCTTGCCTTGGGGCCATAGCATCACCAACATGAAGTTAATTGTCCCTAAAAAAATAAATACAGACCATCACTATGTTTGCTGAACAACAAAAAATTCATGGACAATATCCATTGCCTGATTAGCATGCTCTATTTGGCTTGTTCAAATAATGTTGAGCATGTTATTTTTCCTTTAATGCTGAACAAGAATTTAGTCAATAAATTTGCTTTGAGTAACATAAATGCTATTTGGGATGGTCCTCACAACATAAGGGCAGATGAGGCATTCATTCTCAGTAGCTGCCATCATAACTGGGGACACTGTACTTCAGAGATAGTATAACTAGGGCAGACTATTCTTGTCTCTTATGTTTTATTTATCTGTGAAGTCAAGGGTTCCATGGCAAAGGAAGTATATTGCTTATAGGGAGTGGAAGTTTAAACAGCACAAATGTGCTTAATGCACATCTTACTATGTGCCTAAAGAGACCTCATTATTCTACTTAGTTTGAACTGAAAGGAAAAGAGTGATCTCTGGAAAAACTGGGTGTGAAGCTGGATAATTCAAGTTCTAGCTCTTATGAAAAAAATTGCATCAGTTCTCATCTGCTAAACAGAAAAATGCAAAGACGCAATTATATCCTGATCATCTTTTCTTCAAAGAACATAAAAAAAGCTCTAGAGAAAGAACATAAGCTCCATTAAAGAAGTACATATTTAAGAAAAATTTGTTTCTTTTTTTTTTAACCACTAAAAAGAAAGAGGAGACTCAGAATATTCTGAGTTGGAAGGGACCCACAAGGACCATTAAGCCCAACTCCTAAGTGAATGCCCATTCAAGGACTGAATCCACAACCTCCAGTGATATTAGCACTATGCTCTGACCAACTGAGCTAATCTCAGGGTCAAACAGAAGGAGCGCAGAAGCTAAAAGTATGGAGATGTACTTGTTGAAGGTCCTCTTCCCAGAAAGTATGCGACTTGGCTGTGTGTTACCTAATAAGCTCTTCAGAGGAAAGGTTCGGGGCAGGAATAATACAAGTTTAATAATCTACGTTTAGCAATCACTCTGCTGTGACTTGTTATTTGAAATCAAGGTATTAGGTTGGTGTTTTATTTTAAGGCATCCTTCATTTTTATGTAGTTTCAGGACACAAAAGTATAACCAAGGGCATCAGTGTGACTAGAAGGAATTGGGTTTAGATGTAGAGACATTAGAAAATATAATCTACTCATAATGAAAAAGTTCTTACCTTTCGATTTTATCTGTAACTGCTGAAGGTGTATTAATTATCCTGTTGATTAAAGCTATTCTGTTAAATAAGAAAAATAGTGTTTCCAAGTCCCTTGTTCCATAGTCATCATCCTCAGGACCATCCTTCTTTCCAGACTGTCCTTCAGTTGCAACAAGGTATTCATTTGATAAATCAAGGACTCTCTTTGAAAACAAATTGAAAACTTCATGTTCTGCTAGCATACCACAATCAGTACATTTCCATCCTGGCAACATCAGGGAGAGGTGTCTTTCATCTGACACAAGTCCAAAAGAAACAGGACACTGAAGCCTCAAGATATCCAAGTGTCTTGCACAGAGATCATCTATTTCTTTATCTACACCCCATGGTAGGAGACATGACAAAAGTAGTTTAGCTGTATCAGTGGCAATGTTCACATCGATGTTTCCTGATGGCTGCATTCTGATCTTTCTTGAACTCTTCATTTTTTTCCATCTTTTCATGCCACCACTTTCTTCCACAGGCCTAGCTGCATTATTATCCCTGTGAACTTGGTCTGAACAAACAGTCTCCACCGGCCCATCTACTTGAGGTATGAAGGCAGCAGTTTTATTTCTTTTTAATGTCACTGCCCTTTTCTCAGTAGCACTTTTAGCTCTTTCTAGAGTGTACTGTTTGTGGAATGATTTTGATGACTTTAATCCATTGAGTTGAGATGAGAGAAGTTCCTCAAGTTTTTCCAGGTCAAATAAGAGAATATGAAAGTTTGCACTGCTCCATTTTGTCTTAGCTGGTAAAATAGTAAAGGGCTGTTGGATGCAGCTGGTATCAGTCAACTGAAAGAAAAATATTAAATGTCCAAACAAGAATCCAACAGTACTTTGCAATTTTCAAGATCTCAACATAGAACTGCCTATAGAATAGACAAAATCTATTAGCTCCATCAAGTTCAGTTTAATTACATTTATTCCATTTTGATTAAGCAAAAAAGATTTGCTTCCAAATAGCTTAAGATACACAGACATCCATGTGTAAATACTATAAAACAGGCTCCTTAATGTGTTCAATTACACTGCCATATCACAGATTGCACATATCTTTGCAAAAACCCTAGTCTGGTATTTCTTTGGCTAGGTCTCATTTCAAACTAAAATGATTATTGGAAAAATTTAAAGAATAAAACCTTTGTTTTTTCAAAATAAAGCTAGAGAAGCAAACCCAACAATGCTACAAAATTCTTGTAAACTTTGAGTGTCTATATGCCTTTTTGCAATTTGCTATATGGGATATATATACATATATGGCATTTGTATGGGACAAAGACTATGCCTTTTGCTATTTCAAAACAAGTAAAGCTATCTAAAAGTTACTTCCTTCTGATCTAAGTCACATATCAAGAACAATAAGGAACTAGGTAAATAAATCTCCACATACACAATTAATTGTCTTGGCTAAAAAAAAAAAAAAAAAAGAGAAAAAGGCTACTAAAATGTTTGTGAATATCTAACTTTATCTTGTGCCACCCTCTTTCCTACCTGCATCTTCCTAGAATTCTCCATGCTTTCCCCCCAGCTTTAAAGCTGGGTAATGGTAATGGCAATTTGTAAAGCATAATTTCAATTCTACATACTAACACGATAAATACACAAGGTTATACTGTTGTTAATAAACGACCAAAGTACATAGCTTTTAAAACCAAAAGATTTGAGAAGAACTACAGCTGCTGTCAATTTTAGATTCACATGTTAAACAGTAGAAGTAACTTAATGATAATGACCTGTCCGCTGACCATAAAGAAATGTTCAAAATATTCACAAATAAAATAATTAGTCCATTTTAGCCTTTCAGTTTAATTATTTAAATGATGAATTGTCATTAAGAAGAAAATTTTACATCTTTTCTTTTACCAGTGCCCTTAACATAGGGTGAACACTATGCTGTGACAAACTCCTCTGGAAGGGATAGCTTCAGGCACTTTGAAAACAAGCTGATGAGTTCACACAGTGACACAACCTCTTATATCATAATCCAGCTGCATCTACTAAAGAACTATCTTTTACCTTCAGGGAAACACCAGAAGTGAGGGAATATAAACTCCTTGCTGACACTTCTGCCCTTTTCTTTAAGCATTTGT
This sequence comes from Sylvia atricapilla, assembly GCF_009819655.1. Lineage (NCBI taxonomy): Eukaryota > Metazoa > Chordata > Aves > Passeriformes > Sylviidae > Sylvia > Sylvia atricapilla. The sequence goes on from NC_089152.1 coordinate 12,668,039, forward strand.
GACTGGTATGTTTTTATTGTCTTGCACAAGGTTATGCTCTCAGCACCATGCTCAGCCTATTTCACCTTTACAAGCAAGAAGACACATCAGGAAGCAGCTATTCATCTCACTAAAAATTTTGCAAACAATAATGCCAGCTTCCATATCGCAAGTAATAAAGAATTTTCCAGATTACTCTTAGTTTTAATTTTCTTTTGATAATTTGAAACATTCCACTAACACAGAGAACTTTCTCTTGAAAGTAGTTAAATCTCAAACCTCAAGTGTTACTAAACAGAGCAGCAACCACCTCTTGCTGGAATGCAACATTGTTTAACTCATCTTTCTCATAACCACCCTACCTAACTCCTCCTACATTACAAACTATGATTTTATAGGATTAGCTATTTTAAACTGTTAATACTGTAGTAAAAATAACACAAGGGAAGAATTGACTGCAAAAATTCTATGTCATTTGACTATTTAGTCTTGGGCAGTAATATAATTCTTGTTATTTTGGGAATGATGTTGCCAACCAGATGAGGATGTACTCTAAATACATAATCTCATTTAAAGATCTCCACAGGGAGTCGTAAGTAAGAGATTATAACTGCTTGTTCAGGTTTTCTTCTTATCCTTTTCCTTTTTCCTTAAAAAAAAAATACATTGTAGTTAAGCACTAGGATTATTTTAATCTTTAATTATGCTTTAATTATGTTTTGCAATAGAGAGAACCCCCATGGAATGCAAATACTGGAATTCACAGGCTAGCTTTGACATTAATTGAAGCTATTATTATTTAGCCTATCATTTTCTCTTTCTAGACACTTGTATTTGCATGATTAACATTTAGAAACCTTTAGTGAAATCACCATCCATACAAAGGAAAACACAGTGACAATGTCAATCAATTGAGACATCTGGTGATGCTACTACACATGTAGTCACAATAAACATTCATGGTTTATTGGCAATATGAATGCATATTGACATTCATGCTAAAACTGTCTGCCAAGTTATCTTAGCTCTCTGCCACAGGCATTTCATTCCAATGAAAGAAGGTGGGCATCCGAAGCTTCAGGCATAAAATGCTATTTAGAACATATGGGCAAGTTATTCTCTGTAACAGCGGATTACAGAGTGGAATGAAACTCATAAAACTAACTACAAACTAGAGAGCTGGAAACTGCATTTGTTGAATATTGAAGAACAGAGTAACAGATATTTATGTATTGTACTTTCCTTTTCTAGTTTATCCATTTATAATTTTAAAGTTTATTTTTGACACGGACAACTCACTGTTAGCTTTAAAGAAGCAAAAAGTCTGACTACAGACAAAAATTGTATTCTGGGACTTGTGAACCTCTTGTGCATCACCGAGCCACAGCAGAACAAGCTTTCTATATCCAGGAAAGAGCAAGATTCAGGGAGACTTTGAAATGCCAAGCTATTTTCCATGCATGGCCAGTATCCCTTAACATCTCTCCAGTCTGCCACTGAAGGTTTTTGAGCCAGGATCAGAGAAGAGCTAGAATAGACTATTTCAGCTGGAAGGGACCTACCAGGATCATTTAGTCCAACTAGACCCTCCAAATGCCCCTCGAATATTCACTGGTATGGGGGGGCATTGTTCACCTGTCTCAGAAGTCTGTTCCAGTTTTCTGGTATGCAATTCCTCATTGTTCCACAAGTTACAACCCTGTTCCCCTATATCTTTTCCCCTTTACTCATTCTTAGCACTCAAGGAAAAGTTTTCCTGTGACTATGGGCAGGGGGGCAGCATGGGGCAGTGCTTACTGTGGCCCCCAACTGCACCAATACAGGCCATTATCTTTAAGATTTAAGACAGACATATCACATAAAAATTTCATGGGAAGTGAAATTCAAGTGTTATTCAAGTGAATTCAAGTGTTATTTACCTAGCTGCCTTCTCATCTCTAAAGGCCTTTTTCCACTGGGATCCAACTTGTTATGGGAAAAGTATTCCACTTAAAATACACACTTCCATTAGTTGGCAGGGATTCCCATAGTTTTTCAGCTCCTCATATATATGTACTTTCTCCATGTATCTGCTTCCTTTACCAGAAGTATTCTGTTGTGGGTTTTGTACTAAAAACAGATTTGACAAGAATGATCTTGACATTCATTTTACATAAAGGAAATAAAGTGGCAAAAAAATCACAAGGTAGAAACTTTAGAAGGCAAACAAAACTCAAAATAAACTTAGAGGCTGAATAGAAGTTGCTCAGTTCTCATATCACAAGTAGTATCGACTCCTATGCCAAACAAATCCTGAAGTACTAAATGTGACTTTTCTTCCAGACTTATGACCTTCTTTACCCATTGCATTCTCACTTTATCCCAAACATAACAAGATAGAAGTTGGTCCCAAAGTTTCCAGTGCCTGAAGAATGAATCACTATGTACAAAGCCTAAGTGAGAGCTATCCTGCTGACAGATCATATGCTGATTCTAAACAAGTTTTTTTAAATTATGTAATATTCAAGGGATGTAATGCTGTTTCTTTGAGCTTTCCCCTTTGAAAGAACATACTTTGATTAATTAACACTGAACTAGTTCAATCTTCTTCATCCAATGCTTGCCACCTGCAAAGGCTCAAGAAAATACTAGAAATTGAAGAACTTACTTTAATGGGAATTCTTAGGTAGATTAGGCAAGGGGAGACTGGGGAGGGGAATGTGTGGAGCTTAACTGAAATAGTGCCAAGGAGACTGGAAGGTCCTTTCATTCATAGAAGCTGCACTGCTGTTCTATTTTCTTGGGGTCAGGGATTTTCTGATTTGAGGTGGTTTTATTTTTTTTTGAAGGTATAGACTTTTCTATTTTGACAGCAACTAGGACATCGGCTACTAATACAGATACAATACAACAACCTACTGAAGTACATAATAAAAGAGTCAGTCTTATCTGATGGATTTTTAAAGAGTAATTGTTTCATTCTTAAATACACCTAAGTATATTTATTACTATACTTACATATACACTTTATTAATATACTTAATTAAAGTTAATATGTATAAATTAATACAATTTATTAAATTAATAAGTATATCAATATACTTGTTAATATAAATTAATGAAAATTTAATCATTAAAATACCAGCATCCTACTGTTTGCTCAATGAAAATATTCTGTGAATATCCACTCATACTATATATTTTCAAACAAGATTTTTTAAACGAAACCAAATATAGAATCATCAAAACCACCATATATTATAGACTCTAGGAAGTTTTTTTTTTTTTACACAATTTTTAAATACCACAATAACATTTGATAATTCATAATCAATATGCTTATTTCAATGACATTAAAATTGTTTTTATAATCTGTCTTTACTGTAGTCTAACTTTTTATTACACTACAAAGAAAGCAAACTTTAAAGACTAAGTATGTCTGAATCAGTCTTCAGTAACTTTGTCATTAACAGTGAACATTTTGTTTTTAAAAAACTAAATTGTGGAGAACCTGTTACAGAAATGAAAGAGGAGAGCAGTAGAATTTGTCAAACAAAAATTACTGATGGGTAAGAATCTTCTGTGTCTTGATCAGACCAGTCACTGGATTGTCAAGAGAAGTTCAGAGGTCATAACTTCTCAGAATCACATCTCATCACTAATCTGGCACTGGGTTCACAAAACAATAAGTACATCACACATCTTGTAAATGCTATTTGGGTACTCCTACCCTCCTGTTACATTTGCACTTTGTGGAGATTAAAGAACTGTTAACTGAAGCATGGCCACCACAACTACGGTCTTATACATTAAACTGTATTGCCAATGATAGCTCTATTTTATTCTACATAACATTTTATCCTTGGTGGTGGGGAAGGAAGGAATATCTAAGTAGCTTTTGTTGGATTTGGATTTACATTTTACATCTGTTTTTAACTACTGAATAGGTTAAAAATCATCTTTTCTTGCAAAGATATTTTTCTCTTCAACCTTTTAAATGAAAATAGCAGCATAAAGAGAGTACCTGCAAAACATAAATCTATCTCATGCATAGTTTTGCAAAACCGGAAACTTGTAACTATCTCTTGAATTGTCACAGAAAACAAATTCATAAACAATGCACAAAATGGCTGGCAGAGTGTAAATTAAAGCATTAAATTTATTTCTAAATCCTCTGAGCCCTCTGTTGCTAGAGATGGTAGTCGATCGGAGTAAAAAAAAATTGCCTCCTTGAAATGTGCTTGGTGAACAGCAGCTTGATGATTGGCAGCACAAATAGAAGACAAACGAGAAAGCCTTCAATCTGCAGCTGATGCACAGGAAGAACATGGGGAGCTGAGTTTACAATAGAGAAAACATTACCAAGCTAATGGCACAGGCAATCGTTTGACCACCATGCATCTCTGATAGCAGCAGGGCATCCATTTTCAGTTAAGTGTTAGAGTACCTTTTTGCTTTCTCTGACCACTGCAGGGGTAAAACAACCCCGTGCGTGAAACCCACTGACTGGTAATAAATTACTATATTGGATACTTTTTGTTTTCTTTCAGCAATGACTTTACTGTGTATTCTTGCTATCATTACCAATTAAAGTGGAGCTCACGTTAGCAAGCTGTATCTAACTGTACATCAGTCCCTACGCTCCAATTGCTTTGGCAAGAATCACGGGGTCAAGAGGCTCCTTTGACCTTTATCAGCTACGTCTCTCTGACCACTCACTATTTGAAGCAATCTCGACTGAACAGATGGACACTTTTGCAGACTCTATAAAGCTCAGAATATAAAGATAAATGAAATTGTGTTTGGGGCTTCAAACTGGTTTATGAGCATAAAATACAGTTAGCAAGTTCCACAAAAACCTCAGATTTCAAACAGCACGTCTTAAAACTACATCATGAACAGAACACCTTTTTACCTACTATGAAATTTTATTTTTTGGATATGTCTTCTACATATAAAATCAAAAACTTGATGTAAATTATATGTCTACTTAGCATTAAGTTACTTCCAAATTTAGGAAGTCTAATTTATTCTGATCATTAAAAGACAAGGAGAAAAGCTAGTATAACCTTTTCCTATGACAGCACAGAATACAGCACATTATCAAACATCATTCAGTGGAAGAGTACTGAGACAGTCAGAGAGTACAGACCACTCATGTATTTTATGACTAGAATTTTGATGCAATAGTTTAAGAAGCAAGGGCTTTAAGAAATGTAAGATAGAGAAATCTGAAATGAGGGTCTAAGTCTTCCCTAAAAGAAACTCCAAATTCTCATGGTCTTGCTTGAAGAACTGTTAACAATTAGATAGAAATATGGTCGTTCAACCCTATTTAGGTGTTTGAAAATTAACAATCTAAGCATTGAATGGTGTCTTATTTCAGAAAAATCCTGTCAGGAAACCTACTTTCCTTAGTTATAACCTTTTTGCAAATATAGAACTGTCTTATTTTCTTGCTCTGCTGAAAGGATGCGCAATCTAGGATATGTGCAAAGACAGTTACAAGCACCAGGTATATAATCGAAATAGCAATTAAACACACACCACACACCATCTCTAAAAGAACTCGCTGAGGAAAAAAGGATGCAAATTATTGGCTACACTTTCATCTCCACATAAAAACCATACACACTTCCTAATCCAGTATTAGCTCCTATCAGCAGTCCACATACCACAGCCCTGTCCAATTCTGCCCACCTCCCAGGCTTCAAATTTAGGGAGCATGTGAAGCATTTGTGTCTCTAAGAGTATCCATGGCCCCTCAAAGGGCACAAAGAGGCCAGGCCTACCTGCCAGAAAGCAATGCTGGACTCATGCATAGGATGAGCATCACACAGTTTTGGTATCACTATCCCAAGGTCATTCATATTCCTTACCTTCAGACACTTCACCTAGTCATAGGACAGAAAATCCTTTGATGGGGGCATTCAGAACTTTTTTTCTTATTCATTTACCCCTTTTATAGCTCAGTACTCATATATAAAGGTCTATCTGTCCTTTATAAGGAAAAAGCCTGGAGTCAGTTGTAGTGCCCCAGTTTGCTTTCACATGCAATTTATGCTTGACCTGAGGCTTCATCATTTAGACAATGCAGTCCCAAACAAATGTGTCAATTCATGATGAATTTTCCCATATGAACTAGTATAAATCAACTGCTTCAAACTTGCCTTGCATTACTTTTATTACAGTATTTATTACAACTCTGGTTAGATTATTGAGGATGCCCAGATCCTCCTAAGAATCCACCTCCCATGAAGAAAAGGATACAGCATTTTTTGAGTTTGCACCAATGTTTATCTATCAACTTAATTGTAACATAAGCAAAGTCACCCTCTTTCCTTCCAACACTGTAATCTTTCTTTTTTCTTTTGTTAAATCCCAGTGGAAGGCTTCACTATCCTCACAGCACTTTGAACAGTAACTGTAGCATCACTGCAGATGCATCTGTGGCACAATGTAAGTAATTAAGCCAAGGAGTCTTCAGGCTCAAGCTGTGTGATGAATAGTCTAAGCAACTGAATAAACCCTCTTTTTATCATGTATGAAGGCCACTGTCAGGCAGATTGTAGTCCAGATGGATCTATTGGGCACAAAAATTTCAATTGTTCAGGAAGAATTGCTAACACATCTATTCTATTGCTCAATGTAGAGGTCTAGCATGAAAATTTAATGTTTCACACATTTTGTTTTCAAATTAACACTCTTGCTCTCCGCAACACTCAGCTTAGAGTTTTCTATTGGATTTAATTAAAGTGTACATATAAAGTGATTCTGGAGACAAATCTTTAAAAGATACCAAAGAATAACAGGCAAGTAAAACTACAATCCAAAGTATCCTTCACAAGTTTTCAGTACTAGGAAAAAAGCCTACACCTTATTTTTCAAAAAAGATTTGAGGAAACAAATAGACTTTTTTTTCAGACAACTTTTGCTTTGCTCTAGAATTCATATCACTGCCTGTCTGGGTGCACTATCAGAAAGGCAATTCTAAATACTTTTGACAAAATCTTGTCTAATTATTTTATTAGAAAGAATATAAAAGTGAACTGTAAATCCACTCATCTCTAACAGCTATTTCTGATACAGACAGTCTCAGCCGTGAAAAGTTTATACAGAAAGAAGGAATATGATAGTGTTTAAAATTAAGTATTATTTATGCACTCTACATTCAAATACTCTGCCTACATCTTATTATATTAAGTTATTTGGAATGTAAAAATTAATTTCCTAACTATATTTTTAGAAATATTTACAGCTCAGTGCTGAGTGGTAGTGAAAAATTTTCATCTTCACTCAGCACTTTAGAAAAAAAATGATGGAACATCTCTAAAGTTTTCTTGATCATCAACTGGACAAGAAAAACTGCAGCAGTCCAAAGCCACAGACTGCTGGCTCAGGATTTAGGAATTATCATATTGAACAATTTACTGGATGAATGAACATCCAAATATCTGTGAGATATAATGCTGAACATCGAGACACTGCCAACAGAACCTTTGCAGGAGCTCTGAGAATATTGCTTTGTCCTAAGAAGGAGTGATGTATATAAAAATTAAGTTAGCAATCATGTCTGAGTGCTGACTCCAACTGAAACAACATTTTTCCTGGGCTGCTCTGAGTCCATTTCCCATCTTGAATTATAAGAGTCCCATCGAAAATTTATCTACATAAAAGTTCTAGATCAATTCATAAACAACTGACTTTATACTTAAGAAATAGAACAACAACAAAAAAACCCCTATGCCTTCTAGAAAGTGCCACTCTTGAGATTTTAAGAAAAGGTAAGCTGGACTTTCTTCAAATGCTATAGCATTTCAGAATGTATCAGATTAGCAGCTAAGTTTCTGTACGCATAGATATCGTACTATTCTTTCCTTCCGAGCTCTTCAGTCTTGCTGCAGAGGCTTCCAAAAGGACAGGATTTGGAAACAAACATTCTCAAGTGTCTGCTTGGATGATTCATCCTTTCCCATAAATATTGCAAGAACCCAACCTGACCACCAGAACAAACTAAGGTTTGAGTATCAACATACAAAAAAATAAATCAAGAGAATGGACATATAACCAGTGTTGTTGCTTTGTTCAGAATCAAACCATAGGTTAGCCAAGGATTTTATTTCCGCTATATAAGCAAGACAAGAGTTTCAGTTAGCTCTCAGAAAGAGGCTAGCAGATAACAAGTCTTTCTTTTGCCACATAAGGTTTGTTTGCTGCAATTCCTATTTCTAAAGTTGCATGCAAGATTATGATGTGCTTCTGAAAAAGTCACTACACTTTTAAAATAGATGTGTGAGGTGGAAACCTAGGAAAAGGTCTCACACTGAATTCACTCTGAATTCTTGTTAACATTTTTCTTCACTAAAATAATAGTAATTAAACTATAAGAGGCGAGGGAATTAATGTTTAGAATAGAATTAACATTTAGAATAGAAAAGATGATTATCAGAACTGTAAATATTCCACCATATCACTGTCATGAATTGTGAAGAATTTAAAGAACACCACTGAATAACTTGAAAATATAAAGGTTATAACAAAGATCATGTGATTTATTTTGGAATTAGGCAGAGCACTTAGAAGGAAAATCAATTAGGCTGATCTACAGAACAAGTCACACCTTCTAGACTACAAAAGTAGTAAAGATAAAATCCATGACAGAACAACTCAAACTGTGCCCAGCTGTACATCCAGACCTAAAAGAAACCCTAAGTGGCAAATACGATATCATGAACACAACATTCATAAGATAGCAACTGTATGTTTTTAATTATAAGTGTATATTCCTAAAAAAACAAAATGCAAACTTTGCTAAAGATTCCAAGAGACAGAAAGGAATTGCAGCATGGCAGCAGACGTATGGGAAAGGATAAAGATTAAGACAACAATAGCTAGGTTAGCTTCAATAAATCATTCTTCAACATGAAATACTTCAAAAGGACTGTTGATATTGACCTCAGAATTATTTCTAGTAGGATACTACAGCAGCCTCTTTAGCTTTATCATACAGTCCAATTAGTTGTTTAGGAAGGGAAAGAAGTTTTAAGTCAGTCACCTTCAGTATAGTCCCAGTGTAGATAAGAATCAGTGTCGGAAACATTGAAATAAGTAGTTAAGACTTATCAGATTTCTGTCACCCTGTGTTAATTGCTATCCACGTGTGTAAGACTAAAATGTGCTACAATACCACAATGGCAACTTTTTGGTTTCATTTTGCTTTGATGCAATAAATGGAGAAAACAAATCAACAAATTCTTGAATTAGTAAGCCAATTCAAAAACTACAGTAACTTCCATCAAAGACGACATGTGGTCAAACCTATCAATATCCCTCAGGATCATGGTTCTTTTTAACTGGGCCCAATTTAATCTCATAACTCCCAAGTTATTACTTCACTGTAGTTATATTGCTACCTTGGTCCCTTGATAAAATACTTAATTGTAAAATTTCACAGGAAACGTAATACTAAAATTTTTTGCAACAGAATTAGAGAGAAAAAAATCTCTAAGTATTGAGTCCTTTTCTCTTCACCCATTTTCCTATTACACTTACTTAATAAACTACTAAATATAGCTACTGAACACTAGTCCCAGAAAAAGAAAATACCCTTGCAGCAGCAACTTTGATAAATATTCTACTACTTTCTATTGTGCTTTGTCCATAATAATCCACTTCAAATAAATCACCAAGATCTGTAATTCCCCATAATAATGCTCTAAATGTTATAAAAGGAAAGAAATTAAAGGAACCTATGTCTGTGACACCATTGTTTATGGACTCACTCCTGATTTCCCATCTGCTAAGTTTTATTTTGTATTTGTGCTTGTATCTTATTTCCATTTTTCTATCAAATTTGTCATCAGTAAGATTTAACTAGCAGCAATTTTCCATGCTTCCAATAACAATTTTATTTTCAAATTGCTTCCCTTGCTATACTAAAAAAAATAGCTGGTATTGTCCTACAGTCTTCATTTGCTTCTTACTTATTCTGGGCAGCAACAAAGACATTTATTTTATAATTTATAACTTCTGAAAATTGTTGTCTTTACATATTTTTTGTTCAGAGCAGAACATATATTATTATAGAAGTGAATATCAAGTTCTAAAGGACTCCTATTGCAACATATTTTAAGAAATTGCTGAGTTAATATATCAAAAAATACATATACTTATAAAAGTCCACAGATAAATGAATACGTTTCTCTTCCCTGTCCTCGCCTTGTCTTATATAAACAGGAAAAAATCCCTTTTCTGATCTAGATTTTCAGTAGTATAACTTAAGAGTTCAAGCTTCAGCAACTATTGCACAGATTCTAATAAGCTGCTTTTCCCTCAAACGTTTTTACCCAGACCATTTCGATTATTTTACTGAAATCACTAGAAATATTAGTGCATGATAAACATAGGTTTATATCCAGACTATTGAAGGTAAAAAGGTAGAAAACTTTCCAGCACAAAGGGTTTCTGGAACATCAGGAGAACAATTCCCAGACACATCCAGCTTTTTATGTGCATCAATGAAATCTTCATATGATGCACTGAAGCATTTGAATTTTTTTTAAATCAGTTTTTCACAGACCTCCAATTTTCAAACAGAACTATGACTTGAAGGTATAATGAGAGCTAGTTCCATAGAAACACCATGAGCACAGTCTAGTGTGTATTCTATTGTAATTAAGACCAGTGATTCAATACCTATTGCTACTGGCCAGGTATCATAGCAACCTTGTGTCACTGAATACTGCTGGAAAACTGTTCAGCACTAGCAAGACCATGCTTCAGGAAAATCTACAATGGCACTACAGATTGTCAACATCTGGGGGGGTTGTTACTGGGAGAACAACAAAGAAACCTGCTTTTAAAAAACCCTATACTTAGAAAATTGACAGGGATACTACAGTGGCACTACAAAAAGAAAAATAAAAATACAAGGAGGAAGGAAAGAACGTTTTTTGTCATTAGTTACACAACTTATGCACCCACATCCTAACATCCATCCCTATAAACAGAGTTGCAATAATGCAGCATCATCACATTGTTTATGTATGTCCACAAAGCACTGTCTTCGCTTTTTAACTAAACACAAGCATCACTCACCACCAACATTAATCTGAAAATAAAACAGCCTCACTTTCAAAATAAAATTTAAGCTTTCACAAATGAACTCTAGATAGTCTTGTATAAATCTTAAAAAAAAAAAAAAAAAAAAAAAAAAAAAAAAAAAAAAAAAAAAAAAAAAACAAAAAAAACGAGAGAGAAGAAAACAGGTTACTATGAACAAGAACCCAATATTGATTTTTCTGCGGTGCAGTAAAGCATCTCCATTCTATTTGGCTGCTGTCAAAGCCACTCTTTAACAGCTGGAGTCAAATTGCACTATTTACAGCAAGAGCCCTTGTCAAGTGGACCATAAGTATTCTAACAATACACTATTCAAATGGCACTTTGCCACACAAATTGCTGACTTGATGAATACCCTATGTCAATGACTAAGGCCAATATAAAAGTTTCATTTTTATGAGAGGTTTTACATTCACATATTAAGTAAAGCTTTCTTGAAGAACTATTAAGCTATATATTTTGGGTCTTTTGACATTAAAAATAATTAAAATCTGTTTAAATATATCAAGGGGATTTGACAACATTAATATGGATCTTGTGTTAACTACATTTGTCACAGTCATCTGTTATTGGTACTCCCACTGGCACGTGCAGCACAATAAAAGAATTAAAATGGTCAAAACACCATGAAATCAAAACATTCTGCTTTTGTATCCATGATTTACATGATGGCAAAAGTTTTGAAAGAAAGCCTTTGAAGCTGGACTACTATGTGAGGATATTTTTCTTTTTTAGGATGGAGGAAGGAGAGACCATTATTTTGAAAACATTCTTTAATCTTCAGTAATATATAAATGGGAAAACATTGTAAAAATGGCAAGAATAAATAAATACTGAATTTTACTTGCAATCTTCATATGGAGCACTCACTGTACAAAAGGAGCACTCACAATTACAATACCAACAGGACAGAATAGTTACCCACTCATTTTTCCTGTCACATAAATCTTTTGAAATTGAGTTCTTTAATATATGCTAAAATTGATGATGGGGGTTTTTGACAGAAAAATTATTAGCAATTTAGTATGTTGTTAAATTTCTAACACACAATTTGCCAGGAAGGAAACTGATAATGAAACACTCATTCCATATTAAAATCCTCTGATAATCTCGAAGTTTTGTGATACTTTTATGTGGATAGTAATTCTATATTTTATTAATAGGTCATGGAATGTTGAAGTCTGATAACCACAGTCCTCTAACTAATTACATGAGATGTGAATTTCCAGAATATTTCAAGATGCTTAAATACAGTGATGCAAAAGAGGCAATAGAACACTTTTTGAAAAACCTAAAAAAAAGTTTCTGCACAAAACTTAAGAAAAACTGCAGACTTCATAAGCCTTCAACTCAGCAATAACAGAATATGCTAAAAAAGCTGCAGAGTTTCACACTCTGTTTCTGCAGCCAGCACTGGGCTTCTGCAATAGCATTAAGGGGACATCAATTGTTATGTTTTTCCCAGGTTCAGATAGACTAAATACATTTAGGCTCCAGCATCTCCCATGTCGATCTACAGAACCCTCTACAATGCAGATGCAAGTGGGAAGAAGGTCTGAATGAACTGGATGACATATGTTTGATGAATGAAAAGTGCTTTCCCAAGTACAGAACTTAATTTATTATGAATTTAGATAAACCTAACAGATCTTTAGTAACAAAATATAATGTGAATCTAAAAAACAAAAGATTTTGACAGAGAAGTCTGAGATATCAACAGTATTCTTAGTAAGTTTGCATTTGGACAAGATAATTAATGAACAATATTTAAACATGAAAATAGGATATTATTTTGAGAAATCAAAGCAGACAAGCTGTATATCAGACCAAAAAACCACTACAAATTACAACATTTCCATGGTTTCCTGCTGGGATACTTCCCCCAGTTTAAGATCATGATAATTCCCAAAGCATGTTAAACTCCACACTTTAAAGTTTACAAAAAACTTTCCCCGTATTTCATAATCAACACATTTCCTTTCCTCCCACCCTGTTAAATCCATACAATTTTCAATTTAATGGATGAATCTAAAACTACTTACCAAACAACTACCAAAACTTTTTTCTTTTGTTCCTATTTAAGAAGGCAAGAAGAAACTATTCCTTTTAACAAACTAACAGGGAGATCAGATTCTGTGTCAATGGCCAACTAGTGCACCATCTGCCTCACAACATGCTCAGCAGGATTACACACTAATAAGACTTTTCAGAAAATGGGATCAAAAAGAACTTCAGAAATCGGACTAAGGTTAGTAAAAGGTCAAAGAAAAATATTAAGAGTTAAACTACAATCATTAAAAACTCAATGTCATACGTAAATTTGAAAATACAATGAAGAAAAGACAGTAAAATTCAAGAGTGAGGACTTGGATTAAGTAATACTTCAACAGTTTTGAAATACATACTACTTCATTTCCTATAACTAATAAAGCCAGAATAAAGGCCAGAGACCATTCTGAAGGCTGTTTCTATGTGTGACTGAGGGAAAGCATTTTTCATTCTCAATACTTGTGGTAAAATACCTTCTATGTACATTGAGGGTTGAGGAATAGCAGACATGACTTCCCCTGCTTATTGCAGAGAACAAAATTCCCAAAACTCATTAATTAAAAAAGTGGTAAGCAAGAACAAACAGCACAAGAGCCCTATTCTTAAGATACATTCTTATCAAAAGTTCAGTGAATATATTACCTCCTGATGTATAAATAGAGTTTAAGAAAATACGTTTGTACCATTTTTTGCCTCTATAAAAAAGCAATACCCATCTAATTGAATCTGAGATAGTATTAAATTAGAGACAGTTATAATAATCAGTTTTAAATTTGATTATATTTAAAAATATTTACTATATTAATTTTTAAATATCTACAAAAAACTGATAAAAGTATAGATATCTAGGCCACAAGAAAATAGAGTGACTATTGCATTTTCAATCTTACTTCTCATGATTTGATATCTCTCTACACATTTTCTCAGTCTTAGCAGCACATTAGCCCTACTTAAAGCATATTATTTCCTTTTATTACTTAGTCAAAACAAAAGAACACATCTTCGTTACAATTACTTGGCTTAATGATTTTGGCAGGAAAATATTTCTAGATAAAGCTAAATACAAATCTCTCCCTGCCAAATCTTCCCTGAAGACTGTCATGCCTATTTGCAGCCTAGTACCTCGCAGGAGCATTACCATCTTCCTTTTAACCAATAAGGTGCCAAATTTAATCACAATAATAAAAACATACGGCGATTGCAGTCTATTCTGTAACAATGCTAACAGAAAGCACACACCCAATAAAAACTCTCTCTGAATGACAAGAGGGATCTGTGGTCTCATTAGAAAAGCAATAAGAGAAAGACCAATAGCATTGGATTACAATGTGCTTGTTCTCAAGACATACACATTTGAACAAGTGTAAGGTGTATTCAATTGTTCTCTGAGTACTACTGACAGGTGCAGTCACAAGCTAGAGGCATGGGGAAATAGGATCTAACTACAGGTTATACAGGTTATAACATCTGAGAAAATCCTTTTGAGATTATCTACTAATGACCTGGCATAAGGCCCTCTGCCAATTTTCCTCATTTGTCTATGAAATGGGTTGAAGGCATAAGGACTGAGCCAGCCAGCCAGAAGAAGCCTTTATAAACTTAAAACCAACTTACACATCAGTGGGTGAAAGGGTAAGGAACTGGAATCACAACTAATTGCTTTTGAGATATATTCTACTCTTGACTCTTACCTTATCTAGAGATTTCTCTGTCTGAGCAAGGTAAGGGCCCATGCCATGCTTATACAAGCTGGAGTGTTTGTATCCACAATTCTTGTTTCGTTTTGACTCCTGAGATACAGGAAGTTGAGCATCTGTCACTAAGTGTTCTGAATCTTCAATGGCACTAAGAATTGCTCTTGCTGTTTCACCAGTTTCATGTCGTTCCAGTGTGCCTAGAGAAACACAACAGAAGTTGTAACTTTTTCAGTGATCTATACTATCGCATCTCTATGTAAGTATCATAATATTAATACAGTACACTACATGTCAGCAAATAAATTACAAAGTATTTACAGATTAGGCAAATAACTCCTTCTTAAAATTAAAAGGTTACTCTACACTATTGCTATTAAAAGTAAAGCTTACTCTCTAAAGAAATTACTGCAGCAAATAACTGTTTTAGACCACAAGGAGGTCAATGTTTTACACATGTGGAGTTAGACACAGTTTTTCAGAGGGAGCCAATGATATTAAAAAAAATATCACCGGCCCTAACTGCTCAAAACAGTAATTTGTTTTCTCCTCACAAAGCTCTGCCAGAGCATCTATATCATTAACAGTGTAAACAACAACACATTTATGTAATATTTTAGTGCTGTCCTCTAGTGTTCTGGATTACAAACAGCAAGAGAAAGCTCGATTTTTTTCATTCCATTCCTAAAAATTGTCAGCTGTAAAGAACGTTTATACATGAATATACATGTAGCTTAGTCATCAGGGATATCAATGTGATGTTTCAGAGACTCATTGCTTGTGTGGCTCTCTGGAATCTAAATACTCTTGCTGCTATATCCAGTTATATTACTTCAGTGAAAGTTTCATTTAGTAATAATTTTAGTAATACTGTTTTAATTATAACTAGCATTAAAGATATAAAAACTGAGCTTAAATGTATTTGAAATAAGCTACTATTATATACCACACGTTTCCTATAGGAATTAAAAGAAATTGATGAAATGGCTTGTTTCCTATAAATATCGGAGATAAAATACATCTGAAGGTTTTTCAAGTATTAAATATCAGCTATAACATGAAATGTTTTTCCCTTAAGTTTGAATTCTTCCTACCCTCAAGTAATAAAACATGAATTTTCCCTTTCACTGCTACAATAAAAAAATGTGTAACATTGAAGTTCTATCAGTAACACCTGCTAAAAATATTGGACTGGGATTGAGGGATCTCATACAATAAGTGTTTGTGTGTATATGTGTGTATAAAATCTCTTCATCTGAAATTATTTCTTTGAAACGCATCCATTTCTGTTCATTGCAGTAACACCTCTACTACTCGTATGATGAATTCTTTGAATTCAGAGCAGAAGAAAACAGGGCACCTGATTCTTTGTCCCTTATAAAAATCAGTTGAACACCGCAGATTACTGCAATATTATACTGAAAGTAGTAAGAATCAGCCCCCATTGTTTTTAATGTGCCCTTTTCTTAATTCCTCCCCAGGACCTGCAGCCAGTGCCTGGGAGCATTTAAGACCAGGATGGTTACTGAAAGGAAAGGGAGTTGCCCAAAAGGTTCTCATAGTTAAGACTGCCTGCAAAGCTCCCAGCACAGACATATTTCAGGAACACAAAAATCATGCTTATAGATGCCTACTGTAGAGTTCACGCTCGACATGAACAAACGTGCTTAAATGCCACAGCATTTGCAAAGTGAAGAAGCTTGGCAATAATACAGTCACTCAGCTAGTATTATTTTGGCCTCTCCATATATGTGAAGTAGCCTTTCAAGACATAAACATGCCACAGAACTATGTGGATTATTCAGAGCAAAATATGAAAAAAAATTCTAAGAAATCACTGTTCTCCTACTTTTAAGTGGAAGGGCCAAAGCTTTCTCTATCACTTTCTCTGGCAAGTCCACAACACAGCAAATATTTGTATGCGTGCATATACATACATATTTCTGTAACACTTTTTTCAGTGAAATTCACTGAGTCCTCAAGACTACCCTAATATCCCTGTGAAATTACCAGGTATTAGGTTCCTTTTAAGAGAAATTACAGTAAGTTTTTAACAAATCTAAGACTTTTGGGGGCATGGTACTAAATGTCAAAGACCTGACTATGCACAGTCTTTGCTATTAGACAGAGCTTCCAAACATGTCTCAGTAGATCCAGATGCATGAGTGCTTCAGCAGCAGTCATCCCTCAGAGTCAGACCGTTCTGTGGGATAATCCAGTGGAAATACAATAGAATATAATTTAGTTAAGGCTATCATACTACAGACTTATGTTATCTTCCACACATCAGAGCTTTTCTCTGGCAACAGCTTCAGAGCAAACTTTTCAGGTTGAAGATAAAAATTTTAGCTGACAGAAAAAGAAACATACCAGAAGTGGCAAAAGGTACAGAAAATGCAACAGCAGAATTTAGCCTTGGTAGGCAATGGCCTGAACAGAACACATATTCTTGTTGCACATGAAAGCAAATTCATGTTTTAGATCTTTAACACACATTATCTTATTTTAAACAGAGGGTGGATGTGCTTCTATATATTATAGACTTACCAGATGCAAAGTGAGAAACTACCAACAGGTTATAAAACATTTCTGCTGTTAACAAACTCTTCTCCAAGTGCATCAGGAGACAATGCCATTGGCAAGCATATCATTTTTTGAATAATTTGGGTAAGAGAAAATTAACATCTTATTAACTGAAAAAAGCCCTTCTGGGGTCACACTAAGCATGAAACAGGGCTTGGTTTTTCACATAGAGAAGTTACAATTGGTTTGTTTTTTTAAAATTTTTATTTTAAAGCACATTTATAGAGAGGAACATTGAATAGCAAGTGTCCTGGACAACTAACTTATTTTCTTACTGACAGAACATTATGACACACTAAAATCCATTTAAAAAACTCCTGTTACATCTTTAAATAATTTATATATCACTCATAACAGCCAACCCAATTCCCTTTTAGGTAGCACCTTCCAGAAGGAATCCAATCCTGATCCCTATTGTGAACATTTGCATGTACAGGTTTGTGTGTACAGCTAAATAAAATGGCACAAAATGCATAGGAAAATGCATGAATGTGAAAGTATTACGAAGTATTATATGCTTAACTTTACTCTTCTGAAGAGCCCAAAATACTCATTTACAGAGTAAATAGCTGGCAGAGACAAAATAAAGGAAAAGACCTATATTCTGTGATGCCTGAATACATCTGAGAAACAAACAGGAAAGGATGAGGGGAAAGGATTTAGAAACCTGTATATATGACAGACTTTCTGACCACTGCAAACAGACAAAATAACACTGAGGCGGGGTAGTTATTGTTCAGAAAGTGTTATTTGTTAGGAATTTGCTGTCTCTGGTTTTAAAGGAAAATAAAGAGTAAGAAAAGGCAAAGCTTGTACATGAGAGTACAGGAAAGAGGACAGAAATCAAATTCACTCTCAAACCTGAAGTATTTATATGCGAATAAGCCCAAAGGATTTTGACAGAGGAGCAAAAAATAACAATGGATGAACAGGAAGAGAGAGGGGTGTCTACACAGCAGCAGCACCACTGCTATCATCCCCTACTATACATACAAAATACAGGAAAAGAAAGTCTTTATCTCTCTAAAGCTGTGACCATGGCAACCAAGTCTCAGGAACAGTCAAGAGTGGAGTATTTCACTCTCCTGGGCAGCTCTGGACCACCAAATGTGACTGGCTAGAGACTGCTACAACATCTTATTCTTCCTGTGGACCAAGTACTACAAATTGTGTCTCTTGGTGTTAGTGCTGTCCACACAGTTCTGAGTTCTGTATACCGAAGGATGCATTTTTATTGGAGAGGTCACGCATATTTTCCTGCCTCAAAAGGAGGCATTCGCTGCCATCACATGACCTGTCATATCATCAGGCTCCAGTGCTTTCTGTTTGCTGTCACAGCTAAAGTATCGAAAATCCTCAATATTGCAGTGCTGCTGTGACCTAGTAACTCAAATGACTCTTACAGCATAACAGTGCTCTGAGAAGGAGAAATTTCGGTATTGATTTTATTTAAAAACCAGCATGTGGTTGAGAACAAATCCTTTTCTTCACTAGTAGTCAAAACAGAAAACTCACCTTTCAGAACAAGTATTATCTGTAACACTAGTTGGTTTATTTTCTGTTAAGATCTTTTCCATAAATACCTATTTCACCTGAAAAAAAACCTCCCAAAACTCTTTCTTCTACGGTGGTAGAATAAGGCATACAGAAGTTTTATGTTCCTTCCTACAAAATGCTTGAATTTTACAATTCTACAATCTTACTCCAAGACAATTGTCAAGCACAGTGCTTGAAAAATTTCTCATTATTGCTAGTGCTACCACTCCTATATCAACCAGCCCAAAACAGATGGAAGAAACATTGCATTAAGAATATATATTCCAACCAACACCAAGACAAAAGTAAATGCCATCTAGCAAATAGAAATGGGATAGATTACACAAAATCCAGCCCATTAAAATAATATAGTAGTATCTTAAAAGATATTTTACTTATAGGAGGAGATTAAAAATGGAGATGCCCTGCGATGTGTCTTTGCAAACTCTCTTTACTCATTTCTGCATTTGGATGATTTCTATCATGTCCAACTCAGTGTGTTATTGACATTCTTCAGAATACGCACTTTCAGAAGAGCACTAGCAAACTACTGTCAATACCCTTCAGCTGAAAAAAAGCAATGAAGAACACCACAAAGGAAACTACTGAAATCTAAGCTATAATGGTGGCTTATAAATGTGGGTAAAAAGAGCAGTTCTCCAATGCAGCCAGTCCTTACCTGAGGATTTCTTACACAGGCACAAGACCCCAAAAGAAAGGACATTGCCCCTGTTCTCTCCCTGACTCCATCTAAACTATTCCAAAGAGTAAAGAACAATAATTCTTAGAATGAATTGTTAAAGCACAATAAACATGCTAAGCTGGGCCGAATGGAAGAAGTCACCAGCTCTGAACTTGGAAGATATCCAAGTAGTTTCCATCTACTCCTGTATCACAAACTGAAAGACGGAATGAGAATCTATTCCTTAGTGTCTGGAATGAAACCCCTCCCCAGGATGCACTCGATCACAGCAGTTCTCTGTTACACTTCCTATATATATATAGGATATATATATACATATATATATATATATATGTATATACACATGTATGAAACCTAATTTATTAACAATAAGAACGAAGATCAACTATCAGCTGGAGAGAGGAGATACAGCTAAATTCCATACATGTTCCTCCAAGTACACACAAATGTACATGTGTGTATGTACACATATGAATATAAAGATCCACTCGTGTATACTGACAAGAGTAAGGTATCTTCAGCTTCTGCAAGCTGGGTAAAAGATGACACTGCTTTTTTTTTTTTACCCTGAGACAGACTTTCCCAAGGTCCACTACCCTTTATTATTCTACATCAATAAGTATTTACTGAACGATGACTCAAATTTAGAGAGCTATGAAATATTCAAGTCCAAGCTACAGACTGACCCAAGGCTTACACATATAAAATATAAGAGGCAATAAAAAGGAGGCAAACATTAGTTAAGTTTTATCTTAAGGAAGACTGACAAATTAAACAAAAAAAAAAAGCCAAACCCAAATGCTAAGTTCCACAAAGCATATATATTCATTTTTAAATCTTATTTGGAGATTTGCAGTTCTTTAGGCTGTGCAAAAATTCATTAAAAGAGAAACAAGAAAGTAGTCACTGCTATGACTTTGACCCTACATCACGGCCTCCAGCAGATAAAACACAACCACAGGATTTATCAGTTAGGCCACATTCACCGACTCAGATCTAATTCTGACCAATGACCTGAAGAGAAAGAGAGAGACAGGGAAAATGAAAAGGATTTTAAAAGAGACTTTAAATCACTAAATTTTACAAGGACAAAAAGGTCACAGAAGTGTAATTATTCTTGCTTCTGCCATTATCTAGGCAAAAATCTTTATCAAAGTAAATTTGGTCATTATGGAATCCTAAATTTCATTAAAACTATACAACTTACTTTCTCACACCCACCTGATGAAATCTAAGCCTTAACTTTCTAAACAGCTTAATCTCTAGTTTCTGTATGGGATGAAGAAAACTGTCAGACATACTAAATAAAGGTCTACTTAGGGAAAAAAAAAAAGCCAACCAATGAAAACCCCTCCCCTCACGTTCTTCAACTCACGTTATACTTGCCGTTTACTACAGCAAGTTTAGAAGTCTTGTTGTTGGCACCAATTATAAAAATATCCAGAGCATATATGACTACATAAAATGATCTTTAAACAGTGTTTGAAAACCTTCCAGCATGTTTAACCACCAATATGATCAAAGGTTTGATCCATAAGATGACTATCTGCAGAGTAATTTCATTTCCTCCATAGCAGGTTTGCTTCTGACACAGCAGAGGTTTTATGCAACATTTAAATTTATTGCTGTGGCATTAAAACAGCAAGAATTATTTTCAGAGCATTTCTGAACTCTTCTCTATTTTTCATAAAGTTTTTTATGACCATACAGATAGATTTGACTAATATTAGACACTGCATATTTTATTAGGGATGACAAACTCATTAAAAGGCTGTTTTATTTTATTGATACCTGTGTAGCTTTTAAATGCTTAAGGTAAAATTTTTTATGCTTGACAGCTATCTTGAGGTGGCATGATTTTTTTTTCCTCTTTCTCAGCAGAAGTATCTCAAGCTATGTTTCATTCTTGCTAAAGTCATGAAGCACAAACGTTTCAGAAAAACATCATGCCTTAAAGCATGCATTCAAAGCTGAACATTCACCTTCTGTGAACTGAACCACCACCTTTTGTGAACTGAACCTCCAAGGTGACGACTTGTTCCCACCACAGCAACACCACTGCTTGAAGCACTGTTGCTTTTCCTGTTTGCTCAAGCAAGAGAGGCCCACCAAGACTATGGTGACAGAGTCAGTCTCATTACAGTGAATGGAAATAAGTCATTTACTTGCTTCTACTGAAAACCTCAAGATAAACACATCAGTATCACCCTGATGCTACCATTTAAAAAAACAGGTAGAAATAGCAAATAAAATCTCTGAACTGAGGTAGCAGGTACATCTACGTACATCTCTGGTACATACAAACATGGGAGGTTTAAAATTATATACCACCTAGAGTCTTCTCAGAATAATTCTATATAAAACATTATTAATTCTTAGGATTTTAGGTTTATTTAGATGCAGAAATTAGAAGCCAAGACAACCACAATGCTCCTGTACATAAAAAGAAAATGGCAGAACTACTGTTACTAAGCACTCAGATATGGTGATAATAAACACATCAAAATAGAAGAAAAATTCTACTCAGAGCAGGATTTAAGTAGAGCACAAATAGGGAAAACAATACACAAATCATGCAGATAAAATACTGTATATTTTAGTTATTGTCTATAATTTATTGATGATGTTTGACCTTTTCTAGTACTAGGATTGTAAGCAGAATTAGTTTTGATTATTCAGGAGATCTGACCTCAAAAATACTTTTTAGGCATATGTTTCAATTTTTGTTTTCATGTTGGAGCTAGGAGCATGTAAGACAGCTCTGAAAATTTGCACTTCCTGGGGGAGAGTGCAAAAACCCCAATATAGCTAGCCAGTGTAAAGGTAATTACACAGTATGATAACTGAAGGATGATTGAAGTTTTATTAAGTGATGTTATCCTCTGTTTAAACCCAAACTAAGCATAGCATTTACAGTAAAACAATAAAACACAGCAAGGCTTACAAGATAAAAGAATGTAACAGGAAATAAGTAAATGATTCATTCTGCAAGTATTATGAACTTCAAGAAATAAATTTACTTTAAACCCATACTAATTGAAAAACAATTTATCGCTGATAAATGAAGATTATTAACTCTGAGCAAGGAAGATTGCTATTTATAGTCCACCCATTCATTCCTCACTCCTAATACACATTGGATCTAAAGGTGGCTCAGTAGACACATTGCCATTTGCTGTATGCAAGCAAAAATCCTTTGATCTTTCACTGCTACATCTTATTGTAATATTTACTTTTTTTAAAAAAGCAAAGATACCAACTGGTCAGGAAAATGTAAAAGCAATACAGATAACAGCTAATTTCCTTATTGAAGGGGATTTCAAGTGGTGGCTATTGGAAGAAATATTCTGCACTTTAATTAGAATAAAATTTGTTATTGATTTTCATATTTGTCTTCTAGCACACAAGTTTGGAGCATATCCTCTACACATACTGTATTAATACTCCAAATGTATGATTAGATCAATATTCATTGTCATGGAAAGATATTCCACTGTAATGGAAAGTTGCCGTATCCATATATTAAAATTTAGGTAAAATATATTAAACTAC
Source organism: Sylvia atricapilla (assembly GCF_009819655.1). NCBI lineage: Eukaryota > Metazoa > Chordata > Aves > Passeriformes > Sylviidae > Sylvia > Sylvia atricapilla. The sequence goes on from NC_089152.1 coordinate 12,691,235, forward strand.
ACAGATATTTCATGCCCTCTGTATTTTTTTCCTAGATCGCTACCCGCATGTAGGTTCAATATAAACAAACTTAGAAAATTTTTCTTTTGCTCCATAAATCAAAGGAATAAAAGGATGTAATTAAATTTATCTTATTCTAGTCCTGTAACAGCAACAGGCAATTTTTTACCTTTTTTTTCCTCCCATATTTTTTAGACTTGTCTTGTAGTCAGTCAGGAAGAGATACAGATTTAAATTACACTTGAACTAGACTCCTGGTATTTAACATTTCAGCATAAACATATATTTATTTAGAATATATGTAGACTGTTGTACGCAGAAAACTTCCCAGTGACCAGGTAAAATAAGGTTATCTTCTTAAATCTCATGAAAAAAGAGTAAAAAGTTGTACACAAAGTAGCACTGGTTAAGAGTTTGACCTAGGACACAGTTTCTTCTGCCCCATAAAGTGATGATTATGAAAGCCTGTTGAGACAAACATCTTTAGGTCCTTTGAAATGTTTTCTGTACAAGTGTGTCAACCTCTGTCACAAGAAACTGGACCATGAACTGTTATGCGCAATGTAAGCTTCCATGTGCTTTAGGGGTCAGACAGAAGAACCATTCTAGAGTCAAAGTGGTACTAGGTCTCTAAACTTTTCTGAAGTCATCTGTCAAATTCAACAGAATTACTGCTGACTCTGTAAGAGTGTAAATACTAAAATATTCATAGAAATTTCTTAATCCACAGCCTGAAATTACTATCAGACTGGCTGTTTTCCCAGCCATCCATTACCTTTTGCACAGTAATACTGTTCAGATTTGGGTTTTGCATATATCACTGCAAACAGTGATATATGAGTCTGACACAATACTCCACTGACTGCAGCTTAGAGGCAAAGCCCAAGTCATGAAGCACACTGCATAGCCAGAAGAAATATAAACACTTCTTGACTGTAGAAGCAATAAAAGCCATCTTATGTCCCTTTCCATAAGGGAATTCAAGCACAAGGCTACCACTCAGATTTTATCCTATTTAAACTGAGTGAGGTAACACGTCCAGAGGTAACTGTGTAGGCAAGTGGTACTATGTGTGGTTGCCCATTCGTTTGCCAGCAGATGAAATCTTAATGAAAGGTGCTGTGTTCCTGCAGAGGTGCCTCAGCAATGCTGTGTACATCTCTGTCACACATCTGAACCATGCTTTGTCTGCCTGAGTGCCACTGAAGTATCTACATAGCTCTTGATCTAGGTCAGGCCAATTTCAAGGATCAACGCCATGACCTCTTGTGTTCTGCTGCAATACAGATGTAATTCAACATTAAAGCAACTACAGTGTATCCTACCAGGCTTTCACAGGTATTGACCCTAGATGGCACCTTTTAGTCAGCAACGCATAACAGGAACAACAATAACAAAAAAAGATTTGTTAATTGCTACTGTATAGCAAAAAACAGCATCTTTTCCTGCGTACCAGCTATTCTTAAAGAGGTGGTGATTGTGGCACTTATTCTTCCAGGATACTCAGACACACTTTTATCCAGCTGCACCCTGTCTTAATATGTAATATGCATGAGCAGTGGTATCAATTTTACTTCCTCTTTAATCTTGAAGTAGGCAATGGTTTTATAAGAAAAGGAGAGGTAGTTCAAATATACTCTGATTTTTTTCCTGTTTTGTCTAAAGCAAACAGCGTAGATAGTGTGTTGTAATAACCTGTAAAATGAATTGTGATTTCAGTGCTAAATTAGTAAAATTGAGTTTTAACATGTTGTGCACTTCACTGGCTCTGGACTCAATGCACCTTCCTCCTCTCAGGACACACAGCTCTGAATTGCCTGAGCACACGTATTGTAGTGTCTAATACCATTACAACCTCTAACAGCTCTGTCTGTCCAAGCTCAAATAACTCATTACCCATATGAATCAGCACTACACTCTCTAATCACCTGAGAATCTACAGTTTAACCTGAAAATACTCAGTTTTAGTTATGTATACTACACAGCTGTGAGCTCTGCAATTATCTTCCACTGTTAACTGATCATCAATTAAATCAAAAGATCTTAGATTATGAATTCTTGGAAGAAAGCATAACTTGGTGCTCAAACTTGGGACAGTTTAGACTGAAAAACATCGGTCTTTCTAATAAGTTTGATTTTTATTTACAGCTCCCAGGGGTATTCTACTCAATTTACTGCCATGTCAGCTAAACTTCTGATTATCAGGATGAGACTTAAGATCTTCTACTTTACTAGTGGCATACCTTGAACCTGAAGAAAATTTTCTTTCTTGTTTATATAAACATTGAAACTCTCCAATTCATTTAATCTATGTGATAGCACTTCTACTAATGTTTTGGCCCTCTCTAAGTTATGCTCCTATGATAACATGTGACAGACAAATCTTCGGGAAAGCGAACAAAACATCAAAACAAAACACCTCTGTGTTACTACCTGTTTCAATTTCCCAAATATAAACTGAATTGTCTTCACATCCAACAATTAGCACATTCTCAAGAGGGTCAAATTTTATCTTCTTCACAGGAAACAGATGCTTTCTGGCATGTAAGAGACATTGTTTCTTCTGAAGGTGTAGAATTGCTACTGAGTGGTCACTGCACACACAGCACACTGTACTCTGGTCGTTTAACTGCAAAACAGAAAACTTCAGGAGATTAAAAGATTAAATGTTCAAGCTTCTAGGCTTACTGAGTATGTTCTTTAAATTTCAGGAGGAAGAGTTAATCTAATTGAGATATAAGTTGATAATCATGATATTAAAAATGGTAAATAGAATGTTAAGAGCTTCAATTTAATATGTCACAAATTCAAGAACTCAATTCGCTGCAATTATAAGTAACTTCCAAAGGCAACAATTAAGGTAAATTAAGCAAAGTGGTATGGGCTTAAGTATTGTCAGAAAGTGTTTTCTTTTTATTTTCTCTTATATGTAAATTGTATACACAAGCAGATAGGTATATAGAGAGAATTTTTTTGGATACATAATTTATTATGCTTTTACTTACTGTGTAGTGTTCTGGGGACTGCAAGAGCTCTGTCACTGCACCAGACTGCAGATTAAACTGGTGTAGGATGCCTCCAGTAAATATATCCCAGCAGATCACCACAGAATCCTGGCCCCCTGATAACAGCCAGCTTGGATCAAATCTTACTGATGTGTCATGTGGATAAAGTAAGCAAGTGACTCTGCTACTGTGACCACTCAGAACCTTATAAGGTAGATTATCTGAAACAAGATAGTACATAAATTATTTTTGTTCTTTAAGAATAGGAGTTCCATATTTTACAGCACATTTCTGGAAAGTCAGGATAAATACAACCAACTTTTACATGGAATCAAAGAATTTTGGACTTTTGCCTAAATGCGAGAACAAAGGCCTGCACACTAAGCTTCACTACTGAGATGTATCCTTTATGTTCCCTTCAGTGGAATAATCTTTTAGAGAGCAAATAAAAAAAGAAAACTGCCAATATAGTGGCATGCCACATATCTCACTTCTAGGGAATATCCAATCCCATAGCCATTCCCAGATTCCTACTACTGGAAAGCACTTAGTAGTACTAAGCTGTGATCCAGTAGATTAGCTATGGTAGAAGGAAGATCATCATGTTCCATTTTCCACATTCCATTCCTGACCACCAGCCCTACTTTTCAGAGAATTTTTACAGGGAACACTGGAAGAGATGCCAGAAATAGGAAGTCTTCTGTGCTTGACTGAGATGAATCTGAACACATTGTTAAAACTTACCTTTAAGAAAAGATATGTTTCCTAAAAGTCTTGCTCTTGCAGTTTTTAAACCTAATGTTACAAAAATTTTCCCATTTTCACATCCACATACAAGCTTATCAAGACCAGGTATGTACACAGAGGAACTGACAACTGCACTTCCAAATCCATCTTCAGATCCACAAAGTTGATCAATAATGCCCTCTGACATGGAATGATGCTTATCAAAATTATCCTGAAGAGTCCACATGGTTGTAATTGTGATCTCTAGAGGGTGGGGCAAGAAAGGATTTTTTTTGTTTATGCAAAACAAAATATAAAAAGTCAAACTAAACAAAATACATCTTTTCATCTCTTGATCACTTCCCTTAACTAATCCTTTCTGCAGTCTAGGGTTGGAAAGTCAGCAGTTGCTACTTCTCCTAACTACAGGCAATCACCACACAATGAAAAAATGAGCATCACTTTCTAGTGTAAAATGTTGATTTTCATGGAAATTGACCCCAAGACATAATGAAAAAGGTGGTAGCAAGGTGCCAAAAGTGCCAAACCTTTTGGAGAACCGTCAAACATTGACACAGGAACATCAGGAATGTGCCACAAAGTGATGCGTCCTGAAGCTTCACCAGAAAAAAGAACCTTGTAGAAAGGCTCCTTTCTTTCATTCAGGAAGCCCATGACAAAAGGAAGACTCTGTGAAAAAGGATAGTAAATCAATATTCTGAAATAAAACTGATAAAATAATGTAACAATTAATTGTAAGGGGGGGGGGGTGTTTCATCAAAAGCTGTAAAAATACAAAACAAACCACAGCTGATTTCTCACCTGCCACTAAATCCTGCTCAGATAAGTCTATTCTGCCTGGTATAAATCTCTCAAGAATCACCTCTGCTTTGCAAGTATCCTTGGCTAAATCTACATCCTAAATGAAAAAGTAGACTGAAAGTTCTCCCCAGGTTTAGAGTTTCACTAGCATAAGGACCAAGATCAGGCTGAAAATGCAGTGCAGTGAAATACTGATAATCTTTGAATCTAAACAAATTCAGTAAAGCTTCAGCCATGACAGCTTGTATGACTACAAATAACGAAAGGTAAGAATTGTGCTTTTACACAGGTAATAGTTTATAACAGCATCGTTCAATCACGAGGTGGTAGAGCATTTCCAAAGAGCAATGAACCTACTAAAGAGTGTGGAACACAATTCTGATGAGCAGCTGGGGGAGCTGGGGTTGTTTACTATAGAAAAAAAGGCTCAGGAGAAAGCTAATCACTCTCAATAACTATCTCCTATGTTGGATATACTTATTTACAACATCGAAGTATGAGAGTCAGTTCCAAAATAATTAACTGTCCTGTAAAATGGTTCAGTTTATAATCACAAAATGGAGTTCAAAACAGATCGTCACACAGGTGATTTGCTTGTCTCACAAATATGCTTTAAAAACTATTCAGGCAGTAAGGAAAATATTAAAGCCAAAATATTAAAAAAGAGCAGGTCATTATTTTTAAAAAGGCACACATTTGGGGGAAAGCATATGTGAACTCTGTACCACCACTGTAACCCTATTATTTGCTAAGCCATGTGTTTCGGCTATTTCTTTTCCCTCACCTTTCCTGACCTTTTGGCATCCTTCAGCAGTTATCCTATCTGATTTTTAGATCACAGCATTTGGGGAAAAGCTGAATGGCTTATGCTCTTTCCCTTCAACTGAAAATTAAATCTGTCAAGCTTCACAGGATTATGCAACAAACATGCTTTCTAAGGGCCTACATGTGTCAACAGAAAGAAAGAACACTAGAAAACCTCGCAAAGGTATATATTTAACAATGTTTATAGTCAGCTACAAATAAAAATACGTTTTTGTTGCGTATCTTCAGAAAGTGCTTAACAACCTGCTTGAGCTCTCACAAACACTCAAACCAATGCAATTTCAGGCAGGAATTAAATCCACATCTTCCAACAATTACAACTTCATTAACAGCATCAGCAAAAAAGCCACAATCAGAACACCACAGAATAATCTGTTTGTTCTGGTTCATTTTTTGTCCTAGTAAGAAGGCCTACCACATATCTTTCCTGTCCCTCATTCCCCAGCTTCTTAATTACAACAAATTTTCTACTTTTCAAATCAACTGGGTTTCCTGATGTATTTCTATGTGGTCACACAAAGCACTGCATAAAAGGTGAATGAAGACATAGGTTTTCCAACACAGCTGGGTCCGTTTGAGATACCTCTCTACACAGTAACTTCAAATTTGAAATTGGTGTGACATGCTCTGCTGAGTATGAATCCGCAAATTAAAGTATAGAGGTCATCTACTTTTTCAGCTTCCTCTTTTCTAACATTAGAGACTTCTTCAAGCCAAGACCACGGCTCTGAAGAGAACCACATGCATCTCATTTTATGCACTCTGGATACATCAGCGTGCTCACAGTGCAAGAAAGTTCTGTATGTGATTATGCCTCTGAAGGCTCAAGCGAGCAGTACAATGGATAAAATGCTGCAGATTCAGATCCCTTCAATTTCACGTGGATACACAATCTATTTATGTAGTTACATTGAAACATGCATACATTCCATAACAATAGAAGAACTAAGTAACTTGCTTACATTTTGCTCATGGGTTGCCTTTTTTTGATTTTGGTTTTATGGCATGATTTTATTTTTTGGGAGTTTTTATTATTTATATATTTTTATTAATTTTTATAGATTTGAAAGCAGAAGCTCCTAGAACTATTTTAGACTACATCTTTGTTAGAAAAATATTTTTTCTTTTCATCAAAATTAGAGAAAAGACAACAACCAGTCAATCTATAGTTTAAGATAAAGACATTTTTCCACTTTGAAAAAACTGAAATATGGCCAAATTCAAAGACAAAATATGTTATAAGCACCTACAAGTTTGAAAGTAACAATTTTAAAATTAAGGAATAAATATTACTCATCGTTTTTAAAGAACAATTAAATCTGTTGATGAATTCATCAATTCTTTTGGGATTATTCAGGTAACTGCAAACAGACAAACTCTCAAACCCTTATGATTTTACCTTATTTTCCTTCATACTAGTAAAGCTGAGTAAATGAGGATAAACTGTTTCCTTCAGCGCCTTCCCATCAGCAGGGTACATGCTTTTAGAAAGGCCACTGCATAATTTAAAAAGAAATTTTAAACATACAAGATTTAGAAAGTCGTTTTTTTAGAAAGCAGAACAGTAACATCCAAGATTCACAAGTTCAATTAAAGGTAACCAAATAAGTAATTACAGGAGACTTTTTGAAATCACAGCACCAGCTGCCCAAGTTCTACATGGCTAATCTTATTCCTATGCCCCCTGCTGTGTCTAACAAAGACTGAGTGCTGTCAAATTCAGGGTAAATCTTTGAGTGCCAAAGTGGTTTTGTTCTGGTTTTTGATCATTTGCAACATGCAGAGATTTTCCATAGTAACCCTCCCAAAGTTCATCTTATACCTGAACTTTTTGTGTGAATTTCCCATCTGAGCCCACCTGTTTAGCAGCTGGTAAATGTAACTGTGGCCATCTTCTGTCCAGATGATAAGTCTGTAAGCTGCCAGCACTTCCCCACCAGCAAAGCACTGACCACTCTTACAGAACTCAGTACAAAGCAAGGAGAAATCACAATAATCATAGACCTAAGTTCAGAAAAAAAAATATATAAACAAGTAGTGTTGGCAAATTCACTTGAAGCTGAACTAGGTTTGGACAGTGGATCAGTAGGTAGAACATGAGTTCAACTCTTTGTAGTTGAACAACTATTTTTCAAGCCTAATGTGTTTGGATAAAAACAAACTACTGCAAAGTCAGAGTGAACTCATCCAGTTCAAAGTTAAAGAAACTGACAGAAAAAAAAAACAACTAGAAAGTAGCATCATGGTCTTGTAGTCTCATTATAGGAATTCATAGGAAACAATGCATGTTACAGATATTCTTCCATGAAAAGTGTGTCCATTCTACACATGAACTTTTGCTATAAATGCTTCTGTACAGAATTTAAGTAGCCCAAGAGACATTTCAAGCATAGTCTACAACTACATTACTCAAAGCTGACCCAGGAGTATGTGAAATTTTTTGACCCATTCCTGGGAGATGCTGGAATCAGGTATATATGTTAAAATAATCCTGAATAATGTAAGTAGTTTTGTAGCACTGGAAAAGAAAAACAAAGAATTTTTTACAATAAGTTTCAGTTTAAGTACTTTATGTTTTCTCTAAAACTGTTACTAGCTTTTTTAAATTTTTAGTTATTTTATTATAGCTACAAGAAAAAGCAACATAGCCTGGGATCTTTGGTTTTGCTGCTTCTATCAACAAACAAAGGTCCCTGGCTACTGAGGGTTTGCCAACTGTGAGTACTTCTGTCATACTTAAAGAGGGTTTTTTAATCTTTGTCTCCCTTTCAAAAGCACTGTGGAGGAGACTATAATGCACTCAGTGCTCTACAACTGTCTAAGACTTAAATCCCCCTTCTACCCAGCCAATTTGGTGGTAAACTTTTAAAATGGAAATGCATTCATAAAAAATAAAAGCTTCATCTCTTTCACACAGTTAAGATAAGCCAAGAAGTGTTACAGGTATAATTTTACCTGACCATTTGTGAACACTTTCTTTAACCTAAGGTAAAAACAAGCATCTGCATGTAAAAACCACATTAGTTTTTCAAAATCAACAACATTAGAAAGAAAGTATAATGCTCAATAATGTACCTGCCAGCACATGGAGGACACAACTAGAAGGAGCCTTTCTGTGTAAGTACAAAATCTTACTGCTTGACAATTTATACAGTCCAGAGATTTTGATTCCTTCTCGTACACATTTTGTTTCTCCTTTACAGCACAGAGAGAAAAAAAAGCTATAAAATTTGTTTCAGGTATCTGAGCTTTTAGGATAAAACAACCCACTGAAAATAACTTCCCGTTAAGAAACTTTCAAAATTCAAAGCAACATATAATTCTTAATTGACAATATAAAGACAACAGGGTTCACAACTAACATGTAAACAGAAGAACGTGAACATTCACTGTGTCTCCAACCATGATCTCACTTAAAAGAAATGATAATGAACGTGGAGAAGGACCAAAGGCAGGCCATAAATAGAAACTGCTATAATAAGTATCTGCTAAGTATTCTTCAGTCAAAAAACAGCTACAACAAACCTATAAACAGAGAATCAAAATCAGAAAAGCTGATGAATATTACACTTTCCCGCTCATTCTTGTTGCAACCAGGACAGTCTGAGATACTGATGCTGCCATATGTCTTGTTTGCTTTTAAAACCTTTAATGTAGTGTAAAAGCAATTAATTTTCTTAGCTTTGTATTGCTAAATGTGCTGCTAAAAACAATGTATTCTCACTTTTTTGTGGGAATATCATATATTAAAGTCATCAGGATCAAAATTATTCTATTGGAATTATATTTATTAAATATTGATTAAATCACTTAAAACTGATGTTTCTGTTTTTTAAGATACCAACAGTCTCAAAACCTCTCACAGAAGGGGTATGCTTGGGATCATGGCTATAAAACTGAAAGCCATTTTCTTACAGCATCTTGTGGCTTTAGTTAATTCCACGTAAATCCAACAATATTTACTAAAACACTGCTCTTTAGAATTTAGATTGTTACGCACTCTGCAGCAGACCCTCCACAAAAAGTGGCCCCAGGCAGTAAAGAGACTGCACCACACCATATGTTCCTCTGACATCTGTAATCCGTTGTTAGAGTCCTCAGAATTTTTACAACATGGCAGTGGGGCAGCTCTAGGAATGCTGAAAAGGTGCACCCACGCCAAAACACCACAGATAAATCAGAAACACCAGGATGGTATCAAACTTGACAGACTGTCCTCAGGGGCCTGATTCTACCCATGAACAAGTAGTACTGTCCACACCCTGCAGTTTGAGTCAGGCAGTGAGGAGTTATCAACATTGAGAGGAGTCTGTTGATATTTTGCCATTTGTCTCACTGTTGAAGTCCCTTTGTGAATCTAGCTTTTAGAGTATAATTAAAACACAAAAATTTCATCCCAATTCTAACACTTGTTTATGGAAGGTGACAGCTGCTGACAATATTAACACAAAAAAGCATACGTGAGCTTGAAGATAGAAAAATAGGACACTTGACACACCAAGAGTCTTTTCCAAGCGAAGACAGCATTGTGAAAAGCAGACTGAGGAAAACAAAATCTAAAGGACCATTTCGAAGAGAATAACAAGGGTGAAGAGGGAGTACAAAGGCCAATATTGAAGAGCTTTTAGTGTAAAGGACAGAGTGAAGGGGTTCAAAGGCATTATCAGGATAGCAGAAAAGCACTGAAACTTAAGCATCCTGGAACATGAAAAGACAAGGAGCCTGGCCAAAAGGTAGTACAGTTGTCAAGGCAAAAGCTGTCCAATGGTCCAATTTTAAATAATGCTATGTGTTTTTAGAATTTTGTAACAAAAGTAATAAAATCTATTTAATACACATCCAGAAAATCTAAATTTATTCATATTCTGCTTCAATGTAGCTTTTACTTGAGAACATTCATGTTAACACTGACCTGAATGCTATTCAGAGATGAAGACAGGTCCCACACTTTGAGAACTCCAGCTACAGACACTGCAACCAAAGAGTCCTCTGTGAAAAGTTAACAGTGAGATAGTCAACTTGAAGCAAAGTTCAAATGGCACCAACCAAGTCAGCACTAAAACAAGGATTCTACAGGACACTGTTTAGATGAAATATCAGCTCTACACAAAAAAAAAAAGTACATTATATACAAAAATACAAATTGTGTAAGCAAAAAGGGAATAAGTAAATTATATACAGAAATACAAAACACATCAGCAAACAGTGAATAATGTATTAGCAGCAGGCACAGAACTGTGGTATTGTGCCTTTAATTTCTCCGATATAAGAAAACTTATTTACACTTAAATCCAAGAAACGAGCCGCTTACATCCAGCACAGAAGCTTTTTTTCCTCTAAAAAACATATCAAATAAAACAAGGCCAATATTAGGAGTCATAAAACCACCTCTTGTGCTATCAATAAACATTAACATCTTCTACATAATAGCTCTGTGAAACAATTTGATATTAAATCAAGTAGGATCATACCATCTATACAGAAATATTTTATTGCAATTTAATTTGCGTACATAAATACCTTTAAAACATTTACCTTGAATTCTTGCAGAGTGCACAATACACATACAATTTATCCAATCAGAAGACTGAGATGATGATAAAGTGTGGAGAACACCCAAAGTTTTAGCATCAATAATAAGAATATCTTGATATTCGCCACAACAAAGAAGCCAGCCTTCACCTGTCATTCGGAATGAGCAATGGTAATACTGTCCCAAGTAGAAAGGAGAGAGTCAGCACACACAGATACACAAATGGCATGCAGATTTTTCACACCAAACATGTCATAGCCAATACTTGTAGCATCACCAACAAATCTGAGGCATATGTGAAACTACACACAATACCGGTAGTGACGCTAGCAAGTCACAGCTTAGTAAAAGGTGCTTCAGACTGAAAGCAGCACCTGTCCTTCTTAAATATTACAATTTTTGTAATTTTTGGAAGAAAGTCAGGTGTTAATTTTCTCCATAAATTGCTCAGGAGTTTGAGACTTGTTTCTCTGAGAGGCCCCTCTCCAAACATTTAAAAAAGCTCCTGTCATCAAGAGTTGTATGAAAAGGAAAAATCAGGTAAAGATGCAGAATATTCCTAATTAAATTTTTCATAATGGATTCCTGATTACTTCCCAGCAAGGATTTCTACTCCATAGGATATTCTTCACTCTGACATTAAATGCCCTGGTGTTCAGAAGATTCTTTCTCAGCAATCACATAAAGGGAAAAAAAAACCCAAAAGACAAAATAGACACAAAGCAAAGGAACAGGGCCAGAGTACAAAGTGACTATGAGGATTTCTTTTATGATCGGTGTTTTATAAGTGCAAGCACACCTGCATTGCATCTCTAGCTGTATTAGTAAACAATTTCTGTAAACACATAAGCAGCCACCTCAAAGCAGATTTCTATTTAATACTAACCTTAAAATAAAGGGAACAATCATGTAGTCAGACAAAAATATCAGACAACCCAAGAAGACTGTACCTCATTTACAAATTTTTCTGTACAGTATTGCTTATATAATAATTCTTGGGTTTTTAGTCAACTAACTGAAGTATGAAAAAAAGTAGTATAAATAACTGGAAATAGAATAAATAGTACTACAAGTATTATGAATAAACAGAGGCAGAAATGCTTAGAATTTGTAATTACTATAAATATTAAATTAGGCTTGAAATAGAGGATTGTTATACTCAATAATTCCTCTGAGAAAACTCCACACTGGCTAAGATCCACAAATGTTGAAGTGTTGACCCTGGTGTTAAATTTCATTTCAAATGGCAAATATTCAGTTTGCACTACTTGACATCTGCCATTCATAGCTAAATCAGCTACACTGAACAAAAAGAACCTACTAGAGCAGATAGGTTAGTAGTTCAATTAAAACCAAGCACTAACTACCGCACAAGCAACCTTGCCCCATAGAACAACAAGAAAAAATATACAACAAAACACACATACAGAAAACCACAATTTAGTATAAGTATCTGAAGGCTGCATTTTAAGAATAGTTTCCCCTCCTAACAACACCTTTTTCCTAAGAAAGCTAAAGTAAAATGGGAATATCTAACAGGAAAACTTTCTTGCCCAAGTTATTAAGCAAAAATAATTATTAGCCACAATAAGGTTTAGCTCACTTCTAATAGAGAGCAAGTACATATTTTCTACAAGTATTTGCTACACCTGTTTGAAGGGTAAGAAGGAATATTTTGCCTCTGATCTTCACAAAAAAAGTACAGATTACCAGCTAATCAGCTACGCCAGATTTGCCTACTTACCTGCAGAAATTGTTTGTAAACTCATCTATTAAAATCCAATTAGGCACTAGAACACAGCAGGTCATACTGCACTTCAAATTATAATTTAAGTATTGCTTTGTTTGTGTATACACATCCATTTAAGGAATATGTATGATTTAAGTGTATGAACAAACAAAAGTGTAGGCTAATTCTTAATTAAATGCTTCTATACACATACATAGGCGTAAAAAAAAAATTCAGAAGCTACTCTTCCATGATTTTTGTTGGCAATATATCCAAGCTTTTTCCTCTTCCCTTTACAATTAACATTTGTTTGAACTCCTCATATCAACCAAAGAAGTGCCAGGAAAAACAGTTTCTTCTGGAAGCTTTAAAAATTTTGGATTCCAAATTGGCTGTGCTTTGGAGTTATGTGGAGGCTCAGATATCCATCACTTGGAGCCTTAATTCTACCCTAGACTTCCTTGCCAAAGAAAAACAGCATTTTAATTAATACAGGAGCCTTGAGCTTCTCCTCTGCTTACATATCAAGAAATAAGCCATGTCCCAGAATCAAATCCATACATGTTGGGCCCCTCAGTCTTACTCACACATGCATTTCAAACTCCCCCACACTCCAAAATCTAGATACTTATTTTACCTGGATACAGTTTCAACCAGACACATGAAATTATCTGAAATATTCAAAGCCTCTGAAAATAAGGGATTTGTCCTAAAGTTCTATAATGAATGAAAGTGTATTTTTGAAAATGGGGTGAAGTCTTTTGGAGGTTAGGAGTTCAGCAACAAAACCATTCCAAAGTTTAAAAATAAGACTTTCAGCATACTGCCTCACAGATAACTTCAGCCAGATTGCCTGTACTTTTAAAATGTCATGAAAAAGCCAACATCAAACTTGAAGCTTCCATGCAATTTCAACAAGACAAGAGCAAAGATTAAGACCATTTCACTTGGCTACCTGATGCACAAACAGTAAGTTAATCAATACTGCATTTCAAATATTTGCAGCTTAAAAATAATCAGTCTGATTTGATTAAGGAATTCAGAGGAACGTAAGTCTCAACTCTTTTCTTAGAAGAAAAAAACCTGAAAAACAGATAAGAACTAATTATGTTGTGACAGGGTCTTTTCTCCTACGTTACGAGCTATATATTTAAAACTGTTTCTGAAAAACATCACGTTAATAAAGCAAAACTCTTGTAATGAAGAGAGAGCCCATGAAAAGCTGCTATACTTACATGGATTGCTGTATGCCTATAAGGAAGCTTTGCGTTCTCAATGCACTGTCCACTAGTGACATTCCAAACACACATCTCCCTGCCAAAGATAACTTCATATTATTCTCTGTCATTTCCACTCAATTGGCTGGAATAATTTTGTACCACCAAGTTTTTCTTTAGTGCTGTATTTAAGTGCAGTCTGGTCATTTATAAAGCTTTTTGTTACAGATTGCTGGGTAAGAAAATGTAGTCATTAGCAGGGGATGACATACGGTATCTGTTTCTTTTTGTTTTGGTAATTACACCCTGCTGCCTTGCAACCAACCTGACTTTAAGACCAACTATGGCCTACAACAAATTGTAGGTATACTGCCATTACAGCTCGTCAACATGTCACTGTAGCTATCTGTCACTGGAACTACATCCTCCTGAAAATGATTCATTTCACTGAACTTAAACCACACGTTTCAAAAAGCATTATGCATTCTTCTCCCACATCAGACTTCAGCTCTTCAGAGGAAGAACTTCTGTAAAGAAGAAACAGTGCCATCATGAGGCTGTTCCCAAAAATCTCCTCTCAATACTCTCAACCACCTGAGTACCCGTGCAACGCTCCAGCTACACTTGGGCACATGTAAGGCTGTTTGAGAAAGACACTTTGGCACACCTTCCTTATCTACACACGTGCAGTGGGACTGGATCACAACAATCAATTGTTGAAAATGAGGCTGTATGAGATATTATCATAGTTCAGCAACTGAATCTTAAACTTTGATGCTTTTAGAGTTTATTAAAAAAACAAACATTACTTCCAGAACTGAAACATTAATTTCATTATTTCTGATACTATAGTGTAAGAAATTTTCTGTATCCAGACTTAAAAAATACATTGAGGAGAATATTTTATTATATAAGAAATTCTACTTGGTGATTTACATTTTAACATACCTACTTTCCCATTTTATGCTGAACTGAAAGTATTATTTCTTAATATTTATCAGCTGAGAAACAGCAGCATAAAAGTTGGTAGATCCAAAGTCAGAACTTAACTGAAAGCTTTACACTATTTATTAAACATTTCAGAGCAATGATTTTCTCTTTGCTTATATGAGAACTTTACTGCTTTAGTTACATTACTGTGACACATATCTACAAACACAGGCAAATGAGACAAGAATGTCAGAATGTAACTTCAGTTTCTGGATGATGCATACAATTTACTGCGTGTACTAATAAGGAGTGAGCAATATCACACATTCCGTACAGTATGCTGTAGGACAGGTTTGTCATTTATAGGACATCAGTGAGAAATTATGAATCATTAGATTCAGTTACAGACTTCCACATTAGAAGTACAAAAAATAACATTCAATATTCATTCTTTTGGGATCAGTCAGTTATATAAACTCTGAAAATAATCTGGAGTGGAACACGGAAGATTGACATAGAATCATCTTCCATACAATTTCTTCCATCCACACTACAAGGAGATAGAAGTCTGAAAATGGCAGAAGCGAATTATTAACAAGCCAGAGAATGCAGTTTGGCAAACCCTCCATCTCCTGAAGACAAGGCTTCCTATTTGTAATCATCTCAACTTCATGTTGCAACCTTACAGGTACTAGTGATGGATGCTTTACCCTTATGTAACACAGATGAGAAGTCAGCAGTAATTTGGTAAAAGTGAACACTTAAATGGGCCAGAAGACAATTCAATCCCACCTACACACATTCCAAACAAGTGTAATGATCCCTTCAGAGATAAAATCTTTAAGATGTGAACATCTCTGTATGGTATATCTATAGCAATATCCTCATTTGTGTCTTAACACTTTCCACTCTAGTTTTTTTTGGAAATACAGTATCTTTGCTCCCAGTATGATCTGGAAACAGCACTGCTCTAACAGACCTTCAGAACTGGAGTGAAAAGCAGCTTCATCTCAGAATCCTTGACTAGAACTGTAGAAGGGCAAAACAAAACTGGTTGTGTAGACTTCTCACCCTCTCTGCATAAATAACAAACAGTACTGTTTATGACTACTTGTTCAGTGAGGCAGTCTACTCTTTCAAGATTAAGAAGTCTGGACTAGTTTTACTGCAGGTTATCCCTTTCCTGTATACGCATGACTGAATGAGAGAATCAGACAGGGATCCTAGCAGCTGAAAACAAATAAGCTGCTTGATAAGAAACCAGTAGCCTTAAGGTGCTGGAAGCACAGCTTGAAGCACAATTGACATGTACTTTTCATGGAAAGCCATTTAACAGAGCTATCCTGTTAATTAGAAAGATGAACCCCCCCAAAAAGAGGGGACTATAATTAAGCAGCCAAACAAAATTGCTTATGAAAGCCTATAAGAAAGTAAGCAGCTAGTCCTAACTATTTTCAACAGATGAAATCCTAAACAGGTCTTCAGACGCCAGCTGAAAAGGTTATCAAATATTCTGAGTTGTACCCAAGCAGAAATGCAGGTAGTTTTTTGACTCAAGCAACAAGCTACATCATAACAGACAGAACATGCTGTCATAAACAGCAGAAAAGCTACAAGCTCAGGGCCCTCTGACAGGATATTCTCCAAAACAGCACATAAGATGTAAAGACAGAAAAGGAGCATATATGCCTTCAGTTCATGGCCATTCTGTGTTTCCATTCATACTGACTGTGGAGCCATAAACCAGATCAGAATACATTAGCTTCTTTTACTGGTTCAGTTATCAAGACTAAGTTCAGGAAGAAACAGAGAAAAACATGATGATATTAAAATGCTGTTGAACTTGCTGATGCCCTCCAAATAGCCCATTAATTTCCCTTTGAACAGGGTCTAGCCAACCCCTTTTGAATAATTCCTTTTTTCTGTCTAGTAAGTGGGTATGTGAAACCTTTCTGTTGTCCATGGGACAAGCTCTTAGTTGGACTATTGCATATTAACAATGTAGTCACTATCCCAAATAGCTGCTATAATTTTAATACCATGGAAGTAGATTGAAACATTCCTGCAAATGCATAATCTGACCTACACTTGACACACATTTCATGATTTAAGAAATGAATAATTGAATATTCAGTTACCTACCCATTTTCAGTAGCACTTACTACATATGGCTGTTTCTCAAACTCTCTTGCTTTTGCCAAACAAGTTACAGAAGCAGTGTGGCCAAAGAGAATTTCCTTAGATGAAATCTAGGAGAATAATAGAATTACCTTAAAAAAATTCTGTATAAACTAAGGATACCTAAAACCAAGAGAATATTACTTGTAGGTATCTACAATTGTCAATTTGCTTTACATTCTTGTGTTCTTCAGTCATATTTCTGGAATGCAGAAAGATGTGGAAAAAATTTTATGCAGTTTGCATACAGCTAATTTTTTTCTATCCATTGCATTCATCTTCTGAAGAATGTATGGAGACCAAATGTTATGAAACAGGCAATGTACAGAACATTTCTGGCCTTCACCCTACAGCATGCACTGGAAGTGACACAGAGAAGTAGATACTGATTAATCAAAGTTCTTAAACATGTGTGTCATACTAAATGCTTAAATAACCTCTCTGATTATCATCACTCATACAAAAGTTTTAATTGGAAAAGGTAGCCTTATAAAAGTGAAAACTTTCAGGCTGTGTTTGAATAAGAATGGGATAACTAACTTTAAAAAAAAAATAGAACCGTAGTTCTAGAAACACAGACTAAAAAAATGAACTGTTTTCACTCTGATCCATTATGAGGAAAATAAAAATGAAATAAAGCAATAATTTGCATATTAATTACATCAAAAAGAGGAGCTCCATCTTGCTGCTTTCATCTTGGTAGACAGATTTAGTTTTATAAGTAGATACTTTTTCTTTAAATGAAAGGTCACACTCAGCAATTGATTTACAAAGGGGAAAAAAAAACTTCACAAGACAGGAATCATGATAATTGTATATATTTACTTGCTGTCATTACTCAGAGCATACAGTCTCAATTTATAAGCCACAGATCATGCTAATCCATGAAAAATTCTCCAAAGCCTGCAAATAACAGGTTGCTCATATAGACATTTCACTTTCTGCTTCATGAGTTTCCTATAACTAATATCACACTATCTTTAAAAATTCATCTGAATAAGTGCAAGTCTGGATAATCCTATTGCCAATAATAAAAGCTAAAACTCCAGTCTGTCTATTTGGCAAACTGTAGCACAGTGGACACATACCTGTAAGTCTGATGAAAGATCCCAGAGACAAATTTGTCCTTCTTGGCTTCCTGTAACTATGGTCTGCTGGTCATCTGTGATCATAACAGCAGTGATGCTGTGAGAGGGAGCTGTCCTCCCCCACACAGCCACAGCCGGTACTGATGTCTTCATGGTCAACCCCTGAAAACAAGCCATGATGATTAAGTAAGATTAAGCACAAGAAAAAAAAAAAAAAAACAACTTAAAAAGGAGGCAATTTAAGCAACATCTGGAAAGTGAAGCTATAAAATATTGCCATAAGAAGGTGAAGCTGCATTGAAACATTTTCTTGCTGTTGCCAACATCACACTAACAATTTCCGGGACCAGCACTATCAGAGTACTGAAACATCAGCAACAAGAGTTGTGTGCTGCTCCACACAGCCTGGCTTAGCTCTGATGGGCTCATGTTCTTCCTAAATGCGGCTAGTGCAAGACACAACACCTCTCCTGTTCCCTCCAATCAGCAGTGCTGCTCATTGGCAGCAGCAGCAGCAACCAACTGCTGGAGCAGAGATGGCACAGGAGCAGGGTGTCAATAAAGACTGTGATTTCTGGGAGGGTAAGGCAATAGATTGACAACAGCTGACAGACTGAACAATGTCAACTGCTTGTATATGTCAACATTGTATTCTCCAGTGTCAGTGAACAAGAAGAAATGGATTTTAAGCTCTTTCAGATTGACCATTGTCTAAGGTCACTTGAATAAACAAGTATTTTAATTGTTCTTTTCAATAGTATTGAATGTCACCTTTCTTTTAATCCAGACATCAAGAGTACAATTGAAGACATACTTCAGAAGAACTACTTTGCAGCCACTAAGCAAAATTCACCTTTCAGAGAATGTGTGCTCCAATTTGTCCTAGACAAAGAAGAGACCAGAGCCCTTTGCACACCCTTTGGTAAGATGTTCAAAATGAAACAATGCTACAGTAGTGCAGCTGGGAGAACTCAGTGAAAAAATATGACAGTAAAGCTGAACTTTTGTGAGGAAAGACAGGAAGTGGGCAGAACAAAATGCATGATGGCCACTAACAGTGAGTCAAAGGCAAGAACACAGAAGTGATGAGAAGCGACATGAAGAGCAGATCCTGGGATAATTCAGAAAACACCAGAGGACAGAAATCATGCACAGAAGCAGCCTTTTAAGTTATGCTTAAAGAAACTGTAACCCAGCACAACAGCAGCTGAAAGCAGGGACACAGACAAGAGGTATCTTCAGGACTACTACTGAAACCTAAGTGACACAGAACTAAAGGGAATGGTCTTGCTTCCTGACAAGAAAATGATATAAAGGGCTCAGCTACTGAGAAAAAAAGACTGAAAAGACTGGTATGGCAGACTATTGAGGTCCTGCCACACAACCTTGGTAGAATGCTGAGGGCAGAGGAAGCAGAATCTAAGAAAAAATTGAGGTCAGGAGTTCATTAGGCTAAATCTCACTTAGTTTCAAATAAAAGTTCTTTGTGGATATATAAAAATACCGAGACACATTATTGTTCCTAACATTAGAATCTGACTCTCCTAATTTTTTTTTAAATCTCCAGTCATATGAAGTTACTGGTGAACACTGAAATCCTTTTCTCTTGCATTTTATGCCCTGAAATAAAAGCTGTTCTGGACAATCTTCAATTATATGCTTTTAGTTATCAAGTAAGTTTAAAAAAATTGCTATTTTCTAAAGCTTATAGAGGGATGGCTGCCAAAAGAGTTTGATAAGCCAAATCTTGCATCTTTAAAATGCATTTGCTTATATATCATGTAGTCATTTATACTTGCACCATGGGAGTGTTCAATTAGTAGAAAACACCACAAGGAAGCACAATTCAAGTTTGTACTCCACTGAATATTGAATATTAAGTCACAGATTTTATTTTTTATAAGGGAAACATAGAACCAAGCTCGATGTTCTTAACCAAAGACCTACTGCTGAGCAAGTGATGAGTAAGAGAGAACTCAAACAGATGTTAAGAAAGCAAACTGATAGAACTTGGTAATGTGGTCATGGTCTACCTGCAGGTGGTTTAGTTACTCTTGAGTAACATGACTCAAAAACTGCTGCTACTGACAAAACACTGGTTTAATTTAGACTGAAACATTACAAGAATATTTTCTATGTTTTCCTTAACATTACAACTGAAGTCCAAGAGAAGGAAAGCAGAAGGTACATGAAATTTTGTATTAATACAGTCCTTAACATTTTTTCCACTTTCTTCTTGGTTTCTTGGAATAAGGTATTTTGATGCACAAGCAGTTTGAATGAAAACTTTGGTCCTTAGTGTAGCATGACTTCACTAGAAATACAGCATATCCACATGCACACATTTTTTTCTGACAGTACTTAGCTTTACCAAATATTTTAGTGACACTGATGGCACCTAAAGCAAACTTTTTTCAACTAAAAATCAACAGATATTTATCACACTTTCTTTTAAAAAAGTAAAAGCTGTTTTCACAAAGTCAAATATTGCCCAAGGCATATCAGAGCTGCATGTAGCTTATCAGCACGTGTCAAATTCCTCCAGCTCTGCCCACTCAAGCATATCTGATTTGCAGTATTAACCCATAATTCAACTTGAAATCACGTTTCTCAGTCCTACTGCCCATTTCTCCCTGCTTACAGCCTTATTTGTGTATAATAAGCTTATTTGTGCTGCCTTCATAACCATACTGCCAAAGAATGCTCTCTCATTACTGAAAAGGTCTGGTTTTAGTTAAAACCATACCAGCCCATCTCACCACTAACTTGTTCCATCTCTACCATTCTGTCTATAGTTCCTTTTCACACCGAAACCACAAACCACTGTTAACTTGGAAAATCATCCAAATTTTCACAGCTTCAAGAATTTCGGTTGCACTACTTCAGTAACTTTGGACCATTTGTGTAGCATTAAAGCTTAATTTGGAAAGCTGAGCATATCACTTCTTATTCCACAGGAGCCATGAGATATTTAAAAGTCTAATCAAAAGCCTTAAGAGGCCAGAAAGCTGAAGGTCTGACCTTGAATGCCTTACTAAGCACATATTTATGCAAGGTCTTTTCCTCATCACTCAGCTTTTTTGACTAGGACTGATCATGAAATGACAAGAATGAAAGAGGTCAGATTATAGCACAAAGAATCATTGCCATCATAATTTAACATATACTTTCCCCATATATATTAACTGTATCATGACTTTAACTCCTCTATTGATCTTAAAACAAAATGAAACAATTGTTAGCTTCTCTATTGGGCTCATCTCAGACCTTCCAATCACTGCTACATAATTACTGCTTAACCTCAGGCATACATCCCTTCCCTGAGCTGTGCTTTCTCAAAATAAAAAATAAAAACTAAAGTAACCTTAAAGCCAGTGGCCTGGGAACATAAAGGTTAGAATGACAGAGTGGCTGAGGCCTCAGGAGCATTCACACCCAGGTATTCACAGTGACCTGAAGTGAGAAATCTGGGTACAGCTTTGCCCCACTGAAGACTGTGGCACACATTCCCTACTGGTCCCTGCATCTCCTGTGCCTGCTCAAAAGCCTGAAGGAAGTTTTACTGTATGACACATCCTCAAGATGTTAAACTATTAACTACAGTTGTAAGAATGACATTTTTTGATAAAGAAAATACATACTGGGACCTTGAAATGAATTCAGAAATAATACTTCTGATAAATATATATATACACCAGAGTCCTTAAAATGAGCTAAACTCTCCCCAGGGGCGTACTTTCAAACAGATCATCATATAAAATGCTGGTTGTGATAAACCTCTTTCTCATCACTATGACTCCTAAAAAGCCTATCAAATGCAAATTTATAGTTTATTCATAAAAGGAAAGAGACATCCTACAACAAAATATCACTTTACAGCTAACAGTTAACCTGCCAAAACAACGTTTTTGAATTTATAGCCATACTTATTTCAGGTTTCCTACACATTCCAAGCTGTCAATAGGTCGCTTTCTTAAAATGTCTGGCAATCAGTGGAGGCACAGACCAAAACAAAACTCTGCAAAAATTTGCTTGCAGTCCTGAAAGTATTAAGATAGTAGCAGAATTTAGCTGCTGGCATTGGATTCAGTACGTTCTCACCATGTACATCCCATCATATTTAGAAAAGGAAACCTTAGGAAGTAAAATTTAGGCAGAGCCTAAGTCTTTTCATTAGAAGTTCCTACAGTTTTTGTGTTTCTGATCTCTCTCATTCTCCTGTTCCTGTCTCTTCTTTGGTTTTGTCTGACATATTCTCTTAGTTTCTACAGAAGAAAATAAAGTTTTATCAATATTGGGTTTACTCTTAGTAAAAAGTTATTAACTTTTCTCAAAAGTAGCTTTGCAGTCTACTGGCCCATTCTATCCTGGTTTCACAACTTTGTCTATTTTATGATGTAAATGTTGCACTCTCCTTAAGGACGTTGCATATCATCTCCAGTAATCCACTTTAAGATGGGACTTTCCTGAAGACCTGTTGGGCTACACCCTAAAGGGCTGGAGTCACTGCAGAGTGACAGCCACTCCTCCCTGGGGATGGGGATGTCCCGCTCCTGCGGGCCAAGGGAGCAGGGCACTGGGACCAGCAATCGATACAAGCCATTTTAACTAGCAAGAAGCACCTGGTAATACCTTGTTTGTATTTCTTGAACGAGTGACACAAGAAACACTTATTTCATTCCACACAATAATTCACCACAATCAGAAGGAGCACAGTAAGGGCAACACCATCTCCCAGCTGCTGATTACATCAAAGGTTTGCAGCACAAATTCAATTTTATGATGTTAATCTCAATCTGCCACTCAGAAATTTTCTCTGAGGGATATGATTTTTTTTCTCTGGATTTCATTTTAAGAATGATTTTCTTCTTCTACAATCAATAAAGATATGTTTTCATCAAAAGACTCTATCTTGGCAGAATTCAATTGGCCATCTCAAAACCTTTTGGTGACACAATATTAATTAAGATAGTTTATGTTGCACCTAAGCTGGAAAATTGGGCACTGAAAACATAGCAACTCAACATTTCTGCTTTTCACACTGTCATAAGACACAGTAAAACAATCTTCACTTCCTTCAAGTTCCTTTTTACCTCAAACTGTTACATTATATTAAGCTCCCCAGAAAAATATCACAACATGCTTTTTTGCTAAGTAGAGAAATTAAAAATGTGTCCAAAAAATATAAATTTCCACTCTCCTCCACAGTCATTAAAGGCTTCAACAACATAGTAGCTGTTTAAACATGTTAGACAACAATTAATGCACATGAGACAGCATGTTTTAAATCCCGTAAATTTAAATCCCATTTATATCTGTAAAGATATAAACTAAGTTTAATTGAAAAAAGAAAAATACTATGCAAGTGTGTGTAGAGCCATAGAAGACATCATCTCTTAAAGAAAAAAACCCAAACCACATTTACTTTTACTGTCTGAAATATGGTATCTGAATGTCCATACTACAGTCAAGAATGGATATGTCCAGGAAATGAAACCTTGCTTAGGCACTATGCAGAGCTACAAACATGTGAGTTGTCACTCCTAAAGCATTGAGCATAGAAAGAGCATCACCCTAAGTCACCTCCACTGGACCCAAATGGTGAAATGCTTTGCAGCAGCAGACTCTCCATCAGGTTTTAGGACAATCACACATCAATTCTTACAGGAAAGCACATGTGACAGAAAGGGCCATCAGTCTCTGCAGAATGTAAGCTTTGATTTCTATGAAATTGCATCTTACTCAAAGATTTTACCCTCAGTTTTATACACATTCAGTCATGCCTGGGTTTATTGAAAATAACAGTTTTCCCTGCAAGAAAGTGCTCCTTCTGTATGCTAGCAAAGGAACAGCTCCTTACATTTTCTTAATTATTAATTCTTTTTTGAGCAGAAAAACATTTATGACCTTTAAGAGCCAATGATCCCAACATAATACCATATGAATCAAAGGGCCTGCTAAGGTAATGTCATCTCCAAGCTTATGGCCTCCAGAAGCTGCAAAGTGTAGAGAGTACTAAACTTGGAGTCTGTGTCAAAGTCTCCCACAGATGTTAGCAAGTTCACTTGTAAATAACAAAAGCTTTGATTGACTGGAATTTTTAGGAAATATCACAAATTCTGTTATGAACTAGTCATAATTACAAAATATAGCCTTATTTATACCGTTTTAACACGAAAAACAAACAATCTCGTAAAGTCAAGACACATGAAACAGCTAAAACCAAAATTTAAAAGGATCTCAAACTGGCAGGCAAGGAATATGAATCAAAGTTTTAAGTCAGTAATTTTGTCTTCCTTAAGTGACCTTGAATTCATTTAAGAGAAAGAACCCTGTGATCACAGAAAGGTGATGTTTTTGGTTCAGCTACACTGTACTCTGGGATGTTTAAATAACAAACAAGATTGGAATCAGATGGTGAAAATAAAACAACCAGAACATTTCACCAGCCCTTTTTTTTCCTATTATGTAACAATCATTAATCAGCGGAGTAAGCAATGGCATCATGGTGAGGATTTCTAAACTCTGACAAGCTGCTTCTTTTTCAATTTTACTCTTTGGATACTCTCAATTAACAAACAGACCTCTCTGCAGTGATCTTTGCTACAGGGCATGCAGCTGTTTAGTGTAAACAACGCTGAATGACTTCTTATATACACAGTCTAACCTGTTCAAGTAAAAAGACACTGTTTATTATGAAGCAGGACTGAAGTCCGAAACTTACTCAGTGCATTGCAATCCATGGATTGCAGTTTTCTTCACAGTGAACTTCAAATTCTAGCACTGAAAAGTCTTTAAATGAGAAAAAGCTGTTAGTGCCATGTAATCAGTCCTACTGACATAAACCTTTTGAGCAGACCTACCCCACCACAGCAGCCATTTTTCTAATGAGTAATCCCAAAAAGACCATTGATCTGTACCAAGGACATAACTGATGTCTTAAAATTTCATGATATATTAAGACAACTACTATTATTTCTAGAACCAAGATTACTAGAAAAGTAATGAAAGCACCATGATTACTAGAAAAGTAATCATGACAGAAATGTCCCCCAACTCTAAGTGAGCCATCCTAATTAATTTTTAATTGAGCAAGTCTCAAAAAACCTCCACCCTTTAACCAGAATTATTTTCAAGAAAAAATGAGACTGCTAAATAAAGAAAAAATCCGCATGCTAATGCTTTGTATCTACCCAGTAAGGAATACTCAATAATGAATCACCAAAATAGCACAAAAACATTTTCACATTTCAAGGAGCTAATATTTTGCACTCTATGCACCCTCACATTACAAGTTTTCTCCAATAAATCCAGTGAACAGACACATGCCGAGGCAATTGACGGAATCTATGTAATTCACTAAGCTACCTGGAAAACAGAAGTGACAGACATCTAACATCACAAACCACAGCTGAAAGCTACAAAGCCGATACTGCATGTGCAACAGACCAACAAAACATCCCAGAAACCATTGAAATTTACCCAAATAAACACCGCACAGGCTAAAAAGGCTTCTCACCCACCCAAACAGCTCCGGGGAGCCCAGCGTTGTCAATCTGACCTGAGGAAGCGGAGCCTTAAGGCCGCACGGGGCATCTCCAGCGGGATGGGGGGCTCGGGGGGCAGCGGCCGGGAGCTGCCCTTACCGCCGGCGGCTGCCCAGCACCGTGAGCGGGGCACTGAGGGCACTGAAGGGACGGGAGGCGGCCGGGACAGGTTTTATCCCGCCCGGCAGCGCCAGCACCCGGCACGGGCCGGATCCTGCCGGATCCCGCCGCCCTCAGCCCGGCGAGCTCCCCGTGAGCGAAGGAGCTCCGCGGCTGCTCCCTGCCCCGGCTGCTCGGGGCGAAACACGGGCTGGAGAAAAGGCAGGCAGGGCAAAGCCATGCTGCAGCGCTCCCCTCACGGGGCCGCAGCCCGCCGTACGGGCAGAAGCGCCCAGCCCGCCCCTCAAAGCCGCCCCGCGGGACGATGAGGCACAAGAAACTTCTCACCTGCCCGCCCTGCCTTAAGTAGGGTGAAAAGAACATTTCCGCAGGCAGGAGGCGGGTGGGGTGTGATTTCCCGCAGGTGTGGGGCCGGCAGCGGCTGTGGGAGCTGCAGCGCCCGGAGAGCTGCTGGTGGCGTGAGGGCTGTGCATCGGCCAGGATGCGTCCTGTAAGTTCAGTGTTCCTGTTTGAAAACAGTTAATGAGCTGCACTGAGTGAATGCCGTAGGAACGTGGGGCGTGATGTGTGTTCAGTCTTTTTTTGTTCAAGGTCAGTCTTCAGAGAAGCTCAGGTCTGTGGGAGATGCACGTGAGGATCTGAACTGGCTGTGCAATGCACAGGTGCGTTCATCTTAGTTACAGAAACAGTCACAGTCACATCTAGGGCTGCAAACATCATCATGAGACTCGTTATATACATGTAAAAAAATCTATTCTCTGAAATTGTGTCTTCCTACATTTGTTTGCCTAAAATCCACAGGGAGTTGGAAAGATGTCAAGAGATTTAACTATATTTTTATTGCCTATGGTTTTCCTATTTTAATATAATAAAAGTAATAGCTAAAGTATGCAATGTTTTTATTTTAGTATTACTGAATTCAGATTTACACCGAGACTTATTTCCCCAAGATATCTGCCTTGACTTAAACAGTAAAGTTCTCTAATATGCTAATGTGGTTGCAGTCTGCATCAATAGGCTTGCCTTACAGGTAAGTGAATGCAACAAATGAAGACAAAACCATGTAAAGTTTGTAATTTATTGAAACATATTTCTTGCAAACCTTTTTTCCTAGCACTTCTGGAGTTTAGATTTCAAAATATTATAATACAATAAAATAAAAAACTTTGAAGATGAGACTTTTAAATCACTTCACCATATGAATCATTTTATGTAGACAAGTTATAAGTCCTGAAAATAGAGCTTTAATGTAAAGGGTGATATTTGATTAAACTATATCAGGCCAAGTATTGAACACTTAAATATGATATGTCAGGTGAAAACTTACAAAGATACCTCTTTTTCTGGGCTTGCTTATGGAGATTTTAGAAACAATCATTTTGAAAGCAAAATGAGATGATACAAGTCAGCTTACTTTAGGAACCTTAATGCTGTTTTTCTCAGAAAAAGTGAACTTTACGCCCTTTAAAGTCAATAGTGGTACTTGGAACCTCACCTAAAGTTTTTGTAGTCAAAAAATGCTATCCAGAAAGTGAGATGATTGTATGAGACCGAGTAACCTAACGGATAAACTAGATACTGCTTGTGCTTTTTGACACTTCTTGTGAGTGGTGAATTCTGCCTGTGAACCTAAATAAATTATTTTGACAGCTTCTCCTTAATCACTGATACATGGAGGTTTCCATAACAAAAACTGTCACTTACATTTTAGCACAATTTGACACAAAAGGAAGGTCACACCAAAGACCTTAATTGCATCTTATTCTGAGGGTCACAAAACTGTGCGATTTCTATTTTGTCTTTCAGCATCGCATTTGTTACTTTGGAAAGAAAAACAACTCACTCCATAAAAGTAGTACACATTATTACCATAGAAATGAATTTTGTACAATCCTACAATGGTTGGGGTTGGAAGAGACCCTAAGGACTATCTAGTTCTAAGCCCCTGTTATGGGCAAGGATGCCTTCCACTTGGCCAGGTGGCTGAGAGCCGCTTTCAACTGGGCCTTGAATCCTTCCAGGGATGGGGCATCCACAGCTTCTCTCTGGGCAGCCTCTTCCAGTGTTTCACCACCCTCACAGAAAAGTTTCTAATGTCCAGTCTAAACCTTCCCTCATTACCCTTTGTCTTGTCACTACATACCCCTGTCAAAAGTCCCTGCAGCTTCCTTGTAGGCCACCTTCAGGCAATCAGTAGAAGAGTTTGCTGAACATTGTACCATTCTCATTCCACTGTTCTTTTAAAAATAATTATTTAGTTCTGAAAAAAAAATCTATGACTTACAAGTACCACAAGATTTTAATGTAACATTGTTGAGAGTTTGGGAACTCTTATAATTTCTTTTCAGAAACTAGAAAGGGAGATTTTGAAGCATGTTTCAAGAACACAGGATCAAGGATTTTAGTTACAATGCCAAAAAATGGACTTGTGTTGAGTATGAGGGTGAACCAATTTGGAATCATTATTGCAACTTTTTTTTTCTGAAAGTGTTGATATGATGATCAGATTTACAAAACTCTGGTTTCTCACTCTTCCTGCCTTGCTGTGTCCCTTTCTCAATATCCCTGGTTTAGCCGTCTCATTATTTTCTTGAGCAAAGAGAATCACTGAATGGTGCTGTTATGCCACTGAGAAATCCCCTATATGCCATAGCAGTAGTAGGAAATATAATTAGATGAGGTTAAAGATTTGTTTCTTTAATTATTTTATGGGGTTCAATTTTCTCCATGTAAAAAGATAAACCACATTTTTTACATAATTGAAAATATGCATATGCGTTAAGTTAAAAATGTCATGGTAAACACAAGCTTCACAGAGGAAGATAAAATTGCAAAGATTAGGTATTCTGTATTTCCTTGTTCTGTAATTGTGGTTCTTGGGAAGAGCCTTCATTATAGGAAGACATAATGAACAGAGTCATCAAACCTGCCATGGTACCTGCTGGGTTTGCATATGAAAACAAACTATGAGGATTACCTTGGCTCAACTTTTCTATATAACTTGTGATGTTTACGGAATTTGAAGTCCGTGGTGAATCAGCACCAGGCAGGGGCAGTTCAGAGATGAATGTGTACACAAAGTGGAGACAGAACTGTGTGGGTGTGGGAAAAATTTCTTCTGGAGGAAGTCAGACTTCTTTCCCAAAGTGAATTTTCTGAATCCCAGCTACAGGCATCAGATGCTGATTGTATTCCTTGGGCATAGCATTCACAGGCTGTTACAGAAAGCTTGAATTCTTACCCTAGTTCTTAATTTTTGTTCTGCACACCACTTAATCTCATTTGATCCAAACATAATTCTTTGTAACAGAATGCATATAATGAAGTTTTATTTTGGAAAGTATTTTTCAGATTCTTTTGTTAAAGAAGTTTTATTTTGGCTTGATGAACTACTGCTTGATTCAGAAATGCAATGTTGCACTGCAGACTTGAGTGTTCATCTACTTGAGAAACACTGTGCAGCCAATTTGCAGTGGTTTACTTTTCCCATCTCTAAGTTAATAAAAATTATATTCACTTCCATTGTGGAAAGCTTTGACAACTCTTAATGAAAAGCACTTCAAAACTTTGAAAAATTCCTATATAAATGCGGAAAACTGGGCCTGGTTTTATTGTCATCATCACCCAATAATTAATTTCTCTAGTTTCCTTCTCTTAATCATTTCAAGATTTTTCCTGTTCATCTGAATGGGCAGCGAAGCAATTTCAATAAACTGAAATATTTATCTGCCCTCAATTAGCAATCAAGGCATGTTTCTGAGATGAATAAGAGCAATTAGTGGTTAACAACATTGTTGACAGATGTCGCATACTGAAATATGAAACAGCATTAGCTTAGATTGCATTACGGGATAATTGTCAAGTAGTGAGAATTTATTGTATTATCTTATGTGTAATGTAATGAAATATTGATGAAAAAATGTCACATTTCATGTCAATGGAGGTATTGTTTTGCAAAGATAAGCTCTGGGTATGTACACCATTGGCTGGACTTCTGGAGAATGCTGTTGATTAAATCAGCAAACCTTTATGAGAAAAAATTTAATTTCACAAATTGCTGTCAGATAAAAGCTGAGATAAGCCTGTACTTGTTACATTCTGTAAATAAAGCTGGGCAGCGTTTGGTAATACAGAATTCAACATTTTAATAATTTTCTTATTGTATTTATAAACCGTAGTCTTTGAGTTATTTCCTGTAGATGATAAAACTAGATCCAACAAAGAGGTCGTTTCACAACGTTATTAATTTTAACATATGAGTAATAAGTACAGGTTTGCTTATTTATTTTAATTACGACGGCCTGTCATATTCAATTTTAGCCACGAGAGGGAGCAAAGTGCATAGAAGGTAAAACCCTGATTAGTTCTTGCTGCTCGGCCTGCAGAACGTGACTTTTTATTGTTAAATTGCAGTTTAACGGCATTTGGAGCTCGTGGGAGTAACCTCCTTGTTTTGTCCTTCTCTAATTTTTGTAAATATTTTCGACAGCTCTTTCTTTGCTATAATTTCTTACTTCACATTTTTGCCTTGCAAGATTGTATGTATAAAATGGATGTATTATACATTCTTTGTACTTCTCTGAGGAACAGTGTGGAAAGGCGAAAAATATAAGGGAATTTTTGCAACTACTTTTTCCAAGTTTAAAATTTCTCATTATAAGGGTCATGACCATGCATTTTCCAGTATTCTTGATGCTGTAAGACCTTATGAGTTCGTTTCTAAGAATTCCTTGCTTAATGCTTTTGTGGGTCATGAGAATCCAAAAGAAAAATATTATCTATTGTTTTTCTACAGAAACAGGGTGGGAAATAATTGTATTTCTTATTTAATTTGGCTTTAGGGTATAAAATATTTTTTTTTTAAAAATAAAAGGCTGAAAAATCTGAGCTATTATAGATACTTTAAAGATATTAAT
Organism: Sylvia atricapilla; assembly: GCF_009819655.1. Classification (NCBI taxonomy): domain Eukaryota; kingdom Metazoa; phylum Chordata; class Aves; order Passeriformes; family Sylviidae; genus Sylvia; species Sylvia atricapilla. The sequence continues at coordinate 12,721,871 of NC_089152.1, forward strand.
TTAAACAGTTCCTGTGTATTTATTTAACAGATACAGGAACTAAAGAAAGCTCAGGTTTTTTGATTTTTGTTATGGTTTCATGCCTTCTTTTTAATACAAATATATTAAAGTGAGCTGAAGAGGGATTACAATCTTAAAAATATGGGTAAGAGCTGATGTAAATTAGAAGCAGTCATTGAGTGTCCATCGCCAAACTCAAACTTCTTGTTTGCTTAGGGACTTCGTTTTGCATTTAAGATTGGAGAGGAAGGAATTACTGAGCCCTACCTAATTTTTTGGTAGGGGCTTTTTTCTGCCACCTTTTTTCACATACGGAGCAAAATTACTGACACCAAGAGAGCTAGTTAGGTTCAAGCACTTCATTAAATCAAAAGTTTAAAGGAATGTATATGTACAAACATAAATGGAACAATGAAAATGGCATCTATTTGAGATATATACTTAGGACAAGATACAGAGGCCAAAGTACTAAATCTAGTGCACAAGACAAATAAATTTGAGGTTTCTGGGGAAAAATAATCAAGGTATACTTTCCATGGTATTAAAAAAAAAAAAAAAAAAAAAAAAAAAAAAAAAAAAAAAAAAGGCATGTTTACTCCCTGGATGTGAATTTCCAAAAGAATGAAAAACAGGGGTATATTATTTTGTTGTTGTCTCAAACGTTTCACATGTACTATAAAATACAGTCCTGTGATTTTATAATTTCTTTTGTGAACTGAACTGTTTCCCATGGTATGGTTTAATAGATGAGTAAAATCTGGAAACCCACAAAGTTCATTCGGAAATGCAAAATCCTTGCTGCTTTCCAGAGCAAATCAGACATGAGCCACTAGATGTCCCTAAATGTAAAATAAAAGTAGTCAAGAAGGTAGCTAAAGCTATGTAAGGACAACTGGAGAAGCAATTTAAGAGACTGGAAAACATTTCCTTTCATAGGGAACAAACGGACAATCAGCTACTGAGCACAAATGTGTGATTTGCACTCTGAGGAGCTACAGTTCTTTTGAAACAGTTTAATTTTTGTGTGACAGCAAGCAATTTTACATAAATCATACCAATGAGTAGCAATGTTAACAACAAAATAAAAACTTTGGAAAATCTCAATTGACTTAAAATAGAGTGTAAAAAAGAAGACACCTATTTTTACAGGATTTATGTTTCCTTGCATTATTTAAGGTCACTTTTCCTGAGCTGTCTTGCTGCACAAAGGGGTCAATGCTTTCTGGGCCATGTGAGGTCAGTGGTCCAGATGACTGCATCATTGAAGAGACAGAGGTCACAGTGGGGGCAGAAGTGTAGCCAAATTTAAGGACCATAACCACATGCTGTATGAGTATATGATCCTCTGCCCAGTTTGTGTAGTGGCACAATGACTGGTTTGTACATATTCAGTATTAATATTTATGCAAAATATTAAAATTTTTATCTTTCTTTTCAATGCATTCTTGATAACAAGATCCCAAACCACTGTACAGATGCTAATTTCAACACTATTTCCAGAAGACATAAGCGATAGTTTTCTGAGTCTTTTTGAAATTGAAGTCAAGGAAGGAGATATGAAGTGACATGTAAAATTTGTAAACAGAACCTCTAAGGTTAAGAAATGAATAATCAATTTATTCCTAAAGTTTAGAACCAAAATAAGAATTATATGGTCTTCTCAATTCCTCCAAAATATACAATTATGAAAAATTTTAAATTTGAGGCAATTATTTTTAGTTTGACTAGCACTTTTCTGTAATATAGTAACAAACCTGTGAGATAAGTCTATTTTTAGTCTAACACCTACTAGCTCCTGGAACTATCACAAATATGACAAGTGGAATATGAATCTACGACAAGGTCTTGTATTTTTGTTTGTATTAAAACTTTAGGATTTTTTATTGCTGTGGCTTGAATTCACTACAGTTTTGGACATTAATAACAGATACTTCAATAAAAAAGGTATGTTCTTGATGTTTAATAACACATAACATTTTGAAGGAGGACTCTTCATTTGGTTCCTCTTGAAAAAGGGTCAGTGGAGTGCTTTAAACTCATTTATCAAGGTGCTTCTTGTGAAGCCCAGAATACATCACCGATTATCCCTAACCATAGTTGTGCCTATCTTTTGGAGGCAAGGACAAAACTGATCTAATTTGTAGTTCCTATCTTCAATATTGCTCATGGTATTTCAGGGTCAGAAATCAACTGATTGATTTTCTGCTTATCCTGTCACTTTGATGATGTATCTCTTGGTAGCATATTTTGTTACAGAGTTCATTATTTCTATCTTTTATCACTTATGAAGTCTACTGAAAATTATAGTATACACCTGGGAATGCAGAATCTATATTTCTGAAAGATAGAAATTAACTGCCTGGGAAAAGTGATTTTTTTTTCTTGCTTTGCTGGTTGAATTCCTCTTCATGGGTTTCAGGCTTCTGTGTCATAAGGATCTCATAAAGATAATATAGCTATTTATCTTTGAATTTGATCAGAAGAGTGCATCATTTTTTCCTCATACTGGATGAAAATCTTCTCCCACTAGTTCTCATTTAAGCCAATGACTGACTTCAAGGGGAATGCAAGAAACCACTTCATGACCTACTCTCCTCAGGTGACTGGCATATTTCTTCATGGGCAGGTGTTAAGGAGGTTCTGATGATTGTTGATCTGCTGAAAAATTCACTCTCTGAATTTATTTGTAAAGGAGACAAATTGCTTTCTCCTCAATCGAAGACTTTCAGAAAAAAGACAGTTAAAATGTTGGTGTTCAAAGGCCACAACTTCTTTAAAACCAAATATGGGTCAGCATAAAATTAGCCAAGATAAGACAGCTTCATGATTGTCTCAGACAAAAGTGTAGGGGATGCAAGGAGACTGTTTCTACACTTTGCATTCGTATTACCAATTAAAAATTGGATTTTTTTTTCTCATCAGGGTTATTAAAAATACTCTCCTCTATAACTGACATATCTTTAAACAACAATAAGCTGTGTTTTCATTTTCCTGTGAAGGTTGGAAGGTTGTCTTCCACTTCTTTTTTTGCAATCAGTATTCAAATGTGCTCTGTTTTCCTTTTGCAAAATAGTGTATTGGAATCTATGAGCTCATGACCTTAGTTACTGCATTACGAATATCCTGTAGAGGACAAACTTCCTGAAAAGAACAATATGTAGTTTTAATGCCAAATAAGTGAATCATCAGAGTGAAATCTCCTTGCTTTTGATGAAATAAAGGAAAGATACTGGCAAGCTTTAATTTGCTGATATGTGCTGTATGGAAAGAAGTTTAAAAAAAGGCAGATTCTCAGTAGAAAAACGCTCACAAATTTAAAGAATCGTATTCACCCTATATCAGCTGAAAATTTAAACTGAAAAATAACTCCATAGCTCTCATGGAAGCAGATCACTCAACAGTGCCAGGTATCTGGTGACACTTCCTTAATAACAGCCTTGTACTTAATTACTCTTCTATAGAATTGAGTGAACAGAAAATATAAGCTGTTTTGAAATAGTTTAGTTTAAAAATGCAACATAAACAATTAATTTGCTTATTTTTATCTTTTCAAGTTTCTTTCTACAGTCTTGATCCTGCATATAGATCTGTGATGTTGGGACATTTTAAAACTGAAGTCAACATATAGGACTGAAGTATTATATCAGGCATTAAATAATAACTATAATATTGAAAGGGGCAAACCTTGGGGAAGGCATGGCTAAGTAATAGGGTAAGTACTTGAGGTACTGAAGCATGGATTTTGTCCTGCAGCTTCTATTCTTATGCCCTTTAGCCAAACACCATCTTGACAGCTTGTTCCAGCTCAATGCTCTTCACTGTTCTTTTGTTAAATATAATAAATGCTTTTTCCAAATGAAAGAGCATTTGCACATGCCCTGTTCCCAGTCCACAGTGACCTTCTGCCTATGTTCAGCTATTCTCTTCATATTTCTTACCATGAAATCTTACCATCTTTCCAAATTGCTTATATTAAAACAATCATGGTATCACAATAATGTAACTGAACAACAGTAAAGTAAATTAACAACAATGGCCACAGTTGCAGCTGCAATCCAAGGATTCAAGGAAAAAAAACAGCATTCCATAGGACAGGCCCTGATACCTGAGAATGGGCATGGAAGAAAGGAAGAAGAGCCAAGTTTGCACAGTTCCAGATGGATATAGACGTGCAGCTGTGTAAGTTTGATTCATGATAATGCTTGCTGTGAACTCTGCTTACTAAACCTTTCTAAGCAGTGATTAGGTTTTTGTTCCAAGTAAATATTTTTTTCGTGTGATCCAAATCCACCCTTGCATTTGCACTCATCCTGTTTGTACCAGACTAGCTTTGCTAACTTCACTAGAACTCCATTGTTTGCATAGGGTGGAAATCTCTAAGACTATCAGTCTCTGTGGGAGCAAATAGAACTCAGAAGAAAGATATGCAAATATATTAAGCTAAAGCACAAGACCAAAATGTAATAAGTTAATAACTTTACATTATGGCATAGTAGCATGACCCTGAAACAACATAAGTAGTTCTTATGACACTTCTATGCAGAGAAAAAACCTTCATACATTATGTGTAGAGACTGTAGGCTTTCATGATCTCCTGAATCAAATTTACTTCAGTGTCACACTTAACAGTTTGACCTTGCGGACTATCACAGAATCACAAGGAAGGAAATTCTCATTATCATCTAGTCCCACATCCCTGCTTAAAACAGTGTGAGCAAGAGCAGGTTGCTCAGGATTGGGTTCAGTCATGGTTGTGGTTACTCCAAGAGCAAAAAACCTCCATATCCTTTCTGGACAGTGTATTTTAGTGTTAAACTGCTCTCACAGTCAAGAAAGGGTTTTCTGTTTCTGTGAGTTTCAGTTTGTGCCCTTGGCCTGTTTACCTGTTATTAGGTAACAAAAGAGTCAGTCTTGTTTACACCTCTCATGGTGTTTTATAAACGTTGATTAACCCCACCCCACCTCCCCAAACTTTCCCACAGCCCAGCTAAACAATCTCAGCTCTCACCTGTGTTTTGAGGTGAGCCATCTTCTATACTCAGTTTCTTTGAACTGCGTACAGCCCCCCCTGAACTCCCCTCTGGTCCAAGGGCACTGCCCTACTTGAATTCAAGACCTCAGCTTTCAATTATAGAGATGGAGACTCAAAAATTTATGAAGTAAAATATTCCATGTCTACGGAAATATATATACTGTTAAATACAATTAGAAAGAAAAAAAAAAGGGTCTCAATATAATCTGAACAAGTAGTTATAAACACTATTTTTGTAAAAATTTCAGTATTGTTGAGTATAACATTAATAATATGAATATTGCAATATGTTTTAGTATTTAATGAAAATGTTTATTATCTTATGAAGTGCTGCCACGGAATTAGAAATCCATGAAGTATAATAAAATTCAATTTTTTTGTGCAATATTTATTTATACTGTTTTATAAAATTACTTATGCTTAGCTATAGCATAAAAAGTGTTTTCTGTGGCTCTACAGTAAAAGAAAAAAGCCTTAAACTTTCTGTATTCCAAATCAGGTGCTTTTCAAGTATCAAAATCAAAGCTTAAGTGCTCCAAAAGTCTGTTCTTAATAAAATAATTGTGCTGAGTTTGTTACTTGTGGAAAAGATGGCATTCAGAAATATGTTTAGACTAGGGACAGCTGCATACAGCAGATAGAAGCTGAGGAAATGAGGGTAAGGAAACAGTTGTAATATTTCTCCTGTCCTCTTCCTTGTCTGTGTGTCAAGAGGGAGAAGCAATTTGTCATCTCTGCTCTATCAGTTGCCTGGCTTTCCTCCATGTGAGCCATGGGAGGAGCATGCTGCAAAAGTGAAACACACATGCAGTGAGGGAACAGAAGCAGCAGAGTAATTTAATTCAAGTCAAACTATTTCTCTTCCTTTTATATAAAAAAAAACACCTGAATTTTTGTATTAAAACCCTGTGGTCCTTAGAATATTTTTCTGCTGGAATGGAACTTCTCTCTGTAAAAGGTAGGTTTTTCTTATCGAGCTCCTTCATCCATGTGACAAGTATTTAGTACGTAGCTATAAAAAATAACTTCAGAGTGGAGTTTGTGCAGTGCTCATTTATGTTGATGAGAATATTTCTTGCAGTACTTCCTTCAAGGAAAGTATGTAAATTCTGCCCTCTCATAGTTTAGTTAAATTGCTGCAGTGTTTGGCCTCTGTTCATAGTTCAGCAACATTCAGGCCCCTCAGCACCTGTGTTGAAAGTTTTGTGATGAAACAGTGAGATGTGGTGGAATTATTCAGGCTCACATTCTGCAATATGGTGCAGTTCCATAGAATTCTAAGGGATATTTAGGGAGAGATGAAAGCAAGAATAAGTAATAGGAAGGTACAAGAGATTAAGAAAATGAAAATAATATTGGAAACCAATGGCAATCTCCTGGGAACCTTTACTTTGTAAAGTTGTGGACTCATAATTTTGTTTTATTGGCAATTACAAGGTCCTAAGAATAGCAGTATGATGTATACGTGACTGTATTCATAGAGCAGGTTTAATTATTGTAGAACTGCTGTGATATTTAATTCAAATTAAACTGAGCTGTGGTACATGTATTAACATGGCAGAGAAATTGAAAGAATATTTAATATTGCTTAAAAATCTAAATTTACTGAACTTTGTTAGTCACACACTTGATACAAAATCATGGCCAGGTTAAATTTTCATACCTATGACTTCCTGAATCACAATCCTGTTAGTTTCAGAGAATTTTTCATTAATGGAAGAGATACCATAGTGTGGAACTTTAGGTTGTTAAGCAAAATCAGGATTTGAAATGTTCACTTTTTATTTGGTAAGGTGTTTACTCAAGTGTGTCCTTTCTAACAGGCAGAATAAATACACTGTAATAAAGGATTAGTTGTAAAATGATAGAAGATTATTTTAGATTATATACAGCCAGTCAGTCTTCTGGGACAGTTATTGGGAAGAATTTAGAACTGGCATTATGAGGTGATGAATAATAAGTATAATACTCTTCCTGAAAGGCAGACCTCTATTCTGCCCTCTGTATTTATCAAATTCCTGTAAAGTACAATGAGTTTTCACATGTTTGTTTTTTTTTCCCCAAAGAATTCCAAGCAATCATATTAGCTTCCCATAACAATACTTTTTTAAGATTACTTGTTTTCATTTTTGGTTGAGTTGTTTTTATACCACGTAAATCCCTTAAATTTTATTTTTCATAAAACTTACTGGAAAACAGTGTTAAGGTATTATACGAAACTAATAATATGGTTTTGTTTTGGTTTTGGTTTTCTTCAATACAGTGAAAAAAGGAAGGTTGGATAAAACAACTGGTAAGTCTGGTTGCCCCTTCAATTTCTGCTTTACATTTTTCCTTCTTAGGCATGGGGTTCTGTATCACACTGAAGAATCATTTAATCTTGAGACTACTTTGACATGTTGGATCAATAGTACAGTACAAAATAAATGTGTAAAAAATCATGCATATATTTTAGATATCAAATTATCAACCAAAGTTGTGAGTGGAGACAGTTTGTAATTTTATGTTATGAAATGTTATTGTCTCACAGATTAGTGATATTTAAAATATATTTCCACTAAAGCAAATTTTTACATCATTTGATTACCTAAACGCGTCACTGATCAACAGAAACTTTTTTTAAGTAAGGCAGTGCAGTACTTTAGCATAGCCAGGGTGGGGAGGAGATGGTGTCTGAATTTTCCCAGTGAGGAAATACAGACAGGAGACACTGATGGACAGTTATAGTGAGCAGATGTATACCCTAGGCAATAAATATGAGCAGAACCAAGCTGCCCAGGTCTCCACAAGTCTGTCTTCAGGACCAAGATTAAGCCATGGGGTGCAAGAGAAAGTCCAAACACAGCCAGAGGTTTCTCACACACAGGTAGACTGTGTAGAGAATACCTGTAGAGACAGATAGTTTGTAATTAGTAGTTTTCAGGAGAGGCTGATATATGACTTAATCAGCACAGCAAAAATTGCCAGTAGATGTCTGGCTAATTGATGTAAGCAAATTCAATTTTTTTAAATTTGTCTGGATTAAAGAAAGGTTACCTGAATGGATACAGGTAGAACTGCTAGCTCTAACAACAGGCTATGAAATATGTGTGCCAGGAATATACTGAAAAGTCTTTTCTCTTTCACTGAAATCCTAATGCAATCAGAAAAATATTATAATGTTATATTTTGTTAGTACTCGAGGTGATAATTTACAGAACATAATTATCAAAATAATTTTATGAAATATAAGTAATTCTAATTTTCCTTTAAAGTATGTTGAAGTCTTGTTAATGTCATAAGAAATGGCAATAAAGTTTGAGTGGTATGTTCTCTGATAATTGGTCATGTTTCCTTGGGCAGAACAATTCTGTAGGTGGTGAATGAGAGCAATTTTGAAATGCTCATGTTTCTCAAAACTCCGTGATTCTCCTGTAGTTTTTTTACTCTCTTGTATAAACTGCTCTGTCCTGTTTTGGGGTGAAAGCTGAAGCTATGAGCAGCTGGATATCCTGCCTTTTCTCGTTTCACAAAAATTGCACTTTTTTGTGACAGTTCAAAAATTTGAAAAACTACCTCCAGTTTTTGTCAGGTAAAGGATGGGAAGCTGCAATAATGGCTTTGTGGAAACAAAACTTTTTATAATTTAGCAAAATTTACAGGTCCTTTTCACTGCCAGGGTATTGTAATAGTATTCACCCTTGGCAGTATTATTCTTCAAGGAGGTTACATATTCAGTTATTTAAAAGGCAGAGTATTTACATTTTCTTAGTTGACACAACTCATGACATTTAAAGAGGGTGAATTAGTCAAAAAGCACTGAAGGGTAAGATTTAGATCCAGAGACGAGCCAAAGAGGCCAAGGAACTACTGGAGAAATAGTTATTTTAAAAAGCAGATGACAGGGTTTCAGGCGACACTATAATGCAGGCAGATATTTATTATTTTTCATGCTAGAAAAAGAAAAAGAGCTGCAGGTGATTAGGTCTGATTTTGTGGTGTGGCACATAGTAACAGGAAACTTTCAAATGGGAAATAAATTAGAGTTGAATATGAAATAATACAACAGTGAAACAGACTACCACTAAAACTGTAGGTTTAAGTTTCTACCTTGTAATTTATGGCTTCATTTAAAGAAGTTACCTTTTAGTTATGAGGGAGGTTGGTATTGTAGCTCAAATTTACATAGGTGCTCTAAATGGCTGAAGTTACACATTTTAGGTTGCTATTTTTCAGCAAAGCAAGTTAGAGTTTTTTTAAAATTTCTCAAACTGTGAGTTGCAAATTCTCCCAAACTATAAAAAAAAGTTTTGCAACTACAAAAGATTTTGCAAATTTTTTGTTTTGTGTGCCTCAGTTACACAAAATGATGGTGTGTGAACCATGCCGTATGGATACCATTTCTCACAAATAAGTCACCAGACTTGTAAATTCATATTGACTTTGTCACGTTTTTTCAGTATGAAAACAGTCATGCTTGAGAAGGCTGGTGCACTGAGCTATAGAAAATAAATAGATAACATTGGCCACTGTTGACTTTTTTCATTAAAAAAAAAAAATTTCCGTTACATGATATCTTTAGTCCTTTGGTCAAATATTATAATCGGTCTTGATCAATAAGATCCACATCCAGGATGTACACAGCCAGGGCTTCTCCTTCACACCTTTTGTTAAGTGCAGTGTAATTTGATACAGCCTGTTCAGTGATCTATTGTAGACAGTGACAGCTTCCCTCCAGCTCTGAGTGTTTGATTGACCTGTGGTAATACAGACAGTTCAAAAATTCTGTTCTTGGCTGTGTCTTATATATATATATTTTGGCAGCAGTTGTATTAAAAAAGAAGTCTTTTTATCAGTCATGTTTCAATGTTGATCATTGCCTAGGATGCTGGAGGGTTGTGAAGGATGTGTTACATGCCTGCAAACTAAAAAGCCATGTTCATTGAGATGATAGAATGTGCCTTTACAGCCCTAGATTCCAGTGTCAGGCCCTATAAGATAGAGCTTTCCTTAGTTCTTTTGCTTCCTGTCAGTCATACTTTCAAGTGCTTCAAAATTTTAACAAATTTATTCTGCTTGCTGATTAGGTCTGATTTTATGAATACTCACACTATGCCTTTACAGAAGTATTTATAAAAATCCATGAGTTCATTTGGGACTGCATCTGAAATCCACTTTGCTGCTGTATCTATATACAGAACTTGACTCATGCACAAAGACTGAATTATATATTGCAAGTCTATGGCCTTGCCTTAAGTGGACATAAAAGCCTATTAGCCAGTCCCCATTATTATTATATCAATTAAAGGGTAAAAAAAGAAAAAAATCCTACTTTGCAGAAAAGGAATTTCTTGTTAGAGCTGCCAGAGAGATTGATAAACAGTAAAAAGCTGTGTCTGGAAACAGATCTTTAAAATACTCACATTTAGGATTATGTTCTCTCCCACCTGTCATGGGCAGAGATTTTCCTGCCATATTCCTCCTAAAGCTAATAAGAATTTCCCTGTTCACGTCCACATATTTGACCCACACCTCTGAGTGTAGGTGTGTATAAAGTAGAAGTTAAAGCCTTGCTGCCATATAGTTGTGTTTTTGTCTTCTGGAAGGAGCTAAAGTGGGGTTTAATGTGCTGGCAATTTCTTTTTCAGACACATCCAAAACATACGTTGTTTTAAAAGTCCAAAATTTAAAAAGCACTACAATATATAGAAGAGGAAGGGAGCCTTGCTGGGAACAAGACTTCATGTTGTAAGTAAAAGGGAATTCTTATCAATTGATTTTGTTGTGTCTTTGCTGTATTTGTATAGTGTAGAACAATTTAGTGCATGTGAGGTCATGTAGCTGTCTCAGAGGTGGCACCCTTTGCGGTTCTTTGATTTCTTTTGTCCTTTTCCTGATGACTAAGTACACAGTAATGCTCTGTGGTACCCCACACAAATAAGGTGAAAATGTGTTTAATTACTTAAAATTAACGGAGATTACATACAATAAGTCACCAGAGACACCAAACCTACTTTATTGTATTGTTCATATTTACAGAACTGGTCTGCAGTGGGGAACATTCCCTGAGGAAATTACCTCTCTCTTAATATTGATTCAATGTCATGGGGGAATGATATGGCCTGGCAAACTTTGATTCTAAATTCTTGCAAAATAAGGTTGTGGCATGGTATTTTTTTGGTCAAAACCAGCTAGTAATAAAATGCACGTATCCTATAACTACAGCTAAAATAGAGTCTGGATCTGCAGCTTTTGAAGTTGGTAGGTGTTTTCCTGTTGTTCTAGCTGAAATGTCCTCATCGTTTTGTAAGATAAGACTTGAAATTTGGCTTGTTCAGTCTAGCATTTCTGCTTCTCCTGCTATTTTGTATTTTACAAGTATACTTAAAAGCCCCCACCTCTGTGTCTGCTGTAAGAAGATAATAACTTAACAATAAATTATTATTATAGATTGCTGAGCAGCTGAGATTACATTTTCAGTTTAATGATTTCTGTATTCATTCTTTACAGTGAAATCCATGCTGATGGAAAGGGCTTCATTATAGAGCTTTGGAAGAAGGGTTTGCTCTGGGATAGCATTTTAGGAGTTTTATGGATTCCTCTTGCCACTGTGGAATATGCAACAGATGTAAGTTGACTTTCTGTGGAAATATAAACACTGAGTAAAAAACCAATAAGTTTCCCGTTCTTGGACTCCACAAATACTGTAACAACCTTTGTGATTAATGTATATTTCTATGTCCTTTGCTTCAGTTGTAATATTAAGGCATAATGTATATGTGGCTCTCAAGGTGACAACTGATGTGCATCAGCCTTATACCTTGGAGAAATGGCTCAGATCCTGGGCCAGGTATAACACAGAAAGAGAGTTAGGGTTCAGCAGCACTCAGGAGCAGATAGGGAGGCAGGGATGGTTTGGTTTATTTGATTAGAGTGAAAGAATTTTAGATCAACTTCCGTGGTCTGGTTCTTCATGTTGTGACCTTGGGTAAATCTACTAAAATGGGCAAAATACTGTTCTCTTTCTCATGGGAATTGACCATTGTCTCAAAGAGGAAAACAGAAATGTGCCCTGTGGTGCCTACAGAACAAATTACCAGTGAGGACATAGGAAAGGATGAGGGGGAAATGAGGTCAATACAGGAGTTACGTACCCACCATACTCACTTGGCCACCAGAATGACCATACTTGCTTTCAGTAGGGAGTTCTTATATTATAAAATAAAGAAAAAAGGTTTCTGGGAGTGTGGAAATACTGAAGCAAACTGAAATTGCTGCAAAATTTTCTAAATTTGGAAAAGGTAAGAGGTATCTTATTCTAATAATCCACAATTCTCCCAATCATAAATATGCTTTCATATGCAGAGTGCATGGAGGCTATCTTAAAAGAAATAACTATGAATTAGAGAGGATGAATTTAATCTTTGCAAATAAAAATTGTTTGCCTTCTTTAATATTTCTAAAACATAAAGAAGCAATTGAAGAGGGGGTAAAGGTAAGAAAATCAGAGAATAAATCAGAGAATAGCAGTATCTCTCATCAGACTTTATAGCCATTTCTTTACAGGAACTAATAAATATTAATATATACATTGAACTGACATTTCAATTATTCTTTTCAAAAAATGGAAGCAGAGGAAGAAAGTAATTCCTGCTTAAATTAGAAGTTGCTCTTATCACAGCTGCCAAGCGCCATTTCAAGCCCCAGGGCAAGTTGTTCTGCTCTGCTGCCCAAGCTGTTGCTGAGTTACAACTTGCTGACACAGAGGTTGTGGCTTACTTTTAAAAACTGAAACTTTAAACAAACGAAGATGCAAGATAAGAGATTGTTTCTTAATTTCTTCAGAGCCTCTAAACCTTCATTTATAATTAGTCCTCTGTGCAGCATTCCTAGTTATTTATCCTCCTGGTATTAACCCTGCAGTTCTATTCTGGGCTTTATAACTCAGAAATAACCTACAAGGAGTGTTACTTTAGAAGTTCTTTTTTGCCTTGGTTATTAACTCGGATGCATTGCTTCACTCTTGCTAGAGTGGCAACAGTTCAAAGGGGAACTGGAAAATCTCAGTTGATAAGAATAATTTTCAATATTCATGTTTGTTTTGTCTTAATCATTTGACAACCTTAATGTCTGTTTGTCTATATTGTTGTGCAAGTGTTATATTTTGAATCTGATGACAAAGAAAACTTGAATTCCAAACTAGTACATCAACAAAAGTTGGAAAATACTAAAATGGTGTTATAAAGGAGCTCCTATTGACTTTGGGGAAACTTCATTCAGTAAAAAGTGGATAATGCTTTACATGCTGCTCAGGTAATTTCCATCACTTGTTTTTCCTAGGAAGGCCCAGGTTCCTGGTGGAGATTGCATTCTGAAGTAATAAAAAATGGAAGTGAGATTCAAGGCACAAAAACACCAACTTCTCATGAAATCTTACTAGATATCTACTTTGCATTACCATTTGGTGAGTTACAGATAAAAGTCCAGCATTCCAGCCATTCTATTAATCTCTTAATTCCTGTAATTTCACTTAAGTTCCTGAAGTACAGCAACAAATAGCAATTTTTATATATAATCCTAAATGCCTATTTATAACTGGAGCATTCTCACAATCCATACTGGTAACTTTTAGTGCTAAGTAAGAACCACAAGGAGCTGGATGAGCAGTTTCAGTAGCTAATGGTGATCCACATGTGGATTGCAGAGCTTAAGAAGGAAGCACGTCCTTCAGGGTCAGTGCTAGAGCCTGTGTGTTCCAGCTCTGCAGCACATCAGCTTCGACCAATGCACGATGTAAGTTTTAATGAAATCCAGGCCTCCACAGCATTTCTTACCTTCCTAGCAAAGGTTTTCTGCCTTTATTTCTAGTGCATATGAATATGGAAACTATTTTTATTTCTGTATTTATGAATGTAGTGTATATGAAAGTAGAAATGGAAACTGAACTTCAGATAATATGTCACCACACATTACTTGCAGATATAATACAAAGACATTGACTTTACTATATGACATGGTGTATCTCCAAATAAGGTCACAAACATAATTTAGCTTAACATTTTACACTTTTAATAATCTAACGAACTTTGTCTGAAAAGATTAATCCTAAAATTTATGCAAGAATAAAGTAAAATAAGTGAAGAAATGTGAATAAGAAACTACATGAAAAGGAGGACTAGAAGTGCTCATATTCCAAGAATATGTTCTTTCATTGTCTAATTCTTTGTTAAAATGCATTGTCTTTGATTAACCTTGGTAAATTGTTTTTGGGTGTAGTCTGCATGACTATACTCTTGTTAATACATCAGGAAGAATACGTATCTTTTCACCAAGTGACTGTGGACAATTTTAGTTTCTTATAAGCTACAACATGGCCTACCTTTTTTTTTTTATTTCTTTCTTTCTTTCTTTTTCGGTTTTTTTAACAAAAATTACTTCTTCTTTACTACTTGGCCAAAAAAATTTCAAAATATAACCTCTGCCCTAGTTGCATTCTGTTTTTTGTTTGCTGTAGTTTTTTGCTGCGTTGAATTAGCAGAATGTTTTAAGTATGTCCTTACATCATTCTCATATCTAGAAATCTAGTGTAAATCTGGTATAGAAACTCTAATTGTCTGTTTACAAGTAGTAAATTCAGATTGCTGGTAATTTCAGGCCGGTACTTGGAGAGAGTGTTGGTTTATATGTTGAGGCTTGTATTCTGATTTTGAACAAATATATTTGAAAAAGTTCCCAAGACAAGCCCTGGGACTGTAGTCATGGAGCACTGTGAAAATCCTGTAGAGGTCACTCTTAAACCATAGTTTTCTTCATTGAGGAAAGAATTCAAAAGCATTATGTCTTGGTTATTGAGAAAACCAGGATTATCATCTACCTGGGGTTTGATGAGGGCATTTTCATTGTTTATCCTATTGAATGACTTAGCTCAGCTCTGAGCACCTGAGAATCTGTCCTTGACTATTGGAATCAGTACAGCCTCTTTATTATGACAAATTACACTGGAAAAGTAGAGGACTGTAGTTGCTTTTGACAATTCCTGAAAGATGTTCATTTCAAAATGCCAGATAATGGGCAGGAATATAAGAGCCTCCCATGCTGCTTTAATAGTATGACTTCATTTCGACGTGAAATCCTGCATGTAGTAACATGGAAATGCGTTCTTATCAGTAGTTCCGTGCCTTTTCCAGAAGTATCATCTAATATCAGTTGTGGCAGCAATAAAGTTGACATTTCACTGTTGCCAGCTAAACTGAGCTCCATTAAAAGGCTGCTAAGTAAAATGAAGACCTATTAGATTTAAAATTCTGTAAGCAAAGGCACAGTAATAAAATACTGACTTTAGATAAACACTACTGTTGAGTTACAAACATTTTTCATGTCTCTAAAAGTTAAGTTATTTAAAGAGTAATCAGAGGTTTATGAAATAAGATAATTTTCCTTTAAATTTTTTAGATCTTGTAAGAGACAGCAGAAGAAAATTTAAAGGACATGTCTTATGTTTTTCCTTGAATTCAGCATTAAAGATAGGTAGCTTGCTCCTTGACATTATTATACCTTACCTAAAGAGTATAAACTAAAGGAATTAAAGACAATTTTACTGAAGTAATTTGTAATAGCTGTAATTTGGAAAATTATTGGTGTGTCTTGGGAACTAAGATGTCATTTTGCCAAGTAGCCTACTGAAAGTCAACAGAACTTTTACCTCATTAATAATTTTGGAAAATATCATGCAGAACTCAGCCTTGGTTTAAATTCAACTCATTATCATATTTTTCATATACATTAATTGGCAAATGAAGTAACAGGAACAAAGTAGCAATGACGAGATTTAACCCCAGTTTCTGCATTAGTCACCATACTAATGCACTGATACACCAAGGGATTTGCAAGTGAGAAAATTAATTGTTCTGTTAACTTGGATCAGAAATATCAGCGTCCTGAAAAATTAAAGCTCATGCATCAAAGTATAGAATTCTAAGTGCAGACCACTTTAGTTAGTGTAATAATTCACATATACTTAAAATTTAAAAGTTTGCATTAACACAGGCAGTAGGGAAACTAAATAATCCTGTTTTCCAAAGTGTTACCTTTATCTTTTGCATGTTTCACAACAGTGTTGCATTCACTTTGAGCAAAAGACATGACATAAATTTCTGACAGCTTACCTAGTGTTCGTAAACACTGTGGTGGCAAATAAATCAAAGCATCATTCCCAATCTGTAAGCAAAACATCAAAACCAGAAAAATACACGTGGGCACACAAATTCTTATCATCATGATCATCATCATGGAAGAAAATTTCCTCACAATCAGGATCAGATCTTGAACCCTTTCCACTTACTAAAGCTAATAGGATGGTTTATAGAGCAAAATGTTCTGCAGGAAATCAGTTTGTATCTCCAGTTGCAGACTTGTCACATTTCTCCCAAGAGCCTAGAACTAGGAAAAAAATCCCTCAATTCTAGGCCAATGGCATATGGAATTAAAGTAGAGTTTCCCTACATAAAGCACACACTCAAAAACCCTCATAGAGCCAAAATGCAGTCAAGCAAAAAAAAACAGATCTCAGAATGCGGTGTGTGGACCCATAAGAAATACATGGCAGGATGGTCTGGAAAATTTTATAAGATCAATTTTCTTCCTAATCCAGCAATGGGTCATTTTAAAAACCGGTCATTTCTACTGCTGTTCCTGTAATAAGTGATTTAACCATTACAATGTTTGCAAATTATTTGATAATTCCCTATTACTATAGATTTAATGAATTAAGGTAATTAATTTTATGCGTACTTCCTCTTTTAGAAGTAAAATGGGCTAAAAGATTTCTAGCAGCTTTTTCCTTCTCTACAGATACCCACCCAGATTTAGATTACAGAGGTTGGCACAGAGAGACTCCCCTCCAGCATACAAGACATTCACATCAAGATATGAATGACAGTCAGTCACCCATGGAAAGTGGGCTCAGCATACAAGAAAGCAAATTCAGGTATTTTACCTTGTCACATCAGGCATGTGATACCATTTGTTGATTTTATTTTTTCTTTACATGTCTGAATGTCAGCACGATACATACAAAATTATTTTAAGCAAGACTGTGACTAAAAGTTTCTTAAACTTGTCGAGGAATGTAGGTATTTATTAGGTTTTCTGTGTTCTTTTATGGAAAATACATGTGCACCTGTCCTGTTCTTACCACTGGGCATGTGTCTACATAGGGTTCAGCTATTCCATAGTGACTTCCTGAAAGATTAAGGAAGGAAGGGAAGCAACTCCTGACATGATTTGGGTATTGTAACTATTTTATTTCATCTGGAGAGCAGGAAAGACAATTCCATTTTTGAAGCTAATGTATTTACTAGACAGACTGCCTGCATTTTTGGAAGTTTTCCAGAAGAGAATTAATAATTTCTATCTATTTCTTTTGAACAAACAGCAACACAGTGGGGAAAAAAAGGGTGGGGGGGAGGAAGATAATTGCTGTCTTTCTGCTTCTCTGAATGTGGAAAATGATGATGCATAATGATGAAAGGGGCAAAGAATAAGATGGCAACAACAGTATTTATTTCTCTGCCATCACCTTCTGCTGAGTGAAGTTGAATGCTCAGTAGGGAGCCCAGTCAGCCTCTAAGAACACCACTCAGCAGTGGTCTCTGAGCAGGGAGAGCTTTCTCTATGTTAGAACAATCACTTCTTTTGAAAAGGCAAACTGGTGAGAAAAAAGTTGTGTCTGCTGTTCATTTTGGCTTTCATCGTAGCTGTCACAGACTGTATTACATTTCATTCATAGTGCCCTTTATCTATAGCAGTGCAGGAAAGACACTGTGGGCAGCTGACACTCCAAAAGGTGTTCTGTCTTGATGAGAAATAGAACAGGCTCTTGGGAAAGGCAGCCAGACTATTTGGTCAGGCACTTGGCTCCTATTTATCCCATATCGTGTCTTACAGCAGTGGTACTAGAAAATTAGCTCAAACATGAGGGAAAATACAATGAAAACTATTTACATTATTAAGTTATGTATTCTCTGAGGCAATAACATCTTGATGCACTGAAACGACCTTTTCATGTACTCTAAAAAAGCAAGGTCCTGGTGCATGTAACTTCTACACAAAACTAGGAAATAGACGAGTCTACAAAAAGCTCAAGCTCAGAGAGGCAGTTAGAGACTGCACATGGACAAGGTGCCACAGCATCACTTGGTGCCTGTCAGCCTTATCCTGTTTACGTTTCCTAGTCAGTCCTTGCAGGGTATTTACAGAGAAGTACAAGTGCTTCCTCAGGGTGAGAGCTGTCAGTAATGGCAGCATTCAAGAGCTGTTTCTCTATATTTTTCTAAGCACATGTCCAGTCATTAGCATATCATCTGTGCTGACGTGTCATTATCAACAGAGATCTGAGCCTCTGAGCAGCTTAAGCTAAACCAAACAAAGTTAACCCGATCTGACCATGGGATTCTCTCCTTTATCCCAAATAATTTTATTGAAATTAAATGAACTTTTATAGTACCAAATTGAGGGTCACCACTAAATTATTCTTTCTAGATGAAAAATTCTTTTATCTAATAATAGATATTTTTAAAGATTTTGAGCAGAAATATGATTGTTTTAAAACTTAAAGATAGAGATATGTATTTATTCCAAATAACTGTATTTGTACAAAAATTCTGAAAAATTAGGGAAGTGGATAAGACTATTTCTTTTAAATAACTGTATTAAACACCAAAATTAACTGGCCTGTAAATATTAAAGTATTAATATGTTCCAAATTTCTTACTCAAGTGTTTTTAGACTGATATTTATTAATCAGTTCTTTGGTTATGTACATAAGTGGTGTTTATGGTTGCTGGCTACAGGTATAGACTGATGACTAAGTGTAACTGAGTAACATTTTCCCATAAAGCAAAAACTCACTAAATCAAAATTTGAAGGATGTAGTAAATTATCAAGGGACTTCTTATTGGAGCAATATATTTTTTTTCCTGCAGCCACTAGCAAAGTTGATTTTTATGTAATATTCATTAAACTGATACTAACTAAAACAGTGATTTGTGACAGTAAAATGAATATTTATTTTCAAAGGGATAAAAGCTGAAAAGAAAACTTCAGTGTGATAATATTAGAAGTTTCTTAATACTTGAAACATTATGAGCATTAAATGGCATCTTAAAAATGTAATTAATCTTTCCTGGTTTTCCACATGGTGAACAAAGCAAACAATTGCTGAGGTCTAAATTAATTTAAGGTGGTCAGTTTACAGCCGTTTTTCCAGTAACCTGTTTCATTGTTCAAGCCTAGATAACAGAAAAGATAATAGGCATAAAATTATTTCTAAATCATGAAAATTTTCACCTCCACCTCTTGGCTACAGGTCATGAACTCCTTAAACTAAAGCCATATTTCCATGCATAGTCATTTGTTTAAACAGATAGTGTTTAAAAATAAACATTTGTTTTCTGTTGTGATCATTCAATGAGAGATTCCTCAAATTTAAATAAAGAATAGGTAAGCATAACTGATCTTCTATAATATGTTATTGTTTCATATTTGCTGCCAAAAAGAAATAAGGCCCAAAAGAAGAAAAGAAAGAGGCATTTAACAAAAGATGTCTATCACATGCAAGGCTTTTGGCTATGAACGTCCCCTGGTTCCCAGCTTTCAGAACTGGCAGATCATTTTCAAAATATGAAAAGAAGTTGACGTTGTAATTAGTGATGGGTGGTTTTGCATCTAATTGTTATTCGTAGGCTGTTCTCTAAGCTGAAGTTAGTTTAACTCATGTAACACTTGTGTGTTCCAAAGGAAAGGTAAAAGGACTGTTTGCATCAAAACCCATGAACCAAGAGACTTCCCTGAGTCTGAACTATTTTCACATATTAAAGAGCGTTCCTCTGAGCTCTCTTCTGAGCTGGACAGCTCAGAGTTGGACAGCTTTCTGCTGTTCTGCTTGAGTTACAGAAAGCAGCGTGGGTAGGAGGGTATTCAACTTTAGATGATGTTTAGTTTTGTATAATAAATAAGTAATTTAAAACTGTAAATAAATGTTGTTATTAATTTATATAATTACAGCAAGGCAGACCTTTTCTCTAGGAATCTTATGTAAAATTAAGCCCTTTGTGTACCAGCACAGTGCTGAGAGTTCATTCCACTGTACCCCAGGCTTAATTCTCATATGTCACTCAAACTCACATGCTCGTTGATGATCCTTTCTTCTCCACTGCTCTTTCCTATTTCAGTTCCACTCTCTTGCTTTTCTCAAATGTGTTTCTTTCAGATCTTCTCTGGCCTAAAACTATTGCTCTTGATTGCATTAAAAGTAGTACTTTAAAAGACTGCTTTAAAAAAAGTTTCTAAATTATTTTGAAGACTGTTACAGTAGCTCTGTAGAGCAGAGGAAGTACAAACAAAACTTAAAATTACAGATGCTAAGTCTCACACATACAGTAAATTCGAAGTTTAAAGAATTTTGGTGGGGTTTTTATGTCTCTATATCAATGAGGACTTTACAATTTCAACCCATTTAATTTGTATATTTTAAATATTTTTGAATAAAAAATGGAAAAGAAGACAAATTAACAGTTAACAGTATAGAGAGAAAATATTGTACTTGGAAGGGATTGAGGAAAAGGACACTGAGATAACTGAGAAACGTTTAGGG
The DNA here is from genome assembly GCF_009819655.1 of Sylvia atricapilla. Taxonomy (NCBI): domain Eukaryota; kingdom Metazoa; phylum Chordata; class Aves; order Passeriformes; family Sylviidae; genus Sylvia; species Sylvia atricapilla. The sequence goes on from NC_089152.1 coordinate 12,742,534, forward strand.
AATTGAAGATTGTGTCAGGAAAAAAATGCAATGAATTACGTATAAAATTGTTAGGAAATGTAGTATGGAACCAAACATTTATTTTGCAAGGCAATTTGCAGTTTAGAACAAGTGATGGTGAGCTGATGTGACATGTTGATGTACATTTTCTTTCCTAAAGTTATCCCAAATAGATTTTGGTAAGTTATTTTTGTTTGACTGGTTTTGAAGTTTAATGCTTTAATTCACATCCTGAAGTTCTCAATAGAATCTATTTAAATTTTTTTAGTAACTATGAAATATGCACCTATGAATCTAATCTTTGTGGCACTTCTGAAAGCCGGAATCTTCATACCTAGCTGGGTTTGTGCAAATGTGCAGGGTTAAGGGCTGAGGTAAGTGAGGATGAGCTGCTGCTCCCCAAGGGAGGGACAGTGAGGCAGGATAACACAGCAAGCAGGGCAGGGCCAGGGCAGCCAGTGCCCCAGCCCAGTACCCCAGGGAAGGCTGGGAATGGCAGAAAGGGTCAAACAACTGTGCACAAGCCTGTGTTGATGGAACAGCTCCGAGGCCAAACTGACAACTCCCGAGCTCAGGGCCAGGGCCAGTGGTGCCGTCAGGGCAGGGCACAGCAGCGAGCACCAGGCAGGTCCATAACAGCACAGCAGGGTCACACTCAGGCCTGGCAGTGACTGGGGTCCTGCTCAGTGGGTACATAGGCAGAGCTCTGCTTGAGCCATATCCCAGTCTAGGAATGAGACAATCTTGGGAAAAATTCCAGTAGAGGAGCCGCAGTATCTAGCTCTAGCACAAAAGATACTGCTGTATGTATGAAAGGACCTACAAAACCCAATTATAAAATAGATTACACATTAAAATAAAATGCAAATATCTTAGTCACATAGCAGAGCTTACTCTTGGTTTCTTTCCATCTCTATCCCCACCATTCTATGCTGCTTCACTTCTTCCAGTACTCAGATGTTAAAAGTTTCTTTACCTTCAGTCTTTTCACAATTGTCTGTTTTGTCTGTGGTCATTGGGAGTGTTCTGATGATTTTTTTGGATCCTGATATGAACTAATACTGAGCTTTAATTTTCTCCCTTACTAATATTCATATTGTTTATTATGGTGACAACTTTTCATAATAAATAAGAAATCATAATGACTATCCCTGAGATTCTGTGTAATGTAATATCATTCATGATAAATTCTTTAGGCTTGAAAGGAACAGGAAAGGCTTTTGAAGTTTTCTTTTACCTAGATTAATTGAGTTCTATGCCTTCGTAGAGGTTTCTGATATCATGTAACTGTATTAAGTCTACTACTGTTACACAGTTATCTTATCTTGAGTTCCCAAAAGGTTTACTTGTTATAAAGGTTAACACATTTTACTTAGACTTTACATAATAGTAAATTTTTAAGGTAATCTTGTTGGCTTCTGGGAACTAGTTGATCTAATTAACACTTATAGCTGTGTGTAAAAGATTGAAAAGATTCAATCTCTGTTCAAGTATTCCCTTGAAACTACAAGCAAATTTATTCATTTACAGAAAAGCTAAAATAGTCATCAGGTATCAGTTCTGATATATTCAGAATTTCATACAGAAATTCTCTTTTTCTGTATGACTTGATCTCTAAAAGCAAGAGCCATTTCAGGTGGGGGCATAAGAACTCTACGTAAAGAGCTACAAAACAGGAAAAAAGAGAGTTGCCATGGGAGAAGCAGCAAATGTTTATGAAATGTTTGATCGGGCTCCTAGTGCTGTGTCATATTTCATCTATACCCTGCTACCCTGAAAGATACCATTATATTCAGAAGCAGGGTAAACTTCACTGGAATTAGTTTACTGTACTTGCATAGCAATTAATTTTGTTTGTTTACTGCATGCATATTCAATCAAATACTTTTATAATACTGATTTTGATGGCTTTTTAATAAAATTGAAAGATTTTAAGATTGAAAGATAGGCATTGGTTATGAATAAATAGAGAGATTCTGTAAGAGAAAATTGAGTTTAGTTGATTGAAGAAATATGTCTTACCAGTATATATTTGGGAAAAAGAATAATTTTTATTTTCTGAGTTGGGCATATTAGAAGAAAAAAATCCGTTTTAATGATACAGCACTGAAATAAGTGAGAAATTGGCGACTAAAAAATAGCTGCATTGTGGCAAATCCAGGCAAAATCTGGAGAAACTCATAAAGTTTCCCTAAGTGTCAGATAGACATTGTTTGATTTCTGGGAACAATCCAAGATGACACTTTGACAGATTCAAGATTGATTAAAAACTGCAACTTCACTGGACAGCAGAACAATGTCTTGATAATGTCTTATTCACATCAACATGTGTTTCCTTGTGTCACCTGTCTCCTGCCATAGCCTTTGGTCTTGTCAATCAGCTTCTGTCCTAATTGCATGTTCCTTTTGTGCAGATAAACATCTTTCAGTATGGAAATCATTAATGAAGCTACTGCAGCACTGAGGAGATAATGTATCTTGTGGGTGTTTCTCAGGTAGCAGCATTACCTTGTAATATTTTTATATCCATCAGAAAAAACCTGGAAGTTATTTTGTAAAATGTAGGTTTACTGTCTTAGCAGGCCTTAAAAAAATAGAATCTTTCTTCAAAGCAGCTGTTCTATGGCAATGTAGGGGAACATATGAGCTTAATACTGGCACTATGTTAAGTGACAAGGTCAGTATCACAAGCTGTAGTTTTGATAGATCTGAATGACAGTTTACAATAGGTCCGAGAGGTAAGAATTGCGATTTTAAAAGTATAGGTATGGATTGCTGTACATCTCTGTTTGCATACTTTTTAGCTCCAGGCCTGCAGTTGTGGTGGTTCTTTAGAACAAGGTTTAATAAAATTGAATAAATTCCTCCGGCATAATGAAAACAGGATGCCACCCAATCAACAGGGTGCCACCCAATCTTGAAAAGCAAACCTTTCAAGAAAGGGACATATTAATGTTTGAGAATAATAGTTCATCAGATAACAAGAAAATACCACAGTGTTGAATCCAAAATGTCTCTATTTTGAAATCTAAACATTTGAAGTGGCCTAAAATACAGAAGTTTAAATAGTTATTGTTTCCTTTTCCTAGTACTCATTCTCAGCTACACTGAAGAATTCGCCATTTCTCTATCTGTGATGAAAAAAAAATTTTTTTGGTCACATTGTAAGTCAGAACACTAAAATAACATTACTGGAAAGCAATTGTTAAAGCAAGAGACAGCGACATGCCATCAATAATCATACTATGATCAGACTTCAGACCTATCTGAGGAGTCAAAAGACACAAGGGAGAGGAAGGTACTTTCCGTGCACCAAAGAGTTGATTGTGCCCAGGAAGGGGAGTGGTGGTCAGGCTGCAGTAATTGATGGCTTATCTTTAGCAGCTGTGCAGACTTGGCTCAGGAGTATTTCTAAAACCAAGCAGGGACAGACCTCTTTTCACTAAGACAGCAAATCAACATCAATATGAATCATGTCTATGAAAATCTTGTGAAGAACTAGAGGAAAATTTTGAAGTGGGAAAAAGACATGAGTTCTGTTATGAGGATAAATGTGCAGCTTCAGACTTTATTCATTTGCTCTATAGGTGAGTCAAAAAGTGTAGCTCATAAAAGACTTAAGTTCTTAATGATTAGGTAAGTTAAAAAGTGCTGGAGGAAAAACTGAACTAAAGCAGATATGTAAGCATATTTTAGTTTGTGCTCATGCATTGCTAAATTTTTGCATCTTAATAGCTAGAAAACAGAGGTTATTTCTGTACTATATGTTTTAGGCACTTAAGGTTATCTCTAAGAAATCAGAAAATATTATTTCATTACTGTACTAATGTTCTCAAAATACAGGCTGATAAAATTTAGTACCTTGTCCAAAGAAACTAGGAACTTGTAATTTTAGTTTTAAAAACCAACAAGATCTCAGAACTGTAAACTATTTAAAGTAAAAGCCAGTACTAATATAAATGTATGATTGAAGATTATAATATAGGTACTAAACTTTCTATTTTAGACAATAATAAAACAAATGGAAGAGAAAAATGTGTACTCAAATTTAATACTAAAATTTTACTGTAGGGATGAGTAACTGGTTGCTGACCTATAGTAAGTTTGGGTCTCTGCTTTGTTTAAAAACTAAATTTTCAAGAGCAACTTGAGCATCTGTAAAAGGGAACCTGTGTAGTGGCATAGATTTAGTGATACCAGAAAAGTATCTTGGAGGAAACTCTGCCTTCTTTCACCTCTAACACACAAAATAGCTATATGAGGCTGTTGGCTAATGCTAAATTGTATTAATTTATGAAAGGCTTAAAAAATTGTCTAGTGGTATAGTTAACTGCAGAACACATTGATAACTTAATTTTCCTTTGCAATTTTACCGCATCATTAATTTCCTTTAAATGTGATTATGGCTAAGATAGATGAGTACTGCCTGTAGTTCTTAGTGTTTTACTAAACTTGCACAGCTTTTTAATGTTATAATTATGCTTTTATCTATATATATAGATAATTGAGTCCTATGAAAAACTTAAAATTGAATTAGAGTTTTATAGTCCAATAATCCTTGATGGGATACCAGTTCTATAGTTTCATATCCCAGACACATTTTCCAATAACAATAGTGGGTCCTTCTACAAAGTGCATGATTCGACTTGAAAGCTGGTGATGTAATGCACCTTGTTTTCAGCTGAGAACTATTTCAGTGCAATCAGCTTTAGCTCATGACCAGTGCTGGAACCAGGACAGGCTTTTGAAGCCCAGGTGTATGTAATATTGCTAATGTGGCTCTGGCCTGGTGTGCGAGGTAGCAACTGCACCAACAGAGATATTCCCAAACAGCTTGTGCTGCTGCAGTGTAAAAGGGTAGCAAGTGTAAATCCTCACAAAAAAGTTTAGGGTATGTTACAAACTTACTTCCAAAGCACCTTAAATTGTGCATGTTTCAAAAGGTACAGCACTGGAAGTGATACAGTTGGAAGTACCATTCTTGGTATTCTAAAAAACAGAAAAGTTATTATTAATCTTTCTTTATTCTTTTCTATCCTCCTTCTGAACTATAAAAGAGTGCAGAACAAAACACAAAATTGTCATCAGCCTTATCCCACTTTTGTACAAGAATGAGCATTACTGGAATATTTTGTAAAGCATATTTAAAGGAGAAAAAAGGCCCAATATTTTTGTGATAGTGTATATAGTCTGCTTGATATGTCCATTGGAGAGTGATTTAAGCACATGATGTTCATTTCAGCCTGACTGTTGCCAGTGGGGAGTGGAAAATGCCAAATAAAAAAGGTCATAATAGAGTGTAATTATTTCAATTTTTCTTCCACAGTTTGTTTCCAGTTATATTCAAAGCTGATGAAATTGACATTAGTGATGAATACTCAGAAACGAATGCAGATGTTCAGGATTGCCTATTACAAACAAATAAGCATTCAGAAGATGTTGGGTTTTTGTTTGTATGTGGCCACACTGCAACTGCTCTATAATTAACTGCCTTACAATGAAGCCTGTAGTGAGATTAATTTTACAAGAGGTGCCATGAAAATGCTAATCATCACTGCAATGCTAGAGCAATTTTAATGTATTTGGCCAGCAAAATTAAGAGGGAAAACATCTATTAAATAGAAGTGTCAATGTAAGTTTTGTTTTCTATTAAAAATCCTTAGCTTTTGATAAACCAGACTAAAGAGCCCTTGTGTTCATCTAGCCTGTGCATTCCTCTGCACATACCTGTCATTGGTTGGTAAGTCACTGGAACAAGATTGCTTATTTTGATCCTTCTGGCTAAGAGATGTGAAAGCCTGCTGAGTTTGATGCCTGGGCTGCTTGCTGAGCTCACCAGATCTGAGTATTGCTATACTCCTGAGTTGTCTCTTGTAGTTCTCCTTGTCTTGTGGTTCTTGTGGTCTGCACAGCATCAGAGACCACAGCTGGGCGTTATGTTGTAAGGGTGGTGAATCAGTATGATTTTCAGGCGTTCTTGCAGCATTTGTTTTTAAACTTTTTGTGGTTCAATCATATTACACTTTTCTAATCATCAGATACTGTTCCCTTGTTTTCTGGCATAATGCCTGTGTGAAGTTCCCTCATCTGTTGTTGTTTATGTAGTTTCAAAAAATTATAGTGATGCATTTGCCTGGCACATATGTTCCTTGTGTGCAGTTCAGTTAGCAGGACTGGTCATTCCCAGCAGTATCTGGTGGGATTTGTTACCCAGAATTCCTGTAAAGCACATATCATCAGAAAGTTTGTTCAGTATTGATAGTGTTTTCTGCCAGGTAACTAATTAATTTCACTAGATCTGAATAGAAAATTAACAATAATTTGTCCAAACCAGACCCATCACTGTGTCAGCAGGAAGTGGACAGGTAGAAGCTGCTCCTTGCTGTGTCTGTTGGGGCTGAGTTTCTGAGTGGCACAAGAACTGTATTCAACTGCCTGGTCTGACTGCTCAGCTCAGCAGTCTGATCACAGATTGGTGACTTCCTGAAAGTATTCCAAACCAGTTAAACCAGTTTTTGTCCCCCTCTGTACATTATGCCTCAAAACTTAAGAATACTCTTTCCCTACTTACTTTTAGTTGAGGCAGAGAAAGCTGTTTCTCTCTGTTCCCTTTGAATCAACACTGACAACCCAATCTCCATTTGACCTTGAGGTTAATTACCGTGGTAATTCCTAAGGTTAATTATTACCCAGTATTTCCAGTCTAGTTAACAACTGCGGGATGGGGTGGACCAATTACTAGTATCACTTGGTTGATTTACCTGAAAACAAAAAACCAGCTGTGAAGAGGAAAAAGGCTGGACCTGCAAACATGCAGCCTGAGAGATGAGGGCAGTGGAAGACAAGCCTCTTCATACTTAGTTTGCATCATGTGCACTCAGCTGTGCGTATCAGAGGGAACATTTTTCTCCTCAAATAAAAGAGCACTGTTCCAAAAGTCCAATATAATTAAATAGTAATGTGTAGACCAAGGGATGGCACTGAAGTATAATATAAATATGCTGCAAAAACTTTACTTAGTAAACAGGTTTCTACTGTCCTCTGTAAATTATACGTGTAGAATTTTACAGTATACCTTTTTATTTTGCAACTTAACTGGTATTGTACAAGGCAATGGCTTTTGAATTACTTAGAATCTTGCAGAAGTGGTGGAGTCTACACTAATTATTTTAACCCGTGCTTAACAGCCATTAAGGGAATTAGTATTTTTTCAGTTTAAACCAACATTCTCCACAGGTTTGGTGAATAAGCTGAATAATGACCCCTAATTATAATTGGCCTGTGCAAGTGTGCAGATTCTGTGTGAGGGCAATCAAATGTGAGGCAGATTGTATTTCAAAGATTGATGCAAGTAAATGTTAGTTTTTGTTTGGTGGTATGTTTTTGAGGGGAGGGAGTATCATTTATATGTTATGTGGCTTCTCAGTAACTCCTTTAGTGGAGTTGGCAAAGATTTGGTGACTGTCTCTGTCTCACAAGGATATGCTTTTACTGAGGAAATTCAAAGGTTTCCTTTTTTTCACTGTGTTGGTGGTTTGTATTTTATTGTTGTTTTCTGCCTCTCCTCCTGCCATCTGATGTTAATGACATTGTTATCCTTATTTAGGAGCCACTATAATTGGGAAATATATTCCTTTGCTAATGTTCTTTTATTCCTTGATATTATGAGGAACAGGGACTGTATGTTTTCAAGCCAGTAAACTCTGAGCTTTAACAGAACCCCCGTAATCCAAAGGTGATATTGTGAGTTAGTGTGGATCTGCCTTTGATCCACTCATCCACAGATTTATCAGATTTTCTTTTAATTATTTATTTTCATATTTCCATAAATATTTTAAAAGGGTCATTTAATTCCTGAATTACTATTTCCTTTTATTTCATTACAAATTAATTTGGATAAGGTTTTTCTGTTCTGAGTACTTCTTTCTCCTTCCTTTTCTCCAGGAGATATACAGACCAAGGTAATGGAGGTAATTTTCCAAAAGCAAGATGGGCCAGGGCTATTCAGAAGGTAAGAACTACTCTTAAACTACTGATGTATCACTGTAATTTAAAAAATTTGCTCATTGTCAAGGAGAATTCGAGTTCATGTAAGCAGGACCTGAGGATCTAACTGCCAAATTTCTGGTAGTTGAGACAACTCCTTGCACTGGTTCTTAAATCTGTGGAGTTTCCTCACCTCAGGATTTTTTTTAATTCTGAAACAGGATGAGATTTTTGAGTCTTTCTTAAATCTCAGAGGACTGATGGCAGTTTGGCCATCTTACAGGTGTGGCATATTAATCCAGATACCATAACATCAGACATATTTTTCTAAATAATTGTCTATTTAATAAGAATTGTTTAAAGAAGATATTTTTCCTAGAAAATGATACCACTGCCTCAATATGGACTTTTTTATTAGATGTGATAATTAAGTGAAATTAATATGATCATTTGTTATCATTATTGACCATGTAAACAGACCAAGGTTTTGCTTTCTAGCTGTTGCTGTTAAACTGTGCTAACCATTCACGTCAGTGGTTGGGAATTAGGATGTCATTAGTTTTTGCCGAGTCTTCCAGCACTGACTGTAGTGCAAAACTATTGTTGATTAACTTCTGAGAAACACAGCAGTTATGTCTTTATTGTGTACAGTGACCTATGAGAAACTGAAGAGTCACAGACTTCCTGCTTCATTTGTGTGTAGGCCTTTTGGAAATACTGTTTATTCGCAGTTAGTGTGCTGTAAAAATACAATTTCTGTGCTTTTATGGCACAGCCAAACTTGTTTAGTGTAAAAATGAGTCAAACCCCATCTAGAAATGGACCTTCAACAGTTCATTCTGAGCTGGTTTTTTCCTGCTTTTTGAGGGGCCAAGTCCTATTTCTTTATTAATGACTTCTCATGTCTTTATGATCATTCATAGACTGTGCCTGTGGGAGTGGTGGGGAAAATCAACTGATTTTTTTTTTTTTATACTGGGGCATTGTGGGAAGAGTATTTATCTAATTCACGTGATCTCAGTTTCTGCATCCAGTTCCGTCACTGGTTTAATCTTTTCCCTTTTTCTGCTGAATGGCAGCTCACTGAAGGAGACAGGAAGAATCCTGGTCTCTAATTTAACACAATGGTCAGACAAGTCAAGTAGTCCAGTTTTTTCTTGCAGACAGAGGTTGCAATAGCCTTAAGATGAATTCTTCTGTGAACAGTTTTGCTTCGGTGTGTTCAGTTTTGCCTAGTCAGTGGGGTAAACTTATTTCTGAGTTTAAAACCAAATTACTGATGCCATACAGTCAGCAACTTTGACATGATGAATCAGCTGAATTTCATTCAGATATTCAAAAGTATTTGAATAAAGCAATAATAGAATTGTGCTTCTTCCCACTGCTGTTCTGCAAAGAAATTTTGAGGTCAGGAGCTAGAAGATGGTAAAGTAAGCCAGTTAATATGCATGAGCTGGAATCTTGGGCTGTCACTGTGCCATTAAGTTGCTTTTTGTAGCAAAGTAGTCAAAATATCTTGGTGCACTGAAATGAGAATAGATTGGTCATCAGCTAATCTAGCATCAGTATGAGGCTGAAAGATGGTGACAAAGTTATTGTGAGACATTTAAGAATTTTACAATCATGTGGATGGGAGATGTAAACATATGCCTCATGTGAAACTCTTCTTGAAGATGAAAATTTCTATAAATATTTTAAAGGGTCATTTAATTCCTGAGTTACTTTTTCATTTCGTTACAAATTCATTTGGATAAGGTTTTTCTTCTGATAAAGTTATTGTCCCTGAAATACAGTTATGTCTTTAGTCCTTTATGCTTCAGCTTTGTGGACTGCCTTGGACTTTTTGCTTTGTCTTTTCTTTCTGAAGATAAACTGGTTTTCAGAAACAGTACATTGGTATTATCTCATCATTGATTTAGCACAATTGATGTGACATTAAGTGCCACTGATTGCCAAAAAACTCTGAGATGCATGAAAGATGACTCTCTGACAATGCCTAATCAAAATAAACTTTACACTTGCAACTGTTATTGGTGCTATAAAAGGCCATCAATAAAAAGAAACCCTATGCAGCATAATAAGATCAGAAGACTAAATAATCCTGACGTGTTTTGCAGATGATACAATACTCAGAGCCCCATGATGGAGGCAAGCAAACAGATAAATTAAGTAGTTTTCCACAGAAAGCCATCTCTGTATGTAGGTAACTGCTGTAAGATAATATTACCACATGGAGGGAACTATCTCTATCCATAAGGAACTAGAAAAATAAATGGCTTTTAGTAACCATGAGGGAGATATTTAGGCATCAAAGCAGGCATTGGTAAGGAATAAATCCCTGGAAGCCTTTTAGAACATAGGTGTAACAATTCTGTGGGTTTTTCCCCCCAACTATTCTTGGAGGTTTAGGGAAGTGGATTTAGCTTGGAACACGGGGAGTGTAGCTTGCTCAGCCTGATGGCCTTAAGGTATTTCCTCACAGGTGAAACAAACATGAATTCTTACTGTAATAGAAAATGTATTTGCTTAGGTTCCAGTAATAATATTTAGAATGTATGCTTTTAATGATAATCTATGGAAATATGAAATTGAATTAGTCTGTTCTGATCAAATATGAGATGACAGGCCAGTGGTTCTCCAGAGGCATTGTAGCTGATGAATATTTACTCAAACATTGACTTGATAGGAAAAGTGCCAAACTGCTTCGGAGAATGTTTCTTTCTAGATAACAAATTGCCTTTGTGCTTATTTGAAATAGTAATAGTTAAACCTTCTTGCCAATTATGTAAGATCTAGAAGTGCTGAGATAAAAGCTTTAGCGAAGCCCTTCCCCTCTTTGAGAGGGGAGAGGAATTAAGAATTTGAGGTAAAACCTAATATCAGCAAACAATAGCTTTTAAAAAGACAATGCAAAACTAGATAGGGTCCTCTAATTGTGCTTCTGCCCATTGATTAAAAGAAAAACCTAGCCATGATTCTTATAAAATGATACAATCCCAGTGTCTGGTTTTGAGTTTCATGTTCATTGTATTCCAGGAGCGCTGAACAGTGAGGCTTGTTTTTATTTGTCTTACTTTTCTAACAGCTTTGAAATAAGTGCTACAAAGTACTGACAATTATGAAAGGATGCACTTGGAGAGGTTTTTTTTTTCTTTTAACTCAGTGTCAGCCATGAGTACAATCAAATGTGTTTTCCCCTCTCTTCCCTCTTACCCCAGTTGTATATGTCACTTTGATTATATCTTTAGCTACTAATCCTTAGTGAAGTAGAGACTGTTTTGCTGCTGAAATATATTCGAATAAATAAATGTCACCTCTCTGAGATGGATATGCTTTTTATCAAATACTAACCATAGTAATTCGTTCCTAAGGCTAACGTTAAGCAGGACACTACTCATGTAAGTTACCCTTTGTATCATTCCACAACTGTATTTATTGACAATAATGAGTGTTGGAGAGAAATAAAACAGTGATGTAGTGGCACTATATTGAATGGTTTTATAATCTGGAGATCTGCAGTGAGAGTGGCACAGAGCTGCCTTGATAAATCTTCCTGGCATGCCTTACTCCTAACTTTGCACAGTGAGCACAACACATCCATAGATCATTAATTTTTCAATAAATTAACGATATTCTGTGTTTCAAAATTTAAAAAATATTAGGTAGAATTAAATATTCACTGTGGATTGATGTAATGCTGCTCTTTATGATTTGTGGGGAATTACATGATGGATGCAGTGGTGATGCTCAGTATCAGAATGTTCACTAATAGAGAAGTTATCAGCAGCTTAGTTTTGTCAGCTCTATTGATTTACTGTCTTATTCAGAAACAAAACTTGATAAACTAATACTAAAGCAGCTATTACACAATGACAGCAGTGGGAATTTAAGGCTGGGAAAGCAGAAATCATTCTTTGTTTAGGAGCCATGGGGCTATGAGATAAATACCAACCTTCCCTTTAAAAGATTTCAATAAACCTAAAGAATTTAAAAAAAAAAAAAAATCTTCCAGTTGAAAAAAAATTCAACCTTGTATTCCAAGTAATGCAAGCATGTTATGAAGTGGATTCAAACAAGTATTTCCTTTTCATAAAGTATTAATAATAGATATTTTGCATCCTGATTCAACTAAAAAATAATTATGTGCCAGTGGCAATCAGCATTTTGATTGGGTGAAATGACTGTCAGCAAAGAAGATGCTTTCTTTAGTTTTGTGAATTTATTTCAAAGACTAAATATTTTTTTAAAAAAATTACAAACTGACAATATGAAAAAAGAAATGAAGTGCACTTTCTTTTCAATTAAATGAGTTCAGCATTAGTGCACATTTCCAAGCTGCAGATATTTTGACAATGATTTGAATGTTAATTGGTGCATGAGGAAGCTCAAAATATACCTGATAAGTTAAAGAAATTTCTGGGATGTCTTTGCTTTATAAATCACTTTTTTTAAATATTTAGTATCTGAAGAAAATTACTGATTGGTTGTATTGAGGAGTCCTACTTCTGTAATGCAAATGATTTTGACTATCCTGTGTCTGAACTCTGAGTTTACGTGGAGAAGGTAGAAATATCAGTATGGGGCAGTCGGACCAATAGTCTGAAGATCACTTCATAGTTGCCATTTAGGCTTTCAAAAAGTGGTGTTTAGAAAGTTTGTTTTGACAAAAAGAGATACACCGATAAAGGCATAAGTTCAGGATCATGTTACACATCAATTCTGAACAAATAGGTTTTGTTTCTTCTACGTCCTAAAATTTCAGGTAAACTATTTTCTACTCTGGAATGGTATCCCCTGGAAGTTTCTCAGGGTGAAAATGTTCTGAAATTTGATATAATTGTGAAGGAAATAAAATGGGGATGTCTTATTTTTCTCTATGTACAGAGTTACAGTTAAGTTTCTTGAAGATTTACTTTAACTCAGATCTTCTTATGGTATTATGAGTTCAGATATTCTATGATTTACTCCCTGCCTTAAATCAATGTGGAAGTTGAAAATTGGTTTCTTTAATTAATTGAAGGTATTAAGAGTTATGGACCCTGGGAGAAATCTTTATGAGCTGCTGTATCTTATTTGAGGGTTCTGTCAGGCAAGGTCAGAAAAAGAATTGTCACTGCTTTTCTCTTCAAAAAGTGAGATACAATGATTCACAATAGAGGGTTAAAAATCTAAGCCTTTGCTTTTGACCATTATTATAGATAATCAACAAACAGGAATGTAACCTGCTCTCTCCCACAATTAAACTTCAGTTCTCTTCATTGCTTCAGAGTTCAAAAGGGCATTATTGAAACATTTTTTCTCTTCCTGCTATGTCAAGTTTTAGCATTTTTCAGGTTGTTTTAGGACTGATGTTAAATTACTTATTATTGGTTTCATTGGTAACCTGTGGTTAATTCGATGAGTTACAGAATTATATGGCTCCTGGTGCATATTTGTAATTGAATTATAGAGTGTTTAGTGAGCATTTGATGCAATGCTTCAGAAGACTGAAACTCAACAGGGTTGTCATCAGAGAAAGTTTACAAGACATAATGGATGTTTCACATAAACTGGGAAAAATAAGCCAGTTGGTATGATTCTGCTGGGCTGTTCTTTATGGGCACCATTCTGTGGAGACAAAAGCTGCCTTTTGGAATGCAGTGATGATAAAGAGGATTGTGAAGGCAGGAAACCATCACATTAGAGAGAGAATTGGGGTTGTTACTTATAAAGATTGGCTGAGAAACTCTCACAGTGCAAGAAAGGGAAAGAAACCCTAAGGTGAGGAGAGAGAAATACTCAGATAACCAGCAATCATTTCAGTGGGAGATCTAGGATAGAGCTGAGAGCAGCCAAGAATGGAGCTCTGATGAACTCTGAATCTTAGCACAAAGAATGACAGGTCATACACTGAAAAGCTAATGAATTATATTGATGGAATCTAAGCAGTAGCTAGAGGGAGGAGGCCTAGGGGAAAAAAGATCCAGGAGAGTAAATTACCTTGCTTCCAGATTTATTATAAAAGATGTAACTTCACAATTGCTGCAATCAGTCATTTTTTCAAATCCTTGCAGCATCTGCTTTAGAGTTCCTACTTCATCACTATGGCTCTTGTGATATCCTGTCTTTACCTATTTTCAGATTGACAGGGTTGAATATTTTAATTCACTAGCAAATAATTATTTTTTTTCAAGTTTGGTGGTGCGCTCTTTTTCTAAACCTTCCTATGCTGCTGCCATTTTTTGACAAATATTGAGATGGCTCTTAATTAGCACCTTTAGTGGCACTGTTAAATACATACTTGAGTTCAAGTAGATGACTGAGGGTTGTATTGAATGAGATGCTGTAACTCTTCCACTCTGTCACTTCTGTTTCAATGAGCTTTACGCTGCTATTGTGGTTTTTTCTCCCCCAGTGGGATGGGGCAGAGAAGCAGAGGGTGAGAGTGAGAAAACTTGAAGCTTGAGATAAAGGCAACCTAAAACCAGTTCCCCACATGAAAAGTAGCAACTGAGTCAGATTCTTCATTTAAAAAAAAGTTTTAGTGAGGACTCTACTTTCTTAGACAAAAAATCTAAAACAGTTTCTAGATTGTTATTCTCTAGGAACATGTTCAATGAGCAAAGTAGTTATAAGGAAAGAACACAATGGGGAATTAAATTTTAGGAGTAACATATATTGTTCTTAAATTACCACTTCAAATACATTACATTTCTTTAGGTTCTAGATAAATCTGAATGGGAAGAAAGTTCACTTTTCTCTCCCAGGTTAAAAAAATAAATAAGGGTTTCTTGATCTGTTCTTCAGTTGTAGTTGGGCTTTTGCCCCTGTATTTGCTTTTCAACTGTGATCTGATCTTATGATCCTGTCTGAAATCAGGGCGGCAAATTTTGATTAAATTGCAGCTGGCAAGAAACAATTGTATTTTTCCATTGGTTGCCTGTTCCCTTACTTACTATCGAAAAAACTTAAATGTGATTTTATTTCACATAATAGAATTCAAACTGCATAATTTTATTAACTTGGCAATTGATTTAAGAAAAGACTTAAGGTGGGAATAAAAAGTAGCTTTAGCCATCTTGACTTTACAATCTCCAAAACTTTTTTCACAGTCACTTGAAGTAAAAATTTAACCAGCAGTTCACAGGTGCATTATGAAATACAAGAGAAGTTATTCTCTCTTTCCCCCTCTTATTGCAAGCTCTTTTTTCAGAAGGAAGCCTTGAGCTTCTCAGTAAAGAACCGCAGTCTGTAGAGAGCAGAGGATCCTTTACGGAGGGGAGCCCCTGTGCCAGCGGGGCGCTGCCGGCAGGGGGCGCGCGGGGAGCGGCCAGCCCGGCCCCGCGGCGGCTCTGGGGATCCCGAGCTGTCCCCTGGGAATGCTTCCTAATTGACTGATTGGATTCCACGATTGGCAGTTACTGCCCTTCTGCCGTAAATGGGGAGAAATAACCATCGCTTAAGCGAACTGCGAAGTGATGTGGGGGAGAAAGCTTAGTTATGTGACCGCTTTTCCAGCTTTCAGGCTGAAATCCATCATGAAATACAAATTACTTCAAAGTCGTTCTATCAGTTTGCTGCTCTCACTATTTCAATATAAGAATTACACAGTAGAAATAGTTAAATAACATCTAAAATATTTACATGTTATATAATGCTGGGTTTATTACACAAAATGGTAGTGATGGAAATTACTGAAATATTTTCAGTGGACAGACTTTTATTTATAAGAATGCAAAGAATCATTTCTGAAAGTCATGATCATATAGTCCTGGAAATATGTGCAAAGAAGAGCTATTTTCTCCACGAAGGCTTATGACTGCCCATTGGGGTTTAAGCTTTTTCTTTGGGGTGTAGTTTGGGGTTGGTGGTGATAGTGTTTTCTTTGGGTGGACTTTCATTGTTTTTCTCCACTAAGCTACAGTTGCAACACCTCCATGTGTATTGTATGTGTAAGTGTAAACACATGTATTTCTTCTCTTTCTTCTTTGTGGGGCAGTTACCTCTTTAATGCTCTGTTTGACAAGTAGAGTAAATCAGTGTGAATCCTGAGAGTTCTTCAAGGCCGGCTTCATCAGCATGTCAGGTTACTGCTAAGTAACCACTACCGTGAGTAGGGCCCACCCACACAAATTGCTCCTTTGTGGTAGTTTTTCAAAAACTGATGTGGATGTTTTCTCAAGATGCACAGGAGTTTCATTCCAGTCACTTGCTTACAACTATCTGGGCTTCCAGAACTGTGAGAACTTCAGCTACTCTACAGCTGAAGTAGAGAAACATCTGCTTATAGACTTACTCTAGAAAGTCGTGCGCATCTTACCTACGTGGCAGATGTGTGAAGAGAGGTACAATGTGACTTTGCTACGAATTTGGGTAACTTCACTTGTAACTAGTTAGTACATATTTATACATGAAATTTCATTCTTAATTGGTCAGTATCATTACAAACAAAGTCACCATATATCTGGCTTGGAGAAGTTCTCTACAGAATTTTAACTCCAGGGAAGATAAGCCATAATGAGTTCCAACGGTCTTTGGATTGATGTTCGCTTTTTTATTTACTTCTGAAATATCAACTGAATAATGCATCTGGTAGAGTAAAATCTCCTACTTATGATGGATTATCAAATAAGTTGAATAAGTTCAGCTTTCAGCTGAAATATTCAGCATGTGGTAACGCAATAGATGAGTATAAACAGGGTCAACACTTAGGAACTTCCTTGAAGATCAATAGATGAGTATAAACAGGGTCAACACTTAGGAACTTCCTTGAAGATGGCGACATAAATCCAAGCATTCTGAGTTAATGTTATTGGCAAACACACTTTTTTATTAAATGATAAAACCTTATATCTTTCCAAAGCAGTTCCAATATTTACTGGTTTTACTGTCTATAGTCTTCAGGCCATTTATTGCAGCTGGCTGAAGCTGATACTTGTTTCTTAGTGTGTGACTACTATGGGTGGGCATGCTTGACTAGGCTGCCTGGTTTTTCCTTTTTTTCATTCTTATGTGAGCAGACTTTGAGAGGCTTTATTATTGCATCTTGTGTAGTTAAGACTATAGCACTGAGTATTGGTATAAGTGGAGTATTTCCTATTGTGCACTTACAAGAAAGTTTTATTATGTATTTTATTGGCATGCAATACAGTGTTTTTTAAGGAATGTTTCAGTTTAGATAGAATATTAAGTAATGGCTGCAGGCTAATAACTACAATAAGATTTGAATAATCAAGCATTCATTCATCTGGTTCTTAACTGTAAATCTAATTAATAGGCTGTTTATAGGTTACGTTTATGCCAGAAAGACATAATAAATATAATGGTCCCTAATTATTTCTATAATGATATGCAAGATCCAAAAATTAATTTACAATTGTATGTAAGAGATCTGATTCTAGAACTCTTCTGTTGGTAAATTGTACATAAGTGTCCCAGGAAGACTGTACTAACAGTAGTGCAGAGATTGCAGAAAGTGAAAGCCACAACCGCTAAGTTTTAAGTATTAAAAGAAATTGTTAAACACTCTTAAGTGCTGCCTTTTACTCAAAGTATCATTTGGAGAAAGTAACTGAATTGCAAGCTCCTCTGTTATAAATATCAGTTCTTACAGACTATCCAAAATTTGAGGGTTTCATTTTTATGTGGAAAAGATACATACTTGAATATTAACTATGGCATTCCAGTCATGCTGTCTCCCAATATTAAAGAGGATAATCACATACCTGTGATTATGTGGGTTTATGTGGGTTTATGCCTGTACACGTTTTGTGAATTATTTACACTTCGGTTGTGTGTGCACTTTGTAGGGTGGTTTTATATATGCTCCTTCTGGATGCATTTCTGTAGTTCTTCATGTGTCAGTTTTAAGGCTGTAAGGCTGCATGTAGCCTGACACTACTAAACCCGTTAACATTTGAAAAAACACTTGATGTATTCTGTGCAGGATAATTTACTGACTACATGCACAATAGTAATCCATTCTGCTATTTGAATTGCAGTAAATAAATGATTGAGTCTTACTGCCTAAGTGTTAATTGGGGGCATATAAGTGCTTTTCATGGAAAGTGAGTTTATGTGGAGCACCCTTAAATCATAATGGAATGATAGTAGTTATGAAGGATATGTAGCAGATTCATTACAAAAAATTACCAGCTGTTGATGAAGGCACTGCTGTAAGACATTGCTACGCAATCGTTTCTCTGGGTCATGTCAGACTGATAAATAAAAGGTTAGGGTGGAACACGGCCCTGCCAAGCAAGAGATCCTATCTCCCGCTGTTCTCCTTGCGGGCACGGATGCGCACCTGGCAGCTCCCCGACGCACTGCATGTGTTGTTCCTGTGAGTGGCTCTGCGAGCAGAGGGGCTGCCTGCCACGCAGGAGGGCTGTGCCTATTGCAGCGGGTGCTGCATTCGGGAGCAGTGGCAGGAGAAAACAGCAGCGGGGGAAGTTCCCGGCACATAAAGCACCAGGATGATTACTGTTCTCTCGTGTTGATGTTGTTTTTGAACCGGAGTAGGACACTGAGTCCTGCTCTGCTATTACAGAAGAGAAACAACCCTGAGCTGCAGAATGAATTAGTAGCTAACATCACGATTACTCTTAGCTGTTAGCACAAGTTGTAGGAGGGGGTGGAAAAAATGGGAGAGGGAGGAAAAAAATCCCCATTTAATGCTGCCTAGGGAATACCGTGGAATTTAGAACAGATACCGTTGCAGACTAGCAGCATGCCTGACTGCACTTGACTTGAATCACTGGGAAGCAGCCTCATGTTGTATCATTTAAGGCTGAAGGAAGAACGGCAAAATAGTAATGGATTTGTGTACAGTGTTTCTGCATAAATGGAAAATAATATAAAGATGGTGGTATGTAATTTGTATTTTATTTTTAAGAAGAAGTTAATCCAGGTATGTATGCTCTTTTTATTTCTGTCTAGTCTACATACAGTTTTCTGTTTCCTTTGTTTCCTTTGCTTATTTTCATTCTGAATGTACCTCCCGCTGTTCTTGCTAATGCAATGCATTGACTTGTAACTGATTTGCTTTCTAATGCTATAATGTTGATGAAACTGTCTGGGCTTCTGGAATTAACACTTCATTAAAAACTGGGGAGGTTTTTTTGTAGGGTTGGTAACTTCACAGTGCAAGTTGAGTTAGACAGTATGGTGTTGGATTTTTCAATGAGTTTGGTATGTTTAGATTTATATAAAATATAAACAAAGCACTTATATGAATACATGGTGAAAATATAATATGTTTCGCTTGTTTATGTCAGTATCTTTCTCTCAATTTGTGATAGGATTAGTTATAAATTGAGCTTTACAGATGTTTATGTATTTCTGGGTCTTGATTAATTTCCAAGATGAACACCCTGCAGCTTTCTTTTGAAGAGGCAGCTTGCTTAGACTACATGCTTGGTACAGCTAAATCTGTGTCTTAGAATACCCTCTATTATGTACCTCCTCCAAGCCACAACCTAAAAAATCATAACTATTGGATACGTTTTTGGTCATCATTTTAGGTTCAAGAAGATAGCATTAGTGTTTTTCTTTCTACAATTATAGAGGCCAATAGTAGCCGAAACTAATTTCTTACTATGAGATTGGTGGTTCATTTTGCTTTAAGAGGAAGAATTATGTAGATATAAAAATATGACTGTATTCTTTACCCCTGACCTTTCTTTAGTCACCTGGCTCCTTTTGCACTTTCTTATTAATATTTTCTTCCAGCTGACATGTAATAAGTGAAATAGAACACAAAGCTATGTGCCCTTAAACTAAGGACACCGATAGTTGTCTTATAATGTCTAGTAATAATGTATTAAAACACTTACTGCTTATTTGATTGTTCATTAGTCTTGAAATATCATAAAATATTCTGTTGCATTGAAATTAGAAATGCAGCCCAGTTAGAAGTAAGATTTTTTTTTGTAACATGTTGATCCAAAAAGGTTTAATATTAGTGCCAGCATCTTACTGTTGTTAACTCCTGGCTGATACGAACTCTTTGCCTAAAAACATTCATTGGTGTAACATCAATTACTTTCTGATGTGAAAATAAACTGTCTGTAAAGTTGTAGCTATTTTTCAGAGAGAGGGTGACACTATACTTGTTTCCTGTCAGTGGTTATATAAAACAGATGCCTTTCTTTAGTGTAATACACAACTATGATCTGGCAATTGAAAATGTAAGATTCCTTGATATATAGAAATATTCTAAAAGTCAGTGCTAAATCTTATCATATAAATCAACATAGTAAGAAAAACAGTAAGAGAATGCTGTTAAGTCTAAAAGCACCAAGTAGAATGAAAAGTAGAATTTAAGGTTTAAAGCATGTTTCAGTCATCACAAATTCCTTTTCTAAGGGATATAATTACAGAAATTATGATTATGAATTAAGATTAGCTGTCATCTCAAAGAAAAAAGCCATGATGCAAGCAAGGTAAATGATGGTCCTTTTGGGGGAATATACACTACTTGGAGAGCTGTATAAAGGGTTTCTGTCACTATTCCATTTGCTTGATCCTGCAGTGATGTCAGCACATTACCATAATGACTATATATTGCTGTGAAAACATTTAGAAAATCTAAGGTAAAGTACTGCTATTCCAGACTACTGCACAGTAAGAGAATACTCAGAATCTCTCCCAATTCACTAAAGCATCAATGAGGACTGAAAATTCTAAATTTTCCTTTAACTGTAGTGTTGTGAAAATCCAGGAAGAATGTAATGTTATAGCTTCTTTCTTGTGAGACCATTACAGCTCTGAAGCTCTGAAGCATGAAAATTCTTTGGCACCTAAGAAGGTTGTTACGCTGGTTTTGTTTTTCTCATTTGTGTCATTCACTTAGGTTGGTAGCAGAGATTCTTGCTTTCAGGTACAAATCTGAGTATCGCAGTTGTCAGTATATTGAAGCAAAGACAGCAGAGAGGTTTTATTTAATAAAGTTTTTGCAGCAAATTTAGAAACATGTTTAATATCTAGATCCTTACCAATGAATGTTAATTCAAGTGTTGAGCATGGTTTCTATCTGTGTGTGCCTACTAATCTGAGTGTATATTGTTGTCAACAGTACTTGTAGTCATTTGTGCTTGTGGTATTTTTCAAATGCAAATATCACAGATGATAGCTACCATTTATCAAATGAAAAGCCACTTTATCAAAACCTTTCCTTTTTATAACTTTTTGTTCTAAAAGTTTGATGTAACTATTAGTTTACTAAATTCTAGAAAATATGTAAACTCTGAGTGCAAAGGAATGGAATCCAGAGGGCTTACTTTGCCCATATAAAATTTTTCTCTTACTATAACGTTTCACTAGGAATTTTTGTATGTAGTTAAAAAAAAAATCTCCCAAACCCTAAAGAAAGGAAAAAAATCAAAGCTGTAGAGTGATGTAGTACACACGTGGTCACAGAGTTCATGGTAAAACTCTGTCCAAGAGAGATCTAATTCAGGGTAATGCATTGCCCATTCTAAGGCTCAGGCCAATATAGTTGGAGGGTTATATAAAATATAACCCAAAATTTCAAATTAATTAATTTTCCAAAATTTCTGAAATTTTTGAGATGTTAGTATTAAAAGAAACTTTGAATACATTCAGTATACTGTAAATACAGTCTCTGTGTATATGTTATGCTTCAATGTACATTAAATCACTTGAGTTTTCATGGTGTAATGTTTAAAAGACCCTCTATTCAAACACAGGCAAAACTAGGGACAGAACTGAGATTAAGTCAAAATGTATGTTGTTACCTTCTCTTTTTTTAATAGGCACTAAATAGGTTCTGATTATTATATAGTAGCTCTTGTATTTACAGTAATCTGATATAATAGCAAGCAGGTAATAGTCTAAGTAAGCTAATATGTCTGGTACTGACTTAGTGGTACAGTAATCTCCATATTGTCAGCAAATAACTTTTCCCTCCCCACGTTTTTCCATTCCTTTTGTAGTCTGCATTTAAATAGAAATTAACTGTTTGGTGAAATTGTCTCAATCTTAACAGTTTTTGAGCTGAATATTGACTAAAACCAAGTTTTTATATAAGACAGCATTTATCATGTATACAGCTGTAAGAGGGGGGAAATGTCATTATTACCACCTTGTTTATGCTACAGCGTTTTGTTTTGCTTTTCTTTTCTTTTTTTAGTTAAAAAAGTCAAGGAAACCATTACAAACATTTAAGAGAAAGGAGTCAGTACATTTAGTCAAAGAATATGGAAGCTGTTTTCCAAATCACCTGCGGTGTCAGCTTGTGTGCACGTTCAACTGGCCTACATTATCTACTGCTCTCCAGAAGGGCCACATTTTACCTTTATTTTACCACATTTTACCTGTTCTATAGCTTTTTACACCTCAGTATGAATCTACTGTATTTGGCACATCTCTTCCTTTGTTTTTAGTCTAGTCAAGGCCATTGACCTTTAAGAACATTTGCTTCAAATACAAGTTTTCATGTTTGTGATGTAAATACCACTCTATAGATTCATTTCTAAAGAAATAGTGTTCTAAATGCTTTCAACAACCTTGGTAGTAGTTCATAAATAATTGAATTGCAATAGCCTCTGTTTTCTTAACAAAACTTCATGGAGAAAAATGAAAATAATGCATATCAAAGGTGTAGAGAATATCATAACTTAAAAAGTAATTCTTCAAATATTGTGAAATAGTGGGGTTTTCTTCAATTTGCCTATCTTCAACAATGATTGCAAAAAAATTGAAAAAATCTTCTACTGAACAAAAAAAAAATCCTCTCTTTTTCCATAGTGGTCATATCAGTAGGGAAGCTGAAGATTACTTTTCTTTCCAGAAAATTATGCATCCTAGCTTGCTACGAATTTACATTTTCTTCTCAGCTAATCCGAAGACAATGTGCTTCTATACATTACAAAGTAGTTTAATTGCAGCTGTTTAACTATGGAGTTAATTCACTGATGCACAAAGTTCTATATGTGATTTCTGGGTTAGATGTTCTCAATCACAATGAGCCAGTGAGGTTCAAGCATGTGCTGTTTCCATCTGTTTTCATTAAACTCTGCTAAGTTGTATGCTCACAGAAGAGATACATAACAGTTATGAATGACCAGTCTTGCAGCATGACTGTTAAATTTTTAGATTGGATTCTGTCGTGTATCCCATGAATATATGTGCAACCTCAGGACACAGGAAGAGGCCTTGTGGGTTAAAAAATAAGCAGATTGTAGGCTCTTAAGACTAGAGTTTGAATCAGCAGTTTGGTGGTTACTTTTTACATTCTCATAAATAGGGAAGGCAACATGTTCTTAGGATGGTTAGATACGCATAAATAGCAGAAATCATAAAGAGATATCACCAGGTAAATAAGCAGATATAGTAACCTTTCCAAATAATTTTGAAGAACAATAGGAACAGCTCCCTAGCCAAAGGGTGGGAGTGCTGATAGCACTCCACACTTTTGTGTGAATGTTGGAGGGGCTGAAGGTATAGGGCAAAAGTCTTCTGCTGTGAAAACCTGAGGAATTCTTGGAACAAAGAGTAATCACCCAAAGGAGAAAGCAGATCTCTTCATTGCTCTTGTCCCTGCCTTTCCATGGTCTTCGGGCAGGTCATCCACATAGTATATGCAGTGTTAAGATAAGTGTCATTTTACCTTAAGAGACTCACAAATTACACAGATGCAAAATGTCAGTAGTTAAGACTACAAGGAGAATTTAGGAAGAATGTAAAGAAGCAGATAAGTGCTCTAAATTAAGTTCGTCTGAATTAGGTCATCTGAGATGATTGTCAGTATAATGCTCCTGTTATAGTAAATTAATGAAGCAGTGTGGAGTGTACATCATAATTCTTGTCAAAGGAAGGGAGCATAGGTTTCACACAGCAGACCTGAGCTGAGGGCAAATACACTTATGTCAAGATAACCTGATTCCCAGGCAAGCATAAGACTAGTAAAAGACCATAATTAATAAATCTGTATATCTGGATTCTGTTACTGGTTCCTGATGGTATGAGAACCTCTTTTAGCCTCAGTTTCTGCAGGTGCAGACTGTTTTTACACTTTTTTCTTTATGTTTAATTGATTAATTAATTTCTGTGGAGTATTTTGCGTATCACAAAGATATGTTTCTGTCTATAGACTCCAGTGGCTATTTTGTCAGCAATACCTAGTGGTATTGCTGCAGATGAAGACTTCTTGGTTTTGATTCCCCCTACCATCTTGGTGTTATGAATATGAACTGTCCTAGGATATTTTATAGAGAGAAACTGCACTTCAGTCTCATCTTCTTGCCTGCCCCCTTTCAATACACACAGACCCCTTGTAGTTGATTAATAATGTGAATGGTAAGCAAGGCTATAGTTCTGCCTGCTTCTTGCTGTTTAAGAGGACAGTCTGCATACAAAAAGCTACCTCTTGCTGGAGAGAGGTGCTGCTCTGCAGCTTCATTTTCTAGGGTCTGAACAGAAGCTGAGCAGTGATCTAGCTATTCTATTTAAATACTGAATTTTTTTAAAGATGATTCACTTTTCTTTCTTATAAAAATGAAGGGCTGGATTTGTTAAAATAATTTTTTGAAATGGGGGTCTGGTGTTCAGATATGTAACTAAAATACTGTTTGCATTATTTAAAAAGCTATCATTTTCAACTCAGCCCACTCCTCCCCCCTTCTACCTGACACATTAGGTTTAGACTTGGAAAAAGATCCTTTATAAATGATGCTTCTAACTTGCATTTTTATTTTGGCAATGCTTTGTTATCAGCAAATACAGTTGAATATACTTGAAACTGGTCCATGTTATCTGTTCAGCCTCAAGTTGATCAACAAAACTATTTTTAGACTTGCTATGGGTCAAAAGTTGATGAAAGTGTCAGTTTTTTCCTTTCTTTATAGAAGGACCCCATTAAGAATTTATTTTACTTCCAGTGTCAGACTCCATAACTCTTTCTAGTTTCCTGCTCTATTACCATCTAGCATAAAGTCATATCTCACTGCTGTAACATTTCAGTGATTCCTTATGCTTAGGATGGGTTAACCCCCATCCTAATGAAGTCAAACTTCATCATAAAAATGGTTTTCATTAAATAAACAAGCAAAGTGAGAATTAAAACAATGAGATCATAATGGTTTATTAGGGGATCTGGATAAAATAAGAAACTCTCCAAATGACAACTTGCAGCTCATTCAGATAATTGACTTAGTTCTGTGTACTTCTTGAAAGACTGTTCCTTATCTTATGGAGCTTTAACCTTACATTGATTTAAAATGTTAAGAACAACTTATGCAAATCTTCACAGAAAGAAATGAGTGAGACCTGTAATAACTCAAACTTGATTCCATGTGTAGACATACTATTGTAGAAAACGAGTTTTTGACAGAGCAATGGTAGGCTGTAGACTGATTAACAGATCATATGATTAATACAGCTGAGTTGGAATAGAACTCGCATGAGAGAACATAAATCTGCTCCATTTAGCAGATCTCCCTGTGTTTGTAACAGTACATCTTTTAATTCTCTATGGCGTTGTCAGAAACTGGGTTTAAATAAATTCAGTGCTGAATGTTCTGCTATTTGTAATGCTTTCAGTTATCTCTGATAAAAGGCATTGATTAGACACTGGGTAAAACAGACACATATATATATACGTATATGGCTTGCTTAAGAAATCAAGATTCTTCCACAGAGAAGCGCTAAACCTTATTTAAAGTGAATGGAAATGTTCCAAATTCCAGTGAGAACTTCATTATTTCTTGATGCTTTTTAGACTGAGACAGGAAAAAAGCCTTCTGGCTTGTTTATACATTCTTGAGTTGAAATCATTTGAAGAATGTCCAAATCATCTAAGTAAAGTTTATATAAGAGGGCATTTAAAAATCTGTGGCCATGTGGGCAGAGGAGGTAGGCAATCACGCTTGAAATCTTGTTCAGTAAATGGTTACAAACATTCAGTGTAAGAGCTGAATGGTTAAGAAGTGTTTCTACATCCAGAAACATGTCTTTGACATTGAAAACTGTCCCAAGATGGTTCCTTTCTCTACTAATAATATGTGAAAACAAGGCAGCCTCAGCTCTAGTAAAAACTTCTCAGTATTCTGAGAGGTCATTTGCATTCCTTGAAAATTGCATGCAGTCTCATTGAGCATTCTTTTGCTTCCAAATATTGCTTGCTCTTAATTCATTCTTGATATTTGAGGCATAAACCTAGAATAAAAAGTGGCAAGGACTAAGCTGATGTATATGTGTTAAAAATGTGATTCATGTCCCACAGATATTTCACCTTTTTATAAAATAATAAATAGCCACTTTGGGAAAAGTGAAGAATTTTCTACTTTTCTACTCACTCTGCATCCCAATTTTGTTACAACTGGAAAAGAAATTAGTCTGTTTACATCCTCTGTTCAGGATTCCAGAAGGCAACCAGGCTTTTAGCAGCTTTGCCTGTGCTCTGTGCAGCACAGTGCATTCTGCTGCTGCAGTATTTATCAGGGGATGGTGTTTATTATTTACCACTACATATGTGTACATATGTAATAAATAACTATATAGAGTATAATAGTAAGGTCAATGAAGACAAATTATATAATACAAAGACTAGATCTTGAGGTGTGTCACTGGAAAATGATATTTCATAGAGAGCCAGGATGTTTGCAGACTAGGACAATTTATATTCTCTACTCCTCTTAAGACACCACAGAGCAATTTTTAACCCTTGTATCCTGTATTAAAGAGACTTCTTATTCTGCCAAAGAATTTTTACCTGCTTTAGAAACCAAAATGGCCATTTTAAGAACTTCTTCTTTGATGGATTTTTCTGGGCTGGTTGCCTTGTTTTTATTCTTCAGCTATGGAACTGAGAGGTGAATGATATTCTGTAGAGAAGAATACATTGACATGTTAAAAATGTACTGACTACATTTCTATGGAATACAAGCTTTCTTTTTTTTTTTTTTTTTTTTTTTTTTTTTTTTTGTAGAATAGAAACTTTCGGATACCTCATGGAAGCTTTTTGTACTTATTTTAGATCAAATAGCTTTCCTGTTATAAGGGCACCCGTTTGTCCTGCAACTTGTAAGCCATGTTTTGTGTAGGTTTGGGATTTCTTTTTTTTCCTGTTATCAGAAAAATGTCAAATTTAATAAGCTGGATGAGAATTTCCTTATAGTTGTCATTATTTTATGTCATGTTCTATGAGTTATTTTCCTTTTACTTGTGAAAGAAGACAAACCAAGAAGATGAGCCCACTTTTGAGGCTTGCTTATCATAGCATATTAAAGTCTGATATCAAAGCAACTATTTCACAAACCATAGTCATGTACATGATTCAATTGCAAGATAGAACAGCACTTCATGGATACCATACTCACTTGTACCTGAATCCTACCTTATTCCAGAAGACAAACCAAAAGAGAACTTTCTACTTCTGTTTTACTAGCTAGTAACCGTCCATTACTCTGTCAGGATTTTTGATCACTGCCATATATCATATGGATCTAAATTGAAATGTCACTACTCTGAAAGAATGCAGGGAGCATTTAAACTTAATATCTCTGTTAAAGTCAGAGAATTAAACAGGATGAAGAAGCCTGGAAATAAGTATAGTTTATTAATTGTTGCTAACAATATTGCCTAGAACTGTTTTCAGCTTCAATTATTCATGAAAAAAATCTATTCAGACAATTATAGGGAATCATCTGTGTTTTCATTGTAACCTAGTTAAAATATCATCAGTATTATTGAATGATAATTTTGCTTGGCAGCCATTGTAATGTCATTCCCTCCTTTTTAGACACTTGAAGAAGCCATGTGCAACAGAGTCGGATTTTGCAAGACATACAAAACCTCTTCAGGATTTTGTTTCGAACAAGCAGATGTGTGATTATTTTTTTTCCTGTTACATTATTCCAGAGCATCAGTAGTTTTCATGGCTATGGTCTCCATTGAAACATTTGCCAATGATCCTTTTGGAGATACAAATACTTCTCTGGATCAAAAATTGTGTTTTGTGGAAACAGCTTAAAATAAATTACACTCCATGGTTTCTGCTGTCTTCAAGAGCCTGATCTCATCTTATATATATAAGATTTGCAAAGGAATGTTTACAAAGAAATCGGGAAATAGTACAAAAAGGAAAGAGAGTTGTCAGAGCAAAAAGGAACAAGATTTAACTCAGATTGGACAAACAAAAAATCCAAAATTTTCAAACACTTTAAAAAGCACTGTTAAAAAGATTGCCAAGTGCCCATCTGCTCGCAACTTATCAACTGAAGAAGAGGAAAGCAATAGAGAATTTTCACTTTCTCCAACGTTCAGTTACAGAGTTGCTATTGCCAATGGACTTCAAAGGCATATTTTTGTAGCAAACACTAATAACGAAGACATAGTTCCAGACCTGTCTTCAAATGATAGCTCGTGTTCTGAGTCATTAAGTGAAGTAAAAACTAATAGCAAGAAAACCGAATACTTATCCCACACCATGCCAGTGAGACGCAACAGGAAAAGCTTGAGCAGCCTCGCAGCCTCTGATGGAAGTTCGGATGGAGAACGCACTTTGCACACACTGAAGCTGGGAGCCTTACGAAAACTGAGGAAATGGAAGAAGAGCCAAGAATGTGCCTCATCAGACTCGGAGCTAAGTTCATGGAGGAAAACGTGGGGGTTAAGAAGTAAATCTCTGGACAGAGCTGGCCGTCACCAGAAATCAAATACTCTTGAACCTGGCTTTAGTTCAACAGGTTGCATTAGCCAAACCCATGATGTTATGGAAATGATCTTTAAAGAGCTTCAGGGAATAAGTCAAATTGAAACAGAACTCTCTGAATTAAGAGGGCATGTTAATGCTCTGAAACAATCAATTGATGAAATTTCTAGTAGTGTAGAAGTTGTGCAAAATGAAATTGAACAATTGCGAACTGGATTTGTACAGTCCAGAAGAGAAACTCGGGACATACATGACTATATTAAGCAAATAGGCCATCCAGGAAACAAAGCAAGTCTTAGGTTTCTAAATGTGCCTGAAGAGCGGCTTGAAAAAGCTGAAAGCATAGTTTACAAAATATTAATGGAAAAAATGGGATTCTCAGAGGCACAAAGCACTATTAAAATTGAGTTTGCCCAAAGGCTTGGGCAGCAAAGAGACTGTCCAAATGCAAAGCCAAGACCCATTCTTGTTTACTTTGAGTCATCACAACAGAGAGATTTGATTTTAAAAAAGTCTTATAAACTTAAGGGAACTGGCATTGGAATTTCTACAGATATATTTTCCCATGAAATAAAAGATAAAAAAGAAAGAGGACTGCCTTCTTCTCAGACATATGAAAGCATGGATATGAAACTTTTAACCGTGGAGACAAAATCTAAAATGCATGACTGGGAATCACCTGACAGTGATAAAGACTTGGAATCAGATATAAATAAGAACAGTTATGCAAAAATATCTAAATCAGCACTTCACATAAAAACAAGCACTACAAAGGGGACTACTGAGTCCCCAAACACTAAAGACCTTGACAGAACTGCTGACAATAGCACCTTTTCACACAGAAGAAGTTATGACAATCAGTCACCAGAATATGACACTATAGAAAAACAATCAAAGACCTATTATTCAGATGTGACTCCTTTATGGCATTTACAGAATGACTTTGCAACACCAAAGCTTAGCCGTTCAGAATCAGATTTCTCAAAATTGTGTCAGTCTTACTCTGAGGATTTTTCAGAAAACCAGTATTTTAGCAGAACAAATGGCAGTTCATTGTTGTCTTCCTCTGATCGAGAACTTTGGCAGCGAAAGCAAGATGATTCTCTAAACTGGTATGGCAGTTCCCAGGAACAGACTTTTGCCCAAGATATGCAACAGTATCCAGAACAAAATGAAGCGGGGAACATAGAAACTGTTGATAGTGGAGTAAACAATGGAATCTGTGTGTCTGGAGACATAAACCATTATGATGATAGTCAGCTCTCTTTGCAGGATGATCTTTCCCCATGGAAAAACTGGAATCAGTTGGAACAAGGGGCAGATTTGGGCCTAGACTCATCCACACAGGAAGTTTTTGTGTATGATATGAGCAGCCCTTCAGACCAACAGACAGATTTTGGAAAGGGCCAAAGTTCTGACCTCCAGTATGATACTGAGAGCTATGATTACACTCTCGATGGTACTTCTCCATCATGTCCAGGCCTTGACAGTGAAACACAAAGTCAGTGGACTGGTCAATATGATGATTATCAGGAAACAAATTCTATCTCTTCTTATCAGAATCAAAACAGATTGCCTATGATGTACCGAAGTCAAAGTGAACTACCAAGTGACGACTCAGAGGAAGCTGCCCCTAAATCATGGCACAGCCGATTAAGCATAGATCTTTCTGATAAGACTTTCAGCTTTCCTAAATTTGGATCCACGCTTCAGCGTGCTAAGTCAGCTTTAGAAGTAGTCTGGAATAAAAGTACACAGAGTTTAAGTGGGTATGAAGACAGTGGATCATCTTTTATGGGAAGGTTTAGAACATTATCTCAGTCTACTGCAAATGAATCAAGTACAACACTTGATTCTGATGTTTATGCTGAGCCTTATTGCTACAAAGCGGAGTATGAGGAAGAATTAATTGAACCATCTGGTGAGAATGAAACAGACTATGTAGAAGTAATGGAACAAGTCCTTGCTAAACTAGAAAATAGAACTAATAGTAGTGAAACTAGTGAGCAGGTCCAAGAGTATGAACTGGACCAGTCTTTGTATGAAACTCCGTATGCAATGCTACCAGAGGAACAATATGACGTACAGTTTGATAGTGTGATCAGTGAAGAGATATTGGAAGTTGAAAGTGACTTGGCTCCTGAAGTAGAAATAAGGGAGGATGAAAATCAGAATGTCCCAGAAATGATTACTGAAGTTACTGAAATTCCAAAGAAAAAAAGAATACGACCATCATTTAAAGAAGCTGCTTTAAAAGCATACAAGAAGCAAATGAATGATTTGGAGGAGAAGATCCTTGCTGGAGGTAATAGTGTTTTAATACTGTCTTTTAAGTAAAACATTGTTTTCATTAGACTTGGATGTTGATTTTTGTATAGTACCTTTTCTTGCTCCCATTGAATTCAGCAGCAAAAATTCTGTTTATGTCTGGTTTTTTTTAGAGGGTGAAATAATGCCATAAAAATCAAAAGATTAAGTTTTAAAAGTTTGGTTTTGAAACAGTTTTCTGAAGATGTTTAGTCAGACATGCTTGTAAGTAAATGTATTTCTTTGAATTCCACTAACTTGAAAATTAAATTTCACAAGGTTTAAAAGGTTTCGCAAGTCTTAAAAATTAACTAAATAGTACCCTGTTCTTGACTTTCTCATAGTTTTATAAATGTGTTTATGGGAGCAATAAAGAGTGTTCAGATATTACACTCTTGCTTTCTTCAACAGTTTGCAAGGTGTGGTTGGTTCTGTATTCATCCTGTTGGGCAGTGTTCTCTACTTCCTATGCAACCCATAACTTATGTATTTAAAGAGTGAAAGTCTAACCTGATTGTATGTCTGTTCTTAGTTTGATTATGCCCTTATTTATACTCCCAACAAGCTCTCAGAGAAATAGTTAGTCTCCAAAATGGGGTGAGAAGGGTGTGGAAGAAAGACAAGAGTGTTAAAGGTAGCATCCATGTATGAAGATGTTCCTTTAGTAAGGAACTAAATTCACAGGAGAGTTTGACTGTTTTTTCATTATTTTTATCTTTTGTATTATTAGACTTCAAAGTAGACAGTCATATATATAACTTTAATACTATACCAAGTAATTACTAGCAATATACAAAGCATTATGCTAGTAATATACAAATATGGTGATATTGCATGTAAATGCTAACTGTAATTCTAATAAAATTCATTATAATATTGCATATGTATTTAATTGGAAGCATAATAATGGCTATAGCTATCCAGATGGTAATTGTCACCTTGACTGAATCTTTCCTTTATCTGCCTTGGAAAAATAATCATCTGAGACACATTTTAAAGATGAAAATCTGTGCCTTTAGCCAAAGATTGTATTCAGTAGTAATGAGCTTGAGCTGCTATGGTGTTTCTTTTCTACATGAACAGCTACTTTTACAATAAATATATAGTCAACTTGAAAGTCAGTTACAAAAGCTTTTAAATATTGATAGTAGTAGAGTTTAAAGTATTTTACATTGAATAATGACACTCGATTGTATACTTGTACTTTGCAGGTGTTTTTCTACAGTACTCTGTTAGATACTAGGTGGTGTGTATATGAACAAACAGCTATCAATAAGTAGGATCTTCATTACTTTTTCCTGATTTTATGAGGCATGGGAGAAGGAAACCACATTCATTTTTCCTAGCCATTGTACAATAGGAATATAATGGTCTCAGGACTTAATTAAGGAAAGCGCACAAGGAAGACCTCAAATTTTGAAACCCAAATTGATTCTACTATTTGAAGTCTGTGCATTTGTGTACATTGGTAGATAACAGATTGTTAGAAAATGAGAACTAACTTTGATACATCCAATGCAATCCTTTCTAGGAATTAAATGTATGCTGTTCTTTTAACCCAACAGGTGAAAGACTTCTTTCAGTCTCTTACTCTATTGACATTATCTCTTCTGAATAGCTGAAGTATTTTTTATGCTTACAGAGAATCCATTTGACCAGTTTATGAAAATGTGTAATTGGGTGTAATCTATGGGGCAAAGTGTCTGCATGCTTACCAGATGTCGTAGTAGGATCTCCACTTACACTTCCAAAAATAAATTATTATTAAAATTTTTAAAAGAGAAGGGAAATAAAGGAGAAAGGAAATGTGTCAGGAGTTAAAGAGGAATTTACAAATGAACTGCTACAACACACTATTTCTCTGAGTTTATTCTGAGAACAGTGTGCATTCATTCTTGAGTAGCAGTTCTGTTTCCTCTTCACACTGTGTTTTCCATGCCATCAAGGAGGAGGATATGTGTTTCAGTCAGGAATTCTGCTTCAGCAGTCACCAACTAGTTTGGTACAAATGGATCTTCAGATTCTGTAGCACACATAGCAGTACCTATTAGCAATACCTATAGTATTTAATGGATTTATATCTAATGGATGAATATGATATTCTTACTTTAATGTCTGCAGAACACTTAACAATTCTTCAGAATTTATAACTCAAAATATATTTTCTGGCCGGAGTAGTCTACTCAAATAATATATTACATGAAAACTATTTCTGCTTCTAAAACTAAAAGTAGTATTATGGGAGCAAAACTTTTATTTTACTTTCAGCTTACTCTCAGAGAGCTGGATAATGGATATTACAGACAGTCTGTTCACAGATAATAAATTCCACAGGTGGGACGTCTGTCCTTGGAGATAATCAAAAGCCATTTGGACATGGGTCCTGGGCAACCTGCTCTGAGTGGCCTGATTTGAGCAGGGTTCTTAGACAAGGCCTCCAGAGTTCCCTTCCAACCTCAGCTGTTCTGTGATGTGGAAATGCATTTTTGAATACTTCATATGCAACCTTTGAAGAAGGGTATCTTCTTAATGTCAATTCGGCTGCTAAGACAAAGCACCCTCAATTTCTGAATGGCACATAGTCTAGGAAAAAAACATTTTGTAAATCAGTTCTTAAAGACGTTTTTCAAAACTCCCAAAACATATTTTGTAGCTTCTCATTTTTGACAACCTGCCTTCTCTTCTTTATGTGTGTAATTAGGCATGTCCAGAGAATACTTAGTTTATCTTTTAAGCAAATAGTAGTTTAAGGTATTCAATCTCCAGTTTAATGTTTGCAGGAGCAATAATAATGTTTTAAGAATGTAACTAATAACTAGGGTTTACATGTCTTTTATGAATATTTTTGGGGTTTTTTTACTTTCTTAGCCCTATAATTGATTCACAGTCAACTTCAGATTTCTTACTTATAGATGGAAAAGTACTAGAAAGGGAACAAGTTCTTTGAATTAATCTTCATTATATAACCAAAACATAATCTATTCTTCAATATATTGTTTCATCCCTCTATCTAAGCAGGAGTGTTAGACAACAACCTGTCCAAGCAGAGATAGAGCCGTATAATACAGTAGTGTTAGTTCTCCAGTTCAATACAAAAGAAGGGTTTAGAATTATATGATTTTCATTCTAGTAGTGCATAAGGTAAAGTCAGTAAATCTTTGGTACATAAATAATTTGTTAGTGCACAAGAACCCCATAAGATAGACCTAGTCTCTGTCACTTGCTTATGCATTATTTATTAAAAAATGTTTTTGGAGGTGTACTGGAATGACTAGGTTATACAAATGAGAGGAGGCATGAGCAGTACATGAGTAATCCTCAGATTTAAAGTTCTGTTAGGATATACAGACATTGTGTGGGTGCATGTATATTAATGGAGGGATTGATGGCTTGGAAAAAAATCAAAGAAATGCTACCCAGTTGTTTGTTTCTTTATACACTGTAATTGAGAATGACTTATGCTTTTATTCATTGTTCTAGTCTTCACTTGTTATTTTCTAGCTTTCCCTTTCCATAGTGGCTTCTTCCCTTCCATCCTTGTCTTATCTTTTACAGGTGCCTTAGCAAAAGCATGATTTTCTGTCCTGATGAAACTATGCCTCTGGAAAAGATTCCAGTTGCATGCACTCTTCTTAGCTGCTTTCAGTGATAACATAGACAATTTCTATGAGTTGTAGTTTGTGATCAGTAGCTTCTTGATCCAGTTGTTGAGGATCTTGGTCATCATTTGGTATGGCAGATTTAAAAAGTCATTCAGATTTTAAAATGCCTTTGGTCCAAATTTTCAGACACAGAGTAACCTGTAGATTGTTTATGATGTCAAGATGGGTGAACTCATCTAACTCTATAGATCGGTGCAGTGGCAACTCAAGAGGACAGGGAACAGGGACTGGATTTGCCTCTTTAACAGTGGGAAGAAGTGTTTCTATTGTTTTATAGGAAGGATTTGTATTTCACTTCGTGGGTCTGACTGAAGAACAGAACTTAGAGATGAGTATCAATACCCTCTTACTTTGTTAATGCTAACATCTGAAACCAAAGGAACCAGTAGTGTATTACCTTGTGGCCCTGGTTGTATCGCCATTTGAAAAGAGAAAATAAAAGCTGCCAGTAAAATAATTAAGTTTATTTCAATGCATATTTCTAACTCTGCCTATTCAATCTATGACTTTTTTTTTAACAAGTACTTATTTTCTAATTTGGACAGCTTTTCTAGCCTTTTTATGAAAACTGTTAGCTAGAATTGCCTTAGTCAGCTGTATTTTCTCAAAGAGTAAAAGCTTTAGAAGTTAACCTAACCCTGTCTTGTTGTACTTGGATTTTTTTTCCCTATTTCTTACCTTCATCATGTTTGTTTTTAATACATTTGCGTAGGTGCACAGTTACCCGTAACTGATAGCTACAGTTAATAGTGTTGTACTGCTTTTGTTTGTGAAAGTAAGTCTTGGATTTGGACTTGAAATGATCCATGCTGTGGGCCAGATGACAATGAATAGATCTGGTATTGTTTAATAAATTAATCAGTCATTTTATGGCCATTCAGATGGAAATAGGATAAATAAAACCCTACCTTGGTCATGAAAATTCCTTACTCTTTGGTCATGACTGTAATGGAGAAATAAAAAGTCTGTTAGAAGTTAAATTGTTTTTTTATATTAAAGAGTCTCTCTGCACACAATCTACATTAACTGTATTGGGAAGTGGGCTTTAAGAAAGACCACTGTTTGAGATGATAAATGAAAAGTATGTATCCCATTTTATTTTGTAATTGTTTGGCATAACTACATTGACTGATTGAAACATGGTGAATTGTGTTTGGGTTTGGGGGGGGTTCTATAAAAATAAAGCTCCTTCTCAGACTGCTGGTGCAGACTGGGAAAGGGAAGGGCATCCTAGACAGATGGCAGAATTTTAGTTCATTGCTTAAAATACTGAAGCAACTAATAAAGATAAAATATGTATATTTGCATGTATTATGCCAAAATGAGATGCCTAGTCTTTCATTGACTATTACTAATAGCTAATGCCAGTCAGTTTTGTCCGTAAGATAGTATAAAAGAGGTTGTTGGTAAGTTCATCTTTTCCCCTTTTTAATCAGTCTGCCTTTGTTGCAATGGAAGTTACAGTTTTTCATGGTTTTGGAATTCTTTGAAAACTAAGCACAGTCTGTTCTCATAACACTTTATTTCTTCAAGTATTTTGCTGCTAAAACTTAAATCTAAACTTTATAATATAAAATAAAAAAAAATTTAAAAAATAGATCTAAACTGTCTTGAAGTAATGCAGCTTTCAGTGGACATAGTATGGACATACTTCGTAGAGTTGAGTTGTGTGTTACTGTAAACCCAGATTCCCCAGAACCCCCCAAAAAGGCTTGAAGCTGAGTTGTGGCCACACTTTAGGTTGCCTGGAAGTTTAGCATCACCGTGTTTAACATAATGAATGAAACATGTTTTTATGTGATCTCTTTGAGATGCCTTTCCTGCGCTCAGCCCAATGGCCTTTTGCATCTTTCTAATCTCAGGCACAGTCTGATGGGAGAAAAAAGTGACTGAATGAATGCAATTAGTCTTTGCATCGTTGGGAAAGAATAGTCCAGACAGAAACACTCATAGTTAATTAAAAGTAGCAGCAGTACCAAGCCCCAGGATTTTTTTGTTCTGTTTCAAAACATCGAAGCCATAGTATTTAATGATATCAAGTTTTGTTTGTTTTTCCCACATCTCATTTATTTATGGTTTGTTTGGGTTTTTTTTTCGCAGGAGTGATAAATTACTTCATTAATATAAGGACTGATTGTGTATTCTGTGTGGCTGATACAGTTCATCTGCAATGTCTAAGGAAAATTAATATATATTCACCTAATATATCATCTATAAAGAGATGGATTTGGGAACAGAATAATTTTCAACAGCAGATGATTAATCTCTTGGTCTGTTTTTTCTATGTAAATAATGTAAAAAGGCAGATTCCAGGGGGTTTTCATCTGTGTGACTTCCCTTCTCCGTTTACATCAGAAGATGGTCACAATGGAACAGATGTATTGTGTAAGCAGGCTGGGGAAGAAATTATTACTCTCACTATACATTTTAATAGATTTGTGGTACTGAGGAAACAAGATTACGGCAAGTTAAGGAATCTCTTTTGGTGATGTATTGGGAATGATAATGAACCACGGAAATTTAATGATCGACTTTTCTCAACTGTTCTGGTTTTCTTTCTCAACACGATATTTGTGTCTGTTTGTAAGGTAAACAAAATGATGGATGTCTTTAACTATTTTTTATTTGGGGCGGGGGAAGGGTGATGGAATAAGAAGCTGTAATTGTACAGGATGGGAGGAGACAAAATACATTTTCAGATGATGTGGGTAGAAACTGATAAGCACAATATTCCTGCACCCAGACTGGTTAGCCACTATTCCTTTTTCACATGTGAATATGTGCACTCTGAAAATCCTCCGCTAATATTACCAGAGATAAAATAGCGTTCTAAAGAATTATTAACCACTCTATGAATTCAATCAGAATGGTGCTGATAAACCAAGGTATATTGATTTGACTCAGCTTCATAGGCTTGTTTTGTGCACAGGAGAGTGTATTATTTTCTTGCCACTAGTTTCACTGGAGTCAGGCAGAAGTCTTTATACCATCCCTTCCTATTTCTCTTCTGTCCTTTGATGGAGAAAAGGGATATCAGAGACTTAAAACAGAAAATGGCAGTCTGTCTAGCTTGAGATTAACAGATTTGTAGAAAGATTGCTTTTGAAAAATTATGGCAGGAAATCTAATCAGTTAGTCATAAAGATGATACATCCATCTTTTATCTGTGAAGAAAAAGCAAGTAGTTTCATTCACCACCTACTATAAAGTTGGGGTTTCATTAAAGGATGCTCTTTTATCAGCTGCTTGCTATACATTGTCTGTACCTTTTTTCCCACTAGTTAATGGAGTGAAAGAATTATTTTTAAACCTGTTTAATATATATAACATAACAGTGTTCCTCTGGCTTATTGTGTTTTAATTCTGTAGTTACAGCATTTGTTCTTATCAGAAAATCTTAGATTATAATACTAGGTCTCTTTGTAAACAGGATAGTAACCAAATAGATTGAAGAGCAGCAGTTTAATTTAGCATAGTAACTCCTGCTTAGCAGTGTGCATTACAACAGGGAAATGTGTGTCACATTTGTGTAACAGTCTCAGATTCAAAAAAATTCTACTGTTATCAGATGCCTTTTCCTAGAATAGCTACACCTATTCTTTAAGCCTGAGAACCAAATAATCTAGCCAGGCAAACAAACTCACGCAAAACCCCAAATGAAACCAAAAACCCAACCAACAGCAACAAACAAAAAAACTCTACAACAAACCACCCCACCCCACCCCACCCCCCCCCCCCCCCACACACACCTTAATCAGTAAGGTTTAGCAGAAATCTGTATTTTGGCTGTTTAATAAAAACAAGTAGACAAACCAAAAACGCCCAACAAAGCTGACCATCCCAAACCTCTTCTGTTTTTAAGAAAAGTGATTTGTTAAAACTGCTAGTTTCCTCCATGAATGAAGAAAGGCTCTGCTACTCTACTCCTTATGAAAACAAGAGGGCATATAACACTATTTGCACTGACTTTAGAATTAATGTAGGTTTATAAATACTCATGCAGTTTGTCTGATCTTTTTAAGCTTTAACAGATCTAAAGCTGCTAGAGCTAAGAGGAAAGCTGACCATGAGTGTCCATTCCAAAGGGTTTTCATAATGGTTTTGCTGGGAAATGAACACAATATTGTTGTGTAAAGATTAAAAAATATTCTAACTTTTTATTTTGAAAATATTAAGCTATTTTCTTTAGGTCATTGTGTTTTAGATGTAGAAATAACACTGCATTATTTTTGAATACAGCTTTGGGATAAAAGGAATCTTCTTAAAACATCAGGCTGAAAAGATATCTAGACATGCCTTTAAAAAATGCAATGACTTGGAAAACATGAATTCATAAATCGACTCACATCTTCCTCTGGTGTATTGGTGAAGAAGAGTATTACAATGGAGCATGTAAGAAGTTCTCTGTTTTGCTGTCAAAGGGAAA
Organism: Sylvia atricapilla; assembly: GCF_009819655.1. NCBI lineage: Eukaryota > Metazoa > Chordata > Aves > Passeriformes > Sylviidae > Sylvia > Sylvia atricapilla. The sequence continues at coordinate 12,781,568 of NC_089152.1, forward strand.
TTCTGATTACTTCCATAGGACAAGTACCAGACTATTTCCTTGTGCAAATTTTCCAGGTGATCAGTAGTAGACCTAGACAGTTGTCTCTCAGGAACTCTAAATATAAGGAAATACCTGAAACCTCTCTAATTATTGCTGATGCAAAATTATTGTTGATACTGACAGAACTTTGTTAACCATGAGGATTGTTTCCTTGAGGAGCTGAGAGTATTCTTAAGACAGCTTGCAAGATAAGAAGTTTTAGTAAATCTGAAAATCAAGACTTACAGTTGTGTTGCTGACAGAGCCATTTAAAAATGTCTTGGATGCTATGACAAAGGATATGGTGTACAAAAGTACAAGGATACAAGTTAGCTAGAAAAAAAAAAACATACCACAGAAATAGTGTAATCTGTTTTCACTAAATAAGTAGTGGCAAAGAGCAATCTGCTGACTGACACTTGAGTAGCTCCTGTGGAGTAGATTACTGGAGCAGCAGCAAGTGATTTGTCAATGCTGTCACAGACCCATAAAATTTGTATAGCTCTGGCTATCACCAGTGCAACTGCAGCCTCACCAAAGAAATTCTTGTCCTGCAGCTGCATATGTGCCAAGATGGAATAAGGACAGACAGATGTGATGGATGTACTATTATTGAATGTAAAAATAGACCAGGAGAGAGGAATATTTATAAAATGGATGAGTATAAACTAAAGCAGTTTTTAATCTTATCCTGTAGCTCTTCTTGTTTCATTTAGCACTTACAGGATGGAGCTGATGCTCCTCTGCATCCATAAGGCAAGGGGGGTACCGCAAACAATAAAGTAGTGGAATTTTCCTTAAGGACTTTTAAAGGCATGTTGGGTGAAATTTTCTTCTTCTAAAAAACCATGAAAGTAAAGGACCAGGAGACATGCCTTTTTCTATTAACTATAAAAAGGGATTGAGGAATTCAGAAGGATTTATGCATGTCCTATCAAGCAAAAAAGCCCAATAGCACCAAAAGTCATCCTTGAATTCCAGTGTATCAGTCTATTGCTCTTAACATTTGTGTCTGTCTTTGGTGTTTAGGCATAATTATTCCAACTTATTATTCAAGCAAAGCCAAAACAAACTGGGATTTGATTTTTGCATTTACCTATACCATGAAAGACAACAGTAAATAACCATTTTTTTAATGTTTTAATTCTAATCGTATTATTTCAAGAATTTTTCTTCTCTTTATCTGTAAGCTACTTTCTTATCAAGAGATAAAAATCTGATATCTTTGTCTTATCCCAATAGCGATATTAGCTTGATGTGATCTTTTTATTTTTTATTTTGTATGTAATTACACATTGACTCATTTTTTTCAATACTGTAAGTCTTGAAATTAATTTAGCTTATCTAAATTTTTTAGCCTTCTAGTTTGGGGGTTCTGAGGATAATGTTTGAAAAGTTTGAGACTATTTTAGATGTTTCCACTTCTGACATAAGTTTTAGGAGCTAACAACACAGGAGAAGAAACAACTTTGTGTCAACAGCAGCTGTGAATATCATACCTTGTGAAATACGTGACTGTTGCCCAGACAGTAGGTTCTGATCCTTTGTTCCTGATCCTAGCTGTGCATGTTATTCTTGCTCTTTGACAGTAGTATATTTATATGTCCTATGGGTATGCCACCATTAGCATTTTATTTTACAAGAGAGGTACACTTTTGAAGCAAATCTTTGTCTTGCCAATTTGCCACATTTGGTTTGATCACTAGAATGCCTGAGTGGGATCTATGTGTTTTACTGATGGAACCAAGACAGATATTACTCTTCAAGATCACATCTGATGTGCTCAGCAGCTAATGGCCTTTTAGTCATCAGGGCCAAAAATAGAAATGGTATGAAGTAAATGCCCCTGAAACACATTTGCTGTGAGCACTTGTGTCTTTGTCACCAATTGCTTTGACCTTCTGATCCACTCTTAGGGTGCTCAGCTCTTTGCTATTGCACAAATGTTCTTTGTGGCCCAAGGTGGACAGCAGCTCTCCGCTTTGTCCCAGGCTGCCACCGGACATCCTGCCCTGCTGTCACTTCTGTCTGTGCTGTCAGGGTAAACCGGCTTGCATGTCTCAGTGCACTCCTCGTGTTCAGTGCAAGAAGAACCAAGGAACAGGGCTTATGTTTGTTCAAGTCCAGAGGAACTACTCTCACATTTATTGTCCAACCAAGGGGCTGTTTGCTCTGATTTCTTCGGAAGTAATGCAAATGCAGCTTGCTGCTCAGACCATGATATAGTGATCCAAGTCAAACTCTGTGTGACATCGTTAGCTGTGTGATACAGAAAGATTTGCAACAATCAATTATCTGTTTGTTTTCAAAGCAAATAATTAATTACTTGGTTGCATGTACTGTTATCACATAAAATATGCCTTTTCATCCTTTCGGATAATATGCCTTATTTTAATACTTTCTGGGGTCAGAAGAGAGTGCTCAAAATTCATGCTGATTTTTACTTCCTACCATCACCCTAACAAGCCAGAGATTGTCAAGAGAGCCCAGTCTTCAAGAGAATGGTAGTTTTGTGAGCTCATCACATTCTGTAATCAAGTATTTCTCTTGACAGTCTATAACTTAGTGTTTTAGAGATGAGTTCTAGAATTTGGTAGAGATGTCTACTAGCTGTTGAAAAACAATAGAATATGGAGCCATTAGAAGTCTAATGGGACTCAATTTCTGAACACCAGAGATGCTTTTAAAGCATGTCCCTTTGTTTCAGAATTGCTGACCACTTTATTAATAGAGACACAAATGCAGTTTCATCTTCACCAACTGCCTCCTGTTTTGACTCTCCATGTATCCGCTAGTAATTTTCTACATCACTGCTAGTAAAGTGCTAGCAGCAATTCTTCTATTTCTCCTGTCAACCAAGCTTTATTCAAGTTTGACCTTCTCTTTGTCAGACAAGCATCACTCATCTCTTATGATGTGCTAGCTTTAATATTATCTTTCAAGCATTATACACTATCTCCCTAGAATAAGCTTCGGCAATACAACATCCTCTGGGCTTACAGAGTGTAATGTTCTGTTCTGTAGTGGCAATAATAGCTTCTGAGTGCAGCATTTATTATTTTAGCATGGTTTAATTTGTGTCATTGTTTTGTCCATTTATTTCTTAATGTCTATACAAACCTGGTTTTCATCTGTTATTTCTCCTTCTTGGCAGTACATGCTAATTAAAATTGTTCACCTCAGACTTCAAACTACTTCTGACCGCAGGGACTTTACACATGTTATTTTCATGGAACAGTTGTATTGTTATCAAATTCCAGCAAGTATTTTGTCTGAAGGTTTTGCTTCCAGGAACAGCGTAATTATCAGTCAGTTTGACATTCTTGCAGCCATTTTGCAGAATTAAATATTGAAATGGTACTTTGAGAGTATAGTGAACTATAATTCTTTTTCCTATTTGGTCTTGTGCAATAAGGCACACTTACAAGAGTGGAAAATCAATTATTAATTTTTTTTTTGTTAGGGTTCCCTAACAGTTTAGATTTTTAGAACCTTGTTTCAGCTCTTGTGCTGTGGCAGAGAGTGGAGAACTGAATTTTTGCAGTCATGAAATGAAGAGCTGTGTATTGGGACAATGTTCTGAAAAGTGCAGAAATGAAATCATGACTTTTGAAGGAGTGTTATGACTAGGAGGCAGAATGACCTGCACCTCTTTGATAGGAATACCTCTGCTGACTGATAGAGCCACTTGTATTTCTGATGGTGCCACAAAGTATAAAAGCAAAGGTCTGCCTTGACTTCCACATCTTCAGTGCTAATATATCTTTCATGCTGGAATACTCTGCCTTTTCAGCAACCTTTATAGATTTTTTTTCCCTCAGAAATTTGGGTATGGAAACTAGTTGTCTTGTATTATTCATTTTTGTTTTGTGTGAGAAGTTACAGATAGCAACATTGCTAACAGAATTATTAAATTGGACCATGACAATCTGAAAACAGTTGATAACAGTGTGAAGTTACACTTTTCTAAGATCTGTTAATTTTCACACCAAGTTTGAATTTTAATTATGCAGCATTATTAAATACTTCTTGGAAATTTTACTTAGCCTACATTTAAACTGATAGGTGGATAGAAAATGACCAGGGGGCTTATTTGAGGGTACTGAAAAAATTACAAGTCCCTCTCACTTCATTCCCCAGCCATCCCCATATGTAAACCACTTTGAACAGAAGCCAAAGTCTAATGGCTATGCTGAGTATTATACAGCTTTGTAATACCTAGAACTTACTAAAGGAAACCTAAAGACTAATTTTACCTAATTTCCTGCTTATTTATCTAATTAAATGTAATTGATTGCCTTAAAAAATTAAAAAGGGGTTGTGAGCTTTTTCCTTTTACCTTCAATATTTGACATTAATAAAAAATAATTCTCAGTAGTATGCAGATAGATGAGCGCCCTGGTCTTCATCATTCTGCCACACAGATTTGTAGATATCAATGTGGACTGCACTGAACTGAAATAGCAACAGTTAAGGAGCAGAAGGATTTTTCCTATAATCCTGGTAAAAACACCCTCCTCTTATCTAAAATGGCCTGTGATATAGAGGCACAATATGAAAGCTATTTACTGGTATTTCATAACATAGTGAATGTTCAATTGAAATAAAAATTTAGGGAGAAACAATTAACTAAAGTAACAAGGGTTAGCTGTATGCTCCTAGGTGCACTTAGTTTTTTAGCTTAGTGTTTTGAATGTGTGGATGACAGAAATGAGTTAGACGAAGATAAGCTCTTTTAAGTAAATCATTGTCACTCAGCAGTATAATCTGAGATGTCTAACTTTGAGTCCCTGATTTGAAAATACATTCAGTGGTCTCTTACATAATCACAGTTCATTTCTTATCTACATCAAGGAATGTTGCTGTCTATTCTGGTAGCCTAACGACTACTAAAGCAAATTGCTTGGTGACTCTACACTTCCTGATTTGGTGTTCTCATACACGCAGAGAACACTTCCACAGTTCAGATTATTTCGCTCATGGTAAGTTCAGAAAAGCAGTAAACAATGAAGTTTTCAAACTAATCTTGTCTCTGGTGATGCACTCATTTGTTACAAAGAAGAGATGTTCTTAAGATCTCTTTTTTGGGAAATTTGCGTCAGTTGTCCGCTTTATGCAATTTCTATTGAGAAAAGAGACCATTAGATGGGTGCATTTTTCTTTATATGTAGTGACTGCAAAGAAAAGCAAGTTAAACCAAAAACATACCTTTCCTCCTTCCTAATTTTAGTTGTCACTTTCTTCACCAAAATTAGGCAAAATTAGGTTACAGTAAAGGAAAAGTAGTGAAATTAGATGAAGCTGGTTGAAACAAAGAGAGGTAAAGAAAATTTTATACATCTATCTCTCGTGTTCTGAAAATTTCCATTTTGTGTGAAGACAAGTCTCAACAAATTTTAATATAACTTTTTAAACAAGTGAATTAAATGAAAAATTCATATACTTCTGTAGGCATCTGATAGCAAAGTATCTGCAAACTATTTATTGCATTCCACATAAATAATACTGAAATTTATTCTGCATCTTTATGTGTCAGTATTACCAATTTTGTTATGGTGAGATATTCTAGAAAGAAGTTGCAGGTTGCATGAACAGATTGTGGTGAGGCTTCTTAAATTACAAGTAGTGTCTTGCTTAAAACTTCCCTCAGTTTCCAGATTTTTCTTCACCTTTTGGGCTCTTTCTTTTTTACAAGTTTGAGAAATGATGCCTCTGTCTCTCCTGCCCTGTTGGTACATGCTGTCATGCCTTTTCTCTCATTGATGTCCAGATGCTTCTCCAGCCCTCTGGTTTTAACTCATCTTTTCTTTAGGCCTCATAAAAGCACACCCCATGCTGTTTCCATGGCCAGCCCACCTTACAGTCACCTATTTCCTCCAGGCTCTGCTCTCACCTTGCTTGTGAAGTGCTGTAATAATTTTGGAGTTGTCCAAATATTATTTATATGCTTGAAAGAGTAGGCAATACTATCTGGTGTTGTGAGACAAATACATTTCACAAATAATTGTTTAAAAAATAGAATATTTAAAGAGTAAGCTCATTTTCATAAATCTAATCAGTCAAATACTTTGATCATGTAGGCAGCCTCTAAAATTAGTGGAAGAATAGAGCCTGTTAGTTCTCTGATTGTCACTACTGTAGCTATGCAGCTCTACAGTTGCCAGTATATTTTGAATTTATGTGTTTGAATGTGATTTTTCCTGCAGATAAACTGGTTTAAAAATGAAATGTGCACGTGTTTAAGGTATTAATTGTTGTTTTGTAATGTGTGTAACTTGAGATATCTCCAAACATCTTGAGAATGTCCAAATTATTTAAAGGGTCCTTGAGCAGTCCCTTTGGGGAAGTGGAAAGTTCAGTAAGGTGACAATTAAAACAATGCTGTTTCATGTGTGCACTGTACTTTAAGTGCAAATGTGACAAGACAACAAAATAAGGGTAGCTTTTTCTGTCAGCAAATATTTTCTGTCTCGTAAATTTTCACATTGTGCTCTTGCATTAAACAGTTTAGAAGAGGATATATATATATATGTGAAATAACTTATACTTTCAAAATTGTGATTCTGTCAGCACTTGGGGAGTAATTTCTGTCATTTTATAAGTAGCTGTGATAGAATAGTTACAGTTCAGGATTTGGGGTGCAAAGTGTGGTATTTATATCCTTAGAAATACTTCCCTTTTCATTGAAAATAGAACATTATTTATTTAAACACTTCAAGTATAATAAATATTTATTCATTATTATTAAAAATATTTCTAAAAGGGCAATAAAATTTAAAATCACATGGAGATGGGGTGTAGTATGTGAATTATATGCTATCCACACCGTCCTTCATAAGTGGGAGGGATTCTTATCTGGCAAGAACATGTTTTTGTTTGTTTAAAATGTAGTGGCAATGATCTTGACACAGTTATACAGCTAAGCACATGTGTTACTTGGATTCTGGTTTACATTAACAGATTTAAACACTGACAGATTTTAAAGCATGTGATTTTTTTTTTTTCAGAGACTGGTTTTTCTAACCTATATTCCCCTTCTTCCCAATTCTCTTTCAGATAGCGGTTCTGTGGATGAAAAGGTTTAAAATCACCTATTTGCTATAGGGATCATGTATTTTGTTGATGTCCGTTTGTGACTTATTTGACCTGTTCTGTTCCTTCATTTTACTTGTGAAATCTGCATGGTTTTTTTCCCAGCTTTCCACTCTTTTGTTCTCCTTTGATTGTATTGCAAATGTGTTGCATTTATATACAGGGTAACCCTCACTGTTGTGCTTACCATAATTGCCAACACAGGGGTCTGCTACTGTCAAACATGATATCTGATTTTTGCCTCCAATTTTCACCTACCCTGCATTCATTATAGGATTTAAAGGGCAACAGTATTTGGGAAGCAATACCTTATCTTCCCATGGGTTCTTCCACTGTGTGTCACTAAATGCTGAATGCTACCAAAATGTTTCCCAGAGGAACAGTTAGTCTAGCTTTGGCCTGGAGCTGACCCTGCTAAACATTTTCATATGTCTTATATGTTTGATGCAGTTAAATTCTGTCCAAAACTTACTAAAAGCAACCAAGTAACTGTACTTTTTTTGATCTCTATTAAAGGCTCAGTTAGTAAATGCAAGTTCCTTGGATGCTTCCAAGCTTTATGCAGTCCAAGCATTTGCTGGGTAAGTAAAAATATAAGTGAAAGTTTTGATATTTGTATCTGCAAATTAGTCTTATAGCATTATTGTATTTTTCTAAGCTTTTTGTTTTAAGAAGTGGCGTTATTTAAAAGGAAGATTGTTTCATTGTGTATGTCTTTCCCTTTTAATTTTTTAATTCTTTATTTTTTGATGACTTAATACAACAATTCAGATGCTGAGGTCAATTAGATAGGGATTTTTTTTTTACCGCTTTTCCTATAAAATAAGTGTCCTTTGAAGCTGTAGCACAATTTTGTCTTTATTCTGGTAAATATATAGTAATGCAATTCTAGCAATACAATAGCACTCTAGTACTTGAAATTAAAAAGTCAAGGGAAAAGATCTTCCAGTGGCTGAGAATGAATGTGGTAGAAACCTATATCTTTTGTTTTGTTGTCTCCAAATGAAGTTATCTTGCATCCAGTTTTAGGGATTCCTTCCTATTTTGAAAACTTTCTTATTATTCAAGCTAGAAAGGTAATGAAATAAAAGCCTTCGGTAAAATTTATCAGTTATATTAGTTACATGATTTAAAGGGGTATTATCCTCTTGCTGGTGCACTCTCTAAGTACTTTTTACTATAATGAAAATTTATTACAAAGACAGGGTGATGTGGTTAAATTAATCATTCATCTTCTGCTTTTATGTCTGAAATGCTATACAATTGACATTACGAAGTTTTTCCGGTTTAGATTTCTACTTTGAGGGGAGGTGGGTGTCGCTAAAAAGTAGTTATGGCAATAGTTTTCTTAATATTATGCACAGGTTTCTATGGAAGGTATACTTAGGGTAACATTTGTCCTTATTGCTAAACTTTAAAGAAATTTATGAGCGATCTACAGCTTTTTAGAAGTGTAGGTAGTTGCCATATAGTTTGTTATTCCTCAAAGTGTTGTGTTCCTGCGTTTTGCAGCTCCTAGAACCTTCAGAGTTACCATAAAAGTGTGAGGACACGTGACATTGTGCAGTATTAGTCACCAAATGTAAACCAGAGGAGAAACAGGTTAACACCTGTTATTGTGTAGGTTATAATGTAAACAGGTTATTATGTAGTTTAGGACAGAATTTTGTAAGCAGACACTGAATGCAGGTTCTGACAGTCAAGTATTGGGTGTGTGTCTGGAGGAAGCTACATGTGACCATACTGTTTTGCTGTATGTACTACTTTCCCTAGCCAGTTGCTTAATTACAATTTCTTAATATATTTAGACCTTTAAAAAGTAATGTGGAATTCCTGTTTTTTATGGTTTGCACACAAAAAAGCAATCTCAGAGGTGTAAGGAGAACTTCTGCCACTGACAAGGACTATACAAACTGGAGCTGCTTTTTTTATATCCTGTCTTTCATTCATTGGTGAATAAATTCAAATATTGAATCCTCTGAGAATAAGCTGTGCAGACATCCTATAACCACGGCATAGAACTACTTCAGATGGCTGACAGTAGTTCAATAACAGCTCATGTTTTTAGATTAAATCTTACTTCTTTTGCTGACAAAGTTTAGACCTGTCCTCACCTCGCGTTGCTGTCCACAGTATCTTTATTGAAGCCCGTTTCACTAGCCCTCCCTGAAAACAGTTATGCAATTTTCATTTAACTTCTTATTCAGGCAAAGAATGCTGTCATTTCAAAGACATTTGTGGCTCTGTTTTAATCACACTTCCCACTCTACTCCTTCATGCAAAAACTAATGCTAATTTCTGGGATCCCTCAATCTTTTTACTGCCAGTGCAACTCTGCATTTAGCTTTGACCCCTCTCACTTACTCTCTCTGAAAGGTGTTGCCATTAGAAGTGAGGGAGGAGATTGCTTCCCTCACAACCACTGTTACCATGCTTTATCTATACAAAACTCCCCCAGCTGACTCTCTTCTGCCTTGCTCTTGCCTCCCTGTCACAGCACAATGCTGTGAACCCACCTCATGCACCAGCACCTCCCATAGCAAGGACTGCAACTCTCCGTTCTCTGCAATGATCTTCACTTGGTTGCACAAAATGAGAGAACAGCCCAAGAGAAGAAAGTAAAGGCAAAGACCAAAGACACCTTTTCTGGGTCCTTTCATGCAACTTCTCTGTTAAAAGGCAGAAGCACCACCTTTCCTGGTTTTTCCATACCAGTATCACATCATATAATCTTAATTTTATTTTTCTTCACTTTCTTGAGGATGAGACACTTTAGAGCTCATTATTTCCATCTTTTTAAAAGGCGAAAGGAGTTCAGCTGGAATTCTCATCACGTATATGGATCCTGGGTAGTACTGTTATACTTTTTCCAGAGACTTGCTCTTGTATTAATTTACTGCTTGCCTAACGAGCAGTCAGAGACTGATAATTTTACCACATGGTAAAATTTTGAAATCCATTCTGAAATTTGCTAACAATACACAGATGGTGCTGCGTGCAGATGAATACTCCTTTCCTTCAGTGGCATGTCCTCTATGGTAAAACAAATTTATTTTTCTATTTTCTTTGGCAAATTTAGATAGATTCCTGTTAGGCAGAATATTTCTATTAGCACCAAAAAATAGTCAATGCTATAGGTTTTTGGGTTTTTGTTTTTTTTTTCTTGCCTTGAATGATAACTTTCATCAAATTATTATGATTCCACTTCATCATCTTCTATGTCAAGTTATTGTTGGGTTATAATTGGAAGAAGGGAGGGGAGTAGAGAATTCAATGTGTCACCTGCATTAACATGAGAAGTTTTTCCCGTGCTATGTTATTTCTTAATGATGAGCAAAAGGCATTTAGTAAGATTTTAGTCATATTTTTATGTTATAGAGCAGAATAATAGATGGGAATCCTTTTACAGATATTGCCTCTATGTGAGCATAAGAATGCCTTATACAAAATAAGTTTTATTTACTGCTGATGGAACTGCTCCTGAGTAGCAAAAAGCCCTGAGTTTATATCTTGCTCTCTGTACATTTACTTTTCACAACCTCAGAAATGTTATTTTATTTCTATCACACTTTTGCTGGATTTTTAAGTATGTCTGGAAGCTGCAATTTGGGTCTACTTTGATCTTTATGTTATTGAAAAAAAAATTCTAGTACCACAATCCAGACGGAAAAATGGTTGTGTGAAAATATAAAGGAATCACTTAAACAGACTATGAATCTTTTGCCTTTCTTAGAGAATGGTGTGGGTGCACTAGAAGGAAGTGAAAAATTCTTCTCTAATTTTCGTTATATCTCTTTTCACACAATAATTGTAGCATGCATAAATAAATATAGGGATTTCAGATTATAAACTCTTTGTTGTGAATGTAGTTTTTATACATGCAGAGAGAGAGGGAAACATAAGAACTGAAAAGGGTGTTTGTGCCAGTGCCAAACAAAGGACCACGGAAAGGAAAATGCTTGGTCTTGAAAAATCTGGTATCTCAGCTTCTCTGGGAATTTCCAAGTATCTCTGAATTAGAACTGACAAGGTATATAGAGGTCTTCCAAAACCCTCTGTGGAGAAATTTCGGGGGGATGCCTGAGTACAATTGTTAAATGTTTGGAAGAGTCAGAGGAATGAGGCCAATTTGTTATCCAGATCAATATGTATTCTTTTAAATTCTGTTGGTGTATCAGCCTTTTATTCTTTGAAGTGACTCCAAGTTGCTCTTTGTTGTTGTTTCCAAGTTATATGTGAGATCTAACTGGGGTTTAATTATTTGCTCAATGAAAAAGCTCAAACCAGGCAAGAGAAAATAATTATGGTCGCCATGGAATTATTTTAAAATGTGACAAGTTTTGCTTTCCACAGTCACATGGAGTTATTTGAGATGTGATTATGTATTTAGCTAGATATTTCAAACTTTGTATCAAATTTAATACAATAATATTCATTCACATCAATGATGTTCAATATGTGATGTGGGCTGCATCTCAACTACCAGATATACAAGAACTTATGATGGAAAGCTCTTCTTATAATTTCTAAATCAATGGTAAAAAGTTTTAGGAGGTATTAAGCACAACTTGACTTTGGATGAATGCCAGAAGAAAACGCACCAAGAACATTCACACTGGTTTTTCAATTGGAGCACTTGGCTTTAGTTGATAACTGCTAATTTTGATTTTTAGCTGTAAATAGAGATATTATAAGAAGTTCTTAAGGGTGTTGTCTTGTAACCTCCATGTTTTTATTTTCTCCTTCACCTTTTTATCTTCAGGAGCCGTGGACTGTATGGAATTGACAGCATGCCAGACCTGCGAAGAAAGAAATCTTTTCCCATTGTTCGAGATGTGGTGAGTAACTTCTGAAACTGTTGATTCATTTGCCAGTTGTGTAGGTCTTTCTTGTAATTGTGACTGTGCATTGAAATGACAATTTGCAACAATTGTTTTTTGGAAAAAAGGAGTCTTGAGAGAATGGATTGAGGGCAGTAAAAGTCATTGAGGTAGTTGTTATGATGTACTAGATAAGTCTGAATATCTCACCGGATATTTAGGTACTACTTGTGTAATCAAGTAATGTGCATTTCATGCAATAATAATCTGCTTATTTTCACAAATATGCTATTGAGTGTTTGGGATACTATTTCACTTGATTTATTTTGATACTGAAAGAGAGAGAAAGTTCCTTTTAAAAAGCAGCCCTTTTTCACTATTAATATTTTAAAGATTTATGCATACTTTAGGTACAAGATGAGGTTCTCAGTTTTTAAGTCATTGTAAATAAGAATAAGAAAAGAGATTTCAAAGTGGAAAAGAATGGAAGTTCCTCTGAGATTTATTCTGACTTCTAGTCTAAATGTTATTATTAAGTAGATTCTCTGCTCCAAAGAATTTCAAGTGCTGTTCACATTTCTCTTTTCCTTTTACTGTAGTATAGAATTCATAATTCAATAAAACACATATTTAGTCTTTGAGGATGGTGAGACCCCAAACCAATTTCTCACTGTAAAGTGATTGGGTGTTAGGCTAAGTAAATTATTACCACTGATGTCATTAAAAGAACAGCCTTTGCCAATTATTGCTCAATATTTTTTCAGTTTCTGTGTTCAGTTGCTCTGTGATGATCCTCCACACTGTCTGAGCAGTCAAAAAGAGAAAGCACAGCAACCATTTTAGAGTAGAATTCCTTCTGGAATTGATGAAAATTTACACTGTATAACATAGTAGAGCCTGCATTCATTTAAACCATCTTTTTGACAGCAGCCACTCCACTATTAGTTGTATAAAAATGAATATAGTCTGCTGTCCTGCTATGATACTTTAATGGCACTTTGCTTTATTCTTAATTGTTGGAAGTGCTTACAGAAAGGTATAGCTCAGAATACATTAAGACATCAAAATAAATGTAAATGATCCTTTTTTATGCTTACTTATTATTGTTTCTGAAAAAGAACAGAAATAATATTGTTAGAAATGAGTGCTAGACTCTTTTGATGCTGACTAAAATATGATTTCTTTGTTGTGTAATACATATGACAAATTAATATTCTTTTTAATTTCTTTCCTATCTTGTCTGGATTTTTAAGGCTATGGTAAGTATCTTTATATTTATAAATGTTCTGAAATTATCATAGTAACTGTTATGGATTCCATTAATGTTGTGCTTTACTATGACCTACTACTGGAAAGTTAAAAATTTATTTTATGACCAAGAATTTAATCATAAAGGACGTGGTGCCTTATGTGAATGTGTTCTCTGCATTATGTATACCAAAATTGTTAGAAAAAGTTTGTTAAAAAGTTATCAGTATATGCCAGATATCTTTTCTGATGATACAAGAACAACGTTTAGATCTCAAGTATGAGGCTTGCCCTGTGCTACTGTAAAGTCTTAAACACCTAGAGAAAGAGAAGTTCTAAGTGTTCCTTACTTTTAAATTCACTTGTATCAATCAGATACATTTCTCCTTATTTTCCTAGTCCCTCTGCACTTCCAGTTTCACTCCATTATTTTCATGCTTTCAGCACTGTATCTCAGTATAATTTTTATCAAAGTTCTGTATGTTTTCTTAAGATGATATCTCTGACTCCCGTTTGTTTCCGTGAATTCACATTTTGAGAAATCTAATTTCCAACACGGAAGCACAGAATATGTTGAGGTGAAAGAGACCCAAAAGGATAATCCAGTCCAACTCCCAGCCCTGAATAAAACCATTCCTAAGAGCCACACCCTGTGCCTAGGAGTCCAAACACTTCTGGAACTCTGTCAGGCTGGCACTGTGACCACTGTCCTGGGGAGCTCTTCCAGTGCCCACCCACACTCTGGGGGAAGAACCTTTCACGGATACCCAACCTATACCTCCCCTGACACAGCTTCAGGCTGTTCCCTCGTGTCCTGCCACTGTCAGCAGAGAGCGGAGATCAGTGCCTGCTGCTCCTCTTCCCCTCAGGAGGAGGCTTTACCTGCAGTGAGTCTCCCCTCAGTCTCCTCCAGGCTGAACAGACCAAGTGCCCTCAGCTGCTCCTCACACAGCTTCACCTCCAGACCCTTCACCATCGTCACTGCCCTCCTTTGGATGCTCTCCTCCTCCTCAACCGCTGGAAAGTTTTTGTATGCTAATGCATTGGGAGTCTCTGCTTGTTTTAGATTCAGTCATTAGAGAGGACAAGACAGTCAAAATCCACCTGCAGGAACAGTTCTCCTTGTTGCCGTCATGGGTCATTATTAGACTTCTGGTAGAATTTATCTGGTACAGGAGGGAGAGAGACAGTGCGAGGAGAAGTGATGGTTCAAATGCAGTAACAATTCAGAGAGCATGAACAGATCTCTGTGTACTGTGGAGCCAGGAAAAAGAGTCCAGTGCACTTCCTGATGGAATTGCTGTAACTTCTGCTTTTAAAAATATATATTCTCCTTTGGATTAGTTAGAGCTTGAGCTGAGGTGAGAATAACCAGGGAGAGAAATATCAATGATTACAGTGAAGGTTAGAAGTTTTTAACTCACAGTGGCCAAGTAGGTGTAGTGATCTGCCCAGCCATAGCCAAAGGTAGCTCTATTTTACTGTCTTTGCTTTTGTTAATGCCAGTCATTATTTTGAATGTTATGAAGACTCTAGAAAATTCTTGTGCTTATTCAATTTAAAGGTGATTTTATACTGTGTAATCACTGTAATCAGGCAAATTTCTTATTTTAATCAATCAAGACTACATTACTCCCTGGCTTTATTGTTTGATGATAAGAACACAAGAATAATTTGTGAATCTGCTGCTGTTGTAAAACAGTCTGTTGAAGTGAACACACCAGATAAAACAACTGCCTGCTTCAGCTAAAATGATAATACACTGAAACTTTTTTCTCTAAGTGTCTCCACAATAAAAGCATTTATAAAGGCTGGAATTCCTTAAGTAAATAAATAATAAGAGAGTAATTATTTGTATATTTGTGAGGACTTCTTTAAGTCTACTAGATAGAAATCGTAACAATATCATTATCTTTGAGGCTGGACAGATCATACTTTTGTGTCTGTGGCACAAATATGAAGAAAAGGCAAATGATATTACTGTTACGTCCAATAACAATTGTGTAGTGGAGCTGAATTGTCATTTTTTCTAAATCTGTTTTCTGGGCTCAATACTGCAGTTCTGCTGAATATTTCAGGATTAGACATCAACCTTTTTAATAGAAAAATCATGGGACTAGACTATTATTTCCCTCAGTACCTTATTTCAACTCAAATTATTTTTCCTATTTCCTACCCTCTCTTCATCCCAGCACCCCAAGAAATGGTACAAATCTGTCTTCCAAAATAATTAAGTTGAGATTCCCTAGAGTGATATACCTATATTTGCTCAAAAAGAAACAATTCTGAAATTGTGCAGGTTCTAAGTGCTGTAAACAGTGAAAAATTTGTAACATTCACCTCTAGTGGGCAACTTTTACATCACATTAAAAATAATACCAGCATTTGTAAAATGATAAAAAAGGGTTTGTCTTCGACTCTTTTTCCTGGTGACAGCAGTCTGCAGATTTTTTTAAAAGAGAAATGAAAAGATGATAAAGAAAACTGAAACCCTCTGTAAAGGAGTATTGCATGGCACAGTCAGCAGTCATAAACAGTTACTTGAGCCTGTTTGTTCCTCTGTGCTATTTGAGCTGTGAAAGACACAACTTTCCTGTTTCATTGTGATAGAGGACTTCTCTCTTTTTTTTTTTTTTTTTTTTTTTTTCTTCTCAGCACATTTTGTCATTAAACACACAATTGTAGTGAGTCCAATTTGCTTTTACTTAGAATTACCATTTTTCAATGTTTTTGCTAGAACGACTTCTAATTATATTAATCTATTTACTTAAGCTGCTAAGGCAAATTTGGAGGTAATAAATTAGACAGTGTAGATACAAGTTACTAGGTAATCTAGAAGGCCTTGAGCATAAAGGAGACTAATTTATTTTAAATCCTGTATTAGGGAGTTGCTAAGCAAATTAAAAACTAAATAGACAATGGTCTGCTTTATCATCTTCTCTTTTTGTTTTTGATAATTTTTTCATATGTTCAAAATTCATCAGTACTTAAGGTCTTTATGCTCTGCTGGTCAGATTTTTACCTAAGGGAAGACATAAGGTAGTGTCTGGACATCAGTTTGAGACAAGTATAAACAAGTTCTGTGTCCTGTTAAAGGAGAGGGGGTGAAACACTCCAGGTTCCTGTTGCTCTCCATATTCTTTTGGTGTTCTGGCCTTTTGGACTTCCTGGAAGTTCCGGCTGATGAGCTGCACTTACCTTTCTTTCTTGCTGCTACTTGAAAACAGAGAGGCAACAAGAGAGGAAGTTTTCTCATTATATTCATAACCTGTCACCTTGTTTTCCATAGATAAACTTGGCAGCTTCTTTCCCTTTCTCTTTCCAAAATGCTCGCTTCTCCTTATTTCAATCCATAATTAAGAAGTGACACTGCTATGTGTTCATTGCTTTATGCTGTTGAATTATCACCAAATTCAGTGTTTTAGAACAGAACCATTTTATGGGCTTTCTCTTATAAATGTAATTTGTTCTGACAGTGGTGCATAAATGGAAAGAATACTTATGGTTTGTTTGGGTTGGTTTTTTCGCTAAAATCCATGTGAATTTAATCCATATGACTGTTAATCTACTGGTTTATCACAAATCCCTCTAGATATCGCTTTCTTCCAACATGACAAACACTTTATTAAGAACAGCCTAATTACCTGTTTCCTGCTAGGTTTTGTAATTTTATATAGGGCACTGTACTATAATTTTAGACACATTTCTGATTAAGAAGCAAAATAGTAAAGCTCCATGATTCCAAGGGCACCCCTTGGGAGAACTGGGTTTGAAGGACACATGACAAGGGTCACAATTGCTTCCCCATTTTTTTTTTCTCACATGAAGTAGTATCGGTTTATTGACTTACAGTGATAGCACAAAACTGCAGCTCTGCTGGCTCATGTTCTTTGGCATTGCTGGAGGACAGAACACAGCAGCAGTCACTGCCCTATATTTGAGGTTAATGTTCTTATGCCCTTTGTGCTCCTGTCCTGACAAGTTGTTCACATTGCTCTATTGCTTAGAATGGCTAGGATTGTGCAATTGAGACCTAAAGGGTAAAATTCCTTCCTTACTGTAAGGGACATGAAAACTATAAAGCTAGTATAGTGCAGGCAAGTAAATCTGCATGGGTACTTGACAAGAATTTGAGAAAAAGCCTGTGCTTCAAGTGGGATCAAAAGGGTGATGCTTTTAAAGTACATTGTCTTAAAACCCAAAACTCTATTGATTATGAAAATTGTTTCTTTTCCTCTTAATGATCCAAAAGCATTTTTACTTCCCATTTTCAACTTTGTTTTCTTGGCCTTGTAGCATTTGATTTTGACACAAAAAGTGTGGAAAAACAAAGCCTGAACACTGTTTCATCTTTCCTGTGACTTTGTCAATCTCACTAGCACACACCCATAGCATTTCCCACATTAACAGAATTAGAATGAAATTATGGTCACAGAGAAGTGACCATAAATTAGAAGAAGAATTATTTACTTAATAATAACAGAATGAAGAATCTGATAGCAATTAATAGCATTGAGTTGGTAAATTGCTGAGTTTAAAAGAGAAAAAAAGAAAAAGGGAGGGTTCTTTGTAATAGGAGAGAGATGAATTGAATGCTACTAAGCCAAGGATGATTTCTTGCCCTGTAATTGGTTTCACAAGATTAATAATTCTGTGTCAGTCTGCAAGTTTAATTATTATCAAGAGAAACTTATTGAAAATTGAATCAGGGAAACTGTACATTTAAAATTAAAATTGAACAGCCTTATAAATAAATAAAAAGAAATCCATTTTAAATATACCAGTGTTTAAAATTATATAATTGGAAGAAATTGGAATTGTCTCTTCATGCAGAGATTAATGATGCAGTTCCTTTGCTGATGTAAGCCTAAATTGCTTCTGGCCCAGTATGCATTTCACAAAAATAACAATGTCACATACAAAGTATCATTTAAACTTTTGCTGTAATAGTTTTGTAATGGTGGACTACAGAGACCCACTTCACAGTTAGGTGAAAATCTGTAACTTTACAACAAAGGCAACAACAGACTTATGGTTAGTGGGTGGTATAATTGATCTACACTCTGCTAGACTGTGAGGGCAGCAAAGCATGACAAAGCAGATAGTGGATGACAGAAGAACAGAGATAAGGCAGAAGTGTACAAACACTTGGAATGATTTAGAATAGGAGAAAGCAGGAATGAAAACAACACTGCAGGTGCAGTCTGGTAATATAACAGTGTTATAGTTGATATTGTGCACAGTGGAATAAATCTCATCTGTTTCTGTCAGGCCAAAAGGATTGTTGATAGCAGAAGTGATATTCAGATTTGAAATACTATTTGTAAAACACACACAGAGCTCATTCCTCCAGGGTCCTCTCTGATCATTATACTTGCTAGTTAATTCTCAAGGACTCATTTAAATTTCTGAGGTGTTGCAATAAGGAATATAAAATTTCCTTGTTTATTGTATATTGAAGTTACTTTATTTTCAGTCCCTTTGTATGTACCATACTAAAGCAAAAGAGTTCATCTCTGCAACCAAGTGCATTGTCTTCAGAACCAGAAGTTGTCAATATAGTTATAACATCATGTAGCCAAATGAGGACAAATTATTGACAGAGTTCTGATTTCTTTTCCTGTCTCAAATAACCATATTTCTCCATATAGCTATCCGTAGTATTGAATTAATATTGTCTTTAAGGAAAATAATACTTTAAGATTTCTTGAGATCTTTTTATTTAAGTAGTATTTTATATAAATATACACCATTTAAAAATGCTCAGTGAGTTACAAAAATTACCCAGACTGACAACCTGAACCTTAAGACTGTTGCAAAATGATCTCCCATGTTGCTGCAGGCGCAGTCAGCTTCCAAATTAGGGCAGGATGCCTATCCTTGTACCACATTAATTTGGTTGGCAAAGTGGAAAAACAGTGACAGCCTGTGGTTTAAAAATACTGAGTCACAAACCTCTGAATAACAGGTTTTGTATTAGAAATGGCAGTTCAGCTGGACACTGCTGAAAGAAATGGTAATGATGATGGAAAGTGTACTTCCATTATGTACTGAAACCCTAAAAAATTCTGAGCTGCGAACATTACCTAAGAGGTTTTGTTCTTCTGCAGTTTTGTTTACATCCAGTAGCATAATCAAGTACTATTTGCCTTCCTCTATATTCAACAGCTGGTGTTACTTGTATAATTGGTAACTCTTTTGAATTTGCCTTAAACAGACACTTGCAGCTCGAAAATCTGGTATTTCCATGGCCATGCTCATCCGGACCTCCATAAACACTGATGAAATGGTAAGTATTTTCAATGATAGGTTTGAGGCTTTGAAGTTACAGAGAAATTTTTGTTCAAAGATCTCTCAAAATTATTTCAGCTTTACACACTCCAAACTGGATGAAATTGAGTGTATTCCATTTATTCTGTAGAAACTTCCAGGGAACTTGAGCAGAATTTGCTGCCTGATTCACATTAGCAAGACCAGGTTTGCTTCTGCTGACTCACATTTGTGACAGTCAGAGGGGACTTACCAAGAAACCTTTGATTTAGAAAACAGTTACTTGGGGGGGAAGCCTTTTGTTTTAAATTGCCCATCTGTATTATGTTTAGCTGCAGTCTTTCATCATCTTTCTATCTTCCTTACACTGTGAGTGTAATTAGCGTGACAGGGCTCTGCAAGATGGGTTTTTGTGATAATTTTTCCCCAGTCCTTGGGATATTATTTAAATTTTTTTCAAATGTAACATATATGATTCTAGAAGAAATATTTAATTCATACAAGAAGTAGCTACAAGAGTCTTTTGAAAAAGCATACTGCTATAGCTACTAAAATTTGTGAGTTGTGATTTTCCAGTACTGATTTCACTTAAATTTGGCAAAAGACATTATTTTGAACAAAAACACAACGAGTATCATTTTCTTCAAGAATACTTACATTGTGATGCAAGTTTTATGTGACTGAACTAAGAAAAAGCAATAATTTGAAGAAATATTTCTATTTTTTGTTCCTCAAATTCCTAGCACATACATAGCCTTCTAAAATACATCATATTCTGAAGAAAAATGGAGTTGAATTTTTCTTACTTTGTTGTTAAGGTCCATAGCAGAAGAACGGGAGAACAGAAAATACTGACAGGTATTCTGGGAACTGGAACATGTAGCACAAATGCTGGCATCCAACAGTCTTACCTGGTTTATTGTGAACTTTTTGTGTGCTTATATGGTAATCAGAAAGTTATGATTTGGTGGTGCCCAGGGATGGATCGCTGAGGTAGAAAACAGCTGGTGTTTGAAATGTTCTTCCAGTGGAGGCAGTAGCAAACAAACAACGTTATGTATAAGAATTACCTTTTATGACAAAAAAATACAGATTCATCAATTTATTTACATGCCTCCTCTCATGTAAGAACTATCAGGCTCTCATTTTGACAGGCTAAAGTTGCAAGTTTTGATGATGATATTAATTGCCAGCAAATGCAGGACAAGGAAGAATCATTCGGACTGCACTTAGACATTCTTACATGAATGGTCCTGTTCAGGAGGAAAGAAAAAGGCAGCAAATCTCAGTGAACAGCTCAGTCCAAACATGTCTCCAATGCTTGCCATCAACCAGAGAAACCACTGAACTCATTCAGGAAAAATGGAAAGGGAAAATTCATTTGAATGTATTTTTATACCTCTATATTCTTTGGCCTTCATTTGAACCATGCCATATGAAAAACTATGTACCAGAAATAGTTTTCTTTTTTTAAGAAATCTTGAAATAAAAATGTAAATCCAAAGGCAGACAGCAAGTGTAATTTAGACACATGAAAGTTCATTTGATGAGAAAATGTAAAGAGCTAATTCAGAGTAGAGGTGAATAAGAGAAGGCAGTCCTATGCCAGCCCTCGCTGCACATACCAAGGGATAGGGAGTGCTCTTTCACAGACAAATGTAAGGGCACAGCCAGTAAGGCCTCTTGCAAGATATTTAAAACCAGGGAAAGGCACTACTTTTCTGCTTCTCTAAGTAGCCAGCCAAACTTAATAACCTAGGGCATCATTACACTGGATAGAGCAAGGTTTGAAAACAAAAAGGACAGACATTTGCAGGCATAAAAGAATTCTCAAGATACCCTCTACAAAATGAAGATGTGAAATGCAGATGAAGAAATGGAGTCACCAATGGAAGTTAAGGAAAAAACATCCCCTTTGGGCAAGTAATTCTTCTGATTAAGGCTTTTCTAGTTTCTACCCTGCCTCGAGTTTTTCTGGAGGGAATATTAGTGACTCCAGTGGGTGTGGGTTATTTGGCTGGTTAGATTCAGTATGAAAATTCTTTGAACTAATGCCTTTTATTAAAATTCAAGTGCCACCTACTCAAAAAATTATACCCTGAGGTTAAGGCTTTGAGCTTTGCCACCTGTCACAGCTATCCTTCTGGTACAACACACTCATGACACAATGAGTTTGTGTGTTCTCAAGCACAGATCCAAAGACATTTTAAACAGTTTAACACTTAGACATATTCTTTCAGTTTGGCACCAATTTAATTGCTTTGTTGAACAAAGACAGAGCTGCGTGTTTTTGAAACTTATGCATCAATGACATCAACAAGTATTTCAAGTATAAAACAGAAGTAAATTTTCCTTCAGAGGATAAGAGATAACTTAATAATTTTCCTATATATTAGTAGTGCTAAATGTTGCTAAACCAGTTATTAGTTATATAGTTATATTGGAAGATATTAGTGCCATTTTTAATGCCCTGTAATTCACATAACAAAAGCATTTAAACAGAGAAGAGTAATAGGAATGAAAGCCTCTAGACAGTAAGAGAAATAAAATTTTCTGTTGCAATTTGCTTTATTAACAACAGGGGAAAGAACATGTTCAGCAAAACCAATCTACAAATTGTGTCTTTCAGCTTCTTCATTTACCCTCAGATGTTTATTTTAAGGCCTGTTGAGGGTAAATTTCATTACTTACTGACATTTGAGAAAATGTAAAAGTTACTGGCAAAATTCTAAAAGTATTTATAATGTGAAAAATATTGAAGCTGAACAGGCTGGAAGGGCAGGATTTGTACTGAGGGTACATGAGCTCAGGAGTGGAAGAGCGTAATCAGTGGTTTCTGAGAAACATGACTCCTCAGCAAACCGTATAAATTAACTTTAGGTTGTTTTAAAGTTTCTTTTCTGTAACATGGAAGGCAAAAGTGCAGTAATATACAAAAATTAGTTCTCCAGAGTTAGGTGGCCATTACTATCACTGTTCTTAGGGTCTACCAAATCAAACTGGTGAACACCTTCACTTGCTTTCAGGGAAGTTATTAGGATAGGCTAAAAAGCACCCTGGAGAGTAATTCAGTATTTGTTTTAGTCTTTTCTGCTGTATCAGTTTCGGTTTTTCCCTTAGTTAAGTTCTACAGTGTTCTCACATGTGCTCAGATCAAATGTCCATGAAATGTCTTACCATATATCTTTAGCCAGGCTTTACAGAATGGATATTGTTTTCAGGACAATACCCTATGACAGAAAGACTTTCAGAAATATCCCACTGTGGTATGTTTTATAATCTGGTTTCTTCTTTCTAAAAAAAACAATTATTCATTTATGAGGGAACAAGTCTAGAACTAATACATACATGGCAGTCACGTGTGCATTTAGTGAACACCCACGCCCTAAAAAAGGCACAAACAACCTAACCTTGGTGCCAAGTGCTGGCTGCAGGCTGCTGAACTCTCCTTATTCCCAATAAATTGCCTGCACCTAGGAGCTTGGGGGACGCCTGAAAAAAGGCTCAAATAAACCAACCAGAGCATTGTACCCATACAAGCCAAGGTCTTGTGTGTAAAACTACAGGGGCTGCTTTGTTTTCATCTTATTAAGCACCAAGGAGCTGAGACTGAGGTTGTTACAGTACTAATCAGTAAATAGCCAATAACTGTTCTTGTAGTAGAACTTGTCATGGGTATTAAACCAAAACAGTCCAAGAAATGGGCTTGGATTTTTGAGAAGTATGGATCGTTCTTGTCTATAGTAAAAAGCAATTTGATGCTTAAAATTAAGCAGTAAGTATGCTGTTACAGAAATACAGATAAGATGGAACCCTACAATTGGCTTGCTTTTATTTGATAAAATTATATGTCCACTTGGTATTAGAGGACAGTGTTGTATATATATCAAAAGGCATTTTGTGCAGTGTGCCTAAGTCCCTATAGGAAGTATTTAAATATTCAGAATTAATGCTTAGTACCTACTTAAGATACCCCCATGAATGTAATACTGCTGATTTTTTTTCTGCCTCAAAACAGAAAAAAAATAAGACCTTTTGTTAATTGAATAACTTGATTCCAACTTAATTCTGCTGTGTGTGTAATCAGACAAAACAGTTATGCAGAGTTCTTCTCAAAGTGTAAAGCAAAAGGAGTAAATCAGTATTTTGTAAATTACCTTATACTTCTATGTATATTCTGATATTTTATAACATTTTAAGTGTAAATGGTATATAGTTTAGAAAGAGTTCATTTGTGTTAAATAATGAACCTGAAGGGTCTTTTTCTTACCCAACAGAAAATACATGTCTTCAAGAAGACCCTGCAGGCTTTGATCTATCCAATATCATCAACTACACCTCATAACTTTGAAATTTGGACAGCTACAACTCCCACATACTGTTATGAATGTGAAGGCCTCCTTTGGGGCATAGCCAGACAAGGCATGAGATGCACCGAATGTGGTGTCAAATGCCATGAGAAGTGCCAAGACCTCCTAAATGCTGACTGTTTGCAGAGTGAGTATTTCATGACAGCTGAAGTGTTGTGTTATTTCACACCTTTGGATTTGTGTGTGTGCTCAGCAATATCTTGAAATGAGGGACCAAATCACACAAAATCAGTAAAGGTATGTTGATGCTCCTCAATTGAGAAGCTAGCCAGGAGCTTTATGGAAAACCTACTGTTACTTTTGCTTTCGTCCTTGAAATCTGTCAAGCGTTGCTGGGCATTTACAAAATAATGCTTGCTAACATCACTGAATTATTCACTTCTCACTGCCTGTGGCAATATCTGAAGCAATTTATTATTTGAAGCAAACCATCTTTGTTTTGCTTAACTCAAAACACAAAAAAAATGTCAAAGGAAATATTAAAAAAAAATTCCTGCTTGTCTACTGTAGTCATATTGATGTGTTATATGTTAGACAAAAATATGGAACAGTAAGTAGGATTTTGTCCCTTCAAAATACTAAATGCGGTATGTGTAAGGGAAAAAAATTAGTAAGTAATTTGGCACTAGAATTGTGGCAAAACGATCTTTTCTTTGCTTTTTCTTGCTCAGTTTTGTTCCAGCCACCATGAATTCTCCTGTGAAAATATATCAGGTGTATTTAAATTATTATTAAATTACAATGCAATTATTGTATGAGATCCTGATACTCTGATTTTGAAATGGGCTTCCATACTCTGGAGTTATTCAACACTGTTCACTGTTGCTATGTCCAAAGCTTCTACATGTACGAAAACTGCATAAAAACTCACTTCTTGCTTCTTTTCACTGTGTTCTCTGTGTGAGGAGCTGTCACAAGGGATGGATACTTGAGGTTTGTACTGCTCAGCAATTAATTAAAATTTCCCAGAGCGAGTGACTTCATGAATTAAATCAGTGATGAATTTCTAAATCAAACTTTTTTACAGTGTTTAATTGTGGTTTTGCGCTGTGCTGGAAACTGGGCTGTTGTCCCCGGCCCTATCATGAGCCCAAAAAAAACCCATCAAAAATGGTTCATGATACATTTGATGAATTTTTATGGATGATAAGTCTGAGAGCATGCAAAAAATAAATAAGATTGTAAGTAATCTGTGGTATGAACAGTTTGAAAACACTGAACAGCTGGGTCTTAAAAGAGGAAAACCTTTAGAAGGCAAATTGCAGGTAAAATATTTCACATGCCTAAGGGATCCCACTCTTCTCATTAGTATGCAAATGTTTCTGAGCATCCTGTCATATTTTTTGCAACAGATTAATTGCTCAGTGTTCATAGTACGATACTTTGAAAATATCTTGTTCCTTGTTTTTCATTGAAAAGATTAATTGACCAATTGGCTAAATCTCTGTTTCTGAGAAAGCTGATCCTAACAGCATCATAAAGTGAAATGTAGCTGTTTTTACCATAGTCATCCTTTTGCTCATCTCATAATCAGTAGGATGTATTGGCCTTCAAACTTCTGTAATTTATTTTTTTTAATATATAATGATTTCTAATGTAGACTGTAGAAATGAATTCACATCTCAAGATCTTTAGGGTCAATATATAAACTTGTTCTAAATTAGATTTGGAAGAAAACCAGTGACACTTTCATTAGCTCTCTCATCTTCAGTAAGATATCCCTTTCTCTAACTAGTTCCAATATTAAATTAGAATTGATTTCAATCATGCTGAGTTTGCATCAGTCCCTAGGGTGAAAGGAGCTTGTTAACGTCTTATGCAATGTAAGTTACACTATTGTCTTAATTAGTTTGATCAATACTACATGAAAAAAGTTGTTGATAGACAGCAGTAGAGGTTGTCAGCAACAGGGGATATAAAACTAATTGCAATAAATGAGTATAAAGAGAAAGACATTTACTTAAAGAAAGTTGTATTTTAACACGTATTTCCGTTTCATCTGTGCTGTCTCAAACATCAGCAAGGTTTCTAACAGGAGTATGCTATTGCATTCAGATTGTGCCCAGGGTTTATCATTCAATTATGTTGTTGCATTTCTACTTTTTAAGGAAGGGCAGAAAATAAGAGAAAATAAAAAAAAAGATCCCTCCTGCATCTTTTAAGAATGACCTAATGTATTTTCCAGGCAGCTCAGCAATCATTTCTTTTGTAATAAAATCGCTACTCAATTTTCAACTGGTGTTTTGTTTCATGGCGGCACATAATTCTATTTCTACTAGTTCCTAGATTTTCAGTCTGGATAATCTTTAATCACTACAATTTTGGTATTCCATATTCAGAAAGATTAGGTACTCTGAACAAGAAATTTTCAAGATTTCTCAAGATTTAGTAGCCATGGAAAACTCCTTGAAGAAGCCATCTAATTCAGCCTTTTGGCAGTCTAGGGTTACCAGTATCTGGTATTTCAAACCACACATTTTCCAATCTTATAACATGATACATTCCTTCTTTACATCTCTCTCTATATAGATATCAGTTGCCTTCCAATGTGCTAAGAAACCTTCAGACACATTGAAAACTGAAGAAAACAAAGCATGTAATATTTGATTTGTAACACTTCCCTGAAATCTTGTGCTGAAAGATGACCCTTTCCAGCTCTATAGAGTTGATAATTTCTTCTTTAGCCATTGCAAGCTGAGTGCATTAACAAAAATTCCTTCAAAAGAACATATTGGCATTTGATGGTTTTGTAAAGAAGGAACTCTATGCTTCTTCAGTGTTGAATCTGATTTATAATTGCATAATAAATTGTTCAAAATTATTTTGTTTTAATTTTACTAACCCTCTAAAGGGAACAGTAAAATGCTTTAATCCTCCCAGGATTTGAGGATGGCTAGTTGAATGATGTTTTCATGACTTTTTGGAAGAGTAGAGTACTTGCTGCTGCTAATGATAATGATGATTCTGACATTCACTGCCACAATCCTTTGAGTTGTGTTTAACAATATGAGCCAAAATTCAGCAATGCCTATAGTAAGTGGCAGTGTCACTTATCATTTTTTCAGTATTTTTCTATCTTGTTTTATATGTTAATCTCATCAAGAATTGAAATGGCCTATTTAGCACTGCAGGAATTTAAATTTTTGCTTCCTACCATTCTAATCATACTGTCTGATGTTTCTTTTCTCACACTCAACTGCAAATCTGATTTTGGGGATTTTTTTCAAGAGTATATTGTAGAAACATTAATCAGAAGCCTTTTCCTCTGACAGAAAAATGACATTTTAATAAGGTGAACTTGTGTTCATAAAACAACTGATAATTTTAGATATCACAAAGAATATATGAGGTATTATTCAGGTGAAATGAAGATCTCCTTCAGGTACTGCTGTACCAAGAGTTGACTGTACATCTTAGATGGGAAAAAGAACAAAATCAATTCTCAATAACAATGGTGACTTTTTTTGCCATTTCAGGAGCAGCTGAGAAAAGTTCCAAACACGGTGCAGAAGACAAAACACAGAATATTATTAGTGCTATGAAGGAAAGAATGAAGATTAGAGAGAAAAATAGGCCAGAGGTGTTTGAAGTGATCCAGGAAATGTTTAATATTTCTAAGGAAGATTTTGTACAATATACAAAAGCAGCAAAACAAAGTGTTTTGGATGGAACATCCAAATGGTCAGCAAAAATAACTATCACAGGTAATTTTCTTCTGTTCTAAGAGTTCTTTCTTTCCTATTCCTCTGGTTCAGGAACAAGCTTTTTTTTGTAAGTAGAGCTGGACTGTGTATTCAATTGCATGCTTGATGCATCTACAAGCAGTTGGATTTATATGACAGCTGCAAGAGTTGAGTTTTAAGTTGCTGAAACCACTTTATATTCTACTGCTCTAGGAAGGAGGACAAGTGAAAATTTATCTCCTCTACGTCCTACCAATATCTCCTGTGCTAATGAAGAGCTTTATGCCACAAACTGCAAGAGTTAAAGTTCACTAAAAAAAGGCTTTGAGTGATAAAAAACACATTTGCACTTAAAAATCCAGATCTCATTGGTTTGAGACTTATTATCCATTTGTGTTGCTTGACTAAGGGTGTGTTCCATTTTAGTGATGCTGATGTTGCATAATTCTGCTTACTCCAAACATATTCCAGATGGCTTCCAACTGCATTAGCCTGGTTGCTCATGAAAGTTTCCAGGTCCTCTGACTTTGGCATTTCAGTTTTTGAATTAAAACCTCAGCATATTCTGAAGGTTGAGAGGTGATGCATGAAACTCAAAAGAATAATTATGGAATTTTGGGACTGTCACCAAGCACTAGGGACATATTTAATTCATGTGTTTATTTTTAGTTCTGCCTCTAAAGGCTACTGAACACTGACTTGTATAATACAGGCCAGTATAATACATACAGTTTAATCCTTGAAGACTTTCACTAGGCTGTCCCTTAATTCTACTGCATAAATAGGAGAAAGATACTTCCTTGCCTTCTAAAAGTTTCTCTGTGGATTTAGAGTGGATGGGGAAGACAAAATATGCTATTTCGTTCCTAAGAGTGTTTTCAGAAATTAGATGTGTTAAAGACTAGCAGAATTTTACTTCTTTCACTGAAGTCAGCACATACAACTGAACCCACACTAAGAGAGGATCTGCTGAGCAAGGTGCCATTTTTAGGTAATCGTTTTTCTGAGCACACCAAGGGAGCTTCATTATCCAAAATGATTGGCATTAGAGAATGTTAACTAAATGTTACCACTGAGATGATTTAAATAATACGTGCAAAATAACAAAGGCAGCTGCTGCTGAATGGTAGAGCCAGAGCAAGCATTTTAGCTGCAGTTCTCTGGCTTTAGTAGCCTGCTCTTTGACAGTTCTGCTTTCTCCTGAGATTTCCACTTTTATGAATTATAACGGAAAATGTTCCTCATGTTTAGTTCTGTAAGCCACAGGGACTATTTTTTATATTATTGGAGGCTTTACTTTGGAAGTGTTAGTTTGGAACTTTGGAGAAAATTTGGAAATTTTTTTATTAATTTATTGGAGGGCAGGGAACTTTAGGGAACTATCAGACTCAAGACAAGTCTACAAGATTATATTCTTTGCTATTTTGATGAAACTAAAGTTTGAGATAAGTATTTGAATTAGGCTTAAAAAGTCATTGATTAGTGCTCAGTGGTGAATCTTTATGTTTATTACTCTATTACACTATCTTTTAAAACATGGTACAGTCCAGAAGGGTAGTTAGACAAACCTTGTCAGTCTTCAGAGTTGCAGACATTGGGGAAATAATCCAGAAACCTTTCTTTCACAATCCCTCACACTGAGGCCTTTGTTTTCTGTTGCCATTGTCACTCTCATTTACTTCTTGGCAATAAAGGCTATCAGAGCTAAAGCACATTTCTCTGCTTTTGTTGCAGTTCTTTGTGCTCAGGGCTTACAGGCTAAGGACAAAACTGGCTCAAGCGACCCATATGTTACTGTGCAAGTTGGCAAAAACAAACGAAGAACAAAAACTATTTTTGGAAACTTGAATCCAGTATGGGATGAAAAATTCTATTTGTAAGTATAGAAAATGCTGTTGATATTGCTTTTTTTTAATCTAAATTTAGGTAATGTAACTCTACCAAGTGAAATATTGTCTTCATTCGAAAATATGTTTTGTCTGTAATATGGATATTCATAGCATTATGAAATTAGTGAGTTCTGAATGGAGAGAGCATCAGAATTTATTATGGCTTTATCTTACAGTGATCGTGCAGCTTATAATTCTTTTTTGGGATTTGTTGGTGGTGTCTAATTATTCTAATCTTTAGAGGAACTTAAGTAACAGTTTTCATACTTCAAACTTACATACCGAGTATTGTCATTAGAAATGCTTTCTTGCGTGCCAGATGCTGACCATGCCAGGTAAATGTGGTTTTATTTGACCCTGTGATTCTCCAAGGTGTAACTGGGGAATTTGGTAGTAGCTGGTGTGCTCCAGGCTCAGGATTGGTGTGTTTGTAATGTCCATACTTTTAGGAGACTGAGTCTTGTATGAGGGTCAGATATAGAGTGTATGGTATGATAGCATTATTTTGTTTATTCTCTTATTTCTTTCCTCCTATGAAGAGAGAAGAAGTTGTCCCTATTCCTATCTACATAAACTATGCAAACAATTTCTATGAGGGTTCAGGCATTTGAAATAGAGCCCTCTTTTCTTCAAGAAGGTGCAATGTTATGACAGGTTACCTTCTTATTATCTAGGACTTCCTTAGTTTTTGGACAAAATCTGCTATCCTGTTGAGGAAGAGGTTAATGTTTCAGTAGTTTGAAAGAGTTTTGGTCCAAGATGCTGCTTCTATTTGTCCGAAAAAAGGTACTAGAGAATCCAGCTGAATTAAATGTCTGCTGTTCTTTTCACAGTTTCAAACATCTCTATTAGAAATGAATGAGTAATTCAGAGAAACTTTTTACAAGCTTCCTCTATCCAGAAAGTATTTTCTTTTTGAGTTAATTGTGTTACTCTGGTAACAGTTGAAGTGTCAGACCTCACTGAGTGGCTTTGAGAGACCAAAAGTAGGAGATTGATTAATTTCTTGCATTTTAATTGTAGGAATTGCGTAATGTCAAAAATAGGATGAGCAATTCAGCAAATTTTGTAGGAAGCTTGTTGAATGTAGTTTCTCAAAGACATGAGCAGGTATACAATAAAATCCCTGGAAACTTGAAAATACTCTATTTTTTTTTCCCAGCACTAAGTATTGCTATCATCTGCTGCCCTAGGAATAATATTTATACCCCCCTCCCAAACCTTACTATAGCATGAACCCTCTGAGCAACTACTTTGCACTGAATACGTTTTCCAACATTTTTATAGTATGTGTGCTTTCTGGAATAATGTCCCTGACTTATTTAATGCTTTGGATTTCAACTGAAAGTATATAAGAATTTCTAAATTGTATTAAATAAACTATAAATGTTTAACCAGAAGATTAAATCTAAAGTAGATCAATATAACTATTTAATTGACTCAGGAATCATTATTTAAATTAGGCTCTATTAGTGGTAATTGATATTTAAATTGTGTTTAAAATCTAATATTAACCATCATTATAACTTTTAAATGATAAAATGCGTAAATAAGATGTCTCAAAAATTTTACCACCCTTTACTTACTTATTATACCAAAACATGTTTTCAAATCTTCCCATCTGTTCCAAAACAAGGATTTGGAAAAAACATTGGCTCCCCACTGTGCTTTTGCTCTGTCATACCACGTGGAGTGAGGGCAGTGTTCTAGTTCTTAGAACCACACATAACCCAGATATGATTGCATGGTAACAGTGAGAGAATGTTTCTAACAAAATGTAGTCTGACCCTCTGTGAAATGACCATGGGACACTGGCATGGATTTTAACAGGGAACCTCATAAAGTGTAACTAAAATAGAGCATTTTGGTGCACAAGGTAGAGAAGTAAATAGGCCAGCAGATGTTTATTTAATGAATAGGTGCTAAGGGCTTTGATCCTTTCTCCTGGCATTATTAGAAATGAGAGAACAAAGTTTTTCTGCCTTTTTCAATGAAACGTAAGTGATAGTAGAGTTTTTTTCAATGCCAGAGCAAAGGAAGAGTCCTGCAGCTGTCACCTTCTCTTTCTGGTTGAGTGTGGCATCAACCAGAAAAGGGACTGCATTTTCTTTTTTTTTAATTACAGAAAGATATATTTTGGATGTATAATTTTCAGCTTTGTAGAAATCTTTAGATTGATACACTATAATAAAAGTTTATTCTCATTCTTTTCTTGACTCTTTTTGACAGTTGGTTACTAAAATACAGGAATCTGTTTTGCCTGACAGTGTTGTCTAGACTAGCACACATCTCCAAATAGCCTTGCTGACTTTACAGGTACCACATTCCCTCTGACCATTCAAAAATACCTCAGATCCAATTGTATAATACAGAGGTCTTTCAAATAACTGGATGATTATTTTACAATATTTATTTTTCCTATTTTGACTGTTAATAAGACAGCATAAGGGCTCTAATAAATATCTTCCTTGGGTTTCTGTTTCAGCTGGTTTCAGTCATCCAGCTGTAGATATTCTTTCTTTAGAGTTACTTTAAAGCGTAGCGTAGCACTTGCACATTATTTATTCTGAAATAAATGATTAGTTGAATTCATTTAAAGCAGTATTTGCTGTAAGTGGCCAAGAAGACTTCACAAAGTCCCTATCCACTGGTTTTTTATACATTCTTGATCAAGTGAATTGACTTTTAAAAAATACGGTCTTCATTCACTGTATCTGAAGATAACATGATTAGTTAAGTGCTTAAATGGTGATCCAGTTTCCAGTGATATTTTAACACAGTTTTGCCAGAATTGTTGAAATAGCTCAAGGATTGTATCCTAAGCAAGAGTATATAACAGAGAATTAAATTACATAAAACAAATTGAATAATAAAACCACCTACACATTAGTTTACTAGATTAATTAATTCTAAAAAATCTTCAGTAATCAGCCAAGTTTCTGAGAGACATTCTGCTATCTCATAGCCTCAGCCCAAATCAAGAGAGCAGAACACCTCTAAGAAGCAATTCCAATGATAAATTGTTTTCTCAGTGATAATGTTTTTCAAAGTACAGCGTGCATGGTCTGAATCTCTTTTTTCAAACTGCTGTCAATCCAGATTAATTTTATACAACTCTCTTTTTGTTATGACAGAGTAAAATAATGCAAGAAAAAGCATAATTAGTCTCATTCTACTTTATCAGAAAGCATGGCCTGTGACAACACTGCTAGAGAATTGGGACTGTCCAGACTAGAGAAGAGACAAGTAGTGGAGGTAAGGATGTCTTTAAACACATCCTTTCTCCTGCAAAGAGGAAAGGAATAATCTATTTTCCATGCTTACTGTTATAGTAGAACAAGAAGTAGCAGCTACAAATTACATTTAGAGAGGTTTGAATCAGACTTCAGAAAAAGTTTGCCAACAGTGGGGCTAATGGAGTTCTGGAAGTGATATCCTGAAGGACCATGGAATTGTCTGTGAACAAAGAACCTAAGGAGAAAGTGGACATAGCACTGGATCTGGCTCTGCCTTGCAGTAATGGCAATAATAATAAACATGAGGGGTAATAAAAACTGTAAGTGGGTTCCTGAATTTACTGAAGGTAGCACAGTATCACTTAGTTGTCATTTTAACACCAGTGCAGATCTCCTAGAGGAGATGTACAATCAGGTCATGCCAGTGCCTCTAATAATAAATTTACATTGGGATACTGCTGTAAAGATACTTTATTATTACAATTTTATTACTCTAGCCATTAGAATAAGCTGGAATTCTGTGAGGCATTGTGGAAATGTGTGGCATTCTGGAAATGCAGAAGTAATGTAGTATCACCAGATTGTTGCTAAATTATTAAAAATGTCTCTTCTGTCCTGCGTCTCTGAATACTCTGAATTCTCTAGTTTTCAGAAGCATCAATACTTTCATTCTCTGGGTGCTAGAGGACAATTCATTTCTCATCTTCCTGTATCACACTTCTGTGAATGCTTTTACTGAGCACATAAAGTAAAGTGGCTAGAAGAGGAACAGTGAAACTAGTATATGTTGTCGAGCATTTAATTCTCTGGGGTTA
This sequence comes from Sylvia atricapilla, assembly GCF_009819655.1. Lineage (NCBI taxonomy): Eukaryota > Metazoa > Chordata > Aves > Passeriformes > Sylviidae > Sylvia > Sylvia atricapilla. Next base: position 12,815,012 of record NC_089152.1, read on the forward strand.
TTTTTTTGGAGTAAACAGAAGCAGGAATTTCACCCAGAGCTTCTGGTCAGATGTTAGCAGTGACCAGTTCTAAAGCAGAACATGCATGTCATTACATAGGGCTGTTTCTGAGTCTGGGCAGGTAAGTGGGATCATTGAGAGACAGCTCTGTAACTTTAGCAGGAAATCTCCCTGCAATCACTCTGCCACAGGGCAGGCCAGGAGGAAATACTAGTTCATCCACTCTTCAGTTTTTAAACACAAATACATGCTATTTTTGTGGTCTTACTCTGGAAAATTCCAATGTAGCAGAGCTGACTCTGCGCTGAAGTTTCGACACGAAGATGAACGCAAGTTAACACACTGGTTGTGCCAGGTCTCACCATGTTTCACTAACCTAAGATTAAAGGAGAAAAGGATGCTGAGGACAACTGAGGATATCAGGGAGTGGTACAGTCATCCTGACCATCTGAATAAATATTTCTTAATCAGCTAAGTGTATGTCAGAGGGAAATTCACGTTGTCTCAGGAGAATAAAAATACGATGTTTGTGCTGAAGTACAAAATGACTTTTTATATGCAGCATCTGCCAGAAAATCAAAGCAGGAATAAAATTTCTGTTAAAAGCACAGGTGTGGTGATGAGCATCACATAAATACCTCCTCAGTGACGGATCTCCCTGTGTTGCTGTAGAAATCCCCTGTCAATTATTTCTGTTGGGAGCCCAGCTAAATGCAATTCAGGACTCTAGCAATGTTAAGCAGTAACTTAGAGCTACATTTCAGGAGAATTAAATGGTTTCTGTGTTTAGCCTAGTTTCTTAAGGCAGCAATGTTTTTTTGATCCGTCTCTATCTTCCTATATTTTGTATGTCCTTTGCAATAGCTTTTGAATTTTGTGATCAGAATTTCAAACAAATTTCATGGATTGCCAAGTAGTATGTCTGTCGTGTTCTATGAAATATGTGGTCAGAGAGAGATGAGATCCTAACTGTCCTCAGTACGAGCTCACCCTATAACAGATAACAGGAGTTCACATAAAGGCGTAATTTATGAAAACCCCAACTATGGGAGAAGATTCAATAGGTGATTGTGTTTGGTTGGATGTCAGGAAAGCCAGTCATAAGACAAAAGGAAACTGGACTTTATTAGTTTTGCAAATCACAGAACAATATACATTTTAATTACCAGAATTATCTGCAAAGTTAAAATCTGGAATACAGACAGACACGAGGATTTCTGTGACAGTGAATAGCACAGTGTGACAGAGTAAAAGCTGTGCATGCCATTTTTAGTGTCTGATTGGCCTTGACAGTAATAAAACCATTTACAGCACTTTATACTTCCAAAGCCCATTACCACCACTAATTAATTCTTAGAATACCCCTGAGGGGTGCTGCTTGGAAGATAAGTTGGAGTATTGCTGTTTTTAACACTGAAAACAGAGACAGATCACTAAGCAGTGATAGTGCTTGGAATAGAATTTGAGAAAAACCTCTTAATCAAGTGTCAAAGAAAGGCCCTGCTGAAGATGTAGATTTGCTGTTATGCTTCAAAGTCATATTTAAACATAAACAAAGATATGCAATGTATAAAATATTTCTGTAGCATTCGTAAATGGATATTAAAAAGATACTTTGTGTGGATGCATGAGTATGGTATGGATTTAACTGATGCCAGCTCTGTACTAGTCAAACATCAACAGAAAGTTTTCCACTGACCCAAACCTCTGTAGTCAGGGTTGGGATATTCCAATCAAGTCATCAAAAGCCATCACAAATGAATAGCAAACAGTCCTCATTGTGCCTTGTAGGACTAGGCAGTAATAGAGTTTACTTTCCATTTCTGTGCAAATAAATGCGGGGTGCAGCTGGGGGTAAAAAAATTTATCCTCTCTGTACTCTGCAGATTGCAAGTGAATGCAAGTGCATTGCTCATTCCCTCACACATCCAGCAGTTTATTGAATCCACTTAACCAAGGAGGGGCTAGTAAGCCACTTAAATTTACAAGACATTTTTTAGAACAGGGCACGGTCCCTACTCTTTCTCCTTACCAGGGAATGGACATCTTGAAAAGCATCAATGTATCTTTTTTAAAAAGCAGGTATTTTTTTTCCTCGGTTTTTCTGATTGCCTTTCTTTTCTTGTTGGAGTGTTTGTGCATACTTCTTGGTCTCTAACAAACACTTCCTGACACACACCGGAAATATTTTTTCATTTTTTTTCTTGCCTTTTCTGTTATTCCATACTACCTTGGTAGATTACTGTATGTACTACATGGCATTCCTAAACAAATAAACCTGACCTAAGTGTACCTATCCTAAGATATTTGTTAAATAATAGGCTCAGGAAGTATGAATTTCATATTAAAAAATTTAATGAGCAGTTATTGACATTCCTAAATACAATCTATGTATATATAATTGAATCAGGGTATTCTCTTAATATGTAGTAATTTTCATACATATAGTAATTGTAACTTTGTCCCTGGCAGTCTGGGATGGCTTTTTATTCCCTGGATGTTGCAGGTTGTTTGTGCTTAGACATTTGGTGCAGTTAAGCAAGCATGTGGAGATGGAATTTAACAAATTAGACAGGAATGCAGAGTAATATAGTTTATAGATCACTCACATTTTGTATTTTGTTTTTGTTTTTTTCAGTGAATGTCATAACTCTACAGATAGAATAAAAGTAAGAGTATGGGATGAAGATGATGATATCAAATCTAGAGTAAAACAGCATTTCAAAAAGGAATCAGATGACTTCCTTGGGCAAACAATCATTGAAGTAAGAACACTGAGTGGAGAAATGGATGTATGGTATAATTTAGGTATGATCCTTACTGATTTTTTTAAAACAAATTTAGGTAGAGTCTTACTACCTTTAACTTTGTGACTTCAAAATAAGTAGTTTTGGTGCCAATGCATGACTTCTAAAATAATAAACATTACAGGTTGATTTGAAAATTAAATCCCCCACTGCCTGTCCCCCTGTGCCACTGGCAGGGAAAACGTAGAGAAGAATCTGGAGTGAAGTAAACCTGTGAAGAAGGGATGGGTGAGGGGAAGGTGTGTTTTAAGATCTACGTTTATTTTTCATTATGCTACTCTGATTTCACTGGTAACAAATTGATTTTCCCTCAAGTCAAGTCTGGTTTTGGCCATGGAAGTAACTGGTGAGTGATCTGTTCCCCATCCTCCTCTCGACCCATGAGGCTTTCGTTAGATTTTCTGTCTCTGTCCAGCAGAGGAAGGGAGGTGATAGAGCAGCTTTGGTGGGCACCTACTGGAATCAACCCATCACACTCAGACAGAGTAGTCCAGGCTGTTGATAAAGTCTTCATAACTAAAGGGAAATAATAATAATTAATACAGATACTAGGTAGAAAATGAAAGTAATTTCAATTGATAAGGAGAAAGTAGTAAATAAATAGCTCTGCAACCTTGTTTGAATATGGGAGATAAAAAGATTCTTGACTTCATAGTTAAATATTGTATTTTGTGCCTGAACCATGTCTGAGGTACTAAAAACATTCTCATTTTCAACAGCAAGACTCCCTGGCTTTCAAAAGATTAAACTAAAATGATTTGTGAAAGCTTTTCCTATGACATACATATGTTCTTGGTAGTTTCTAATGTATTATTTTTCTACTCTTCAGAAAAACGAACAGATAAATCGGCTGTCTCTGGTGCCATTAGACTGAAAATCAATGTTGAAATCGAAGGAGAGGAGAAAGTTGCTCCCTATCATGTGCAGTACACCTGTCTACACGAGGTATGTTGGAGAAGTTATAGTATACAGTATAAAAATTACTGTTCAGTTCTTGCATGGATAAGGAAAAAAGGCTACAGGACATTAGAACACTGAAACAAATAACTGCTGCTGTACTTCAGGACAAGTTTATTTTAGATTTCCCATTCTGTATTGCTGAGGAAGTATCAGGTTCAGAGGCAAGGGTAGAATAATGACATAAGACCAACAAACAGATCATTCCTGCCAGGAGATGGTTACAAAAACTCTCTCTCCCTGTATGTTTTTTGATGTACTTTGTACATGATTGTACATGTACTTTGATACATGATTGCTAACATCAGGAATACAAATATTTCTATATATTACAGAAGTATACTGTAAAGGATTTCTCTTGTTTTCAAAAGTAATTAATATTTTGGAGAGTGAGAAAAAGGAGAAACACAGATATGATAAAATCTAATTTTCCTTTCAACTAGTTTCTTTTGTCAACATTGAAGAAAATCATCACTGATAAATAGGTGTGTTTTCTGAAAGATTTTATTTGTAACTGATTACTCTTCCTTCAAACTGTGATCCATGTAGAAATTCTATTCTGGAAATACAAGTAGTTTCTGAAAGCTGATAGCTAATATGTGGCTGAAAGTTCACCACTAGCATGGAGCCACAAAATCCCATTGTTCACCATTGGTAAAATCAGATGTTTAGGGCATTTGTGCTGATAGATTTTGACCTGAAATTTCAAATGTTGGACGTATGAAGTAAATGACAATATTCAAATGCTTTAAGATAATCCAAGAGACAGTTATGGGCTAATGAGAAAAACTGAAACTACTTTTAATTTTAGGGGACTTTTTTCAATCATTGAAAATAGGATGTAAAGTCTGTTGGATTTTGTGAATACATGTGGACCTGGGCAATCTGAGCAGCATTCTGTACCTTGGATGTCAAATTCTAGCTTTGCTCCCAAGGGTACTAAACCTAAGCTTTATTGCACACCTTGCACAACTTGACAGGCACCTGCAGTATTTCTGTTAGCTCCCTGAACTTAAGGACTTAAATAATGAATTTGAAATTTATTGGTCACAGGTACAATTAAAATTGAAACACTCTGTAGTAAGTATTACAACATCATGATTTCATTCGTTAACAAGGGCATATAAAAGAAGTTTCTGCACTATTTCTTGTTGCAGTCATTCTGTGCCAGTTAATGGACAGGACTTTATATCAAGAAGATACAATGTGCTGAATCACAAGTCTGCTGACTAGTTTGAGCCAGCCTTTGGGAAAATAATTTAAAAATGGACTAACAATTAGCATGTTGATGACTATATGTAGGATATATTTTCAGAATACTTCTTAAAAGGCAAAACTTTATGTTTGAAACATTTCTTACTGTTAGAATCTCTTCCATTACTTGACGGAAGTGAAGTCTAACGGCGTGGTGAGAATCCCCGAAGTGAAAGGTGACGAGGCCTGGAAGGTGTACTTCGATGATGCTGCACAAGAGATTGTGGATGAATTTGCCATGCGCTATGGGATTGAATACATCTACCAAGCTATGACGTGAGTATTGTCATGGCTGGCTTTCTGCCTTGTTGTCAACAACGTATTTGAGGGAAGTAACGAATTCCAAGCCTCTGTGATTTCATTTGCCATTTCTCTTCCATTCCTGACTTGTCATTTTTGTCCATCTAATTCTCACTGAGGTGCTTCTCATCTGCTGTGGCTTTAAGATGTAAGCATTTTATAAGCTGTTACTGGTATTACTGCTAATGCATTCCTTAATCCTTATGATACTGATATATAGAACAGTTCAGAAAGGCTTCCAGTGTTCCAGATGCAACCAGAACAGGGTTTTACAAGCTCTGTACTCTTTTCCAGGACTACAGAACAACAGCAGTGGTTATAGTGAGCTTCCATACTACATGTAAATAATTAGTGCAAACCATTTTTAACAGTACTAAGACCTATTACTGCACTGCCGATTCTGAGGTAGCTGTCTGAACACCTTAGAACACAGCACCAGAGAGCTCAGAGAGCTGGAGACGTGAGAGATCTATCGTTTTCAATTTATCCAGCAAAATGTTTTCTGGTGAAAAGGACTATATTCTGCTGGAGCTGTAGGAAAAAAAATAGATTTTTTTTTTTTCCGTATAGAAGCCTGATATTGTGGAGTTTTTAATCAGAGCATCTCTCATTTTTTTGCATCTCTTTACCTCCTAAAAAGAAGAGTCTTATAATATATGAAGGTACATAAAAATCTGAAGTTTTCTTTTTATTGCAGACTATAATGACACCACCTGCTATTGCAATGAGCTTCTCTTTCACTTTATGTACCTGTCTATGAATTATTGTATTGTTCATCTGATAGAAGTGTAGGGAGTGTATTTTGCACTATACACATTTTTAATGATCCTCGTTCAAGGAACTTATACAGCATTGCACAGAATAATTAATGAAACTTGAGATATGAAATTCTGGTTTATATTTAATCTACATATGGACAAAACAATGTGTTGACTTTCATGAGTATTTGTTTCTGTGTTTAGTTTCTCTGTAGCTCTGTGTGATTGTTATGTCATTAACTTATCCTGGTATTGTAGTTTTATGACTTGATTTAATATGGTATGGCATTTTTACCAAAATGTTAGTGATAGAGTTGTTCCTATTGTGTGTATCAAAATGAATTCAAGGTTTGACAGAAATGAATTGTTAAGAGCTATTAATGCCAAAGGAGGGCTGTTATTAGAGATTTGCATAAGAAATAAAGGGCTGATTTAGCATTAGTTTTGTCTTAACTATCACCCCAGTAGTTGATTATCTCAATATAAAATGGCTGTATTTTTGACAGACAACCTTAACTTGAAAATTATTTTGAATTTTGTTTTTCTTCATCTCTTGATGTATTAAAGTACTGCAAAATTTTCCAGAAAAGGTTTGAAACTGGTTTTAGAAATTCAGAAGTTGCCGAAGTCAGCATTGTAAAAATAGCAATATAACTGATGTGAATATATAAAATCTTTTTTACTTAAAAGTGATAGAAATTGGCAGGTTATATTTTTATATAAAAAGATGCTGGATTTTTATCTCAGTAAATAACATGAAGTACAGATATGCATTAAAAGTAAGTAAATTTAGTCTGCTCCATCTAACATGGATCTGGGCAAGTACTCCAACACATTTTTCAGGAGTCCTTACTCAGAAATTCTTTCAAAGTCGTTTTAAGTTAATTGACCTATTTTGCCCTGTCATTTTATTCTTGCTTTCTGATATAACTTTTCCTCCAAATTTCCTTGATGTTGTTGACTGCAAACTACGTATTTGAGGGCAGATGTAATGAGAAAGTCAATTCAATATTGATAGCCACAAGAAATAAAAGCTCAGATTTCGTTGCACTCATACCCACATCCTTGTATGTTTTAATAAGTTACATGTCAGTAGTGAGCACTGCCTTTTTGAGGGACAGCCTCAGCCTATTTAAGTTAGGAATGAAATCAGTGATAAATGTAATTTCAATTAATACTTGGACAAGAATATGTATTTATATATATTGTTTTGCTGATTCATCTACAGACTCGTCTCAGAGCGCCCAGACTTTGGGGAAAAGAGTAGTGAAGACACTAAGTCTATTTGTCATGAGGAATTTTCTTTTTGACTGTTATCTGCTGGTTTTATTTATTTTTATGAGATTACCTTTTTCTTCTGGAACAATTTTAGTGGCTGGAAGAAAATGTACGGCTTCTTGATTTAGAAAATAGAATTATCAGATTGCATTTGGTAACAAAGATCTCCTGCTAAAACAAAAGCAATTTTCTACTATACAGCAGAGAGAGAATTTGAATGTAATCACTTTGCCCAGAGGAATATGGTGTAAGCATTTTTTGCTTGAGAATCTAGTTGCAGAGTACTTCTACTGCATGTTTCATGATAACATTGGAAATTAAAAAGTTTGTGTTTGTAAATGCAAAACTGACTAAGCTTTAATACCTCAGGATCCAGACCTCAGAGAACATCTGCACTTCATCAGGCTACGTGAGTTTTAGGATGCTGCTAATGAGGTGCTCTTTTTGCCTGAATGTAGGTTTTAGTATTTATATTTGTTTTAAAGTTAGATATTATATAAAGTTTCAGTGCCACTTAATGATAGTCAGCCTTGACCCTTTTAAGTATGGATAGATGGCACATGCTGCAGTAGGAACATATGCCTTTCTGCTTTTCTACACAGCATAAACCTGATTAAGCTTCTCTAAAGTACCCCTGTCAAAAGTTATTTGGCATCCTCTTCCACTGCAGCAATAAACAATCCCACTTGTCTATCATTTCTGGTTCATGATGATGGCTATGTTTTCTATGATCCCTTAATAAGCCCTGAAGATTTCTTTCTGTCTTATATTTTTTTCCTTTAGAGTACAGAAATAATATTTCAAAAATTTAGTTATGATTTTCAAAATGCAGTGAATATACTCGTACTGGCATGTGAGAATCAGCCCAGAAGATACCACACAGGTATCTGCTGTAGTACCTGTCTGCTGTAGTCATTGTCCCCAGTGAGACCTTTCTCACCGAGCTTAGAAGGAGAACGAATTCAAGTGTGGTTGCACCTCTTGCTGGAGATAGGAATACCTCCACATTTTTATCAGATAACTGTAGACACTTTTTCCCAAAAGATGCTGCCTTAGAAGGGGTGTTTTATTCTCAAGACATTGATTACAACTGCACAATTCCTGAGTGAGGAAAGTTATAAAATGCAGAATTCATGGACGTAGAAAAACAGCCATCGACCCAAACCAAAATACAACAGAAAGACTGATTCTGTTGCAGTAATTGCAGTTCTTTGAAGTCTTGACTGTACAGGTTACATAATCCACTCTTCTTTCTCATGATTATTTTATTCTTCAACTCCTCATGGTGTCTGCATTAGGAAAAGAAAAGCAAGGCAATTACAGCCATTATTACATGGTTCAGATGAGAATTTTGGGGGGTTTTGTGGTGGATAGCAGCCAGACAGACGCTGTTAGCCACACAACTGGTATGTGTGACTCCCAGAAGGACAAGCATGGATGTGTGAGAAAATAGGGATGAAAATAAGTATCACAGAAAACGAAGAAAAAGTAGAAAAACAGCACAATGATCCAGCTGGCCTTTATTTTGATGACTGTGGTGATTAATGGCAGTTTATGCTGTAAATTCAATGTCTAGAAGGAATCATACTGGAACTTTATTCACTCTGCAGTGAAGAAGAAGTAACTTTTTTCCTGTCATTCATCTTTCAGCATAATTTATTTCTCTTTAGAAGGCAAAAATCTGAGCACGTATTGAAACAGTGTTTGACTAGACACTGAAATTACACATAATATCAGCAACCTGAATTTACTGTGTAATAGAGTCAAGTGCAATAAAAGCTCTATTAAGATCTTTATTTCTTACTGGCAAGAGTCACCGCAGGTAGAACCTAATAATTCTCAATCAGCAGCATAGCTCTCATTCCAGCAGGTTAATGGGCATTAACTATGTCATCTTGTTCTCCTGCTAGTTTTCAATTAATGTGGCAGCATCACAAAAAGCACACAAATCGCCCATTAAACTAATTTTTTATTGATAGCTTTTGCTTACTGATGAGTACAGCACATCAATTAGACTTCTTTCTTCGCTAATTCATGCTAGCAGAAATATTGGAAGAATCCCAGGCACTGTCTGTTGGTCAGGAAATTGCACAGTAAGAAAGTTGGAGCAAGCAGGCCTGGTTTCAGACACCACTGTAGCTTAAGCAGTGCAGCCTTGCTCTAAAATGTGTGAGACTTAGCAATGGTTGTTGTGACATCATATGGCCACTAGAAATTGTTAATAACTTATGATATTGGCTGCAAAGACCTGCAAAAACAAGGGTAGGGGTTTACTTTGATTTATTCATTTTAGCAAGCAGAAGAAATCCTGGTATCTTGCAGGTAGCTGATAACCCGAGTTATCAGCACTCAGAGTCATGACCCATATTGTGTACTTAATGGGTTCTGTGAACATTAGAGATTTTAATTAAATGATGGAGAGAAAAAAAGATCTGTCACAGATGATTTACCAGAATTTGCACTAAGCACATTACAGGTAAACAGTGCAGCAAGCAATAAGGACATTAATTATACCAATTGTTTTAAATTTTCCTTGGGAAAAATTGATACAGTTTGGGTCTGTACCAATTCTTCAGGATAAGAATTCAGTTAAGAGTACAGGTCATGAGTAGCTCATTCTGAAAGGGTTACAGAATCCTGCAGAAGTCACCTTAAGAGGTTGACTCAAATGATATTTCTTTGTTTGTCTGTCATGTTCTCTGAATACAGTTGAGACAATCTCAATGATTTCTCTGCTGTTAACTGCTCTTTTTGCCTGCCTTCTACCTCAGCAGAGCATATGTCACAGGTATGACTCTAAGGCCAGTGCGGTTATTAGTGCTTTTTTATCTCCAGATGGATGTTGTTCATGCACTTAGGACCTTTAAGTCCACTAAAAACTTTTGGAAATTAAAGGTCATCAGTAAAAGTATTAATTATTTTTTCAAATTTTGAAAACTGGTTCTGATCATCCCTACATATATTTCCCAAATTTACTCATAGATAAGGAGATATTTCTATTAGCTTTAAAGGTTACTTTTATTGGTGAGAGCCACCTGACATCACTATTGTATTTTATTACAAAGGAATGTATTATTCTTCTACTTGACAGAAAACATGTGATGTATAATGAACTATTTTTCTAGGGGATAGAGAACTGTGTTTTCTTTTGTCGAATTCACCCTTCAGTCTTCAAAAGCACTTCTTGAAAATACTGGCAATGAATGAAAGGTTTGGTAACACTATTCCATGAGCACATAGCTGGGAATGCTGGGTTCTAGTCCTGGCCCATGTGGTTGGTTTCTGTGTAGTTTTGAGCAGTTTCTCTCAGTTATGAAAAATGCAGATAGTAGCACTTAGTGATTGCCCCTACAGGAAAATAATCTTGAGTGATGCCTTGAAAGATGGTATGGGCAGTGACAACAGTTAAGGGTATTTGGCTTAAGCTCAGCAGGAGAGTTCAATTGTACCTTGTGTTAATTTTTTTCTTGGAAGGGCATTAGTGCCCAGGTGGTTCAAGCCCAGCACACTGCTCTGCCTTATGCTCCTGAGGAGGAAGAGGAGAGAGGAGCCAGAGACTCCAGCTAAGAGGAGCATGTGGCCAAATCAGGACCTTCAGTCACACTGAGACTGACTAGAGTTTCTTAATCCTCTTCTGTTTGACTCTACACCCATTTTTATCACCATCTTTTCTTAATCCCCCTCCTTCTCTTTCCTGGTTTTGTCCATTTAATCTTTATCCCTCCCAGTCCTGCCTAATTATAAATCTTGAAATTTGGAATTTATGTTTGCAGTGATGATGTTCACCTCTCCTCATGTGTCGGATCTTTCATTTATTTGTACCTCTCATGTTTTGTTGCATTATAAGCTCTTTGTATGCTACCAGCAGGCATCTCCTATTTCATTAAACAAGTAAACAGTGCTGCTACATTGCACCTCTGGTTTTGGCTGCTTTGGGTTTAACAGACTGATCACCTAAATTTTACAGGCCTGGATTGAAATGGAACAGTTTCAGTTATGGCCTAATTCAAATCAAGGTGAACCCAGAAGCTGCCTGAAGCACCTTTCATTAATAATGTAACATAAAATAAAAGCAACACTAAAATGCTGGTTTGAGTCTTTCTGTTGGCAACAATTAAATCTTCTACTATAGATCTCTGTGACTTTCCATGATGACGAGTTAGAGTTTGATTTTTAGGTTTTCTTTAATAATGAATGTTTTGCTTAATAGCAATTAAAATCGTTAAAGCCATGTTTTTGTGTTTAGGATTAACAGAGTAAGAACTGAATATGAATCTAATGTGGCCAGTTTGAAAATATCAGTGTGCAACAAGTGACAATTATATCAAACATGTCTGGATTTTCCTCATATGCATATCTGTACATATCTGTACAGTTTTCCAGAAGATAACCTGAAAGTTACATCATTGGAGTTAGAAAGAAATTACAATGGGAGAAGCAGCAGATTCCCTGCCCTCTTTAGTAACGGTTGGTTTGTTTGAATTGCAGGCACTTTTCCTGTCTCTCTTCTAAATACATGTGCCCTGGTGTTCCAGCAGTTATGAGTACATTGTTGGCCAATATAAATGCTTTCTATGCTCATACAACAGCAGCAACTAATGTATCTGCCTCGGATCGCTTTGCTGCTACTAACTTTGGGGTAAGTAGATATAGTAGATTTTCTTTTTTAATAAAGTTCTAGTCCTTTTTTTTCCCCTCTAGTATGTTCCATATTAAGTTCTACTTTTAATGTTTTCTTTTAATTGCTTATTTTAAAGAGTTAGGGTGGTTGTTAGCTTTTGAAAATTTCACCCTGAGTCTTTAAAATCTATTGTTATAAAAGCCAGAGAAGATGCTGCTCAGCTCCTTGTGAGACATAGAGGGTTGAAAGCCCTGGCACACATTCAAAGTACTAAAATCTCCAACAAACAGGGTTTTGTTTTATTGCAGTGGGCCTTGCAAACTGCTCACTGCATTAGTATAAGTATTGGATGTAATTCCTTCCTTGGACTGTGTCATCAGTGAACTCATGTGAACCTAATGGATATAGCCATAAATGCTGCTCTTCTCACAAGGATCCATAATAATGGACTCTCTCTGTTTTTTTGCTGAAATATTTGCTAGTGCATTTTCCAGGTCCTGGATTTAGGTATCAGGAATTTTTGCAGGAACAGTAGCATTTCAGGATGTGATAATACTTCTTTTGTTATTGGTAAATTTTCTTCTGTGGATAGGTATCTCACAGTGTGGATTTCCTAGTCTTTGAACAGGATAAAAAATAAAGATACATTCATTCTTTAGTCTGATTTCTTCACCTACTCTCACAGGAAACTGAGAGCAGGAAGGGAGAGCAATAATTCAAAGAAATTGCCTTCACAGCTCTGGTATTACACATGATAGAGAAAGAGTATAAACATTTGTGCTGAAAAATTAATTAATTCTTTCATCTTTTTTGTAGTAGGGCTTTTATTTGTAGGGCTAATATCAAAGATATATTTGATGTAAAAAAGTTCATTAAATACCTTTCTGACATGAAATAAAATTTTAATAATAATTAAAATGTATTAAAGACAAGTAAAATTCCAAATTTCAAGTTTTATTTGAAGTAGTGTTAGAGGCACTAGTACTCTTCTCCAGTATTAGAATAATAGAGGAATTATGAATTTTAGATTTTCAAGACAAAATTGTGAAATTATACATTTAGAGGAGTAAACCAAGAATGACTTAATATCTTTGTTGAGACAAGTCTTCTCTTTCTATATTCAAGCTTTATTAGACTTTTGACTTCAGTGCAACTTTTGAAATTGAGGATGGGTTTGCTGGGGTTTTTTTCATTTTTTGTCCATTTTTCCAGTGATCAGAACTACTTTTGTCCTCAGACTGGGCAGAGATTAAGTCCTTTCTCTGATGTTAATGCCAGTTTGCCTTTGACGCAATTCCAATCCAATTCATAGTTCAACAGATGGATGGGAAAAAAGTAGTAGGCATCACTAATAGAGATTTGGAGCTCTTTTTTCAAACAATTGACTTATAGGCAAAATATTAGATTATTCTTCTCTCCTGGGTCAAAAGCCATTTGTTAGTGAATAGTTGCACATCATTCATCAGAAAGAGCATCTCAAATTCAAGTCCTCAGGCTACAGCTGGGAATGATTTGGCTGAATGAGTATTTCAGTACAGATTTATAACATGACAAAAAAAAAGTTCTCTTTTGATTGATCCCTGAAGGGAGCTGCACCAAATTAGTGGGGTTTGGTGCAGGTTAGAACTCCACTGATGAGAGACAGTGCACAAAGACTCTATTTTCAAATTACTGATCATCCCATTTGAGGGATGTGCAGATAGAATCAGTGAAGCCTGAGAGCTATTAGCTACTGCTTCTTCCAGAAATCTGCCGCTTTCACATAGGCTCAGATTTCAGTTTTGTGCAGTAGACTATGGAATATGTTCTAATATGGTAATTAGAAACTCTCATTAGTATTACTTGAAAATGGCGTGACTCAGCTGGAAATCACACAGCAAAATACTTTCACTGCTCCTTCATCTATCAAGATAACAAGTTAATCTTTATATTGAAAGGAAAAAGTATAATTGCATTGTATTGGTACTACTTAACTTATTCCTACAAAAGCCACTGTTTTAGAAGTATAATTTTCAGTCATACTTTTGCAACAAATTCTATTGTAAATGAACATCATTTCTTACTTATTAAAGGAAGGGGGAGGTGCTTTCTTCAAGAGTTTAATCAATTGCAAGATAAATACAAGACAGGAAAATATTGCATTGCAAAATCTTTGTGACCTCACTAAGGTATTGCACAGCTGCACAGTGTTTAATGCATTCCAGATACACAATATAGATAGAAAGGGAAAATAAAGTGAAAAAAAAAAATGCATCACCTGGCCTTGAAACAACAGGTATTTCAAACCATCACTTGTATATGAAATAATGGAAAATAAATTGATTTTCAAAATAGTTAAGAGTGGCAAGAAGCATTCTAAAACCCCAGCAATTACAGGAACCTGCAAATTCTAGTGCAACATATCCTTGTTTTCTTTTTACAGAGAGAAAAGTTCATAAAGCTGCTGGATCAGCTGCACAATTCTCTGAGGATTGATTTATCTAAATACAGGGTATGTACAACATATTCTATCTAGAGCCAACATGAGACTCCAAATCATTTGGAACAAAAATTCATAGAATTTAAGCTGTTAACACCAATATTTTTCCATTTTGTCAAAAAGAAGAAGTTTATTCATTTCTTTCTTAAAGCTAAGAATGAGTCAAGGATAAGCACATGTTCAGGAAAGAGTAGTATGCAACAACGTTGATTAAATTGGTCTATATCTAGTCTTCAGTTGATTAAGTTCATTCTTCTGGGAATTACCTTCACTGACTCAGGTAGTGCAAAGTGAAGTCACAGTTTTTCTGAGAGACTGACATCTTTGCTACAACTTGTATGCTAATATTCTAGTAATGTTGAAAGAGTCTTGTCTCCCTGTTTTTCTGTGGTGGAAAGTTTCACTTCTCCCTCATGCAGTCTCCTTCCACTGAGGTATGCTCCAAAGCCAGCCTTTCAGGAGGGCCTGCACTGGGTACCTGCCAGTTACCATGTGGTTCTGAACTCCATCTCCTTTTCCAGTCCACTGGATCATGACATTTTGGACAATATCTAAGTTGAGGCTTCATCACCTGTGGCTCTCCTGTCAGCTTCTAGGAATGGGCTGCCTCCCCATCAAAGATTTCTGTGCTCGTCTGGCCTGCTCTCAAACTGGAGGAGAAATGGAATGTTTAAAAGAACACCAAGGCATTAGAGGGAGTGGAAGTTGCACATACTTAGTTTTTAGGACCATATCCTTCAGGAAGGAGATATGTTCATCCTAAGATCTTCTAATTTTGAAGAATGCTATCCAGATAGTATCGTAGCTTAAGGCTGATGTTCCGTTAGTAGGAAGTTATTTAAATAACATTACTTCATGTCTGTCTGTTAACCCAGAATCATAGCGAAAATTTTATATATTCTTTCTACATTAAGCTTACTACTGCATTTATGCCTGCAAGTGATGTATGTGCTATGTAAAACCCATAAATAATTTTCATTAGCAATAGTTTCCAGACTTCTTTACTCCGTTCATGTTTTGGGAATATCTCAATATTTTTAATTATTCATATTGCAAGTGCAGGAGGATTATCAAAGGTGTGCCTACGCATGTCCAAGGGATATTCATCTTTAACTACCTCACAGGCAGAATTCGGGTAATATGAACATCTCTAATCCTTCCAAGCAGCACCTTATGTTTTCTTAGAGGGTTTCTGACTAGTTGTTCAAGGATTTTATCTGCAACTCAAATTTTTTATGATTCCTTCTTTCTCTGCTTCCAGGATAATTTTCCTGCCAGCAATTCTGAAAGACTCCAAGATCTGAAATCAACTGTGGACCTGCTAACCAGCATCACTTTTTTTAGGATGAAGGTATTGTCCTTTACTTGCCCAAATAAATTTCATGAAGGAAACAAAAAATTTACCTTTTTAATAAGTTTAATGTCAAGGCACAATAAAACATACTTAGCTGAACTCCTTTGGAGTCATACAGAGTAATGGCTTTCTACTGATATAATAAAATCACAAGTTAAACAGTAAAATAGATCTGATAACTATTTACCTTCGTTAAGGCCTTATTCTCTCCAAATTTTGAGATCTAAATGGCCAAGCATGGAAATATTTTTGGAATGGAATGATACACATTGATATTACTGAATGAAAAAAGAGAAACACAAAGCAACCTTTGTCACAATAGCATGTGATTCCATTGCATTAGGCAACTACATAAAGAGAATTAAAATAATCCATTAAGTTAAAGTTTGAATTATTGTATCCTGAAATGGAGTAAAAATATTAACCCTGTGCTCTAAATGAATAACTGCTCTTTGGCTGATATTCTTATTCAAAGGAAAGCATGTAGTTTTATGGTTTAATTATTTCCTAAATAATAAAAAAACCTTATAAAATGTAAACCCAAAGATGTAAAGATCTAAACTCTTGGGCAAACATGCCTCTTTCATGATATAAATATTTTAATTCAAGTAAAACTTAGTGATAAAATCTATTTGCATGTGTTTTAATGTATCTTTGAACTAAATCCACCTTAACTCAATACAATTTTAATTATTTTTATCATTGCTTTATTTGAACACCTTTCATCCTGTATAACAGAACTACATTCAACACTTGGATTTTTGTGTTCAATCTAATTCTGACATTCTCCTGTTTATGGAATACCTAATTAGGTCCTGGAATTGCAGAGCCCCCCTCGAGCTAGTACTGTGGTGAAAGACTGTGTAAGAGCCTGCCTGGATTCAACTTATAAATACATTTTTGACAATTGCTATGATCTCTACTCCCAATTAGTGGATCAGGTAAGGTCACAATGAACTTCATTTGTGCTATTGCTCATTCATTATTGTTAGTTTGCCTTTAGTAAACAGAAAGTCTTCTGGTGCTCCTTCATATCAAAGCACTCAGATTTTCATTTTATTTATGCATGGAGGAGCAACATACCATAAATACATTCATACACAGCTATGAACTCTAAAATGTTTAACATGAATTTCAAAATGGACACATTAACTCATAATGTTATCAAGTTGGACATGACTGTGAAATTGTCTGGTGGTTTGGAGGAAGATGACATTTGATTGATTACTGCTCAGTTAAGATCTGAAACAGGAAAACAGTTATTTAAAACCTAACATTTCACTTCTGTAGCTTTAGAAAAAAATTTAATTTGTTGAAAATTATATAGTCTTTCCAACGTTATATCTTAGCACCTATGATGCATACTTGGATCCAAGCTTTAGTAACTGCTTTAAGAAAGCAGGGGATAATTCTGAAACATTTCTTAATATTAATCTGTCAGGTTGAGTTGTCAATGCAAAATAATTACAGCATTTGTTGTGTTCCAAATGCCATGCAATATGTCATTCTATAAGTAATGTTAGAATTATTTAATGTCTTAAAGGAGTATCACATCTTTATCATATTATCTCCTTGTAATAGGAGGTAATTTGTATTTGCTTTCTGGATGATACACTGAAAAAATGGTAGTTCTTTGACTCTTCCAGCCTTGAACAGGATTAACTAAGTTCTTTGGCAAATGCACTTTTGTGTGTGTATATATAATTAATAATAATACTCATCCTAATGATATAAGACTTCAAATGAAATTTATTTGAAAGCATAGTTCACTTAAATCCAGAATATGAATTCCTGTATTTTAGGAAAGGTGATATTTGCTATCTATTCAACATTTCTGAAACGAGAATTTATTTTCTCATGTTAGATTCCTGTTATGTGAGAAAACTTAACTGTAACCTTGAATGTAAGAATTTCTCACCAGCACCAATAAACATTCCACACTTAGTGCTGATGTGTGTTTATCCTACAACAGATTATATTGAAAGCAGAGTAGGAGCACAAATTAGTGGAAGGAGCAGCTTCAGGCATCACATCTATTTACGTCACAAAATGTTCTGTTTTCTCTCTAATGTTTACTCTGCTGCAATTTGATCTTGTCTGGTAAATATAATATGAAGTGCTGCTAGACTGGGTATTACATAAGTCTGTAGTTTATCAGTAGATTCTAGTCCTCAGTAAACAGCTCAAAATGATGAAGTCTTACCTCTGCAAAGCATTGTGACAACTGCAAAAGCTTGTCTGTACTCAAAAAATTCACAACTTTTTAATGTGACTCCATACAGTCATTTAGCCCGTCTATTTCAAAATATGGTTTTAAAGTGCAGGGATATTACAGCTTTTCTGCTTGGTAGAAAATGTAAAACTTGGTGAAGTAAGGATTGTCTCCAAATTATATTTGAGGCAGAACAGGCAATGTTGTTATATTTTTCTCTCACACAACTCTACTTAATGGTGGAGAAATAAGAAGTCCTAAAATAAAAAATATGCAAGTATTCACTCAGTTGGAAAATTGAGTTAACTGCATTTCACTGTATTTCTGCACCTCTTGAGTTCTCTTTCACAAGATTTCCAGCAGGGGCAGTTTTATGCGGAAACTTTAAGCAGGCAATTGTCTGTACAGCTACAATCACCAAGCAGTGCAAGACATTTCAATGAAGGTGTGTAAGAAGCAAAATTTAAAATAAATGGATTGCATTCAAAATAATTAATTTCTAACAGCAAATCATATCACAATCAAACAAAAATTTGAAGCAACAGTCACATATAATCTTAATGCCAGACAGTCAAACTTTGTTTAACAGAAGGTAGGAGACAATTCTGAGAAATATAACTGGTCTCTTTAATTGAGAGATGAGTAAAATTAATTTAAAAGTCTACCTAAATGTTACATCAGCTCTTGAGTCATACAAGGAGACTTTGTTCAGCATGATCCTCTTATGGTTTCCTATCAATATATCCAAAAGTGCATTTGGTTTTAGGAACAGTTAAGTATGCAGCTTGTTTGAACCTCTAGCTCTGGAGGCTTTTCAGTGAATCCAGGTGACTGGCTTGTGGTACCACTGTTACAATGAAGCAGTAACCAATATTGTAGTTAACATTTCATTAGCTTTGTGTCCAAGCCCCTTAGATTAGACCAGATTCCACCTTTAAGATTTCCTCAGTACCCATTCCCTTATCTCAGCTCTCCTCCCCATCAGGTTAGGTCTCCTCCCCTCAGAGGGAGGAAGGGAGTTCATCCTAGAGTGGTTCTGCAGCACAGGAGGTTCATGTTTTATCTGCACAGCTGAGCTTTGAGCTGTGAGTACTGAGAACTGAAATCGATGAGCCCCAAAGCAACAAGAAATGGTTCTTATGTAGGTCAGCACCTGCTCTGACTCAGGGGAAGGACTGGCAGCTGTTGTCCTGCCGAGGCCCCTGCATGCTCAGGGTCTGTATCTGTGTGTAACTCAGAGCATCCGCCTTCTGCAGTTGCTTTTGGCTGCAACCAAAAATTCGCAGAGATGTCTGCCATAGTATTTCTAGAAAATACGCTTCAGGTCTGATTGTGTGCGATTTTTTAAGTTTGGGGTGAAAATAGAGCAGTGACTGTTAAAATTGAGGGCACTCAAACTGGAGTGTTTGGATGCTTGCCACTATAAATGCAACAAGTAAATCACAAAATATGCTCAGCACTCTCCAATTTCTCTTTTTATTACTCTCTACCTTTGTGTCAGGCAGACAATCACCGTTAAAAAGCTAATGTCTTGCAGCAAAATATCACCCCTGAGGATATTTCCTGGGGTGAAGCATTGCAAATGCTAACAGTATGCAAAAATGTCATACTACATTTCCACAGCAGAATACAAAGAACAGCTGATGGCAAAAACCAATGACTACCACAGACAGTAAAACATGATAGCTTGACAGTCTTACTGATGTGTATATTACCGTCCTCATTATTGGAGGCAAAGCCCTCTGCTGAAGAACTATCTAGTTCCTTATGCAGCACATGCAGTATTTTCTCTTTTTAATTAACAGTTATCTGAGTGAAATGCTTAGCTGCCCTATGTTAAAAAAAATATCCTAAAGAAGTAGTTTAGGAAGCACTTTGATAGCTTTCTGACTCAATTTACAGATATGTCACTCTTTCTGTTTTCTTGAGAAAACAAATTTTGAAATCCTGGCTGGTGCTCACAGTGGCTGAAGTCCCTTCAATAATTCTTTTTGCTGTCTTCTCCACTGAGTGACACCAATGAAACACAGACCATACCCTCACGTTATCTGAAGAGCTCTTGATCAGTACAACTTGTTTTGTGACTGATAGCACCAATATACTGGAAAAAGCACTGGAGTACTTTATGCTTGACACCAGCTCATCAGAACAGGCCTGATCTTCTACCTGATGTTAGAGTAGAATGTAGGGTGTTTACTTGAGTCTGCTCAGCTCTGTGTGTTGTCACAGCACAGCTTGGTGCAGACAGGAGGTAGCAGAAAACAATTGACTTGTTCAGGAGCCAGGTGTGGTACAGCTGCAGCAGCACAGTACTCTGCCTTTGCCATTTATCTCTCACAGGGGCGCAGCACCTTGGGTTGATAATGTACTGAAAACATCCCAGCTCTGGGAATTCAAGCTGTAGATGAGCACAGCTCGTGGGTCTGTACTTTGAGAGCTGGCTCAGTTTTGCTTTACTCAGCTGTGAGTCCCGGTCCCTGGTCACTTTTCCATTTGGGGTTTGGGCATCCAAACCAAATAGCTGTTTTTGAAGGTGTACTTTTTTCTCTTTAGTATAAATGACAAAAAAAAATTAGATTATTAATTTCTTATACTGCAAGAACTGAAGCATGACTGTGTTAATATGTTTTCAAACATATTCAGAAATACGAAGTGGAAAATACAGTGCAGTAGCAAAGGCTGTTTACTACAGAGTCCTGTTTTTCAGGCATGTAAATTTCAGTGTCAAGTAATACTTCTTGTGAGGCCCTTTGTTATACTTCCATATTGCTTTAGATGCACTGAAAAGGTTCTGACTTCTTCAAATCTGGCATGCAGAGGGTCCTTAGAGATCTCTCCTTGCGTTGCAGCATTTTGTTTGATGGGCAGCGTATTAACCACAATAATAGAAAAACATTTGGAAAATTACCTCAGAACAGAAGGGTTTTTGCTATGGTGTTTCCAACCCCATTCTGAGAATTCCCTGTTAGAGGAAGACCAAATCTTACAGATACAATTTCTTCTTAGCAGCTCGTCTGACAACACTGGTTAGAAAGTCAAAGAGCCTGCAAGAAGTGAGGGACTCACTTTGGTCTTCCTCCATATATTCTCTGCAGAGGCAGAACACATCTGGGTGGGTGGGTCAGATCAAAACCACAGTATCACTTGACTGGCCTCTGCAGAGGAGCTATGTATGTTGCATTGCTCTGAACAGAAAGACTGCTTAAACCAGATCTGTGCACAAGGCAGTCCTTGAAGAAAAATGCTAACGATTCTTAATCCAAAAGAATTCTGTTCCACTTCAGTTGGTACTGGAGAACACATAAAGTTGCCTGGAGAAGGTGTGAGTGCTCCATGCCTGGAAGTGTTCAAGGCCAGTTTGAATGGGACTCTGAGGTTTAGTGGAAGGTGTCTCTACCCACAGCAGAAGAATGGAAAAAGATGATCTTTGATACCACTTCCAACCCAAAACATTCTGTGATTCTATGATGATTCTTTGAATAGGATTTCAGTTTTAAATAAGTTAATGGTTTAGGAGTTAGTTACTGTGCAACAGCACTGCACAGGGAGATCCCTCGCAGGTTTTGAATGCACGTCTGCAAGTGGTTTCTGGCTTTAGACTCTCTTGAGGAAATTGTGTAAAGCCAAATTTTCATTCTTTTAGATATTAAAATATAATTTAAAATTACATAAAATTCTAAAAATAGGCAGGTGTAATATGTGAATGTCTGCACATGCGTATATTTTATATGTAGTGTATATTGTACATTTGCTGCTCATTCTACATTAAGTAATATTATATGTAATGTAAGTAATAAATATGCATTTAAGATAAGGAAGAATTATTAAAATTAATATTTCATTCTCTAAGACTGGTCTATAAAATTGCCCTCTGTAGCCTTGTACTGATTAAGGCTACTGTGTTTCCATTGAGTTTTCATTTTATCATTATTTATATAGAAAATACTGTATTCTGAAACCTAGCCTGGGGCATGCAGCAGACAGCAATATGTAACTTTCTGATATCATAGAATTCAGTTTATCAAGGTCACACAGATACTAATGGATACTGATTGCACAGAACACAACAAAATAAAAACAAAGAAAATTAAACCAGACATTCATCCTACAATCTGGTAAAATCAGTGATGGGAGAAGTTGAAAGCCCTCTGTCTCTCAAACCAGGCTTTACAGATTTGTCTCATGGTAATATAGATGTAGATTTTAATCTTGCTTCACACTGTGTCAGAGATTGATTTCTCCATTCTCAGCCACTTTTCTAGAGTACAAAATGTTTGCTTGTCAACAGTTTAGCCTTTTTTTTTTTCTTAAACTCAGAAAACTCCCTCTACATTTTATTTTTTCTTTAAGAGAATATTAAAACATCAGTAATGATTTTGGAGGCTCTGTGCTGCATGATCCATTGCTTGCATATGAATTCAGATGACTAGGATATTTCACAGTAAAAGAGAAAAACAAGATTCAGTGCAAATAGTTTATTTTTATTAATATACTATGAAAAATCGCCCTTACATACCTCCTCTTTCTGATTTTGATATCTTATGTGGCAAAAGACAAAGAATTACCACCTCTTTTGGATGATGCATTAAAAAAAAAACACAGAGAACCTCCCGTACTTACTGTATTTGTGAATCTTAAGTGAATAATATGACTTCTCTTTAAAGACACTTTTCTTATAAGGTGTTTGCTACCGCTCTAGGGTGATACTAAAGACAAGAAGTAACCAAGTCAATTAATATGAGTATAAAAACTTGGTGGGATATCACCTGCTCTTATTGCTTGTTTGATCAGCCAGCAGAAGCCCTTTAGGAAATCACTGTTGTGCGTTTGGCCACTTACTGAGCTTTTAAGTGTAGGACATCTGGCATTTCATGGTTCTGTGCATGTGGGCAGCAGTACCATCCACAGTGATGTTACAGGAGGTCAAGATATTTTAAATAGCCTTTCCTATGTGAAAAAAGTTCATGGAAAATAAAGTGATTCTCCTAATTGGAAAACTTTCATTCAAATCAGTATTTGGAAAGGTCTCTTGGTTACTGGAAGAGCAGCCTGTGATTTGAGCTTGTGCAGTGTCAAACAAAAACAGGAGACAGGAAACTTCAGATAATCATTTATTTTAAAATAAAGAAACACTAATAGCATCAGTTCAATTAATCTTTTTTTTTTTTTTTTGATCTTGCTATATCAAGAATTTTTGTTCCGTTTGATCTTCTCAGTTGTATTTTTAAAAAATTCTCATTGTTATCATCCTCTACAATAGTTAGTGGCATTTATGGTCTCCTTTATCTTCTCACTGTATTTGTACCAGTGTGGCACTAATTAGGTATATCAGCTGTTTAGTTCATGCTTTTACACTGACAGTTTCTTTCAAATAGGTATAATGAGAGTGAAAAAAAAATCTGGATTGAAATCAAATTTCCACCACTGTTTTACCTCATTATAATAGCACTGCACCAAGCCTGCCAGAGCTGGGGGAGCGTTTGGGCAATACTGTCAAACACACAGTGTGGTTTTGGACATTGCCCTGTGCAGGAATCCAGGTGTTGGACTCTGGTCCTTGTGGGCCCCTTCCAGCTCCGAGTATTCCATAATTCTATAATGCTTCTACAAAGGCATCTGTTGTACATAAAGCAAATAATAGCACTGACTATTATATATATAAATAAGGTAAAAAGAGCTTGAATGATTCTGAGTATCTCTAACACACTAAGTGGATTTTAGGGTAAAGAATGGAAATAACAGGTAAGGATGGGCAGAGTATGCACTTTCATTTCAGGGCATAAAACTACATCTGTAATGTGAGACTATTTCAAAAATACCTTCTCTGGGACTTTTGAAAAGGTCATACAGATTTTAAAGAGATTTCTTTTCCAGAAAAACTTTGTAGAAAGGATCTCTTTGTGCAACTCTTACTTTGTAAATTAGTTACTTTTTGCTATCTGTGTTAAAGAACAGAATTTTGCGTTCTGTGATTCACATTCACAGCCATGAAAAGCTGTCTCAGCTACATGTCACTTGCTGTGAAATATAGTTCTTGGATAACATGCTGAGCTACATATGAGGTGGCTTTTTCTTCTACAGCTGCCTTTCAGTTGGTTTCATTTAACAAACTTCTGAGGGGAAAAATGGTCTATTAGACATGCATCTTTGATATAGAAACAAGGCCTTTTTAGTAAAAATATAATGTGTTCCAGGGAAACCCTTATGAGTGACATTAATGCTCCAATGTTCATTTTTGTTTTGAAAAGCTCTCTCATTTGCATGCACAGTTGTTAATTGTTGGTGACACCAGACCCACCATCCTTTGACCTGCTTCTGAGCTTTATTTCTGTTGCTTTAGACACTGAGGTGGTAGCCTTGTAGTTCAACTGAGCATGTAGCAGTGTGATTAATTATACTTGTCTAAAATATTCCACAGTGGCCACAAAAACAGTTTCAAATAGGTGGTGTTGAGATTCCCTTCTTGCCATTCTAAATGCTATTCATAGATAAAAGTTAATTGAGGTTAAAATAACTTTTAATTAATTCAGTGTGCTAGGCATATTCAAAAAGGTACCAGGCCCATTGAAGTGGTCTTAGTTTGACTAGGAATGAGAAATACAGGGAATATATGTTTAAACTTGCAGGGTCACAGGCATGTTTATTTTCTGACTTCCTAGCTGAGACCCCTTTCAATCTCAAACAGCAGTGTAGAAGCACATGTGTAGATCTAGCATATGCAGACATAGCTCTGTTTGCAGAAATTTTTCGTGTATGTGTCCATATAGAATTAAAAATATTTCTTTTCATATTTGGGTCCCCTAGAATGAAGTTATTTATTGGACATTGATGAGGAATCTGATCCTTCTGCCAAGCAAAGAAATGCAAAATATTTTTGCCTGGAAATCATAGACTAAGAGTTCATAAATAAGACCTGTAGAGACAAAGTCTATCTGTAAATGCACATTTTAATGAAATTAAAGAATGTAAAATTCTCAATAAAATAAAGGGAAATTCAACTACTTCTTCATTTAGACTATACATCATAAGCAGCTGTTAGGCCTAATACCTTCAGCTTATAATTCAAACCAAAACATTAAGCACTCCTCAGGATTGATTTTTTCAGTCTTTATTGTGTTGGGTATAAAAGTTCTGCCTCGACAGGCGATTGTGCCTGTGCTGAGTCTCAGCACAGCAAAGAATTTAATAATGTATCTAATTACAGTGTGAGTGTGCACTAAAAACCAAGTCTGTATTGATCCCCTTTGCTGACATGACAGTCCTTTCACTATGGTTCTTTATATTTGTGCACAGCCAAGTAGTTTTTCATAAATTCTGTTCTGTTGGTTAGTCAGTCTTGGTCCAAAATTTCTAATATTTTCTCTAATAAAAATATATTCAATCTTATTTTGACAGAGTAAGAAACAGGAAGTTCCTAAAGAAGAACAGGGACCAACAACAAAGAATTTGGATTTCTGGGCACAGCTGATTACTCTGATGGTCACCATTATAGATGAAGATAAAACAGCATATACACCAATCTTGAACCAGTAAGTAATTACTTTCACTGAAAAATTAAAAATCATGGATTTATCAAAATAAAGATAAGAAATATTGCTGAATCAGAAGTTGTATTTTAAATAGAATCTAGGTAGAGATTTTTATACAGAATGTAGCATTGACATAGTTTGATTAAAAACTTAGTGCTCTGAGAATGGCAATTTTTTGGTTTAGGAGCATTAAAGACAGGTGGTGTATGAGTCATCTCCAAACTTTAGGTAGCAAAATATTCACAAGAGAGATAAATGGATAGAAGAGAAAAGTCAGTGACATTTCAGTGAAGGAAATTTTCAGTGCAGTGGTGTTGATGGTATGAGAGTATTGTGGCACACATGGTGTTCAAATCACGCTGAAACTATTTTAGGTATAGTTTTAGGCATGTAATTGTAAAAACAAATGAACTTCATAAAAAGACCCTCTTTGAATTTATAATGATCCGGCCAGACTGATTTGAAAAGGTATAAAGTGGAGAGCATCCTGGAGATGAAAGTTGACTTCTCAGAATTGATGATATAGCAGATGAGGGAGGTAAAATCAATAACCAAGACAAGTCAAATAACTTAAGGTTGATACATGAGTAGAAAGGAGAGAAACAATCGATAAACACAGAAAAAGAAGGCAGTGCTGGAGTTTGAACATGAAATATATAGAAAGAGTGCAAAGGAACATGTTTCACATATTACAGCTGGAGAAACAGGCCTTGCACTAATTGAAATGTGACGTGATGAGGCCCTGGGGAAATGTTTTAGCTCTTTGGAGCCATTTTACAGAGAGATTGCAGAAAATCTGGGCATAGTCTGACTGTGATGACTTATGCAAAAGTTAACATTGAAACCTACATCTGTATTATGACTAAACAATTAATAGAGGTTCCTGCAATTTCATTTAATTGAATGTTCTAAAGGGGAGCAGAAACAATCTGTATTTTTTCCACCAAAATAGGGTAGATACTAGAAGGCACTTTGTACATTGAGATGTGCTTGTCTGTTGATAAAAGGTACCGTTCTACTTATGGCCCCACAGTATAAGTGATGAACAAACCTCCTGGTGATAACCAGAAGCTGAAAGATATTTCATTGACTTCTGATTCCTTCCTTTACTTGAAATAAATAAAGTATTGTGTCAGTCTTGGATAATAAGCATTTCTTTGTTCAATCATCTGTTGCACTGACCTTATTAAGGAATAAGTTCTTACCCTAAAGAGGAAGGAAAACACCTTTCCTGTTTATTCCATTTTTAGGACATAGTGTCGAATTTTGCCATTAATGAAAGCTCAACCTTTTGTCTCACAGGCTGTATAAATAATACAGTCATTGTAAAATATCTAATTGAGACAAATTCATGTAGGTGATTCATTTCAGTCTCTTCGTTGAAATTGAACAAATGTAATTGCATGTTAATTATCCTAAAAATTGTCCTAGCTGTTTTTTTATGCAACTGTGAGAGAGAAAGTAAAGGCATAAAGAACAGAATTCTTCTAAGGGGATTAGTAGGTTCCCTAAAGTACAGATGAATGATTGTGTAAGATGTGTAAAGAGAATCAGGAGTGGACGGAATTGGGACAGATTAGGGCAGAGAGCTTGTGTCTCTGACTTCTCTCTGGTTTTTGCTGTTGTTTTGTAAGTGAAAGAGTGAATACAGGGAATAACATGTCTTTTAGAAGTAGAAGACATCAGAAGTAAAAGATGAAGAGGCTGTGGGTGGAAAAATCTTGAAAACTGTTCAGAGTTGCTTTAGATACATTTTTAAAAAAGGAAAGCTTATCCTAACACAAAAGCAGCATGTAAAAACTGTTGAGAAAAAAATGACACAGCTTCTTCTCCCCTGCTCATCCCAGAAAAGAAAATGGGTTAAAATGGATGAATGGGAAATACAAGTTGAATACACAAGAATACTGCAAAAATATGACTCCTTATTAGAAATATATGGCCATGCAGTGTCTCAGTGGAGTATTCAGGCCGGGATCCATTTGAATCTTATTTTAGAAATGAGGTAACCAAAGATCCCCAGGAGAGCATTCTGATTAAAGTTTTCACAATTGTATAATATTGCTCAGAATTCTACTCCTCAACCAGTTTTGGAAACCCTATTTTTATATCTGCCTTAGAGGCAAGAATTACGCTGTGATGGAGTAGTTTGAACTGTGTCAGGTTATGAATCCAGATGAAACATGACATGGTGGCCTCAGCAAGGATTGCAGCCACTGACAGACCATAGCAGGCCACCCAGTGGGAGTGTGGGGGCAACCTGCAGTTCTCACACGACATGAGAAACTTGACAAGTTTAAGGGAAAAACATGGCCTAGTATTTAAGTTGTAAAATCCTCATTCTAGTAGTTAAACAATGTAAAATGTGTTTGAAACCTGATTCACAGGCAAATCCAGGGCTTTCTGGCAATTTTAATATGCATCATATGTGCTGCGAGACAGGAGAAATTGCTGTCAAATAAAATATCTATTCTAATAAAAAGAGCATCAAATCAAGAACAAAATCTTCAGCTCAAGTATGCTCCTGTATTTTGAAAGTAAGATCTAAACTTCAGGCCTCTGGTTTTTTTTGTGGGGTTTTTTGGTTTTGGGGGGTTTTTTTGCGCGTATAACTCAGAATAGTCAAGTTGTCACTGTAGTATAAATTTAAGGAACAAGAAAGCCCTAGTGGGACGTTGAAATTTGTTCTTTACTGATCCTTAGATCATTGCAATGTTCAGATCTGTTTTCTCTGTGATCACACTGTGTTCCACACAGTATGGAAAGGACTTTCACATGAAATCTGCAGGACCAGATATTCTCATGCTTCAGGAGCCAAGATGTTTAATAATTCTGTAAAGTTGGGGGATAGGAACATAGATTGTAGAAACACCATCATTGTAACCTCCATGTCAGTGTGTTATGAAACATAAGTCAGTGAAAAATAAAATTATGGAAGTGAACCCTGTATCATGAATTGGACTGTGTCAGCCTATAGAACATTTCTTTCATGATGGAAAGTCTATCTGATAGGTTTTGTGTCTTGATCAGTGATATTCCCCATCATCAATTACACTTTATTCAGTGGAAACATAGGAATATCACTTCTTTCATTGAACTTGTGAACTTTATCCTGTGTAACAAAGCTGTTCTCATTCTTTCACTCTACCCACTGTAGCTTCTCATGTAACAATGTAACACTGACAGACCCGATTAGTTGTATAGACTATATACACTGTCTTCCTCATTATTTTTTCTTTAGGGAAAGGAGTGTTAAAAATAAAGCTTTGGATAGAGCACAAAATGTAAGAATAAATGAGCTCTTTGCTCACAGTTTAAATAGAATACGTAATTACCAAAATCAAATAGAACTTTTGTCTGAAGTGTTAGTGAAGCCATGGCTGTGGCCAGCACTCCACAGATGATATGATCTATCCTCTTGCTGTATGCACAGCACAAAACTGAACATATTCACCCCCTGGGACTGGTGAGATTTAGCACCTGGATGAGAATGAAGCCACCAAGTATGGAAAATGAGCTATTCTGAGAAAGTACATCTCAGGTTCAGAGACTTTGATATTCTCAAGATGTAGCAATGTGGAGATTTGGCAGCAGAAGTTAAGAAAAAGCATTTTTAATTGTCATGATAGGATTTTCTAACTTTAGGATCAAACTAGACATAGTACTGTCTAGGGTGCTTTGGGAGGTTATATGTTTTGCTTATACACTGATTCTTTTCATTTTGTTTTAATTTCCTGAGTTCAATTTCCTTTCATTGATCTGTGGTTTTATATATAGCCCTTCATTAGAATTAGCCAATAAGAACTGTTTTCACTGATTTTTTGCTTAATTAAAATCAATAGAGAAAAGACATAAGTGGCTGTCTTGTATATGCAATTTAGTATTTTTGGAAATACATGGATATGGTCATGTATGTGCAACGTAACTTGTCTGGAAAAACTGAGAATTTATATAGTTCCAAGAATGACATAGAAATTTCACTGTGGGCCAGAAAGAACTGTAGCAACTGCAGGCTAAATGAGTGACAGAGCACTCTGCTGGTTGTATTTTTGCTTCACTGAGAAATGTGACAATACATGGCTTTTGCAAAGATTAGAAAATGTAATGTGTAGAGATTTGCATGGGAAATTTCTCTGATATTTTGCACCCTAGGGATCAAAATCTGAAGTAGTTTGGAAAAGTTTTCTTACCTAAAAATAAGGTGATAAAATACAAATAATGCAAAATCCCATACTTATATAGATGCTTTAGTATTTGACCTTTGATTATCCCTTGTCTTTAATAAGACAGGTTCTTGTGTTACCATTTGTCTTTAGCATGAGGAATGTGTTCTGTGCTTCTGTTGTGAATTAGCTATGTCAGCTTCTCACATATAGTAAATTGCAAGGATACCTCTGGTAGTTCCCTCATGCCCGTGACTGGCAGCTGTGCAGTGCCCGCCAGTCTGTTAGAAGTATAAAAAATGTCATCAATTTTAGACTTCACCTAACTAAAGCCAGGTGGGATGTGTTGAACTAATTTAAACAACATTGATAATTGCAGTTTGTCTGTGCATGTGCTTTCACAAGTTAATATGCATAGACAAATCTATTTATCACTGATCAACAAGTGCACTTTTATCAGACCCAGCTTTGCCTTATGGCCAGCCTTGCAATATGCTCAAAAGACAGTGTCAATATTAAATCAGCTGTTAAATACTCAGAGCGACACTGTCAAAGTTCAAGTATGGTGCTAAGAGAGAACTCAAAGTGGACTGGAGGTAAAGAAATTAAGACAGCCGAAATACATTTCAGCATTTGAACAGAAATTAATTTTATATTAACAGAATTAATTTGAAGTTCTTTAATTGAGCAGTCATTAGCATAAAGATAGCTCAGTGAACTGAGCCAGCAACTGGTTCTTATTAAAGTGGCAGAGCTAATGAGCTGTTTAAGTACTTTTTCTTTGCAGATATGATCAGGGTCAAATAGGTCTCTAAAATGAATACATTACTTACAGCATACTGCTGCCACGTTAAAGTTGCACATAATTCTCATTCTTTCTACGTCAACAAGACCTTTATAAACTCTTACATTTTTACAGAAATTATTACAGAATATTTTCTGAATTTGATAAGTGGTTTACTAAAAGGTCAAAATACTTTGGATCCAATTCTCTGCTAGTATAAAGCCAACACAAAAGCCACACAGCTCTGTTTGTGTCCTCATTAATATATTCCCTTATTTTATGTATTCCTGGTGAACTTTGTGTGTATTTGTGTGGCTCCCACTGCACCCCTGTGCTATAAACAACTACTTAACCGCACTGGGGGATTCTGTGTTCTACTTTCTGCTCTTCTTCTGCCTGATCCTGTCTGGCTCTGCTTCTGTGTCCTGAGTGGCTCTATTAATGTCAGTTCCACACCTGCATTAAAAACAGTCCTTTTTCTAAGACAAAAAATGTGACATAAAACACGGTGTTGCTCCCTAAAATGCCAGCTTTTGCTAGCTGCTAGCAGTGAAAATGGTAACTCAAAGATTAAGGCCTTTCTTTTGCATTGAATAAGAAGCAGCTGGGAGCCGTGAAAAATTTGTGTATAAATACTTAATTGATAACAAGAGAAAGTATCTGAAAAGGACTGTTTCTCAAAGATGACATGAAGCATGAGAACAAAACTAAAATTTTGAATCAAAATCTGCATTTCACTACTTGTTATATTCTTTATTATTTTTTTTCATACTTCCAGGTGGAAGTCTTCAGTGAATTGGATTCTATGATATAAATATAAACTAATATACCTTCAGAGATAGCTTCACTCTTTTCCAGTGTCACAGAGGAATAAAGGAAAACCTGTGGCTGCTAAACATCTGAGCCAACTGTTTCATGTTCTTCATAAGATGTCTAATTTATCTAAATGTGAAGGATCATCTGCAAGATAGATGAATGTTTCTTGATTTAAAATGTCATATAAGGGAAGTTTTTATTTGAAGGCTGGATGGTTTATATAATTGTTATAAAGCATAAAATACCATAAGTGAATAATAGGGGAATTATTTTGTGGAAATGTTTGCCTTTTTGTTGTGCAGCTGCAAGCGTCATTCCTAGCAGCAGGTGAACTGACGTGATGTGATTGATTGCAGGTTCCCTCAAGAGCTGAACATGGGAAAAATCAGTGCTGAAATCATGTGGACTCTGTTTGCCCAGGACATGAAATATGCTCTAGAAGGTAATTAGAACAAACTATTAATTACACTAGTGAGTTCACCAAGACTGATTTTTACTGCAAGTGATACCTGGCATCAGATTTCTGTGTGTGTTTAAAGCTTTCTGGTGTACTTGTTTCAGATGCTTCGTAAGTTAGTGAAAAAGAAGGGTTATAAGGGATCAAATCATTGCACTGTGAAAATATGAAGGTATCTGTGAAAGAAGAACAGAAGAGAATTGTGGCTTGAAATGTTGTTTCTAAGATCTGATAAAAATCTTCAGTGTCCAAAGAAATACACATGTGCTTGCTAGAGAGCATTGTAGACACTCCAATTTTTCTCACTAGCTGAAAATTGTTAACTTGCCCATAAGGAACATTTGCGGAATGAAATTATGGAGAAAGCACAGACTTGTAATTAAATCTTTTTGTGTTCGAAAGGCAGGATGTGTTCATTCTAGTTTCAGCAGAATCAAATGCAGTTTCATTTTATCTCTTAAGATATTGTGGTTAGCCATTGTTCAAATACACAGGGTTTTTCTATATAGCAGATTGTCTCTAACTAATGGCTTCAAGCACAATAAAATATGGTTATTGCAGCAAACCAAGTAAAAATACCTGGCATAACTGGCATTGTCTTTATTCAAGTCTGCTACTAATTACAGAGCAAGTCTGCAAAGAGCAAGAAGGAACATATGAGGTTAGATTTAAAAAACAACACAGTTCAACAGGCATAAAGGATTAAAAGGCCCAAATATTTGAAGACACATTTCTATATTTTTCTCTCCAGAATGTCTAATGCAATAATATCAGTGCAGTGGTGCTTTGATGACCTGGCAGATTTTTATGATGAGAAAGAAAGAGAAAAGATGAGTGGCTAGAAGAGCTGTTGATGGAAGAACTCTTTTGTTCATCTGCTGTTGTGTTACTTTATTTTGTTAATTGCGTTATTTGATTGTGGAATTTTTGTCCTAAGCACAGCAGAGGAAAAAGAGGAGGAAGGAAGGTAATTAAAATCTGTACAACGACAACAGAAGACATGAGACATCTTAGATGTGGGTAGGAGAAGAGATGTTCAAACTACTGTTTCAAAGTGCTGTTCTGTAGTCATGTCAGAGTGAATCAGAAGTACAAGTTTGAGAAGGGGTGTTAGGCAAATCATCCCCTAAGAGTGATCAGTGAAGGCAAAAGCTTCCAAGAGCTGAGAAACATGAAGATCAAGTGAAAGCCACTGTTTTAGATTAAAGCACATTGCTGGTTCCACCACTGAAACAACCTATCTGGAGAGGCTGTCCGTCAGGAAGAGCTATCAGAAAATTGCTGTTCTGTAACTCAGTGTTGTGATTCCCTTACAGATAGCACAGATTTCTGAGGATTTCTAATGGCCCCCAACTGCCATGACTTCATAATCTTGGGTGTGGAGTTACACTCTGCACACAGACTTGTAGTCCCTGAGCACCCAGAGCTTGTAGTGCTTTAGTCATCAAACTGTAAACATTCTGCACTGCGCCAAAATAATTCACACAACATCACTCACTCTGTTTGTTCATTAGAGCACACTGATCACTCAAAACACAGCTTTGGATCAGTCTGTGGTTTGCTTCTTTGTTGTAAAGAATAGAACAAGAAGCTCTTAAGAAAGAGTTAATTATATAATATATGAAGTGTGGATGTTTGGACTGAATCAGGACTTTAAAATAAATATTAATGTTAATATTAATCCTTATTCTGCACAGAGAGATGTAGAAGGCATTTGACTTTTTATGTTCCAGACCAGTCCCTGAATGTGGTCTCATTTCTGTGTTGCTGTGGATACTGACTTTCTGAGGAGAGGAAATGCCATTGTTGGCATTAGGAATTCTAAACTGTTCCCAGAATAATTAGCAAAATATTTCCTGCATATAAATAATAATTAAAAGAGATTGTGATTAATATTTATACTAATAATTTATACTAATTTCAAAATATAGTATAAATTATTATAAATATACACAATTTCACCTTCTATGATTTTGTTCTTAAACAGGAACCTCAGTAAATCTAGTCACAAAATATAGATGAGTATACTGATCCTCTACCCAACTTTGCTGGGATTCAAATTATCAATTTTTTCTTTAGAAACTCTGAAAACTGGGTTTAATTCAGCTGTTGAGGGCTATATTATTTTTTTTCTTTAAATTCTATAAGATTAGAAACAAGCTCTTAAATATGTTCACAGTTGGTCCTCATGGTTTTAATGGAGTTCATTAAAATGCATTGCATTCTGCTATGCCACTCTCGCCTTCCAAGTTATTAACATAGGCTACCATCTGTTCATACCTAGTGTCCAGGGCTGTGATTGCAATCTTCCCCTACTCCAATTTAGTATTAATCTCCTGAAGCAGCATCTTTTGTGTTACAAAGTTGATTCCTTTCTGCGTCCAATCAAGAAGCAATAAACTGGTTCAGCATTGTTTGCAAAAGGATTGTTCATGTGATAAAAAAGATTAGATTAGCTCATCCAAGATCCTGTTTCTGGTTTTACCCACTTTGTGTATTCACAAATACATCCAGCCACCCCTATCAGCTTAAATTCAGGAAATAAGACAGCAAACACTGGATCATCCCCTTTGCATTCTTTTTCCTGAGTGCAGTTCAGAATGGCTGTTCAGGCTCTCTCCCTGTACAGCTGAATCCCTCCTGGATCTGCTCAGGAGGTGTGTGCAGTGCAGATCTGCTGCTCTCCAGCAGTGCCCCCTGCCCACCTCCTCCTGCAGAACAAGCCAGCAGCCCTGTGAGGGGCACCAGCCAGCACCACACACCCTCTGCCTTCTCTTCTCCCTTGGTCCTTGCCAGGACACTCCAGCGAGGAGGCTGTGGCATGGAGAAGTCAGAGGGGACAGCAGCTGCCATGGCAGTGGCCTTTGGCTAGAGAAGAGCAAACCATGTCTCTGTGAGTACCAAGGCAGTAAATCGGCATTGGGGGAACAGCTCGGTTTTTTGGTGAGGAAAGAAAGGGCATCCCAAAGCACAGTTCAGGTCTGCACAGCTGCCAAGATCAGGGCTACACTGTGCCAAGCTGACATGCCTTGGAAACAAAACTGTCCTAGAATCTGGTATTGAGTTCATAATTTCATTCTAGATTTTCTTCCAATTTAAGTTAATTAAAATGTTTAGCCTTTGCATAGTGTTAAAAGTTTTAGGCAAACTTTCAACAAATTGAGTTCACACCAGTTATATTTCTTTTTTTCTGGTCTGATGGATTATTTTCATGTGTATATTTTGCACGAAGAAGGTATCACTTGTTTCTCTTTCAGAATTGTCTTCATTAGATTTGGTCTCTTTGGGGTGTTTTTCTTCTTTGCAGGTTATTCATGAAGCATCAGTGGTTTGCATGATACATTATAGACTGTTAGGCATTTAGTTTACACAAACATCTAATCTTACAGGATGGTAATATTTTTGTACTGTCTGATCCCCCAATTATTCCATATTTATGATGCAAACAAGTGAGAACAGAGAGAATTTTACCAACAGTGCATATGATTTGTTACTGACTTCATATGGTAGGAAATCTTTTCCTTTACAAGTATGAAGATGCAAAGGTTAAAAGATGATGAGAGAGTAATAAGCTGAAATTAGACATGCATTTGCAAAGTATCTTTTTTTAATTATTTGTCCTCAGAAATGTCTTTTTTCAGACCTTTCAGACCTCTAACTTTTGAATAGGTCAGATCAAATGTCTGAAACTATTCAGTCTGTTAGAAAGAGAACATCCTAATTGCTGTTATTATGATAATCTAATTCTGTTAGTGGCTAGAAGTCAAGACCAGAATCAGACCAGAGATTAGTTGGCTGCTGTGTAAATATAGCGATAGACAGTCTCCATCCTGCAGAGCTGATTCTAAAGGCCTTATAAAAATAGGAAAAGGAGGTAGTCATTCCACCATTTTATGCATTTAATATAGGTTTGCTTTTCAAGTTTGATATTGTCTTCTGTGCTTAAGAAGATACGATTTTCCTGTTTCTCTGACAGATACTTCTTCCATGATAGAAACTGATACAGTGATTTGAAAGAGAAGAGGCAGGTCTGGGAATTGATGCTGAGCATGGAGACAGCATAGAAAAAGCCAAAAGGGCTAATGCTGCCCAGAGAAAGGTCACGCCATTTGGTGGCAGATTTCAAGCCTATATTAACTCCAAATTTATAATGTACAAAGTTCCCCTTAAGATGGAATGTAGTCTTGGTTTAGACAGGCTGCACAGATGAGAGAAGGTGAGACTGAGGTTTTGCAAAGGACAAGAAGGCAGCATCCACAAGAATGAAGGATGTCAACCCTATCAAAGTATAAAACCTTTTTATCTTAGTCAGTCTCATTTTTGTGTTGGCACTTTTCAACAGATGTAGTCCATGCTTATCTTTTCAGACACCTGAGGAATTAAGAGTCCTCTATGGCAACTCAGGGAGTTTGTAAAGGCAAAGTGAAGGAGATTACAGTTGGAGTTAAACCTTCCTTTGGCAGACAAGATAGAATGTTGCTGTGATTAGAGAAAGAGGAGAGTTAGAAACATTCAGAAACATTCTTTATTCACCATAACAGACAAGGATGGAAGTAGCAGCAGGTACACTCTGTACATCCTGAGGGGCTGAGCTTGGTGAGAATGAGAATCCGCCTGCCAAGGGCAAAGCTGAGCTCTCCAGGCTTGCCTAAAAAGCACCATTGCCATGCCAAATGGCACTATTTTGTTGGAGTTAATTAGATCCAGTAATTAAGACAGATGAAGTGGACAAAACTGCTCCCAGTGGCTGAGTTAATACTTCTTCATGACTTCATGTTGTGCTGTAGCAATGTGTCATCTTGCTTGGAACTACCTCAGAGATCTCTGGTATGGCACAACCTTGCAGTTGGGACTGCTATATCTATAATTTCCTTGTTCTCTAACCCATTTTCTTGGATTTTACTCATTGAACCATCATCAGAACAATGAGTAGTACTGCAGTACAAATGTACAGTAATCTTAGTAAGTTCAAGCTTCTCTGTGTCTGACTGTAGGTGTATTCATAGTGCCAGATTTACTAGAAAAAATGTAGTGCATCAGTGAATGCCTGACTTCATTGTTCAGTCTTAAACTCGTCACTCAATACTAGCAGGGTATATTTTCATGAATATTTAATAATGATAGCTCTGTCATTATTTATTCTTTTTAGAACCAATGACTATTGCTCTTGTTCTTAAACACTATTAGCTCTTACTCAGGCAATTGCTTATTTTTAAAAAAATTGTATATAAACTCTTCCTGAACGTTGTTTTATTGTGACAAAGGCAATTTTTTCTTAGTCAGCTTACACTGGTACCACTGGTATGCTGGATAGGTTCTGAGTGTAAAGGGCGCTTTAAGTGAACCTTGAATTGATTAATAATTACAGGTTATTTATAGCTCACGTGGCCCTGCCATTTCCACAGATGAGTGAGTTTTAGGGGGAAGTGTTCTGTTCAGCTGGATGCGTATACAGCTGGTATATCACCTGTAGCAGCAGGGGCAGGTAAGGCCTCCTCCAGAGTCTGTAGGTATCTCAACCTAGAAGAATATTTTGCAGCTTCTTTGTTCTTGTCCTTCATTACACCACTTTACCACACTTGATTACACTCTTTACCACTAAGATGATACCACATTATTCCATCTCATGTTTTTACAAAAGCTAGACTTATATCTTTTGTTTGAAGTAATTTTATGGCTGAGGGAGAAAAATTAAAACCCCAAACAGACAAAATCTCTAAGCAAAAATGTGACTTTGTCCCCTCAAACAGTCCTTTAAAGGCCCTTAAAAGATTGCATTGCAGCTCTGCATCTACTGGTTGGGTTAAACTTCCTTCCTTTTGTTTTCTCAAGGGATTTCTTCCCCTTAACTCTGTGAGGGGAGCTGTGTAATTCCCACACAGCAGCAGTGGAATTTAAGTGCTGCACCTCTTCCTGCATTCTGTGAGTTAATCACACAATGAATCCCCTTATATTTTGGACTTCTTTCGTTGAGAAACAGTAACTAGTAACAGCTTTCCGGAAAAGAAAAACCTTTCTTTATCAACTAGAATGCTATATTTGAGTTAAAGAAAGTTAAAAATAACCAGCAACTTCTGCTATCTTTAATCTTGCCCCTTTTTACTAAGACACTGCTTTAAAGCTTTCCTCACACAGCAGCTGTTCTTCTCCTAGTCTCTGTTTTCTTAGGTTGAACACTCAGTCTTTTGTTTTCAGGACTGTTCCACTTATGGAGATTCACTTGTGTCTTTTCTTCTATCGAATCTGAGGTCAATTTCCTCTTGTGGGCTAGTGCATTAGGTCTAAACTAAACATTTGATACAGCTTCACTCCCAGGAGAATAGGATAAATCTGTTAAAACTGCTTGTTTCCACATTATCTTTAAGTAAGCCTTAAGTGCAATTTGCTGGGTAAGAATTAGAGAACATCTTTCTGGTTTTGCCTTTGCAGGAAGAGCCGGATAGAACACAGGTAATTATTTAAGTGCTGCCTCACATTTATCTTCCTCCCATATTCATCCAGGTTTGTGCTTCATTCTACTAATTGCTTATAAAATGCAAGCATGCCTATTTGATGAGGTTTTATGGAGATATATATATATATATGGATATATATAAATTGGATTCTTATATTACCATTACTTTTCTTCTTTTATTACTTTTCTTACTTGTTTTTTTATTATTTTGAATAGATGTTGAAACATCCATATGAAGTATTTGAAATTTCAGTCATATTCTTCAGAACCAAGGCTTTAGTTATCTCATGTCAGAAAGGACTATTTCCTTTGCTTCATTCATAGCTTCCATTTCCTTACACATTCCGTGGTCAATAAATATACAAAGCAAAAATTCCACTGGCAGTAAAAAAGCAAAGTTCAGATTATTTCACTCATTGGAAGCAAGTGCTTATTTCCTTCAAAAGTAGCCATGTGTATTCAAAGACAGAATTTTGTCTCCAAATGTTTGTTCTTTGAGTGTTATCTGTTTAGTATCACAGTATGTGAATTTCAGTCTGATTCGATACTGAGGAGTGAAATTTATACTGAGGTTGATCTTATTCATTCACTTGTATTCCTGGCATTTTTCTTTCCTTGGCAGCAAGCAAAACAGAGCAAGTTTATGCATAATCAAGCTGCACATCTTGCATTGCCCTTTTGGTGATAACCCATCCACTTTTCTGGAACTTTTGTGGAAGTATTTGACTTTGGAAGTAGTGATTAATTGATGAGACAAATAGGAGTAATAAGGACTACAAATAATCAGTAAAAAAAAGCAACTGAGTAATGTTAATAAGATACAGAAGTTAATTTGCCTAAGTAATCTGAAACATTTAGGCAATGTCACACAGTGGGTAAAAAATAGCAAATGCACTGTTCAGAGTAGAAGATAGGGTAGTTTGCAGCAGGTTCATACATCCCTAATGATCTTACATGTTGCATCTCTTAAGTAGAATATGATACTGGTATTTGATGCTCTTGAAGTTCCCACGAGACATTTACCTCTGCCAGGGAACCATGTACATCTGTTTTCCAGCACCAAGCAGGTAACCCTGAACTCTCCTGCACCTGCTGTGAAATGTCAGGCAAAGCAGAGCACTGAGCAAATGGCCTCTTGCTTTGAGAGCTTCTCATTGAATGTAAAGGGCAATGTCACATCAGCTTTTACAGTGCACTGCATTAAGTCAAGGATTGATTAGCCACTTCCACTGCAGGCAAGAAGACACAAAAAGAGCAACTAATCCATTTTTCCTCACAATTCAGAATAAGAGAGTCTGTCTTCCTTCCCTGATCTCTGTAACAGAACCACAGAATTGCTAGGGTTGGCAAGAGTCTGGCAACCATCCTCTTGGCACTCTCAGTGGAGATATTTATATGCATTAAGGAAAACCCTCTGAGTCTTTTCTTCTCCAGATTAAAGAGGCCCAGGTCCCCTCCTGAGTGCCTCCTCATAAGAGATTCTCCAGACCCCTCATCATCTTTGTGGCCTCCACTGGACCCTCTCCAGTAGCTCCTCTGTTCAGGGAGGAAACATGACTCCATAGTAAAGAAATTTTTGAAGATCTACACAGCCTTTCTTAATTTATGCATGTTGCCTTAATAAGTGTACTTCGTCTCTTTTTCCTTCAATTTTCCATTTGCACAGCTTCATCACCCCACAGAGATGTTCCAGGTGCAGTCCATTATGTTTGTGAATTGTCCAAAGATATTTTGATGAAAATTTCCAAGTAAATGCAGAGAAAAGGTTGACAGTCTAGAAGTCTGTTGTAAAAGATACAATATATGTATTTTTAAAGGAGAATTAGAAGGAGTGTTAGAGATAAATGTAATCCAGAAAGGAGGTAATGACAATTTTTCAAGTTTTTGTTTATTATATTCATCTTGACACAAAGAGCCCTTCCAGAAAGGTCAGTAGTATTTCACATTATAAAAATCAATGTAAATTATACATAATTATCAATTAGTTGTGTTCTACTGTCTATTTCAGTTAATAACTAGTGACTTCCAGTGCCTTTAGCAACGTACAAGAATCCTGGGATGAGATTCTAGTAGAATGTAATGTTGCCTTCTAAAGCAGTGATGAACTTTGGGTCAAATTTTTTTCTTCATTTGTGGCCTGTACGCTGTTAGCATTCATACAATCAGAGGTTTCAAATTTCTTTCAGTGGTATATTGATTAAATCTAAATTGAAGAATAATACCACACTGAGAGAGGCTGTGGCATAGCAACCACCCCTGTATTGTGGGGAAATTGCACTGGGATCAGGTGCATTGAACATTAACTTCTACTTTTACCCAAAACAAAGGTGCATCATTCAGTGTAACATTTCCACAGTGATTCAGAGGGAGAAATACCAATTCATACCCCATCCATATCATTCCTTACTGCAGCTTTCCTTCCTGTAGCTCTGCTCAGTTTTGTGTTCCCAATTACCCTTCCCAATTATATGACTGCAAGTTTGGAAATAGCAGGTTTTCTGAAAGAGCAGTTCTGGAAGAAATAGATGGCAGCTGGTAGTGTCTGGAAAGATTGGTAGGTAATTATTGGAAATAATATGGAATTATGTCACAATGGTTGAAAATAACAGCTGAGTTTTGATGGGAAAATTTGCAGCTTTTCCAAACACAAATGCCATATGCTTAGTCTCAACCGTTTCTGTTTAATAAACTGTAGAGCAATAGAATGTATGTCAGTCAAACCAGCTGGTTGTGATGTAATTAATTTGCTACACATAAATACTCTTTATAGTAGTTACTAATCCCTGAAACCTTATCTATAAAGCCTGAAAACTAGACAAGTTTGTGGTTTTGCAGAGAAATATATTTATGTAGTCAATTTGTTCATTTTTTAGAGACTAATTTCCTTGAAGTCTTTGTTCATAAAAATTTGAAATATGCTTTAAAGCCATCTTGTTAGAATCCTTCAAGCAGCTAAATTATATGTTTTTTACAAAAAATATTGGCTTGGAAACTGCTGTAGAAAAAACAATTTTTTCTGAGTTTTTGTACCCAGATAAGGAAAATCAAAGCTGAACAAAACATCAGTTTGATTATCTGAATATTTAACATGTTCATCTTTTATGAAGGTTGTTGGATTACCCTTTTTTCCTTTTTTAGCAACTAATACATATCAAAAATTACATGGAAGCTCAGAGTAATGTTATTACCTCAAGATTAAAAAGAAAAAAGCATTCTGTAGTGAACAAGATTCTATTCCAGTTTGTGATCATACAGATATTTAGTGTCATATAGATATTTCTGCCTAGTGAGTCATCATTATGACTTTTATTTGTTGCTTTAAGAAAATCTCAACTGTCTTCAGCAATTGCTGGAAAAATGAGCAAAAATATGATTCCAAAGTACTGTTGTTTGGTTAAGGCCTGTGAGGAAAGTAACTTGGATTATAGTCATTCCTATTATGTTTCTTTATGAATTTTTCTCTAACAGAACTTCTGCCTGCATTTAAATTATGTGCCTGATACAACATCAGGTCTGTGCTCACTTCATCACACCAAGTTCTTTTGCATATATTAATGCATTCCCTGTTTTTAAAAACAATCTCTCTTCATTCTTGGTTATACAAATAACATTTGAGCTTTTTTTTTTTTTTTTTTTTTTTTTTTTTTTTTTTTTTTTTTTTCAATGCTGTTGCTTACTGGATGTTTTCTTAAGGGATTTCCCATCTCTGTGATTTGTACCAGTGAGATGGAACAATTCCATACAGTTTTCGTTGTGGTTGCAGTTACAGTATCTGTTGCTGCAAGCCTGTGGAAGCACATCTGCATCACCCCTAAGGAGATATTCCCCCCACCCCAAGTGGCATCAACAGTGTAAAAAAGTTACACTTACTGGAACTGCAATCCCTAAAAGCAGATAAAGTGCCCCATACACACAACTAAAGTTGATAGATGTTACTGTTTACAAGAATCTTATCAGTATGTTTTCACTGATATGTGACACAGTGATATACAGCATGGGAACTGAACATTACCTCTTTATAAAATTTATTAGATGAGCAGATGCTTATAAAAATATGCTGCACTACAAGGAATGTGTCAGAAAAGGAGCAGCACAAAATAAAAAATATTATCAGCATTAGGTTTGCTATACTGGAGATGGCCTTACCTAGAATCATCATGAGGATGTTCAGGTATTTCTGTCATCATCTTTTCAGGGAGTACATTTGCACAAAACTGGCAGGTTTAGTTCCAGACTGACTCAGTAGTACAATAGTTTTGCACAGCAAGAGTAGACTTTTTTAAAAAAGGTTCTATTGTGCAACTACAATATCTGTCTTCCAGAAAGCCCAAAATGGGTATATCTGTATAGGGAAACATGGCACTAGCTTTTCCTCCAGGAAAATAGATCTCCAAAATGCATCCAGTATCCTGTACTGGCTTACATTTACATTAGTTTGTGCAAGTTTTTCAGAAATTAAGCAAGCAATCTATTGGTCCTAATCAAAATTCAGAACACCTACAGTGATGTTGCTGCACTTTGTAACCAAAATCCATGGTTACCATGGATAAACCCATCTATAATCCAGTTAAAATTGTCACTGCTGACTCATATGGGCACCTGTTTGCTCTATTCTTTGCTTTATATGATCTCAAGAGGTAAAATGCTTGGATACTAAGTGACCTCATATGTCCTGTGAAGTGTTTGCTGATGTTCTCATACATTAATGTTGGAATTCTGGATGCATTTTTCACTTATATGTAACTAGAAATAATATCCTGGGAAGCTCTTTAAATATTCTCTACAAGGCATAACAGCCTGCAGAAGAAAGTTCAATTATTCATGAATTACTTTTGTGCTCTATTTTTAATGTGTTTTAAATCTTAACCTTAAAACGAGAATATCAGTGAATGGTATGTGTAAGTTGTACCCTCCTGGACAAGTTTGCCAATTAGTAACAGTAGCTTATTTTAAAAATTGAAATAAGCATTTCCTTGGTTTCTGATGCTATAGCAAACATTCTCAAGTTACACTGTATAATCTAACAAGCCATTTATGCAAAGCTTGAATGAAAAAAAGAGTGCTATTCATTTCAGAAATTCCATTCTTTTGGGATGCAATCTAGGATAGATTTTCAACAATGACTTAAGCAGCAGATGTGCAGTGAATTTCATAGCAATAGCATAATTGTACTCAGTGAAAGACTGGTCTACCTGGTAACAAAACCTTTTATAGAGCAAATGCTTTGTCATCTAGCTTTCTATAATAGTTTATGAAAAACCTGCTACCTAAAAAAAAATTTCCTCAGAACCATAAGAGAAGGCAACATCTTTCTCTCTGGGATTCTATTTAATGCTAGTAACAATGATACTGTGCTGGGGAGAATTTGTAGTACTCTCAAGTAGCATGTAGATGAATAAATGCAGTATTTAGATAGAAACTGATTTAGTAATTTTTTCTTGAGTGCGATGGAAAGGCAGTGAAGGTGAAAATACTACTGCAATACTAAAAAGGCAAAAAAACCCCCACAGGGACCCTTCATAAGCTGATTTGCACAAAACTTCACTGCATAATAAAATGCATGTGAAACACTCATCAGATGGCATGGTGTAGTACTGGAGTGCTGATTTGGCATAATAATAAAATTAAACATTTCCTTCTCATGTACCTGGCTAGATCTGAACACACAGAACGTGTCGTTCTCAGTGCATTTTCACTGA
Organism: Sylvia atricapilla; assembly: GCF_009819655.1. Taxonomy (NCBI): domain Eukaryota; kingdom Metazoa; phylum Chordata; class Aves; order Passeriformes; family Sylviidae; genus Sylvia; species Sylvia atricapilla. Next base: position 12,858,931 of record NC_089152.1, read on the forward strand.
CAGAGAATCCAGTGTATGACAGAGGATGGGATGGATGCTCCTGCTGTTACAGAAAATTAGGTTCCCATTCAAATATATGAGATTTGCATAAAGTTATGTTGCAAAGCAAGCAGAAGTAAGGAGCAAAAAGGAGGTTTGAAATTGGTAAGTTCTTAATACATAATATTTACACAAGAGCATCATTCCTGCTGAGTACTTGTATGAGGTCATTTTTTAAGGGAGCTGGGAAAAGAAATTACTCTTTTGCTTGGGGAAGAATGTGCAAGTGACATGACACCTCAAACTGATAAGATATGTAGAGATTTTAGGAACCTGTGAGCAGCAAACAAAGGTATGATTATTCTGCCCAAAACTTATGGATCCCTGGTTTCATGCTGAGGGGGAGGGAAATGAAAGATTTGAGCACAGACAAAAGTGTCTCTTAGCTAAGGGAGAGAAGTGATGGAGTTGTCCAGGTCTACAGTGGCTGGGTGAACAATACAGACTATAGTGTACAAGCTAAAAAAGGATCAAAATCCTGGAAGAAAGATGGATATTTGTTCCAAACAAATCAAATCAGACTTTAAACATGCAGAAAGTGGTTACAGGTGGCTCCATGACTTGTGGCACCCACTTCCCTCTGCATGTTCAGTATGTGGAAAATGGAAGGACATTGAGAAGGTGAAGTCCATTTAAAAAATTTCAAAAACACTCTATTAAAGAATCTTTTTTACTTGTGCCATAAATCAGATGGCTGTAGAGCAGTAGAGTTTTCTCCTATTTCAGGTTCCACAGATTCATGTAGGACTGGCATTTATAGCTGTTGCTTCCTCTGGATACTACGCAGCTATGGTTGTCTTTTCTAGCTTGACACTCAAAAGCTTCTTAACCATTTTCCAACAGTCAAAGAAGGATATAAAGAAAGGGAAGTCAGCAAATTTGCAGATTTTTCTCACTGCAGTGAAGAGAGGGGAAAAGCCTAATTTGTGGTTTGGTCTTTGGTTTGTTTTGTTTTTCCTAAGGGTACTCAGATCCTGAAAATTGAAACTGTGGGTATTACTACCTCTAGAAAAATCAAACCAATTATGCTTTAAAATGCAAGTCCTGTATTATTATGTCACCAGTGCACTGAGGCACAAGAATGTTATTTACTGTTAGAATGCTATTAAGTGCTTTTATTTCCACTCCTTCTATTACAGAACATGAAAAGCAGCGATTATGCAAAAGCACAGATTATATGAATTTGCACTTCAAAGTGAAATGGTTTTATAATGAATATGTGCGAGAACTCTCTGCTTTCAAGGATGCAGTGCCTGAATACTCTCTGTAAGTGGTGTTTCAGGAAGGCTTCCCTGGGTGTGGGCTTTGCACAAGGTTTATTTTGGTCAAATATTTATGCTCAGCTTTGTGCAAGATCGCAAGGTGTGTGGCACCAATAGCTGTCTTTTGCACTTCCTTCTCTTTAGTTCTTCATTCTATCCAGTGAAATAGTCCAGGTGTTAAATGTGCAATTAGCTACTTCATAGGTTTCTTGTTGCAGCTCCAGGTCTTCAGACATGACAAATGCTTCGGTCAGAAAATGTCTGAGGAAGGTATGAGGTGTGGGAGCAGCAGCACTATTAGCTGCAGATCCCTGCATTTGTTTTATAACCAAATTTGGATAAAGCTGTAATGCTAATGGGATATACTACTGAAATCATTCTCTACTGGATTGCTTAACACTCAGCTGCTGATTTTGTTTTTACCTGTCTCCCTGCAATAAATATATTCTAGTCCTGTCCTTGTATATGAGCTATCCTTAATGTTCTCCAAGTCTGCTGGTTTGCTTAGAAGGTTTGAGGCCTGTCATTACATTTTTTTTAAATAAATTAAAGAAAAATTAAACACAGTGATTTTTACTAAAACATAGTTATGCATGAGTTATTTCATACACAAATAAAAATAAATGTTACCAAAGAGCCAATATTGATAGAAGGTGCATACTTCTCATGCTTCACTGTCAAGAATTGGCTACTGCTAATTTTACACCACCAGGGTACACCGGTGAGAGTATTGTGAAACTGAAGCCTGAAAAGACTTTTGGTAGCTGCAGCATTTTGGTCACAAAAATTTTTCCAGGGTTGTTGGAGTCTTTGGCAATTAGAAAAGATATGAAAACAGAAAGTGCCAAACTGCTGGGTAGTATGACATCTGTCCTCTTGTGATCTTTATGAAATCTACCTATTTACATTGCTTTTAATTTTCAGGTGGTTTGAACCATTTGTCATTCAGTGGCTGGATGAAAATGAGGATGTCTCAATGGAATTTCTTCATGGAGCACTAGAAAGAGACAAAAAAGATGGGGTGAGCTTTTACTTTTTAAAGACAATAAATAAAGTATTAAGACATATATTATTATAAAACCAGAATTATATTTGGTCCCACGACATCCTTCTTAGACATCAAGAGATTACAGCTTTTGGAAGATACCTTGTAGAGAAATTCCTGTTCTAATTCCTTCTAATTCCCTCTGCCTAAATCCCCACAGAATTTATTCCATGGTATCATTTCATTAACCTATGGTGTGATAATGATGTCATGAGCAAAAATTCTGGTTTTATTTTTAAGAGGTTCAAAAGTATCAGAAAAGTGAAAAGCTGCATTTCTTAGTATTATCAGGGAGACTTCTTTTTTCCTTTATTACTTTTTATGATTCTAGGAGGAATTTCAAGTATAAGAATCAATGAATACGGTTTTGATCTCTGAACAAATATTAACATTTGAATGTTTCTCTCTAGTTTCAGCAAACATCAGATCATGCCCTTTTCTCTTGTTCTGTGGTGGATGTCTTCACACAGCTCAATCAAAGCTTTGAGATTATTAAGAAATTGGAGTGTCCTAATCCAGAAGCACTATCTCATTTAATGAGAAGATTTGCAAAGGTAAATTAAAGTCAATGTATCTCAACTAAGCCTCAGAGAGAATGACATTGTGTTGCCATGTACTTAAAAGCTAAGTGATTCCAATGGTTTTTAGAATCAGTGTTGTCTATCTGATTGGGATCCTCAGAAAGACATGCTGTCTGTGGCTTAAGGCTGGGTTTTGTCTACTTTGTCAAAATGGTTTACTAATTTGAGAAATTCTATCCTCTCTGACATTTCATATTTGTGTATTTTATACATTTATGCATGTATCAATTGTTATCTTTCTAAGAACTGATTGCAGTTCCATGAATTGAGCCATTCACTGAAGTGCAATTAGCTAATTAGGCAGTGCAAGTGAAGGAAAATTCAAGGTGTGGCAATAAAGTGTTTTTGTTTGAAGTCCTGAGGTGGTAGTTACTCACTTGCTGCTTGATAAACTCAGCTCTGCCAGCCTTCTATTTGGATAGTTACATTTCCTTACAAGCTCTGAATTTCCATTATAGTCCTGCTGGCTTTAGAAAAGTTCACATTTACATTTAATTCTGTTCTTTCATTGCAACAATTCTCCATTTTCAGAGTTCTTATTTACGTGATTGTTGTTGTAATGTAACTCATATTGCCAGGCTTTGAACAGTGCTCCTTTTGTCTTATATTTCTAGTCTATGTATTGTCACCCTGGAGGATTTTTTGAGCTTTCTGCTGTTCCATTAATTATGTAGTACATTGCAAGAAGTAGAGTTCTTTGTGCTTCTCAAAAACAGTACTGCTAAAATTAAATTATCTCTGCTATTGAAGATTGCTTTACATTAAGAACTACCCACCATCTGCTGTGCAGGGATTTGAAAATGTACTCACAGGATTGATTATATCTAAAAAATATAATATACTATGTGTGTAAGCACCTGTAAAACCTATTGCTTATACAAACCTCTTCTTTTATTATTGTTGGCTTACATTATGAAATTCACCATTTTAAAGACTCTTCTCCTATTCTAGACTATCAACAAAGTACTTGTTCAGTATGCTGCAATTATTTCAAGTTACTTCAGCTCCTATTGTGATAAAGAAAATGTGGTGAGTAAGAAGCTCTGGCTTTTTTCTGCCTCAGAAATTACCTTTAAGTGACTTACTGTACTTTTTGAAAATGTAATCACTTCTTCATATGAAAAAACATGAATGGAGGGAGTTCAGCATGTTTTCATTGCTGCTTACAGTGATGTGTAAAAGCTGCAAAGACTGAAATCAGTTAAGAAATCCTAGTTAATAATTTCAGTGTTAAGTTATAAAATAATTAAAAGATGACTACAAACATGCAGTGGATAACAGCCTAATACTATGGTGAACATGGGGAATGTATCTTCATCTTGTTTCTCAAACAGAAGAAAATCTCTGTGTTTAGAGTTTTCACTTTGCATTGCCTTGGCTCTCTGTATCAGTCTGTGCATTGGAGAGTTTCTAAGATCACTGTTCCCTGTGCAGGGAACGTGTGTGGAGGTTTCTGCTGCTGCCACTCGTTGGGTTTCACCCTGCAGAGGGGAGGAGAAAGTTGTGCTGCTGTTACTCGCTGCTTACAAGGGAGTCCCTAAAGTAGGAACAGATTGCCATGGACTCAGAAATAAATGAGATATGGACACTAAAGATGTAGTTGAGTGGATGGAAACATTTTCAGTACTTTAACAAGACCAAAAAAAAAAAAATACTCTTGGGAACTGGATTTTCAATATTATTGATATTCAGTCACAGCTAGTTCTCCCGTGACAGGCAGCATTTAGCACAATATCTGCTGTATTTAGTTGTGTTTTGTTCAGCTGTACCAATCTGCAGTCGGATCAATAACTGCAGCCCCATCCTCAGACTGTTCACCTTTAATGGTACAGCCCTTAGCCCGTCACAGATCTCAGCTGTCCTCGTGTCCCATCCCCGTGCATGACATCTGCCAGTGCTCTGTGTAGTTTGAGGCAGTGTGATGGTCTGGAGGCCACCAACATACACACAGTAATAGAATTTATAAAGACATCCACTGCAGCTAAATATAAAATATTTGGAGTTCCTGTGAATTTGATGTTAAAATTAAATAAAGCTCACTGCTTTCTAGAAGAAATTAGTTCTAATAAAGTTAGACTTGAATCATCAAGTCTGCTTGTGTAGTCTTTTGACCTATACAATGGGATTTTTTAATTGTTGGAGTGAATAATCTCTGAAATCATTTCATATACCTATCTTTATTAAGGCTTTAGATGAAATTAATATCATTATGAATGAAAGAATGGCTTGGATTGGAAGGGACCTTAAAGATATCTCCTTCCATCCCTCTGCTGTGAGCAGAAACACCTTCCACTAGACCAAATATTGTATCAAATGCCTTTGAGGGACATAATTGTTTTTTCACAGAATTTGCCTGACATTTTTTTGTCTTAATAGAAGTCAATTAATTTCAGCTGCAATAAATGTTCAGCTGTATTAAAGTTGGTAGAAGAGGAAAAACAAATACTTTTTATGATTCAAATTGGAATTTGGCATTCTTTCTCCAGTCAATACTTTTAGTAATCTTATTAAACACTACAAAATGTGCACATAAACTGTTCAAATAGAAGTGTATCAAAGATGCTGTAAAGATATTTATCTAATGTAAAAACAGCCTCTCATCTTCCACCTCCTGTGAGCATTTACAAACAAATGTGGGTTCTGGTATTGTACTTGCCACTTACTTTTACATGTTGTTGCATGCATCTGTCTGATTCCTGTAAACTGCTGCACAGACTGTTCTGAAGGGTAGGCAATAGTGAAAGACAGTGAGAATGTTTTTAAATAATGTTCTTTACTGACAACAACAACAAAGTTTTCATTGAGCCAATGTAGGCTTAGGCTCTGAAAGAGCCACCTGAGCCAGACTCAAAGGAAACTTTGAAACTGGTTCACTGTGAAGTATTTATCTCATAGCTATTGCATTTGCAAAAGGCATTTGCATTTGTTTGGAACAAAAGGAACAGGATGTTATATTCAGCTACTTATACCCCTATCACAAATCATAATTCTCATAATTAATGGTTTGTGATCTTGCAGAAAATTTCCAAAATAATTCATTTATTAGAAGTTAGGAGATAGTACAGGAAAGGAGGGATACAATCTTAGCGATTGTAAATTAATAGAAGGTAGATGGAGAAATAGAAGTGGGTTTGTGGATTTTTCAAGAGATAAGCAGAGAGGTGACATTTCAGCTCTACAAAGCCAGCTGCATTCTGTAGGATAAGCACCATGCTTCACGGGGAAGGAATAATCTAATTGGTAAGAAGTTAGAACAAATTTCTTTTTTTTTCTTCAGTGGAGAAAGACTTTGACACCAAATTTCTATGAGAGTAATGCATAAATAATTAAAGCTAAATCATGTTATTGATCCCATCATGTTTGGAACATGCTATTAACTTGAAAGGTACAAACAAGTATCAGTCACTGTAATCATTCCATCACCACCTTGTTTGTTTTCTGAAAAAAAGCTATATCTGTTTTATTGAAATGCATTTCTTCAGTGTCTAAATTGATCAAGTCATGCACTAGAACACACTGGCCTTGGCCAGCCACAGTTCTTTTAGTAAGTGTTGTCTGATTGCTTCATCTGCACCATAACAAACCAGCATATAATGTCATATAAGTACACAAGATTCTAGTAATGGATTATTTCTTGCATTACTTTTGTAACTAGCTCCTTAATTTTATTAATGATTTGCTTTTAACCTTATATAAATACAGAAATTGCTGTCTTTTGCATAGTGGCTTTTTTGCCCAGTGTTCTGTCTTTTAAAAATGGGCTTAAACAGCCACATTTCTAGACTAAAATGATTACAGAGTTCTATTGCCTGATCTATTCACCAGCTTTTCAAGTAATGCAAAAATGCATATTTCTAAAGTATTATTCTGTTATTAACCGAATGGCTTCTTGATTTATTCAAATACTTAAGCATCAGCCATTATCTGTGTTACAGTGTTGTCAGTTTTCTGCAAAGACTGGGTCTAGCAAACAATGCAGCAATCCCTTTCCTGCAGCCTGTTGTCACTCCCAAAGCATATTGACCGTTGTTGCTTCTGCTCTCCACAGGATGATGATGATGTGCTACTTGCATTAGTACCAGATGCAGCTGTATTAAGTATGACTAGAAACTACCTCAGATAGCTCAGGACATGCAGTTCTGGAATGTGAAACCTGTGCAGCTGGTTGGGAGATGGAATCCAGCTCCCTGTGGGCAGCGGTGCCCTTGGTGGGCAGTCACGGGCTGAGCAGACAGAGAGAAGGGTCAGTTAAGGAGGAAGGACAGGCAGCAGTGGAAGTTCCCCTAAAAAACACAGTGTATGAACGAAGATGGTCTTAGAAATCTTCTCCAACTTTAATGATTCTATAATTTTATGAATGTAGGGCTGCTGAAGAATTGGTTGTGCACAACCTCACATTTGATGCTCTCTCTGTAGGCCTGTATCTTGATGAACAACATTCAGCAACTAAGAGTGCAGCTAGAGAAAATGTTTGAGTCCATGGGAGGGAAGGAGGTGAGTTATATCTGTTTCCTGGTTCATTCCAAGTTCCTTAGAGATCATTAGCACCATGTTTGCAGCCTAGTCAAAGCTTTCATTTCTACTTGAAAAGAAAATCAAAGTGTTTAAAAAAAAGTCTACGAGACCCATTTACTGTCCTGAAAATACTGGAATGACATAACTCACAGACACATGCTAATGATCTGTAATGTTCTATCAGCACTGGGTGTTTTGTGTTGCAATCTGTAGTGCCAGCTTTCTTTAAATGTTTGTATTGGACTGTACTTTGCTTTTTATGTATTGGTACGTTTTGTCTGTAATGTGTCATTGTCTTTGTCTAATGCCTTTGACTTGCAATCCACTGAGCAGAAGAAAGAAGGAGAGAGATTCTCTTATGAGGTTTGTGATAGTAAGCATCTTTTATTATTCCTGACCATATTCTAAGGCTAAGAACAGCCACATTTTCTAATTATTTCCATTGATGCATTTGTGTAATTCCCTATGATCTAAAATCAAAAAGAGCTATGCTTGGGCATTCAGTTGACATTAAACCAAAATGTTTTACTAGGCAGATAGTGCAAAGCCTTCCAGAGTTTTTTAAAAAAATCTATAAAACATTTTAAGTGCACTTTTCAGTTTCTGAGGTCCTGCTTGTATTCAGGATACCATTGCACCAAGAGCTGTTTTTCAACAGTTCAAAACATCCTCAGCTTTACTCCCTTTTTCATTTCAGAAGATTAAAAGTGCCTGAAGTCCTGTCCAGCAGTAAAAGGACATAGACAGTGCTTCAATACCTTGTTGACTGTAGTCTTTACTGTTCTGAAACATGATGAAGATATTAACATATCTTCAAGCCATAGAAAAAATCCTGTCTGCTTGTTGAGAAGCAGTGGTTAGAACATGAAGATCCTACCCATAGTGTCAGTAGCTGGCTCTAAAAATAAGTTATGCATACATCATCCTTTTTCTTCTTGAGACTGCAGTTTGACAGATTCACAAAAGTTTGATCTAGTGTGGCCACACTACAGAGAAAACTAGAAAACAGAGCATTTCGTATTTCCACATGCACAGTGGGACCCTGCAGAGGTGAGATGGGTCCCCCAATGCCATGCAAGGAACTGCAGCCTCCAGATGCACCTACGGAGTCACTCCAGGGAGTGGAGGTTCTGCTGAGCCAGGAAGAGCAAAAATACTTCCTGCTCCAGGAAATAAACAGGAAATAAACTTCTGCAGTCTTGTCACTGCAAATTTCTTACCAAACTTTGAAAACAGATATTCATCATCCACAAGTGGTGGCTGTTTTTGTGGTTCCTATTATACCCTTTTCCCTCTCTGAATATTACAAGTAATCTTGTCCTCCACACTTTTATGTTCTGTGCAAAGTACTTTTTTATTAGGTCTTGGAGCCAATCTTAATTTCCAATGTCATGATTCATGAAAACAGGTAAATGTCCATAAATCAGGGTAATGGCAAGGGCAGAGGAAAGCTGAGTCGCATTTTATGTCTATTTCCATCAAATTATTTTCAACCAGAATATTTGCTTCTCTAAAAGTCCTCTTTTCCAAAAGAAAACATTAGTTTTTCATTTGCTCCTAATGCCTTATATGCCTTATTTTTAAATTAGGAATTTTTCGTAGCAGTTTTCTGTCAAAAGTTCTTATGACTTCTCATCCTTTTTGGTTTCCTTTTGATGTTAATGAGGATGAATTATTAAGGTTGTTATGGTATCAAAGCAGAGTTTTCTACAAATACAGTGCAACATGCAACCCACAGAGACGATTTGGATAAATTTTCCTATAATCCCTTCATTAGGGTGCCTTAAGTGCATCTCTGATTCACACTGTAAGAGAAGAGATCTTAAGAATACATTCAGACTTTTAGGGCAACTTCTTGAAGAAAAGTACAGTCACGTTCAATTTTTTTTCACCCATATCAAAATGCCATTAAAATGTTTGTCCTCAAATTGAATACTTATTTCCCTCACTATTCCAAAGGCACAACTACTAATGGCCAATTTGGCTTATTGAACTGGTACTTATTAGAAACAAAGCCAGCAATAAAATCTGTAAGCAGTTTCCTTGAAGGGAAAAACAGTTTAATATTTCACTCGTGGAGGGCATAAAAGTCAGATGATTTTCAGCAAAATAATGAGACCTATTTCAGTTGAAGCAAAACTAATTCTAAAAAAAATTAAATGCTGTTAATCTCCTCAGTGTCACACTGTGAGCAGTATGTCTTTCAAACTGTGCAGTCAAAATAACCACAATCAAGCAGCAGTCCCTCTGTTCAGAGCAGGCTTATTGCACATTGCAGGCAGGGAGCTCTATAAATAGAGAAAAAACTGATTTCTCAGATCCTCCACCATTAAAATAAAATAGTCTGAACAAGATGAGCTTCTTTATTAACTGTCCTCCTCCTCTGCAGCAAAGCAGGGAGGGTACTTACAAATCATATCAATGAGGACAGTCTGCCATGAGAAAGAGTAGTAAAGTGCATCCAACCCACTGTTTGTTTAGGGTTTTTTAATCAAGTCCAAAAACATGGGAACAGATCATCATCATAGAATTTTGGTTTAGCTCCTGTTTGTTTCATCCAAAAGGAATGCATACATTTACACTAAACATTTTTTTCATGTCTGACAAGCTGGAAGCTGATAAAAGAGAAAGAAGAGAAGCCAATGCTTATGTTGTTTTATACCAGATGACAGAACATGGCAGAAATCAGTTACAGTAATTAGGATTAAAAAAACAAAAATGTGTAAAGCAAAAGGAGATTGTTTATGTATGACAATATTATATTAATTGTAGATAAATCATATTCCCACTTCGGTAAATTCAGTTTCAACTTTACATATAAAGCTTAGGAATTCCTGTAGGACTATATATGTGGGCTTAAAGACTTTGATGGGGTGACAGAAGACCAGACTTCACCAGAATAGTTCTGAGGTGTCCATCTTTATATCTTCTACAGAGGCCCAAGTGCTTCTCAGTGCACTCAGAGCAGTGGCAGCCAAACATGTCACATCTCACTGTCCCAAGGGTGTGAGATGTGTGGGTGGAGGAAGAGTGATGTCTGTCAGAGACAGAACCACTAAAGTGATGGAGCTGATAAATGTCTGTATTTTTGTTAGATATACAGAAAATATGTAAAACTATTTCCTGAACAGAAGTAACCAAGTGGTCCCATTAGGAAACTAAGTAAATAGACCTGTGAAATTGCAGCTAAATGGAATTCAGATTTAGAGAGGTTCCATTTAACTCATGCAAAAGTAATTTACATCTCTGTAGGTTCCTGCAGAAACATCACCAAATTTGCAGTTAACAAGATGATGTCCATACTAGCACACATTAAATTACAGCAGGGAATACCCCCATCTAACACATCGAAAGCAGCCAAATTCATCAGATTTTTAACTCTTTTCCAAAGCTTGTCAGTATAAAAAAATTCAGTTTTAGACAGGCAGATTTGGAAACTATGATGTTCAAATATTTCTCATTTTTTAGCTGTTCAGAAAATGTGTTCTCAGTTTTTCTGTAGCATCCAGAAAAAGTCAAACTTCTAATTATCTCTTTGATAAGATAATAATCAACATAATCTTACGTAGTGTGCCAACAAATTTATGAGTATATTCCCTTGTGGGTAGAAATTAATTCTGCTATTTAAGAACATGGTAATATAACAGAAATATGAGCCTAGAAAAGCCAAGAATATTAAAAACTGATAGAAAAGTATGATTTACACATTATTATTGAAATAAGCTTGCTCCTTTAAAAAATCCAATTTTAAAACCTAAGCAACCTACCCTGATGTATTTTAAGGCTAGTCCACACATGCTGTGAGCTGTTGATGGAACCCAGAATACATTTGTCCAAGGGATATATTAGTTGTCTATTTTCTTTAGGTGCTTAAATGAGATATGGTACACTAAATGACACTCAGAGCTGGGTATTATTGTTGGTTTGTTGAGGGTTCTTTTCCCAAAATAATCTGCTCAAGTAGAGCCTTTTCCTTTTATTTTCCTGAAATATGTTCAGGGAAGTTTGTTAGTTTTTATTCCTTCTTCATAAAACTCTAAGAAGCAAATGAGACTCGAAGAGAAAAAGAGAACTCCCCAACACCATAAATACTTCATTTTCATGTCTGTATCTCCCTCTGTGACATCATCTCAGATGCTGATCAGCATTGCCTTTGGTCTCACTTCCATGCTTCCATCTTAGCTCTGCCATATCAGGAAAAAGCAGCAGGTCGTGCTGAGGCATATTTGGATGGTGCCTGAGGACAATCATTAGCACACAAAAGACACATGATAAAATAAATGAAAAGTGCACATTTTAGTTCTGGTGAGACACTCAAATCACCATATATTCCAGTACCTAAAGAGAAGTAGCATTTAAAAATCTTGCTGACATCTTCTTAGTGATGCCGCCATGGCCAGGTGTGGAGCACCTGGCCGGGAGCCCGCATACCTCTTTGTGTCACACTCCTCCCCGTGCCTCCTCATCGATGAGCATGAGCATGTGTACACACAGGGCTGGAGGTCCTGCCAGATGCCTCCAGCTGTGCACACACAAACTCGTTCATGCAATTTGTGAGCACAAAGCCTCTACAGTATTGAACAGTTGCATGCACCCTTCTATAATGTGTGTAATGTCCACAATCTGGCGTTAGCATTTATTCAGTTTTGGCTGGACTAAGTTCAATTCCAGGTGAATTTAACAGATACATTGTGTTTTCTGGTTATCATAACAACCTCTGATAGAAAGTAACTACATTGACCCCTGTAGGCCCAGTAACAAGTTGATTTTCTAGTTTGTGCATGATCTGCTAAGAAATTTTGAGTCTTCTGCTTGCCTGGTATTTTGTTTTCCTTGACATGTACCATGTTCAGTGTGAATGCTTGTGTGTTCAGTGTTTGTTAAATGTTTATATTCTAGTGGTCTTAAATTTGGGGGTTGTATGACCCAAAGAAGACAGTATAATTCTCTGGTGAAATGCACTTCCTGGAAAAATCTTTGCATTTGATAGTAAAGTCCTAATTTTTACTAATATAGACATTGCAGTAAAATTAGCTTTTTAATTCCTGCTCTTCATATGAAGGAAAGCAAGCACTTTAAGTGTATGAACTGTCAAAGTATATCTGCCAGGAACACTGCTAAGATATACAGAAGCAACAGAAGTTCTCTCAATGCAAAGTAATTCAAAACTAAATCAGTAAGTTGTCACAGTAAGTACTTAGAGTAATAAATAAAATAGGAGCTTCTCAGATTAGAAGAGTACTACACAACACTGAGTATCTTCTAAAGGATGTGTGGTAATTCCCCCTTGTCACCTACTTCATGTTCTTGCTAAAACCTGTATTGAAATCTTCGATTTTCCATGATTTTAACCCACACATAACCTCTAAGGAGATAAAGGATTGTCTAAGATTAAAACACAGTAGATCATTGGATCTATTTCAGTTTGCTTTGCTGTGTAGTCTCATGTAAATTATCCAGTGTGCTCCAACAGCTTCCCCTTGTCTCAGAAAAGAACTGACCTGCTCCACCACTGCACGACAGTGATCTGGAGCACCAGAGGAAAATAAGCACCAAACACTATTCATACAGCTGAAAGATAAAAACACAAATAGGAACAGCCCTGATTATGTATTCTAAATGTGCAGTGTCCTTTGAAATTGTCAGAAGATCTGTACCTGACCTTGCTGCAGAACAGAGTCCACGAATTAAGGGTTATCATTGAAAATCATTCCTTAACACTGTGATGTAAGCAGCTGAAAGACCTGGAACATCAGCTATTAATTCACATTCAGCTGTTGATACTGATGATCATCTGTCTTATCCCAGAATGGGCTGTAACTAGTTTTCTTGAATGCTAATGATCAGGGAGATAAAAAAATTGTTCTTTTTTTATTTGAAAGAGAATCCATAGCAAATAAACAAGTTAGCTGATCAATATCAATAGGGTACCTTTTTGATTAAATATCTCTGCATGGATCCTCATCCCTGTAAATGTAAAAACATATTTCTACCCTGCATTAACTTTCTTGCTATGTTTAGAAAGCCTTTATCAGAGCATCAGAATGTGTTGCTTGAATTTTGTTTACCCTAATGGCTTTTCAAAACAGCAGCACTGAAATTTGGTACAGTCCCTTCCCACACACTCTGTCAGTAGAATTGGCATGGATAGTCTTCAAGCCATTTTTTCAGTGCTGGCTGTTCTAATTTTATACTGCATTATGGAAACATATGAAATATGGAAACAACTTCAGTGCAAATCACAAAACAAAATACCAACAGTAGTGAAATGTACAAAAATAATAGAAATATGAAGGCATCTGCATTACTTTTAACATGAGCACTGACTTTTCCTGCATCCTTCTCTTGTGTGCCTTATTGAATACCACTGGCCTGATAATGTAGCTGTCTCCTTGTGACTGCCTACACCCTGTCCACAGTCCCACAGAAAGTCATTTTTCAATGGCACAGTTTTGATTTCTAGCAATATGAATATTCACTACTGGAATCAAAGATTTTCCCATATTTTTTAATGGTAATTGTATTTCAAAGCCTACTAAAGCAGTTCTGTGCTGCAGCAGGTGTTTCCACATTTGGTTTTCCATAGTGCAGTATATCTTTGCATACAATTCCTAACTCATTGATTGTAATGGAAACCCCAGAAATGTAGTGTATAAATAAAATATAATCTTATTTATCTCTTTGCAGTTGGATCCTGAAGCTAGTGTTGTTCTAAAAGAACTTCAGGTGAAACTTAGCAATGTACTGGATGAACTCAGTGTAACATATGCTGCAAGGTAACAAATTCATTTCACTGCATACCTTAGAGAAATATCCTGCTCAAAAACTCTTCCTCATTGATGAAGTCTGGGTGATTATTTGGATGTCCTGAGGCATGGCTTGCTCCTGCCCTGGTGGAGTGGTGTGCATTTATGTGTGTATGTGTTTAGACTGAAACAAATAACAGTAACCTCACTGTAAAGACAACTGAACATCGTCTGTGGGCATGGACATGTTACTGAGGTGAGGCTGATGGCTTTTGTTCTGCTTTTTGGAAATCAAAGTCACTGTTTTTTACTTGCTTGATGTTCTATGTTAAACTTCCCTCTCTGACCATGTTTATTATGTTACTTCCTGGGACTGACAGCTTTTTCCAAGTGGCCTGCTTCAACCAGGGATATCTGCCTGTGTTTAGCCTGCTTCAAGTGGTCATTGTGAATGGCTTTCTTGGGTCATTTGCTCGCCAGTGGCTCTTCAAAAATTGTCTACTGAGCCTTACCCTCAAAACCTTTCATTAATCAGAGTGCGCACTGCAGTCCTGAATGAGTACAGTGCTGTACCAGCAGTGCTTGTGGTATAAGAATTAGCAAGTTACTTTTGCTTCAAATTAGAAAGAAATCTAAGAAAGAGGGATTAATGCTGTAGTGGTACTCATTAAGCAAAGTCTGTAGTTGCTTGTTTAATCTATCAATGGGCAACCTGGGTGGACAGTCTGCTTTTCTCTGAGTGTGCTTAGTTTGCTGTATTGTCTTGCTGTACTTTTGCTCCCAGGCTCTACTTCTCGGATCATTGACAGTGCATGAATATTATTTCTTTCCAGGGCTTCTTTCTGAATGAGCCAACTAGGTTTCTGCAAAAGCAAACCCAGAATAGCTCAGTGTAGGATATGCTCCAGATAGCTAGAACATTCCTCATGGGTCGGTTTACTGCTTGGGTCTGTGAGGTTAACAATGTTGGAAAGATGTCTAATGTCAAGAACGGCAATGCATTATTTTGGCTTTTGTTGGAGGGACTGGTCCCAAGAATTTCCATGAGCAGTTTCATAATCTGCCTCGTGTTGATTTTATCAGGACTTTGAAGTGTTAGGTAAGTGTACTTCAAGTGCATTTGGGAAAGTTTCTGATTTTTCCAGTGATTTCACATGGAGGTTTGTGTTCTTTTTACAATTAGCTACGTCACTGGAACAGCTGATCATTTCTTTTCTCTCACAGTAAATTCTCTTTCACTTTCCTCAAGTTAATATGTGCCATTTGTCTTTTCACCTTAACACGCCCCATATATTTTTGGCCTCTGTTTTGCATTTTTCTTCATAAACTAATCCTAAACCATTTCAATCCATCACAAATCAACCCAAAAACCAAGTTACTGTGTGTGCAGAGACTTCCTGCCTCTGAACTGGTGACTGATTAACTGCTTTTCTGCTTTTTGTCAATATGTTGTCCAAAGATTATCACATCAATAGCACTTTAAGACTGTCAGACACTCAGCCAGATCAGTTAGGAACCAGAACAGTTTTCAGAGCAGATACAAACTTCAGGAGGAAGGATGTGTTCACAGTCACCTTGAAGTGAAAAAGATTCCTCCCAGGAGGAAGAGTCTGAGTGCTTCTAAGCAAGGGGACTTTTTGCAAAAGGTTATTTTAAACAGTCCAAGTGTTTTAACTCTGTAGTTGCAAAGAAGTAACAAACCTTCTGATGTCACTGACTGTGTGAAATCTGGAAAAGGTCAAATTGAGCCAAACAGGGCAAAATCAGTAGGAGTTTTTTATTTTACATCAAGAAGAATATCAAAGCTTGGTTCTTATTACCCATCAAGAGAGAAATTATTTATCATCACCTGGTTGTATTGTCCTTTCATACCAAAATTAAAATCTTGGTAAGTTTTTCTCAGCTGGTAGTCAATCACATCTAACCTATAGATTCTGATACATCTGTTGCTTTCATAAAATAAGTATTCAGCACACCTACAAGGCTATGAAAATTGTGGTAGAATGGAAGCAAGGCACTGAAAAGATCAAAACACAGCATGAATTGCTAATATGAGTTATGATTCTCAGTAGAACTTATTTTCAGACTGTAACACCACAGTATCTTCAACTTTGAATATTGCATCATTGCAGAAAATATTTAAGTCTTGTTGAAGAACCTGATGCAAACCCATCATTTTTTTTTCTCACAGAATTCTTTCACTCTCCTTTTTTTCCCCATCCTATAGTTTCCAGTTTGTTATTGAAGATTGTGTAAGACAAATGAGCAATGAACTGAATCAAATGAGAGGAAATGGGAATGCAGCAGCCAATAAGAACAGTGCAGCCATTGATGCTGAGATTGTACTTCGGCCTCTCATGGATTCCCTGGACAAAACGTAAGTGTGGCAGACTGGGAACTGGATGCTGCAGTCAGGCACATTGGGTTTTACTCTGAAGCACTGTTGATACCTGGAAGCACTCTATAGTATTTTTAATATTTCTAGTATTCACTGTGTGCAGAATGCCTTGCCTAACCTGTTTACTTACACTGAGCAATTTTTACATAAGCTACAGGCTTGTCTTTCCACGTCTTGTCATGTTTTGAGTCATTGAAAATGAGCTTGTGCACAGTCTCTCCTCCACAGGCTGTGCTTTGAAGATTGTGCTGAACAAAAGAACAAAAGTAATTCCCATACTGAAATTGTCTGACATTTGTTCTAGGCTTGTACTCAATGTTCTACTGCTTATTGATATGCATTTCTGTGTCACCAAAAACCAGCAGCAGCTTGATTTTTTTTTTTCATTTGGTAAAATGCTAAGTTTTGAGAGGATCCTCCAAACTCATTCTGGCCTCTGTAAGTAAGCCTACTTATGCTATCATCACTCAGCAGTGACAAGTTCTGAAAGGCCATGTGCAGCACAGGCACATCTGGAAGTGCATTGATGTCCTTGGTGCTTGTCAAACACCAGTGGCCTTTTGGTGGAAGTGGCTGTGAGGACAGGCAGCCTGGCACTCCTCCTGTACTCACCAGGTCTCCAGTCACAAGTTACACACCCCTTTGGTTCCTTATGCAGGTTTTCCCTTGCCAAAAATTTTCAAAGTGAAGATGGAAAAGGTGGTCCAAAATTTAAATTTTACTGCAAGTAATAGATAGCAAGGTTGCTCAGACATGTCAGGATATAGAAATAAATGCTTCCAAACAGTAGCTGTGAATTTGTATAAGCTGTCAGCAACCAGTTCTACATCCCAGTAGAAATACAAAACAAGAGAGACAGTTGCTCTTTATTTTTCAGACATAAACAAATTATATACTACAACTTCAATTTACGGGCATGGAAGTGCTAAATTGTGTCATCCATCAAACTTTATAACTCATTATGATTTTGCATTTTCAATAAATATGCATCAGTGATATACTAAGCATTAAATTAGATAGTGGAGATTTATATGAGTTTGTCATCTGAAAGTCTTTTTACCAAAAATATTTACTGATAATATTGCAAAATAATTTAGCCACTGAGAATTTTTTGTTAGTAGAGAAAATTTAAACCTTAATGGCTATTAATCTGATCATGACAGAGCACCTCTGAAGCCTTAATGCTGGTTTTGGTGACTGGTTTGTGGTTTTGTTTCATTCCAGTTTAAGTGTCTCTGCAAAAATCTGTGAGAAGACAGTTCTGAAACGGGTTTTGAAAGAGCTCTGGAAGTTAGTCTTAAACAAAATAGAAAAACAAATTGTGCTTCCACCACTGACAGACCAAACCGTAAGTATTCCGGAGTAATTCTCAGTTGATATAAAGGATTGTAATCGTGTGTCTGATCAGCTGTTGCCAAGGAACGTGTCACTATCCTGTTCTGTACTTGACCACAAGGAGTAACACCTGGACTGCAGGCAGTGTGTTGCTCTCTGGTATCTCAGTCATGCAGCCAGCTTGCTCTTAGCTGGTGAAGAAGACTTGGATCCTTCATTTATTGCCTCCCCAACTCAGAGCAGTTTTTATGAATGCAGTCATGTGTTCCCATGCAAGGAGTTTTAAATCTGATTTCTCTCTCAGCTTCATTGTGCACAGTAACATGAAGAGTGTTCCTTGCCCTTCCTAGTTGCATCAGAAATTCAATCACTTCCATTTTTGAGAAAGCCAGGGATGCCCCATCCCATCCTCCAGCCTTGCCTGCTGTGCTATTCCTCATTTTGAGGCAGCACTTAATTAGCATCAGGAAGCTTAAGCCAAATATAGCTCTAAGGATTTGGGGTATTTTAATTGCAGACTTGACAGGAGGTCCTCTTTGGGCAGAGCTGAATTTCCAGCTTGCCGAGAAGAGGGAACAGAGCTGTACTTACAGAAAGTGGTGCTGCTCAGGAGACTTGTGAGCATGGCCTGATGTGAACTCTGGTGGCTGAGCTGAGGGCAACAGTGAAATCTGATCCTGTCCAAGGATCGACAAAGACAGCCTGGCTTGGAGGCCTTTTCATAAATTGATTTTTTTTTTTTTTTGAGGGGTTAGGATAACAACTGTTAATTCTTCTTGTTTTCAATCTTGGTTAAAATAAAGTGACCATCTTATGACAAGCTAATCATGATGTTGCCACAGTGTGCCTCTGGCAACTTGGCTGTTACACATCCTGTGGTGCCACTTCAGCTGCTAAAAAGCTGTTGGTCAGGGTTCATAAGTTAAAGGCATATCATTAAATCACATTATAATGTTTTGAAGATGCATGAAAGAGTATTGCTGGACAGGCAGGAAAAACTCTAATAGAAAATGTATAAATGGTGCAGAGATAGTAATTAAATTACCTGAACTATTAAAAATTCTAGAGTAGAGCTGATCATGGCCAGGATTCCAGTCACTGAACTTGTTCATATTTACTGACATGACCTTGTTAACTATGCATAATTAGAAACAACTTCTCTTTCAGTAAGGTTTGGTTCTACATTTCTGAGATCTTTGATTTGTTTTTCAAACTTTTTGGTGCAAAGTGTATCTGCAAATACATAAGTAGCATTTCAACTAGGTAACTGCATTTACCATCATGCGTTAGGAGCATTTATTACCTTTATGCAGGATCAATTATTCATAGGACCATCTGTGCAGAGGTGAGTTTCCTTAGTGGTAGCCTCTATATAGAGTGTGCCTGGTAGGCATTTCCATTTATTTTGATACTTCTGTTTACTATTGAACACATAATTAAAGAAAATCACTGAGAAGTAGGATACCGTGAAAGATATTCTAGCCCTGAATATTTCTTTCTGTTTGAAGGTGAGAGGCACAGGCATTCACAAATGGGGTTTATTTTTTCACTTTTAGATATAGATATATAGGTATATATACATGTTTATCTTACCATTCTCGCTACTAAAATATAATGAAGATTTAGGCTGTAGTTCTATATATTACATTTTCTTCAACTGAAGCATTTAGGAAGCAAAATTACTTCTGGAAAATTAAATTCTTAGGAACAGAAAGTCTAATGAAAAATTACTCCAGTGTAAGTTGGGTGAACCTTTTTTTCTGAAATACACATAATCAGAACTATGTCTTGCTGAACTGGCATGTAACTGCACTGGTAATTATATTGCTTGGAGTAATTGTGATAAAAGATGTGAGAATGGAATTACAGTAGGATTCTGTTTGTCTGAGACAAATGTGAAGGCATTGGCCTTTGGTGTTGTGCTAGGATTTGGCTGTTGTAAAATATTGCTTTACCTTCACAATTTCAATATATTTTCTTTAAAAAAAGGCTCTGGCTCACAGTACACCATTGTGCTGTGTTTTACTCAGCTGAGGTTTCCCCCTAGATATGCTTTTGCAGGTTCCTCAGGGCTGCTCACTTCCCACTATGATTGTTCATTTTAGCACAGCACCTGAGAGCTGCAGTTATGGACAAACATCTCACTGACACACACTGAGAACAATCACAGCCTTAGCTTTCAGTATTAAACACAAAATGAGATAGCAGAAAGGAGAACACAAAACCACTCTCAGCAGAAAGTGCAATATTTGTGTCAGCTATAGGATACTGGAGGGAATCTTACTGCAGGCATTCAACCACTTGGCCTTATCAACTGAATGAAAATGTGTCTCCTGTGCAACTGAAACTTTTATTTAGCTTTGCAAAACAGTGACTTTGGCCAGTGTCCTAGCAGAAAATAAGATAGTATTGACATAAAAAACAAACATGCTGTCATGAGTCTGTTTCCTTAATTTTCAATGTGATTACAGGGGCCCCAGATGATATTCAGTGCAGCCAAAGATCTTGGACAACTGTCAAAACTCAAGGTAATGGAGCCAGATGAAGCTGTGAACGGCTTGCACTAACAAAAAAAGAGAAAATATTAGTGACTACTGTGAGGCCAAACCTCATGCCTTGTTCTTATATAGTATATCAATATTGAATATGCCAGTAACTGCTTAGAGTTGAATAATTATTGTACAGTTTCATCAAAACCAAGCTATGAATAAAAGACTCTATGCTGATATGGTAAATTATCACTACATGGGTCAAGGAGCCATCACTCCTATATTGCACAACTTGGCCTTATGAGCATTAAACATCACCAAAAAAATCCCACAACAACAAAACATATCTTTGCTT
Organism: Sylvia atricapilla; assembly: GCF_009819655.1. Taxonomy (NCBI): domain Eukaryota; kingdom Metazoa; phylum Chordata; class Aves; order Passeriformes; family Sylviidae; genus Sylvia; species Sylvia atricapilla. The sequence goes on from NC_089152.1 coordinate 12,879,696, forward strand.
CTGTAATCAGTTCTGAAAAAGCCCTTAAGATGACAATACCAGTAATTTTCTTTCTGTTGGCTATTCGTGTGCATTGAAATTTAGTATGTACCTCTACAGTAAGGTCTTCAGCAGTGCAGTGCTGGAGTCCACTTAATGGACAGCAGAGATGTTTGATACAGAGATGTTTGGCAGTTGTTTGCCACTCAATTCTGCCATTAGGATTTCAGATCTGTACAGAAATGTGGTATTTTGGGCCTCTATGAAAGATTGTTCAGTTTGCTAGAAGAGTTAAAATATTACCTGAGTAAACCACTGACTGCTTATTCTGACAAAGGTTTAACAGGACTGTAGTCACTCTATGTCACCTTCTAATAGGAGCTCCGTTTTTTGAACATAGAGCATTAACAAACGTCTGTTAAACTGTCAGGTTTATTGATAAAATTAATTACTTCTATATCATCTAATATAATTATTTTAAGCTATATTTTAAGCTTTTCCCCGTCCCTCAAAACAGAGAAATAAAGGATCCTAGGAAAATTAAAGCTCAGTATTAAACCGTGGATCTGGTTCTCTACAGTCTGTGTTTTCAAGAAACAACACAATTGCTCTAGGTTATCATTTGTTGTGAAAGGATTCTGAATTAATCCCTGTTAATCATAGTCCTTGGGGGTCTATGTTGTTTTGCAGAGAACAGATATTCACAATATTGTCTGTCTTTCAAAACCAACTGCAGTCTTCTCTTGCTTGGCAGGACCACGTGATCCGAGAGGAAGCCAAGAGCCTGACCCTGAGGCAGTGTGCAATAATGGACGTGGCACTAGTTACTATAAAGGTACAGCTTTATGTGGCTTTCTGCTCTGTGCTGCAATGCCCAAGAATGACTGGGTTTTAGATAAAAGACCGGAGAGTTTCATACAGTCTTCATGGGTTGGTTTCTGAAGTCAAAAGAAGTCATTAGGAATATTTATGATATTAATTAACATATTATTTAATTTGCTTATCAGTCTTTTTCATGTTGGCCTGGATCATTACTTGGTGTAAATAACTTAAAAGCAATCAGTTTCTAGAATAACAGCATATTTTCCTGTCTGCTGGGAAGAGACAGCACATCAGGAAGGTAAGGAGGCAGCTACTGAAGTATAAAATTGAAGATATAAGTAAAATACTTATAAGTGTTTTGCAATAAAACAGTCTCCAAGGCAAGAAAAATTAACAGAGAGGGCTCCCAAGTGCCATTTTTTGTATTTGTAGTGGAATTGGCATTTCTTTCAGAAATAAAAATAATTGGCAATTAATAATGTTGGGAAAACAAATTGAACTAATTGAATAATGGAATAAATTGAATTATGCTCCCAAAGTAAGCCATGGGAAGTAAAGTATGTGAATCTAATAATTTTCCTTTTAAAGCATTTTTTCTAGACACATAAAAGCTGGGAAAAACGCAAACTTTAACCTTGAATAAATTTCCAGTGCTTATATTCTTACAGATGGATGACCGTTTTACTAAAAAGATCTAGATTTGGAGAAAAAAAGATGAAATAGGGAAAATTCCTTTGTTAATTCAGCATCCTTATATCTGTGTGCTAAATTATTTTAAGGTTTCCATGTCTAAGGAACAGGGTAATAACTGGTCCAGCTGAATTTGTAAAACCCTGTTTACTGATTGATTATTTTTCTATATTCAGCTCCATACAGCAATGATAGGTTCACATTGCTGGTTTTGCTTGCAAAATTTACCATTTATGGGGAAAACAAAAAAAAAATAGTTAAACACTGAGGAAAACAAGGGTCAGGTGTCTTTGTTTCTCTATATGGCTATTACCTTTCATGGAGCTTTCAGCATGTGTAGCTGCTGCTGCAGATCACATTTTACTGGGAGGAACAACTTCAAAAAAATTAGTAATTGTCACAATAGCAGGAAATATTAACAGATTTTAACATTTGCTTATAAATTGATTTTGATTCTTAGTGAAATCATTACTTAACTCTTGAGCACCTTAAGATGAGAGATTTGTTTGAAACATATTGTATGAAATAATTTGCTTGCATAGATGCACATTTCATGTAAGTATGTAATGATAGATTTATTCAGAGCCTTTTAAACTGACACTAACTGTCCCCACACTATTAAAGCAATATAAAATGTTGCTGATAACTTCAAATCCTGTTTTGCTCCTACAGACATTTTCCCCCTTTAACAGTCAGTAGACAGCAATACAGAAAGGTAAATAATAACTGTTATGAAACATTTATGTTTCATCTTCTGCAGAATCTTGAGAAGGTGAAATGTGTGCACGAAATGCAAAGGGCAGATGTGGACTGTAGGTCTGAACTGTCCAGATAAGCCTGGGGTACAGCATTTAGTGGAGATGTGTATATGTGAACTGCAATGTATATATTGCATCTATTCCTTTGGCAACACTGCAGAAATGCAGGGAGAGTAGATTCTGCTTACAGTCCCCAACGTTCCCTGGACAGAGTGGACCAAGATTGCATCTCTTCAAGTAGACACTGTGGCCTTGAAAAACACTGTTTATTTTTACTAATTAGCCATTAATGGGAGCTTTATTGATCTTGGGACCTAGAACTGTAATGGAGGTTGCAAAATGCTTTGCAAGGTGTTTGAACAACATGATGGTATGTAGCACATTTATCTTTTCATTGTAGCTAACAGGTATTAATTCATCAAACACTGTCCTGTGCAAAACTTTCAGGAAAATTCTTCTTTGTGGGAGGGAAAAGGGAAGAATCCATCTCCTAATGTTTCTGAAGTCAGCTTTGGGATTGAAAACATAATACATTGATACGTATTTTTTACATAGTCAGCATGGCATCAAAGTCATAAGCATATTTGTTTTTCCAAATTTAGCTGTGCCAGTAGAACAGTAATCCTCACACTGCTACTCTAAAACTTCAAACTCTGAAGTATTCTCCCTAAACATTTTTTACAAAAATTTCCCTGAAAAGGAATATATACTTTATCTGTGCTTGTAAACCATGCCTTTGTTTGAGAGGGGTTTATGATGTTTTGGGGTTTTTAGACCAGGAATTAAAGCTGATTCCAGTTTCTGCAAACTACAAGAATGCTTCAAATATTTTTCCAGTTTTGGCAAATGAATACCTCAGATCACGATGACCAAAATCAAAATTTTGTTGCATTGCTTTCTTCCCCTTATGCTTAATTTTTTTACCCTTTGTACTAGAGATTATGGCAGTTCTCACAAATGTTACAATAATTCTACACAGCCCTGTTGCTACTTCTAAACCTTCATTTAAAAATTTTATATAAACTTGTGTGTCTGTAACTGAGGCCTTTTTCTTCCTCTGTGAACAGCCATATTTGTTTTTCATTTTAGCAATACTTCCATGCTGGAGGAAGTGGGCTGAAAAAGAATTTCCTGGAAAAGAGCCCAGACCTACAGTCCCTCAAATACGCTCTCAGCCTTTACACACAAACTACTGACACCTTGATAAAGAAGTTTATAGCCACACAAACTTCTCAGAGTAAGTGATCTGTAAGGGACATAGAAATACATCCTATTATAATTTAAATGTTCTAAATTATTGATTGCAGATTGCATTCTCCACTCCCTCTGATATTTTAGAGTTCATTGACACAGATTTGCCCATGTGATGTTACTGATGTTATCCCTTCTCTAAGGCTGTTGTTGGAGCTTACCTGAGAGCAGTTCCTTTAGGAACTTGTGACTGCCCAGGAAGAAGAGTCCCCGAGCTATGGCTGCACACTGAACACCAGGGTTATTTGTAGGAGCACTGCACACGGGATATTCCAAGCTGAATGTTTTCTTCATTCTAGAAGCTTCAAATTTTTCAATAATAGTAATCCTTACTGGATTTTTTTTAATGTAATGAGCATTTGTAAAAATGACCTGCCTGCCACTTCATGTCTTTGAGAAAGAATACAATTTGCTGATATAATGAATTACCGTGTTCCAGCTCAGAAGAATCAGAAAGTTTTGGAGAGTAAAGCTGGAACTCAATTGCTTTTACTTCTGAAGTACAACATGTTACTCACAGTATAAAAAGCATGAAACATGAGTTTTGCAGCTTGCCCCAGGATTATTTCCAAGAAATTATTTCCCAAGTTGTTTCCATATGAAAACTGAGATCTCTGTTAATAACTCATATATCGCAAATGAGAAAATAGCTATAAAACTCTAACATGTAGGGAATAGAGTCTTTTTCCCTCTTTCAAAAACAAAAAGAAGCTATATGGATTCAGGCAGAAAATTGTTACTTACTTTTATGTGTATTTTGCTTTTCTTTAACACATACCTTCCTTGTAGCTTCAGGAAAAAAAAAAATAAAGTTAAGTTGTAGCTGTAAGTAGTGACCTTTTATAAATCCTGAACCACAAAACTGAATTTCTGATTTTCATCATGATTTCAGCCTGAGGTCTATGTTCATTTCTGTGCAGACATTACCATGCCTATATTTGCACACTAGTATTGTTAGAAATGTAGCCACTGGGAATGAAACTTAAGGAAAAGTGACTCATAACTTTTCATTATCCTTTAATGCCTCATTTAAAAGAATTAAATCCTCATCTATTATGATCTCCAGCCTCACAGCTTTAACTGTATCATTAGCTTTTAGTTAAAATGACCCTGTTTGCAAATCAGAAGCTTTCACTGGAATATAACTAGATTGATATTTGACCTGGTTTTTTCACACTGCCAATCCATAATCAATAGACAGTTGGATATAATTAAGCTCAAAGCAATGGAGAAAAGAATATTGTAAATGTAAAGAAAGTATATATTGTACAGTAGCTATAGATAGATTGTAGATAGAATTGAATTCTTGGTTTTCCTGTAAGGACTTCAAGAATCTGACAGCAATAAGGATTACATTTACCCACAGGTTAAAATTGAAGAACAAAAATTGGTCTGATTAGTGTGAAAAGGGGGAGTTAACACACAAACAGAAAGCTAAGGTTGGACTTCCTGATCGTGGAGGTCTCTTCCAACTTCAGTTATTCTCTGATTCTGTGATAATGGCTTTGTGTTATGGTCCCTGATACTTCCTGTATTCATGTTAATGCATTCAGTAGGAATAACCAAATTATCCAGCACTATGATCTGCACTATTTCTAAGGCAAGATGATTGCTTGAACCAGAGTTTTGTTTCCCAGCCTTTGTGTCCACACCTCCCTGAAGATCTTGCCAACAAAGAAATTAGCATAAGATAATAATAATAATAATAGCATTGCTAGCTTTTAAAATGGTGACTCAGGGATTCACAGTTCTTCCTGTGGTGGTTTCACCACACTAAATAGTTGAAAGCACAATTTCTACTGCCTTTTTCAAATGCCTCGTGAAACTACATTGTTATGGACATATACTTTAAAAGCAAATTATCACACAGCAGGAATAATGAAATTAACTGCTGTAATCTTACTCTGATGATTTTGCTTTTCAAAGCACCACTATAGACTCAGGACTCATCAAAACAGGTAAGTGTTGGGAATAAGTAAATGACAATGAGGAGCATAATCTGGCAGTAACATTTTAAGTATCTTTTTTTTTTGTCCATATTCATGGAGGCTGAAGGTCTTTTCCAACTGTAATGATTCTATGCTGATGAGAGTTCTAAATTTAATGCTTACTCAGTGCTGTGAACACAAATCTGTAACCACACTATGAAAATGATAAAAGAAAAAGGTTGTCTAATAAATAAAGACACTACAGGTACCAGATTAGCTTTCTCAGTAACATAGCTTATTAAATACCTCCTTTCTCCCTGTAAGAGGAGGAGGGAGAGATTTCTCTTCAACTGTTATTCCAGATCTGCTACACCCTTTCCATGGGTTTGTTTGGAAATTAAATCAAAACTCCAATCAGTACAGATTTTAACATTGGTAGCAATAGGATAGTAAGGGAGGATATAATCTATGACTGTCCCTTGTGTAAACATTTCCAGAAAATAAGCAAAGCCTGCTAAGCATTTGTCCTGTTTTAATCCCAACCAACAAATGTAAAACATGCAGAGCAGCATTTTCTTTTGCAAATAAATTATCAGTATTGCTTGATGGGAAAGCTATTTATAATAATACATAGAATGATTTATAAACTAGTAATGAAATTTAGTTCCACCTATCTGAACTTCATATTCAATATTACCCAGAGAGCATTCAGCTGATTCTGCAGTGCCTGTTGTAAGCACATTCATCTGGATCAGTTTTCTTATTCAATCATGCACAAGTGCTGTCACTGTCAAGAGCCATTCCATGGAGCAGGTCACTTCTGGAGTCTCTAAAAAGGACCTCTATGCAGACCTAAAGGATTTTGCTAGACCTGAAGGCAGTTTAGTGAGGAGAACTGCATTCCAAAGCCTGAGTGACCAGTATTTAACACACTAGGTGGTCACTGATACCTCTGCAAAGAGCACATAAAACAGCCAGATGGGAATCCTGTACCATCAGTGTACCATTAGCAAGCAGATCACCTGGGGGCCAGATCTCAGATTGATTTTATTTCCTCTGGACTTCTGTCAGCTGTAAATTGTCACTTTATTAGTGCACTAAGTAAACATTAGCTCATGCTGTAAAAGTGGCTGTGTTTTTTCCTTCAAATTCAGCTACAGGATAACATTCTTGCATATATTCAAATTATATTATATGGATTGCTTTCAAAATCTTTTGTAACCATTCTTTGTGCACAGTCTGCTTGAGCCAAGCATGAATCAGTTGTAAAATAGCAGCACAGTGCCAAGCCTGACCTGTAAAACCCAGCTCAGTTACAGGAACTTGGGGGTTCAGAGCTGTATGGCTGGAACCCCCATGGCTGGTTCACAGCTGGAGGCAGCCAGCCCAGAACTTCGGGGAAAGCTGGCTGAAATTTCATGCTTCTGCAAGAGATCATCTATTTTGTACATTGACAAGAGCTCTAGACAAATTTCAGGTCAGGCAGGGCAAGATAATTTTAACCAAACTTGAGCTAAATTCAAGCATGCTTTCACAATCAAGACAGAACTCTAAGAGCCAAAGGACAAACCCTCACTATACTTCTGCTGGCCTATTGCATGAACTTCCCTGCTCCATGGTACACTTGACTTACCCTTGCTCTCTCTGAGACCAGAACTGGTGAAGCTTCTCTTCAGTCATTCCTGAAAAAAGAAGAGAAAAGCAGTCACCTTCTAAGTTGTACCTTCACCTTTTAAACTACTGAAAATATATCAAAATTAAATGCCTATGGTTTAGTTTGGCAAATGCCCAGAATCTTCAGTAATTTCATAAACTATAGCCAGTGCTGTGAATATTTACTTTTGTTTAGCATCAACACTAATAACATTTGAACAAATACTATTTTAATTTCAGCGAATTACATAAAAAGAGTCTCAAACAGAGTTTCCTGAATTAGCTCTCATTTATTACTACTAATTTCTCCAAAGTAAACACCACTCTTGCATCTAAAATGGTTACATATTAGACATAGAAAAATGTTTTTTCTTACAAATTTACAGCAGCTCCAGTTCACAAATGTTGTTAGAGAATAATACATAATGGCAGGATTCTGCACTATATTTTTTAGTCTGACTTAAAAATAGTTTGTATCACTTAAACAGAAAAATCAATACTCATCTCACAACACAGAACTCCTACTGCAAACCCTACCTGTGTGTTTACAAGGCTGCAGAAAAGGCTCTGCTTCAGTTGGTCTGATTCAGATTTCTTCATTCTTATGCCAGACAATTAAAAGCTAAAAAGGGAAGATGTATCGGAAAACAAGAAAATATAATATATTCAGCAGGTAAATATGCTTATCTCTAACAGTAACCCCATCCTTGTCTTTTGAAGTCACCAACACAGGGAAGGAAGTTACACAATAAAAAATGAAGACAAATTATTTTCGACTGCCGAGCCAAAATTCAGTTCTGTCTTCCTTTGCAAACTGTAATTGTACAAAGCAAAGCAGAACCTCAATATTTCATGAATCTATGGAATGATATTAAAACAATAATCTGGTATTAACTATAATTAAAGCAAGCAGAGAGGTGACATCATATTACAGAAAATAAATTATTAAATTGTTTAGCAGCTCTTATAGGTGAAAAAGAAAGAGCTTTTCTTCGTTTGCTTGTCAAAATTATTGCATTATTAACTGTCATATTTTGAAAGCTATACCTGTATTCTATCAGGAAATTTAAGTCCTACAGAGCATTTCCAGTTCTCTCATAACCCATACTTCACACAGAATTTAACTCAAGAAATAATCCCTGCTTCATCCACTGTAGTTTCAAATTGAGGTCAGAGCCATGTGTTACACAACCTTATTTCATGAAAAAAAAAAAAAAAAACAAAAAAAAAACAGACCTGCATTACAAGCAGCACACCATTGCAAGCAATAAACAGGAAAGATAAGAACAAACAAAGAAGAAACTTGCTGAATTACAACTAGTGAAAGTAGTCCAACATATGCTGATAGCAAAGCCCATGAACTCAGAATAGTGGCAGAAAAATAATTGTTTTTAAAGTTCACATAGATAAAACCAGACTGCTGGTAAAGCAGGTCTTTACAAAATAGTCACTTAAGAGGCTGCACATTAGAAAATTTCTGCTTGTTCCTTAAATCAAACAGTAAAGCACCTAAATTAGAAACAACTTGTATATGAATTTCCTCTAAGTCTTCAAGAAAACAAACACAAGCTACAGGTTACCATCAGTTATAAGAGATCAATTTTAAAAAATAGCTTCCTACTAGAAGCAGAGCATTTAATACATATAGAAACCTCTTGAGGGGCCTGTGTGTTGTCTGGGTAAAACACTGGACAGAATGCATGCATATCTATAAATACATAGTAAAAAATATACATACACCGACAGCGGCATAGATGAGGCCAGTTGGATACACACCTCCCAGATCAAAGCTGGCTTAGCCCCAGTTTCTTTAGCACATGGACAGAGCAGCAGCTCTGGGGGCTCCCAGGGAGCTGAGCCCTGGCTTGTGGAGCACAACTTGCCCGAGAGAGATGAAGGGAAAAGCCTCAGCTGGGCATTCCAGGCCAACACTCAAACCAGGACTTGTACTCACACCACAACATCCTGCTTTTATGGTGTGTTCTGAATGCCTCAGATCCCTGCCTGACCCCGCAGGAATTCCAGTGGGAGGGAATGTACTTTGATGGTGTGCCTTTGCACAGTTGTGGAGAGGCTTACAGATGCTGCTGAATCTCCTGCCAACCTCAATTCCATCACAAGTGATCCTTTGGACAAATGGTTTACATTTACTAATCAAATACAAACCTAAGTATTTTCAATCTTTTTATGGCAGCATAGTGAATAAATGGTTGCTGAAATCGTCCTTCAAGTACTGAACTTGGTTCTCAGAATCCCCCAAAACAAATAATTATCCATCATTTGCATAGCAACTTCCTGAAGCAAATGTTGCAGTTAGTGTGGTTATCATGATAAAATCAGTGACTAAGAAATATTTGACTTGGTCCTTGCTTCAAAATGTCTGTCTTCCATCAAAATCATTAGTGGTATAACAGCTCTCACATTGGTGCCATTCCAGGTGCTAAATAAGAGGAATGAAGCCTGAGTTCTAGGCCTTTCTAGTCTCTGAGGAGAAAGCATATTTGGCCAGAGGAGATATTTTTTCTTCTTTACAGTTTATTTGCTGCAAAAGAATGACTGCACTTAGTGCATTTAATGCATGTGATCACTTTAAGACCCACCAGTAAGAAGATGCTCTAATTTGGATGCATAAATATACTAACAAATAAAATGTAAAGCAGGTATTAGAGAGCAAGCAGTAATAATTAAACATCCATAAGGTTTTCAAACATGAGGCAGAATCATTTATAAGTTTGTTAGCCTTCAAATGAGTTATATTACAGTACTAAAGGAAGAAGAGTGCAATCATCCTCTGCAGAGCATGGAGAGATTTATTGTCAGCTAAATTAGCTTATTAAATGTAGTGGGATAAATGGACCTTTCTACATTGCAGTCAGAATAACTAATTCCTGCTGTGACTGGACGAGAAGCACTAGCAAAAAAAGAAAACAAAACAGCAAAAATACACAGGTCAGAGACCTTAAAATTAAGTAACATAATTCTTGAATGTCAACAAGAGATGCTATAAGCAAATACTAAATGTCCTGGAATTGTATCTCTAGTTTGTTCAGCAGGTCAGAAAGAGAAAGATGGATGGGGTGATTACTAAAGAAACCAAGTTTATATGCTAGACTCCAGTAGAAATTGTCTCTGCTGGCTGGGATGTTCTGCAAAGGAGGTTTTCTCAGCAATACTGAATGTAAGGTCATTTTAATGTCAAATGCTTTTAGTATAAAGGAGGGTGATGTTTTGCACAGATTTCTTTATAACCATATCAAGCTGGACTGTACATACAAGACTATTCACACCATATATTTGCAGTACTGCTTGGAGCACTGTTGTAAATTATGGACTACCAGGAAATGGAAAGAGATACTGATTAGGAGACCTTTGCAATAATATATTTTGCATAAGTTAATAAAAAAGTTGGAGAAACAGAACAAGTCTAATTTTACAGATGCATAGTTTTTTGTCTTGATGAAATCCTGCCTGTCATTATTATTAGAGGTTAACTCTGCACACTTCACTATTACCACTATCCACAGGCTGCCCCCAAGACTAAAAAAAAAGTTAATTGTCTTCTTTTAAAATTTTCCTGGGCTTTTGGGTTGGTGGTTTTTTGTGTTTTGTTTTTGTTGGTTTGGTTTTTTTTTTGTTTTGTTTTGTTTTTTTTTGTTGTTGTTGTTTGTTTGTTTTAAGCTAGAGGCTAAAACAAGTAATTGACACTAGCTGATAATTTCAGTGATATTCAGGATCAACTTAACTCATCTTCCACTGCAGACAGGGATAAATTATTATTGACTGGGAGAGGGTTCAAGAACTTCTCGTTCTCTCTCTCAGTACATTCAGTTTATCCTACCTGAGCAGTGTCCCTAAGATTTAGGTGGTACAAATTTCTGGTTCCCTTCTCCTGTCTGGCTTAGCATTGAAAGCTTTTTAATTGGAAGAGAGTTACAGTATGTTCAACTCAAACTTCAGAGCTGAAGGAAGGCTACAGATGGAATCAAAAGCATCATTCATAGAGAGGTTCATCACCACAAAAAGTACCAGTGCTGAGGTTGAATTCCATGCATTATGGAACATGTAAAGCTGGAATTTCACAATATGAAAGAATGAGGCAGATTAATGCTCCAGGACCTCCAGTCCCTGCTCTCTTAGATTTACTTTACAGTATCACAAAGCCAATGAGAATACCCATATATAAAAATATTTATTATATAGTATTGGATTCCTATCCTAGGCAAGCTGCTTTTGTAATTTCTGAATTACAGGCATTGTCTGCATTTAATCCAGGTAATCCACATAAATATAAGGGAAGGCTTTCTCACACAAATCAGCACCCAGGGTTAAATGAAACTTCATTAAAAACCTGCTACTCACTGATGTATGGCCTAATGACACTGTGTTTGCAAGAGAAAAAAACAGCTTTAACTTTATGACCTTCATGAAATGACAATTTCCTTTCTCTTCCCAAGTAAAAGCAAATTTTACTACAGTCAGTGCTTCTAAATAAAGCCATTCTATTATTCTTACTATTTAGCTGTTCTGGTCCATTTGGTTTCTACCTTTTTATAAAACATTCTTTAAAAAAATTATGCATTACTTATTGTGAGCAAGCCATAGAATGATTCACCAACTCAGCTTCCATACAGTACAGCTTTAAGTCACTATCCAAATACAAGAAACTTAATTGTTGCCACTGAAGCCAAATCTCTTAGTCATTTAAAAGCTGATGTCTAATAAATTGCTTATTTACATGTCAGTAGTGGTCCAAACCCTCTGACTGATAATGAAATACATCTAACAGCAAGATTTGTACAAGTACCCTGCAATTCAGAAGTGGCAGCTGTAAATACAGTAAGATATTGTCACTATGCACTTTTAAAACACTGCTACGTTTCAAAAGTAGGCTCACAACAATTCCAAGCCAAACTCACCTGAAAGCTTGGAAATGCACAATAAAATTCAAGGATTCTGAGCCTGTTAAATGATCACTGAATCTCCACATTGGGATATATCAGGTAAAACAAGGCTTGCTCTCTGAAGCAGTAACACTTGGGCTAAGAGTATTTAATTGACCTTGCAATGCTCATGCCATGTAGAGAACATAATTACAGGTCAGGCTGAAACAGTGAATAAACATCACTGAAGAGCTCATTTCTAGAAAGCCACTGGTGAGGAAATCTAGGAAAGAAAAAGGCTATGCATGATAACAAAAAACTACTCTAGTTATTAACTAATGTAAGGGGTGAAATCACTTTCTCCATTATTATTACACAGGACACCCTTCCCTCTTCTCTGTACTGGCTCCTTAGTTCCTGTATGAACTGCTGAAAAAATTCTAAAGGCATGTTTGCTTCTCCTCACATATAGAGGGATGGGAAGCCAGTGGGTAAGGAATTTTTGTATAAATAAGAAGAATACAGAATCTTTTCTTTGCTACCCACAGAAACAGCTGCCAGTTGTAAAGGGGCAGCAATTTACTTTAGTATGTGGTTCACTGGAGAGTAAGTGCAGTTCACAGAATTCAGCATTCACAGTCTTTTAATCAAAGAACAAGTAAACATACTCAGTTATTTATGTTATACTCTTATAATCTGATATATTGAGGAACTTTTCAAAATAATATTTAAAGTTCCTTTTTAAGATTCATTCTGTAAAAATTGACTTACAACCTCCCCTGGTGCTCAAAACCAAAAACATCAAAAAATAAGTTCCTGGTTCCTCTGCCATCCCTTCATTGGCACTTTGGAACCTTTTTCCTTCATTTTTAAGCCACTCTGTACTAGTGCAGAATTTCAGTAATTTGTTGAGAGAGAACCTTCAGCAAAGGATTCATCAACAGTGATATAGAAGTGACTTTCCAGACACACACTTAGCAGTAAGATTTTGGAGGGGTACATAAAGAGCTCACCAACTTCTGCATTTCAAGATGACAACCTAATGACAACCAGAACGGAAAGTTCCAGATGAACAGGATTTTTCATTTCATTGAGGCACTTTCTATAGGTATTTGCCATTGCCCAGTACTTCTGTGGCAAATTCATTTATGAATCCATGACTGATCCCACTTAAATGCAAAACACAGCAGAAATTTTTAAGTGTTTCTAAAGGAAAATACCACTCACCTTTGGCTGTCTATTTCTCTTGATGCATTGAGAAGCCAGATGTGCTAACCAATAATTCTTGTTTCAGGTCAAACTGCTAATAATTCAGTGGGTGAGATATCTGTCCAGGTGGATGTCTCTACCCATCCTGGAACTGGCGAGCATAAAGTCACTGTGAAAGGTAAGTTTCAAATAGCCAGTTTTAAAAAGAAAGTAACAGCAAAGACCAGACCTCCAAGCACTACATCCTGAGCCAAACATAACAATAGTAAAATAAAAAAAAAAACGAAAAGTATTATAGCATTTGAGAAGCTGTAAGTACACTTCAGGTGATTAGGAGTGCACTTTTTCCTTGCTCAACATCAGCAGAAGTTCGGATTATGCAGGCAACTACTGTCTAGGCTTCCCTGTGTAGATAAAGTTACACTAAGTTATAGAGTCATAAATTAAAATGTGTCAAATTATACTTCTCAATTGCTTCTACGTAATTCAACTTCTAAAAAACTACAGCAAAGCTGACTGGTGAATGACTGCACTGAGCCTCAAGAAGCTGCATTTTTAACAAAATGCCTTTGTTCTGCACAACCTGAATCTCAGAAACACAGGATCACTCAGATTAGTATAAGCTGTTTTTTTTTTTTAATTGCAGTGAAGGTAGCGGGCAAAAAGAAGCTGTAAATGTAAAGGATTTGTAAAATACATATTTATATTTGATACTTTTGAACCTAAAAGTAGTCAGACACCTTTACTTGGCAGAGAAGGGGCAAAGCTCCTCCTGAACTTACCAGGTATTGATAACCTATAGGAAAGCTCTCAGGTTCACTGGCTGTACAAATTCATACAGGGTAATTAATTAGAACTCTTCCAATAGAATTTTACTTTACTTCATTTCTTTTATCTCTTTATAGTTGTAGCAATTAATAACCTAAACTGGCAAACAACAGCTATGTTCCGGCCCTTCGTGGAAGTTTGCATATTGGGTCCTAAATTGAGTGACAAGAAAAGAAAACATGGAACCAAGACAAAGAGCAACACCTGGTCACCAAAGTACAATGAAACTTTCCAGTTGTAAGTCTTTTATGTCTCGGAATTGCATTTTTTTTGAAAATTTTCCTAAAATATTTTTTGCCTTTAAACCATTAACAACAACAACACCACCATCCTAACATAGACATATAGAAACCATTTCAAAATTATTTATTAATTTGTATCTTTGTTGTATATGAAGATGAATGGCAGTCGCCAAGCTTTCAGTCCTACAAAACCTAGTTAAAATGTACAATTAATATCCCTGCAGAGGAATAACTTCTATCCCTAGGAATCTACTGGCCTGGTATTTGCTTAGACAGAAGCATTAATTATCATTTCTAGATATCTAGCCTTCATACCTGTGAGTATTATATCTAAATATCTAAATGAGTATTGGGTTGTGCATGTGTTAATAATATTGTTTATCTAATGCTATTACCAATTAATCCTTAAATCAGTAAGAAACTTTCACCTAGCCTGGAGTTTTAAATTTAGTAATTCACCCTTTTCTGAGACCAATTTATTTTCCTCTCCTTACCCTCCAACCCTGACTGGAAATGAATTCACTGTGTGTCTCAGCACAAAGCTCCTTTTGATGCCTGCTGCCAGGGATTTTATTTTACATTTTGAAGCTGATTTTAAGTCACAGTGCTAGCAGTTGGGGAACCAGCTGAACGTTTTATGTACTTTCCAGGGAAAGGTAACTGCCTGTTCCAGCTATTGAGGGAATTCTGTTTCTGTTGAGGCTGCTGAAAACAGAGATCCCATCACCAATACATCAGAAGGCTTACCAGCATAGAAAGTTTAAAACTAGATATTCTGTTGTAAGAAAACAGAACTACAAAACCTAAACTACCACTCTCACTTTAACTTGTCCAAGATTTTTAGAGTGAATGAATTCCTTGGGGGAATTAAACTGAACTCCTTGTTGTAAATTCACACTGTTAATCCCCACAGCCTGCTGAGTAACGAAGATAAGCCAGGGGCCTACGAGCTGCACCTGTCGGTGAAGGATTACTGCTTCGCGCGCGAGGACCGCGTCATCGGCATGACCGTCATCCAGCTGCAGGGCATCGCCGACAGGGGCAGCTGCGCCTCCTGGTACCCCCTGCTCAGGAGCATCTCCGTGGATGAGACAGGCCTAACCATCCTTAGAATACTTTCTCAGAGGAACAATGACGAAGTTGCTAAAGAATTTGTAAGACTTAAAACAGAAACAAGGTCTGCTGAAGAAACGGCCTAAAATACCCCAGTAATGCAAGATTGGCACCGCCAAGAGCATAACTACAACGCTGTTGTCTGACTAGTGCATGCATGTTCAAATCTGTGGGAATGTTTAACTAACTATGTTTTCAGTGTTTGCCAGTACTTATGTACTATATTTGCAAGGTATGTCAAGGAGCTGTAATATCTTTTATACATATTTTGGTCTTTGGTAAAGTAATTGTTCCAATGAAGTGCCAAAACTAAGATTAAGAGTAAATGTTTCATCATCTCTTTTTAAATGTTGATTTCACCTCATCATAATGGCATTATTTTTTAACATTTCTTAATAAATAAGTAGCTTTTTTAATTGATAATAGGTTCTCTCTGTTAAACTGTGTTGCTTATTCTAAATTAAGTTACATCCCTTATTCTTACTTTAAAAATGAGGTGTACCTAGTTTTCTTCAAACTCTCATGTTATGCAAGCCTCATTTTAGGTGTCTTACTGATGACTTTTTCTATCATTACTACAGATGCAGTTACTTATAGAAAGTGTTTGTAATTTTATAATTACCAATATAAAGTAATGATTTTTTGCATATAAACTGAAAAAGGATGGAAATATTTTATGCTAATCTCTTTTTCCAACCTTTCATAAATATCACTGTGAAGAAATGCTGTTAAAGCAGGTTCTCAAGAAGCTGTGCTTATCAGAGTTTGTTACTGATGTTTGATATCTTGAGATAACTTTGTTCTTCAAAACTGCCACGGTAATATCATATTTGTATTCAAAGAGTAAGTCAGTATCTGTAGAAACAGGTTGCTGTACAGTACAGTATATGTGCTTTTAAAAAGTGATTTTTTAAATGATATGGTACTGTACAAGGGGTAGTAGTTTGGAATATGTAACGCTGGTTTGTGGTTTGTTTCTAGAAATTGTTTATGAGAAGAAAAGATGCTGTTAGCATTTTCACTCAGAGTTATTAATGTTGCTTTACATACTTAGCTGTAACATCAGTTAAGTGCTTTATT
Organism: Sylvia atricapilla; assembly: GCF_009819655.1. Taxonomy (NCBI): domain Eukaryota; kingdom Metazoa; phylum Chordata; class Aves; order Passeriformes; family Sylviidae; genus Sylvia; species Sylvia atricapilla. The sequence continues at coordinate 12,896,129 of NC_089152.1, forward strand.
TCTTTAATTTTTTTTAGAAAAGTTTAACAGTTTGTACTTATGCAACATTACTATGTATTGCACTAAAGCAAACTCTGTGTCCTGTAAATATATTTAGTGAGGAATTGTAAAATAAAGTATGCAGAAACTGCTTTCTAGTTTTGTCATTTGATATTATTTATGTAACTATTGGTTTTACGTGCATGTGAAGCCCATGGAGTGGGGCTTACCATATAGCTTTATAATATATTAAAGTATGATTTGCACTGTCTGGAATCTGGCTGCTTTATAAGTGTAAAGTTTGACATGTCAGTGTCCTAGAAAACACAATTAATTAGACAGGTGTGTATATATATATACACACACACATAAAAAATGTGTAATGCTACATATTTGTCATTGGTTTTGTCACAAGTGTTTCTCATTACCCAGCTTGGAGTTCTCAACTTTGCTTAGGGAAGTAGTAACTAAGGGAAGGGAGGACACACAGTTTGTATGTTGATGTCAGCCTCCTAAAAACACAACACATGACCCCACACAGGTAAACCAGATTCTTTCCAGGACATATTTGTTAGATGTTTAGATGAGATTTTAAGGTCTTTCAGCATCCTCAAACTTCTTCCTTGAGTACTAAAAATTAGATTTGTCATAAGTGTATTTAGACGTCTAGAGAAGTTATGCAGAGTCTTTAGAGTGTTAAGAACACTCCCCAAAGGTCATAGCTCTCAAATTGTATTTCTGCAAGGTCCAGCCCAAAGTGTCAACAGTAGGCACAGACTCTGTTTACGGTTAACAAGATTTGATGTAAGAAAACATCAGCAGACTCAGTTTCAAATAAAAAAGGAGAATAATTAGGCAATGAGGTGGTTCCTGGTACACCATATTATTGTGGACAAAGTGCGAAAAGAATTCCACAATATATCATTTGTGGCTCTGTGAATTAAACCAGAAAGGCTGGAGTAAACAGCTTCTGGTTTTTTAACCCCGAGCGCTTTCATCATACTATTCTGTGGCTGTTTATTCTACTGTAAAATGGCACACACTTTAGTGCATAATGCAATCACCACCCACTTAACTGTTTATCCCCGAGATTTGGGATAGAGGAGTAACAATAGAATTGGTCAGGGCAGTCAATTACTGCTCCTAGTGGTCTCCCTCAGCTGCATGCAGCAGGAGCAATCAGAAAAGCTGATAAAACCATCCCTTATAATCCGCAGCTTTACACAGTACACTCCAGTGTTTCACTGTTTTTAACAGAGAAGTATTTACTCTACGTATCAAAATTTGTCATGTGGAAGATAAGAGGAGAATGCATTAACTCTACAGCACAGGACTATTTTAAGCGTTTTTGTGAATCAGAATACAAGTAAATACAATGCTGTAGCACAAGCAGTTGGACCTCACACATTTCATGTAGTCAAAATGATTGACATGGAAAAGTTTTCAGTGCTGTTTTAAAAGCTGTTATAATCTCTTCTAGGGCAGTAAGTATCCCATTAAAAAATTCAACTTGTGAGAATTTTCTTAATTCATCTGAGCTCACCTAAGCAAACTGACAGCTGTTCCTGCAGTTTCACTTCTCAGTGACAACTGATGCAATCAAAACTCTAAATGGAATTCTATTTGTATTGGTTGGTTAAGATAGCAAATATACACATATGCATTAGGGAAATAAAGGAGAAAAAAAGACAGCAGAGAACAGCAAGATTAATTTGAGAACAAATTTTCCATTCTCCAAGGAACAGTTACTACATGGAAGCCATTTGATGTGCACCTGAAAAGAGCAAATACATTCAGAAAGTCTGTCATATGACAGCTCTTCAAGTCAGCCTGTATACTCAGAACTGACAGCTCTACATAAAACTGTTCAATAAAGACTGAGAAAGATTTGTGCCATTTTTATTTTGTTTTCTAGGGTGAAAATGTAAGAATCAAATATAGAAACTGAATTAAATTTTCCTAAAAGCATTTTTTTTAACTAATATGTGACAAAAGAAGGAAGTAGTAATGTGTGAATTAAAGACATGTAAGAAGGTAAACTAGCAGCCATTCTAAATCTCAAACACCTTACTTAAACTTTTTGTTTTTTCCCTAAAGCCACATTGAGATGACACCTGAATTAAGAACACTGTGCTGGAACTGGCCTTTCCTTTGCATATGGACACTGAACCCACAAAACTGCTAAAATACCAAAGGAAACATCTGATGGAATGGGATGTGCATAGTTCTTCATACCTTTTATGTCTTCTGGAGACTTGAATTTCCATCAAAACAATCAATTCATGGGTGTTGGGCCATCACCAGGAGGCTCAACCAGCCCCAGCAGCAAAGTATGAAACATTTTTCAAATTATTTTATCTGTACCCTGGAAGGATCAAGAGAGTTTTCATAAAGAATTCCTGGGATGTGCAAATGCCACCATTTGCCTTAGGTAGACTTAATGGCTCTAGTGATTTACTTGAGAAGCTTACAGAAAATAATAATAGACAAGTAATTTCCTTTGCTTTTTCCTCAATTTGTTTTACTGGTTTTCATTTATGTTCTCATGCTAGTGACTGTAGAAGTCAAATTTGTAGACAAATACTGACTGAAAACAGAATAATAATTTACCATTACTGCATTAGTCTGAATTAAATACACATTTTTCACAAATCCCTTGAAATCTAAAGACCTGAACAAATATGTGGAGAATATTAAGTTATTGTATTAAATTAAATTCAGCTAGCAGACATAAAATTAACATAAATGGATTCAATGTTACTTGTAAAATACAGCTGGGCAAGCATTGGAGAGCATTCAGCTGTTTACACATGCTTATTTTGAGGATATTTTCATATCACTTTGCATTTTGGCAGCAAATTTAGGTGATTGACTTGTACTATGAAAATTCATAAAAATGAATCTTCAGGGGACAAATTCTAAATTTTTTTTTAGAAAGTATAATCAAGACATGATACAAACACAAGACTGAGGCTAATAAGCAGACCTGGGATATTCTAAAAGCATATCACTAGAAGTATTGGCTGAGAGAAAGAAAAATTACAGTTTGTATCTGGAAAATATCTCTTTCTCTTGGGTATTCTATGCTGAATGAATGCGCACACACGCTACAGAGTATAAATGCATTTCTAAATGATGAATCTAGAAAATCTAATTTGAAGATAAACCCAATAGAGAAGCAAGTAAACAAAAATATCTTTTCAAAAGATTCTGTAGCTGACATCTTCCCTAAACAAACTTTCTAACTGATTCAGCCTATGACCATTTCATTGTAAGAATTCAGTTTCATATTTCAAAGACTCCAGCGATTGCAGCTGAAAGCCTTCACTAGCAATTCAGCAAACTGAATTATTCACTGCAGAATGTGAAATTACAAGTGGGCATACTGTAAATTTTGTAGTGAAAGCCATTAAAACATCATAGATTAATTTTCAACTAAATAAATACAAGATAATCAGGAAAGTTAATCCAAGGAAGTGAAGTCTGCTCTCTAATACCTTTCTGTTATTTCTACACACTACAGTCCCAGGCTCCAGCCTGCATTGCCTTGGGATCTCACAGAAGTTAATACCCATTTCTCTAGGGATTTTTTGATCAGTAGTAGGAGTTCCAGGCAAAGAGGACAAACCAGAGAGCAGGTCAGGCCACAAGACAGCTTCTTGAGCTGTTCCCAGCTCTGCTCTGTAAACTGGGCATACGCTGCTGCGTGACCAAACACACAAAGCAAAAAACAAACCCTCGCTGGGGTAAGCACAAGTGGATTTGTAACAGATCAGGGTCAGGCAAAAATCAGACATCTCCATCTTCACTTGCCCAAGATACATAGGAGCTGCTGACAATTACTGAGGCACTCTTGTCTTTTATTCCATTCAGGTCTAAGAGGGCCTACACATTTTGTTCAATCACATTTGCCCATTTAAGAGGATTTTTCTCGCCAGTGACGGCCCTGACTGCAACGTGAGGTAAGCCTCCGGGCCTGAGGTCATGACAGTGAGAAAACAAATGTCAATTACTGACTAGCAGAAACAAAAACTGAAAAGGAATTGCAAAAACATGCAGCGTACTAATGGAAAACTACAGCAGAGTGAATCCATTCCCCTCCTCTAAATAACAGTTCCTATATGATGCCTGCTAGATGGACTTTAACTTACAACATGTGGCAGGGCTTTGCCCATAGAAACCATCCAGTGTTTCTGGGCTTTACACAGCAGTTGGACATTAAAAAGCCCTTCAGAAGAAAATTGGATAGCCAGAATAGCTGGACTGTATGGGAATATACCCAGAGGAAAAAAAGGGGAACAGATGTGGAAGAGGGCTGACAAGCAGTGTGGATTGAGACTGCACTCCTTAACTCGTGGCAGAACCAAAAAAAGCTGTGTGATACTAATATGACACAGAAAGGCAGATCTGTCTGTATTTTTGTCATGTTCTAGACTAGCTCAAGAGTTACTTTTGTCCATTTTTAACTTTTGATTTCAGGAGAGGTACAAGACAAAATTTGATCCCTGAGAGGGGCTCCCCCCTCTTTTTGTGCTAAGTGGAGTCTGAATAAATGTTCTCTGAATGTCACTACCCCCTGTAATAAAAGATAAACACATTCCCAGCCTGGAAGCCACCATAAACAAGTTCAAGCTACAGAGCCTGCAGATATCATTTCCCTGAGTAATATATATCCAAGACACGACAACATCAACGAGGTGGAATATTCTCTCGAGGAGCTTGAGAAACAACAGCAATTTGGATCTAATGATGCATCAATGTATCAACATATGAATTTGTACCCAGGAGACAGTAATAAATCAATATGCCCTTAAAACATGATCTGCTTTTCCTTTATAACTTGCAGAGGAACTCCTGTGCCAGACTGAGCTTCCTCAGCACAGTGACCACCCCGAAATCAGGTCAAGCCCTTTGTTCTCCCCAGCCCAGCAGCCGAGACAAAGCATTGCTGTAACTACTGAAGTGAGCTGCAGTCAGTAGCAGCAGTGAACTTAACTCTGACAAAAATTGCTCTGCGATGTTCAACAGTCCATATAATCAGAGCACATCTTCCCTTAACTGGAGAGAATTTCATTTCTGATCAGGGAGAAATTTCACAGCAGAATAAAAATAAAAAGAAAGAATGCTGTTTACACTTAGCAATAACTTACTACACTTATTAGATGGAACAGCGAAGAGTGTAACTCTGAGTATATATCCTTCTTCGTCTGAAGGAAATAAAAAGCTTACACACAAAATTTATTGCATGAATTTAAATCTCTTTAAAAAGAGGAGAAATAATAAATAAATAGAAAAATTCTCATAAACAGATTGCAATTTTGGCAAATGCTATTATTTAGACTGGCTAGTTAAGCACTTGTGAGAAAGGGTTAAATCTTTGTCGAATGCTCCAAGTGAGCTACTGAGGTTAGTGCCAGCTAAGACAGACCTGTCTGGCTGATGCAATGCCTAGAATCAGCTTATTGAAACACAGACCAGGCTTAAAACCCAGCATGTCAGACATTGCTAATAGAAACAAACACAGTTAACTGGGATATTTAGAGGATAGCATCTGCTTTTGTGCAGAGAGCAAAGTGAAGAGAGAGGAGAAAACAATTTGCCAAAGAGAGGAGGAAATTCTGGAACAGAATCATTATTTACAGAAGCAGCTTGTATCTGGATGACAGTGTTCAATAAAATATCACTGAAAAAGAGATACCTAAAAGCCATAACAAGAGACACTGCAATAAAACAGAGAAGGAGGAGCAGAGTTGAAAGAAAAGGGCCCATGTAACAAAACCTCTGCTATTCTAAATCAGACCTGCACCACTTTGCTAACCTGTGATGCCACAGACAGTGATCATCAATAAAAGTTGCTTTTCTATCAACTGCCAAAGGTGCCAGGATTGATAAGCAATAGCAGGAATCAGGCCTTAGCATTGCTTACAGCTATGCAAATTAATTCTACTTTTTACTGATTTTCCTGTTGATTCAGCCCATATATGTTCAGGTCATCTCTTTCTTTTCACTATTAATCAGAGAGGTATCAACACTTCTGAGATTTCAACATTAAAAGCAAGCATTCTTTATGTTTTCTGAAACACTAATATTTTATTCCATGCAAAAATATATCATGTCATCTATGAGTATTTGAATTTTTCTCACACAGCAATGAGAGAGATGATATCGTTTTTTTGAAAGAGGAAATTCAGTAATTTTATACCCAGTCTCAGCTAAAAATGCAAGAGCTGCCACTGGAAGTAAAAGATGTTGCACCATCACCATCAATAATTCCTGCAAGACAATTAGCAATCTTCTATCCTAAACTGTGAGTAACAAGATCACAAGTACTTAGCTAATGCACAGCTTCACTAAGGTATTACAAAATAACTTACATTTAATACATTTGAATGTATTTTTTCAAAGTCATTCTATTGAATAAAGAAATTCTAGAATTGCACAGCTCTACAATAATTCTCTGGCTCTTTTAAAGGCATCTAGATGAAAGGACACTCTGCAGAAACAAAATCTCATGACATTGTAGGAACTAGGAATTGTTCCCTAGATACAAAATAGTCCTCAAATAAATTTACAGAATAAGTAAAAAAAAATACCCATGAGGTTTTAGGTCATTTTCAGGTATTACTAAATTTGACCAAATTCTAGTACTTCCATATTTGCCATGACTAGGTATCAAAAAGTAAAAATTCAATTACCCCAAAAGGCTGCATTCTCTCCAAAATTCATGGAGCTATTTAAATTCATTAAGCTACTAGTGCAAATTGGCATCCAAATTTAAAACTAAAAGCTGCCAAGATTTTAATTCAGATTTAACATGCTGTCTGATCTATGATTATACTGAATTTTAAATTAAGTTGCAGACAACTGTGTAAAAATATTTTCCTCCAGAAAGAAAAGGCAAGGAAGAAAGGATTATGTGCTTATGTTTGTGGTTTAATGTGGCTTTTGATTTGGGGCTTTTAGAGGGGGATTCTTTATTTATTTTAGCATTTAACATACAGAACAACAAATAGCATATCTGCTACAGATATACTTTGCATAGGTCAGCTATTATTTGTAAAAATGCAATCAGAAGTAGATATTTTTATTGATAAAGGGATTCCCAAAGTAGATAAGGCACCGTAGAATGAGGGGAAAGTGAAGCAGAGGCTGTGCCTCAGGTCACCCAATAAACCCAAGGTAGGAGCAGGAAAGAGCCAGAGGTGTGAGCAGCAGCCCATCTCTGCAGTTCTGTGTCACAGCCAGGTCTGCAGAGTTTATTCTGCCTGATTAACCCAGACACTGAGGGGGCTTCTCTTCACTGCCACGTGACCGAGGCAAACCACGACTCTGATGCCTCTAAAAATGATTTGGGAACATAAAAAGCAGAGAACTCAGGGCCACTTGGAAATATCACTGAGCATTTTCACAAGCCCACGCACACAATCAGAGAGATTTGATAAATCTGTGTCAGGGTTCAAACTGCAAAAATAGAGCCTGCAAGTCTTACCAGCCTGAACTCTACCCAAACCAGTTTTGGGTTCCTAATGTAGAAGAACCAACAGGAAACCAGCCTCCCCTACAATTCTAAAAGCCCCTAAGCCCAACTGAGACAATTCTTATCGTTAATCTTGAATTTGTCCAGTAATTTAATTGCAATGCAATATTAAACATTATATGATAAAGATGATCTGTGAGTTTTGGGGAGTGGGAGGCAAGTGTACTGGACACTGAAGACTCAAGGCAATTCTTTTCATTAAAAATACATTATTTTTAGTTATTACCCAGGAGGTGCTCTTACGTTATGAATTAAACTTCACAGAAAATTACTTAGATTAAAAATAAGATTTCTTCAATCATTGCTGAAGCAATGAATTCCCGTTGGATGATCCTAGGGTAGCAGAATAAATATGTATGAAAAAGAATTAAAGGCTGCACTCTGCCAAGGTTATTCTGTCAGCTGGCAAGAGTTACACAGCACAAAAAAAAACCCTTTTCAAAAATGAGGTGCATATGAGCTCTAGCCTTAATTACTGAGGAAGTAAACTTCTACACCTGAAAAACTGACATAAGTACTATTTAAATAGTTTGGCTTTTTTCACAAAGATATCTAAAACTTAACTTGTCTTTACACAGAGTGGATTAAGTCCATTTTAAGAAGGTTGCATGTAAAATGTGGTGTCTGGATACAGTTATTTTAGATTAAAAACTTGGAAAAACAAATAAACAGATTTCGAATAGTGTTCAGTCCAAGGACTTGAGAAAGTAAAAATAGCAAGAAAGGAAGAAAGTTCAGTTTGAAACTTGTCAGCAAAGTTATATACAAAACACGTTCATTAAAGATATCCTATTTCCAGCTGTATTTAATTATTCAGTGTATAGCTAGCTTTAAAGTCTGGACTACCCTCAATTTCTTCCCTAAATAATAACTCAGAATAATTACTCAGGGAAACTGTTCCAAAATATGCTCAAGAATAACCCTGAAGGAACTCTGCATCTGCCTGAAAAGAAGTATTTCTGCCAAAAAAAAAAAATAAACAACTCTGTTGTGTTTGTATTAATACCTCTCCTTCAAAAGCTCATTAATTATCAAGAGTCAGAAACACACTGAGATGGCTCCTAGCAGACGCAAATCAGAGATCTGACAGATCTCATTTGACTGTAATGAAGGTGACAAGTGCCAGATTCCATTGCTGGATGGAGCCTCTCCTGCACTCCCAGCTGCTCGTGCGGTTTTAACACGGGGAGCCCCAAGAGCTGAGCCTGCAGCACTGCTACAGAAACCCCAGAGCAGCTAAAGGGGGGACTGGATACATTCCTGAACACCTGTTGGACCTGAAAATTCGAAATCAGCACCACCTGAACACAGAAAAATAAATTCTGAAAACCCAGCTCAGCTAAAGAGAAATTCCTACAAACATTCTGGGAAACAGAAGAGAAAAAAAACCTCAAAATTATCAGAAACACATGAAAAAGTCAAAAGGAAAAAACCCAAGCACTCTTATTGTCTTGATTGACATTTAATAATTATCATGTTATTTTAACATAAATTACTTGTTTATATACAGGTATTTGCTAAGTTTGCTACTAGATTCTAACAATGCTAACTCAAAAGGGGAAAAAGCAATTATAAGCCTATAATTTTCAAATGGGTATCTCTTCTTCAAATTAGATATGAAATAGGAAGGCTCTAGATACAGACTGATTTTTTCCTTCAGTAAATACTATGTTTAATTAATATTACTATAGAAAACTGTTTTAATTTCCCTAGCCCTCTCTAAATATGCAGCAGCACAAACACTTACTTCCTAATTGCTCAGAGAATACCTGATGCACACATCAACCACTACAGCCTCCAGCCACGAGGTCCTCCTTTTGTTGGATTTCAGCTCTGTAAAAAACACAGTTCATCATTTCTTCTTCTCAGCTAAGCTGCCATTAGGTCACGCATCAGTTTCCTCTAATCACAGCAACGCAGCATTCCCATGTTTTCACAAGGGTGTTAAACTCCGGCTCAGCTGTGCTAAAGCACTTTACATACCCTTAAAAACTATAAATGAGGCAATACCGACTGTCAGTCTCACAAGTAATTGCACATGCCATCCTGCTAACAGCTGGAATGGAGAGTTCAGCAGTGCTAACCCAGCCCTGCCTGCACCAGGAAACACATTCATAATCATCTCACCACTGCTGACACGATTTCCCCTCCAATGAGCTTGACACCAATGGGGAGATTCTGCATTTCCAAGTATGAAGCAGGCATATATGAAATGTTACTTTGCAGGCATGCTCTGAATTCCTGCTTCCCAGAACAGATTTCACTGAGAAATGTTCATACAAAACACCAACACAACAGAATCAAGACACTGATCTTGGAATTTTTGCACCTGTAACAGGCAAATGTGAAAAGGCAGAGACATTTCTTCTACAGGCTACAATCAAGATTAAAAAACACCACCTGAGGAACTTTTTTTTTTTTTTGACACTAAGAGGTTCTGAAATTGCATGGCAAATCTCTGAGGAGCACAGAGAAGCTCCTGTGCTCAGATACTCAGTGCTTATACCAATTTCTTAGTGAAGGTTGACTGGATGTCACTATCTCCATCTGGTAAGGGAAAACATGAAACAGATATATATACACACACACACAGGGCCTGGCCTATTGCTAGTGATACTTAATTGAGTCTTTTTCAAGAAGCCTTTTTTCACTTGTATTTCATTTGTCTGCCTTTAAACTCTTCGCTCCAAGAAAAGCTTTTCCCAAAATAAACATTTTCAAGGGAAAGAAACTAAACATTTATGAAATTCAGGCAATTTTTAAAAATCAAAGACATTGATTCATTCATTAAGTGGAAGACAGGTGATACTGGAAAGAAAAGAGCGTCACCTTTCTTTTCTTCTGTTTACTGACTGAGGGTACAATGAATGATGTTTTGAAACCACAGAATGAAGGATGCCATTCTGGAAGTGCTAAAAGCATTGAGGAGAAGTTCTGCAAAGTCAAATCCTCCATAGTGGAAGTTTTAGAGAGAAGAACAGCTATTTATAGACAAAAATTGATCCAAAAAGGTGGATCAGCATTTGGCACAGAGTTTGGGGTCATATGAGAACTCTCTCTATCAGGCTTCCTAAAACAAAACTACAACTCTGCCATCACAAATTTCTTTCCGGTTATTGGACACACTGTCTAGACATCCAACACATATCAATACACATATACCTGATTCTTCCCTATTCTGAACTCTAAGAGCAGTATGAAAAAGTTTTAAGAGAAGCATTTAATTTTCTACACCCCTTTTGTACTCCTCTGTGATGGTATGGATAACTGCTCTGGTCCAAAGCAGCAGGGAATTGATATCAACTTCATACTGATGTCAAAAGACAAAGGTGACTTTCCACCCTGGACTTCAGCAGCCCCCTGTCAGAGGCATGTCCTGTTTACTGCACTTTGAACAAGTACTCTTACCCTGAACTGTGCAAATGGAACTTTTATCACAAACTCAAGGGATGTTGTTCCTTATTGAATGTGCCACTGACAGAGTTTCACTCCCCATGACCCAGCGAGGCAAATGCCTTCAGCAGGGATCAGCTGCTCAGGCTGAGCAAAACCAGAGTGTTCACAGCCCTGGTTATCATCAGGCAAACTGGGGCACCCTTCAGATGGGGCACTCCAATTACTGCCCGAGGCCAAGGCCCCATTCTGCCTGCAATAATATTGTTTGAAAAACAGTAGAAACCTGAGTTCAAGTAATTAAAGCAGCTGAAGATAGAAGGATCTCCTATAGGTTTTAAAGCAGGAATCTTTGCCTGCCTGAACCCATTCCAAGACATTTTTCAGCAGCCTGCCCTTGATTGTCTCCCAATGTGTGGCTGAAGTTTCCCATTAGAAAACAGAATGAATTTCAGTCCTGAGATGAAAACACCTTCTGAGACTGCAATTTCATGTCACAAATGCTTCACTCGGAATGCTGTTGTGGAGTTCCTAGCAGGGAAAAGAAGGGACTGTGTGACTGAGAAGAGAAAGTGAGGGCATCTTGCTTTCAATGAGTCACTCAGATCCACTTTGAGTTCATACAGTCCCCTCTTATCTTTTCATAACCAGTCCCATATCACTTCAGAATGGCCCTGAAAAGTGGCAGAAAGCTTCTAGATTCCATCAATCACCAGAAACTGAATGTGCAGTCATTGCCTTAGCTTCCCATCCTCAAGCAGCCACTATTTCAGAAAAATTAGGACACCCTTCTCTGCAGCACAACAGAAAAACTATGCAGTTATAAACAAGGTAATAACGCAGAGATGATGGAGCTGGACACCACTGAGGAGATTAGCTCAAGTGCTGGTGACAAAAGTAATACGCAGGAAATATTGCTATGTTGCAACACAAAATCCCTGCAAAAAGCAAGCTATATCCTGGCACATCAATGAAAAAGCACTCACAATCAGTGCTTAGGTTTGGGTTTTTATGATGCTGAACAATAACAATTTGCTTTCATTACCATTCATTGCAGTGTAATTGGCCTAATTTTCACAGAAAGTCAGGGGATGAACAGAAGACATACTCATATTATCTGACTCACTTCCCTCCCTACTTTCTGATACTTTTCTCTCTTGTAAGCCCTAAAAAACAGCTCCAGTCATTTATGGTACAGACAATTTGTCACTTACTGCTGTGACAATAAACAATTCTTATCCTCCACAGACCCCATTTGCTGTGGTAACATTCATTTGCAGAAGGAGGATTTCTGAACTGCATCAATCTGAAAATCTCCCAAGAAAAGACACCTGCAAATCTTCCAAGGTTTATGATTCTCCTTGATGAAACAGTGGCTCAGGAACACAGCAGGATAAGCCATCCTGGGCCTTTTGAGATTTCTCATTATAATGTTTTAGATCTCAAGGACAATCGAAACTTATGCAAGAAGTTTTATTGTGAATTTTCCAACTCTAAATAAGACAGCATGCACACAGGGGAAAAAAATTAAAAGTCAAACCCAAGAAACCAAGAACTGAATTTTGGTAGATGTTGCTCCAAGGCCTGAACCACTGAGTCAAGGCAAATAAAAGCTGGATTCAGCTGGATGCAGGAACCTATTATTGAAGATAGCATCAACAAATTTGCTTGACAATTAGATCCCACATGGAAGACAAGGATTATGAGTTTAGGACTATCTTTCTGTTGGTGCTTTATATCATTTAATTTACGATGCAACCAATCCTGGCAAACATTTGCCATTAGAGATTATATTAGTTGTTCTGGAAGTCACATTAATAGAACCAGTTCTTCATTAGGCTAAATACAACTTCTGAGTTTCATTATCATTTGATATTCTTAAAGTTTGCCTGCAAAAAACAAGACTTTCAGCACTAGGTAATGCCACCTGCTTGGAAAAGACCCAGAATACACAGCACCACTCTTTTTTCCTCTTCTCCTTTCTTTCCATCTAATTTTACATGATTAATCAGATGCATGCTGCCCAGCTTTCTACAAACTGCAAAGCAAAGGCATTGCTATCATAAAAAGCTACTTTTGCATAATCAGATAAGATTTAGCATGCCATTCATCTTCATTATACAGCTGATAAGCAATTCCCAAGTTGCACGGTTTACTTCTCCTGCATACTGATTGGCTGTTATAAAAATAAACACATTTTGGAGCATCCAGTATGTTGATATAAATAAACAAGAGTTGAAATATAAAAAGGGTGGTATATAACTATTTAAACACAGTATGTACCCTGGATATATATAGAGATCTATAGATATCAGAAGCAGCAGAAGTTTTCCTTTTTTTTTTTTCCAAAATATACCTTTATTTGAACTTCCCCTCACCTATACACAGAGCAGCAGTTCATCTGACTAATGGGCAGTCCAAAAGATGTGACATGTGCAGACAAACTTGACATACCTCCTGGAAAGATGTAGCAAGATTATTTCAAAATTCACCATAAATATCTACGGAAAGAGAAGAGGCAACCTCAACAGGAAACCTTTTGACCCAAACTCCTCTCCAAAGTCTTTCTCAGGGGTGCAGATGGAAGAATAAAACTAAATATTTCTAATAAACAGAACATGACATATTAATGATTATGGAATCTATTCAATTTAATGTTACAACATCTGCTATAGATTCAGCCAACATAAAGCAGAATATTGAAAACTCAAGAAAAACCACAGCAATATCCAGTGTAGCAGCACAGTAAAAGCAAAGTTAATCATTGCTGTACATGTAACTTTGTGCAAACTACCACAAAACTATTTCATTTGTTCATACTGTGTAACAAGGTAATTCATCCTCAAATAAACAATATATAAACAGCACTTACAAGAATATAATTTTAAAAAGCAATCTAAAGTATTGCTAGGAAGCAACTGTCTCTATCAGTAAATACTCCTTTATCAGATTGTGTAATATTTACTACTGCTGGCTGCCTGTTCTGGGGCTCTCTAGAATCATCACCAAAAAGATTGCTTAGATGAAAGAAACAGTGTTATGTTTAAAAAAACCCTAACTTTTGTTTTCAGTTTATTAATATTCAAGAATAATTATTTTTCTCTCAACTCACACAATACTGAATTACAAGATGCTCCTTTCCTCACAGCACCTGTGAACATTTATTTCACATCTCCAGAGACCTGTTACCACCTTCCCAGCCTTTCCTTCCTGAGCTTTATTCTTCTGCAAACTTTGGAATTTAGCCTGAGGAGCTAGACAAATTTGGATGCTCTCACTCTTTTCTCAGTGGCTTTGTGCCTGTAAGTATGTGCTCCAGATAGAGGTTATTTTTAACCTCAATTAGTTTGCTGTATTAGCACAAACAAGGATGTGACATAAGGTTGAATAAGCAGACAAGTGCAGGGAAAATTCATAAACTAGCATTACTCAAAATAAATAAAGAAAAAAAGAAAAGACGGAGTGTGTATATACACAAACACACTTCATCCACTTATCCTGTCATTCCCTCACAATACCATTCTTTCCTCCCAGGATAATTTTCTGATCCAGTCCCTGGCTCAGGGATTAACAAAAGGATCATTAGGCTGCACAAGTACAGGTGAACACAGAGCAGGATTTCCATGCACTTTAAACATCAGAACAGGTTTTCATCCTTCACTGTTACCTCTACCTCTTAACCAAGGGCTGTATTTATCTGTGCTGTCAAGCCATGGTGTATCTATGGCCAATGAGGAAATTAAATTTGCTCGCTAGAACACACATATATTCAATTGCTTATTTTTTCTTTGCTTTCTTCCTTAACAAAGGCAGAGCCCATCAAATTTGCCAGACAGATCATTAGAATGAAATAACACACACAAGATTATTGCAAAATATTTTTTCCTAGTTTCTCTTTCTTTCCACGGCAGCATTTATTCTGACACTGCCCTTCTGAAGGATGGCAGATGTCTGGGGCCATGCAAGTCAGCTTCCTAATGGAAGAGGAACCACTGATGTCAAGTCTGGGTATAATTTAAGTGTAACTTGTTCTATTTATTCAGGGTCTTGATTCCAGATTTGACAAAGAAATTACCAAATTGCCCCTGGGCGATCTCTTCCTTCAATAACAAGCCCAACAGTAGCGGGCAGTGCTCAAAGAGCAGCTCTGCCTTGAGCATTGAATTTAACCAGAACTCTGGGTAGAGAGAGAACTCTCCTGCTGCTCTCACAGCCCCTCTCCAAAAGCCTTGTCATACAGTGAGACTTGCATGAGCAACGCTTCCAGCAGCACAGCACGTCTTCCCAGGACTGAACATATGCTCGTGGGCTAAGAAAAAATCCTCCCTGAGTCTGCCTGTAACCACCATCTGTTGACACCTACACGCCCCTGCTCCTCGCCACTGACACACACAGCTCCTACAGGTCGTCAGAGGCTCTGTTGCCCTAGACTTGCTGCAAACACAACCCACACATGACAAAAAACACACGTGACCCTCTCTAAACATTCACCCACAGCACAGAAGCACCAGCAGTTACTCACCAGCAACTTGCAGAATAAGGGCACTTTTACAAGGTTTGCCTGGAGCAGCTCTTCAGATTTTTTTTTCAAAGTGGGATTTTATGTTTCTAGATACCTAACACACAACATCCATGCTAAAATTTCAGATTTGTGTGAAGTAATAATTTCCCTCATTTATTACAAGCTTGTCTGAAGAGAGGGGGGTTATATTTATAGCCAAGATTACCAGCCAGTAGCTGAGCTGAAACCTTGGCAGGCATCCACTGAAGAAGACAGAGATCCACTGAGCAATGTTAACAAGGACAGGGCACAGGGGAAAGAAGTGACCACAGAGGCAGAAATGCAGTTGAGGAACAAAGCTACTGGATTTTGCTAATCTGATTATATTAAACAGCTCATTATTACAGTCTCTATTAAAAACTTTAAAAAGCATAAAACCATTTCTTCATGATATGCCAATTCTAGAGTTATTTGACTAGATCAAGTCCAGAAGGGAAAATCCAAGGCATTTCTATCTCTCTACAACTTTATGAATTTGATTTCAGAATTAAAAGCTGTTCTGTTTAGTACCCTAAAATAATCTGTAGACTAAATTGGTTCCTGAAATGCGTGCAGATATTCATGTTTTCAACTTTCCACGTGTTAAACAGTGTTTAACATCATGCAGTATTATGGAACTAGTAGAGAAAGGGGAGCACTGGAAGGTGTAGCAGCCTGCTAATGCATACAGCTTTCAAAACTTGAGAAGCAGAGAAAATTATCGTCCCAAACATTCCACTGACAATTAGAACCATGCACTAAAACAGTAACACTACACAGAGTCTAGAAAAGACAGCATCTGATTTTCTGAATTCATTCATTTTCATGTTCTCTTCCATAAACTTTTGTTATTGACTTGAGTGTTGTATGAGTCTGCAGTTACCAGCGACCCCGTATTTCAGTGGAAATACACAAATAACAAGGTCAAATAAGGGGAAGGAATAGAATCACCAGCAGAATTCCCCCTGAATTAGTGACCCCAAGGTCTGCAGTTTTTCTAGACACATCTGTATTAGAGTTCCCTTCATGGATAAAAATCCCATATCTACAGAATGCTAGGCTAAAGTAAAACATAATGATGACATCTTAAACTATTATTAGTCATACTTTGTTGTAGAAAACATGATCCCCACTGTTGTTAAACTTATTAACTGATATCCCCAGTTGGTTTAAATTCAAAGCATTCATTGATGATCCATTGTCTTTTTACAGATTATTAGGCAAAAAAAGTTTTAAGATCCCTAAAAAAAAAATCAAAACCAAATTTATATTCAAGGTTTGACTTGGAACCATTAAAAACTAAATCACTAGTGCTAAAACTTGGAACATTAAAATAACAGCAATATGCTTAAACATTTTACTCAGTTGTGTTCACTCAGTTTCTGTTTGAGACTCTTCCAAAGAAAACAACTGTAGGTTTCACTGAACCAACCATATGATAGCATCAGGGACAGATGGAGAACGAGACTGTGGCAGTGCACTCACAGATGGAAAAGACTGTAGACGATATAATAAAGATATTTCACACCTCTCTGTATTTTCAGTAAACAGGGAAATAAGATACCAAAAGGCTATCACTGTGGGTGGTAGAAGTGACAGTTCCTATCTGCAAAACCATGCTAAAATCTATACTTGAACCACTTCACATTAAAGCAGTTTTAATTTTGGAAAAGCCCTCGTTACTGATTCTCAAGAGATGTTTTAGTAACTTTAGGGAACGGTGGGGCCTAATCTAAACCAATACCAGATGAATTAGGGGTACATTCCCAGAAATTCTCTGATGTGATTGCTCTCAAAGGCAGGAATGTCAACTGTACCGGCCAAAAAGTCAGACATTCTCAAGAAGTTGAACAAACAAAGAATTACTTCTTTAAATTAAAAGATCATGTGATCCCACATGAAATGAATCAAAATGGTAAATTAGTTTATCTCAGCTATACAACAAAACTAAATACTTGCATTACATCAATTGTATATTGAAATGTAATACTTTTTCTATGTCACTTTCCTAACCATACCCAAGATATTACTGGAAAAGGGTACAAAGAAGTTCTCTCACAAAACAATAATGGAGACAAAATAACAAAAGTAAATGTGGCTCAAATTATGTTTATAGTAATAATTCTTTCCAGAAAAAAAATGTAATTTTTAATTTAGTTCTTCATAAAACAAAGTAGAGTATTCATACAAATAGGAACACTTAATCATCTGAATACAGTGAAGCAATAACCAAGAAATTGTCATTAGCATTCATTCTAGGCACCTCAGCAATCTTTAGATTACACAGTATCTTTGTTTAAAAAAAAAAAAAATCTATTTGGCTTCCTAACTAGAAATAGAAAATTCTGTAATTTTGAACTAAGATTCACCTAAGCGCAATAAAGCAAAGAGCTGCAATTTATACAAATACAGTTAATTTTAAATTAAAGCAGTTCTACTCAGGTTAATGACAAATATATGATACAAATCAATAGTACAAAACCTGTGGTCATCTCAATTTTTCTCAGAGAACAGTACCTGCTGCAATAGTACCAGCTTTTATGTTTCACCTTCAATTCAACAAAGGGAATTGTTATCTGCTGCAGTGTCTTGGCCAGCTTTTACTTTTACCCAGCTGCATTATTTAGTATTTAGTCTAATCCCTACCTCCTGTCCTTGATTGCATTGTCCTTTATCCATCAGGGATGAATGTTAGCTTTTAAATATTTACAGATGTTTACACCAGGTGTCCAACTCAAAGACCAGAGAAAAGTGAATGCTATCAACTCAACCACATTGGATTACAGGAAAGATCTCACAGATTGGGCAAAACCCTGTTGACTATAATGCTAGAAACAAATTATAACATCTCAGATGGCTTCCATGGTGCTGCTGAGAGCCACACATGAGATATGTTCTACATGAAATGCACAAAGGAGTCTAAAGCTACTTGTTCTTCCTCACTCAATTGTCAAACACCCTTCTCCTTCCTCATAAAATCTAGCAACCATCAACAATTTACTCCTACTACTGTGAAATACATTATCTTAATAACATTCCTCAGTAAAACCATCTTTTCTGTGGAAGAGCACCTCTGGATGGCAACAGTGCTCATGGTACATTATGATTGCAGCTTGATATCAGATTTGAGTCCCAGCTTTGGCTGTGCCTACATGACCGAGCATCAAGGACTGAGAGCAGCAGATCTGTAGAGTAAACCCAGAGCCACTGAGGTCCCAACATCCATAAAACACACCCTTCCCAGGCCCTGACTTTGCAGTTGTGCTGGTTTTGACTGGAGTATAGTGAACTTTCCTTGCAGTGGCTGGTGCGGGGCTGTGCTTTGGCTTTGTGCTGGACACAGGGCTGATAACACAGAGATGTTTTTGTTATTGCTCAGCAGGGCTCACACAGAGCCAAGGCCCTTCCTGCTTCTCACAGGGCCCTGCTGGTGAGGGCTGGGGGAGCACAGGAGGGGGCACAGCCAGGACAGGTGACCCCCACTGACCACAGGGCATCATGGCCAGTGTATGAAGGCGGGGGAAGAAGGAAGGAAGAACATTTGGAGCAATGCCACTTGTCTTCCCAAGTCACCACTGAATGTGACAGGGGTCTGCCCTCCTTGGGAGGGGTGAACACCTCCCCACCCTGAAAAGCAGTGAATTAATTCCCTGGTTTGCTTTGCTTGTGTGCACAGCTTTGCAATTGCCACTGCTTTATCTGAACCCATGAATTGTCTAACATTCACTCTACAGTTCTCACTCCCAATGCCACTGTTGGGAGGGAGTGATCAGCTCTCTGGGGCTCAGATGCTGGCTGGGGTAAATAAAGTCAACTCATTTAGAAGCCTCCTTCCAGGATCATTTGTTCCAGAGTTGTCTCCTCTGCCAGGCACTCTCACTACAATAATCTCTTTTGATCAACTAGTGTAACAGGTTTATCCTACAATTGCAAATTATGTCAGTGTAATGCAAATTTTTTTTTCTTATTCAAAAGACATAATCCCAGGAGACAGACAGATACTCACTGCTTTGATCACCAATAGAAATGGCAAGAATTAAGCTTTTCATTTGTCCTTTATAAAAATATTTGTCCTAGAAATCTTTAAAAATCAATATTTATTTTAAAATAAAATAGGATACTCATCCTTGATTTATATTACGAAAGTAGTAACTAATTACTGGTAATAATAAACAGACATGTCATGCACAATTTGGATCATTAAAAGTAGCTAATAAAAATTCACAAAAATTGATAAAGTGAAATACTGAAACCTTGATAAACCACTCTGCTGAAACCTACACACAATGATTCTTAAAGCTAAACAGGTCATTTTGCCAATAAGTATGTTGATGCCTATATGCTTCAGAGAGCCTTAAAAGCTTTAAAACATTCTGTTAATCACATTTTCCACAACAAAATTTGACTGTTTAGTCCTAGACATCATGAATTATAATTATTCAGCAGCTAATATTATGGAAAATTATATGTCATTTAGTAAAGCTTCATATCAGAGAGGGAACCAGTTCTGAGAATAAAAGATAAATGCCATAAACATAATATTAAAATTTATTAGCAATTAGCAAGTGAAAGCAATAAACCATTCAAGATTAGAGGTACTCCAAATTCTCCAGCTGAAGTGATGGAGCTTAAATACAGGTAATAAAGGCTAAAAGTAAAACCATCCCAATTGACATTTTACCTTATACACTTGTTTGTATTACAGTAGAATAATCAAATACCAGTCTCTGAGCAGCCATGTTTCTATGTGACAAGTAAAGAGCTTACTCCTATCTTCAATTTATTCCCCTTGTATAAAACAGCAGCTGTCTCCCAAGACTGAACTCAGTGCAGAAGCATTTGCAAGCAGTTGGAAGCTAAAACGAATAACATCACATATACCTAATTGTTGAAGGGAACCAAATGTATTTCTCATGTTGCTACATGTCAAATGGATCAATTACCTCACCTCATGTGCCTTGTCAAACTGAGAACTGATCTTGCATCTTTCCAGGTCACACATCTATTTTTTTGTGTCATACAACGTTCAGTACTTTGAATGATTTATAGGTAATGAGGGAAGCTGCACTATGTTTTGCCAGACTCAAAGAGGAGTTCAGAAAGCAGCAGTTTCTAAGCATTTTCCCATCCCTTTTATTGATGCAGAGTAAATGAAGTTCATCAAGACTAATGTAAAACTTCCAAATAAAACCAATTGTTGAGTTCTATACAGTTTGAGTTCCCAGTATTAAAAGTCAAGAAAAAATGTCTTCTAAACTTTAGCTTTGTGGGCCACATATTGTTGGTAGACAAGCATTTTATTATGGTACCATTCCCTCCTAGTGTGAGGTGATTAACTGCAGATCAAATGTATGTAATGATCCTATGCTACAGGAGTTGGCAACAATATTCATCTTGTAATGTCCCTCTGTTGATAGAACCACTTTTCCCATTACACTGAAAATTCCAATACTGCAATTAATGAACCTAGGTAATGTTTAAAGTAAATAAGCCCTTTTACTATAACAGGAGGGAAAGTATTTACAAGTTGATGAGGTACAATAAAGCAACACGTTCTTAGGCTTTTGTGCAATTCCTCCATGCAATTACTTCAGCCTGAGAACTGCAATATGAAACCCCCAAATTAAATACAATTAGTTCCATGGATTAACTTCACACCAAAGAGACTAATACTCCCAGAAGACTACAGTCCCCTCTCTTACTAGTGTTCACATATTTTTATAAATCCTTTGAAGTAGATTGTTCTGTCTTCTTCTCCCATGCCATACAGATTTATTCCTGGCACTAGAATCTCTCTATTTTTCTTGGAACTCTGGGATTTACCCGAGTAGTGTTGTGGCTGTAAACCAGTTACTACTGGGTGCATGTAGGGAAGGACAATGAGTCAATCAGTTCAGGGCCAGACACTGTGGATGTGAGGAGCTCAGCTCCTGCTAGGATTCCCATATCCCACAGACAGATGAGAGCTCCAAGGGTTAACCTTCAGTAGTCAAGTCCCCACCTCATTTAGTGCATAATCTTCTCACCAGTATGGGCACACAAAGAGAGGGATATTATAAAACCACTGCCATATGCTTCTGATTCAGGATGTAAAACACCCCAGGGCATGTCTGAAAGCAGATGGACCTCTGCAGAGATCATCTAAATCCACGGCACCCTGGGGACGCTCCAAGGATGGCACTGTACCACAGGACTCTGCCTCCCTGAAAATGTATGGGGCAAAACGGGCCTGACAAAGTACCCACCAGGGCAGATCCATCTACAGTATAACAACATTCCGTCACAGAAATAGGAAATATGCAATAAACACTCAGATGGATTTCTGATCTGGGGATCTAATAGTTAATTCCATGAAGCCATCAGATTGTTATGCTATGACAGTCAAAAACAAGTAAATTGAAACTTAGGCAGTGTTGAGGGGGGGGGAAAAAAAAAAAAAAAAAAAAAAAAAAAAGACCAAAATACCACTATGCACCTCATGGCAAAACATCAGCATCATCTACTTTGGGTCTCCCTGCCCTCAAAAATAACAGAAAAAAACAGGAAGAACAGAGCAGGCTGACAAAAATGAGCAAACATATTAAATAGTTTTGTATTAGACTGAAAGGCTCCTCAGTCAAGATTAAGAAAGAGTTTTGATAGAAGTCTATAAAAATCAAGAGTGACATGGAAAATAAAGCATATCAAATGACAGGCAGATGGCAGGTTACAAGCAAAAAAAAAAATAAAAAAATGGCCTTTCACAATATTTAGGAATTACACTCAGGATTTAAAAAACAGTGGATTCTTTCTTAATTTATAGGAATTCCTTTTTGTTCAACATCTTGAGTAAATCTCAGAGAAAACCAAATCAAGTAAAGCATGAGTGAGTTCAACAGGGAATCATAAATCAGTAAAATGAGGATTCCTTCAAAAATAGGTCAGGATACATTGCAATATTAATCCTTCTCTAAGTACAGGTTGCTTCATGTACATCCCATTTTCTTATACTGCAAATGCTTTCAAGCATCATATTAGTGTCGTAGCAGTTCAAACAGCACAGAAGTCTTGTTCAGCACTAGAAGGTTTTCTCATATTTTCCTAAACAATAGGAAAGGAGATGTATAGACACACTGCATCAGGAGTCACCGATGAAGCAGAATAAATGGGTCACACAGTGTTTTTAAGTCTGTTACTGTGAAAATACATGCCCGCTAATGGGATGTAAAACCAGGTTCTCAGTAAGTAGGTCATGCAGCATTTTTATAGACTATTAGAACATACACATGCATACTAATGGAATACAAAACTGGATTCTGTTTAAGTAAGAAGATTAGAAAGACCAAAAAAACCCTGTGACATGGATGGGTCCGAGGAGGTTGCTCTATTAGACAGCTGTATATATTTGTCAGGGATAATCTGTTTCCTGAAATATTTCTGTCTCTTTTCTTACAAAGTTGTTTGGAACAGCCTCTAGGGGAACTGTGCTTCTCTGTTAGCTCAGAGCAATAAAAATATAGCTCACTTCTAAAATTGAATGTTAAAAAGTAATTCTGCCTCTAGAGAGCACTACTGTAAGCAGCCCAAAGTTTGAGGAAAGGAGGCTAGAAGATGACAGAAACAGAACCAAGCATAGTTATGTTTAAAGCCATCATTCATTCTCCTATAATTTTGTTGACAGAATAAGCTTACATACAAAAATAAAAGACACATTGAACTGGAATAATATATAACTATATTAAAACTACAGCAGCATAATATAAAGGATGTAAGGCAACGTGACTTAAATATAAACACCTATCTTTTATTTAGGAATACAAAATATTTATACTTAATGCTCATTTATTTGAGACCTAGCAGACAAGATCATTATTTCTACTCCTAAGATTGATTTGTCACAACAAAATCAAGATAGTGGAAGCAAAGGATTTCTGACAAGTGAAAATACAGCATCAATTTAAACAGGTCATTATACATCTCAAATGTGAAAGTGCATTGATCTGACTAGCTACAAATTTTTGTACCAGATAAAGTCTGCACTGAGATTTAACTACTCCAGAACCCAAACACATTCACAGTTCAAGAGTGGATTCAACTGTTAAGTATCTTGGCCTTGCAGAAGGAATTAATTTTTTGTGAAAGTAGGCTGCCCTGAATGAAAGCAAGAACTCCTACAGCAATTCTTCATCCTTCAGCATGGGGGGGCTTGCTGAGGCCCAGATTAAGTGCAACAGTTAAACACTGCAATGAAGATTCTTTACTATCTTTCCAAATTTATTTCTAGATCAAAACATAAACTGAAGATGTTACTCAGATGAGTCTGAGGAGACTTCTGTACCTGCTATTCCCCAGTTCACAAGGGCTTTGGTATTTTAGGCCACAAGCTAGGATACAAGCTGGAAAATGTAGTTCTCTAAATAAATAACTCCATCAGTACACTACTGAACTCAAACAATTCTCTCAATAGGTTTGCTTTGCACAGAAACACAAAGCTTTTGTGGGTAAGGGATTCATTTTGTTTTGTGCCACCGTCTCTCTCTCTCTCTGAGGACAAGGAGTTCACTCTCACCAGATTAACCCGGCAGAAGATGACTCCAGCACAGTCCCATTTCCTTAATCTCCTGGAACTCTCCACTCCTACATGGAAAACAGGAGTGAGGAACTCCTGCCTGGCTTAGCAGAGCCCATGAGGTACAGACTGGGCAGTTGCCTCTTCCCCTCTGCTCACCATCACCCCAAAGGCAGCTCCTCCCCAGAGGTGTTTTCCCCCTTTCAGGGCACATCCCAGTTCTACTGAACCCATCTCTGGTTTGAGGGGACACCCCAAACCACACCAGGTTTGGTGATGGGCCTGCCAACACCTTCTCCTACAGAAAGTCTGTCTCCCTGTTCTGATTGATCATTTCTCCCTTGTCACATGAAAATCAGAATTTCCAATTAGCAACATCAACTTGGCAGGTTGCCTTTTTTAAGTCTGGAAACAAAAGCAAAGATACCACACTGAAATTGTACAAGCTCAGTATGCGAAGACAAGCAGAAAACACTGAAAACAAAGCAACACTTGAGTAAAACAGAGAGGGTTATACAAAGAATATACATGTATACTATGAAAACTTATTTTGTGATATAACTCACAAGATTTTATTTTATATCTACTATTCTGGAATTAGAAAGCATAGCTTGCAAAAACAAACTTTTTTAGCACCTAGAAACTCTACAATAAGTTTTCAAACCCAATGGACCATTCAGACACCTGGATGATAATCATTATAAGTAATTTCCTGCCATTTAATTTTTTTTCACCAGCAAATAACCCTTTAACAATCAAAGACCCAGCAGTGTTCAGGGAGCAACAGGAAATAGAGTGAGGAAATGTATAGGCTACATTCAAAATGCATCTGGCATTGCCAGAATTTACTGACCTGCACCCAGGTCTAAGTTAATTTTCAGCTCTTCTCACCACCCATAGGGAAGAATTGTAATATGCCACCTTGTTAAAAGTAGGAAAAATCTATTCTGTTCTGCATCTGGATGTTCAGGAGTTGGTTTCACTTACTTCTTGTCAATTTTTCACCCTTAGGTTTTCCCTGCAGGTTTGATTTCAATCTTATTCCCAAAGTAAACCACTTGACAAGGGTTCTTGACTTTCAAGAGCTATAAAAAATAACTCCTAGTGTTTGCAGAAACAGAACATTTTCGTTTTAAATGACCTTCTCATTTCTGATGTTTTCACCCTGAGCAGATTGCCTTAGGAATCAAAGGATACAAATGTCCATTCAAATCTCTCTTTTTATTTTATACTTTGGGCTTGGTCTGACACAAAGTTTTTGACATGCCAAGAAACACAAATTTTCATATTATTTCTAGCTTTAAAAAATCCAGAAATAACAAGAAAAAAGATTCAAAATTCACTGTAAGCCATCTGCATCAAATACTCCCACACCACAGCAAAGGCAGGAGTGCACAGCATGTCAAATAACGTTAACACTGTAGCAGCTGATCACAAATAAAATTAAGGGGGTCTGAAACCAGCACCAAATGTTTTGCTCAGTATTCTGCAGTAACACGTGGGTTCCCATTCACTCTGCAGAACTGTCTCCCAGTGTGAGTGGTGCTGTGGAAGAACAGGAATTGTTCTAGATCTCAGTGTACACATTCTTTCTCATGCTGAAGGATTCTCCCAAGAAATAATTTTTATTGAAATCCCGCTAGGTAACATTCGTAGAGTCATTCTAGCCATAGTCCAGGAGTGTAGGCAATATAACAGGCTTTGTTTTTCTTTCTGAATTGTAGGGTTTCTATGCAGCCCTACACGTGCACTGCCTGAAGGTGACCCTGAGGCTCATTGGCAACAGACGAACAGCTCTAAATTCTCCTGGGTGTGTTTTAGAAACACAGCAAACACACAGCATGCATGGAAAACCTCTGTAATCACTTAATGAGCCTGACAATGATGTCTCGGGAATACAGCAACTGCTCTTGTAGTAGCACCCTTTAAAAAAACAAACACATCTATTCTTATAGATGCACTACACTGCTCTGAAATCCCCAATTTCCTAGGCTGCCTCATGGGAAGAGTTCACTTCCTACTCTGCATTCACTCCTGATCAGGTTCTCACAGTACCAGGCAGCATTTCCAAGATCTCACTGGGATTTATCTTCTATCTCAAAGACTGTTTCATTAAAGACATTTTCATTTTAGGTTTTTTTTTTAGTCTGTCCTGAAAATCATCCTTTTTGGGCAAATACTCTTATTTAACCAGATATAATGCTAAAAATCTTGCAAAGAGTAAGATACAAGGTAAACACAAAATAAAATTTAGGTCTGAAAAAAAAAAATCACTCTATAGAAATGCAATGAGAAATAAAAGGAACCATTCTTGCTCCAGACATTTTTTCCAAATTTGCATTAATTGAATAAATACTAACCAAACTCATAAGGAGTCCAGACCAGCTTTGGGTACTGAATGGGGGGGGAGGAACTGAGAACCAGGAACTGGGTTTTGTTTTTAAGAAAGGAGCTGGGGTACTTGTTTATTTTTATTGAATACCACATGAGAATTGCAAAGTCAGTTTGCAGGAAATACCCAGTTAAGCTGCCAACCTAAATTACTGATCTTGAGTTTTTGCAAACATTGAATTCTGGAAAGTCTCGCTTCATCTACAAAAATATTCATTTCAAGCTTAAATCTCTGAAGTTCTTAGCCAAGAACAATTACATTGCTCTTAAATTCAGAATAATTGGTTATAAGAATGTGAAATCAAGCAAAGCCAGTTAGCCTTTGTAGAAAAATCTCACTGACCTCTCTAATTCAACTAACAAGAAATAGTCTCCTACTGATGTTATTTTAGACAAAGAAGTCACAGTGCTCTCTCCTCTAGGGCAAAGACCTCAGTAAAAGTATATCCAGAATACCAGAATATAATATATCCAGCCAAATTTCTATAAAATCAATCTTCCCTCAGAGAAAGAATTGGAACATTCCATCAAGAGTCTAGGATAAAATTATTCCTCTCTAAAAACTGATGAACAGTAGAAGTATGAATCCATGCTTCGCAACAAAATCTTTGCAATTTTGGAAATGTTTCAAGTACTCTTCTATATAATAATTTTATCAATTATTGTCATTTAAGACATCTCTTTTCCTCTTTAATCTTTTTCTGAAGTTATTACTTGCAGACTATAACCAAAACATGCTGTAATAAATAACGAAGTTTTTATTTTCCTTCTTTCCAGACAGGGAATTCTAGGAGATGAATTATTTATGCATAATTTTAGATTCAGAACAACTCTATGACTTCTCTTTATGCAGCTTCAAATACAGCTAGAGATTAGCAGAAATGAGATGGATCTAATCAAGTCAGTATGAGCCCTAATACTTCTGAGCATGATGTGAAATATAAGATGTTCTTTTCACTTGCTACAAAAAACAAGTTGTGCTGATAATGAAGCTTCTCATTATGTTTGTGGAAAAGAGATCAACATAACTCCAAGATAATTTTAAAACACTGCATTAGGTCTCCTGCTCAGGGAAACCCTTAAAATTCTACTGATTTGGCATAAAGGTGCATCAATTGCTCTTGTCACTCCTAGAAGTAATAAGATGAGAATCCCAAATAATCCAGATATTTCTGCCAGCAATAACCACTTTTCAAGTAGGGAAAAAATTTCTCTGTAATACAAGAAACACGTCAATTAACAGAAAGTATTCTGACAGCAGCCTTAGCAATACTGCTCAATATTAATGCTGATTTGCAGCTTACAGCTATTTAACTATTACTCAAAACATGTCCTGCTCTGCAGGTGGGAGATTGGTTTTCCTTAAAACACTATTTTTCATTACTTGAAACATGGCAGGGGAGAGGAAATCATGGTTCAAAAATGCAGAGATTTTTAAATTATAGCAAAATTTGACATTATCAAAATAGCCTCTAGTGACCATTCATTCTCTCACATTAAAATTTTCCTCTTGAACATGTCAGCCAGAAGTTTACCCTGCCTTCAGAGCCCTGAATTAGGCTAACAGGGCACTATGAATGCTTTTCTAGAAAAACTTAATCTCTTTAACTTCCACTACTCTAAAATTAAAAAATAGGAAAAAAAAAAAAAAACAACTTGGAATTTATTTATCTACTGTTTAATAGTTCCATGAATTATTCCCTGGTAGGTAATTGCAGTTTATGAGCCATTTGAGAAGAGATCACTCTGTGCTCATGATTTGCTGCTTAGTCATATAAATGGCAAACTTTATTCTCCCGTTGAATAATGTTGGCCTAAAGTTAGGAATTCTAGACAAAAAAAATGTGAAGCTAATATTTACTTAATATTTTCAAATAATTTCCTCTCTCCTCATATAACTAGCTCTGCATATTGATCTAATGAATAAGTACTATTATTTGTACTAATAAAGAGATGTTACTTTCATTAAAGGAAACACAACTCAAATATATAGCAAAATACATAGGGTGGTACAGGAAGGGTATGCTTAAAGCATACTTAATAAACACCCTAAAATTGAGTTTTCCTGGAGAAAACTTGAAGCAAGATAGTGTGCTGTATCTTGCTGAAAATGGAAGAGATTTCTCTGCTGTCGGTGAGGAAAATAGAGGACAGCAGAATCAAGGATCCACATTCAGCAGAGTCTTCTGGACATGTCTGTTCAGAACCTCAAAACAATAAATCTTCATTTAGATTCAAACCTTCACTCTGCAGTGAAAATGCCCTCAGGAGAGATCTAAAACATTTCGTGCAGCCATTCCCATCAGCTGAGAAAAGACCCCTCAAATCCTCCCACAGAAACATCCTCAGCGAGACAAGTAAAACAAACAACAAATAAAGAGTGATGATGCTATTTTGGGTGAAAAGCTCATACTCTGACTCCATTATGGCAAAGTCTTTGGTTTGTACTTTTAAAAGCAACACGGAATTTTTTCCTCTTCCCTGAGGGACAGAAGCACATAAACCTTGGAGTCAAATAGAATACAAACCTACCTGAACATCCCTCTTTTCTCCAAGCATGGCAAGTTCCAGCAGAAGGGAACCAGACTTGAAGACAGCCATGGAGGAAAGCACAAAGATCAGAGACAAGTTCAGCAAACAGTGGAGCCAGGTTAGCTGGACAGGCTGAATTAACTCCCCTGAGCAGAGCTTCTGCTTCCAACTGCTACTGAACTAACCCAGGGATATTTCCCCACACTGGAACAAAACTCTGCCCTCAGAGTAAAGGTTGCTGTTTTCTGGAGTGGGCTCATGGCTGAGCAGCTGCAGAGCCTGTCCTGTGTACAGTGAGTAAATGCTTTGCAGAGAATACTGTTCTTGGAAAACATTTGGCTTAACATCTCACAGGCAGAACAAGCACCATCTCACAGGATGAGCCTCTGTTTTTGGGAGCTAATATTCAGAGATACAGGAAAACTCTATTACATTGCTGTGGTGTTCACAACATTGACTGCAAGCAAAACAATTTAACCCAAATATTCTTGTGACTAACCACCCTCTTTGACCTTTTACAAAGTTACACCAAAGTTGATTTTTTGACAACTGATCACAAAGCTTATAATTTTCCAACATTATTAAAAAAAATCTACCAAAAGTTGTCCTGGAGCAGGGATGCAGAGTTTGGAGCTTCCTCAGATGAGCAATAAAAAAACTGTAGAGTCAGCTACAATGCCACTGCTATTCATGCAGTCTAGAAAAGCCAAACAGAAGAATCAAATACGCAGAACTTGAGAAAAGCACAATTATCTCAGCAGTTACTAAAAACAAAGACCCTGAGGTGCTCAGGCCTTTGCAGGGCACCTGCAGCAGCTCCAAAACCACACTAGTAGGACTTTAAACCCCAAGAAGACAAGTTGCACTGGAATTAAATTAAAGGAGTTATTAAGGTAATTATTTGAATTATTAAGGTTATTATTGGAATTAAAGGCGTTATCTTAAAGAGAAAAGGCAAAAAAGGAAAATTAGAACACAATAAAAATGAAGTATAAACAATTCTTCCTAGCTTACTGTTCATGTAGGCACATCTTTCATTCTAGAATTGATTTTCCTAATCTTATAAATTTTCTGAGCTGCAAAAATGTCTCCCCAGCATTAGGATAGGTCCTTCAGATGTCTCTAAGGCTGGTCCCAGTTTGGGCTGGCTCACTTGTTACCACTATACTCTTCATAGCCTCTTTTCCAGGCAGGCTCAGTTCTACCCAATAGTCTTAGAGAAACTTGATGCCATTGCAAGCAGAAAGAATGAAAAGATCAAATAATCAAACACCGCTCATAAGAGACAGAAACAGAAAAAGGAAAAGATGCAATGGAAGAAACCACCTTGTGAGTTTTTTATTTATTTTCACAAACTCAGAATAAAGTGCCCTCAGAATATTGCATAATTCAAGCACACATTCCCACACGGGAATTCTTAGTTGGTAGACAGAGTAAAAAATTGTGCTTTTCAAAGAGAAGGTACAACATCTTAGTTTCTAGAAGCGTTCCATAGAAGAATAAACAACTATTTTAAAGTCCCAGCAGAGATTTTTTTAAAGAAAATGTATTCCAAATATTTTTTTTTTGAGAAAATATCTCTCTATCTCCTCCTTTCTAAAAGGATAATTTAAACATTAGTAAACACTAGAGCATATAAATAGTAGTAAAGGCTAAAGGAAAAAATCCTGAAGTAGCTCACCTGATGACATCTCAAAGGAAAACTTATCTAATAAGGAACACAGACCATGAAAAAAAATCCATTTTCTTTTGACATTCCTCCAACTCCTTTCTAAAAGGAGGAGAGAGAGTAAAGAAAAAAAAAAAAAAAAAAGGGAAGATAAAGCTAAAATCACTTTTGCACCATCCTGAAAATAAAAGAAACTAATACATACAGTGGAATAAATACAAATGTACGAAACTGCAGAATCTGGCTCACTAGAGTTTGTGATTTCTGCTACAGCTTTACAAAACAATAAATATGTCCAGGAAGATACTGAAAACCTTTTGGATCAAACAGCAAATGTAAAAAGCAAATCACCAGAAAGTTTCTCATGTACAATGCTGCATATTGACTCAGGGGCTCACATCATTTGTCACCCCTACCACAAGAAGTGCCACTACCAAGAACTGTAAAATCACTTCCGACACTGGTTATAGTAATTTGAAAGTTGACAATTTAAATCTGGCACATAAGATCTGTCAAAATAATTACAGTCTTTTGGAAAAGGCTTTCCTGTGCTGTCTCGATCTCTTTGTGTAAGGTTGTCCCCTTGTCATTTGCAACCACATCCATAACATTTTAATGGCAATTGCTGGACCTTCCTCTGCTGCTGAGCTATCTTGAATAATTTTGGCATGTTTTATTCCCAGGACTAAGCCTGACAAGCAGTTTGGGCTGGCAAACCATACCAAACAGCCATATCTGTAATTACCAAAAGCAGCTCAATTTTAACTATTAAAACCACTAAAATGTTTCAAATTCAGAAGCTTATGTAAAAAGTTTCAGGATTCCCACTATATCTCTAAACAAAAATATTACAATATAAAAAAAACAATCCACACAACCCTAAACAGTTATCCTCTGGCAGAGAATTTTTAAGCACTTTCCAGTTCTCTTCCACACTGTTGTTACATTGCTCCCTTCCTGCTACATTTTTGAGCCTTGGACTAAAAATGAGGTACAATAATCTAATGCATTATGAGAACATACATCAGTCTTTGCTTGCATTTATAGATTATCTAAAAAGTACTAAACAAGGATACAGAAAAATCACTAAAGTAGCTCAGCGGGTGACATCTCAATCAATTAAAACCTATCTAATAAGGAATACACACAATCAAAAACAAAAAATCAGTTTTCCATTTTACTGTACTTCAGACTACAAACACAGTATAACTGCATTCCGATTGAATTACAAGATACCAGGAGCTGAGTTGCCTTCCCTGTGGTCAGCAAACCTGACTTCAAAGGTTGGATAGATTTTTTATAAAAACACAATTTAATTCTGATTTAGCATCAGTCTCTCTCAATTTTCAATTCATGAAAACAGAAAAATCTGAGAAAATTTTACCCTAAAAACACTACAGTGCACTATTCCTGAAACAGAAGTTCCTGGGGTGATGTGACAGCAATGACAAATCGCAGGGCTCCCCCCACGCTCCCTGGTCAGAGTCCAGGCATGAACCAGGCTGAGCCCTGCAGGGAGCCAGGGAGCCCCAACCACAACCTCACCACAGGCACACGGGAGGTGGACCAGCATCCAGGACAGCCTCGGGCACTTCATGCCTTGAGGACTTTGTTCAACACACTCAGGAGACACTCTGGGGCAAAGCTGTTATGGGAAACTCTCCTGAGCTGTGAGCCACAGTCTCTACTGTGCACAAAGGTAACTGGCCCAGCACTGTCACCCACCAAAGGAAATGGCTGACTTGTCTTATGGGGAATTTATTTCAGAAATAAATTTTATTCTATGAGCTCCTGTAACCAATTACTTCCCAAGCAATGGGAAAATCCGAAGACAAACAACTGACTGCAAGCTGCTGCAGCACTAACTCCTGGTCAGCGCAGAGCCTGTCCCTGCGGGCACCAGCCATTGCCTGTGCCCTGGAGCTGCACAAAGGCTGGCACAGCTGGGCACCATCCTGAGCCATTGCCTGTGCCCTGGAGCTGCACAAAGGCTGGCACAGCTGGGCACCATCCTGAGCCCACCCCAGGCACAACACCCAGAGGCTGCCCCGAGCACAGGACGTCTCTAATCAGCTCTTTGTCAGGAGCCAGCGGTGCATCAGGCGTGGAAATCAATAACAGCTTCCTCTGTTGCCCACGTCCTTACTGTGTTTGTATTTTAAATTAAACAGAGCTTTATCTCATCTGCTGTCTATGACTGTTTTGGTATATACCACATCATTTGAGGATCTAGCTCTCTTGCATTTTTGTGGGGTGACATATACACTTCTACATCCTTAATATTTTGGTTATAAACAGGCAAGGAGGAAAGGCTGCTTGAACATAAAAATTTAGGGTAATCAAACAACAATTTGTATTTTTCTTGAACCAATGAAGAACAATTTGAACTTAATTATCCCTTTACAAAGGGAGTTTTCAAATTATTTTAATTAATTAGGAATTGTTTAACAAGATCTTTGCTTAACCTTCTGCTTCTTGGGGTCTGAATCCAGAACAGAGGAAGACAACTGGAATGCCACCAGGAAGAATTTCTGAGCCCACTCCTCTTGGCCATTATGCTGAGCTGGCAGAATAAAGAGGTTTTCTCTTTCTATCCTCTCATTGCAATAGGGATCAATTTGCATTTAGCTCATAAGTCTATGAAAGTCAGATTGTAAAAAAGACTGCCTAAGAATAAAAGCTTCTAAAGCATTTTTAAATTTAAAACTACATTAAAAAAAAAAAAAAGTATTTATCTTAAGCTCAAAGACATGTAATCTTTGTTTCCATTAATCACTCCCATGAAAACATGGGATTTTTTTATTTCTCTGGTCTGTGATCATTTCCAGCTAGCAGATTTCAGTTAAAATGGAAAAGGAGTTTCTCCCCAGATTATTTTCTTAGAAACTACTGAAGCGTGTCTTCCACAGGTCAAGCTTCAAAGACCTGAACATTGACCCAAGAGACAGAGAGCAATACAAAGATTAATCTGAAGCACACATAGTTCTAGAAGATATCTTTTTGGTCAAGCATCTTAAAAATAACCAAGAATTAATCATTACCAAGAAGGCATTTCTAACAATTGACTATAGAAGAGGAACAGGTCTTTTGCAGAAGATAAACAGGATACTCGCACAAAATATATGCCTTCTGTGTCTGGAGAGCATCATGTTTATACACTAAACAATATGAAAATAAAAAAGACATTAACAGCAAGGCTCCCTGTACATTCCATTCACTTTACCTTCTCTGCACACATACTTAAATATGAAAGCAAATGGTATAGCAGCAGCAAATAATCCATTACTGGTTTGAGGTCTTATCCACCAGATTAACATCCACTAGCACAAGTTTTACATCTGCATTATAAAAAATATTTTGAATTCTCAACCTTCATACATGCATCAAAAATAACAACAGCAATTTGCAATATCTAACCCATACAAACACACATTCATTTTATTCTACATTTTCTTTGCAATGCATGTTCCAATATAACACTTTCAACATCTTAATAGACTAACACTGATGGCCACAGAAAGCTGGAATAAAGCAATAAATGCTCTATAGACTCTCACCAAAAGGATACAGATCATCAACATTTATGATACAGGTACACAGGAGGGTAGAGGACAGAAAGCTGAAATATCTGAGGAAATTAAACTGAGATATAGAGGTAGGGTTCAGATAAGAAAATGTTCAGGTGAAACAGCTATGAGAATTTTAGAGTGTTTTTTGTATAATAAAACCTCTTGGACAAGGAGAACATATCACCATCCTTCCTATTTGAACACTGACACATAGAATACTTCCCACTGCAATGCATTAAAAATGTCTGATTGGGAACACTTCTGTGCCAGAGGGAGAAGAGATAGGAACTTTCCAGCTTGAAAACGTACTTTCAAAATGATGGGCGTGCCCTTAGTTTAATGCTGAAGACTAAAATTACACTAAATTCCTCTTCAATTTTCTATATGTGAAGTATTTAGATGGATCAGCTGAGAAAATACTGTTCTTGCTTTATGAAACACTGAGCTCTGTATGTACCCTCCCCAGGCAGGATTTAGAGGATTTAACACATGTTCCCTGTGCTTTTTAAAGTTTAAATATCTTTTGCCAGTTTGGGGCTTCAGTATAGCAATTATATACATTTACACACAATTTTTGTAATGAGACTTGATGCCTGTGTCCCTGTCCTACTGAGATGTGTAGCATAATTAGGAATCTATCTATTGTCTATTTGATTGATAAAGAAAGATCTAAACTTTTCACAACAATGAGATTAAAAAGGGCTTCATGTCCTTCAATTTTATATTGAGTCATAAAAATCCAGTGCATTTTCTGATATATGAAGTGGATATAAAGTAGTCTTGCAGTCTCCCATGACACTTATTACAGAGCTATAAATACCATTCCCTTTCATTTACAGAACTTGAATAAAATGATAAAGCTTCTGCTGCTATAGAAAATAAATGTATTTTAACATCTCATGTTGAATACTACAGAATTGTATCTGAGAAATTACTAAATATTTGACGGAAATCCTAAAAAAGTCTGAAACACTTCCCAAAACTTAAAAAAAACGAAATTATTTAGATACACATCTACTGAATCATCAGATCTTACAGTCACTTTTCCTAACAAAACTTGGTATTTTGCTACCAAATTTGAGCACGCAAACATTTTCAAAGTAAGCACAAAAGGCACATTCTCAAGGCTTAAAGGAAGTCAGATCAGAAGTGCAGCACGTGCAGGTTCTTGCAGACACAGACACACTGTTCTTACCCCACCCAGCGCTGGAGAGCCTGTGGAACTGCTCCTCTGCGTGCAGAACTAAAACAGACACTGCTCCAAATGCTGCCAAAGCCACACGGAGACAGCCACAGCCCTTGGCACTGTGGCAGTTTAACTGTGGCACCTGAACTGGATTGTTCCCACCTGAGCCTCGTTGTGTTCGCAGGGAGACACAGGTGAGACCACTAATGGAGTGAAAGGCTGAAC
This sequence comes from Sylvia atricapilla, assembly GCF_009819655.1. NCBI lineage: Eukaryota > Metazoa > Chordata > Aves > Passeriformes > Sylviidae > Sylvia > Sylvia atricapilla. Next base: position 12,931,698 of record NC_089152.1, read on the forward strand.
TCCTGACTGAGCAAAAGGATCTGAGTCGCTGATAGGACACAGGGCAGGAACACAGTGACCCTTCCAGGTGTGTTGTATCCTGAATTTTAGTTGCCACATTGTTCCTTAATCTGTGATTTTATCATCAGTATTGCTATCATCCTCAGTAGGAGTCTATATGTAACCTTTCATTCACTGCTAGAATGTAGCTTTATGTATAAAATCACACATGTCAGATGAAAGTTCTATATACAACAACAGTTGATCAAAGTTAATTACTGCTATTTGAAACAAAAATCCACCTATTGCAAGATTCCCAAACATTCTGGAGAATTCTGGAAGTAGCTATACTATACATGACATTCCAATCACAAAACCATACTGCTTCCCATTTCAGGTTTTCTGTCACATGTTATAATTTGGGAGGACATTTAAATTTTGGCAAGCTTCAGCTCTAATATAAATATGCAAATAATAGACGCAGCATTTTGTCACTGTCTGCAGATCCTGAGTCCTTCTAGCTCAGACAGGTGAACTGCCCTGAAATACAATCTCCCTCTGCCACACTGATGGATTTTCATCAGATTTCATCTCCAAGAGCATCTTTGTCATTTCCAGTTAAGTTTCAATTTCATTTCTCGACTTGACGGACTGTGGAAACAACATTTTGGGGGAAGGGATGGGGGGGTGGTATCATGAAGACCAAATTAACAGTGCTTGGTTTGCCAGCTGGTGATTCTTCTGCCTCGTCTGTCAAATAAACAGATCTAAATAAACCTATAGCTATTCTCAAATATCAGTTTGAAATACAAGTTAAATCTCTTCAAAATTTTTATACTAAATCTATTCACACAGACAGCGAACACATTTTGTAACAGTAGAGTCAGAGAGACTTATCAACTGATTCATATCTTGCTTAGACAAATACACATAAAATAAAGAGTCTTTAAAGGAAACAGTGTGAATCTACATCCAAAAGGTATCCGGGCAACAGAAGCAAAACCTGAAATACTCAAAACCCTCAGGTGCCTCCAGGGGTACCTGAAGTTCATACATGAGTAACTTTTCCAAGTGGAAATTCTGCATTTCACAATTCCACAGAACGTTTCCAGGCTGGGCAGAGTGGTGCACACCTTCAGTCTCAGCCATCCTCTGAGTGAGTGGAATTGTGTCTCTCTCACTGTGCCAACCCACAGGCAATGCAGAGGAGCTGGTTATTTCAGAGCAAATAATTAGAAAACGTGTTCAGAAAAGTAATGGGCTGATGCGATTTTCAGGACCCTTCTCTCTCAAAAAATAAAAAGTAACTCAGCCCTGCCCCACTGTGTGGAATTGCTCCCTGGCCTTAAGGATCAGGCAGTCTTTCCTGCACCCTAACAAACATTCTAAAATTCCCTCTGCCATCATGACACACACAGGGTTGCTGACAGGCTAGTTTACTCTCTATTATCTCTCTCTCCACTTTCAAACCTGAATCCTGTAACCCACTGGAACTTGTGGTGCCTGTAACCAGCATTGTGAGCAGGCAGAGTTTACATTGGACAGAAATAATGCCTGATACTGACTTCAGAAATACCCTGGTACTCCCTATTCCAAGGGATTTAGGGTAATTCTCTATAATCAGTCTAGTCCCTGAAATTATTGGTTATACACTGTAAATTATACACTCAGTAAACTACTCAGAAAACATATTTCCCAGTTATTAAGCTTAATCCTCAGAAGACAAATGTGTTAATGTACCTGGTAAATAACTAATATGAATAAGCCATATGAAAGACATTGTAATGGGCCAAATAAATAAAAGGCTAGTTATTCTGTTCTTCAATAAATCTGAAAAACAGTCCCTACATCCTACAGAGCAAACCACAATGGATTTAACTTGGAGACTCATAGGTAGAGGTAGGAAGTGAATTAAATGGGCAATGTTATCCATCAGTGACAATAATTAAGCCTTATTAATATAGAAGCTAATGAGTTTTTTGACTAGTAAAGTTCATAGTTCATTTTGCTTATTCACAGCCTGCAAGTTCCTAGTTGGGTACATTGTGTTTGTATGGAAATTAAAGCTAAATATTACATAATTGCCATTCTCATTCAAAAATTATTTTCCCAAGTAAAAATCAAACACAGTAAGAACTATGAGGTTTCAATTGCTACTGATTAATTGAGTTTGACTCTCCTAAGATCTCAGTGGCGCATTTGAATTATTTGCAAAATTAATTTTGCTATCCATATTGTTTAAGATTTTCTATATAACTTGATCTCTATTAGAAACTAAGATTTTATTTTATTAGGATTTTGGGTAAAATAAAACAGAAAGCCTAAAAAATGAAAGAAGATAGTACTAGAAAATTACATGAGTCGAGGAGTTACAAGTCTGGCACAAAACAAAGCTAAGTACAATCTCTAATTTGTGGGTACAGAAGATGAATCTCAAAATAAGGAAAATGTTCTTCTCCAGTTCCTGAGCGTGGGCAACTTGTATCTTTTGCAGTTTTGCAAAACCCTGTAAGTCTGCTCACTGACATCAAACTAAGACACCACCATCCCAATTTACCCACCAGAAAAAGCAAAGTTATGCGTTATTAACAGCTTGAAACACAAGTGCAAGCTAATGAGGTTTTCTCACTGAGTCAATGGCAGAACTGCCTGGAGAGCACGTGCACCACAACACCCAAGGGAGGCCAGCCCCTGGAGGAGGGAATTCTGTGGTAGATTTCTTGCAAAATCTGTTCTTTATAGTTCATTTCTCCGAAGAGAAACAAACTAACCAGCTGTACATGAAGCTTGTCCATATCCACAGAGATGTAATTGTCATTTTCTTTTGCTCCATCCCACAATGCATTTTTACCTGCAGCTCTTCCTTAAAGACACAAACTCACACAAAAGAACCTTACATGGAGTCTCTTTCCAAGAACTATTCCAGCAGTACTTGTAGCTCTGAGACTTGAGGCAAGGGCTTCCATGTGTGTAGCTAATTAATAAGAACACTGCTTTTAATATGACAGGAACTGTATATGCTGCATAAACTGAAGTCATATTCACAAGGCCAAGTAGCAGATGGTAAAACCAGATTGACCTCTTCCTTCACATTTCCATCACATCTAATACAGTAAAGCTTTGACTCCAAGCAAAGTATTTAGGAGGGAATGGAATACAAATTAAGTAACTGATTAAACCAACATAAGGTAAATGCTAAATTTCATAAAGAACAGGAGTAACACTTCACCAAAACTTCTTAAAAAATTAGGTTTGATGTATTTTTTCTTTGTTTTTCAATTTTTAAAAAGCCAGTAAATGTCTTGAGGCAAAACAAAATAATAGAACAAGTGAAACCCCTCCTAGCTGCACACATAAATATTAGTAGAGAAAAATACTTTACAGCATAATAACTAGATATACCCCTTATGTAACATTAGTCTTACAGGCTTCAAAAACCTGTTACTGAAATCCCAAGAGTTTGCTCTAAATAGGTGATTTATGACCCTTGTTTTCAGACATGCTTAAACATTGATCTGTTCAGCACAAACCTCACAGTGAAAAAAAGAAATCAATTCTGGGTTTCACTGAATGGAGCAGTTTGGTAAAGATTCATGAGCTTTATATATAATGATCTAAAAATCAAAGTTGTATGAATGAGGATCCACTCCCTTAAGTATCCTTCATACAGTGAGTGATGCCATTTGATAGTTATTTAGTGGTTTTAGTAGAAAAGAGCAGTTACTTCAAAAGGATGCACTGATGGGAGCAGTGCCCCATAAACCAGCACAGGCAGCTGCATTTCCATCCTGGGATGGACTGCACCAAGTCGGAGAGTTTCATTTAATGTCCCAGTGCCTCTCTGCACCTTCAGAGTGGAAACCATGTGCAGGTCAGGCAGTGACCTGACCTGCCTGCCCTCCACAGCCACCAGGTTTTTGTACAATATGCAAAACATGCAGTTTCCAAAGAGCAGTGAGTGTGAGTGCAATGAGACAGACGATGCAATTTTGCATTTTCCCATCTGTAAGTGCATTGCTGCTGCAGGGCTGGACTAACCCAAGAGTTGCCATGAGCAGGGAAACCTCTGCTTGCACAATGTTTTGCAGGTGTGCAAGACACTGCCCTGATTTGAAGGACTTTATTATGTAAACTATTTCCATTTGGAAATGTGATTTTTTTTTTTTTTTTTGTATCCCAATTGCAGAACTTTTCTGGGGAAAAAAAAGTAGTCAAAAGAAAAACTTGGAAACCAAAACTATAGATTCAGTATAACTGCTTTTAGATATTCAGTGATTTCCACAGTATTGCTGAGGATAAGAGTAGTTTGTTTTTATTCTTACTGGCTCACAGATCTGGGTGAAAGCCCATTTCTACCCTGCTTGTCACATACAATCAGTGCCCAGGTTGGGCTTCCAGCACCTTTCAGTTATAATTTTCAGGCAAAATCTCAAGGCAATGAGGCTGCACAGATGAAGTGCAAACTTTGCATGGAGACAGTGGAGTCAAGGGCCATAACTTCCACTTAAGGAACATCCAGACTGATTTAAGCCAGGAAAAAACCCCAGATTTTTAACCATCTGACTCGTTAGTCATTTTGTAAAATTATTACCTTTTTCCCAAAATACAATAAATTACTGAATGGGACTCCAGATCTATATAAATTATTCATACAATAACAGACATACTATGGTCAGCACACTAATTATAAAGGAAAATTTAGAGGTTTTTCCAGACCTGAATCTTCTAGGCAAACAACTTCAGTTAATTTTGTCTAGAAAACAGAGACAAGGTTTATCTTGCTATGAAAATGAACCTTCTGTAAACAGGCTTCAGTCTACCTTTCCTCCGATATATAAATGTATCTTTCACATAAATATTTAGAGATTCATTCCAAGAAGAAATGAAAAAAAAATCTTGAAAATGTCTTTTGTGACTAAGATTTTGGATGAGAAAGATGTGTAAAAAAAGAAAATACATCTCTAAAGCATCAAAATAGCCTGCAAGTATTCACTCTTTTGGTTCTTATCACCCTGTTTCACCTAAAGTAATTGACTACTGCAATTGCTTTGCTGAAGCCTCCTTTAAATTCAGGCCTTCATTCTCCCATTTTTACTACCATTAGACAAGCTTGACAGGCAGTCTAAGCAGAAGTTCCTGTTCAATAGATTCTGTCATTTGTAATATTCCCTCCATAAGTACTTGTGTTGCAACTGATGTCATCCTTTCACCACCTTACTTGTAACAGATCTCCTCAGAATAGATTTCTTTCATGAGGCTCTTACTTTCCAGTTGCTTTTACTTAGGCTTTTTTCTACTTATGAAATGCAAAGCTCTGTGGAGTTTTCAATGCCTGAATTTCCTGCCTAAACTCAGAATGAACTTGCTGCACACTGATAATCATAGATGGAATGAAGCAAACACTAGTCCATCACAACATTTTTGCATAAACTTGAACTTTGAACTACAGCCCTAAATTTAAAATAAAAATTAAAAACTTCTTTTGATCATCCAAATCAGAAGTAATTCTTAAGACATGATGGTGTTATTGTTTTATTCATTCACATCTTATATGGAGGGGAAGCAACTCACCAAGCAAGCCAGAACAATATTCCTGTGCTCCTCTCTTGTAGCTCTTCCTGTGTTACAAAAATACTGTGTGAATACATCACTCTACTTTGCCTAGAAAAGCATTTCCAGAACAACCATGCTGTTCTCGTTGCTTTCTGGAGGCCCACAGGTTATTAAAACAGAGAATTGTACTCATGAGTGAAGCTGTTTGGGGGCATTTTCAGCTGCCTATAAAATACATATTAAAAAAAATCTCTGTTTTTCCTAACTGGCACTACCATGATGACCTCGGGTCACTTACAGTGCCTCTCTTTTCACATTATATTGCCTCTGAGATTACTCTGAAACCATGCAAATATAAAAATGAGTAACTGTAATATCAGAGCTGTAATATCAGAGCTGTAATATCAGTAGATATGCTGCTGCTCTGGTTATGTATCTAATTAGGCTTTAAGATGGAAATAGATGGTGCTAGATTTTTGATCCCAATATGGATCTAAAATCCAGCATTGTTTCCCCCCGAATATGAATTATAACATTCTGTTCCATGATGGACAAATGGCCTTTTTTGTTTTTATGAAATTTGATGTTAATAAAATACAGTCTTCTTTCCAGAAGCAGTTTCCTTACAGAGAGGCCAAAGGCCTAACCACTTAAATGTGTCCCTTTGCCAAAGAGGTTTCCACATCTCCAATTATCATGTCTCTAATTATCTGGTTTATATCACCAACTCTAGTCAGACTGGGTGAGTTCAGCTCCAGCACCCCACTGGAGCTCATTTACCCCAACATGCATAAGCAGGATCACGCATGAATTCTTTCCATTTGTATCCCAGTTGCAGCACATCTGTCCTCAACAGAGATAGGTTCATGAAATTTAGTCAGAAATTACCAAACAATGCTTAGATATTGATAATGGGAGAACTATCATAGTCACCTACAAATATATGTGTGTGAAGAATTATCTTGTATAAATCCAAGGGATCAATATACTAAACATAAATGAATTGGGCACACTACATCGGAGGGTAAATGTGTGCAAAACTGTCCTCAGTATTGCTCAGTTATAGCTGATTTTCCAGGCAATAACATAATGAGTCAAAAAAGGTAATAAAAAGAAGATAACTGCTTCTACAGCTATTTTTTAATTTTATTTATCAGAGTACTACAGTCTGCCCTCAAATAGAACAAGTAAAATAAATAAATTAGTCAGAACATTACTTATAAAAAAATCAAATAGTTTTTAGGTTTGTTTTACCTCTTCTGTCTCTAATCCTGTCTTAGAACTGGAAATTTTTCTCCATGGAGTTTGCTAGGATAGCTTGTAAAGTTGAGATATCTGAAATTCAGGCTATTGCAGCCACAAGAAATTCAAACCTGTCAATCAGAAACTATTAATGACAAAAAGCTACGTTATTGTGAGTTTGAGCAGACACATTGCCAAGAATGCAATACTTTTGAGAGACCTCAGACTGATCAATCAAGAGTGTGAAAACGTAATCTTTTGTAAATGGAGCTCCATATAAATTAACTCCATGTAACAGTTGGCAAAGAATGGGTCACTCTACCTGGAGCACAGGTGCACCAAAGGAAATGCATTGGAAGCTGTCCAGCATTGCACAACAGTCTGCCTCTGTCTGCAGAGTACAGTTCCCAGCAAAGCTTCTCTGGTGCATGGACAAGGTGCCTTTCATTTCCATCATCAAAGTCTCCACAAATTTTCGGCTGCTGAAGAAATAGAACATTTATTCAAAAATAGGCCTGCACGGGCTGGTCAGGTAAACAACTTCACCTTTTTTTGCAGGCTCACTGCTTCACCAAAACTCAGGGAGAAAATTATGTAAAACACAAAGGCTATTTGAGATTCAAATTATTTGAATTTCAACACACAAAAGATAATTTTTAAAATGAGAACTCCCTGCATTTAACAGAGAATGAAGGAAATGGTTTGTAGCTCCTACAAACCTGAGGCCTGAATGAAATCTCACACAGAGATAATTAGACACTGCAAAGGTAAATACAGACCCAGGACTTTATTATTCAATGCAAGTATTCCAATTAAAAGAGTTCAATGTATTTGACAGCCAGCCCAGCAAGTTCACAGTGGGATGTTTTTGGACACACAGTAGATGCTACGTGACCAACATCACAACCATTTTGTAGGGGACAAATATGGGGCTGGACAAGCTCCCCAAAGAGAGCCCCAGTTCTGTGTAATTGATAGAGGCCACTCTGTTAACACACATTGCTTGCTTTCTGCACAGATGCTGATGGATGGGCCTGAAAGGATGGAGATGTGCAGCGTGAGGAGATATCCATCATTTCCACTGGATCCCTTAGTGGACAGTACAGATCCCTTAAGGTTGTGCTGACAACTATTACACAGTCACCAGTGGCACCCAACTGCCATGGAGATTGAGTTTCTGCACAGCACCCACTGTCTGTGAGATTTAGAGGCAACCCCTTTGAAAGGTAACAGAATTTCAGTCTTTCCTTTGACAGAGCAGAAAGAAAAGAGCTCCATGGGGGAAATGGAATTACCATGGACTTTTACTCTCTGAGTTTTCATAGTACAATCTGAGAACAGTATTAATGACTTCTTTCCAGTTTATTACTAAGCTGACAAGCCTCCTCAACATCCAGCTGGGCTGGCCATTGCACAGACGGGGACATTGAAGAGCAGGAAATTAAAAGTCATATTTCAAAAATGTCTCAAATTTCATTACTTGGTTTTCAGAGGGGTTCTTTTTCGAGACAAATCTAGACTTCACTTTCAGTAGTAATTGGTAGAAAAAGCAGGCATTCAATTCTCTGAAATCCAGAAAAAGCAAATGGCTAATATTAGAGAGCTGTAAAGCATGGGCAATCTAAAAATGAAGGTCAAACTTGAAAACTTCGCTCATTTCCTGGAGTCCAGTGTGAAATTTATGAGTGAGAAGAGTTTTGTTTACTTCCCGTATTTTCAGTATGTACAGCTGAAATGGCTGTCAAATGGCACAGAAGGATTCAGTAACAACTTTTCCTGGGCACAGAGGCATCACCCAGGTGGGACAAGCAGAATCAGTTTGTTCTCTTTGGTTTAAGTTTGTCACCCATTTCTGAGGGAGGCAGACACCAGGCTAAGTTAAAAGCCTTGCACTCTAAAATGATAATTATTTTCTAGTAATTCCCAAACCATCCAGGCATTCCTTCTTCTCAGCAGAGCAGAAAAGCTTTCCCACAGCTGGAAATGCTCAGTATGGTTATCGGGCTCTGTATCAGCTCTATCAGGTGATGTGACACAAATTCAGTTTGTACAGATTGTGGTATATGTATTGCTGTCACAGTCAATATTTTGATATCTCCAGAGAAGAATTCAAGGTTCTTTAAGTGCCGAGAGAAATGCCAGCTATCTAAGGAACAGATCACTGAAAGTCTGTGGGAGGTTTTACATTAGCAGCTGTAAACACTCATTTCCAACACAGGGGAGGCTGGGATGGTAACTCAGCACCAGCTTTGCATTGCTAGGACTTCTGCATCAGATGAAGACCAGGAGCCATTAATGAAACAGGAGAGTTTTGTTCCTCTCATAACAGAGAATTTTCTTGCTCTAACAAACCCTTCCTTTGCCTGTTTGAAGGGATTTCAAAGATATTCATTACACTGCTAAAGGTGAGGAGGTTGTTTTCTTTGATACTGGAATCAGTTCAGTGGCTGATTTCCATAGACCAGGTGGCATTCCTCATGCTCTTACTTCTCAGAGATAACATCTACTCAAACAAGGAGACCAAGCTCCCCTTATTTCAGCCATCCCGTAATATCTTTAAACAAATTTTTTCATGTCTTGAGTCTATTGCAAACATACCATTCTATTTCCAAATTGTATGAAGTTATTCAGAAATATTACATTTAGAAAATTTCTAGCAAATGAGATTGTTTTCCTTTGAGTGTTTCTAAAAGTGTTTTGATGTGTAAACTTTCAGCACTGAAACACAGAAATTGCTATTTGCAATAGTAGAAGGAGCACTGTTTCTGTCACTCTGTAAACCTTTATGCAACTTAGTAATTGATGGTTTGCATGTGATTTTTTACCAAAATTAAGTGGAAAAAAAATAACCAAGCAGAAGAACCAAGTATCCAGCTTTACACACTTCAAGGGTGAAGACAGAGAGTATTTTAGTAACAAACAGTTACATTTATCTTTTTACAGGATTATTCATAGCCTCTCCTGGGGTATAATTCATTCTTGGAAGATTGTGCCACCACCTGTTTTATAACTAGATATTTCATTTGCTCTGTATTAATTGATCCTGAAACTTTTTGTACTATTTAGATGTGGGTCTATTGACCTTTTAGACCAAAACCAGATGCATGAACTCTGAGTAGAGAAACTAAGTGCCTTATCCCTGTTGCTTTTCATTGCAGTGACCATGTGGAGGGTTCCTATAACAGGTCAATTCTTTGAAAAGGAAGAATGTGAAAAATTGCATCAGAATTAATGCAGAGGAAAAGGAAAGAAATTATAAAAAGGAGGGGCAAAATCACTACGATCAGAAAGATTTCTTACAAAAGATGAAAAAAAAAAGCAAATATGAAACTTATCATGAGGATTTCAATGTGTTTCCTGTCAGAACAGCAGAAAGGAGAATGCCCTGTATTAAAATCCAGAGAAAACAATTCCAGTTCTAGAAAGAAGCAATGGAAGTGAAGTATGGGACAGAAGATGAGGACAGACACTCTGGTGCAGAGATACAGACATAGGAGGTTTGCAGGGAGCCACTTGCCAAGGGAAGCCAAGAACCTTTTTTTACTGGTGCACAGCCCAACTGTAAACAAGTTTAAGTATGGCCAGGTACTTTTAGAGACATAAGATCACAAGGAATACTTAAATAAATGTATAGGAAAAGGGTCCATTAGTTGCTTTCACACATACCAGTCCCTGCAGAACTGTCAGCTCAGGAGGACCAAGCTGTTTTCCAGAAGAGTGGTTTAAAGTCGGGAGCAAACTGAGCTTCCAGTGTGAATAATAGATTGCTTGTGTTCCTCATAATGATAAGTGCCTGGCACTGCCAGATGGGCCACACACATACAATGAAAGCTTGCTGATAGCACAAAATGTCATTCTAACTAAATCTGCTTTCTATAAAACTTTATCTGATATTTCTGGTAAAAGTATTATTAAATATTTCTTTTCAATCTAAGTTAAGATATATAATTAGCAAGTCCTGCTCTCCACAGATCTCGAAACACAAGAAAACAATCCATGTAATAAATCAGCTCTAGTCAGCCCACAGTCAGGTGGCTTTGCCTTAAATACCTCCAAACTGAAGCACAATACCTTAAAGAGAGGAAGCAGTTTTAACATCAGCTAGAACTTTTTCCAGTACAAGTTCTGAAACTAAAAAATCCTATTTAATAAACTTGAAAGAGAGTCTATATCAAATAGTTCCTTGAATTCCCTCCTGATTCCCAGATGAGACAAAATGTTTCACTTTCAAATTATTCAGATGCTTCACCTTTCCCTAATTTGCATGACTTCTGTGCTTAGTTAGGAAGATGAAACTTAAAATTAAAAATAAAGAGAAGTCTTTACTTTACTCTTTTCCCCCTGAATAAAACCTCTCTTGTATAATCAGCCCATTTTTCAGTTATTTCAGTTAATAGAGAAGTTGCTTCTTTTTGAGGTTGTGTTACTTTGCTTTATTTTGATTTAATGCCATATTTATTTAATCCAATGTACTTTGTAACATCGTTCTTCCGAAATAAAAAAAATAAAAGCTATTTAAAAAAAAAGACAAGAATCATAAAGCAGCCATCTCCCCAAACCTTTTCTTTCTTTTCCTTCCTTTGTATGTATAGTAAAAACATCCCTGCCAAGAATACTACATTTCAGAGTGAAAACACTGGAAAAATCCTACTGGAAGCCAGCAATGCAGTGGATTTGAAAACAAAGAAAACAAAGCAGAATGGTAGTTATCAATTATTAATCATCAATAAAATGTACTAGCATTAAAAAACGTAAAAAGCAAAAGGTTAATACCCACATTACAATATTTATAATGCTGGTGGCTGATATTAGACACTGAAGGAATCAATCAAATAGGCAATGGGGTCATAGACATAAAGAACACGCTCTTAAAAACAAATTCTGAAAGCAAGACATATGCCAGGTGCCTTATACAGGGAGTAAAAATATCAATTCATAGAATTAATACGTGCTTCTAAATTTTTTATGCTACGTTTCAAACAGAACAGAATTGCATGGCCTGTAATGAAAGAATATGCATGGCAGCATCTGGAAAATTTTACAATTTCAAGTCAACAGGCACAGAAAATTAGCTGAGAGGCTCTCCTAAATACTGTCAACTTCTTTACAAGCTCAAAAATCTAAGCAAACCCCAAGCACAAAATGTTCCCAGTGTTATTACAGTGTTGTAAGCAGTAAAAGAGGTGGCTGGGGAATCAAAAACTGGTCAGCCTTCTGCAAAGCCTGGAACAGATAACTTGTACTGGGCAATACAGATCCAAATATCATCAATGTCAGTCAGCAGTCAAAACATAATAATTGATGTTTTCCCAGCAAGTTGGTCCTGTTAAAAGTCTGTTCTCTTTTCCAAAAATTGCACAGCAGTTTGATAAACAGAGATGTGTCAGTGCACTCCACCTGGACTCCTCCAAGCTACCTGGCTTAAAACAAAAAGCTTGTTCGGAGGACTGAAAAGAGTATTTCTTAGTTTTTAAACTTCCTAAAGCAACCTCAGACATCAAACCTTAATGTCAAGCCACAAACATTAGGGACACTCATTCCAAGAGAAATCATTTTATAAAAAGTGTTTGGAAATACACTGCACAAAATGGAGTAATGAGAAGAAAGGCAATTGCAGAAGCTGCCTACACACCCAGGAAATTACTTTTTTTCAGGAAAAATGTGTTGTTTTTCCATTTAACTTGATGTCCTGTCTCATTAATAAAGGCACCCCTGAATATTCATTTTCATGGGAACACTCTGCCTGCTCTTGAATATGCAACACACATCATTTTGCCTTTCTAGCTGGAACTGTCCCCATAAACCTCAACTTTCATCTGCTTTATTGGCCTCCTCCTGTTATTCAAACGCCAAGAGTAAAGATAGTTTAATACTGCCACATAATTTGTGGTGTCAGTCTGCAAAAACTATGTTACTATTATAAAACAACCCAGGAACACAGCTATAATGGAAAAATAATAACCCACCAGGCTCAAGATACAGACACATTCAGCAGATGCTAAGTAATATCATCAGCTTCTAAAAGTCAGCATCTGCACAGAAGCAGCAAAAGATCCATGTCCTCTTTCAATTTCTCAGAATAATATTTTAGGTGGCAGTGATTTATTTCCTTTTACATATTCCAGCTTTTTGCCCTCTCACTTTAAATATTAACATTTCAATAAAAATATAATAAAAACTCAGAGGGTCTGAACTTGATGGATGAGGATGCAAAGAATGGTGAAAACGTGAATGTAAATGTGCCTTTGTGCTAATCTGCTACTGAACAACCAATTTAAAGGGGTATGGTTCAAAATTGTGAAAAGAATTGAATTTCAATAGAACTAAGTATCTCTGACACTTTAAAAAATATATTCTTTAATGTCAATGGGAAAAGTATGTATTTCCTGTGCAATGTAAGTGTCCAAAATATACCATTCATTAATACCAAGAGAATATGACAATGACAAACTGAATACTCATTCAAATAAGATTTGGACCCCTTGTCTTTTTAAAAGTAAACATGTATTTTGGTGCTCTTACAAGCAGAATTTATTCCCAGATCACCAGTATGTTGGAAAATATACTTCCTTCCAGAAATCTCTATCATTATTTTAACAGCTTTCAGAGACACTGAATTCATCTCAGATTTACAGCCCAAGTTCTGCAGCCTCTTATTTTGAATGCATTGAAATTGCAATGATAATCACATCATTGCTGAATGAAAAATAGGGTCACATTATATTAATGTTACCAGCTTTAGTATTCAGACTTTTTGCACTGTGTAACACTTTCAACTTTATACTTTTAATTAAGTAATTTTCATCAAATTACTCCCTCACACAAAAAGCATAGTAGCATAAAAACTGATGCAAATACATTTTGCCTTATCAGGAAGTTATTCCATGGCATCAGTAAAAACTGGTATCTTCTCATACTGAAAATTATTGTAACATATATACAAAAAGAATAAATATAATTTTAACATAACACTGTTATTTTCTTCTGATCTCTCAAAATATAAATAAGCAATTAACCTGCACTTCATTTTTTAAAGGAAAAAGACTCCTTCTGTTGGATAAGAGGGCATTTGGGGTCGTGCTGGCAACCAGAAAGTGGAATGGAAGGTCTGAAATTCTGCTGCAGCTGCTGCAGGCACAAAGGTGATGCAGAAGAAATTGTCAATAACTCTGAGTGCTGACTGTGCATTTCCAGATTTATATTTATAGCATTTGCACTGTTAAAAGGGACAAAAACATATCTTGACTCCTAATATATTTTGCTACCCTCCCAAATTTGGGTCTTTATATATGTCTGTGGTTTAAGTCTTTCAAATTCTTGAAATAGGATTTGAATTGCTTGAAATCCACCAAACTGAACGAAGTAGACTGTGCAGAATATTCCAAAATGACAATCCAAAGAGTTTACATAAAGCTTGAGAAACCAAAGAAATCCACAAATGATAGAATTAAGAAACAATGGTTGAACATAGATAGAATGAGACTAGAAACAACAATATAAAGATTATATCAGTTTATGATGTATTATATTAAATGCAAGTAATGGTAGAACTAATGTGGTATTTTTCTTCAAATTAGATTTGCTTTGTAGATTTCCTCGGGAGTCAATTAAGTCGGAAGAAAATCAGTTTGCTAAAATTAAGTTAAAAACATTTAAAGCAGCAAATCCTGGGTCTAATACATGTCAGAGTGGATAAATCTGAAGCTAGAGGCTCCCAGTCTTCCAGCCTGGCTTTAGCTCTGACTGATTACACGAGCACAGAGTGAAAGGGATGCAGCCTGAGCACACTGGGTCATGTTTACTGTTTGGACATCTGTTATTCAAATTTGCATCAAAAACAAAGTTAATCTTTCAGATAGCTGTTACTTTTTTAAAAAGTGTAAGTATTTAAAGCTATCAAACAAGTCATGCAAAAGGACAAACAGTAAAACTATATGGTAAAAAAAAAAAAAATCACTGCCTCACACCCCCATGATATTATCTTACTTTCATTAAAACTAAATTAAAGTGAAACTTTTTTCTCAGTCTAAGCAATACTAATAGTCCTCAGCCCGTCTATTTTTGCAATAGTTTTTCCCAGAAGAAAATGGGTTGGGTTGGGGTTTTTTCTAATGAGAAATATATTATTTCACCTCAAATTAATTTAGGATTGATTGATGGGAAAATTAAACCTTGGACAGAAAGCAATTGTGGAGATTTTTTTAGCCAATAGGGAAACGCTCTACAAAATTATGGTGCGCAGAGACAGCTGTTGCTATGGAAACTGTTTTGCAACCTTAAATGTAACAGCAAGTACCAGGTGTCTGCTGTAATGAGGCTGTAAGGTAATTACAAATTGTAAATAAAGTTTGCTGCCGAACTGGTGTAGCTGTAAGGGTGGATTTAAACCAGGTGTGATCTGCAGACCTAAAGGACAAACTGTCTGTGGATAACACGCTGGGGAGAAGGTGCAGTTTGGTGGTGGCCAACACAAAGTTCCCAAGCACTTGGCAGCGCTGGACAGGTCCCTGCTCACAGCCCCGAGGAAGGGTCCGAGCTGGAGTTACAGAGCAGAGTGCCTGGCCAGCAAAGGACACATCTCTGGGACAAACACAGCACAGCCTTGAGACCTCACCTTTGGGCACTCCCCAAGCTGGAGAAACCACAGCTCCACACTGCAGCTAAAGGGAAAGGGAGAAGTGCCTGCACTGGAAGGAGCTCAGCTGCAAGGGCCATTTCCCAGCTACACACACACACTTCCTTCCAGCACTGACTCAGCTTCTTCAGAATGCTCAGAAGTAGTAACAGATAGTTTCCCCCTGTGTCCTGGCAGTATTATATATCAAAATGAACCTGCTGCTTTTCTGGGTTATTTTAGAAGACTATGATACATTTATTCCTGCATTTAAAGAGATGGACTTCAATTTCCAAAGCTCCAGTTCTCAACATGCACTTTAGTAACTGGCACTAGGGAAGTTACTCACATTACCACTGCTGAGTCAGAGCCCAAATCTGGCATTGTTGAGAAGTCAATCAAATTTTCTTTAGATTAGGTCATTTTTGGTAGCTACATCTCTACAAACTTTGCCTTGAAGAAGATCCTGAAAAAGTTCCTCTTCCGAAATTTCTCTGTGTTTCTATCAGACACTTTTGGGTTTCTTGGGTTTCTTTCAGTGTCCAGAAATTCTGAACAGGTACATGGGAGCAGACCCATCTCAGAGCCGCCTCCAGGGGAAGAAAACTGTTGGTTGGGGTTTGGTTGCTGGCTGGGGTTAAACCATAACCCTGCAACACTGACTTTATCTCTGCCAAGGGCATCTCACTCCAGGAAATGAGAAAGAAGGGAAGTTCAGTCCCACCTGTCTGCACACACAGCAGCACAGCTGGCCCCTGTAACCAGTCTGGGGATGACCTCGAGGAATGACTCCTCACATGCCACCAGCTACAATCTCCTGGGCTTGCTCAGGCATTTCTAAGCCAACATTACATTAATGATTTAACATGGAAAGAGATCCTTTGTGAAAAGCAAACCCACTTAAAACTTCCGCAAGAGAAAATTGTATTCTTCAATACAGATTTTCCCAGCATTCCCACTTGCTATAGGGAGTCTCTGGTTGCTGCCTGATGAAATTTGCTTCTCATTATAATCACATGAACTCCAAATGATTGCATTTATTGAAGTGCACGTGACTATTTTTGGTCGGTTAGTGCGTAAGAGAAGCCCTGGAAGTCACGCCTCGTATTCCAGACACAACAGCAATGGATTTGACTAGAGCTTTACAACACAGGATCAGAAAGTCAAGTAATGGCAACCTTGACAAAGAGCCAACTCTAAAAAAAGCAAAAGCACATTCATCTGTGCCTGTAGTGCTGGGGGGTTGGAAGGAAGGGAGGAAGAGGTGCAGTGGAGCATAGTCATTTATCTCAATTATTGTCTGCTTTTCCTAAATCAGTTTTGACAAGAATTACATTTCATAATATCCATTATTCTCTCGGCCTTGTTGGGTTTGGTTCTCTCTCTCCACATTAACAAGTTCATTGATGTCTCCCTAAACCACATCTCCTGCTACCACTGCTGAAGAACAAGCCCTGGGCTGGATGGACCATCACCACCCACACGCCGTGTTCTCACAAAGGGCCACAAGTGATGCCTTTGCCCTTGAGCACAGAGCACCCCTAAGGGAAGGTGTTTGTTCCTCTGGGCCCCAGGCCCAGCCAGAAGACCTCATCTGCAAATGACTCATATGATTTTAACAGCGCATAAACAGGCAGCAATAGAAAAAAAGGCAGAAATGGTGCAGAAATAGCACAGAAATTCCTAGGGAATTTTCTTGAAAGGGGAAAATGTATTTAAAATTGTGCTGTAAGTTGTTAAAAAATTTACCTTACTTCAAATATGTGATGACCCTTTCTTGCTATCTTTGAGTTATGGGACTAATGAACTAATCCATATTTGATCTCTTTCATATATAAAAAAATAAAACATATTATGTTTTCAATATTGGTAATTGACAGAACACTAACCTAAAGAGAATTACATTAATGAGGCTACTTTGCTAAATGAGACAACATACCTTTCTACTGTAATGCTATCAGGAACACAGCAACAGAGAAACTTTGATCTCACAATGGGGAAAATAGCATTTCAAAAAAGGCTTTGATTCTTTTTTTTTTTCTTTTGCAAAAAGAGAAAGATATCCCAGAAGAGTGTATATTACAGTACCACCATGAATATTAAACCCTTTGGTTTTATGCAGCTATTACATTTGTTCTCTTTCTCTGTCTTTCAGTCTCTTACCTTGTGGAGGTCTATCCTGAAATAAAAATACTAACAACAGCCATTCTACAAATTGCTTTGCCTTTAATCTGATATTTTTGAAGAGAGAAAAGTTATATCCTTGTCTTAGCCTTTCTGTATTTTAAATATTCGTGTAATACCATGATGAGGACATCTTCGATGACAAATCATTTTTTCATTTATTTAATTTCTACAGAGAAGTGCCTTTTTTCTGCCATTGGGTTTTTCATGTTGAGAGGCTAGAACAGGAGAACATCCATAGCTTTATGTCCAGCTGATAGGATTTTAACTACATCAGGATCATGCTCCAGTGAATGAAAGTGAAAAGACTCTTCATTTATTGGGCAGTTTTCCATTTGTTCTGTTATCTATTGATATTTCAATAGATCTCAAATGTTTTGCTTCCAAAATACTGTCACTAAAGAAGAACAAATTATGGCTGGCCCTGCCTTTGTTTCAATGCCTTTCAGAGGGAGAAAGAGATTTTAAAATGTTATTCAGTGCATCAAGAGTTTTAGGACAGAATTATATTGATCAAAATGATTTATATGGAATAACTAAGTTCAGCAATTGATCAAGAATGCAAGTCACTATTGGTGCTTTAGAATAACCACAATAAACCATGAGATGGCCACCTGAGAGACCAAAACTGATAGCAAGAAACATATTTGAAACACTAAATGTCATGAAGTTCAAATTCATCAGGAAGATTAAAAAGGATCTACAGAAGGAAGATTAGAACCTAATTTATTTTCCTCTTCACTAGTGAAGTGGTAAATATAACAATGAACTACAACTGAGAAGTACCAGAACCTCTGGAAAGAATCTGATGCTTCTCTATCCAGAAAAGTCACTTACAAGGACAAAGGTCATCAGCCAGAAAAAGAAACTTTGAGGAGCATTAAATATAACATTAAGGACAAAAATTTTCCTGGAGCAGAAAACAAACAAAACCATGAACTGTATCTGTGTTGAACTTGGCTAACATGAGACCAAAAGCATTTTCCTTTATAAGTGTATAAACAATGATATCAAGTAGTTCTGCAAAAGAAACAGCTCTGTTATTTAGAAGATGTCTTCTGTATAGTTCATAGACCATGTTTCAACATTTTCATAGTGCAAATTATACATTCAGAATTATTAAAATTATTATGAATGGAAAGGACAAATTTCTCAGCTGCTTGCAATCACACTTTCCTGTGTCCTCAATAGCTCTTAGGAGCCTGTGCAAGATACTTTTGGAAAGATCACATAGTTCAATATCCAGTCTTTCCCTTGGGACATTTCTGTCACTTAGTTATGAGGCAATTCTCATAATTAAATTCACCAGAAGACATTCAGATTTCTATGTCTCAACCCATATAAATTTAAAATATAAATAGGAAAACCTTGCAGCATTCTGTGTGTCCTCCAGCTTCTTATTGCTCTTGGTTCCCTTTCTGCACTTCAGAGTTCTCTGCCAGTCTTAAAGTCTCCCACATGGAGGTCAGTTTTCCTCCTAAACAACCCAGCATCAGCACGTCCTAGACTGGTTCATCAGCTGCGGCTTGATTTATATTTCATTTTAGTACTATATTTTTTAGAACCATTTCCTCAATGGGAACAAATTTTACCTATCATTTCCAACAGAGAAAGAAAAGTCAGTTCAAGGGAAAACTTGCGAAGTACAGTAAGCAAAATATTTTCAAAATCAGAACATCAGACAGAAGTGCTTTTTCTAGACAACATGACAATAAAACTCCAAAATGTAAACCTAAGTAAATTTATTTCAGTAGTACTGCAGTCTTAACAAGAAACTCTGTATAAGGAAACACATTTCACAGCCCTGCCCTTGCCGTATTTCCTACCTTATTGTGTCACACTACTTTGACTTGCTGAGTTTTATTACAGAAGAAAAAGTCTGAAAAAGCATATGCATACAGAACCATGAATTCCTCTCACATGAACGATGGTTCTTATGATTGTTATTCATGATTCCAGGCAGTCAAACACCAAGATGTGTGCAAAATCCATGTCCATATTCACCAGTCACAGCAAAAAGACCCCAGAAATTATCCTGAATTGGTTTTGATGAGTCAACCAGTTGGTAGCATTTCATGAAGCAGAAAATTCTGGTTCACTGGTTATTGGCACAAGGTTCCTGAACTATGAAGCTGAAAAGAGAATTAAGGGTAATCTGGAAACTCCAGTTAAACCAGAGAAATAATTTCAGTTTGACTTCTAGTTTGCTTACTGTCTCCAGAATGGGAAGTTAATGGCAGTTAATGGCATAGATGAAATAAATAGTGCCTTGTATTATTTTACCTGCTAATCTAACTCCATTGAAGCCAATTAGTTAAAATAATATGAATTTGCTCCAAGGCTATTATCACTTCAGCCTTGTCTTTTTTAATAAATCAAACATTATTAAAAAGAGAATTCAATAAAGTTGAAGTTATATTTGGGGTATACTAAAAATAAATTTGTGTGATACCAACAGACAACTCACGAGTTGGTTCTTTTACTTATAAAATACCATGACAACCAATAAAAAAGGAAAATAAAATTAAAGGGACAACATTCGAATTTATAGATTTAGCAAGTCTATAAAAAAGGTTTTATGCACATAGCGATACACAGACTGAAAATTCTTGTGCTACTAAAATTAATTAACACCCAAAAAGGTTATGACTGAAAAACTTTATAACTGAAATGCTACCAGCAATGTGTTTTGTACAATTATTATAAAGGTATAAATAATCTATTCCTCTCCCATGAAACAGAGAGAAAAAAATGTACACGTAATCATGAGAAAGACAAGGACATTCACATACATAGAATCTGCTGCAATTATGACTATCCCAGACTGTTGGCTGCTGGGCAGAGGTGGTTCCCCTGCAATTACTAATGGTCGTGAAAAGATCAAATGTTTTCAGCTGCTGTTGTTAAGTTTTAGTGATATTTTCCAGCTTTTTCACCATTCTTAAAGTCTAAGAGATCAATGGGAAAGGGAAAACTCAAACACTGGGTTTTTGACCCACATTGCTTGCAGGTAGCTAAGATATCAGAAGTCTGCAATGATGGATACAGTACTACTCCTTCCAAAGAGTGCCTGACAATGGAAGTTTGATGGCATTCAGAGCTCTCACAAGAAAGCTCTGTGTGAGGATTTCAGTTCTGCTTTTAAAAGTGCCACAGTCAGCACTACCCCGGGGGCGGGCAGGGAGGGAGAGCTTTGAGTTGAGATGAAGAGCAAAGAGTGTGGTACCTCCCCCAGACAGACAAGCT
This sequence comes from Sylvia atricapilla, assembly GCF_009819655.1. Taxonomy (NCBI): domain Eukaryota; kingdom Metazoa; phylum Chordata; class Aves; order Passeriformes; family Sylviidae; genus Sylvia; species Sylvia atricapilla. The sequence continues at coordinate 12,952,516 of NC_089152.1, forward strand.
CATTAGTCAGAACAGCTCAGCAAAGCAGCGCTGTTTTAAAGTTCAGTGAGTCTGAGCAATGGTCAAAACAGTGTGGAATCACCAGGATAACGAAGAAAGATGACCTGATTCAAGCACGCCCAGACAACCTGCCCAAGTGCAGCTCCTGCAGTGTCTCAGCCCCTGGACAAGGTAATTGCTCTGCCAAGAGGCTGAACAGCAGCCAAGGGCTGCAGCCTTTCCTGCAGAGGGGCTGGACTCGAGTTGGAAGCTGGATTCGCTTTGCTCTTTAATGTATAACTTCTGGTAATGCCTTCAATGAAGATCTTTCAATAATAATCATTGTGGGTTTCATTCTCTTAGCCCAGAGCATAAACCTGAGACTTCTTCAGTCATTTTCATCTGTGTACTTTCATTAACCTCCACTGGGAACATAGTTTTCAGTAATTCTGCTCCACAAAGAGGGTATGGGCCTGCAGCACTTTCCTACTGTCCAAATCTTGCATTTTCATGCAAGACACAAAAAATATTATTAGCAGTATAGTAATGTATTTATCTGAATACTTTCTATGTTTCCTACAGCTATTTTTCCCACCTACAAAATGTTTTTTCTACTCTGACAATTCCACAAAGATCCAATTAACTCCATTCAGCAATTCCCATTTCCTTGACCTTTCTTACCTGAATTAACTTCTCCTGGTTTAGTTTGCATTTTCATATGCTAAAACACCTAGGAGGTATGGAGTAGTGGCTATAAATAGTCACTTCTAATTTTTATTTCTCTGACCTTTTTGTCTCATTCTTGCAAGTGCTCCCTCTCATGGGAGCCAAATGACAATTTTGTCAGTAGTTATTGGATACACTCTCTTCTCTCCTTTATACTCTTCTGTTTTTCACATACAAAAAAAATCAGGGAACTTTCCCAGTTAAATTACACATCTTTCTTTAGTTAAGAACAAGTTCTCCCCAGTAACTTTCAAATTATAGGTTTTATTTATTTATTTAATGTACACAACCCCACACAGTTACCCCATCTTTGCTCTTTTTCTGCCCTTCTGCTGTCTTTCTAGACTTTCTTATCCTGGTTTTTTGTGTCCAGAAAGAAGTAATAAATTCACCTGATTTATTTAATTTCTATTTGTGGACACTTTTAGTGTATGATGATTTTTTTATTTGTTCCTTCCTCTGTTTTCTAAGAAAAAAAATAAAAAAAAACACTTTAGATTTTGACATACAGGTGCCTTGGACCTGGAGTGCTCAGAGAAATGAGTGAAAATTGCTATCCCTCCAACACTTGCAAGAGGATCTTGCATGAGATAAGGACCCAAAAGCCATATCTTGCAATTACAAGTTCACTGCTTTAAAAATATATTATAAATATAAAACCCTGAAATAAACCAGTGTTTTCAGCTGCAAGCACTACCTAATTTTTCTGACTTCAGCACCGTAAAATGTAACAATGCAATATTCTTGAAAAAGAGCTTAAAAACCATGGAGTAGCATTACTTCCAACTGTTTATACACAGAGTTATAGAGCGTAACTCTTGCAACTTAAGCATCAAAACATATCCCGACTATAAAGCTCCACTACACACAGTTGTCTGTTTTAGTGGAAAGCTTATTCAACGTTGAGGCATAAAGGAGTCATCCGTTTTAAACCACTTAACATGTTTGGAACAGCCTGTGGAAGCAGCAGTCAGAAATCAGCCTGTAGGTGACACTGGGTGGAACTGAGAGAACTGAGGTGAGAATGAGGACACTTACAGGTTTAGCCTGAAAAAGTTGAGTGAGGATTTACTTACCTATTTCCTTGTTCTTTTATGACTCAATTAATGCAGGACACACTCACACAAAGACCTGTAAAACATGTCAGTCCAACCAAGGATGGCATCCATCCAACAGAGGAGCGTGTGTGAACCTGAGGATTTAGTCTGTGGACCCCTGGCAGGGGCTCTCCAATATTTATGGAAGGTCTGCAATCTGTAACTAAGAGCAGGAAGCCTATTATCAGTACATTTAAACTTGCAATACAACAAACTAAATTCAACCAATAGTGGTCCATAAGTGAAAAAAGGTTGAAAGGTACCAATACATCAGATAAGGCTCCTGCTGTAAGTCACAACTGATCAAATATAACCCTTTCTCCATTAAAACCATGGCTGTAGTCTGTGAGGAGATGATAGATCAGAATTTGCCTATAAAATTGTCCTGATTTTTGTCAATATGTACTGAGCAGTTCAAGTGACATCAGCCACATCCTAACCTCTATTACATTTATTTAAATTTATAAGTGCTCTGCAGGATGAACACATTCTGAAACTACCATATTTGCCATGGTGCTTAGGGGGAAAAAAAAGAGGTTACAGAAAACAAGATCTGTAATATTTTCTTTTAAAGCTCTGCAGCTGACAGTCTAATCTTGACAAAAGTTACAAAAAAGGTTTGAGATATTCTGTAGTTTCATTTTATGTCTTCAAACCTCTGATCTAAGTGAAAACCTACACAATTTGGAATTCTTTTTAAATTGCTTCTAGCACTCTTCAGAGAGCAAATTTTCCCATAGAACCATATAGACTAATGGATAATGGCCTTTTTCAGTATGACTGTACGAGTCTATTGCTAGAAGATACCACAAGAAATTCAGATTTGACTTCCCACCTCAGCTGATCAACAAATATAACAGGATGACAGTTTACTGATCCACGTTCACTCTAGAGAACACCAGAAAGGATTTAAACTTTCTGCAAAATTGATTTAAGGTTACTCTATAATGAAGGCAGCTTCTGTATTTCTTCAGTTTTGCAAGGCTTTTAAATTCATATATATTTATTGTACAATTTTAAAAAAAAATTCTGATCTCAAATCCTAGAGTAGTGAAATAATCTGAATGGGAATCTTCCACAAAACCAGAGGTGTTATACGGGTTTATGCTAGTGACTCATAGAAATGTTCCTTTTATTGAGGGAGCAAATAACCAACAAGATCTCCTGGAATGCATCAAGAGATGACAATCTGCCTAAGGAGTAAAGCCTGAGTCTTTGACATTTTCTCATCATTAAGATTTCATAGAGCCATTTGTAAAAGTCAGGGACACCAGTCCTTGCATGTTGGCTCAACTCCAGTTTTTGCAATTATTGCCTGACAGCTTAAATTCCCAAATGACTTTGAAATATCTTCCTGTTCCTTGTATAAAATCCTCACCACATCTTTCTTTGAGAGTCTCTCTGCTCTTTGTGGTTCAGACTTGTGTACCCTGACTTCTAGACCAAAATTAAGTTAACTTTACTGTTCTGTACCTATCTCACTACTGGAAAGGCCACAATGTCTCTTGATGCAGAACATGCTCTGGTTTCTCTCTAAACTATGGCCCATGAAGTGCCAGCAAAACCAGAAGGTGCTCTCAGTCACACTCCAATGATTCCCAGTAAAGAAATGAGTTACATTTACTCTGAATGGTTCAGTCCAAAGAAGCAGGACTCTAAATTGCTGGTCAAAGAAACCATAAAGAAAGCAAAGACTCTGAAGTCTGTGAAGTTTAATTCCTAGAATGGGAAGGCATAGAGGGAAGTCCTGGTAACAGGATGTGAACTGCAAATACAACTGTTAGAGAGCAATTTTTTCTTTCTTTTTTCCTCCAAGCCTTATGAGTTCCTGCTGTTGCTTTGAGATTTGTATTTCCTCTGTCCATCTTTCCAGTTTCCTTCACACAGTTTCTTTAAAAATCCATGTACAGTGGCAGGCCTTGCTACTGGTTCAGAGAGCTTTGGAATCAAAACTCTGAATTCTACCACTCTACAAAAAAATGCATGCAAGATTGAACACAATTATATTTATCAGACTTGTGGTTTTGTTTGGGGTTCAATACTATATTTAATGAAAATAACACCTATCACACAGAATTTTGCAAGAGGAAGAGAACCCCAGGAAATACAATAAAATTCTCCTTTGCCCTTTGACCCACCACAGACAAGGCCTGGATAACCCCCACATGCTGCTGAATTTCACTGTAAGGTTTTAATTTGCAGACAATGAACTTGGAGTTACTTAGACTTGGTGCAAACCACTCTGCTGAAAAACTTCTGCTTAGATCTCAAATTCACATTCTCCACACAGCAATAACCCACTTTGCTAGAGCAAGAGCCCTTTCATTTATGAATGTGAAATGTTCAGCTAATATCTAGCACCTCTGTGAAGGAAAGAAATGATTTACAGAAAAAAAAATCATAAAAATATTAAAGATTACACTCAACTGCTTTGAACAGTATCTCACAGCATGTGAAGTCTTCTCTGCAGCCATCAGAACTACTCCCAGCACAAGAAAGGGTCTGAGCTTGAGGCGATTCTACACGGCTGGCCAAGGTCACACAGCACATCTGTGACCAAAATGGGCAGACAGCCCAAACCTCTTCCAACTCCTGCCTCCTGTGCCTCCTCTCACAATGACATTCAAAAACTCCAGAGCTCTTTAAAATATTGATACAGTACATTAATTTCTAAAATATTTGGGATAATGTATATTGTCTAACACTATGCATACAAAATAGAAGTCACAGCAAGGAGAAAGACCATTCATAAGGGCACTGGAGTTAGAAGCAGAACCACTGTTTAGCTACTAATGGCTCTGTGTCACAGTTTTCTTAATACCAGAGAGCTTGGCAAGGCCATTTGAGCAAAAGAAGTGGCCTCTGGGTGGGCAGAACGTCCATGGCAGGGTCCGTGCAGCCCTCCCAGGAGCCTGGGAAACACACCCACACCCACAGACAGAGTGTTTGCACAACACCACTCAGGAGTCTCTCTCCAGCCATTAAAGTGTTCTTGACTCACTGTTTTCTCAGACAGATACAGCTACAAAGAGTTATAAAGAAAAATTCTTATAGAATTCCTTTAATGCTCCCTCTTGAGCGCACACTGATGGAGCTCTCTGATGCTAGAGCCACAGAACTCGTTCACCTTGAAATGTCACTTTGTATCTATTGCAGTCTGATGCTTTGGCTGATGACCAGATGCTTCTTGCCAGCTGCATCCACTGTTTGCATCTTAGTTTTCACCTTTTAACTTCACTTCTTCCTCTGCAACAATACCCTCAAACAATGTTTTTCTATGACATCCAGCACTGAAATAATATTGGAATTTTTTGGAACTTTCTCCCTGGTATAAATATGCCCCACAGCCCTCTGCCTCTGGTGCTTTTAGACAGCAACATCAAGTGAAGAACACTGCAGGCAGAGTCTTAACAGCCCAGACACCTCCTTCTGCTAACTGCAGGCAAGAGGGAAAGAGCTCATAAACAATGTGTGCCTGCTAAGCCAGAGTTATTGTGAAAAGCTTTTTATTCCCACTGCTGAAAGATGAGCAATTTCTGGCATTCTCTCGAGAATATTAACAGCTAAAGAGCAACACCAAGAAACCTGTCAAAACAGCTGACTTAAACAATTTTTGCAAAACAAGTCTCCTCTCTCCACAGTTCGTTGTGCTGGTAGCAAGTGCAAAGTTTTCACATTTTTGACAAGTAAAGTTGCTACGAAGTAAAATACATGGAATATTACTCAACATTTCTCTAAAGGCTGCCCTATGGAAAGGCATAGAGATGTTATCTTCCATGGACTTTCTAGGAGCTTCCATCTTTTATAAGAGATTTGTGGGAGAGAGGATCTCCAGAAAGGAGCACCTGAGAGAACTCATTACCTGCCAGCAACCTCAGCTTCTCTGAGCGTGCTGCCCGTGGTATTTATTGTGTGTCCTGTTCTTTCTGCCAGCTCCATGGGCTGAAGGCAGTACCATCCGCTCCATGCCCCCACATCAGCACTTCAGAATTTTTCATCTTCTAGGACAGTTTCACTCAAAGACTTTGTTGCCAGAAGATATTTTCCTCTGCAGTTTTACACAGGTGATTAGTTTCCTTCTGAAACTCTTATAAGGTACAGTCTGTCTAAGTCCTGATTCTGTTTCTGTCTCCGAGATTACATTCTAACATATAAACCAGGAAAAACAAGACAGTATTTCTGTGGTATTAACCAGCAGTACTGGCAGAATGATGAGTAACTTAAAGAACATTAGTATAGTCTTGTTAATTTGATTTATAAAGGTAATTGCTACAAATCAATTATGCAATGAATTAGATACTTCTAGCACCAGGCTCGGTGAAGGCCTCTTTATTATCTTTGGCATTTGCAGCAAACGGCCCCAGCACTACGTGTTCCTCATTACCATTAGTATCATGTTAAATCCTCTCAGCTTGCATAAAACAAAAGCTATCACATCAGCACCTCTGTGAACCTGTGAACAGCAAAGTGAGTGAGCTTGCAGTGCCAGGAGTTAAGAGCAAATCTTCACAAAGACAGTGCAGGCAGAGCTCACAGCAGCCATGCAGCAGCTCACTGGGTATCTCCCTTGGTTACAAATGGTTTATTTCAGAAAAATGTCAATGGAGATAACCCAGATAACCCTACCTCACATGTCAAAAGGAAGGGTGTCTAAAAAAAACCCAACATAATACTCTTATCTAAGTATGAAACTACAATAATTATACCCATCTCAGCATTATTCAGAACACAAAAGAATCAAAGGTTCACCAAATTAAAATTGACTCTGATTTCATTCTTTCATACAGAATAGCACTATTGTTAGCTATGTTAAACATCATAATTCAATACATTATTAATTTAATAAATTCAGATTAGCAGTCTCAGAGCAGATAAAGGTCAGTAATATAGCTACTAAAACTGAGCAAAAATTAAGCAAAGATATAAAATGCCACAGTTCAGACAAAAGCTCTGTGTCACTGAAGTGAGCTGTGCTCCCCAGGCTGTGCCAGGCACTGCACTCTGGAAACGTCATTATGTAAGGATGCAGCTCCTCACCTGCCGGGCAAAAATACACCAGAGGGAAGCTTTGGGGAAAATTCCATCATGATGAATATACGCAATCATTAATTACATCTTTCCTCTCTTGCGTGTTTCTAGACCTTTGGAACATGGCCACTGTTTCTGAATACTCTGCAGTACACCACAGCATATAGAAGTGTCAGAGGTTGAAACTACTGTTCTCAGAAAATAGGGCTGTTTATATTACTTTCATTTTCTTTTCGAATATTTATAACTGTGCCACTAGTGCAGTGTAGTGTGGATGAATGGTCTGTATTTCATATTGATCTTAGGCAACTCAGCAAAGGCTTTCTTTAATCTATAATTAAAAATTAAAACCTTTAGGGGAGCTATTCATCTGACAGTCAGTTTTCTTGCTGCCCTCTGCCAATAATTAAGTTCTGCTAGCACTTTCAATTTTTTAAGGACTTAGTTTATTACAATTTTCTCCATATTTGTTGCCACAAAACACCTGAGGCTGATGTGACACCAACAACTTCCATTTAAAAAAAATCCCACAGAGTAATAGGAAAAATGCATTTGAAGTACTTGTATTACCAAGCTGTATTCTGTGAAAAACTGTACTGCATATCCCCCTTCATTACACTGTAGCTATTACAAGTAACAGCTACAGTCTGCAGAATTAAGAACGTGGATTTCACCACTCGGAATTCTATTTTGTTTGTTTAAAACTTGCCTGGTTTTACCTTGGAAATTCAGTCTACCTGATGGATAATGGGAAAGGACTGATACCACAAACACCACCAAGTTTTCCCTGGGCAGTGAGAGAGAGACACGTGCTGATCGAGTCCCAACACATTTTGTACAAGAGCATTCCTTCTGCACTGCCCCAATGGGAGGAATGGTGATACTTGTATTAACCTCCAACAATCTGCCCAAAGAGCTCAGAGCACTTCTCTAGGGTTGAGCACCATTTCCACTTTCCATATGAGCCAAGGACTCCCATGACTAGTCTGAGTCCTGATTCTAAAGAAACAAGTGTTTCTGTAGGTTTTCACCAAACCTTGTCACATTAGACCAGTTAACATGCAGAAATGCCATCAGCAAAAGGCCTCAGTTATGTCAAACCGTCAGGGTATTGAACTTCCTTGCTGCCGAAAATATATTGGACTTTCATCTTTGCTTGTCAAATCAGAAATCATTAGTTTACAATAGAGAAATCTGGCACTTGGCACTTCCCTTATTAGAATGGAGGCTTGGGAGGAAAACATGATAAGAGCAGCTCTGCAGCAGCACGCCCCTGTGATTAGGAGAGAGGCATGTGGTGCTTGACACTGTGGATCTTGCTGGAAGGAAAAACTACAAAGCAGCTACCAGCCTTCCCTAAGCCTGTCAGCAATTGTAACCACAGGACTTTAAAAACTAGTAGTAAAGATAGGATCTGAATAACCTCCTGCTGGGTTAAACAGTTACTCCAAAAGGTTCTCAATCACTAGACTGAAAAATGCTATAGGAGAAACAAAAATTATTTTAGTTAAAGAGCCAGGGATCGTAGCTAAAAGCAAGCAAATTGCTGCACTGCTGCATTTCAGAGAGCATTTAGAATTTTAGCCCACACCTTTTTTTTTTTTTTTTTCTGTCAGTACAGATAAAGAAACACTAAATAGTTTAGATTTTAACCAGATTTAGAGTGCCAAACCCTGTAGCTAAAATGTTCAATGTCATCAACATTCTTCCCAGTTTTTTTAACATTTATTCAAATGCAAAGCAAAGCTCTACACTAGAGCAAAATAAAGTAGGTATTTAGAAAAAGTAATTAACATCCTTTTTATGCCGCACTAAGAGGTTAAATATATCTGCATGTGCAACATAATTAGTCAAAACTAATTCTGATACTAAGGAGACAAGTATATCTTTGGTATTGATCAGAAGAGCATAGAAGATAATGTGTATATCCAGGAGAAAAGGCTGCAATTTTAGAACATGTTTGCATAGAGGTAAAATTGAAATATATAGTGAATCTGATGTTGGCCTAATCCCCAACATTTATGTGGCTTATCAGTTCCAATTTAAAAACACAGAGCTGAGGAAATAACTATTTTGAAAGACATTTGAATTTCTTATGAAATGGAATGAGAACATGAAAACAAAGGAGCCAAGTAATCTCAGCACAAACCAAAATTGTGTGACATTGACAATGCCCTGAGGATGATAGCGTAGCTCAAAAGAAGTAGTATATTTTCTGCAAAGTCTGTTTCCATTTCAATTCATATCCTTGCATATTTATGAAGCTCAAGAAGGAAGTGAGGAATCTGTTTTGTAGGAGGGGAAACAGGATGCTGGGCCTGCTTGTTTTACTCAGGATAGGAGGATTACAGGAGGATTTCTGTAATCTGACAGTCTGTGCTCACTGACTCCCTCAGCTACAGTGGTTAGACATATTTAACCCTCAAAATAGAAAATTGCATATGCCAAAGCTTTGTTTCTGTGATTTTTTTCCATCTGAGATCTCTTGCATTGTGCTGCTACCTATTTTTCTGAGCTGAAACAATACATCATCCTAGATCCTCCCACCAGTATATACCAGAAAAATGAAATTAGAATGGTGTTAGATATTTTGGCTGTTTGGACATTTCACCAAAGGCAGTTTTTCTTCCATTTTCTTCCCTTCTTTTTCAAGAGTGAATTTCTAAATTGCTGGACATATCAGGATACATATTCTTCTCCTCTGACTGTGATATATTACAAGACCTGACTTGGCCAGCATCTCAGGGCAGAACTGCTTCACCACTTCAAAAGGCACCAAAGGTTTCCAATTTAACAAATCCAGATTGCATTAAAATGAAACATATGGAAAACTAGACCAAGGTAACCTTTTAAGGCAGTAAGGTGTAGACCTGCTGGAATGGAGAGACCAAAGTGAAATGACCTGAGTGCCCTGCCAGAGCACAGCCCTGCCCACCCTCACATGTGGCCACAAGGGAGCTGGCAGGTTGCCTTCCCACCTCCACCCAGCCAAAGCCCTCTCTCCGTGCTGAGATCCAGGAGAAACCTGACTGACCCTCCGGGGGTCTCCCTGGAGTAGCCCAGGGAGCAGACTAGAGCTGCAGGACCGCAGGAAAACAGCTGACACTGGAAAAGAAAGCTGCAGGGCCACAGGAAAACACCTGACACTGGAAAAGAAAGAATGTAACACCTTTTCTGCTCAGTCCAGGTGTTCACAGAGCAATTAACACAGGTTGTATAAAAGGCATTGATGCATGGAAAGTTGTACAGCACCCAGCCTCAATTGCAACAAGCATGATTCTGCTATGCTGTTTTACATTATATTTACTCATTAAAAACACATTTTTCCATAAGCAAAAATATTTTCATAGCACTGCTCTTAAGGCTGCTTTGTTTCACTGAACCTGATCAAACAGTTCTCATGGAGAAATTACACAGAAGCAACGTGAAATTCTGAGAATGTCTGTGATGACCTTGTCAGAGGGGGGAAAATAAATCCCTGTGGCTTCATTTTTCTTCTAGACAACTTCTACATTCTGCTGTTTCAATACCTCTTTGTATGATTCAATGACCCTTGAACCTAAAGAAACATAAAATTTGGCAATTTTATTTTCTTTTCTTTCCTTGTTTTCTATTAGCTGTTCCTATGAAGATATTGGATTTTTTTCTTTGATCCATCAGAAGAAAATCAATCTTTCTGCAGAAAAACAAGCAGAGAATTGTCAACTGACAATCACTGTTCATTTGACTTTTCCTATTATTAGAAAGACTGAAAATGCCTCATTCTACTGTAACAGTATTTGTATTAACCCCAAGTAGTCTCCAAGGTTTTCCATTTTTCTATTTAATCTAGAAAATTCCCTTTTTTGTTAGTTCAGGGTCTGTAGCAGTCACACCATATGTTAAAGCAAATACTGCAGATTTCCTGTTCAGTGATTAAGACATGACTAACTTATAAATCAAACCTCAGGTGGACCAGAGCAGAAAAATCTATATTAGGGAAAAGGCTTTTAAAAAGTATAAGGATCAGAGTTGCCTCTGGTGTCCAAACTCAGCCATTTGCCCATTCCCAGAGCAGACCCTGCCCCAGGAGGCTGCTGTGAGTGTGTGACACAGATCTGTGCACGGGCAGTCACTGCAGTGTCTCTGTGCCCTCCTGTCTGCTGGCCCACATGGAACCCTTTGGCTTGGCAAGGGTCGTACAGCCCTTGGTGCTCTTCACTGCACAAATGGTTGAGGAAAGTGCAGAGATTCTCCTAAGACATCCCAGCCTTCTCCTGCTTTGTTGGGAGTTTTCAAATCTTATTTCCTACCTGTCAGTTTCATGCTATTCGTTAGTTTAAAAAAATACAAAAATATTTTTGTCTGGTTAATAATCCACATTTCAATTAGAAAAACTTGCATAATGGTCTAAAGTGAAGGACACCATGATACAGAAAATAATTTGCACTGGAAAATTTGCAGAAACCAGTATGTTTTCAATAAGTGTCCTCACATAACTACACAAGGATGTTATTAAATTAAGGAGGGAGAGACAAAATCAACAAGAAAGTTTATGAAGATTGATTATATTCAACCATCATGATATATATTGTTCTTTTTTCCCCTGAGGTCAAACATAAAAGCTGATTTAAATTTCTGTTCATCTGCCTATATTAAAAGTGATCATCAGAAAATCTCGATCTCCCTGAAATACAATCCCCTTTGGTAGAGTCTAGGAAGAGCAAAAGGAAAGACATTAGAACTGACATGTCAACAATACTGTAAATGGCTTTTCAAACTTCAGAGAAGACAAGGGTGTAATCAAAATTCCATGCTTAAAGAGCAAAGCAAAGGAAGCAAGACAGCTGCTATAGCTAGATCTGTCAAAAATAAATATACAAATGCAGAAATAGAGACAATTTTTCTGAGAAACAGGATATAAGTCCCTCCACTTGAGGGGCGAGAGGTGGCTTCATTAATGGGTCAGTGCCACAGGGAGGAACAATAAATACCATTCCTCTTGAGCAGCTGCAAAACAAAAGCCAAGATGGATGTTTTTAGGGACCTTTCAGTGTGCAGACTGCAGAAATCTCACAGGGTACTGCTAGATTGCAGAGTATTTTTTAATCCTTAAAATCTACTCACATAATTCAGATATTTTCAGAGTGAAATTAGAAAACACAAGCTCAACTAGTCTGTCTTTAGCCTAGTCTAGCAAAGAACTGAGTGGGCACAGTTGTAGATTTTATAGTCAGGAAACGCTGTGACTACCTCAGTCCTCTGGAGGGGATTGCCAGGGCCCCAGCAGAGGGAACCAGGTGCCCTTTGCTGAGAAGTTACTGTCAGACCCCATGGTGCTGCCCCACTGAAGGAACCTGTCCTTGCCCTGCAGCCCAGTCCAGGAAGCAGGGAGAGTGAGGTGACAAATCCAGTCCAGGGAAGGTGCTTGTTGTTCAAACCTCAACAGACAGAGACAAAAAAAATTCCATCAAAAAACGCCAACCTAGCACACATTTTCAAGGGCAAGTCAGTTTAGTCAACTTATGACTGAACCTTCCTGGCTCCCAGCCCTCTTGCCTGCCTTGCTGCCATCCCATCTGTCCCAGCTCTTGATGGCATTTCCTGGTTTCCTGGAATAAAACTGGCAGCCAGGATGTGCCACCCTGAGCGGAGATTCCCAGGGCGTCATCCCTGAGCAGGGGGCAGACATCTCCTGTTATTACTGCTGCTGTTACTCTTTTGATAGAAACACACTTTCAGAAGAGCCAATGAAGAGCATGCTGGGCATCCAGGTGCCTTCAGTAACACTTTTGTCTCCCATTACATTAAAGCCCAGTGGCTCCTCTCAGAAGTATCATTCATTTCCTCACCAGACATGTTAGATGCTGTCAGGACTTCATCACTAATGTCTAAAGCAACCAGACAAAATTAGAAGTGCTGATACTTTGTGTTGAGATTTCTAAATATTTTTCTCTGATGGAAAAGAGTTCTTTTTCCAGTAAGGTGAAAGGGAGAAAGACAAAGAGGAGAAGAGGAAGGGAAAGGAGGGGTTTTAATTCAGAGAAAAATTACAGCATTTCCCCCCATAAATAAACTTTTTCATTGTTGTCACAAGACTTAACATGCACATTGTATGTGCAGTAAACAATTTATTAACTTCAGTCTGCTTTATGTCAGCTTTGACTAGCTGTAGGGAATTAAGAGCACACTGTGTCTCCTAAACAGCAGGGAATAGGGAAGAAATGCAACCAGAAAAGAACAGACAGGATGGCTGTGGCTGCGTACAGAACTCCTAAATCACTTTCAGATATGTTGGATGATTGAAGAGTATTTTAAATCTGCTACAGAAAAAATTTCTACATGAAATTAGTATTAGATCCAGAATTTACCAGTAAATCCAGTAATGCTGGACTGACAGCAGGTCTCTATTTCCCTGTGTTCATTGTTACTTGGTACCACAGGCACAGACATTTGCTTTCCTCAGTTCTCCAGGATCACTAGATGCCTTTCTGCACTGATGAGATACCTTGACAGCTGGTCTTTTGGCACCCTATACATCTGCAAATAACCAAAACTGCAGAAGATTTGAATACCTCCCTACAAAATGGAAGCCTTAATAATACTTAATTCCTGTTAAGTTCTGGCAGGAAAAACCTTTGGAAATCTATGCTTTTTTGTTCTAGAAAAATGTTTTTGGAAAGAAAGCTCTATAGGTGTAGGCCAATTTCTTGTTAGGGCAGGGCTAACATTAATACTTTTCTTTTTTTCTGAGATATTAACTTACATTAAATCAAACTGCCACATATAACAAGGATAAAGTCCTTAAAATGTCAGAAACTCAGAGGGAAATCAAGCAAACCCCACTCCAAGGTGAGTTATTCCAGCATGAACATCCATATTTTCATGCAAATGAAATTATCCCAGCCTGCATAACTTGCCCTTTGAATACTAAGTTTGTTCCCCCACCCACACAACTATGGGTAGTTGCTTTCCCAAGAAAGATTTTTGCAGGAAAAGAGGATTTTATATTAGCATTCCTCCTGAAAAAAACCCTCCATTTTATTAACTGTTCATTTTCCAGTAGGTAAATAATTAGGGAGATTAAAGCATGCTTTCATATCCAACCTAATTGGATAACTACATTAACTGAGCCACTTATTATCTCATTCATTTCTGAAGCTGCTAATGTTTATTGCACTTCAGTGATTGCAGAAAATGGCAATAGTGCAACTATTTATTTGCCTTTATTTGCCTTGGCTTTCCATGGCTTTGGGATACTGATTTATGTGGAAAGGACTTTTTCCATTGTAAGAACTGCAAACCCCTTGAGAGCAGCCAGGTTGTGTTCTGTGAATGAGGTGCTGACAGCCTCTCCAAGATCCAACCAAGATCTCTGGAGCAAGAGCAGAGCCCACATGATTTAATCAAGAACAGTACTGTTATAATAATGCAATACAAACATTAATTTTAGTGATTTATAGAGCACCCATGCTGTCATCTTAGCTCTCATGAAAGAGCCATCAATTACCCAATAGCAGTTTCATGAAAATAACTCCCGGCTTAATTGCAAATACAAGTTTAACATTCTCTGAACCCACCAACTTGAAGTTTTATGCCATAAATTTTCCCTTCATTTTCATCCAAGTGAAATCACTTTACAAGGCTTACTGTTTTCCCAATGCTCCTGTAAGTTGAGTTTCCCTATCTACTAAGACACAAATGCTACAGATTCATAAAAAATATCAGAAGTAACAACTAAAAGGACTGAGAACTAACAGACATCACCTGAGCAGGCACCTGTTGGAGGCCTCTGGAGAAAAGGAGCTAGGGAGAGGCACAGTGATGTGGGGGGCAGGGGAAGGAGGCAAAGGCCCAAGCAGAAATACAGAAAGAAACAGGGAAGAGTTGCTCAGGGCAGAACTTCCCAGGGACTAGTGGGAACTGAGTAGAGTTTGCTGGTGCCAAAATTTATTGACTTAGACAATACAAAGCTTTAGTCTATAGATTCATCTGCAAAGATGAAGAATTTCATATAAGCTCCAACTCAGGCTCCACCCTGGGATTTTCAGATGTTTTTTAAAGCATTAAATATTTGAGTTTAATTCTAATAAAACATTTTAGAAGGGTACAGTTTAAAGCCTTTTGGGCATTCTGGGCACCTCACTCAGTAGACTGTCTAGGCATGTCCACTTCAAAGCTCTGTTTGCCCCAGAGCACCATCACACCTAAAAATAAATCAAGAAGTTATCTTTCTTATCATTTGAATGTGCATCTGTTAGAAGATGTAAGCAAAGATGGTTAATTTTTTAAATAGATTGATTTATATTTGTTATTTGTTCCTCACAAAGTCCTTTCTTCTCGACCCTTGCTTTCCCAAAATACAGCTTTTAGTGTGGCAGTTACAGACTGGTGAGAATAGTTTCAGACACAAAAGGAGTTCTGTAGAAGATGAAAGTCAGACCAACAGGGTACATGTGAAGGAATTGGCCTTGGCACTCTAAGTTGGTATTGATGAAAGTCAGAAAGCAAGGAAAATTACTGAAGGAGAGCTCAGTGCTGCAGTAGGTCACAGAAGAGTATTGCATTTAAGTCAGGCTGACCCAGAGCCACTCTGTTAATTGCTGCCTGCTGTGAGCACCCACCTCCCTTCTGTGACTGTTGTTGGGTAATCCAGGGCTGCTGATTGCAATCACAGCAGCTGCTCTGAGCACACAGAAATGACACTGAAATATTGACCAGGGGTCTGTCACAAACACTGACTCTTCCCTAAATGAGGTTTTATATCAACTTACAATTGTCAGTGCTGAATCTTTATGTTTAGACAATAATAATGTCAGGTATACGGTATTTTTTTAAATTATGGCTTTCTTGAACCTTTCATTCAAAATTACCCCCCTGCCAAATCTGAGTTTCACCTTCCTTATAGCACGAATCACAGCACAGTACAGAGCATTAACACAGCCTGCACTATTTATAACTGTCACCAGCTATATTTTACCCCCATTGCTGACAGCCATAAGCTTGAAAAATGCTCCAGAGCATTGTTTCACGATTTAAATTGGAAGTGTTTGGGGTGGGAAAAGCTCTCTCTTGCCTGTCATTCAATTAATCCCAAACTGAAGCATACATCATCTTCTTTGATTGCATTTACTTTTATCTTCTTCAACAGAAAAATAATTTTAAATTCCAAACTTTTTCTGTTCAAGCTTTGAAGTCCCATGAGATTGCTGGAAGTCAGATTATTTGTAACTGCAGTAATTTGGCAAAATTGAAAACTAATAGGTGCAATCTGTATTAGTATTCAGCATTAGAAGCTCCCTTGAGTGCTAATAGTAAAAACTACGAGTATTTTTTGTGATGCAACACCTTTTTCAGAGTAGAAATTTTAATTTCATTGACACTCTGAACAGCTATAGAATAAAGGACACCTCACAAAAAAAATTCTATTTTTTGAGGGAATACATAAAACTTACAGCCTTTGTAACATAAATCTTCATCTCTTTTACAAAAGAGAGAAGGATGAAGAGGAAGAGACAGAAAGAGCTCGAGGTTTAAGATGACAGCATTTAACAACATGGGAACAAGTGTTTCACACACATCAAAACTATAGAAACACAAAAGAAAAAAATTTATAAATTGGTTTGAGTGTCTCTGTCTCCTCTCTTTAGTGACTCTGCTCGAGTGCCATTAACAGAGAAGGGCACAGTAACTACAAGGTTATTAGCTGCTACTATTACAACACTACACTGTTACTAACATAAAATGAGTGCAAACTTCTTCATCACTGAGGATATTGATCTCACTTTCATGCATACAATGCCGAGCTGGAGAAAGCACCTGAGAAAAATAAAGTATTATTCAACCCCGAGCCGCAGGGCTCCGGCAGCAGCCCGCTGAAGTGGTGCCTGCCTCCCGGGCAGGATAAAACACGTCTGTCTGCAGCCATTCCAGAGCTCGAGGAGATGCTGTAATTACTGCATCACTGCCCAAATCCTCATTTGTCACTGAGCAAATAAATCCCAGCACCAGTCTGGGTTCTCTTCAGCCATGACTCAGTACTTCAATCCATTACAGTAACGGTGGAATGAAGGCATTCTTTAAAAAAGGTAACTAAAGGTCTAGGCAGGAGAATGGAATAAAATTGAGGGGAAAAAGGCCATTAAAACCAAACTGCTTAAATAATAATTTTCTGATATTCTTTGTTGACTCGTGCAAATGACTAACCACTTAAAGCTAGAATAATTTCTTCCTTTAATCCCTATTTATTACACATTGTTAATGTGTAAGTGCCACCCCTAGAGGGGTTTGTTTAGATATATAGGCCAAGATATTTAACACATCATTGATCAGACTTTGTTTCAGATTAGTTCCTAGGAATAATGAAGTCACAATGTAAATGGCCTAAAATAGTTTTATCTTTTGAGATGATTTGCAATCTTCAAACTGAGGCACTTCCCTCAAAAAAATGAAAAGGTAATTGAAATGTCAGTGATTGCATTTTAACTAAATGTATTCAATTGCTTTGATATCAAGTCACGTGTCTAGAACAAAAGTCCTTAATAAAATAAATGCTTGTATTAAAAGAGTGACCAAAACCTATGGAAAATGAAGTAGGTTCTATTTCTCTCGTGGAAAATGGAGTTACAATTCCTCCTAGTTTTGTCTTGATGGTCATATCAGCATCATCCATGCCAACATCAGCCTACACCCAGATTTTTATAAAGCATTTTTCCAGATCATAGACTCCATGGAGGGCCTGAAAATGAAGTTGTCATCATACCAATCTGAAACTGTCATCATACAAACTTGAAATTCTTCAATAAAATAGATTGTGAATATTTTTGTTGAATTGCCTTAACTGAACTATATGAAAATATAGTTTGTTTCTATACTGCCCAGGTGTGATTATCAAAGTATTTGGAGTGACAGAAAAAGCAAAGACTAAGAGGGAGTCAGTGTCTTGCATTTAAAAATAAAGATTTCTAATTCGTAATTACAGTCTCAGACAAGAATAAATGAGCCATACCCCAGGGAGATAAAGCAGTATTTAAAACAATACTGTAACAAGCTCAATATTTTTCCTAGACCTAGAAGAAAATATGCTCCCTAGTTAGACTCAGCTACTAAAGGGCAACCTGAGGATCCCAACAGAACACAGAAACCTGTCTCAAAGAATTTGGGTTGCTCTGCATTTCTTTGTGTCACTTAGCAGAAAAGCAGCTGACAGACTACTGCATATGCTTCTCATTTGGTGCTACACTATCAATATTCCCAGCAGGTTTCTGTACAGTCTGCTATTTCAAAGAGTCACATTAGATTGTCAGTAAGTGGAATTTACTATATTAAAAGCCTTTTCAGTGAAATAATAATCACTGTTTGCTGAGACAGTCTCCCACATGAATCAGAACAGGAGACAAACATGTTCACCTTCCTCTAATCTGTTTTAAATTGCCATGTAGTCAGCTACACAAATAAATACACCCAAACAGACAATAACTGTTTTTTATTTAAACATACATGTACCAGAGGATGCAATCCCATTCCTACTTCACAGGGGTACTATTTGCAGTACTACAGTTACAAACACGTCAGTTCAGTAGACAAACACATTTACACAGGTTTATAATTGTCTTCAGCACACAACACAACACAAAAAGTTTCAGATGTGTTTTTAGGGGGCTTAACAAAATGAATGAAGAAGAAGAAGTGGAAATAATCTTGCTTCATAATTTCCATCTCAGATGCCAAACAGAGACAGCACAGGAAGCTCTCAGAGTATTCTGACTTTACTGACTCCAGTATCTCTGGCAAGATTAGCAATCCAGATTATTTGTGGTCATTACAGATTCTGTGGCATATTTTATTATGGTTGAGAGGTGTTCATGACAGTGACATGCCCTAGTTCTGATCAAAGAGATTATATCCTGCTCATCCAATCTTTCTGGACAGCTACATTTTGGCAGAAAGCTCTTCTTTGCTAAACTCCAATCTATATTGTGGTAAGTATTGTAGACATTATTAATAAGCCACTGTGGAGCATTCCAGAGACAGCTGCTCGTTAGCAAACTAAATTTTTTTCTATGTGATTATTTTTGGAAAGACCTATGGTAAATGGCTCTGTCTTTCCTGTTTCTACAGTTAGATAAAAACAGAGCCTGTCTATACCACACAAGTTCACTGCCTGGTATCTGGAGAACCACCTCGGGAAGGCATGGGCAGACAGAGGCAGGAGTTCCCAAGTGCTGCTAGATCTGGGCCACTGGTATAAGCTATCTATATCCTGTTTATTTGGTGTAGGAAGGTTTAATTGGAAACTTTGTAAGAGAAGTTTTAGAAGAAAGGCCAGTAGCTTCTTTTCAAGTGAGTCTGATGCTCTTAAAACTGCTTATGTATCTTCGCCTTATGCACAGTGTATATCCAGAATTCCAAGTTCAAGAGGAAGAATGTTCAAAAATAGGAGCATGCTTGAATCTTTACTTGGGAGATCCATGATCAGTACAGCATCCAGTTAATTTAATCCTAAATGTCTGTGCTGCCTTTGTCAGCCAGCATAACAAACCACATCTACTATCTGATAGTTACTTTTTCCCACTTACCCCAGTATGAGGGTTGATGTGCTCTCCACACTGCACAAGGCAGAACCAAATACACATCACTGCCATTCAGTTCTCACAGAATAATTACTTTCAGTCAGTACTCAGTAGGGGTTTTCAAGAAAGGGGTAGTGAAAGCTCTGGGTCGTCTTCTGAGTGATCTGAACAAATCTAACTTCTCCAAGCACTCTAGTGCCGCTTTGCCTTTTACAGGATATGAATTAAATGTGTTCTTTTGCAGAGGAAATACAAAGCACTGCAGGTCTCAGTCACCATTCTGCAGAGCTGCTGACACCTCTCCCTTTTGTGATGACTAGCAGGAACTCAGAGACAAGGCAGGAATCAAGGAGACAGGTTCCACAGCAGGAACAAAGGCAGGATTTTTTTGCATTTTCTTTGCTGTCATACCTATTACTTCTAAAGTGTCAAAAAGACTTTGGGTACTGTCAAGACTTTTAGCCTTTTCCATGACTTTAGAGCTCACCTTGCTCCAACTTAATTCTACAAATCAAATAAAGGGATAGTTAACATTTTGCATCATTAGAAAAAATTGCTTTTTCTTTTTGGAAAATTTGATTTTTGTGACAGTTAGCCCCTGTTCTGAGAGGTCTATTCATGTGGTACTAAGGAAACCATGAAGTCCCAACACACGTCTCAGTGGGCATGGAATCAGAGAACCAAAACTTCAGACTCAGTGCTGAGTCTCCTTTTTGTTCAATAAAAGCATCGAGATACAGGTGGCTGCCCTCTCTCTGCCATACAATGATTAACATGTTTTCTAATACAATTTTCAGGTGTCAGCTTGCAGGTCCAGCCAGAAAGCAAACTCTCCTTCATCAGGATGTGCCAGCCCAATGAACCTTGGAAGACTCACACAGGAACTATCCTCTGCCAAATAAATTTCCTTGACAGCTGAATAATTCTCCTGGAAGAGAAGGGGAGAGAACAGGAGTCTGTTCACCTGTCTTGAGTCCCCTTGACAGAAATGCGTAAAGGACAATAGCGTTTTTTAAATGCTGAGTAGCAGGACGGTCTGATCATATGGCAATTATCAGCTTTTCCCCTGCACACCAGGAGGGGTTGTCAGCTTGGGGCTAAGGAGCAAAGGGTGAAAGTTTGGCCACAAGCCTGAAGGGTGAAGATCATTCATAACCCCTTCTAAAGCAAGATCTGGTCAATATTTCTTAGCTTTTCTCATTCTGCTATATTTTTTTTTTCCCTAGGGTACTACCTCTGCCCGATCTTACAGAAAGAAAAAACTGCAGCACTGCAGTGGAAGTACGAGGTGACCAGACACGGAGCTTCTGAAACCTTTGTCATTATCACACAATATCCCCCCAGTTAAAGATCTAGAAGACAGATTGTTCAAAACACAAAAGAACTAGAAGACCCAAGACAAAAATCAAGGCACATTATTCTCTGTATTTGTTAGCTGAATGCTTCACAACCTGTGGAAGTCTTTGTCATTGCTCACTGCTCTCTGGGAAGCATCACTTTGTAACAAGGACAGATCTTGAGGCCTGTTTTGTAAATCTTGCGTGAGAAGGGACCTCAACTAGATTGAGCATGCAGTAATAACTAAAAGACATAACTATATTTTAGACACAAATTTACACATTAGTGAAAATAGAACTAAAAAGCAAATTCTCTTATAATCACCTGCAGAAAAAAAATAAGGCAGACTAGCAATTCTGGGGCAGTAGCTATCTCAGGGAAACCCTTAGTCTAAACAAAGATGCCAAGAAGATTTGAAGAAATACACAGTAACTTGTGGAGTGCATTTTAAAATCCATAAAGCTTAATTTAAATCTACAGCCAGCACACAGTGGAACACAACTTTTTCATCACTTTTCTATAACCGTGAAAAATGCTTTGTATAAACAGAGTTGAGCAAATTTTAATCTCTGCAAGACCACAAACAGAAAATTCCATCTGTGGATCCCTTTCTGCAGAAGAGCTGTATTGTACTCTCCTCCTGATAAGGGAGGAAAGCTCAGACCTGAAATCTGAGCCCCGCTTTAGATAGATGGCAGTAAATTTTGCACATTTTGTAGTAGTGCTTTTCAGATTGCCTGTTCTGACACATGGCAGGTTTCGAATTTACCCTCATAAGTTACGACATTCATTTCCCTAGTGCTTGCACAGCTGAAATGTTCAGACAAGCATGAGTGAAGGAAGGAAGGTGAGGACAAGGATTGCATTGAAAACATAACATGATAGCTCTGGATTATACCTTTTCATCTCAAAGATATCAGAAATAGAGATTGTAAATCTCATATCCAGTCTGTAGCTCTGCTTATCGCTATATACATGAAAAATATAATCCTAAATGGAACGTTTCGAAAACGCAGAAACCTAAAAAATCCTACATCCTCCTCGATTCTGGTGGATCTGTCTCATCCGAGACAATACAGTGCCCTCTGCGGGTTCTCCTCTCATATTACAGTCCCAGGAAGGAGATGGCTGGGAGTATCGTGACATTCTCTCTGCTAACCTTTGTAATTACACTGTGAGTACTCTGAGATGAAAGGAAGACATAAGCTAAATAGAAATACGGGGTTTTTTTTAAAGTAATAATAATGTTGTTAATTTATCTAGAAAACTTGGAACTGCAATAGATGTGCAGTTTAAAAAGTCTCCTATGAAGACAGGCTGACAGAGCTAGGGTTGCTCTGCCTGAAGAGAAGCTCCAGGGAGATTTTAGAGCCCCTCCCAGTGCCTAAAGGGGCTCTGAGAGAGCTGGAGAGGGACTCTTGATGGGAGTGTAGTGATGGGATGACGGATAATGACTTGAAACTGGAAGAAGGCAGGTTTAGATATTAGTAAGAAATTCCTCCCTGTGAGGGTGGTTGGGCACTGGCACAGGTTGCCCAGAGCTGTGGCTGCCCCATCCCTGGAGGCTGGATGGGGCTCTGAGCATCCCAGTCTGGTGAAAGGTGTCTCTGCCAATGGAGTGAGTCAGAGTAGGATGGTATTTGTAGTCTCTTCTGTGATTCACTGAAATGATTCACTGCTTAGGTGATGGAATTACACAAAAGCATAGAAAACACGTAACTGCCACCTAAGCAGGGGTTCTCCAGAAGAATCTACTAATAGGAATTTCACTTGGTTTAATTATTAACTCTAGCAGGAGCAAGTACCATTGCAAACTCGATTAGCACTTAAAAAAACAGAAAGGAGATTAAATCCCATCATACCAATTTATACAAAGCTTTTGCTTCCCTGGACACGTACAAGCTAAACATTTAAAACCATAACTGCTTTGGGCACAACACTTAAACACACAGCCATAAACCTGGAGGTGGTAACATGTGAAGCATGACAAAACTCGTTCCTTGGCCTACTTTTTCATGTAATAGAGAAAACAGATATATAAATTATTTAAAATTAGCTTCATTTTAAAAAAAACTGAGTATTCATGATACTCAGTATATTCATGATACCTCAGCATTTTTAAGGGGTTTACCAAACTACATGAAATTCTTTTCAGTGCATGGTAAGACTGAACTTCAGAACTTGTATGTAATTGAGCTGTGTTGCATTGATACATCACAGTAAGTTTTGCCAGCAAACAGATTGATGAGTGAAAGGAACTAATTTCTTTTTGAATATGTAAAATCCCGACAGAAAAAAACCCTTTTTTTTCCTAAGGGAGCAAGGAAAAATATTCATAATGTTGTCATTTTCTTTCCTTTGTCTACCGTATGATTCAGTTGCATGAAACCCTGTTTGAAATATATCACTGAGCAAGGGGAAATGTCATAGTAATAAAAGTCAGTTTAAAAACTGCAGAAAATATTTTTTATTGAGATAGTTCTGCCCTGTATCAGAAGCATGACAAATAGATACATGGACTTTATACACATGTGCATGCATGTGTAATAAACGAACATGATGGCCAGTTTGCTTTATGGTAATTTTTCTAAGTTACTGAAAAGGAAAGTTCTGGATAGATACCCGAACCACTTCAGTAGAATTTCACGGCTCAGGAAGAGCACAGAAAACATCTGCTAGCTCATCAGATGTAACCACAAACAAAACAAAGACACTCTTGACAAGTCACAGAGCAAAAGGGAGTTAATAACCAAAGTGGCAGTGCTCCAAAAGCCAACCTGGTGAATCTGTTTAGAACCTCCCAGGAAAACCAGCAGACTCTGACTTTGCAGACAAGATTAAAGGAAATACTGTCCTTATTAATATGCAGTCTTTCAACAATTTCAACATTAATAGGAGCAACATTCCATTAATATTTCAGCCACCTAGATTTTTTTCCTACTATGCAATAGCATTTCCTCCCAAGAGGAAATACCTGATTTTGCTGCCTTTACACAAAATGCTTAATGCTTCCAGCAATCCTAGGTTTCTAGCAATCCATTTATTTCTCTGCCATGTCTTTGCTAATGTGATGGGAAGAAACAAGCCACAAATCTTAAAGGCAAGAGACTGGATACATGTTGTTATCCCAGCAGATCTCATCACCAGCTGGGTGCTGTAAACTGCTCTGAGTATGGAAGTCAATGCAGATGTCAATGATCCAAGATTCCAGAAAACACAGGAAGGTTATTACTAACCCCTAGTTGGAAAGCTGCAATCTAACTATTGGTAGTCTTTTAAGAGGACAGACAACCATGCAAAACTGGGTTACAAGACCTGTAACACTTTTCTGATAGCTGTGCTCACACAGTCAGTGTCAGCTGAAGGACTAAAAATTAAATCAGAGAGGCAACAGCTCTCTGCTAAGCAAAGCCAGGAAAAAAAAAAAAAAAAAAAAAAAAAAAAAAAAAAAAAGGATTTGTTGAGGAAACCCAAAAATATTTGTTGCAGGGGAAAAAATAGAACCAGCCTCCTTGTCCCACTAGATAAAATTATGTCAGGAAGTGAGGAATGAGAAGTAAATCATTTGCTCATGTGAGAGAATACACTGGTCTCATGGTGTGTCCCCTTGAGAACGGGCTGCAGCACAGAGTGGCTCCTTGACTGCAGCTCTAAGAGAATTCAGCTCCAAGAGCAGAATAAACACAGGTTACAGTGCCTTGCCTGCAGTGCTGCTGCTGAGGGGCAGCTTACACTCTGCCCTATGGTAGAAAAATCAGAGATGTTTCACCCCAAACCACCCAGTAAAAAATGGCATTTTCTGATTTCAGCTGTTGGTTAAGCAGGGGTTTAGCCATTACAGAAATGAAACACTGGCACACCTCAGCCCTCCCTCTGTGCTGCCACTCCTGCTTTCTGGCCAGGGAGCCTTTGCCAGGTTATTGCAGGGTAGGAGCTGTCTTCTGTGATTACAGTTAACTGCAGGGCTGACATCCTCCAGGGGCTCTTGCCCTGTGACAAGGAGTAAGGATTCAAGAGTTAAACAGCTGCCCTGATGGTCAGGTTGATATTTATAGGGAAGGCAGATTTTCCTGTGTTTCTTCAAAGCAGGCTTTCATTATTTCACTAGCACAGCATGAATTGATCTGTGTGACCTCAGGCCCCTGGCTTTCACTTCATAATTTAATGTTAAAGAAAACCCAGTATCTTACCCTCTAGCTTTCAAAATGTGGAAGCAGCAATCCAGATACACCTCAGGGAATTCTATGATTATGTTCCCACAAGTGTGTGTTTATAATTAGGAGCACAGCCTGTAATTTACCAAGTGAACTGCTCAAAGTCAATTTCTCCATTGCAGCCAACAAATATTCCCAGCCAAGTCCCTTGTCACAGGAGGAATTCCAAAATGGGTGATCAGGCAGCAGCCAAAAAATTGCAATTAGTTGGGTTCCAAGTAGATAAGTTCATCAGGAATTAGCCATGTGTTAGACACAAATCCATATGGAAACTAAATGCATAGTTTCACTCTTAATAATCAGTGAAATATCCAGCATTCTGGTGGAATTGCAAATTTGGATTTCTTGTGTATGCATCTTTGAGGATGTCTGTCTGCACTGTTACTTGAGCACAGAGATGCACAACCCCTGTGCAACTGCTACAGATACACCAGAGATGTGACAATTCCTGTGCCCACACTCCCCACAGCCCCTGGTGAGCTGCAGAGCACCTTGGTCTGCTCTGTTTGCCTCAGCACTGACTTTGAGGGCCTCCATCCTTCTCCTTTTTCCTCCTCACAACAGACAACTCACAAAACAAGCAGGACCTGAGAGAGAACACAACAGCCAGTGTTCAGACAGCAATGTCACACGTTTAACAGAAACTCTTTCATTACAGCAAGGCCAGTTTGCCTGAGGTATTCTGACATGCCTAAAAAAACCCCAAAACCTTTCATCTCTTTGAGAACAAGATGAGTGCTTCATTCCCATTTTACCCACAGGTAATGAGAAGATGATTTCCCACTTCCCAAGTGCCCAGTGTAAGGCAGCATATCAGGAAGAGATCCCAAGTCTTGCTCTACAGTTGCTGAAAACCTGATGGGCAGAGAGGCAAATGGTCCTGTTCCTAATTCAGTCTGTTCACCACTCACATCACAGCTCTGTTCAAAGTCTCCCTGTCCTCCATTTATATTTTTTTTTGTTCTGTTTTCGTGGTTTGTCCGTTCCATTTACCTCCCCAACACCCCCATGACTCTTAGCCCAACATACCACATGTAAGCCCCCAGATGACATGGTTTTCCACCAGAATTTAGGATGAAAAAGTGCTCCTTAGAAAAACTATATGGCCTGTTGCAATGATTCTGCAGTGCCCCACAGCATTAGGTATTTAATAAGTCATGCCAAGGATGGGATTGCATATTTAAGACCAGCTTTCAGAGAGAATATAATGAGTTGATCTCTTGTTCTATGTAGATATATCTGATTTAATTTTTTTTAAGCAAAATTAAGGAGGGAGATTAAAAAATGGTTCAGTTACAGCTGTTGCATTCTCCTTACTGAGTTTGTAATTTAAACCAATTACACACCAGCCAGTTGCTGGAAGTCTTTTGTCTGAGGCACCATCCTTTGACTTTACAGGCACACAGACAGAATCCAGCTATGCACCAAGCAAAACTTGTTGTACCATAAACTAGATAAAGACTTTAATGAACATGGTATATTGGACTGGAGAAGCCAGTTGTTAAATCTTGATGATAATGAGCCCTGCATATCTAACTCATAATCAAGTTATTTTTTACTCCAGTGTTGCTGTAACTCAATAAGCATCTCAAAGATTGAAAAGAAAACCAAAATCTCCACATTTCCACTTGGAAGTTTTGTACAATCACAAGTATTTTTATAAAGCTTGTTTTATCTTTTCCATGACATATTCAGTTATTTTCAGAGATACTCTCCCCCATGACTACAAACCACTTTTCAAGTAAAAAACCAAAAAGAGTATTGTAAATTATGAAAGAGTCACAAAACTGGAATATATGCAAATACCTGGAAATGAAAGGCAATGCTACATGGAATTTTGTGGCTGATTTTTAAACTATCCATTTCCTGATCCATTAACTGTTCTCTGAGAACACATGAGGTCTTGGTGAAGTCATCAGGACTCCACTAGACTCAGATGTTTGTTCAAATGCCCCTGGGAAGACTTTACCAGGCTTTAAACCTCACCTAATCATAACAGCAAGGCTGCCTCAGTGGACACTCTGGAGCTTTCACAGCTATATAAACATATTTTAACTCAGGATAAAAGCTGATTTCACACACACACACACATATACATGCATACACATAGCACAGAGATATTGAAAGTATAACTGACATAATTACAAGTCCAAGTATATTTGAGAGATGCTTCTTGCCTAAGCAATACTCATATTATGATATTCCCACATACTTAAATTCCAGCATGGCTTACACTAAAAAGAGAGGGGAGAAGAGGATTCTCACAGTAATTCAGCTAATAAGTGAAACCAGTACAATGCTGAAAGGGGCAAATATGGCCCAACTGACTGAACAGAGTGAGGGGCAGGCCTGGAATGAGTAGTTAGTACAAGGAGATGAAATCAAGAAGGGAAAAGGAAATTATGGCATCAGAGGAAAGGGCAGTATGGACACTCACCTACAGTTTGTTAGAAATGTAGGTAAGGAGACGGAGAGGCAATATGCTTGAGCACAGGGAGCTTTGCTGAGCAGCCTCTCCAAGGAATACAACAGGGATGCACAGTCAGTAAAAAAGAGCAAACTAATGAGCACAAAGCCATAGAGCAGCAAAGGATGTTCGTTGCCTCTTATTCACTAGTGAATATGGACATTATGGATATTAGTTAAGTTCAATATTTACAGGAACAATGACACTAAAATCTACACTACTCTAAGGCAGAGCAGGAATTCAATTCTAGAGTCTCCCAAGTAAAGGAAAATACACACTGAAAACTGGAACTTTTGAAATTTTGCTGATATGCAGATCTGCAACCTCACATATACTTGTTGAATCTGGATGTGGGTAGGGAGAGCCATAAGCAGCTGGTCTCTGAAATTACACTTTTGGTAAGCTGAATCACAGTTTCTTCTCCATATCAGAATGCAACAGGCAGTCAGACAGCAGCTGACATGCAAATACCAAAAGCAAATCACAGTAGCTCGGAAAACTGAGCTGAAATAAAAGACAGCTTGCTTGTGTCTATGGCTCTAAGGAGACAGAAAATATACAACTCTGCCAGAATCCTGTCCTGCCATTCTGGGCTCTCATATGCCACAATTATTCATAACAATTCCGTGCCTCAGTACTTGAAATAGAGGAATCCCACAAATCCCAGTACAAAGCAACTGCTGCAGTATCCAGCCAAACCAGTGGAATCCTCCTCAGTCTATGTTTATGCTTTCCTTTGGGTCCTCTAAACACCAGATTTTAAAACCTGACTTTTCAGTTGGATGCTGATGGCATTCCATTCCCTGGAAAGTGAATCCAAGTGCCCTCTTGAGAAGAACCATTTTTGTAGTTATTGATGAAAATCTGTTTTGCCCTGGCCCAGAGCAGCATTTTGCATGTACTCGTTATCAGTAACCATCTCTGAGCCTAAACATGACTATTATTCAGGCTGATGCCTTGTCCACAAAATGAGTCACATTATTCTAAAGAAAGTGTAATTATTTTAAACAAAGCTAATTATTTCTGTATGGAAAGTTACAAGGAGTTGAGTTTAACACAGATGCAATTTGATTTTAGAAGTCAGTCAAGAATACGCTGATACTAAACTGAAAATGAGACTATTGGACAAAGAAGTTTCAACCAAATGAAATACAGCAAGTTTCTATATTGGTAGGTCTATGAAGGCCACACTCTGATCAATAATTCACTCCAATTATTTTAGCAAATATAGCAATTTCACACTAATTATAGATTTAGAGATGCTTTAGAGGATCAGGAATGGCTTATATTTAAATCTTATCCTACCTGAGGTGTTAAGGTCCATAGAGTCACTCACAAGAAGCTTAATTAATTTTTTTTCAGAAGCTCATAATATTATTCTCACATACAAACCTTCATTTGATCTGAAAAAATCAGATTTCTTTCTACAGCTCTAATTGCAAATGAAACCCAAGTTGTAAGTAAAGGCAATTCTATTTTTAAGGCTGAGATCACTAGCACGTAGAAGAGCCACTTGCTTTTGTTCCCCAGGCAGTTGAACATAATTTATATTCTGCTTGCAAACAGTTACTTCAGAAACCCTCAATTTTTGGTGTAATGTGTATCAATTAACATAGAATCCTGTTTTAATGAGAACAGAATTTAGAAATTGAATAAATCACTCTTTAGAGTATCATGGACAAAACTCTGCAACAACACCAAAGAGAAAAAAGCAACAAAACCAGACCCCAGCCAGTATACAGACTCCTAGCTCTTTGTATGAAGACAGAAACCAAATCCAATGCCTAGGTCTACATCTAACTAAGTAAATTAATGTTACATTTTTTTCATTTAATTTTTAATTCCACTGCTAATCCTCAAGATTTTGCAACAGATTAATAAGTTGGTATCTCACCAGCTAGTGGAAAAGAGCTAATGAAAATTGCATATTCCTCTGCCAAAATTTTAAAAAAAGAGAAAGGTGTTTTATTCAGGAAAAACCATTTCCTTTGCAGAGCCCTAGTGTATTACTCAGCAAGAAGGGGTAGACATATATTAATTGCTAATGGCTTCCATACAGCAATAACCTCAACATTTACATCTCACAAAACAGTAGATCTTAAATCTTGAAAAGCCTAAGTCTTGCATCATAATGTTGTGTCTTGTAGTGACAAGTCAGAATCTGATAGGCCTCTTACATGTTTTATTCAGTATTCTCTTGAAAAAGGCTGTAGTTGCTGTGTTTTTCCTGTCACTTTAGCAGTTTCATATGTAATCATTTTCACAAGATGGTAAAAATTATCAGAAATGAAAGGAAACTTGAGTTTCTGAATGCCAACCTAAAGTAGGTAGCTTGATCTCTGGTATCCATGGAGCATTCAATAAATATCAATAAATATCAGCAATAAAACTGTGGAGGACAATTAACTCCTGATTGGATAAGAATACAAGTGAGAAAGATAAAACCTACAAGACAGAGACTCCATCAAACTATTAAACCCAGGAGTGACACTAGTGAGAAGAATTAGGTACCAATCTGCAGTTACCTCACCTGTTTCATTCTATTGTTCAGTCATGAGAAAACTTCTGTATTCATTACATCATCAAAAACATCGTTACACAAACAAAAAAATTGTTGCTTCATGATTATTTGTTGTTTCCTTCTCTGTCTAGTACTGCATTCATCCAGTTTGACCTCAGAAAAATTATGCTGAACAGTCTGCAAATGAAGCACATGGGACTAAGGTTCTTCCTGACACAGACTCAAACCACTTGCTACCAGGCCCATTTCACATCATTTCTTTTAAAAATTGTTCTTGAACTCCTCTCTCGCTTCTGCTATAGGTATATTGTCCAAAAGTTTAATTCTTCTGACAGTTAGGAACTTGATTTCCAATCCAAATTTATCCATTCCCACTTTATGCCCATTACTTGTGCCAACATCTATCTTGCAAAACTTTCCCTGGAGTCTGCTCTTTAGGCACATTTCTAAGGTAACACATCCATTCCCAGGGTTTGCTTCCCTGAGCTGAAGGAATCTCCCCCAGAATATGTACTGTCTGTTCCCTGACAAGCCCTATTCCAGCCAAAGAGGAACATATCTGTACTATCTGCACCAAGGGTTATCTCTGCAGCAATGGCCCTCAGGCAGGGTGAGGAGCAGCAGAGCCTGCAGGCACATGGCCAAGTGTCCCACTGCAGGGACCCCGGAGCTGTGTCCCCCAGCAGGCACAGCCCCAGGGCTCCCCTCAGCAGGGCCCTGCTGGCACTCAGAGCATCCCACCCACACCAACCAGGCAGCAGCAGCAGCTGGGCACGGAGCCAGCCTGCATCAGCAGGGCTGACACCAGGCATAGAGCTGAATCACTCACATCTGACTGGTTCCCTCAGCTCCAGCCTGCCAGAACCACAGCTGGTAAATCCTGCCAGAGCCAAGCTGGAGCTGTGCAGTGCCAAACCAGATATTCCTCAGAGTGTGACCCCCATTTACCTGCAGCTGAGCTTATGCACTCACAAATAAGAGAGGGTCACCTTCCTGCCCCTCCTGAAATATCTCTGTATACTTTCGTTTTTCCTATTATTTGGAAGACAGAAAATGCCTCATTCTAGTGTAACAGTGCTTGTACCAACATTACAGTCCAACTCTGAAAGTCTAATATGGTTATTTGTTGTATTCTGATACTCTGTGCATCACTATCTGCCATTTACTCTTTCACAAATACAGATGATACATTACACAGTCTGCATGCCAGATTCTGAAATCCTTCAGGAGCTGTCCCCATGGACAATAATGCCATAATTCATCAAGGTCTTGAAACAGTGGTAAGTACCTTTGTGTCCCTCTGGCAACACCCATCTGGTGTGACATTTGCTTTCTGTACCTTTCAGTCTAGGAGAAAAGTCATCCTCTCAGTCCCATCGTGTCCCATAAAACACAAGAGCTAAATCATGAGCCAAAAGGAAGAAGCTGAGAGCACATACATGCCACGTGTAGTTCCCGACCTTAACTGAAGTCACAAATAGAGTCTGCTACACTCCAGGGACAGATCAGTAAAGTACCCTGGTATAGGAAGGAGACAGCACTCCACCGATGCAGGAAAAAACAGGATAAATAGGAGAAGAATGCAGAAAGGAAACAGCAGAAGTGGGACTCATTGCAGACAAACAACAATGGGGAAAAATGAGGAGGAAAGGAATAGAAGAGTAAAAAAAAAAAAAAAAAAGGCATGGAAAGCAAGGATGGTGACCATTCCCATTCTGCCTGCCACTTATCCCTATCCCAGTCTCCCTCCCCTGGTCTTTTGGGACAGCAATCAACAAAAGCCATGTTGTGGAACAGGTTTAGAACAGAAACTTGTCCTCAAAACCAAGACTTCTGTTAAAAAATGGACATGTACCTCTGAATTCACTTCAAAGCCAAAAATCATACCAGAAAATTTTTAGAAGGGCTACTATGAAAATTGAGAATATATTTCTTGATGCAGTGAGCCAAAATGGCCTCGTGACTAAAACACAACTCAGTTCCCAGTTCTGCCAATGAATCCTCTGCAGCCTTGTCACTTGCCTCTCTGCCTCAGTTTATCATCTGCATACCACAAGATTTGCAAGAACCCATCCAAGACTGAGACATTGCCACTCTAATCATGGCAGCAATGAACATGGAAAGGAAAAGTTCTAGGAAGGAAACATTCTAGGAACAGAAAAATCCAACTGCCAAGCACACAGAAAAGAGAGATTTTTTTAAATTTTGTTAGTGAGGAAAACCAAGACTGTGCTGAGGAAAGGGATGAAAGAGAAGACTGAATAAATCAGAAGTGCTGAGTGTTCAGTCAGAGTAGGGAACACTCTAAAGAGGAATGAGATCTGCATGCCCGGGAAAAGTAGTGCAGACGTTTGGGAACAAGATTTTCCAGACCAGGACCCCTGGCTCTCTTATTGCCTTGCTGGCTGAGAAGAATTTGCTGGTTTCAGCTGAGATACCAGACGTGCAAGTTGGACTAAGATGTAATAACAAGGTGCAGTAACAGAATCGTTGCCAGTGGGGTGGATAATATGGGACCATGGGAAACACTAGAAGTCATTTTCAAAACAGAGACAGCTATTTTCACTCCCTTAAGAAACAAGTTCTTTTTGGTCCAAATTACTATCTGCCAATAGCATATATTATGAACCAATTAGCAGATAGCAGAGACAGTGGGACATATCTTTTCTAGAGCCAATTTCTACACTTTCCTTTGTTCCAGGTCCAGTTTACATTAGTTAACTCTTGCAAGAGACACCACCAAACACGTTGTGCTAACAGTAACACCAGGCATGTGATACATCAAAGGGCTGGTGACAGAAACACTAATCCATAAGCCACTTGTTCTAATAATGGCAGAGAACCTGAAAAATAGAAAAATATGAGGAACATGCATCTTGTAGTTGTCTACATGAGTCCCCTGCCATGGTATGAGTCCATTAGCATAGACTGCAGATAGTGGAATTAAGTCTACTGCATTTTTTCCCTCCTGACATGGTGTCTGTGCAGGACCAGAGTGCAAATCCTCTGGGGATATCTGAGAACTGATTTGTGAAGTGAGATGTAAGTGTTTCACTGGAGGTTTTACCTGTCTGACTTCTGTCACAAACAAGTTGAGTGCAGACAAGAGGCTGTCTCTGGGCATAAAGACCAATCTTTTAATTCTTTCCTACTGCTGACATTTATCCCCTTGCTCTAACAAGATTTGCAAATCAGAAAAGGAATTCTACTATGAAGTATCTTAACTTTAACCAAGGGGCATGCGAAACAAAATCATGTGATAAAGTATATATTTGGCTCAGCACAGCTGCATCACTGCACAAACATATTCCTGAATATATCACAACACTAAATTCTGATTGCTCTGCAATCTTATTCACTTTAAAACTGTGTTTTAGCTATACATGAAAATAAGACAGCATGTGAAAACTCCCATAGAACGGCAGTTTCCACCACTTTCAACCCCTCCATAGAAATCCTCATTCCTCTCCCTTTGTATTCTTCTGCTCATGCCTTTAATGTTACTCTTCCCTTCAACAAGATTATCAGCTTCTTTTTCTAAGGCAAGATAAATGAGTGTGATTGCTCTGTCCTAGACAAGGTCCACCAGCAATCACACTATCTTTTTAATCAAAATCACCAGTCAACCAAAATGTGTTTCCAATGAAATTCACCTTCCTTTGATAAACCACTTTCTATTAATTTTATCAAGGTTTTTCCTGCAGCTGATTTTGGCTGATATGCTTGTAACTGACAACTTGACACAAGTCTGTACCTTTTCTGAATATTAATGATACAGTCTACTCCCTAATCCTTAGAAATGTAATGCTAAAAGCTAAAAGTGTTATTTTTCCCCTCTCAGAACTCAGAGAAATGGTGTCAAGACTTTTAGACCTGACCTGCAGCTGCAGCAATGTTAAAGCTAAAGGAGCTTTGCTAAGTCTCACTTTAAGGTGGGCAAATCACGCACCAGTATAGTCATGAGAGGATAACACTGGGCAACTTTGGCCAGCAGGATCAAGCTCCCAAAGATTACTAACTCACATTTTCCATATTTACCATCAGGTTACAACAATATTCTCTTTGAAGACTCAGGAGAAATTGACTTTTTCCCTACTTCCTAGCCTCCTTGGCAGACAAGATCACTCCTTACATGGGCAGAATTCCTGGGGTCAATGGAGAATTTTACAGAGCATGTGAAACCAGGCAACGCTAGAGAAAAAATATCAATATGAGTGGTACCTCTTTATTACCCATTCCCAGTTCCCATTTATCAGAGGACTGGTTATCTCTCCTCCTGGCCTCACTGCAATATACACAGTTTACAATACTGTGTATTGTAAACAAGCTATCAGGCCTTTTTTTAGCTGTGTAATTAGAAGCCGTTGTTCCTCTGTTTAATTTCTCTTTCTGTAACATACCTTCCAGTCATTACCAGACAGCAGTTGTGTTCTTATTACTGACCCTGCTGTCTAGATACCTACTCACACTTATTATCCACTCTCACTTTTCCAAATCAGGACCTTAATGAGGACAGGAATAGTCATTATCCCTACAACTGTGTACTAAAATACTTCAAAATTAAAATTCAATTTGTAAGCGGTAAGAGAGCACAGGTTCAGAATCTTTTTTAAAAATACCTTCTTTCTGACCCTGTGAAATAAATCAATAGTAATGATATTTTTGCAGTCACTAGAATGCTGGTGTTTTATAACCTCTGACTTACCTATTGCAGAAGGTTTATTTTCTTGGATTATCTCCAAAATGGCTTTTGGCTCTTCAACAAATTAAAACGTTGTTAAAAAAAAAAAAAAAATTAATCCTGGCTTAGCACTAGAAATGTGTTCACAACTTTTCTTAAGGTTGTTATTCCCCTTGACCAAATAACATTACAATTATATAAAAACTGTGGGGTTTTTTTCTCCTGGAATAATGTCTTAATGATAAAGATTTCAAGATCTTCTTTCTGTCACTATCATGGGGATACAGACGATCCCAAACAAACAAAAAGTCCCCTCACTACTTTTAGTGTTCATGGCTTCCATCTCAGTGCTCCCTGCTGTGTCAGCCAGAAGAAATGCATCACTTCATCCACCAGCACCACCCCTCAGTGCCCTCTCTCCACAGGTGCTTTGTTTGCCTGTCCTTTGGTAAACCTTGCACTTCAGCACTTTACCTTCTAAAGGAGACCCTGGAGAGCCTGCACTGAGCTACACTACCAGGCACCAAGGCAGGAGGGCAGGAGAAACAGCCCCACACTGGGATGTCCTGGGAGATGAGACCAGCCCAGCAGCTACACACACACACCTGATGCACAGAGGCTTTGATCTTATAGGGAAAAAACCCTTCATTTACTATGTTCATAGTCTGGATGAGTGTCCTTAGCCAGCAAGATTAATACTGGATAAATCCAGACACTTTTTCTTCAGTTTTTAAAATCAGATATTCCTGGCAATAAACCCTTCCCAAATGCTGATCTTTTATATAGGGGACTGTAAGAGTAATATGTTCAAATAATCCAGTTACATTTGTTACAGGTTTCAGCAAATACTAACAGGCACCATTTTCTGCTTTGCACAGAGCCCTGAAGCATTGGCCTGGGGATGTGAAGAGATAATTGAATTTATTGTCCACCAGAGCCCACACTGAGAAGGTTATAATTCCTTATGAAGATGCAAATGTCTAAGCCCAAGCATCATCTTGCACCAGCCGCTGTACAGGGGAGTGAAATCTCCTGAAGAGAGCTCATTTAAAACTTACATTAGCAACTCAAATGAAAGTATGGACAAAACTGCTAATGATACCTGTCATATTATCCTATAAAAATTGCCTCCCCATTTGTAGAACTGCACCATTTATTTTGGCTACAAGTCACAATTCATTGGAATTACCATTTCAATACACCATTAAATTCTCCATTCCTGCCCTTATTTCACTTAAATTGTTCAAATTCTCTTCTATTTTTTTTTTTTCAACAGCAAAGGTTTTTGCTAGAATCAAACCAAGACATGTCACGAATACTTACGAAGAAATGTATTAGCCTAAACAGGTACATTTATAAGATTCATTTGTTTTTATCAAAACAATTTGTACTGTTCATTCCAATTCCTAACCTGGACAGCCCTTTGCTGACTCAGAGGCTTGCATTTGCAATGCCTTTCCAACCGATCCCATGCTGAAAATGTACTTCTCCAGTATCAAAAACAAACAAACGCTGCAAAACAATCGACCTCCCTAATTTTATTGATGCTTCTCCAGTAACCTTGCATCAGCCAGGAACGGTTCTTTCTCTGAGAATTAGAAAGTAAATTCCTATCTCTGTAACACTGCAAAGATGCCCCCAGCTCCATGCCAAACAAGTCAGTAATGAGCCAGGAATTTAAAGCACATTAAGGCTGGCTCTGACAACAAGGCTATAATCAAGCAAGATGAGAGATCTGATGACTCAGCAAATTAAATTTCCATAAGGATTTGATTTCACTGACTATATTTACATCAACAGATGAGAAAATCTCAGAAGTCGTAACACAGATTAGTGCAATCTAATGAGGGTAAATCAAGTCAACAACTTACCTTCTATTTCCCTTATTTTAACCAGTTATTGCATTAATCAGCAAGTCAACAGCATTCTTGGCAAAAACCTCTGGGTTTGAACATTTTGCATTGGGGTGCACAGCAGGTCCCACAATGCAGAAAGGCAGGGCTTTGGGGCCCTTCTATGCCCACACCTCCAGCAGCTGACTCAGTATGTGATAAACCAGGCTTCTCCCTCCTCCAGGGCAGGTAACACCCACCAGGTAGGCAGAGAGCACCTGTTGCCATCCTATAGCCCAGGCAGTGAAGAAATTCAATTACAGCTTCATTCAGTACCAGAGGTGACCGAACAGCAGAACTGAGATGAAAACAAAACAAAAACTCAGGCTTCCTCGTAATTTCTTTCCATGTTGTCAGTACAAGTTCTTTAGCAGAAGAAATCCCTGATTAAAAACACTCCAGTAAGGGGAGTCAGTACTGAAATTAAAAACATCAGCCATGAGAGTTTAGGACTTGTGAAAAGCTCCAGCCTATAAATCTAACCTCTTCCTGTAATGTGCCCCAACTGACTCACAGTCATGCTTCAAAAGGCAGAATCAGAACAATCCCTCTTCCTCAGCCCTCCAGGCATGGTGATGGGGATGTACCACATTCCTGCAGTATACAGCCTCTGGTCTTGTCCCAGCCCTCAGGTCCTGCAGCGTTAGCAGCATTCTCACAGGACCCAGACTCAGTGAGACAGCTTGCAGGCAGCCTTGTTGCCTAGAGATGGCATCCCCTCCTTCTTATATCCTAAATAAATTCATTCTATGCCCTATCTGCCCACAGTAGTTCTAAGGGAACAATAAACCCTCACAGTCCATCCCCAGACTAGCCTTTAATTGCACAGTCACAATCCCTGCAAGGCTCTGCTCTTCAGGGCTGTTATAGATGTTTCTAATCCCTTCTTCCTTCCATCAGGGCATGGAAAGAATAAAGCAGAACAAGCTCCAATTAAAGCTTGGGGGATTTCTGACCTGACCAAACAACAGTCCTGCTTTGAGCTGCTGGGGCTCTTCCCTCTGGTCTCCTCTAGTGACATGGAGATCCACATGTGGAGACTGGCCAAGGGAGCACCCAGCAACCTGCTGGTGCAAAATGGTCTGAAGATTGTGGCCATCCAAGAGACATGGGTTGTGTACACCTAATCTCTTCATCATCAGTTCCTAAGTGGCCTATTCTGAATACAATCAATGGAAAATACAGGAAGGAGTTACTTATATGGGCCTTCTCAGGTATCAAACCAAGAAGCTCTAGGTTCAGCCTACATTGGGACTTCTGACCACCAGGAATCCATCAATCACAGCTTCCCCCTCAGCTCACCCCCAAAGAGCACAGCATCAGCCTCCCCTGGCAGGACTGCAGTGCTGTTAGCAGGCTGTTTGAGAGGCACAACCACTGCCCAAGCAATCACTACTCACTGCTCAGTCCCCCACCACTCCCGTCCTGTCTGCATAATTAAAAATCTGTCACCCTCTCTGACTTGGCCAGCAACTGGCCCTCTCTCAGGACAGTGCTCAGCAGACACAGGGTTCTAACAGATGGCAAGAAAATGATGCAGTTCGAGATCTAAATGTGATGACACAAGATTAGAGCAGTGCAGATTTGGTGACAAACTCAATGGAAAACATTACCACTGTGGAATCAATAAGGCATAGCTGAAAAAATAAATTAAATGTATTCTCATACAGTGGGGAGTGGGTGTGCTTTGTTGAAGGATGAAAACAACAGGCTTACTTCTCCAGAATGTTGCAGTTCCTGTAGGACTACTTCACATTTCCCTTTTCCCTGATAATTGCAAAGCAATATTAATCAGCAAATAGCTCTTCATACAACCCACCAAGCACTGAGAATTAAAAGGTGTAGTAGATAGATTTCATTCAAGTAGTTATGCTTCACATACCATCAGCTGTTTCTTGTGGAGGTAATGTACCACAGCTAAAAATGAGAACTAAAACTGTCTTAAACATGCTCTGATTTTGCACCTTGCTGCTTTGCTGAAAGTGAAAGCATGCATGAAAGGATTAAGTAATTGGATCATCTATCACTATCAATATCCAGAGAAGACAGGCTGAAACAAAAGACTAGGAAACTTCTGAGATCAAATCAGGATAACTCAAAAGAAAAGCTCAAAAATTAATCTGAAAAACTATCTCAAGATTTCTTCTTTTTTTAATGAGTTTGTTAACTCAAAAGTGTTTAAAATACCAGCATATCACAAACATTATGCCTCCTTCATATCAACATAAATGAAATTATGCCTTTGGTTCTTGAATTTTTTGGTAACTGGCTGATATACTACATGATGGACAAGTACCTAAAAACAATATAAGGTATTCCCATAGAAAACACTAAAAAATGCATTGCATATTTCAGCATTTAAACCGTTTATCAGGTCTCCTCTCTGCCTGGAATTAGAGGCAGACAGCATCACAGTGATAATTAGACAGCAACAAGGAACCTCCAATACACAGAAATCCTGCAGCTAAAGTTATCAAACAGAATTTCCTCCCCTCTCCTTCACACAGGCCCACTGGCTCCACCCAAGATTAATGCTGATCTTCTGGGTCTTGAAATTAGTTTCTGAAAACTGATGCTATCCCTAAGGTACCTTAGGGCCATGCACTCTGAAGGATTTGGGTAACTTACATTGTCTTTTCACTGATCTCCCTGCCCACGTGTGCTCTGTACTCCCAGGGCACCTGGACACCCAGACTCACTCCATTCCCTCCCTGGGAAAGACAACCTTCCCCAAAAGATGCTTCTAGATCTAACTGTCAATTCAGTTAAACTACATGAGAGCAAGTAATTGAAACCGATTCCACACAACATTCAAAAATTAACCCTTAACTACAAATTGGGGTAGTGTCAAAAAGGTCAAAACCGGAGGCAGGTGAAATAATCTCACAGAAGGCTCCGACAGAACAGATTAGAAAAGATTAGACGGTTTAGAAAATTGTTTAGGTCTGTTTTGACAAAACTTCTTCCACCTCCTCATCACAAAAAAAATCTAGAACAGCTGATGCTGCACCTTTCCAAGTTTATCAGGTTTACTTCTACTTTCTGGACCTCTCCATCCCTACATCCACCCACACTCTGCACAGAACTAATATTTGTTCTGCAAACTCTAAATCCATAAAACAGAGGTTTTTTCACTACATTATTCCCAGTGTATCATAAAGGTGTTTTTCATCCTCTCCCCAGCATAAGCCTTCGAATATTATAGAGGAAAAACTACAGACAAAAGTAAACTTCCATGTGATTAAAAAAGGAATAGAGTTTTTTGTTAAGTCCCAAATTCAACAACCTCCATATGTGCCTAACTTCAGGAAGGGAGAAGGACTTGAGTAGCTGTTTCAAGTCTTCAATGAGTTGAGGTCCTACACACATAGATTTCTTCCTTTTTCCTTTCAGAGATGTGACTTTTCTGAAGTTCCATGAGCATTCTTAAGTATTCAGAAGAAAAGATTCAGATCATAAAACAAGCTGAAATAACATCAGTAGTTAAAGTTAAAACTTTTGATAATGTTTACCTCTGTTTAATTTTCAATGTACACAGAATGCCAAATCCTACTTGCTTTTCATATGCAATTAATCCTTCCAAAATCCTTTGGGACTACTTCTGAAAGTAAAATGAGCATGATTTAGTTTTTAATCCAACGCTGACAGGAGAGGAAAATATGATACAGTGTTTTATCCCCAGCAAAGAACCCTGGCACTAAATCCCCCTGAGTGAGTAAGATTGTCAGTGTGTATTCTGAAGCTAATCTGGCAACAGAGCAATTTTCTGTTTGTAATTTCTATTTTTGCCCAAATGACTATATAGAGGCAGATGGTCACACCAAAGGAGGACAGTTCTGGAAAGAAATCTCCCTCCCTGAGGAATACTTCACAAGACCAGTCTGGGGACTGCCAAAGTAAGATCTTTTGCCAGGCAGCTGACTCACAGCACACTAAACACGTTCAGGTTCTGGCTTCTGTATCACATTCTTACCTCCTAATAAATTTAGCACTGAGGGGGAAAGAGCAGAAAGACATTTCTGTGACTGGATAGGGCTTTGAAGGCCAATGACTGGATGCTGAGACTCATTTCCAGTTTTTATCATCCAAGGAAAGCTTTTCTGACTGCATTTTCTCCATCCGTAGGAGTATGCCCTAGGTTACTGATTATCTGGGATCTCATCAGCAAGTTTTCAAGGAAGATACTTGTTTCTTTCAGGCTGCAATGGCTCAAGCGAATAAAGCTTCTAAAACACAGCTCATAGAAATCTGATTTCAGCCAAGGGTTTTAATCTCCCTCATAATTTTCCACTATGTTCTGACATCAATTAACAGGGCCTTCTTCCCTTAAACCAAGTGAGAAAATGAGGAATTTTAAGAATTATTTATGAAAATACATGAGATAGTATTGCAACCCATATATTTTTATTTGAATGCTGAAATTTTTTTTCTGAATTTTCAATATTCAAAAACTGGTTTTGATCAGCAAGAAAGTAGTCTCAAAAACCTCCAGGGCTGTCAGGCAGTAAGAGGGATTTTTCAAGAGGGAGATGAAATCAAATGGTACTGTGATCAACAATGTGAAGAGTTGACAGTTCTGATTTTGATTAACTCAAGTTTCAGAATTAAAAATGGATTTAGAAAAGTCAAAGTCTTCTTACCTGTTTTGCTTGTCTGCAGACCAAATAAAACGTCACTTCTTTCAGGCATTTATACTTGACTGAGATACATTCTTCATAAGCTTGAGGGATAAGAAAAAAAGCTTTAATTTACATTTTAACATACCAGATTACATTTCAGCCTACAAATCATAAAATCTGCAAACTTGGAATCACTAAGTGTCTGTGCTATATCCTCAGTGAATAGCTTGAGAACATTTCAGGTCTTTTGTCCTCTGTCTCTAGTGATAATAAACATAAAGTTTCCAGTGCTAAATTTGGTTGCCTACTAGACTTACACTTCTCTGGTAGGATTGCCAAATTACATAAGCAGAGAGACTTTCTGAAACATGGCTTCAGGGAAAAATCACAGCTATGAAGTGTTACTGGATTCAAGAACTAAAGACTGCTGGCTATTTAACTTCAGCAGAGGAAGCAGAAATGAGTAAGATGTCCAACCCTCTTGGCAATCACCTGGTAAAACAACAGCCAACTTCTTGCTTGCATGGAAGCTGCTTTATTCCCAGTCATGCTTGGGGTCAGTCACTGAGTCAGTCACAGCTGAATGGCACGGAGTCAGACTGGTATTGTACTGGCTTCTACTGGGCACACACATGAACAACTCCCTCTGATTTCCAGAGCTACCAGAAAACCACCTCATGACAGAACCTGGCCCTACAGGCCTTAGTCAGTGACAAAAATCCACTCAAAAGAAGTGAGGGAGAGGATGAATGGAAGGAACTCAATTTGAGAGGAACTCAGTTTGTTTCAGAGCCAGTAAAATAAGACTAAAATGACAGAAAAAACATCCCATAGAATTCTAAGATAACATTAATTGCTGCAGTAAGTCTCAATTCAGTGCCTTACTATGCATGGAAAAGTTGAAAGACACCTTGTGATCAGGTAGACCATTTTAGAGAGCACTCAGAAAAGCTGAATAACTTGAGTAAAATTACCAAAGGAAAAAGAGCCAGAAATAAAACTCTGGTCTGCTGACTTGTAGCTGTCTACTCACCACTTAGCTATTGCATGTAATGTGTGGGAAGGGAAATGGCATATTGCATTTAGGATGTCAGAATGTACTCCTCCTGAGGTAAATGATTCATAAAACTCCGTACCAGGGAACACTTCCCTGCATCTACAATCAACTATGTTTAAACATTTAAGACAATGGCACCACTCACTTCCAAGTCACAGTTCTCAAGAACGAAGAACATTCAAGGTGATTTTCTCTGCTTGCTAAGAGCACCTGATGCCCATCTGTTGAGATGTGTTTTGACAGAATTTAATTCCTTTGCAGGTTTGTTTGGTTTTTTTAAATGCATTTATCTTTTTTTATAATGCTGTCTATCTCACTTCTCTTAAAAGCACAGTCCTAATCATGATGCATTCAGGTAGTCATGGACTTGTCTGTTCACTAAAGATTTAGAAAGAGAAAACTTAGTGAATGAACTAACAAATTCGAAATCAAAATAAATGTGAACAGTGAGGGTTATTTTCTTTCTACAGAACATGCAGGGAAAAGCTGGGGATATTGAAAAACACAGTTAGAAAAGAAACAAAGGAGAAACAGTGCAGACTTAAAAGGTACACCCATCCATATATTGAATACTGCAGGATTTGTCATCGTTTCATCCCACAAACCAGACAAGAAGAACAGACATAAGGAGCAATAAAGATGCTCACAAGCCTTCCTACAGAACAGGGTAAGAGATCAGGACTCCTTGGTTTAGAAAATAGGTAACTGGAGATTCACGACACTGCAAACACCACAAAGAGAATTAATAATTCAGCTTCCCACAATACCAGAACTACAGAAGACCCAACAGTGCCAAATCCAAATCACAAAGGTGTTCTTCCTCACAATGATCAGTTAAACAGAAGTATTCATCACAGGATCATTGAGAAAGTATAGAGGGGTTCAAACTTAGACTTGATACACTCCTAGAAGACTGGTTCACCAGAAATTTCCAAAGAAATCCCTAAATTACTGACTGTTCAAATTTAGGAAGATAAACCATGGAAAAGCATGCCTTGTGATCCTTCTCTGAAAGGCTCTGCTATACTGGCCACCACAGGTAGTACAAATTTAAATGGACTTTAGATACAAACCAGCATAAAACTCCTCTGTTTTCAGTCTAAAGGCTTTAAACATTTCCGGAACTGGAATCAACAGGATTGCCACAAAAAGTGAAAAACTATTAAAACTATTAACAGATTTTGGACAAGCAGATGAAACTCAGAATATGAAATAGATAATGAAATAGATCTACACAGATTTATTTCATAGATCTAATGAAATAAATCTACACAGTCTGGCAGTAGTTTAACAAAAGTTGGCATTTCCTTAGAAAAGTAGAAGAATACCTGGTCCTCATGAGACCAGGTTGA
Source organism: Sylvia atricapilla (assembly GCF_009819655.1). Taxonomy (NCBI): domain Eukaryota; kingdom Metazoa; phylum Chordata; class Aves; order Passeriformes; family Sylviidae; genus Sylvia; species Sylvia atricapilla. The sequence goes on from NC_089152.1 coordinate 12,996,038, forward strand.
TGTAGATCATTACATATGATACAACAAGAAAATAAACAGAACTGTGGGCAGACCATAACAACCACTAGAAAAGCTGGTCATATAGTTAATTCATTTTTCTATCAACACAGGAAGCAGATAGATTTGTTACTAGAGAACTACAGGTCTTTACCCACTCTACCACAATTAGTTAGACCCAAGAATGCCTCCTGTATTCCCAGCTGGATGTTTTTAAGCAGAACCCGAATTCTGAATATCTCCTGTAGGAATTCTTCAAGAGCCAGTAAAAGCAATTTCCAGAAAGCCACCTCCTTCTTCTTCAAAACAATTGAATCTACAGCAGCTGTGGAAAGTGAAGAATGCTTCCTGTCACCTTTGTATCACAGCTTTCTGACAGCACTGGTGACAAAATCTGGCACACAATCTCCTCTCAAGTCAATACCAGACATGGAAGTAGACATCCATGGAGAAAAAGCAGTTCTTTAAATGCAGCACCACAGTATTCCCCAGACATCCTGGGGATAATCTATATGAGACATCCCAAGCAGTAGCAAGGCCATGCCCTAAAGAAATCTGGATTAAAGCTTGCTTTGTGCATAGAATATTCTAAATGTATTCCTAGCTCAAGGTTAAATACTGTTTCTTTCTAAATATCACCCACAAATTAAGATCACGTTATGATATCTGTATCTTCTATTTCAAAAGAAAGCTTTTCCCCAGAGATGCCCAGGAGCTGGGTACAGCTAATCAAATTAACCTTGAATGACTTTCCATCTGTGCCCAGCACAACTAACCAAACACAGGAGGCAGGGGCAGCCCAGGGGAGCAGCCTAGCTGGTTCTTTCTGACTTCCAAACCACCAAGAGTTTGTTTGACTTGTTAGAAGAAAAAGCTGTCTGTACAGAAGGGCCTGAAACTGCTGGGTTCAGGTCTGCCACCTTGATGTATCAAGGTAAACCTGTATGGCCTGCACCACTCTGTCCCCAAGTTTTGTGCCAGGGAGCACAAAAAGGTGGGAAACTGAGGGATTTGAAATGCAATGTTTGCCCAGTGCTGGGAATGGCAGGTAATAGGAGAGAAAAACATTTGGTTATTTCACTGCTCACCCCAAGCAGTTCTACAGAGTCAATTTATGCAGCGTCAATTTCTGCAGAGAGGCTGAATGAAAACACTTCCTTCTGCAGGAGCTTGTGTAAACAGAGATACTGTAACCAACCTCACCTCCACACAAGGGAGAATTTCTGGCAGCTTCTCATTTTATCAAGTAAGGAAGAATCTTTCAAATTCTCCACTCAGGAATCACTTCAGTCAAGTTGATTACCAAAGCAATTCTCTTTAATTTGCAAGTTTAGTGCAGAGCAGAGCCTACAGAAAACAGCTCAAATACCTGCAAACAAGATTTTTTTGTAGCTATGCAGAGATGCCTGCCTTGATTCCCAGTGATAATTTGTGGATGCACAATATTGTTGCCTTATAATTAACACATCTATTTCCATTCAGGAGTCTGTTTCCCACACTGAAACAACGTCACGAATAAATCTCACATTTGTAGGGCCAGAGCTGGCATCTCTCCTTATTCAGTATATAACTTTATTGCCATACATATGTGTAAGAAAAAATGTTATCCAGGTACTTTTTAAGGGTGAAGAAACAGCTGTTTAAGAAACAAGAGTGACCTAACAAAATAAATATAATATGAAAAAATCTTAAGATAGCAGGAAGCAGGAGGAGAATAACACACAAACAAACCCCAAACCAGCAAAGAATATCTTCCAAGGCAGCTACCTCCACAAATCCTTATTCCTCCCTGTGTTGCTACCCAATATTCAATAATGCTGCTTGTTCAACATGAATAAAACAAACAAAAAAAAATTTCTCTGCATACGCTCTCTTCAAATTGAGATCTAAAAATAGACAGACAGCCAACAAGAGGGTTTAAACAATTTTATCAGTACTTGATTTATTTTGGCTTTCTGCTCTCTCTGGTCGCAATTCAGTGCAATCCATAAATAAGTTAGGCTGGTAAAGGAGATTGAATTTTTGAGGCCAGAACAGTAATTGAGGAATTGAACAGCCTGGAGGTTGAAATATCTTCTCCTGGGATATAAGCCTTTGGACCTGTTAGCAGCTGTCTATTGCTTTTCCAGCCATGGACACCTATGACCACGTCAACATATGGAACTGATTTACGTTTCTTTGTGTCACACACAGACAGCTCTAATATGTGTGCTGGATATGTTACCTGGATAATATGTTACCTGAAGAAAAATACCTCAGGAAAATCTCTGACCAGAAAACCTCAGAACTATGGGAAGGCCCAATTTCCTATGAAGAAAGGCTGCACCAGCTCAGCACAATTTGATTATACAGAAAGCTGTATTTTACACTTTTCCCACTTGTAAAGGAAAGACTGAAAGTGAAGCCTGAAAGAAGGAATTTGTATTTTTTCTTAAAAGCCAGCAAACAAACAAAACCAGCACTCCACCATTCTTTTGGTCATTATCTCAGGATCAAACTTTGAGCAGAAAACCTCTACAGACAACCAAAGTAAGAAGCAAACCCAACCCCTGACTAAAAGCAAAAAAAAAAAAGGTTTTTCCAGGTCTTACTCTGCATGAAGACACGGAAAGGGCCAGGCCTGGAGGGTGTTTTGGGGCTCTCCCCTCAGCAGCGCCTGCCCGGGGCTGTCCCGCCCGAACCGCGGAGCCGAACCGCGGAGCCCGGCCCTCAGCGCACAGCTCACACCGCACAGAGCCCGCAGCGCTGTCTGTGAGACACTGTCTGCGAGACACTGTCTGTGAGGCACTGTGTGTGAGACACTGTCTGTGAGGCACTGTCTGTGAGACACTGTCTGTGAGGCACTGTGTGTGAGACACTGTCTGTGAGACACTGTCTGTGAGGCACTGTCTGTGAGACACTGTCTGTGAGACACTGTCTGTGAGACACCGTCTGTGAGACACTGTGTGTCAGGCACTGTCTGTGAGGCACTGTCTGTGAGGCACTGTCTGTGACACTGTCTGTGAGACACTGTCTGTGAGGCACTGTGTGTGAGGCAGTGTCTGTGAGGCACTGTGTGTGAGGCACTGTGTGTGAGGCACTGTCTGTGAGACACTGTCTGTGAGACACTGTCTGTGAGACACTGTCTGTGAGGCACTGTGTGTGAGGCACTGTCTGTGAGACACTGTGTGTGAGGCACTGTCTGTGAGACACTGTCTGTGAGGCACTGTGTGTGAGGCACTGTGTGTGAGGCACTGTGTGTGAGACACTGTCTGTGAGACACTGTCTGTGAGGCACTGTCTGTGAGGCACTGTCTGTGAGGCACTGTGTGTGAGGCACTGTCTGTGAGACACTGTGTGTGAGGCACTGTGTGTGAGGCACTGTCTGTGAGACACTGTCTGTGAGGCACTGTCTGTGAGGCACTGTCTGTGAGACACTGTCTGTGAGACACTGTCTGTGAGGCACTGTCTGTGAGACACTGTGTGTGAGGCACTGTCTGTGAGACACTGTCTGTGAGACACTGTCTGTGAGGCACTGTCTGTGAGACACTGTCTGTGAGGCACTGTCTGTGAGGCACTGTGTGTGAGGCACTGTCTGTGAGACACTGTGTGTGAGGCACTGTGTGTGAGACACTGTCTGTGAGACACTGTCTGTGAGACACTGTCTGTGAGACACTGTGTGTGAGGCACTGTCTGTGAGACACTGTCTGTGAGGCACTGTCTGTGAGGCACTGTGTGTGAGGCACTGTGTGTGAGGCACTGTGTGTGAGGCACTGTCTGTAAGGCACTGTCTGTGAGGCACTGTCTGTGAGGCACTGTCTGTGAGGCACTGTCTGTGAGGCACTGTCTGTGAGGCACTGTGTGTGAGGCACTGTCTGTGAGGCACTGTCTGTAAGGCACTGTGTGTGAGGCACTGTGTGTGAGGCACTGTGTGTGAGGCACTGTCTGTGAGGCACTGTCTGTGAGACACTGTCTGTGAGGCACTGTGTGTGAGACACTGTGTGTCAGGCACTGTCTGTGAGACACTGTCTGTGAGACACTGTCTGTGAGGCACTGTCTGTGAGACACTGTCTGTGAGACACTGTGTGTGAGACACTGTCTGTGAGGCACTGTCTGTGAGGCACTGTCTGTGAGGCACTGTGTGTGAGGCACTGTCTGTGAGGCACTGTCTGTGAGGCACTGTCTGTGAGGCACTGTCTGTCACGGCGGGCCACGGGCTGCCCACACACCGCACAGTGACAGTCACACACCGCACAGGGACAGTCACACACCGCAGAGAGACAGTCACACACCGCACAGGGACAGTCACACACCGCACAGTGACAGCCACACACTGCACAGGGACAGTCACACACCACACAGTGACAGTCACACACCGCAAAGGGACAGTGACACACAGCACAGGGACAGTCACACACCGCACAGTGACAGTCACACACCGCACAGGGACAGGGACAGTCACACACCGCACAGGGACAGTGACAGTCACACACCGCACAGGGACAGTGACACACAGCACAGGGACAGGGACAGTCACACACCGCACAGTGACAGCCACACAGCGCACAGCGACAGTCACACACCGCACAGTGACAGGGACAGTCACACACCGCACAGAGACAGGGACAGTCACACACCGCACAGTGACAGTCACACACCGACAGGAGAGGGATGGAGGGCACTCCGGGCATGGCTGGAACATGCTCAGGGAACTGAGGCAGCAGCCAGAACGTGTCAGCAGAAGGTTGACCTCCTCCTCAAAGAAAAACCAGCATTTAACTCGAAATCATTGAGAGAAGGATTAAAAATAGAAAAGCGGAAATATGAGAAAAAGACGCTTGCTAAATGACTGTTAAAATCCACTTTTCCAACTTTCTGAAAAAAGAAAGAAAACAACTATACATCTGGTTTTGTTTTGTAAGAAAAGATGACAGCAACTGAATCAAAAAAGCATTTGTTAAAAATTGGTTTTGAGTACCACATTTGTTCTGATCGAGCTTCTCAGTTTGTTTTGAAGAAAGGCTCCTGACGGCATAAAGTACAAACACAAAATGGGAATAGTCTGTTAGATCTGGTAAATGCCAAGAAGACAGACGGTATAATGGAATTCAGCAGTACCAGTTATTCATAAATAATTCTTCTGATTAAATATTCACACACCGTCATCATCATTTGTCTTGTAAGTCTGTTCTCATAGGCACCTTGGGCTCTGCTCCTACTAGTTCTCTGCACAGACAGGACCAGTGATTTGGATGTATGACACTAAACCAGGATCTCTTCTGAATAACAATGTGCTGCTCATAAAATGCCATCTCTCCAACTTGCTCCTGGGGAGCAATGGCAGGTCCTGCCTCCCCAGGGGCCGGGCACAGCTCAGCCCCACACACAGGAGGCAGAGGAGGGCTCCCCCTGTGCCTATCCCCAAACTCCACTGTCTGACCCAGAGCTGTGCAGGTGGAAAGAGGAATGTGTTTTCTTCCTCATATTTGGCAGTATTTATCCCCAGCCACCAGGATACTGCTCAGTTGGACCTTCTCTCTTCTTTAGTCTTGTAAACAAAACAAAAAATCTAAAATTTTCATCTTAAGCAAGCAAAGAAAGTAGATCTCCACCAAAATATCTTGAATAATAACAATTTCTACTACAAATGTGGCTAGACAACCAGCCTCCTGAAAGAAAACCACCACTCCTCTGCAGCTCAGCAGCTCCCCATGAAGGCCTCTGCATGCAGTGGGTTTTGCAGAGATGTTCAGAATGATCACCAGCCCCACGATTTTCAGTTGCAGTTCTTCCTCCCTCACCTTGTGCTCCAGTTGACAGACAAGAGGAGATCACAGCAATTAATTTTTAAAAAAACATGTATCACCAGAGCACTCTCTCACCAGGTGCTGCAAGGATGTTACTCATGACAAATTTTTTAAGCTCAACTACCTCCTACATACTACAAGGTATACACAGCCAGCTGCAAGTCTGCTGCCCAGAGAGAAATGGCACATCTGGCAGTGGGGTAACTCGGGATTAACTTCCACAGCCTTTGCCTGCACTTGTAGCAGCACTGAGGCACACACAGGCTGAGCCACTCGTACGGCTGGCAGTGTTCAGGATTGATGGTTGTAGCAAGCTCCTCACATGGCTCCTAGCTGATGCACGATGGCTACTTCACTTACAAACCTTCACAGGAAAGGGTTAATAATCCGACAGATACACTTCTATGGAGCACACAAACCAGTAATTATTGCAATTCATTTAAAGATAGGTGAACAGAACTACAGATATTATGTAATGCAAATTATTTAATGTTAAACTCAGATGAAGTAAAATATTTAATATAAATACTAATTAACACTCCATTGGGTTCATCACCTTTTCTGCTTTGCACATATTTACTTCCCTATTTTGGCAGAAAATTAAAACTCAGCACTTGCTCAACATCCTATCTTTAAAATTTAGTAAATAAAAAAAATTGTACATAATACAATTTTTAGATTAAGTATCCCACCTCAAGGATTAAGGACATCAAGTACTACAACAGAAAAGGCCATTCAAAAACCATTTCTTGAGCTGAGATGTTAACTAGTATGTTTATGTGAGGCTATACAAATTAACATGCTGTATCTCCCTCCACAAGCCCAAGCATTTTGATGTACATATAGCACATATACACTGTATTTATACTGTACTTTCTTAGTGATTTTACCCCACTGACACATTTTCTGGGCAACTTCCCATATGCTTTTCAGATGGTATTTACAATACAGTTTACAGGGGAAAAACTAATATTGGACACCTAAAATGCTATCAGCTATGGCCTTAACAGCAAACTTTAAACAATGGCAAAATTTTAACTTCATTAAAATAAGAAATTATATTTTATTACTTGGATTCTCACTAAAATACATCATTTTCTACATATAACTCATAAATCAAGAGATGAAAAACTGAGTACAACGCCTGTCCATGTCACACACTCCCCAATGAACCTTAGGTAAGTTTAAATATGATTTTTCTCTGAACTACACAATACACAGGTGGGTGGTAGCTGTGAGGTTTTCCAGTGATTGCTATAGTACATATCCAAGTTTGGAAGAGAACTACAAATTATTATTTTTGAGGATAACTAGCATAATGTGACAGCAAATACTATAAATGCCTTTGAAAGCTTTCTTTGATCGTGCTGTTGCAGATAAATGGTTTTCAACTGCCAGCAGATTATCTCAGTGCTGACACAGTGAATAAGTACCCCTCCAATATGCAAAATATTTGCAATTTAGCAGCATCTTTTCCATCAAAATAATCCTGGGAGTCAGGTAAAAACAGTCTAAAATGTGATTTATTGAGCATCTCCATCTGCCTGATTAGACATTGCATTTGAATTTTGGTTGGTGAGGATGGGGGCAGGGCCAACTGCAGACTAGGTGAGATCACCATTACTATTCCACAACCTAAGTCCTGCATCAACACTAGCTTTGCCAGGTGTCAACTGCAATGGAATCCTGGGGTGTCTGACTTAAAAAGGTGATAGAACAAACACTATATTCTTCAAACTGAAAAATTTTCCCAGGACAAGAAAGAAAATAAGTATAGACCACACCAGAATGATGAAAATTAATATAACCTGCCCCACATTGTAATCATTTAAATAGATTTTTTATCTGATTTCACCTCTATGAAAGAACAACAGAAGAAGTAAGAAAAGCTCAGGGCCAGTATCTTTTATTATTTAATTATTTGCATGAACATGGAAAAGTTATCCAGAAAAAGTGTAACTTTCCAAAGAGCACACGTTATCTCAAACAATAATGCCACACTCTCCATCCTGCTGACAAGGTTTTCTCAAATTGCAAAATTTTAAGTACTGCCCAAAGTAGTATCCATCCTATTATTTTTCAATAAAAAATAATTCAAATTGTAAATAACCACTATTCACTAAAATGCATTTTTCTTCAACTGTAAGCACATTTCTGAATGATGTCAGGTGAGGCAGTGAGGAACTGTTAACTGCTGAAGAGGTGTAAATAGCAAATAAAAGCACTTTAAGAGTCTTCTTCCATAGGCACATCCTCTTGTAGCTTCTGCACCATTTTGTCCTCCAGCTGCTTTGGTGTACCTTCAAAAAAAAAAAAAAAAAAAAACCCAAATCAAATTCACCATGTTTCTCTAAACCCAAATAACCGTTTTTCTTTGAACAATATACGCGTCTGTTCCAGGTGAAACTGCCTAAACACATCGCTTGAAGACTTGTTTATGAGCAAATCCATCAAGCTCAAAGGTATTTACTACTAACCTCCATCACCTGCTAAAACTGTTCTTTTTTTAGCAGAAAAGCTGATGCTGGTTTTATGCAAAATCTAAAAGGCAGTCAAACGTGTTTTCATCTGCTATGATGAGCTGGTACAGCTGCCAACACCTGGCAGAACCTTGCAAAGGATTACAAAGATTCATTACTTATTACAGATCAATGGCCTTCTCACATTAGTTTTTAAATGAAGATTTAAGCCCTCCTGAATGCTGTGTTGGACAGCAAGAATGTTAACTCTCAATAAGGTGACCAAGAAGAAAAACAAAGAAAAAGGAAAATCCAAGATTTAGATTTGATTCTTCTCTCTGCCATCAGAACTGCAGAATACCAAGAAGAGAGCTGATGTACTACACAGTGTTGTGTATCATTGATTTAATACAAGAAAAGCCAAATACAGAAATAAACACTTGAGTTTATTCCTATTAATTCAATTTTAATTTGATTCCTTTTTGCTTTCCTCATGTAGTTCATGGAGTGCCAGATAGTGAGTGCAATTTAAGACACTCGAAATAAGGAAAAGAAAGGATGAATGCAGGACTAGATAAATAAAAAGGTATATTTTATTCAGAACAAAGACACTGCTTACATTTAGTGGCAAGAACTATTCCCCATATTCAACAGACAAATTAATTTTAAGACAAATGTATGGGATTATTGATCTGTAGAGTAAGTCATTAATCCTAAAAGTGTGTAGGCAAACCAGTAGATCAAGTTCTTACCTGCATGGGGAGCACGAAGAAGGTGTAAATTCTGTTTGACTTCTTTGATGTCTTCTGCCTTCTGCAACTCTTTGCTCTTCTTTAATCTGAGAAAGGGAAAAATTAGATTTAGTTACCTTCAAAGAGGAGATGTATGTTTTCATTTTAATGCATGGTATCTCTCATTAAAGGTCTGTCTAGGCTTTAAATAACTATTATTATGAGGAAATAAAGGTTAAAAGTATTTGAAGAACAATTCAAGAAAACACAGCACCATTTCAACTCCTATCAGAGTTTTATTTAAATTTAAGACTCTGTATACAACCAAGAACTACAATACAACTGTTATCCTTGAGTGTCCAAAAGCCACATTTCCTTGGACAGCCAATAACACAGGGTAAGAGCCCAACCTGTGTATTTTACCCCATCCTTTGGATGACTGTGTATATACAAAGCAAATTACTCTTTAAAAGTGGATCATCCCATTTCTGGAAAGGTTGGCTAACACACACACACAAGGGGAGCCCATCACACAAATAATTCTCACCTGTTCATAATAAATCTGGCTTGGCGCTTTTGCTTTATTTCCTCGACTCTCTTCATTGCATCCACTGAAATAAATCAGAAGTTGTTTTAAATGTGCTTAAGTCCCTGCAGCAGAAAATCCACGCTATTTTAGTAAGACAGCTCTTACCAATGCTCCCATAATACCCAAATACCAGAGGCAACCTTACACTATATAGAGGAAACTACTCCTTCTCCAAAGAGCAGGATAAGGGAATGTTCTGTGTAGCAACTCTTATTACTTGTATTTTACAACTTATTTATGCTTCCACTTTTGTGCCTACACATAATTTCTGTGGTTAACCATCACTGCAAAAGACTCTTACTTGAAAAAAGATGCAAGTTACCATCTTCTCCTTTGTGGCATTCATTCACATAAATATAAGGATATTATTCTCCTATTTTATGGCACTGATTCTACGAAACAAACTGAAGTGGATTGAGCACAAATAGAAACAACTGCATCAGTGCAAAAGGTTTACATTGGAAGCCTCTTAAAAAACTGTAAAACCACTAAGAGGTTTTGAAGACAACAATTCAAAATAAAGGACTTCTGGTCCTTATTTTCAAACCAGTTTCTGAAAAAAAAACATCAAGTGAAACTCCACACTGTTTACAACTCAAAGAACTTAGTCATGATTTCAGTAATTTCAAACACAATCACTACAAGCTGTCAATACTCTAAGAAGACTTTTGAAAACACATTCATGATAAGTAAAAAAATCATCTTTTGGTTTTTTCTCTCTAATGACTCACCAGTCTTGTTCCACAACTCTCTCTGGTATTTCACTGGTTCGTTCCTACGTTTTTCAAATTCAAATGAATTATCCTGTATCAAAACAAAGTAAATACAGACTATATGCAGAACCTTATTTAGATCAATACATTCTTACTGTAGCAGTCACTCATATAATTGAATATTTTACAGGATATTCCCCCCCCTTTCAGAAGCTCAATTCCTAGGCTTGAACAACCATTAGAGATAAATATGAGAAGGAAATCAAGTTGAGTGTTTGACCTCAAAGTGTCAGGAGCCATGGCGCTTTGTCTGAAGAGAACTATTTACCACAACAGCTCCCACAGCTATTTTCTATTTAGCAAGACAAAAGGAACAGAGAAAACCCATGTGGAATGGGAAATACAGAGTAGATTAGACAGGTGGAAGGCGAAATTGAAAACCTGTAGATTCAAAAGCATTTATTGCAGCACAAATAAGTTCTACTCAACAGCTTGTAATGGTTTAAAAAAAAACCCCAACCTCTATTTCGTTTTAAGAACACTGAAACAGTATTTCTAAATTGAAATTGTGAAATATTTCAATCGATAACAGCTGCTATCCCCCAACCATCCCCTCATCCCCATGGGCTGAAGACAAAAAAAGTTTCTTGGTTTTTTGGTTTGGTGGGTTTTTTTGTTTGTTTTTTGCCAGACACACTTAGCTTTTTATCAGTTTTATCTGAGGACTTCTCCCTGCCCAAAGGTTGTGTTTCGTTGAGGTAAAGCTGAGTTACACAGCATCAAGTTCATATATTGGCTTTATCCTTAAAACACATTATGTATCTCAAAACTGGAACATATTGTAACCTATTCAGACATGTATAAGGTAATTTTAAATTCACTTATTTTCAAAAATGTAATTTGACATAGCCAGAAACAACTCAAAAGCAAGAAACACAATTACTGAAGATACTAATTAATCACGGCTTTTCAGAATCACATTAAAAAATAAAATCACATTCTTTCCCTTGGAAAGATCCACAGAAGGCAGGAAATAACTGTGTCAAAATGCTTACTAAATTTTTAATAGCCTGTAAAAAAGTAGGAAATTAAGTCACAGTAATTCTTAAATTATTTAAGGTCTGTCCCCCCAAATGTAAATGTTTAATACTTTTAGCACTGAAGCAACTTTGTTTTGAAATTGCATTTGAGGTCTCATGCTGTTTTTCAAACATTCCTCTCTATGCAAAGATTTTTCCTACACTGCAAGCTTTAAGAAGACTTCATAGATAAATACTTTAGGGGTTTACATTGAGAGGATTCCTGAGGTACCTGGTAACTCAGATTGTTTGTGAAGAAATACAGCTACCAGTTGTATATGTACAGAGAGCAGAGGATTTGTTGGTGGGGAAAAATGCCCTGGACTTGGGAGCCACCACGTGTTACCAGCACAGACACCTGACACTGGCTTCCATCCCGAAGGGGGAAGATCCAGGGTTTTTTTAATCAAGCTGAATGAACAGCTCACTCTCAAGAACCTCTCACATTGTCTTCCACAATCCCTCTTCTCCCCAGCTCATTTCATTAAATGACACTGTTTCAAGCCACCAGCCCAGCCTGTGTGCCACAGAAAGAGCCATTTTAATGTGCTAATGTAATGTGTGAACCAATTCAGTTTCTTACCACTGTCAGTTCCTTGCCAGCTGCTTTACGGAATGCTTTAGTCCATCTCATCTTTCTGGGATTTCGCTTCTTTTTAAAGTTTCTGTGGCATTTTGATTTGCAGAATCTAAATATCTTAAAGAAGGGGATGAAAAAGAAGAAAAATCTTAGTGAAATCATATTACTCATGCCCCACTGCAAGTGTGATATCAAACACTTCAGGTTACTCTAACAATACTGCTCATTAGAAATTATACTCAGTTTCCAAATGCCAGTATTTTTACAAAAAATACAGCTATTAACAAAAATAATTTCAAGCACTAATGCTGTTTTTTTCATTATAAAGTCATTTTCACAGCTGCCAGGGTTAAGCAGAAGTACTTACAATTAAGCTGATTATCATAAAATACACCTGAGTTCTGAGAATTATCAGCTGCAAAAATAACCATAAAGCCAAACCTGTAGTATGAATAAACAATTTTCTACAGCTGCCAGCACTTTTTAGACACAGTACCATCCTGAGAACAACAAAAAATCCTCACACCTCTCACACTGAACGCAACACACACAGAGAAACGTCTGTTTTCTGGGATGCAGCCTTAAACCTCAAAGATTACCCTGCAGGAGTCCTAAGCACATTAGTTAAGTCCTGGACTGAATTTATTGAAAGCTGCTAAAGCACATGACAAAACGTTTAATTGGGCTTTTTGGTTTTTTCCCCTATTTTTCTAGCTATTCTACAGAATACTAGACTCTTTCACTTAAAAAATGTCAGAACTACACGTTATTCATGAGGTTTTGAAAACCCTCTTTTCCTACAGCCATATCCTCCTCCCCACCTAATAACAGTCCATTCTAAAAGAAATTAACAGAAAACACGAAACTTCTAATTAAGGCAACCATCTTCGAAAAGCTTTTTTTTTTTTTTAAACACTCTTCTATCAGGTTTTTTCACCTAAACTCGGGCACGCCTGCCGCTGTATTTTGCCTTTTCACAGCCTGTGTTCGCAGGTAACCTTGGCACCAGCCGGGCCGGCGGCGGTGAGCACACCGCCCGTGTCAGCGCGGCCCCGAGCCCCGGCCGCGGTCTCTTCTGACGGCCGCCCGGGGAGGGAGCGATTTCAGCAAGCTTCGCTTCACGCCGGCGGCTCCGACGGCCCGCAGCAAGGATCCGGAGCGCGGCAGAGGCCGGGAAACGATACACAACGTTTTGTGTGTAACCCCGCCAGGCCGCGGCAGGCCCCGAGCGCCACGGCCGCGCAGCTCTGACAGCCTCAGCGGGGCCAGGCCCATCGGGGCCGGCACATCGGGGCCAGACACATCGGGGCCAGGCACAGCGGGGCCGGCACATGGGGCCAGGCACAGCGGGGCCAGGCACAGCGGGGCCAGGCCCATCGGGGCCAGGCACAGCGGGGCCAGGCACAGCGGGGCAGGCCCATCGGGGCAGGCCCATCGGGGCCAGACACATCGGGGCCAGGGCACAGCGGGGCCAGGCACAGCGGGGCCAGGCACAGCGGGGCCAGGCACAGCGGGGCCAGGCACAGCGGGGCCAGGCACATCGGGGCCGGCACATGGGGGCCAGGCCCAGCGGGGCCGGGCCCATGGGGGCAGGCCCATGGGGGCCAGGCCCATGGGGGCCAGGCCCAGCGGGCCAGGCTGAGCCCCGAGCCCCGCGGGGACACGGGCCCTCAGCCCGCCCCCGGAGCCGGCAGCCCGCACTGCCCACAGCCCAGCACCCACCTGCTGCCACCTTTAGCCAAAGTCTGAAAATTAAAGGGTGAGGATTCTGTGTTGCTCTCCTAAGTGTATTATTTCTTAGTAACAACTGAAAACAAACAATTCAGCCCCTTCTCTTGCCGACAGCCACAGCAGCTGCCAGATTACTGCATCGCTCCAGGTCCTTACATTTAAAGATCAGTAAGACATGAATTTCGCAGATTCACGGAATAGTCAGCGTTGGAACGGACCTACAGACAACGAGGATTGCTGACTGCAGCTCTTAAGCTAATGGCCCGTACAGGGATCGAACCCACAGCCTCGGTGTTCTCAGCACCGCGCTCTGACCCGCTGCGCTCATCTCGGGCTCCCGCCCGCCCACACACCCGGGCGGTGCGTGCGGACCCCGGCAGGGCCCGGTGCCGACACCAGCAGCGGCCCCGGCCCGGGACAGGGGCTCCGGGACAGGGCCCCGGCTGTCAGCGCCCCGCGTGAGGCGCGCCGGTGACACCGAGCCCCTCTGGGGCCCGCCGGCACAGGCCGGGCCGGCGCAGGGAGCGGCCGTGAGCAGTGCGGGGAGAGCGGTGCCGGTCGGGCGGTACCTTGCAGTCGTTGCGCACGAACATGACGCCGTGCCCCGGGTAGATGGGCCCCGAGCAGAAGTAGCACTTCTCGATGCGCATGGCGGCGGCGGCGCGGGCGGAAGCGCGGCCCAGCTGACCGGAGGCGGCGGCGCGGGGCGGGCCCGGCCCCGCAGCGCCACAGCGCCCCCTGCCCGCCCCGCCCGGGCACAGGCCGCGGCCGCCCTTTGTGAGGGGAAAAGCGTGTCACACGGGCGAGAAATTACCGATCCGCTGCTAACAATAGGATAAACGGAGTAACCCAAGGGAAAAAAGGGAGTTCGATACAGATTTTTAAGGCTACAGTTGATTTACTGTAAAATTGAGGCAACACTTTCTGTGCTGTTTTCGTATCTGTAAAATCCAAACTAAGCAAAATTTGATATAATGTCTAAAGCCAGTGGTTCTGTACATCATATAGGTACCTATTACTCCTTCCGTTCCCTCTCCTTGAGTTACCTGTTTATTGTGAAAGGACCTAAATCCTAGGCCCCGTACCTTCCAAATTGTTGGAATTGGAGAAGGATCGTCTCTCTATTCTTCACCTGTAGGATGCTGTCCCAGCTCTGAGTCTGAAATCCTCCTTACCACATAAGTCTTTATCATCAAAATTCCTGCCTTTCCATTTAAAAGAAATTAACTACCTGAGTATCTGGTGAAAAATCCATGTGTTGAATTGCACATGCCTCTAAAGCAGTTTTTGCTTTCTGGTTTCTAGAACAAAAGAAAGGCAGTCAGCTTGGTGCTGTATTAATACCAGAGGAAGAATGAAAAATTGCTTCAGCACAGTGGAGACACCTTATCAGCACAGAGGCTGTCCCCAGTCTGGCTGAAAACCAGACCTCAGCCGTCTGCTGCAGGAGAGCTGGGCAGGAGCAGAGCACTGGGCAGGATGTTACTGACTCACACCGCAGGCCAGAGCCAGGGCCCAGTGCCTGCGACAGAGATGGCAGCCCGCCTAATAAGAGCAAACTACACACACACACACAATCCAATCTTATGAGGGAAGCTATAAAGACAAGTTTACAGCCAGAGGCAAAACCAAATAGTGAACAAGTTTGCTTAGGTCCAGAGCTGTTCTCCTTTTTCAGTTTGACTGAGTTTCCTGCCTATGCATTTTTTTTCCTCATGGGCTGTATTTATTTCACTTTTCCTGGCACAGGACAGCTTTTTCCTGTTGTGAAGTCTTTGTTGGCTTCTACAGTTTAAACATTTTGAATTACAGACTGTCACCAATACGTCCAGCAGACAGATAGGATGTGAATGCACAGTGATAATACAAACACTTACCATTAGGTTTTCACCCCCAGCTCTTTTTTTCACATCAAAGCACTAATCTCTACAGGCTGTACAATGCTGTAGGTTTGAAGTGCTTGTTCCTGACTAAAAGGCAATTTAGATTGAAGGTTGCAGGTGACAGAATCCAGCCTAATTATAAAAAAACGATATATACTTCTACTCCATTAATAGTTATTCACAGACAGAATTAGGCATTGAGCTGAAAACCAGCCTCACTGGAAGAAGAGATTTTGCAGCAAACCAAGTATCTCATTTGTTTTTGACACAGATTACTACAGCAAGAATTGTTTCACCAAACATCTCAACTGACTACCTTAAACTGACTACCTCTGATCTGCAAGTATTTACATACTTGTACAAGTTTCCTAACAGAAGTAAAAGAACTGTCATGCAGTCATTTGAAAGAATAAACAACTGTCAGGCAAATGCACTTGTAGGGTCAGAGACATATGATCATGTTGGGTGGAAGACACTTCTGGAGATCATCTAGAGCAAAGCCCTGCTCAAAACAGAACAAATTAATACCAGGCTCCCCAGTTTAGTTTTTAGAGTCTTCAAGGATGGAGATTCTATAACCTTCCTGAGCTCCTGTTCCAATTTCTGATCACTTGTATGGTGATGATCTTTTTCTACTATTTAATCTTGTTTGTTTCAGCTAGCATTACTGCATAGGGTTATTGCAGCCCAGGTGGACTACCCAGTAACACTTGCCATTCTTAACCTTAATGAGGTTTAGTTCAGCTCATTCTCTTGCCTGTCAAGGAACCTCTGAACAGCAGCAATGTCCTCCAGCACATTATAACCTACCTGGTAATAGACACTGCTCTTGATGGAAGCAGTTACTCTGAAAAATCGGGCTCCTTACCTCTGTAGAAGCAATAAAGTTGACAAAATGTATTTTTTGATTCCCTTTGCTCTGAACATGTGACACGCTCAGATGAGCAGCATTCTGAATGTCTCAGGAACACAGAACTGATGTCTCCATTGTCTTCTCTGGGTTTGGGTTTGGGCTCCTCCTGCTATCAGCCAGCACTCACCAGGCCCCGTCTGACTGGTTTGGTCAGTGCAAGAGGGTCAAGAGGTACCAAAAAGTACCTCAGTCCCAGCACAGACCTTGGACACATCTGAACAAAGAATCCTCACAACACCAGTGCAGGACACAGACTGACACTGAACCGAGACAACAGGAAATGTTACAATTCACTTCAACAGTGCTGGCAAAGTTCATATCAGGTTATGTTTAACTGTTTTATATTATAAGAAGAAATCCTGGGAGAATCCATCTTAATGGAAACACATTCCAAAACTTTGTTCAATTACAGATCACAGTGTCTCCATCTGACACCGAATGGAAACAACTTTTCTTGAAATAACAGTTTTGCATCACTAAGAATTCTTGTTTCTTTGTTTCTTAAAACCAGTACTAGTCTAGTGATAGCAGTGTAATTTACTGTCAAGAAACATTTACTATGATTTCTCATGAGAATTTAAAAGGGAACAGAAGTTTTGTCACACAATAATTCAAACAGATAAATCTTATGGCACATTTCAAAGGCTGACATCAAAGCAATTTCATATAGATCCTCTTTGTAAATAGTTACAAATAATAGGTATGACACAGATATGACAGTTTCAGTATTTAATATTTAATATCCAATTTAAACATAAGTATTCAAAAGGAAATATTTTTACACTATTTCAGTAGTCACTTAGCTCAATATCTGGTTGCAATAATCCTTAAAGTTTTCAGGAACTGGATGGAGCCATAAGCATGAAAACTCCCATTTTAAGTTAATGAATGACAAAGTTCCACTGCAACCCTCTGAAAAGCAAAGAGTTACATTAAAAGAAATTCAGACACTGAAGTACATTGAAATGTATTGTGTCTTACAGTAGAGTTTCTTACTCTACTGGTCAGAAACATGATGGTAACTTCAAAAGGCACTCTGAATTAAACTACAGTAACTCCGGTCTACAAGCATTTTAGAAGTGGAGTAGAAAAAACCAAAACCCTATACTCTATAAATTTCTTTTACCTCTGTCCTAGCCCCAGAGCAGTCAAATTATATTGCACTTTTAAAATATTCTGTGTAGGCTGTGATAAAAATCTAATATTTACACATTGTGTTTGTTAAAGAACAATGCATTCCTGTGTAAAATATTTTAAGAACCATGTTTTAACACTTATTCTTGTATTAATTATCATAACGAGAAGCTATATCAAATCTTTTTTCCTTAGATACTATTCTAGAAACATTTTTGGTCCTTCCTTCAAAAATTTTGCTGTGCTGCAATTCATGTTCATAACATAACTGGTATCAATACTTGCCTGAAATTGCAGTAGTTAGAATATTTAAATAAATAAATACATAATTTTAAAAGAAGCAATAGCTTTGGAGTTCTGTAAACAAGCTGCTGTGGAAGGTCTGTAACAAGACTCAATTTGGCATGTTACAACTTTAATTGGCAATACCTCACAATTATACAACCTCTGCCAGGGTAGAAAACAGTTTGGTAGGCACATCTTATAAATCAGTCTGGGCAAATGCCCAAAAAATACTGATTGTTTCCTAGGTCATATGAATAAATAAAAATGGTTAGAGTGACATGATCCACTGAAACCAAAAATTACATTTATGTGATTGATGGGAGCGGAGGGGAGAGAAAAGTAACTCTATTTGTTTTAAAATACAATCTAAAGGAAATGAACAAGCCATAAATGACTATATGGTAACCAAGGTGTTCAGGACACAAAGGTTGGCAGAATAAAATGAGCATTATAAATTCATAGAAATACTGATCTACAGAACTAGTATCTTAGCTGCATCTCAGCAGAAGACAATAATCATTCATTTCTCAATCCAAATTTGAAGAAACATTCTCAATCTGTGTTTGGTAAAACAAATTCAGTGCAAAGCACCAACTCTGATGGAATTTTCCTGACATCTAGGTTGCCTTACATTCCTGTTAAGACATGAGTAGCAATATGAAATAAACATAACAGATGCACAGTTATGCCATTTACATATAAATTTACATACATGCATGTTCTAGAAATTCAAATTATGTCAGGAGGCCTCACAGGCTGCGCTGGATACATTTCATATAGTACAGTTGTAGTTTACATGTTCAATTACATGACATGCCCCAAGTGCTCTGTGTGCACATGCCTTTGCTTCTCTGGAGCTTTTTATTCTGTACTGAAGAGCGTCCCTTTGATTTTCACACTGAAAACTGATGGATTAGGAGAGCAAAGAGAAACTACTTTTAGGCTTTTGTGAAAAACACAGGATATGCTCTTTAAGATTGTTATTAGTTGGTGAAATTATTAAATGTTTCTGTTTAAAACCAAGAAGTAAGTTGGTTATCTTGCTATTAGGAGACACCAAGAGTTGTCACAATATCTAATCTAAATGCCTACCCTGTGTAGTTAATGGAGACTGCCAAGGGCAACTGCAAACCCTTCCATTCAGAAGCCTATCCCTTCTGGCTGCCCATAGAGATACGTTTCTGAATTTGGTAATGAAAATTCCTTTCCTCCCCTTTCCCCCCAAGCAGAGAATTCCAGGAACATCCAGTGCTAAACCAAAGTAAACCTTTGTCCCACAACTAATAAACTGCATACCTTACAAATGAAGATCAATATTGTTTGAGAGAAAGCAAATAAAAATTCATATCAAGAATACAGCTCATTAAATAACTACACAAAGCAATTTGTCTCGAAGTTAAACAGGTAAGCTGCAACTGTACTGTATCATACACATTCAATTAACTCTAACTGGGCTAACAGCCACATCTGCCTTTTTCTTGCTCCTCGTTCAGTTGTTCTGTAGAGCTGTGGCCATTGGAGCGCACCACCCCTTCAGGGATCCAGGATTTATCCACACAGCGTTCCATGCGCTTCATAATGAGGTCAAGCAGAGTTTCAATGGCTTTGCTTACATTATTCCCATTTGCTGCACTGGTTTCAAAATATGGTATCCTGCAGGAGACAAAAAATACAACCTTACATCACACAGCCGTCACTCACAGGAGAAAAAAAAATACAGTATTCTTGCCACGTACTTAGAACTCACACTAAGACTGTCACTGCTACTGCATAGCAGAGAGACACTAAGTGCTCCGTGGTCTGAAATGCAAAAGAAATTAATTAAATGGCTGACTGAAGGTAGGTCAGAGGGGCAAACGTTAATGGAGTCCACAATTTACAGAGAGACTTGTCAGGATGATTTCCCAAAATTGTGCTCCTGAGGTTTGTTTTATTAAACCCTGTTCCCTGCAAGAGATGCAGTTACTCCAGAGCTGATGTGCACAGAAATCAGTAAGGAGAACACTTGTGCACACACAGACATATGAAGTACTTGCAGGAGAAGGAATGCTGCTATGGCCATTCCTCTGCAAGCAAGACACTAAAGAATCACAATGTGGTGGTACTCATCACAACAGAAGGTGACTTTCTTCTATTGACACCAAACTCTAAACTTTCTCACATAAAAGAAGAAATCTCAGTGCTCAGAACACCTATCTCTTTGTCAAGAAAAGTTTCTGGCACCTTGGTTTCTAAAGTACAGTGCTTGGGTCTGTAGGCTGTGGCTTCTGTACTTAGTGCTCCCCACAGTGTGGTGCTACAGTGGCTGCATTTGTGTTACTGCCCAGGAAACTGATACCATCACTTCAGAATTGTAAGTATTTCTTTCTTAACTTGCAAGACCCAATGAGTAGCCAAAAACATCCGTGTCTGTGCAGGTCTCTTACAATCTGTTTCAAATACATCATAAATCCATGCGAGGCCCTTCCACAGAAGGAGATGTTCACTATCTCACACTTTAGTTACTAGAAGACTGCTCACTGCAGCAGATTCATCTTGCCTCCCCTCAGGAGAAAATGACTCCTAGCAGCAATCCTGTCTTACCTCTACAGGCCAGAGAACTTTTTAACTGCCTACAGACTGGATGTGACCCACGACCTTGACTTCTAGCTCACTATTCCTAAATTAAGTTGCATTTTCAGCCATAAAGATAAATACTTTATAAATTATTTTCAGAAGTCATATGCAAAGAGATTTAAGATATGGTCACATGCCATCTGCTGCTGTTTAAAACTTCTTGCTCCTTCACCAGCAGCTGGTTAAAGTACCACATGCACTTGCTGTTGTCTGTGTGACACGGACTTCAAACAAGCATTTTCACAGGAGAAGGGAAAGGTAAGAATATATTACTGCACTAAACCCATTTCTCTCATAGACACATTGCTTCTGATTTGGCTCCAATGATTCTCTGAGGCCAAGGCAAGCTAATTTGTACCTAGTAAACATCATGACACAGCAGAAGGCCTGCAGAACAAGGCAGCTTGCACTGAGGAGCCAGTGTTCACACTAGACCTGTCTTGTGGGCTTTACTTTGGAGCAGTTTACTCTATCCCTCCAGAAGAAGGTGGATTAGTGGTTGGAGCACATCATTTAACTCAGTTTTCATTTGAGAAGGAATCCAGTTCATGTGCTAGAAAATTGCTTCACTGTGTTAATTAAAACACAACAAATGTGTCAGATTATTTCCTTCAGAAGCGTGTTTCTGATTCTAGTGAAATGCAAATGTAATCAAAAGATGAGCCCCATGAAAGAGTTAAGGAAGAATAAAAGTACAAGTTAGTATCTGATAGGAATAAAGATTTCACATACTTCCTTCAGAGGCACATGACCTGTGCCTGCCAGGAAGGGGAAGGGCAAGGCAACCCTGTTTTCCTACTGGTCTAACTCAGTTTTCAGACTCCCTGAGTGCTGTGAGAGTGCAGATGCCTCAGCACAGGTAAGAGCAAAGAAGTGACCCCATTATTCACCTGCCTCTCTAGCCAAATTCTCTCTCTTTTCCAGAACATTTGGCTAATCTTTGCTTGGCAGTAACCAGTGTAAATTTTCACAATCTCCAGTGCAAGATTATTGCAAGACTAAGTACTTATTTTTAAGCAATGCAGAAAATATTAATATCAGACAGAAAAAAAGATATCATAGCCAGTTCAGCATTCCAAAATGCTTATTCTCACAATAACCTTCCAGTGTACAGAAAAAAGCATTACAGAAAACATCTCATTCTGCTCTAAACCCAGCAATAATTGGAAGAAAATTACTTACCCATATTTTTCTGCAAGTTCCTTGGCCTCTTCTTCCTTCACCATCCTTTGGTCCTCCAGGTCACTCTTGTTTCCACATAACACAATGTCTGGGTTTTCACAATATGCATGCATTTGTAGCTGACCTGGCAGCACCAACACGAAGAAGGGTCACAAATCAGTGCTACACGTTTGTGTAGAACACTACACAAACCAAGCTGCTTCTCTCCTGCCTCACAGCACTTCTCCACTTGCACTGGGGAGCCAGAGAACAGGTGGGCTTCCACTGTCACACACCCAATGAAAAACCCCAGGAAATAGAAGCCTGGCAAAGTTAGCACAGAAACTTGGGCATTTGCATTTTCAGGAGTTACACTCACTAAACACCTACAGGGAGCTGCCAGGAAAGGATCTACTCCCCTCTCCAGATGGATGATGCAGTCTGGGAACTCCTCTGCCTAGATATACCAGCCAAGTAACATTTGCCTCCCATTAAGTTTTGCTGACAAAGCTTCAGGTGAGTCAAAATACTTTTGCATAGACTTCCCACACTTAAATTACTGAACAGCACCAGAGCCAGGGATAGGATATTGTCTCAGTTTTCTTTTATATGGTTAAGATCCAAGTCCAGTAGGCAAAGCTGAATTTTCAGGTGAGCCCTAGCAGCTATTACAGTTACGAATACAACATTTACGTTCTTTTACTGAGAAAGGCATAAAAACCAGTACTTGAAGTTCTAATTCTCAGTGAGACTCCGTATTTACAAACATAACCCCCACTCCCCATTCCACCCATGCAAAGAAAGAAAGAGGGAAAAAAGCCATACTTATCCAGTTTCTGACATTCAGAAAGCTTTGCTCATTTGTCAGATCAAAGAGCAGAAGAAACCCCATGGCATCTCTGAAGAAAGCTGTAGTCAAGCTACGAAACCTAGACCAGCAAAGTGAAATTAATTTGTTTATCTGACAAGTTACTTTGAAAATGTAATTGCTTACAGTCATAGAAGAACTGAAGTAACTCAAGACTGAATGAACCAGAAGGAAATATTCATAGTTGTTTTGCTGAGGCAGAGACCATGTTGGAAAAATTGCTAACATTACTGTGGTCTAATCAAGGCCTAATGCATCAAGGAGACTGGACTGTGAGAGCTTTAAACAGTCTCTTACTATAAAGCATGCCTTGATCAAGATTAAAAATTAAAACAATAGTGAAATTCTAACTTTGAACAAAAATTTATCCCCTATACACATCAGCCCTTGAATTTAAGACTAACAACAAGAATGCTAATCTTTTAATAGGCCAACAGAAAAGAATCCTTTCAGATGCTTTTGCCTGTCTGACTTTCCCAAGACCTCAACATATTTACAGAAACTTAAGAGAACTTTAAAAAGTCAAGCTTTAAAAGTATTTATATGCACTGGCTATGGAAAAAAAAAAGATTAAAAAGCAGAAATTACAGGTTTTGTGCTCTACAGTTGTAAATTACAGTTACAATTTAATGGGTACTCATATGAAGCTTTCCACTGCTATTAAAGTAAGCTCCTGGTGCCGTCTTGAGCCATACCTTTCCTGCCCTGCAGTGTCCCAGAGCTGAAGATGGATCCTCTGTCCTCTGCCACCAACACCATCTGGCCCATTGGGTCTATACACCTGGAAAAGGTAAATTGGCAAGACTGTTACCAGTCCAGTTGCCACAGAACACAATAGAACTGACATTTAAAGTCATTAAATGCAGCAAAAGTAGCACTGCTGATGCACAAATCCCAACTACAACTCAATCACCTGCTTTACCAAGACAAAGGCAGTATGAGATGCATTTTAATATTGCATCCACTTGAATATTTTTTTAAAAGGGTAAAAGTGAAACTGCAAAACCAGTACCCAATAGACTATGGACTCTAGACAGATATTTAGAGCCATGAGGCAAGATTAATTTTAGTATTTTGATTTTCTTGGTTTTTTGCTACCTTACATCATGTTCCAAATAAAATACAAGAAAGCACCAATGCAATCTGGCAATGTATTTGTAGTAGTAGCAGAAACTCATTAGCAAACAGAATATGCTCAGAGATAATGACATCTCTACTTAGCTGCCAAAATGCTGCTGAAAAATTGCTGAGGGTAGATCTTATCAGATCACAGCTTAGGAAGCAGAAATTGGATGATAAAAATAAAAGCTGAAGAGTTTGCTCAGCATGAAAAAAATAAATAAGGGCATCTATCAGTCTTGGAAGGATCAGATAAAAATGGATTCATTTCTTGTTTAGAATGCTTCAAGTTAGGTCATCTTCTTTACCTTCAAATGTCATTGTATCTAAGATCACAAGAGCTACAAACATATCTTTAGAGATCCACAAATTCAGCACGCTTATGTATTATAAGATTCAGGCTCTAAGCCTAAACCTTATCCTGAGTTATCAAATATGCTGATCAAGTAAACCACCATGTTTACAATCCCACAAAAGGAACAATGACTTATTCAAGAGACCAGTTTGGCATTAACTAAGATATCTAGTCCTTGAACTACTGTGGTGGATGTCATACATTAAAAACCAGTCTGCATGATGCCCATTACCCCATCCAGATTTCTGGACACAGGAAATCATCAGGCTACAATGAAGAACATTTAATACCTGTATGTAACAACAAAAAGCTTGTGCCAACTCCATTTCTCAGAGCAGTAAGGACCAGCATCCAATTGGTTATGATACTGCAGTGCTCAGCTTCATATCAGAAGGACATTTGCTTAGTTTAATAAAAATTCAGGGGTTGAAAAAAGCAATCTTATATTTCATAATTCTTCTCTGCTGGTGGTGACTGCTTAGGAAGCCAGATCAGCTGCATGCACCATTTCATCCACATATTTAAAAAACTGCATCTTTGTTTAGCCATTTCAGTTCATACCCAGCAAAAACATTTTACTACAGTTCAGTCCTTCCTTGTGAAAGGAGTTCAACAGTAAAAGTGCCACTCCAGGTACTGTGTGCACAAGTCACTGAGTAGACACACTCAACACCACCTGCTGAGCAGAAAGAAGTGGTTTCTTGGAATCAGCTCTTTAATTTTTGAGGAAATGAGCCTGTACACAGCAATGACAAGATGAGGCCTTCACAAAATGAAGCACACAGTAACACTGATTGCAGAACACAGACAGACACCATTTCAAGTAGCACATTCTTCATACAAACTCACCACTCTCTTTTCCCGGAAGTCAATGCCCACCGTTGTGATGAATTTGGAATTAAATTTGCCATCAGTATATTGGTAAAGAAGGCTGGTCTTTCCTACTCCAGAATCACCGAGTGCCAGGAATTTTATGAGGTAATCATAGTCCCCATCAGACATAGTGAGAATTCAGGCGGCACCTTGAAAAGCAAAGCAAAAAGGAATAGTTAGTCCAGACCTCTGCCAGGACTTGTGACAAATGTTTAAAACACAAATCAGTCCCTGAACTACAAAGCAGCAAGTGGTGGGGCCAGTTCTGTGCTCCTTTACACCAACTTCACTTTAAACTCTGAATTACACGAATTACCAATATCAAATTCAGCTGTGACTGAAAAAGTGCATCTTTAGTTTTATTACATTACTCTTACTGGAAAGGGAAGGCAATACAATTTTAACTTCTTGAGGCAAGACTGAAAATCAAGGTCAAACTATTCAAGGTATCTAGAACAAACTGCAGAACTGTTTTTAATCCTCATGGAAGCTGGCAAAAGCTACTTAATTTTACTAGCAATGCAATTCTGGTCTCATACTCACTATGGCATTAGTTACATATGAAAAAAATTGAATTTTTTCCTGGACTGTCCATTATATTTAAACAAAATTTACAGTAAATTTCTATTATTAGCTATTTTTCAGTCTTGAATAAGCTTTTTCTTCTTGTTGAGTTTTTTGTATTGAGGAAGAATCTTCAGTTTTTAAAGTTTTTATTGTGATGCTAGTTAGCCATTCAAACTAAATCTTGGTCCTGAATTGTCATTAAACAAACACACATTTTCTCCGTGGCTCACTCACATTTAAAAAAAATTCTCTTTTTTGTGCCTGTTTAAAAATAACCATATTCTCTAGAGCCTGATCTAAGTGCAGAAACAACTAAAATGTGTAACAAAAATCACTGGGAAATTTCACGTGTACTAGAAAAGCTGATGCAAGTGCACTGGCACTTTCCTGTTGAGTAGCTACTGATCCTCTCCTCCCCCAAAGCAAACATAGAGAGCTGCCTTGTGCTGTGTTCAAAGACATGAACATGAAAAGATAAGCCTAAAATAACCACTCTAAAAGCAACAGAAAACCGGCATAAAATTGACTCTTATGAAGGACAGAAAAAGATACCAACAATACAAAAAAAAAAAAAAAAATTTGAAAAGAGTCAAATCTGCTGTTTCATCTGTAAGTGTTTTTGGAACTACTTGTAGCTTGAGCTAGATAAAGTTATTAATTTCAAGTCAAACACTGCAGTAGTTTGCATCAATGAGAAAACACCAATTAATTTCTTGAATATCAACTCACAGCTTGAGGTTTGGAACAAACTGTGTCCCCAGCATGTGGGCGTCAATCACCACCACTCAGCTAAAACCGGAACTATCTTTAAATCTTCACCTTTATAATTGTCCCGCTCTTGGTTACAAGCCAGAACTGTGACTGGTTGATGTGGCCATAAGTGGCTTACTGAAAAGCAGACACCGGTCAGATTTACCCCAGATATTCTCCAGCTGAAGTCAGCGGAAAGCAGCTGACACTTTTTTTCCTTTTTGAAAAGCACCGAAGTCTCCCTTTCCCAGCCAATGCATATTTCACATTATGCCATCAATGCCAGTAAAAGCTTGCAGGAAAGGGGTTTGGGTGACAGAGTTCACACTCACTACTACATCACAGCCAGCTAATCCACTTCCTACTGTTGTGTTTTAACCAAAGTCTTGCAATAGAGTAGAAGGCTGAAAGGGAGAGCCCTGCAGCAAGAGTAATCAGTGAGCTTTTTACATAAATGCACCACAACTGCAGGATCCATCCACCATGCAGGTCTGAAGGAGCAGCATATTCAAGTAAGCAAGTTGAACAGGCAGCTCAAACACTGACATAATAACATTTTCAGAAGAAATTAAGAACCCTGATCCATTAGACACGCTCACATGTATCAGCAAAAATAATACACACTCACATGCATCAGCAAAAATAATTTTGAGGGGTTTGTTTCATTTTGTAAATCCTCTTCCCTGTTGGTGAAAGGAAAAAAAGTAAAACCAGATTACCTACCTTATAGCTCAACCAAAGTCTTTTCATTGAAATGTACCACAAGAAAAGGAAAAGTATTTTTAAAAACAGACATGGATTTTTCTTAAGACTGTATTTGATTTAGACTTCCATCTCACACATGGTGTTTCCTCTGCCCTCAGATGTTCTCAAAGGAGTAAGAGCTGTGTAAGCTCATCCTCTACTTATACACATGTTCTTTCAATCTCAATATCCCTAAATTAATTGTTGCTTTAAAAGATTTAGATGTAAATCTTAGGGCAAGCATATTACACAAAGACAAGCTTGCTTTATGCCTTTTACTGTGCTATGCCACCTGCACAGAGGTATTTTCCTTGTCTTCTTGGTTTTCTGTTGGGCTGCTATAGGTGTACAAAAATACTTTCAATAACAAATAGCAATGACAGTGCACCTGATCACTGCTGATTTACCATGCACCCTGTGCAAGACCACACAGAGGAAAGAAGGAAGGAAGGAAGGGCCCTGCAGCTCTGCTGTGGAGCTGTGGGGAACTGTTACAGTTCAGCCCCTTCCACTGGACAGGGCTGGTGACAGCTCTGGCCAAAACAGAAAGGTCAGGACTGGGCCTTGGGGAAGTAAAACCTAAAGGTATTCCTTGTGCCATATGTGATTTGTGGAGTGTCTGTCAGGACACACACACCTCATCATTTGGCCCACTGAAACCTCAGTTCTCCCTGTGGTTGGTACAAAACACAATTTCCAAAGGACTGACAGAGGGTGAGGAATCCTTCACAGGAAAGGTTCTAAAAATGCCTTCTAAAAGATTTGCTTGAGAAGGAAATTTTCTCCTTAGGTTTTGAAATGCACACACCTCTCACTGCACCCCATAATGTCAATCTATTATTCAAATATCTCCAGGGAGTGGTCCTTGTGAAACCCTGCACAG